>NC_135337.1:69132547-70346461 GCF_023851605.1 Tamandua tetradactyla | reverse complement strand
CTCTTTCCACGCTTCTGCAGCCTGGGCAGGAAAGAGCTGTGCTCTGTGAGCCCTTCCTTCATTCATTCCTAATTGTGTTGCCTCTTTGAATGCATTTTTCCTTCACTCTTCTGTTTTTTGACTTTTTTAAAATTAATTAATTAAATCTGGTTGCAGGCAGAGCTGCTTATTTATTGCAGTTAGAAGAGAGCACCAGAGAAATGGAGAAAGTCAGTGGCAATTTTAGTGTGTATCTCTTTATAAAGACTAGGTTTAAGTTTAAGAGATCAACAGAGTTGCTGCTTTTGGAGAGATTGTTTCTGATAATTGATTGAAAAGTAAATGATCATAGAAATGCTCTTGCTAAAGCAGATTTGGAGAACCACCGTTCCTTCATTCACTTTGGAAACTACAATGCCAGGTTTTCTTTCGAAGCATTGCATAATTTTCTCACCTAGGAGTTAGGACATCTGTGATTTCTTTCTGTATCTATTTGTAAGATTTGGGACAAGTCATTCATTTGTGGACATCACATTCCGTAATTCTAAATGGAAACAATGTGTCATAACATTTCATTTTAAAGGTTATCACGTGGAAGATGGTAGTAAGAGGAAAGATACTTACTCTTATACAAATAACCACGTGATGTTGCCAAGAGAGAAGAAAAGAGCTATTGAAAACCAACAGTTGAACTTAACAAACTGCTGTGATTTAAGCTTGCTTTTTCTTTTTTTGAATGCTTGTTCCTCTCTTGTGAAGTCCTTCCAGCATCATTATGTACATTCACCAACCATTTATACATCAGACCTAGGTTTTATAATGTTTCCATTCTTTATGACTGATTTCAGTTTTCTGATATCTTGCTCTGAGGTTCTTTACTATATAATGTGCAATCTTTAGGGTTTATTCTGTTCTTTGTAGTTAAAATATACTTGATTTGTATTCCTCCTGATCAGTAAGGATGACATTTAGGTAATTGTATCGTCAAGTTCATTCTTTGATTATCAACAAGTGATCTGTTTGTTTTGCTATAAACAGATGACATTGCTGGAAACAGGAATGTAAATTAAAGCAAATTTAAGAAAACATCTAATATGTTAAAAAGTGATGTGGTACATTGATACAATCTTTAGTTATTTTTATCTTCTTTTCATGCTACATAAGGATTTGCAGATTAATCATTTGAGGTAAGAAATGTAACCAAAGGTATTGTGAGCTGCTGTATGTGAATCTTTCTACTTTTACTTCATTCTTGAAAATACATTATTTTTAAGTGTATATGGTAATGTGTTCGAAATTTAAATTTTGGAATGTAAGTCCTTATTGTTTCTTTCGTGTTTCTTTAAACAGTCATTGTTGATATTTTTTCAGCCTTCCTTATTGGGTAAATATGTTTTAATAGTGTACCTAATCTAAATGTGCTTATTTAATTATTATAGTATACTGAATTATCATACTGTATAAAGTATGCCTGATAATTTCTTTTTTCTCATATAATTTTATTGTAATTTGCATGGCATATAGGAATATTATTGCTCTAGAGTAAATTGTCATTTAAAAATTTTTGTGTTAACATGATTGAGGAGGTACTAAAAGCTTTCACTGGTCTGATTTTTGCCTCCATCCCTTTTAAATAAGTGTTTTATCATGGATGTTTTCAAATATTTACTGTAGTGGGCAGTACCGATGTGCCAGCCTTTCCTGGGCAGGTATGGCACCCCTAGCTGTGCCTCCCATTGGACTCTTCTCCCGCCCTGGAGGCCAGGCAGTGGCCTCCCCGCCCCCTGTAGCCTATAACCACCCCAGGAGGGCCAGCCCCCTCGCCTCAGTCACTACTTGAATTGTGGGACAAGATAAACTCGAGTTGAAACCACTTGCTTCAGTTCCTTCCCCTTCTCAGTTCTGCTTCCTTCTGGGTTTCTCCTGAGAATAAGGAAGCATAATTCCTCAAGAAAGTGCTGGCATAAGAATGCCCTTCTCAGGCTCTGGGAACCTAACTTGATATAAACAAGTCATGGAGAGAAGCTGAGAGAATGTGTAAGGAACCCTTTGAACCCAGAACCTAACTTCAGCAGTTATCAACATTTTCCCTGCTTGATCTGTCTATCCCTTATTTTGATGTGGTGTTTTTTTTTAATCGATTATTTTAGAATATATTCCATACATTATAGCATTTCATTCCTATCAGTATGCATTTTCTGTATCTTATAAGACTTTTTAAAAAGATGCTAAAAACTCAACTAAGAAAGTTAAGAGTTATTCCTCACTACCATCTGATACTTTATATACACAATAAAACAAAATTTCCTAACATATATTCAAACTTGCCTTAATTTAACAAAAAGAAATGAGATTGGGACATGGTGATTTAAGAGCATGTTCTAACATTTCTCCCCTTCTTCCTTAAGGTCCTGGATGCCTCTTCCCTTAGTTTCAACACCAGATTGAAGTGGTTTGTCATATGCTTCGTCTGTGGCATTTTCTGTTCTCTCCTTGTAAGTTCAAACTTTATATGCTTAATAGCTTTAATTGTGTGTCAGACTAATACTCCCACTTGGCAGCAGTAAGCAATCCACTGTGTATGAATGGCTGTCCGATTATCTTTTCTTTTTTTAAATTTTTTTTATAAAAACAATGTATGAACATATATTCTTGACATACAAACATTCTATACAGGGTATACAATCAATGGCTCACAATATCATCGCATAGTTCTATATTTATCACTATGGTCAGTTTTTGAATATTTGCATCACTCCAGCCAAAGAAATAAAAAGAAAAACTCATACATACCATACCCTTCACCCCTCGCTCTCATTGACCACTAGTGTCTCCTCCCCCTTTTGGTCAAGAAGGTTTTCTTGATCTCTTGATGCCAGGTCCTGGCTTATCCCAGGCTTTCTGTCCCATGTTGCCAGGGAGATTTATGCCCCTGGGAGTCTTGTCCCACATGGGGGGAAGGCAGTGAGTTCACACGCTGAATTGGCTTGGAGAGAGAAGTCCAACTGTCTTGATGGAACATAGTCTCCTTAAATAAAGGATTGGAGAGCAGTAAAAGATACATGAATTAATATTTTAGGGGTTTTAATGAATTTTTTTTTTTTTTTGGCATGGGCAGGCTCCAGGAATTGAACCTGGAGATATTAAAGAATATTTAATTTAAATAAAGTAAAATTTACTCAGAAATAGAAAGTTTTACGATGATTTACTTATATACACCTTTATGCAGGTAGGTAGAAGAGTCACAAATAACATTGAAAATTAACTGATTTTTTTTACAACATAATCAGAAACTATATATTAGCACATTTATTTAATAATATATAATACTTATATAATTTTTACTGTAATAGCACATTTATATTTTAAGCCATTAAGATAAGATTCTTTTTAAGTAACTATGATATCTTAACTTAGGGAACTGGATTGCTGTGGCTTCCCCAAGGCATGAAACTTTTTGCAGTGTTTTATACTTTTGGAAATATTGCTGCATTAGCCAGGTATGTATGCTACGTTTGGCTTCTCAAGATACTTTATTTACTCTCACTACCAGCATTTATTTACCTTTCTAATAAGCATTGCCCTAATAGGATATATTGTGTATCTCTTATCCATATTGTGAATTCAGCCACAATATTTGGATTTATTCACTAAATATTTATGGACTCCTTCTTTGTGCCAGATACCATTCTAGGCAAAATATTAGTGATAAGAATAGCCAATATTTGGGGGCACATACTGTTTGCTAGGGACTATTGTCAGTGCTTTTATATTTATTACGACGAGTTTATGAGTAGGTGCTACTATCCACCCCATTTTATAGCGGGAAGTTATAGCCCGGGGAGGTCCAGGAACTTGCCACAGCTGTGTATCAGGTGGCTGAGGCAGGCTCCAACTGACCCTTTGCCCCTGGAGCTTTTAGCCACTGCACTCTCTCTGTTCCTGCTCTCTTGGCGCTTGCGTTTTAGTGCGGAAAGGCAGTGAAACCCCAGCTAGGAAACGGGTGCTGGTGGAGCCTCCATGCAAAGGTAGCCCAGGGTGCTGCGGTAGTGATTGCCAGGTGTGTGCTCAGGGCACCAGCTTGAGAACCTTGGAGTATCTTGGGGTGTGTTAACGGCTGTTAGAATAGTCGCCAACCCAGAGCTCTGCATAGGCCTTCGTGCCAGGTTCCAGAGATGAGCTTTTATTTCATTAGAAGTTTCAGTAGGATCCAGTGGTTTGGACAAGGGAATGTAACATGAGTCTAGACCAGCTCAGTCCGCTTTCACGGGCTCATGCCGATAACGACTAATTGGGTTTTGAAGTCAATATGACTCTTCTTCCAATTATAGAATAAAAAGAGCCTCGTTTAAGAATTTTATTAAGCTGGCAGTCATGTATGGAGGTAGTTTTTCCTTGTTCTGAAATGTAATGTGCGAAGAGATTAAGTGAATAGTACTGACTGGGTTGGTTCAAGCTGAAAAGAAACTGCCATGCCCACTTAGAATCACCCTGGCTATAAAGTTCACCAATACCTGTAAATAATGCTTTGAATAATTTGTAAAAAGGTATCATAGAAACCTAAAATAGTAACATTTCCTTTTACCATCAAGTAAAAAAAATATTTAGTGATAGTATTAAATAAATTACTATAAGGTTTCTTTTTCTTATAAGCAATTTTATTTTTACATAGCAGTTTATATTTTACATAGACAAATTGGTAGACCCCTATCTTAGTTCCTGTGTTTGTTTCAAATAGTACATGTTTTTTAATGGGACCTGTGAAACAACTGAAGAAAATGTTTGAACCAACAAGAGTGCTTGCAACAATTCTTATGCTTGTAAGTAAATAATGATAATTTAAAAACTTTTATTGAAGTATATTTTGCATTATTCTTGAGCACATAATTGCCTGCTTTTTTGTATGTTCTATTGTTATATTTCTTTTGTTGTATGTAATAATTATATCCTTAAGACTATGTGATTAAAGTGTTTGGATAATACAGTATTATCTAAAATTATTGGCTAGCTTTATGCTATATACATATAGCATTGTAGAGACACATTTAAAATAAAAAGTAGAGGTTGATGTATTTTCATTTTAGGCTCAGAAGATTGTTTCTTAATGGATGGTTTTTAGCACTTTTTGGAGGGTGGTAGTGGAGAAGAGAATTACCTTTGAGCTGAATCTTCTCAGGGAAAATGGGCATTGACTTAAATGGCCCATCATACTGCTTTTGTCCCTCTGTTTTTTTGCCTGTTTGACAAGTAATTCTTCTAACAGTCGGCTTCTGTAGCATCATTATCTTCCCTCTTTACATTATGGATGATGTACAACACTGTTCTGCTGTCACTTTTCATCTTTGAACTTAGGTGGGTGGATGAAAGTTGATGTTGGAGTTAGAAACATAGGTTTTCATCATTAGGTTTTGGGGTTCTTAGCTGATAATTGCTTTGTGTGTTACAGCCAAGGCAACCCAAGTTCCTCCTCTCCGATGTGTTTCTGGTTCTTGACTTGATTGCAGATAGATTTCTTTGGCTTAAAGTATTTTGCTGAACTTAAATATCAGAATTAGCTCGTTTTTAATTTTAACTATTGACTTCCAAAGACAAGTCATTATGTAAATTTATAAATCAGGAAATGTTTTTCAACCATAATATGTCTAACAAGGTTTTTCCTATCTTCTTAACAGAGAACAAACTTTATTTTTATGTCTTTATTCAATGTGATCATATTTTATTACCATTTTTCTAACTTTTCCAGTTGTTTTGAATTTCCTATATTGGCACGTATAACAATATTTAAATTAACACTTAACTTTAGGTTTCTGAGAAATATAATAAAACTAGGTTATCTTTACACTATTTAGATGACTAGATGTTAATATTCCATTAAGATTTTACTTAAATTGTTATATTTAAGATATCCTTGTATCTATCACTCAACTCATTTTTTTTTATTAGAGAAGTTCTGGGTTTACACAGAAGTTGTGGGTTTACAATGTGCATAAAATACAAGATTCCCCTGTATCACCCCACCACCAATACCTTGCATTGGTGTGGGACACTTGTTACAATTGATGATAGTGCATTTTTATAATTGTAGTATTAATTGAAGTACATTGTTTAGCTTAGGATTCATTAAATAGTCTAGTTCCATGGATTTAAAAAAATTTTTATTGTTACTATATATACAGTCAACATGTAATTCCTTTTAATCTTAATCAGGTATATATTTCAGTGCTGATAATTGTGTTCACAATGTTGTGCTACCATCATTACCATCCATTACCAAAACATTTCCAACATTCCAAATAGGAAGCCTGTACATTTTAAGCCTTAAACCTTCCATTCCCTATCTCTACCCTGTCCCCTGGTAACCTGTATTCAAGATTCTGACTCTGTGAGCTTATTCTTATTGTTTCAACTCATACAGTAGTCGTCCTTTGTGTCTGGCATATTTCATTCAACACAATGTCTTAAAGTTTCATCCATGTTGTCACATGTATCAGGACTACATTACTTCTTACAGTTAAATAATCCATCACATATATGTATCACATTTTGTTTATCCATTCATTGGTTGGTGGGCATTTGGTTTGCTTCCATGTTTTGACAATTGTAAATAATGCCACTCTGAACATCAGTGTGCAAATATTGGTTTGAGAAATGCTTTCTATTGGGTATATAACTAGTGGTGGGATTGCTAGGTCATATGGCATATTTACTTAGCTTCTGAGGAACTTCCAAACTGTCTTCCACGTTTAACACCATTTTACACTGCCACTAGCAATGAATGAGTGTTCATATTTCCCCACATCCTCTCCAGTACTTAATATTTTCAATTTTTTTGATAGCAACCATTCTAGTGGGTGTGAGGTGGTAACTCATTGTGGTTTTGATTTGCATTTCCTTGATGTCTAATGATGCTGAGCTTTTTTTTCATGTGATTTCTGGCCATTTCTGTATTTACTTTGGAGAGGTGTCTGTTCATGTCTTTTGCCCATTTTTTAAATTGGGTTGTCTTTTTTATTATTATTATTCCTTTTTAAGGCTGAAGAATATTCCATTGTGCAATATACCACATTTGATTTACTCATTTATCAGTCGATAGACATTTAGGTTGTTTCCATTTTATTGGCTATGATGAATAATGCTATCATACTTATTTGTGTACAAGTTTTATGTGGAAAATTTCACACGAAATACATACTTAGGAGTGGAATTGCTATGTTGTAGGGTAATTTTATGTTTAATTTTTTGAGGACCCACCAAAGTGTTTTCCTTAGCAACTGTCATATTTTACATTCCCACTAGCATTGAATGAGAATTTCAATTTCTCCATATCCTGTAATTATTTTCCTTTTTTATTTGCTTAATAGCCATCTTAGTATGAAGTGGTATGTCATGGTTTTGAGTTGCATTTCCCTAATGACTAATAACGTTGAGCATCTTTTGATGTTCTTCTTGGCCATTTGTGTACCTTCTTTGGAGAAATGTCTTTTCAAGTTCTTTGCTCATTTTTAAATTGGGTTGTTTGATTTTTGTTATTAACTTGTAAGAGTCCTTTTATATTCTGGATACTGGACCCTTATCAGATATATGATTTGCCCCTTTTGATTGGAAGCTGTGAGAGAGAGAGAGCCATGTCTTCCTGGCCACACTCACCTAGAGTAGAGCTGAGCTGGTGGAGAAGGGAAGGAGTTGGTCGTGGTTTAAATGCCATAGATTATTGATGTTTTTACCAAGTTTTTGTAGATTTTCTTGAGTAAATGCTTATTCTTTTGTTGTATATGCCCTTAGGACAATTTCCAGAAACTTTGAATGCTTTTTTTTTTCTTTTTGCATGGGCAGGCACCAGGGGTCTCCGGCATCGCAGGCAAGAATTCTGCCTGCTGAGCCATGTGGCCCACCTGTGAATGCTTTTTTAAATTTTATATTTTTAATACTTTTCCAGATTTCCTTATTTCACTGGGGATTGGGTCTGTGAAACTCCACATGCTTTCCGCCTGGCAGAACAACTCCCGAGTTTGGTCTTTGGAGCTCTTTTCCATGTACAGTTGCTTCCTTGTCTCATCTAGTGTCTTGCCTTTAAGTATGGTAATGACTCTCATTTACTTCTTAGGGTTGTTTGTCTTTTTGCTGTTAAATTGAAGAATTTCTTTATATATACTGGATATTAATCCTTTATCAGATATGTGTTTTCCAAGTATTTTCTCCAGTTGTGTAGGTTGTCTTTTTTTACTTTCATAACAAAGTCCTTTGAAGAATGAAAGTTTTTTATTTTCATGAGGTCCCATTTCTCTATTTTTGTTGTTGTTGTTGCTTGCATTTTGGGTGTAAATTCTAAGAAGCCATTGCCTAACACAAGGTCCTGAAGATGTTTCCCTGTGTTTTCTTCTAGGAGTTTCATAGTTCTAACTCTTATATTAAAGTCTTTGGTCTCTTTTGAGTTGTTTTTTTATATGGTGTAAGGTAGGTAGGTGTTCTAGTTTGCTAGCTGCCAGAATGCAATATACTAGAAACAGAATGGTTTTTCAAAAGGGAAATTTAATAAGTTGCTAGTTTATAGTTCTAAGGCTGAGAAAATGTCCCAGTTAAAACAAGTCTATAGAAATGTCCAATCAAAGGCATCCAGGGAAAGATACCTTATTTACAAAAGGCGATGAAGTTCAGGGTTTCTCTCTTGGCTGGAAGGGCACATGGCGAATACAAGGTCATCTGTTAGCTCTCTCTCCTGGCTTCCTGTTTCATGAAGCTCCCCGGGAGGCGTTTTCCTTCTTCATCTCCAAAGCGCTGGCTGGTGGACTCTTTGCTACATGGTGCTGCAGCATTCTCTGCTCTCTCTGAATCTCCAAAATGTTTTCTCTTGTCATTCTCTTTTATAGAATTCTAGTAAACTAATCTTAACCTATCCGAATGGGTGGAGACATGTCTCCATATAATCCAGTTTAACAACCACTCTTGATTGAGTCATATCTCCAGGGAGATGATCTAATTACAGTTTCAAACGTACGGTACTGAATAGGGATTAGAAGAAATGGATGCCTTTACAAAATGAGATTAGGATTAAAATATGGCTTTTCTAGGGTACATACATCATTTCAAATTGGCACATTAGGGGTCTGCCTTCTTTTTGTTTTTTGCAAATGGAGATCCAGTTTTCCCAGTACCATTTGTAGAAGAGACTATTCTTTCCCAATTGAGTGTCTTGGCTGCCATGACAAAAATCTTGGTACCTGGTGCCAGTGATCACTAGATAGTCAAGTAACCTAGGACAGAACTTCTTTTGCATCATGGTTCCAATGCATCAGTTCATCTCAGAGAAACTTCATCAGAGAAGCTTGCATCAAAAAGCAAGGAGTCAATGGTCCCAAAAGGAATTCTGGTAATATCTGAAAAATTCCAGTTTAAAAGAAAAGAAGTACTGATAAGATCCACTGCTGTACCTAAGAGACTCAACCTCTCAATTTTACATAGGTCATAAGGTCTTCCATTTTAGTACTAATGATGGGAGAACATGACACTTTCCTGGCCTGGAGCCTCGTGAGGCTTAGGAGCTCATGGAGTCAGATGTCATGAAGTAGGATAGCTAATGGCCCATTTCCCCATCCCTACAGTCTAGTTTATTTTTAGCCTAGCCCTTGGGGGGTTGTTTGTGAAAAACAGACCCAGGCAATCTAATCTGGATTCAGATAAAAAAAAAAATTTAACTCACTTTTGGGACTGCTCTAGGGTGGATCAGGATCAAACCAGATTCTCTAATGAGCACTAACCCACACTCCTAGGTCTAAAAGGAAACCTAATTATTCTCTGTTCCAACATTCTGCGTTCAGCTTGATATGAAACTGCCATAAAGACTGCATATTGCACTCAGTAGCACTCAGACAACAGCAGCATCTGGCTGTTCTACTGCATATAATCTTGAATGAAGAATGTCTGTGTTCAGTTGGCTCGTCTTAAGTCACTTTTCTCCCGCCTTCAAGAAAGAGAGGACACAGTGGCTATGGCAACTAGCTCTGCCCTTGGTGCTGAATCATAGTCTTTTTCCTCTATTCTACTTTCAGGATCAGAATCAGTAATATAATACATACAGATGAGGTCTTGTCCCTATTATATCTTACAGAGATTAGAAATTAGATGCAGGAATACCAGGATTTCTGCAGGAGGAGATGTGCTTAGAGGATTTTAGGACTATGGTCCTAAAATTAGGTAAAGCTTACATGGTCTTAATTATAATTTTTTCTCTGTTGGGTTTCCATATACTTCTCTAAATAAAATGTTTTGCACCACTAACAACAACAACAACAACAAAAATCAGTTGTCCATAAATGTGAGGGCTGATTTCTGAGCTCTCAATTCTTTTCCACTGGTCTGTATGTCTGTCCTTGTGCCAGTGCCATGCTGCTTTGATTACTGTGGCTTTGTAATACTTTTTTGTTTACAAAAGGTAGGTTTTGTTAATTTAGCCACAATCAGTTGACTGACTCAGTGTGCCTCAAGACCACAAAGAAACTATTTCTTCTTCACTCCATAATGAGTCCTAGGGCTGGGACCCAGATATCTGCAAGTGCTGCTTGGGGCCCATTCCCAGGTCTACAGGTTTCTCATTGAGGGCAGTCTATGACTGCATGAGATTAGCCAGGTAGGTCACCATCAGCACGCCACTGATGTTACTGTCGAGCATCGTCTCAAGGTCATCAGGAGCTGTTTTGGGTACTTGGTTAACCAGAGTCATCAAGCAGCAGCCCATGGTATTATCAGCTGACACCTTTGCAGACAGGGCATCCCTGCATATTGCAGCCCTGTGCTCAGGGCATCCTGGATGCGAGCTGAGGCTCCTCCTACTTGCTGTAAGTCACTTGAGAATCCGGTAACCTGGTTGGGGCTGAAACAGGTCTTCATGGTCAGGTCAACTTCAGTGCGTTCGGTGTCATAATATGCGTATCTCAGTGTCAGAGGTGTGACCATCACCCCCATGGTCCTCCCAGGAACACCCGTTAGTGTGCTGACATAGGCCTTGATTCTCACCGGCCGTGCTGGAGGCTTGTATCCACAGCGAGGTGAATGGGATTGGCGGCCTCCTGGCTGCAGTACTCTTAAATCAGCACAGAGTGCTCTGTGATGGCATAGCCTGTAGTGTACTAGCCCAGGATGAGCTCATTTGGAGAAACTTTCTTGTGCAATTCATACATATACTTAGCAAATTCCATGTAAATAACCACCTCATCTTCAGACTCATTGTATGGCACTGAAAAGCAATTGGTGACTTCCACTGAGTGTTTGTCTACAGTTCCCAGCAGGGTCCCAGTAATGGGCTATGCCTTCATTGTGTCACTTGTAGCTGTCCTCTATGGAGGCCAAAATGACCGAGTGCAGCCTGACCACGCAGCCACCAGGGAAAGGACCAGGCAGTGGGGGTGCGTTGGGGCCGGATTCTGCCCCCCTGGCTGTGTTTGTGGTCGTAGCTGCTGCCCCTGCTGCTGGGTTGAATGATAAGTCCAGACCGGGGCTGGAGCTGGAGCCCAGGCTGGGGCTGGGAATGGAGCTGGGGTAGTAGCCTGTGCTGGAGCTGGATTGGCAGGAGAACTCGCTTGCACAGTACAGCCATGTGATCATCTTGTTGAGAGGAGTGAGGAGAGGACCTGTAATACATTTGTAAGATTGGGAATTGTGAGGCCTCCAACTTCATTCTCTTTTTCAAGTTGGCGTTAGCTATTTGGGGCCTTTTACCCATCCATATGAATTTTTTTTTGTTCAATTATACAGATTTAATAGTTGGTCAATTTTCTCCTACAAAGCAAAGAAATGAGGTATGGTGCTACAGTCCCACACATGGATAAGAACTGAAACAATAATCAGTTTTGTTAAGTGATAACTTTTAAAGGGGTATCTATGAACAAAAATATTTATATGAATATCACAGTAGAATAAAAGAACTCCTGCAAATCAATAAAATAAAAAGATCCAACAAGCAAAGGGTACAAACCAGGCAGTATTCACAGAAGTACAAATGCAGTGAACACACGAAAAGAGGCATGTTTACTGAATCGTCTTTCTCGCTGCTCTCCCACCCTTGATGGAACGTAAGTTCCATGAGCTCAGAGACCACAACTTTCTAATCCACTGCTGTATCCCCAGTGCCAGGATTAGCACATGGCACACAGTTGACGCTCATTAAATTTGCTGAGTGAACAAACAAATAAATAAACCTCACTAAAAACTGAAGAAAGCAAACTGAGTGAGGATACTACTTTTTAATTTATGAGGCTGGCAAAACTAAAAAGATTAATAGCATCGAACAGGAGGGAGAGAGGGAAGAGCTGGTACTCTTATGAACCGCTTTTGGAAGTAGAACTTCGCACATCGTTGTGGAAGAGAATTTAACAATACCCTAAGAATTATGCTCCTCAGAAACTAGCCTATCAGAAAAATGCAGGTTCGTAATGATATATGTACCAGAATATTCACTGAAACAGCATTTATGAGAGCAACAAAAAAAGGGGGGCGGGGAATGTCCAGCAAGAAGGATATTATGAAACCCTTTAAAATAATCCGATAGATCTGTGTGTGTTAATGTTTAGTGATGTAGAAAGATGTCTATTATATTTATGTGAAAAACAAGCTTTAGAATAACATATATAGTGACATCCCATTTTCTAATTTAAATAACTCTGTTTCCATATTTGTTCTACCAAATATTCATTTGCTCAACTCAGGAAAAAAAGGCTGGAAGGATATATTCATAACTGTTTAATAGTTCTTATTTTTAGGGACTGTTTTTTTTTTTTAGGGAGGGGAGAGCCATTTTTCTTTATTATAAGCATGCATACGTTGAAAATTTTACGTAATAGAATGTAATTTAAATGAAAAAACCCACAAGCTCTCTAAGTTTGTAATTTAAATTAAATCCATTTATATTATTTAAATCATAGCCAGATAAATCTTCATGATTAACCTAGAAGATTTAATTTAATCAATATAAATATGGTTTTCTTGGTACAGTAATATAACTTGAAAATAATTTTCTAAGCTTATAATAAGGCATTACTTTGAGAATTTTCACATACCTGGCTTTTACAGTTCTGCGAAGAAGGTTGTTGGAATTTTTATTGGGATTGCACTGAATCTATGCATTGCTTTTGGTACTATTGGCATCTTGATGATATTTAGTCTCCCAATCCATGAATGTAGTATCATTCTATTTATTCAGGTCTTTCATTTCTTTTAGCAGTATTTTGTAGTTTTTTTGTATACATTGTTCATATCCTTGGTTAGATTTATTCCTAGGTATTGATTTTTTAGTTGCTGTCATGAATGGAACTTTTTTCTTGAATTCTTTTTCTTGTATATTGTTTGTGTACAGAAACATTATGGAATTTTAGGTGTTGATCTTGTATCTAATTACTTTGCCGAATTCATCTATTAGTTCTAGGAGCTTTGTTGTGGAATTTTCAGAATTTTCTATATGTATAGGATCATATTAAGTGCAAATAAGGGAAGTTTTACTTCTTCCTTTCGAATTCAGAGGCTTCTCATTTATTTTTTTGCCTAATTTCTTTGGCAGGAACTTCAGTATATTGTTGAACAATAGTGGTGACATTAGGCATCCTTGTTGTGTTCCTTCAGTCTTTCACTATTAAGTAGGATATTAGTTGTGAGGTAGTCATATATGCCCTTTATCATGTCCAGGACATTTCTTTCTATTCCTAGTGTTCTGAGTGTTTTTATCAAGAAAGGATGCTGTATTCTGCGAAATGCCTTTTCTGCATCGATTTGAGATGTTCATGGGTTTTTTTTTTTCATTCTGTTAATGTGCTGTGTTTATTAATTGATTTTCTTATGTCGAACCAGCCTTGCATAGCAGAGATAGATCCCACTTGATCAGGGTGTTTGTTTTAATATGCTATTGGATTTGGTTTGCTAGTGTTTTGTTCAGGATTTCTGTATCTACATTCTTAAGAGATACTGGTCTGCAGTTTTATATTCCTGTGGTATCTTTTTCTGGCTTTGGTATCAGGGTGATGCTGGCTTCATAGAATGAGTTAGGAGTGATCCCTCTTACTCAGTTTTTGGGAAAAGTTTGTGCAGAATGAGAGGTAATACTTCTTGGAATCTTGGGTTGACTTGTCCTATGAAGCCATTTGGTCTTGAGTTTTCTTTGTTGGAAGGTGATTACTGATTGTTTTGTTTGTAAAGCTGCCAGAATGCAATATATCAGAAATGGAATGGCTTTTAAAAAGGGAATTAATATTAAGTTGCAAGTTTCAGTTCTAAGGCCATAAAAATGTCCAAGGCACCAACAAGAGGTTACCTTCGCTCAAGAAAAGCTAATGCTGTCTGGAAACCTCACTGTCAGCTGAGAAGGCACCTGGCTGGAGTCTGCTGGGGTCTTTGGCTTCTGGATACCTCTGTCAAGTGGGAGGCCACATAGCAATGTATGCTAGCTTTCTCTCCCAGGTTCTTCAATAGCACTTCCCCGGGGGCATTTTCCTTCCACATCTCCAAAGGTCAAGGCTGTGTGGACTCTGTCAGTTCTACTGGTTCTTAGCTTTTTCCAAAATGGTTCCCTCTTAAAGGGCTCCAGTAGGGAACCCCCACCTTGAATGGGTGGAGACTCATCTCCATGGAAACCATCTAATCAAAAGTTACCACCCACAATTGGGTGGGTCACATCTCTTTGTAAACAATCAAAAAGATCTCACCCAGCAATACTGAATGAGGATTAAAGGACATGGTTTTTGGGGGTGCATGATAGCTTCACACAGGTACACTAGTTCAGTCTCTTTACTAGTAATTGACTTGTTGAGACCTTCTATTTCTACTTGAATCAGTGTAGGTAGTCTGTTTCTAAGAATTTGTCCATTTCTTCTAGGTTATCTGATTTATTGACATACAGTTGTTCATAGTATTCGCTTATAGTCCTTCTTATTTCATCAAGGTTAGTAGTAGCAATGTCCCCTTTTTTCCTTTCTGATTTTCATTATTTGTAGCCTCTCTTTTTTTCTTTGTCAGTCTAGCTAAATGTTCGTCAATTCTGTTGATCTTTTCAAAGAACCAGCTTTTGGTTTTGTTGATTCTGTTTTTTTGTTGGTTTTTTCCTTCTATTTTACTTGTCTCCTCTCTAATCTTTATTTCCTGCCTTCTTGCTTTGGGTTTAGTTCACACTTCCCTGTCTGGTTCTAGTTTTGAGGTTAGGTCTCTGATTTGAAATATTTTCCTCTTTTTTAATGTAAGCATTTAGAACTATAAATTTCCCTCAGCAATGCCTTTGCTGCCTTCCATAACTTTTGGTATGTTGTGTTTTATTTTCATTTGCTTCAAGATAGATATTTCAGGGCAGGCCATGGTGGCTCAGTGGCAGAGTTCTCACCCGCCATGGCGGAGACCCGGGTTCGATTCCTGGTGGCTGCCCATACAAAAAAAAAAGATAGATATTTCATAATTTCTGATTTCCTCTTTAACCCATTGGTTGTTTAAGAGTATGTTGTTAATTTCTACATATTTGTGACTTTTCCCTTTCTCCCTTTGTTACTGATTTCTAACTTTATTCTGTTAAGATCGGAGAATATTCATCATATGATTTCAGTATTTTTAAATCAATGAGACAGGTTTTGTGACCCAACATAGGCTCTATCATAAAGAATGATCCATGTGCACTCAAGAAGAACATATGTCCTTTTTTCACTGGGTGCAGTGTTCTGTAAATGTCTGGTAGGTCTAGTTGGTTTAGTATATCATTCAAGTTCTATACTTCCTTATTCATCTTCTGACTAGATACTCTATCCATTATTGAAAGTGGTGTGTTAAAATTTCCTATTACTGTAGAACCGTCAATCTCTTCCTTCAAATCTGTCAGTATTTGCTTTACATATTTAAGGCATCTGCTGTTAGATGCATATGTATTTATAACTGTTACATCTTCTGTTGAATTGTCCCCTTTATCAGTATGTAATGACCATTTTTGTCCCTTGTAACCATTTTTTTTCTTAAAATCTGTTTTATCTGATGCTAGTATAGTGATCCCAGTTCTTTTTTGGTTACTATTTGCATGGTATATATTTTTCCGATCCTTTCACCATCAGCCTACTCATATCTTTGACTTTAAGGTAAGTCTCTTGCAGACAGCATATAGTTGGGTTACGGCCTCTTAATACGTTCTGCCAATCTCTGTCTTTTGATTGGAGAGTTTAATCCATTAACATTTAAAGTCACTACTGATAATACAAGTCTTTCTTCTGCCATTTTGCTATTTAGCCTTTGTGAAAGCCTACTTTTTAAAAAAAAAGTTTTATTAATTTAAAAATTTTTTTAAAAAATGACAAGAAAGAAACACAACATTCTTAACATATGATCATTCCGTTCTACATATATAATCAGTAATTAACAATATCATCACATAGTTGCATATTCATCACCATGATCATTTCTTAGAACATTTGCATCAATTCAGAAAAAGAAAGAAAAAGAAAACAGATAAAAAATTCATACATATCATACCCCTTACCCCTCCCTTTCATTGATCACTAGCATTTCAAACTAAGTTTATTTTAACATATGTTCCCCCTATTATTTATTTTATTCCATATGTTTTACTTGTCTGTTGATAAGGTAGATAAAAGCATCAGAAACAAGGTTTTCACAATCACACAGTCACATTGTGAAAGTTATATCATTATACAATCATCATCAATAAACATGGAAACCCTACTTTTTATTTGCTTTCTTGTGTTGTACCATATTGAGTGCCTTCTCATTTCTACCTGGATATATTTTTCATCTGGTTTTCTTGTAGTTACCATAGGGTTAAAATTTAACATCCTAATTATAGAATAGTTATACTTGGTTTGATACCAACTAAACTTCAGTAGCATGTACATATACTTTTCCTATACCCCTCTGCCCCTTACCCCTTTTTTTGTACTTGTTACCACTTACATCTTTGTACTTTGTATGTCCAAAAACCTAGATTTATTATTTTATTCTTATTATTTGTATTTTATTTATTATTTTTATGCATTTGCATTTTAGCACCTGTAAGAAGTAAGAAGTAGAGTTACATACCAATGATACAATACAATACTACTAGTGTTTATAAATTACCCAACGTTTACTTTTATTACAGGTCTTTATGACTTTATGCTGCTTTGAATCACTGTAGCATCCTTTCATTTCTATTATTTGACTTTTTTAGTAACTTACTCTACTTTGTACAAATAAGTATAAAATCAAGAGAATGTTAGTTCTCTCAAACTAATATTTGAAAATGCAGACTATTTCCTTAAAGGTGCCATCAGTTATATGATTTGACTTTGGTGGTGACTTGAGTCGTAACATTTCTAATTTAGTGCTTTGCTTGCTCTGACTTGTTGCTGACGTAAGATTATGCCTAACAAGGATGGTAGACCTCCGAAAGTCCCTCAGATATATTAGGGCCATATTCTAATTTTTTCATTACAAGTCGGTAGCAGTTGTGCTCGTTTTAAAGTGAAGAAAGCTGAGGTCTAGACGCATTAAATAACATAACTAGGGATACGCAGATAATAGGCCTCTGTGCTGGAATTTGGATGCAGGTCTGTCTAGTTCTGAACTGCCTGCTGATCCCAACACTTTAAACTACCCCTCAGTTTTATTCTAGCGCCTACCCTGGGCAACGGAGATGAAGGGGTGATCAGCTTTCACAGGGTGTGAACGATGATGTCATTTTTCTGTATGAAAAATTACTACTGTGGATTCACTATGTAAAACCTAAGTAAAATAGAAGTTACTGTGTAGTAGCAATTGTGCAAATTATTACTGTGCAGGTCGTATTTTGTTAGTAAACAAGCGTAACATTTAAAAAAATAGTTTATCACTCTAAAGCATCCTTCATATATTCTTTTTGTTGACTTAATCAGCAGATTATTTATTAGTTGCTTCCAATTTACCAAGAAATATTGCCGTCATAGACTTTGAAACAATATTCATGGAAATATTAGTAAACTAGAGTCAACTCTCTCATTAATTTTATGTAGTAAAGTTAATCTGTGCAAATGAACTCAGCATAGTGTGTGTTTTTGTTAGACTTTTGAAAGGATTTCTAATTTTTATATAAAAATGTATATAAAAATTATATAAAATTCAGATTTATAATTCATATATTCTTTTCTTCCATGTAGTTGTGTTTTGTATTTACCTTGTGTGCTGTTTTTTGGGTAAGTTCTGTCAACCACATTGGCTTTCAATTTTCAACTAAGTGTGTGCCCTTTAAGTAGGCATATCTATCTCTTTGGGGTAAAGGATCATTACACTATCATCTAAATGTAGCTCAAATACTGGTTTCTTAAAATCCTCCAAAGATTAGGTGTCTCCAAAATGTGATATTGAAACATCCAGTTAGTGGCTAGACTTGTGATAAATTCTACTGTTTAAAATCTAACCAGAGTCAAGTTAATAAGCATATACACACATGCACATACATAGTTATGTTTTTGGGTAGGTCGACTGCTCTAACAGCTTCACTAAGACACAAGAGGCCCTCGCTTAGAATTGTGCTCTGCTTGTGATTATGCTGTAATTCTGAGGGCAAGGAAGCCGCAGCTGCTCAGGCAAGTGCATTAGCTGGTATCAAGGTGTTAAAACTGTCAATCCAGAAATAACAAACTGAGGTGCAAAGGAGCAAAAGCATTTATTTGTTGTCTTAGAGCTGCAGCTTGGGGAGCTCAGATTCTGGGAGCAACCTAAATTGAATCTTAATTGGGGCTAGCAGGCAAGGGCTTTTAAAAGGAAAAAAAGGAGAAGATGGTTATGGCAGGGGTCTTAGAGATAGGTTTCAAGGTTGTTTTGTTTTGCTTTGTTTTTTTCCACAAAGGGAATGGTTATGTCAGCTGCTTAGGTTTTGCTCCTAACAGCCAGTACTGGGGTTTGGGGGCATGGTATAAGGGCCTCTGTATGCCCAGCTCTCTGACTCCATTTTAAGTCTCTTGGCCTAAGTTACCACCTTTTTCTTTCACAAAAATAATCAAGAGAAAGGGCCAGAAAACAAAACAAATTAACAAAAAAGACAACTTCACTAGCCTTTAAAGATTACATCATTACAGTTTACTTTTTCATGCTCCTCTTTCATTTTATTTATTTCTTATACTCTATGTACTTCCCAAAAGACTCTGAGACAGTTCTTGAACTATCAAGAAAACTATACTGCTTAAAGAAGAAAGGGTAGTAGATAATATATTGTAGAAATATCTCCAGAATATATTCTGATTTTAATTTGATGATGTAAGGACTAAGCATTAGTTATAAGAAAATTCACTTACACCCAATTTCCTAATTATAATGTAAAAAGAGTATTCTTAAAGAATGTTTACACATCCCCATGAAGCTCTGACTTCTGATTTTGGAATGGTCAGACAGCCTGTTTATTTATTAGAAGGAGAGTTTATGTAAATGTAAAAATAAAAATAAAGATACACAAGGAGTTTTCTAAATATATCATTTCAAACAACCATGGAAACGATTTATTTTATATTATTCCAAAAGACCATAATAAAATATGATTTTCCTTCAAAAAATAAAAAATAAGAAGCAGGTAGGAATGAGTAAAATATGTAATTCTACGTGGGATAGAGATATAACTAAGTGGGACTTCAAGTCTTGATTCTAGAAAAGTTAACATTGACTTCCAAGACCTAACTTAAAGAGTTTTAATATTTCCAGCCTGTGCACAATTACTTCAGTAAATATTTATCAGTATTTAAATTAATAAAACCAGAGAATTTTAGAAAGTACATGTACTTCATGGATAATTAATTTTTAGATAACTGAATCTTAAACTTTTTTTCCCCCTAACCCCCCACCCCCCGTTCCATTTATTCACTTAGAATAGAAACTTGGGGGAAATTAAATTTTAGATTAAATGAGAATTCTTTGGAAATCCATGTATTTTCCAGTCTTTTTATTGAAGCTCTCACAAATATGTAGCAACACATCAGTGAATCAGTCATTCAGTTTCTGTTTATCGTCCATCAGTCCATCCAGCTATCCAGCATCATCAGTTTAGTAAATAACAAACTTGGTTTCATTTTCAATTTAAAGTCTGATTGAAATCTGAGACAGTGTTTAGAAACTTGACTGTTCATTTAAAGAATGACAGATAAGCTAAGAGATCAAGTTTTAAACGATTGTTTTCACTGTGAAACTCTGAGGGAGTTATTATTTCTTCAGTAAGATTCAGTTAACATCTCAAAGGATATTAAACTATACCAGGCATAAGAATGTGCCCTGAAATTTTAACTGAGGCTTATGTTTTAGTTTCCTAGGCTGCTCAAGCAAATACTGTGCAATGGGTGGGTTTGAACAACGTGAATTTATTAGCTCATGGTTTTAAAGCTAGGAAAAGTCCACATGGTATTAAAATTTAATAAGGAAAATAAATGGAGCTGTCATCTACATTTTTTGAAGGGGAAAACTTGAATTTGATTATGAAGAATATCTTTTTTTAAATTCTGAACTCACGATTCCTCTGTTTTGTTGTTAGTGGCACAAGAAGGGATTGGCCTTATTATTCTGCATATTGCAGTTCTTGTCCATGACCTGGTAAGTCTTGAAGTCTTTTCTTTTACGAGTTAGAAAGTTACCATGCCCTAGCATGCGGTCAGCCGTACCAGGCTCAGGACAGCAGTGGCATTGCATCTGATGGTGGGCAGTGCAGGCCTGGAGCCAGGCCCCCTAGCAGGAGGTCCCAAAGTGGTGGGCTGCCTTGTGGCTCCCTGTAGAGGGAGCCTGGAGTGGCGGGCTGTAAGCACCCAGGACAGGGTTCAGGAGTAGATGGGAGGCGAGGAAGTAAGGATACTAGGTGTAAAGTGCCCTTTGTGGAAAGAAGAGAGCGGGGAGATGGTCTTAGGTGGGGGCGGATAGGCTTCAAGGCTATTTCTGATTACAGTGTAGGAATTCAGTGTCTAAAAGAAAGTCCTGTGGTGCTGTCCTTGCATATGCTTTCATGGTACATATTCCATGATGATGCACTCAGTTCTCCAGTAGGTGAAAGACAAGTGGTAGGAAATATGATCCATTTGAGTCCATATCACAGGGTGAACTCAGGGGAGTGCCCACTTGTCCTGCATTTTTCACTTGACTGCTGAGGAATTCTACTCGGTCATTGGAATCACCACAATCACGTACTTGCTTCTGCTCTGGTAGCCTTCCCCTCTACCTGTAGTTTCCTTTCCCTCTTTTCCAAATGTGCACATCATCCCCATTCTTCCTGATCAGACTCCCCTCTTTCAAGAAGCCTGCTTTGTATCTCATCTGCAGCCAGTCCCGCTGCATGGAGGGCTCAGTGAGTGTGCGTCGGCCTGAATGGAATATGCCATTTCAGCCTTTTTGCCTGCTTCCACTAGTCACTGTTTCTCCTTTTCCTTTAGAGCTGTACTGTCTCTTCCTTCCAGTAGTCAGTAAACCCCTTCCTGGTTTTAGCTGTTTTAAATCTTTCCTATATGGTGTTATCTGATCTGGTATCTTCTTTGGGCCCTTCCACTGACAGATGTAATATCAGTGAATGTTATATGTAGGTTCTGCATACTAAAGATTAACCATATGATGCTACTTTACTCTTTTTCATCGAAGTGAGAAGCAATTTAACTTGAGTCTCTTGGTTATTTTTCTAATATTTTGCCTCCTAATGCATAATCTTCAGTTAATAATTGATTTATGTGAATGCAATTTATTCTCGTTACTTTACAGTTTCTCTTTTAAAAATAGCTTAAATGAATATCCTTTTTAATATAACAAACTCAGACTTTAGCATACATTAGAATCACCTGGAGAGTTTTTTTTAAAAAAATGCAGATCCCTTGTTAAAATACAGCGTTTCTGATTCAGACGGTCTCGGGTGGACCTGATAATCTGCATTTCTAACAAGTTCCCATGTAGCTTGCCGTTGCTACTGCTCTGGGGCCCCATTTTGAGAACCATGGTATAATATTACGCTGTTTTCTTTATTGTGGGGTCAGACTGTAGTCATTCGGCATGAAGAAAAATACTGCTTAGATTGTTTCAATATACTTGAATTTTTTTCTTGCAGGTATAGTTTATCATACATTCCATATGCAAGGTGAGCTTGTTTGAATTTCATTTTGTTGTTTGTTCCTTTAATTATTTTTGCACACATACTCAAATTCTAATAATTTTTAAGGGGTCTAGCTTTTTAAAATAACTTTGCCTTTCTTACCAAAAGAAAATAAAATGAGATAATAGAAGTTTGCCATAAGCTGTATTTAAATGTAAACATTTTGAACTCATTTAACTGAGAAGTTGTGGATTACTCCCTGGTTTACCATCAGAATATTTGCATTAGAATGATTTTGGCAAGATATCCTTGTTCCTTCTATAACTGAAAATACTGGGAAAATAGGATGCAGAAATTCTACTTGAAAATTAAAAGAGGAAGTTAGTGGGAGAATGAGGTCTGGTATATGTTTTTGTTCTTTGCTAGCAGAAACATTTTTATTCTGTATATTAAAGAGATAGCCATTTCCATATATATTTATTTTTCCCCCCGGAGAAGTATACTAGTTTTGTTGTGAAGGAAAAAACAAAACTAAGTGCAATCTTCTCTCTTTTTTTTTTTTTTTTAACATGGGCAGGCACCGGGAATTGAACCCGGGTCCTCTGGCATGGCAGGCAAGCATTCTTGCCTGCTGAGCCACCGTGACCTGCCCACTAAGTGCGATCTTAAATCTGACATTCAGAAAAATATTCTGGGGAAGCATGGCTTTGCTTTGTTATGAAATTTTAAAACAGCATTGTACATTTAAAAACAAACAGTAGATTTTAAATTACCTAATGTGAACAATGAAGGAAATTGATATGATACAAATTCTATTTTTATTCCATTTTGAATGGATGATTCTTTTTTTTTTATATTCCAAACACTTTTTAGAAGTAAACGTAATATTTCAGAAATGTGACATTCCTGAAAACATGGGTGTAAGTCAAGTGTGAAAGTTAATGATAGATTTGTACATTATAAGGAGCTGTCTGTTCCTAGAAAGTTAAAAACCATTTCCAAAACCCCCTATTACAGCCCCCGATTTAGATGGGGCTTAGATTTTCAGCATTTCATACATATTTTATCAGTGTGGTCTATTTCTTTCATAATTGAACGCCAGCAGTTAGCTTAAGCCCGGTGATGCCCAGCTGAGGTGAAAGGTTCTTGACTTTCCCAAGCGTCTTGATGTCCATCTTTGTTGTCAGTACAATTCATCTGTGAGACACATTACACTAGAATCAGCAATTTTTTCTATTTCTTTTTATGAAATGATAGCAACAAAATGCAAAAAAGTGATTTTCCAATAATTTTTGAAACAGAAAAGCCCTTTCTTCAAACAATATTATACCCAGAAGCTAAGTATGTAACCCTGAATACAACAATAAAAGGAAAACTATTCTGTCCTTGATTCTTTCACACAGTAAGCACTCCCCACCCCATACACACTCAGCTGAACTCAGTTGAGCACGCCACAAAAAAAACACTGCTGTATGAAAAGATATCAGGAAAAAAAAAGATGTCAGAGGGCCCAAAATTAAACTGTGTTTATAGCACCAGTATCACACATTAGCTAGAAATGTTCATCAAGGTTCATAAGATGTCAATTGCGTGAAAGTTTACTTTTTTTTTTATTAATTAAAAAAATAGAAATTAACACAACATTTAGAAATCATTCCATTCTATATATGTGGATGATTCTTTTTGATACAAAACTTATAAGGAGAAGAAAACTGGGTCAGCATCAGGTGTGGTGTGTCTCAGGAGCACTCCAGGACACTTGACTCTGTGAGGCCGAGTCTCTGCAGCCTCTGAGGACCTGACTGCCTCCAAGCGTCAGCCTAAGATTTCTTGACATTTTCAACAGTGATGGAAGATCACTTAGAAGTGATGTCTCTTTCTTAAAATTAGAGACTCTGCAGAGATGGCCAGGCTTCTGGAAAGTGACCAAGCTCTTCCCCCAAATATCACGATCCTACACTTGGAGGCAACATATAGATAGGATTTGCTCACAAGTCTCAGATCAGTTGGTATTTCTAACAGTGTTGATAAAAAATAATTTAAAATGAATAGAAGTATTTAAAAATAGTTCAAACAAACCATTTTGGAAGAGAAATGTAATAGTAAATGAGGTTTATCACATTAACTTTTTTGGCATTCTTAGGATTCAAATATAAGCATTTTGCTTTAGCAGTCTGTTCATTAGTTATTAATTAGTTCTTTTTGTTACTTTTTCCTATATTTAAATTTGTTCCTTCTAATTAAAGTCAACTATGTGCTGTTAAAGATTTCCTAAAACAAATACCATTTCAAAAATTAACACAGTACTTCCAAGTCTCAGTGCTTGATTTCAAGCGATATTCAACAAAATTTTACTCAAAAAATGTTTGAGATAGCCCACAGAGTTTATTGTTTAAGAAAAAAATATTATAGTATATTTGCTCTTGCCAATTTTCTGCAAATTTGCTTCTAAGGAAGATTATTTTATTCTTCTTTTTCCCTCCTTCTTTCACCAGGGATGCTGTAATTAAATGCTGTTCTTCTCTCCTAAGCTGAAAATCAGAAACTTTTGGAAAAGAACAGTTGAAAGTTGCTGTTCTGTTTTTGGTGAAGTATGGTTTTCCTGATAAAAGAATCACTCCAAAAACAAATGCTGTGACAGTTTAAGACCATTTTGTATGCTGGTAAAAAAAGAGTATGTTTAATTAAACTGTTAAATGCTTGTAAATTTAAGTTCATTATATGTCATTAATATGCTCTTCCAAAGACCAGGAGGTTTTAATCATTACCAATTGTAAATTATCTGTATTAATCTTTTAAAACAGCTTTTGAGGTATGAATATTTAAGCATAAATCTGTGCTGCAAGATATATTCAGCCTTTTTGGCTCTTTTTAAAACATCCTTTTTTTCTTTTTTACTTTAAATGTGACAGCTCTTACTTTAAGCTAAAAATTGCTTATTATGTGTAATAAAAAATAATATATAAATCTTTACCATTTTGAAATAAACCCACACTTGGAAAACTAACATCTTCTGGATCAATTTATGTTTTAAGTGGGTGGTGCATTAATTCAGTTCAATAAAATTCATTGAATTCTAGTGCAGTCTCTAGAAAAATGGCTGAGACCCAGCACTGTCCTTCATAGTTCTAAAGAATGCAAATTTGTAAAAGCACACGCTTAAACGCTTTTAGGACAGTGTAAGGGTGTGCCAGCCATTCAGGGCGCAGTTCCGAGAACAGAACACACAGCAGGAAGTCCAGTAGAAGAATGTAATGTAGGAGACGAGGAACAAAAGTTAGGAAGACTGACAAGCCAAATGCGGTGGGTGAGGCTCCCTAGGCCTGGGGGGATGAGGGGAGAAGGTGGTGCTGGCCAGGCAAGAGCCTGGGTGCCAGGTAGGAGCTGGGCCTGCTGAGGGCATCCAGCTCAGTGGGGGCAAGGTGGAAAGAGAGTGCAGCCATACCTATGTGTCCTTCCAGGCTCCTCGCCAGAGCCCCACTAGCCAGTGGAGCCCCAGAACCATGGTTTCCTACGCAAAGGGGGTGGGGGTGACCCTAAGAGCAAATAGGCCTGTGGCAGCAGCAAACGGTAGGGCAGAAGAGAAGAGACTTGGGGTCCATAAAGATTGCACTAGCGGGTGCTGGTGGCCTGGTGAGCAGACTGGGGAGGGCGGCGGCCAGGGCTGGGGAGCCTCAGTGGTTTGGGGGGTAGGTGATGCTGATGCACAGAAACGGGGACGAATGGAGGGCACTGAAGCTGGAGAGGTGGGCCAGGCTCAGTTTATAAACGGTCATAGAAGTCTGAGAAGGGCTGATCCATGCCCTCTCCCACTTACCCAGGAAAAGGCGGCTTCCGGTCAGGGCACGTGCACCTGCTGCGTCTTGGTGGTGGGTGGAAATGGCCTTGCCCACAGGGTGTCACCCTGGGGGTGGGAGTGCCAGGCGGTGGTGGGAGGGCAGGGAAGGGGTGTACCAGCAGCTGGGGCCGAGGCTATAGGCCGGGGCAGCTGCAGGTGAGGAGGAGGGAAGTTGTGGAGGGAGACGCAGGCTGTGGGCCGCATGGCCCCCCAGGGGCTCCCGAGGGGAGGGCCCCAAAACACAACTGAGGAGTTTGGGTTTTACCCCACAGCAGGGCGCCTGGGCACAGCGATCCTAACTGTAGACAGGTAATGGATGACATAGTAGTAACGAAAAGAGAAGACCTGATTTCTCAGAAAGAAGGTGAAAGGAGTAGGCACCCCTCAGGGGCCTCGCTCTTCCGTGTAAACCTCTCAGTCTTGTCAAGTTCAGGTTGATTTGTCCTCATTTTACACGCAAGGAAGCCGAAGCTTAGAAACACTGAGCCTCTTGCTTAGGTCACAGAGTCAGAATCTGAGTATAGTTGGTCTGGCCCCAAAGCGTGGGCTCTTTCTGGTCCCAAAGCCTGGGCTCTTTCTGTTAAGCTGTGCCACCTCATTTGAGCCATTTTCTTCTGCTTTCGTATTTGTCGGCACGCCACAGAATCATGCCGGGAGGGGAGCAGTTACTGTGTACCTGCCGAGAAAATGTCTACTCCGTTTCATTTTTTTCCAGATAGACTTGTGGTTTTTTTATTGAAGCGATATTAGCTGCTTACCTTTGTCCTGCATTGGCTGTGGAGTAAGGCGCCATGTAGGAGTCAGTATGAGAGAAGCAAGTGGTGGGCAGATGGGAAAAAACATAATCACTGGGACCCTTCCTCCCTAAGAAAAGAACTGGGAGCTATCCGGGTGGGCTGGAAGCCTGTCGGTGTAGGAGGGAAGGCACAGGGGTGAAGAGGTCTGCAAAAGCCCCTGAGCAAACCTCCCTTGGGGCGTGGCCTGTTTTAGTGGAAAGTCGCACAGTCTCTTGTTTGCCAACTGAGAGATCTCCAGGTGAGACTTATTTCCTGCAGAGTTCTTCAGAACGAAGGGGACTCCTTGGGAGAGGCCCCAGGAGTGGATGTGAATTCGCTTCTGAGCCTGGGGCATCTACATCCTTAGCACAGGGCTGGTCACGGTGGCTCAGTGGCAGAGCTCTCACCTGCCATGCCGGAGGCCCAGGTTCAATTCCTGTAGCCTGCTCATGCCAAAAAAAATTTAAATCCTTAGTGCAATAAACTGCAATCTGTCCTTGACCTCCTTTCCTTCTGCCTTAGCATGTCTCCTGGCGAGCGGCACACAGAGATCAGGCTTGTATTTCCACCTGCTGGGGACCATGCGCACGTCCACTGCTTCCCAGCAGTGTCCGGCGGCCCCACCTGAGACCATGTGACACAAGAGACCAAGAAGGCTCCTTGAAAAGAATTTAGGCCGAGGGGTCACACCTGGGGTCCAGGGATAGGCCTTAGGGGTTTCGTGACCTGCCTCCCCCGTGCGCTGGAGGCGGAAGTTAGTGTGTCTATGTGTTTTGTGGAGCTCATTGCTTTTGCCAGCTCCTCAAAGAGATCCCCCAAATATTCCCAACCACTGACGTCCATCTCCGTGGTGGGAGGCCAGAGGTGGGCTCACGGGAAGGAGCACCCAGGTTGCGCTCGGCACCAGTGCTCAGGCACCACTGGGACTGGGGAGCGGTTGGGTGGCGGTTGGGGTGCAGGCCTGCTCCACCAGGCCAGCGGTGGCCACCACCCCTTGGAGCCTCGATTTCCTTATCTCGAGAAAAAGTTTTAATATGAGGCTGCACTAGTGCCCACTTGATAGGATTAGTGGGAGGGACAGATGAGCAAGCGGGTCCTGGCATGGGGTTCTCAGAAATCCAGGCTCTTTAAAGCCTCTGGGAATCAACTGCGGGGCGGGTGGGGGGGGCTGCAGATTAAATATTGAAAATGCTGCTTTTACATGCAGCTTTGCGAGACTTGGAACACGAGCCACAAGCATGAGAGGGAGACGCCACTCCTGCTCCTCTTCAGCAGAAGCATGTCCAACCCCCAGGGCCTGCAGGTACCAGGTTAGCAGCACAGGCAGGTGGGCCCAGCCGCATCTTGGCAGGTACCAGCAAGAAATGGACTGCCATCTTCATTAGTGCTTGAGGGCTCAGATGACAGTGGCAATAACAAAGCTTCGTGGCAGAGTCTCAGATCCTGGAAGCACCAGGACTGAGCTGGAGAAAGCAAGGAGGAGAAAAATTGTGGGTCCTACATATAATAGGGACCTCAAATAACTGACGGGGCCCCAGGTTTCCAAATAGCTGGCGTGGAGGGAGGGTGAGGAGGTTGGGGGAAGGTGTCTTGGGGAGGGACCAGAGTACCAGCACCAGAGGGTGGGGGCAAAGTAAAAAAGACTTATGTTTGCAAACTTCTTTACTCTTATCCCCAGAGATAGAGAACAGAGACTTCCCTCTATGACTCTTATTTCTCCCTCTATTATTCTGTTTTTAATAATAAACTACCTCCTGAAGATTAAACTAGCCATGAGAATGTTTACTATGTCATTTAAAATTATGCTGTGTTTACAGAGTTCACTTTATAGCTATTGTTACATTTTCAATGGCTAGATTTAACATACTAAAAAACATACAGAGGTTAAGTACTATCTTTTGCTTTCAAGTGAATTATGTAAGGAATAGCTAGTTGCTTTGGTTGGGGAGGGGATGGTGGAGAGGGAGCGGTGAGGGAGCCATTTAGAATACCAGACTGTTGTTGAAAAGTATGTGATGTTTGTATTTAATTTACAAAGGAATGCACTGAAATGACAAGAGAATGGCACAGTCCACATGAAATAATACTGGGAAGAAGTTAATTTGACCCTGCGGCTCCAGGGACAACTGGGTCTTGTCTATTTTGGGAACATTGTCATTACCACATCTTTGGACACGTCTGGGCCATTGGGCAGTATGTTACAACTTTTGCCACCTAGCTATATGTCTCAGGTTAGTGTCCTGTAAGCATCCATTGGGCCACTGTTTCTTAGTAAATGTTCATTAGCCTGCAAACTCCATCAACATTAGAAGAAGACTTAGAGTTGCTGCTTTACCTTCTGTGCTGGTTTGAAATGATTTCTGTACCCTAGAAAAGCCATGTTTTTAATCCTAATCAATCTTGTGGGAGCAACAGTTTCTTCTAACCCCTATTCAACACTATAGGCTGGAAACTTGATCAGGTTATCTCCATGGAGATGTGAGTCAATCAATTGTGGGTACTAAACTTGATTAGATGGAGATGTATCTCCAGTCATTCTACGCGGGTCTTGATTACTTTACCGGAATCCTTTAAAAGAGGAAGCAATTTGGAGAAAGCTTCAGAACGACGGGAGAACAACAGGGCAGAGTCACAACGAAGCAGAGAGCCCACGCTGCCAGAGACCTTTGGAGATGAAGAAGGAAAACACCTCTTGGGGAGCTTCATGAAACAAGAAGCCTGGAGCAAAAGCTGGCAGACTTCGTCATGTTCACCATGTGCCTTCCCAGTTGAGAGAGAAACCCTGACTGACCTTCTGGAAACAAGGTATCTTTTCCTGGATGACTTAGTTTGGACATTTCTATAGCCTTGCTTTAATTTGAACATTTTCATAGTCCTAAAACTGTATGCTAGCTACTTATTAAATTCCCCTTTTTAAAAGCCATTCTGTTTCTGGTAAGTTGCATTCCAGCAGCTAGCAAACTAGAATGGAGGAACACTGTGAGGACATCAGCTGTCTCCAGCACATCTTAAAGCACTTAGCTGTAAAAGAAAAATATACACTATAAACAGAAAGCATTATCTTTTTTTTTTGGTGCATGGTCCAGGAATCGAAACCCAGGTCTTTCCCCCATAGAAGGCGAGCATTCTACCACTGAACCACCTGTGCACCCAAAAAGTAGTATCATTTTTGATAGTAGACCTTGTGATTCTATTTTCTGTGATCTCATGTTTTTACTTACTTTACTTTTTTTCCAGACTATTATAAGAAAGAATTTAATTGTACATTTTTCTTTCAAAGTAGAGAATGTGTTTAATAGCTAAGATTATGGCTAGCCACATGTGATTTTACAGTTCCCTGTGAACCATGCCAGACAATGTAGCAGTTCTCAAAGTGTAGTCCAGAGACCCCTGGGAGCCCTGGAGACCCTTTCAGGGGCTCTGACAGGTCAGAACCACTTTCATAATAATAAGACATTGTTTTCCCTCTGCATGCTCGTTCTATCCTGGATGCAAAATGGACTGCTACTGAGGCTTCATAACACACGATCCTGCCACAGATCGAAGGGCGGAGTGGGATGTGAGAACCCAGCAGCTTCTCTTAAGCCAACCACTGTTCTCACTATTTTTTTTATAAAATACTATTTTTCATTTAAAATGTAGCCAAATGGGTTTATTGTTAACATGTGATGGGTCTATTGTTATTTTGAAATTTATTGACAAATAGCAGTCTAAATTTCTAAGAAGGTTAAACATTAATACATGGAATCCACAAAAAGAATCTTTTGTAGGTCTTGAGTAACTTTTAATTTAAAAAAGAATGCATTGCAATGTTTTTCCTTTTTGAAGTTCTTCTGAATGTGGATTTGTATATTCTATAGTCTTAGTAAAAATGAATGAGAGAAGTTAATATTTTTAAATAATGGCTAATTGCCAGGTATTCTGAGGCAATTACAGACTCTCACTCCATTCAGTGCTAACTCCATGGCATGACAGATTGGACGACAAATGTGTTTATTGTTGGGGCATACACTTGTTTTGGATAATATGTGTTTGGGTAATAAATCAAATACTTGATTCAGGCAATTAAGCGTTTTCTGATCCATGACTCTGCAGAGCAGGATAATTATACTACAGCCTTGATAATTTTCAGTTCAAGCAATTAAAACCTCTGATACAGTTTTGTTGATTGAGATTTTTTTGTGCACATTTATTCCTGTAGGGAATGTTTTATTAAAGGGTTGTTGTAATGAAGATTTTATTCATACACTCTGTCTGACAGAGCCGTAGCAGGAAAAAAGTCACCATTAATTCCCAAATGGTAGACAATTACTGTGTTAATTGCTTATTTGGAACTTGAAAAGCAAATTTAATTTGAAAATAAAACAACATTGAAGTAAAAAATATGGATAGTTCTAAACATATATATTTGCTTTTGCTTATTTGACTTTTCAAATCACCCAGTATATTTTAGATAGTGAACTTCGTAGCCTCAAGATGGAATGTTACTGCATATTTTAGAGATCAACTAATCTTGTGAACCTGAAACTATGCTTCTGAAACTGAGAGGCTGAGGACAGTAATTTAGTATTCAAGTGTTCTTCCAGGCATGTCGTATATAAAATCCCATGAAATTTATAAATTGCATTTGTCTGTGTATTTTTTGGCTCTGCTCACCTTGCAGTCTCATCTCCTGCAGTTGGATCTGCCTGTGTCCTATGTGACTCCTTCCTGGAGTGTCACTGACTGCATGAGCCAGTCGCCCGCAGCCCGGGCAGATCCCCTTCTCCCCACATCCCCCTCCAGGCCCGTGCGGGTCTTTCCAACTTCTCACCTGCAGGGGCCGGAGGTTTCAAGTAGAGGAGGTGGCGAGACAGGGACATGGAAGGCTGAGTTTGAAGACGATCCCCTCATGGATCACTCGTCCGCTCTCCAGGAGCAGCGACCACCGTGAGTGTGGGAAATCCACGTGAGGTGTGGGAAATCCCCGTGGGAAATCCGCATGAGGTGTGGGAAATCCCCATGGGAAATCCGCATGAGGTGTGGGAAATCCCCGTGGGAAATCTGCGTGAGGTGTGGGAAATCCCCGTGGGAAATCCGCGCAAGGTGTGGGAAATCCGCGTGAGGTGTGGGAAATCCGCGTGGGAAATCCACGTGAGGTGTGGGAAATCCATGTGAGGTGTAGGAAATCTGCGTGAGGTGTGGGAAATCCCCGTGGGAAATCCGCGTGAGGTGTGGGAAATCCACGTGAGGTGTGGGAAATCCACGTGAGGTGTGGGAAATCCGCGTGGGAAATCCGCGTGAGGTGTGGGAAACCCGCGTGAGTGTGGGAAATCCGCGTGACGCCCTCACGAGCAGGGCCCGGAGGGAAGAGGAGCTGCCTGCCGGAGGGAAGAGGAGCTGCCTGCCAGAGGGCAGCGGGCTCGCCGCTTGTACGGCTTTACCTCTCAAAGGTCCTTACCGCCCCCCAAGCCTCCAAGCTTCTGGGCTGGAACAGACGTCCTGGGGGACTTGGAGAATCCCACTTATTTCTAGTCAGACATGTGATAACGCAGTCATGTCTTAAATGCCCGGTCTTTGTCAGTGTTTGTGTCACCTAGCCCAGTCGCCCTAACCGCCAGATGACTTTCCCCTTCTCTTCGGTGTGACGGTTAAGACTTGGGCTCCGCTTCCACGTCACAGCTGTGTGATGTGGGGGCTCCTAAACCCTGGGAGCCCGGGTCCTCGTAGAAGCACGTGGCAGCCGAGGGTGGGAGAGTGCCCCAGGCATGCGGCAGCCCAATCAACGTAAATCAGCTACTGTCATTCTGAGCCTGTTTTTTCCAACACCCATATCCCTCAACCCCAAAACCATCATGAGAAAGGCCACGGGAAAGACAGAATCCCACGAGCCCACGAGAGAAGGAAAAGCATCGTGGCCCAGGATCGCTGACACCTTTCCGGCTTCTGAAATGCGGGCCTGTCTCACATCAGCTCGGGGCTGAGCTTTCTGTTCTCTGTAGCCTGCAACCTCCTGCCAACATGGAACCGGTCTCGGACACCTTCCCAGCCTGGTCCTTCCCTACTGCCCCCTGCTCTCCTCTGTCAGTGTTTGCTTCAGCTCAGCCGGCCATCATTCTCTTAGCACAACACTTTCAACCACACCGTTTCCACACCCACCTAGAAATTGTTAGACCTGGAATAAAATCCATCTGTGCATTCAGTGTCCGCTGCAGAGAGTTTAGGACCCCCGTGGGGTCCTGGCTGGGAGGTGCAGGGAGGCCAGAGTGTTCTGTGGGGGGCTTGATGGCTGGGAGATTGTTTGGAAGATGTAGTTGTGTATTTTATTATTAAGATGTGTATTTTATTAGGATGTTTATCTACATAGGGTGCGTTTAGAAGTGCAATGAGATTTATGGGGCCTAAAAACCTACACCCCCCTCCTCCGCCCAGCTCGGAGAGATGTTTTCCAGCCATCTGTCGGGTTTTCTTCTTGCTGGGAGCCCAGGGCCAGCAGGCACCTCAACGGCCATCCCTGGGAAAGGGAAGGGGAGATTCTCAGGTCACTTGTAGCCTCGCACAGGGAGGGGAGCAGGCCTGGGTGGTGCGAAACTGTCCCTATAGGCACGGCCAGTCACAGGGGCCATCTCAGCTCTCCCACATTTGACTGGATGTGCTTTCAGGTTTTAGCTGGTTCGGTTCTCAGGTTAGCCCAGAAAGGCATACTCTATGGAAAGATGGCTTTGGAGACCTAAACAGCGGACTATCTTGAGGAAATACAGCGTCTCCTCCTTCGCAACTTTCACTCCTTGATGCACTGCTTTGTAACTATAGCATCATTTATTCAACAGACAATATTCGAGACGTGCTCTCCTGTACCTGCAGCCAGATTGTAAATTGGCAGTGGTGATTTGTCTCGTTCATTTTGAATCACTGCTATGGCAGGAGCTGCACCCGTTTTCTCACATTCACTCACTAGCAGGGCTTATTGCCTAATAGCACCCATAGCTTCATTAGGTGCTATGAGACCGAAATCCAAGTACTTTGCTCACATAATCACTATCAGAACTTAATGTCTGATACTACCTATACGGTCATCATATAACTGAAACCAAGATATTTTGCCTATTCACATAAATTAGGATTTTAATTTTAAAATGATTGCCTTTTGGGAGTTGCATTATTCTACCACAGAAAAGTAATGCCAAAATTAGTCCCTGAAATGTTTTTCCTGACCTCTAAATTGCAGCCAGTTTTCTCCTAGAATCCCGGAACGTGATGCAAGCGGAGCCAGATTTTTGCTCTCCTTCCCACCGTCTCAAAGGCGCTGCGAGGTTATGCAGGATTTTCTCTCACACTGCAAGCACCGAGCCTGTTACTTAGGAACAGACCCCGATTCTTCTTGGGCGCCTTTCCCAGCCTCTAGATGATTACAATTCGCGTCCGGAGACGGGTCAGCCCGCCGGAGAAGCCTTTGGAGACCTCCCCCTGAAGGCCCTCCCTCCGGACGGGTCCCGGGCCCCTGGCGCTGGGTGCGGAGCCCCAGGCCAGCGCCCCTCCTCCCGGCCGCCCGGCCCAGCCCCGCCTCTTGGGACTCCAGCGCGCGCGGGGCGAGCCTGGCTCGCGGGCGCCCCAGCTTGAATCCGCAGGGGCAGCGCCCCTGGACCAGGGAGACCTGTGCTTCCAGCTCCTGGTGCGGGGGCGCCGGGGAATGAGGAGGCGCTGAGCTCGCCGCGGCCGGACGCAGGTGGGTGCGGAGGGTGGGATGGAGGGAGGGAGGAGCCGCGGCCGGCGGGGCGCAACAGGAGACGCGCGCGCGGGGACAGGGGCGCCCCACGCGGGCGCTAAGGCAACCCTTCTCCCTTCCAGAGGCCCGGACCCGGCGGACCCGGCGGACCCGGCGGACCCGGCGCACCCGCCGCACCATGCCCTTCCCGCCCATCCCGCCGCCGCCGCAGCAGCAGCAGGCCCAGGGCGGGTCCTCCCCGGCCCCGGGCGCGCGCCAGGTACCCGCGAGGCTCGGCGCCCCGAGGAGGGCGGCGGCGCCCGTGTGCGCCCCGCGGGGTTCCTCGCCCCCGTCGGCTGCGGGCGAGAAGAAGAAGAGGCCCCCGGAGCAACCCGAGGCGCCGCTCTCCAGCTCGTGGCCCTCGGCCTCCGAGAAGAGGCAGGTGGCTCGGAGGCCCGCGGGCGCTCTGGCCTCCAGGTCCCCGGGGCCCGGCCCCCTGCGCCCGCCGCTCCCGGCCACGTGCGCGCCCGCAGGGCTGGGCCGCTCCCGCGACGGCCTGACGCCCGGGGCCTCGGTGGGGGCGGGGGCCGGGGACGCGGTGCGCTTCTCCCTGAGCCTGACTCCCGAGGCCGTGCTGGTGATCCAGCGGCGCCACCTGGAGAAGCAGCTGCTGGCGCGGCCCCGCCGGCCCTGCGCGCCGCCCGCCGCCGACCCCAAGCGTCCCTTCGCGGCGGGTCCCCGGGCCAAGGCCCCCGACCCCTCGGCCGCGAGCCTGGGCCGCCGCGCCCCGCCGCCCTCGCCCCTGCCCGGCGGCCTGCAGTCCCCCGGCGGTGGCGCCCGCGGCGGGGACCTCCGGGCCTTGCTGAAGATCTCGCTGCTCAACGAGCGCCACAAGTACGACGACGTGGAGTACGAGGACGAGGCGGCGGGCGTGGACGAGGGCCTGGTGCGCAAGTGCACCGAGTGGCTGCGCGGCGTGGAGACGGCGGCCGCCCCGCGCGACAGCGCCGAGCGGCCGGAGGTGCTGCCCCACCTGGGCCCCCTGTGAGCCCACCCACCGCGCCGGCACCCATCTCTCCTCGCCACCTTCTGCCTGTCTAGCTGCAGAAGCCTGCCCCGGGCACCCTTCTGGCCTCCCCCGAGCGCGCCCTGGTGACTCTGGCTGCAGCAGTGATGCTGCCTCCCAGCGCTCCCTCATCAGGCTGTGCTCACACCTGGGGGAGGCGTGGGGCGGCCATCGGCAAACCTGCAGCTGCGCCCACCTCCCCCGAGGCAGGAATTCTATGGGTCCCCAGCGCCCGGTTGGGAGGGGGACGGAGGGATGGGAGTCGGCTGCTGAACTTGAACCTGGTGCTGCAATCTTTGTTTTTCCTTCATAAGCCAGAAAACGGTGGTGGTATCGGAAGCCTTGGAAAGTCGAGTTAATGTAATCGCTAACTCCGAAATGGAAGGGTTACCCTCGCCAGGAGCTAGTGGATTCCGGTAGCTGGACACCAGTGGGAGGTGCTCGGGCCTGACTTTGCCCCGGCGGGGAGCACTCCTGGAGCACCGCGCCAAGGCGGAGCTGTCGCCTGCCTTTATTGGAAGCGCTTGCGGAAGGTCTCTGTGCTGCAGAGAGAAAGGACAGCCAAGTGGTGAGGGGGTCAGTGTAGAAAGCTGCGGGCCAGAGGAAAAGCCAAAAATTCCGGGCAAATGTCTTTGAGGGAGGAGGTGGGGGAGCCCGAGGGCGAGGGGCCGGTGGTTTCGTCTTTGTTTTTAAAATTGTGATCACTGTGTGAAAAGCTGCTGACTCGGTGGCCTTGTGCAGGTATATGTGGTGATAAGCAGGAACATTTCTATCTGTTATTTGAATAACTAACCGAACGCCTCTGCCCTCTCCTTCCTAAGTCTAGGCGGATTAACAGGTATGGGAGAGTATTTAACTGGAAGGCTGAGATGCAAATAGAATGTGGTCAGATAAGACTTGATAATAGAAGAGGGATTTTTACCTCAATTTTTGACTTACTTTGAAATCTGATAACCTGCTTAATGTTCTTCTTGTTAGACTTTAATGTGTCGAGTCTTAATTACATTTTAAATCGAAGCCTTACGTTTCAAAAAGCCAGTGTAAATGTTCCTTGTGGCGGGCTTGGCTCTCACCTCTGTGCTTGAAGGGCTCGGCGCCAACCCAGCCATGAACCTCTGGGCACCCACAGAATCCCAAACCCTAAAGCTTCTTCTCTCTCCTGACCCCTCCTTGAATGCGGAGCAACAGATGTTTTTCTTTCTATCTAAAATGAACAGACATATTAGTTAACACGAGAGAGGCATGATTAGCAGTGCTTGAAACTGAGACATATGTCTCCCCAAATGCTGTGGCACCTTCCTGCCCCTCAGATGAAATCTGTAGGATTCCGTCCCTGCAGAGAAGGAGCTGTTCCAGGGACGAGGCAGCAGGCTGGGGGAGTGAGTTAATGAGAGAAGGGACAGCAGCCGGGCACAAGCCAGCTTCCGATGTGGTGGTCTCATTGTGTCCTCCAAGCAAATTCCAGGGGTGATCCGGGTATGGAATCTTTAGGAAGTTGTAGATCTGTCCGGGTGTCTGCCCAGGCTGATGACAAAAATGGCAACATTTGTAAAAAGTGCCCTGGTCGCATCCCGAAGGAGTGGCCTTTATGAAGCCTCTTGGTTTTCACCCGTTTCCTCTTTCCTGTTCTCGTGCTGCACGGGTGCTTCCTTGTCGCTGTATCTGTCCCCCTGTGCCTGACTCTTTCTTTGTCTGGTCTCGCTTTGCTCCCTCTCCCTCTAGACCCCCGTCCCCAGCTCTCTTTCTACCCTGGCCACAATTCAGGAGTAAAGCACGTTTTCCCCAGTAGGCGTTAAGGAAATAGAGCCCCGTGTGCCTTGTTCTTTCACTTCACAGGCAGGTAGGTGTGTGGGACATTTGTGTTGCCCTCGTGAATGATTCTTGACAAAACCAGAAAAGTTCCTCGTGTGACACATGGTAACTACTCGTGACAGTTGCTGACCTTTGGAGAAAACCTTGTGAATCTCTGTGATGCCATTTCTTAATGTTTAAATAAAAGAGAAATTCAGTGACTTGTGTTTCTTCTTGACAGTATTGAAAACTGGCTAGGAAGAGAGCTCTGAAATTCTTAGGAGAAGGTCTCTCGGTCTGTTGTGCGGTTCAGCTTGACTCTGGGATTTCCAGGGGTTGGTAAAAGTCTGCTGGTTGCAATCACTAACGAGCATTCTTCAGGATTTTAGGAAACCTACTGATGATCAGACAGTGTCATAATAAGGCTGCCAGGCAATGATATTTAACCTTTTCTGGAATCACAGGTCCCTATGAGGGCTTTATTCCAAATATATTCTTAAAATATGGACCACATAACAACAAAACTTTGCATGTGATCTGCATATGTTTAGAAAGCTGATGGACTCCAGATGAAAAACTCTTCCTGTGTAGACTCATTAAGACATTTTTCTTTTGCTGCAAGTAATTTCAGACCAGTAGGTATTAATAATGAGGAGTAAAAGGGTCGGTTTGAATATGCTGAGACTAGTAATCCAGTAGATTACTAAAAACGGGAGGTAATTATTTAGTAAATGTGGTATATCATTTTCAAATCCGTAGACCCATGGAGAAGAAAAAAATAAAAAGGTGTCCTTGAAAGTAAGAAATTTGGGAACCATGCCCTCTGTCTCTCTTAAGTGATGATATTATTGTCCAAAATTCAGCCTTCTATGCAATACTCAAAATAACCGATGTCACTATGTAAATTGAAGTGCACCCAAAATCCCAACAATTGGGCTTGTATGACTTAATCTCATATATTGAGGGACTCCTCCAGCATTTAGCAGAGGTTTTTATGTTACTGTACTGTGTTTCTGGGGTAAAAAAAAATAGATGCAAAAAAGAACATTTAGATTTGTGGTTTCCCTGGATGTCACACAGTGGTACACTTGGGCTCATGGTGTGTAATCTGTGGAATCTGGTGGTATTAAACTCACTCTGAAATTGCAATTTTGCACTTTCGCCTTTTTAATGTGGTCATTTCTGCCAAGTGTGGTATATGGGCCGAAGCAAGGAGCAGTCCATGTATGACACGCACTGGACCACGTGTACATTGGCATTGGTCACTGCAGCTTAGCAGGGCTGGGCCAGCGCTGCTCTCGCCAGACGCGGGAGGTGGGGCCTCCGCCCGCCTGTGGACTGAGCCCGCTGCAGTGGAGCCCGGTGGGGGAGGGGAGCAGCACCCACGTGGTGGCACCTTGGTGGCCAGAGTCCCAGCACTGGCCTTCTGTTCATGTGTCCCCCTAAACCTCTGTGTCTTCTTCCTCTTTGGTGTAATGGGGGAATCACATGCAGAAGACGGTCGTCGGATGACAGCCAGGTAACGTGTAGCATTTAGACCAATGTCCTGTGTGCCTGGAGCTCAAGGGAAACATTTATTTTCTAAAAAAGGTCTTGCTTTAATCAAAGAGTTGTTATTCTCTGGTGCTCCATGGAGAACAGTCGAAACCCTCTGGCTGCAGGATTCTGAGGTTTTTCTCTTTAACCATTTCCTTCACCCTGTTGGGAGCGAGGCTTTTATTTCCCTAAGGTGTTTAATGCCCGTTGTGTTTTGCTTCCTTAGCTCACGCTTAGTTTTTAGGTTCTGAACACAAAATTTAGCTCTGAGCTTCTTGGCAGCGAAGGCAAAGTTAGAAATAATGAGTTATATGACTTCAATATCTAATAATAAGATATTATTATTAGAAGAGAAAATTTTGTGCTTGGAGAAAATTATTTTGCATTGCAAAAATTATTTTGTCATGCAATAGAATGGACAGTTTCCTGAAGATGCAGAAAAGTTCTTCATGTGCCTATGAATTCTTGATGAATGTAGTGATATGACAGTAAGTACACCCTTTCCCATGCCCCCGCAGGTTGAGGTGTGTCACGTGGAAATCTGCTGAAATGGGTACAGCATCTTTAGGAAGTTCTAAATGTGCTCAAATATTCATCAAGGACTGGCCCTAAACACACACACACACACACACACACACACACACACACACACACACACACACAATTTGCTGTGTCAGCAAATCTCAAACTTTTGTGTTTCAAGACTCCTTTATACTAAGAAATTGAAGCTAAAAAGCTATTGTTTATTATATTGTGGTGACCAACATATACTGTATTAGAAATAAAACTAAGATCCTAAAAGGGTCTTGGGGGCCCCCAAAGGTCTTTGGGCCCCGCCTTCTTTGGGCCCCACCCATGGCTTCTGCAATGGTCCGTCGTCTCCTGATGCCTGACACGCGGGGATGGATGACATCAGCAATGAGAAAGGAATTATCTAAACACACACAAGTCAGACCCAAAGCCTAGAGTTTCTAGTTCCGTAGACCTGAAGGGGGCCCGGGAGGGATGGCTGTGCAGCCAGGTTTGGGAAGCACCGCTATGAGCAAAGAACCAGGTGACAGGGCTCAAAATGTTTAAGGTAAATATGATCAATTTTGTCCTTCTGTGGTGAAAACCCCAAATGCTATTCTGTCATCTTCAGGATATCTTTCTAGATGATTATACCCCTTTCCCAGCCAAGTGTTATTTCTGACATGGAGGGTAATAACGGAAGTTATTATACATCAGCCTTTGCCAACTGACTTGGCATGGCCATGGGAACGCATTGCAGATTGTAACACTGGGCATCTCAGCTCTGGGGGACCCCCACCTGTTGCAAAGTTCCCTCACTCGTGGACCAGCCTTCTAGGTCTTTTCTAGTCTTTCTTTTTAATCATGATTATGATTGCCTCCCAGGTCTATGTTTGCGTGACATTCATATTCTATCTATCCTATTGTTTTTGGCTTGTTAAAGCTGACCGAGTGCAATATGCCAGAAAGGGACTGGCTTTTACAGGGGGGATTTTATTAGCTTGCCATTTACAGTTCTAAGGCCGTGAAAATGTCCAACTCCAGGTATCAACAGGATGCACCTGGACTCTGAAAGAGCCAGGCTGCCGGCATCGGGACCCTCTGTCGCCTGGGAGGGCACGTGGCCGGCCCCTGCTGGTCCTCTCCAGGGTTTCGTTGCTTTCAGGTTCTGGCTGCTCCATCTCTCAGCTTCTCTGGGGGCCTCACGAGATTTCATCTCTTTGCTTCTGGATGTTTTTATCCTCTTAACAAGGGCTCCAGTAAGAGGATCGAGACCCACCTTGAATGGGCTGGGCCACATCTCAATTGAAACAGCCTAACCACCAGGTCCCATCCACAGCAGGTCTGCACCCACAGGAATGGATTAAAAGAACATGGTCTTTTCTGGGGTACATAACAGCTTCCAGTCACTACCCCATCATATTATCCAAGCGGCAGGGGCTGACGCTGGGACCACAGGTTCCGGGGCCCAAGTATTAAAAAACCAGCCCCAGACAGTGTACAGAATTCACTACCTTCTAATTCTGTGAACAAATGCTAACAAATACCTATGAAATATTTTACTTTAAGCAGGACAGTATCCCAGTAGGCCCAGAACAGTTCCTTAATTCATTCAGCAAATGCTTACCCAATTTCTACTGGGTGAGGGGTACCTGAAATGCAAAACTAACGAAACACCATTTAGATGGGTTGACCCGGTAAAAGGTGTATCACAGGATATGGCCTGCTGAGAGCCATGATTTTTGTTTGAGTTGTTCTCTCTGACAGCAATTGGTCTATGATTTCAGATGCTTTTTAAGACCACATGATACCACTCAGGAGTGCACACACACACAACTTTGGGAAACTTAAGAAAAGGAAAGGAGTTTCTATTGACTTTGAAAAAAATTAGTTTCACCTTTTCACTTTTATGTATAAGGGCATGGAGGTGAAGAGATTCAATCAACAAGAAAGTGTACGCAGGTCTAAGGTTTAAAAGATTCTGCGCCCTTCTCCTCTGTTTGCCTTTTGTGTTTGTGACGCAGTGTTAGTGTTTGTTCTGGAACAGCTGTCAGCCACGGAAGGTGGTGTGCAGGAGGGAAGGTCTCCCTCTGCCCCTGACCCTGCAACTTGTTTTCCCCAGTCTGCCAGGCTTTGTCAGCTCGCCTTTGTATGTGGCGTGGTAAGAGGGCAGGTCTAAGTGTTCTTTCATGTTTTCTCGTTTCTCAACATCTTTGCTTATTTCTCTTCTTTCTCTCAACTTCTCTCCTTTTTCTTCTGCCACTTCTTGGCTGCTTGCTTTTTCCTGAAAGTCTCCTTTTGCTGCTGCTCCTTGCTTTTTGGTTAAAACCAGATTACCACTTGCTGTGTCTAGTTTACTCAGCGGTTTTTCCTTTCCCCATCTCTGCGGAGGCCACCAATTAAGAAAAGTGGAGAGAGCCCTCTGAAGCCCTTTCTTGTGTCTAGGTTTGCATTTTTACCAACTTGTGCACACACACAGACACACGTGATCACACACAACACCCGTGCTGACTTCTACAGCCGGATGGTAAAGTAGTGGAAAAGTCAAGGAAGTGGGGGGGCCTCTGCCAGCTGGCCGCACCATGGCAGGAAGGGGGGATTGGCAGCTGGGGTCTGGTGCCAGCAGCGCTTTGGTTTGGCCCCGAGATTCTCACTTAGTAGGCTGGTGTCTTAGCCACTCTGATTCCTAGTTTCCTCATGAATAACACAAGGACAAAGCCAGACCTACCTCATGGGACTGCCTTGAGGCTTAAATGAAACCATATATGTAAATTCTTTGTACCAGCAAGCACAGACAGGCTGGGGAAAGCTGCAACTTCCCCCTGACCGTCCACCCACTGAGGGAGCAGAGCCTCGAGGGGCAGGGAAGCAGCCAGCCTCACGGCAGGCACAGAGGCTAAAAGGGGACCCTCCCACGACAGGGTCGCATGCTGGGTCCAAGCAGACCCCGCCGGGTCACAGAGGTTGGCTGTTCTGCGGGTGATGGCCCGGGCGTGTGCTGAAGCGGCTGGGACAGATGAGATGAGGATAAAGGAGTCGTGTGAGAGCCGGGGGTAGAAAAGCCCACACTTCCTGAAAACGTTAGAGACCTGTGGGCCCCATGGATGTGGAAGTCACAGCATGCGTTTAACGCCACAGTCGTTATTTTGCATTAAATTTGCGCATGCGGTTGGGCATTTTGAAGCATGGAAATCCAGCTCTGCTTTCCTGTAGTACACCTCTTTAGCTGTATCTTCAGAAGTTATCTGTCGGAGGTCAGGAGGGATTTTCCCTGATAACTGTTAGAGTCAAAAGCTCGCTGAGATTCAGCACATCTTGTAGAATGCCACTCCACTCCCATGACATGGACAAAATGGCGTGATTCGTCTCATTTTTAGAAAAGGAGACAATTTTTTTCATTAAATCTTTTTTACTGCGGTAACGTATAGAAAATAACGTTTCCATTTTTAACCACCTTTAAGCATAAAATTCGGTGGCATTAATTACATTCACAATGTTTTCGTACCATCCGCATCATCCATCAACAAAACCTTCCATTGCAACACACAGAAATTCTGCACCCATTAAGCATTGACACCTCCCCCAATTCCCCACCTCCCCCACCCCTGGTAACCTGTATTCTTTTTATCTCTATGAATTTGCATATTCTAGTTATTTCATACCAGTGGAATCACGCTATCTCTGTCCCTTTGCATCTGACTTATTTCACGCAACATGATGTCTTCAAGGCTCTCCCATGTAGTGGCATGTATCAGAGCTTCATTCCTTTTTTTACGGCCAAATAGTATCCCATTGCATGGATAAACCACATTCTGTTTAGCCATTTATCTACTGATGGGCAGTACATCTACATGATTTGCATGTGGATGTTTAGTTTTCCCAGCAGGATTTCTTGAAGAGACTATTCTTTCCTCACTGAGAGGCCTTAGCACCGTTGTCACAAATCAGTAGGGTGGAGAGTCATGGGCTCATTTTTGAACGGATGACACTTAATTTGAAGATACATTTTAGATCACACCCAGTGGAGTCTATAAAAATTCTGAACACTTAGTCACTGTCTTAGTTTGCCAGGACCACTATAACAAATACCTCTGATTGGCCAGCTCAAACAGGAAATTATTGTCTCACGATATTAGAGGCTAGAAGTAGAAAATCAAGGTGTTGGCAGGTGGTGCTTTCTCCAAAGTCCGTAGCATTCTGTTGACGGCTTTCCAGCAATCCACAGCCTAACCTCTGCCTCTGCTCAGGGCGCCTGTCTCCACCCACCTCCTGGCCCCTCCTCACTCCTGCAGCTGTGTCAAAGCTCCCTCTGCCTGCAGGACTCCCGTCACACAGGTCCAGGCCCGTCTGATTCCGTTTGGCCCCATCTTCACAGGATCTTCAAAGAGTCTGTTTACAAATGAGCTCACACCCTCAGGACCGAGGTTAGAAACTGAACATGTCTTTGTGGAAGACATGATTCACTCTGTAACACTTACCTTGAGGAATTTTGCATTTTCCCCCCATGATAGTATCCAATGTTGTTTCCTCGACCTCTCCTTCCGTTCTTGTAGTCAAAACAGTATATTTAATATGATTGTCCAGAGGACAGTTTTTAGTGTTTGTTATCATTAGGCGGCAAGTTTTCAAGAGTGGAAAGACTCAAACCATAACAAAATTGTGATGCACATGTGTGATTATTGATAGGGTAAGCATTTATGGAATGAATGAATGAATGAAGAGCTGATAATAATATTATTAATTTATTTGTTTAAGATTTATGGAATTTAAGAAGGCTCTCATTGAATCTATAAACAATAGTACATTGGACGTGATGGCACATTTACAATTGAACTCTGCATATAAATATATAGCTAAATATTTGGTTCTGTTCCTTCCAGGGTGTGCCATTTCTTTGTCTGTTGGCTCTCACTCTCCTCCCTTCCTTGCATCCTTCCATTCCTCTGAGGGCAACAAGCATGCATGTTTACATTTTCCAGACTCTGCTACCAGCTGGCTTTGAGTTAGTGTCTGTCTATGGGTGTTATCTCAGGATGACTGTTTCCCTCTTGTGCTGGTTTGGAGCTGTCATGTACCCCAGAAAAGCCACCCTCCTTTAATCCATTCTTGTGGGTGCAGACCCATTGTGGGTGGCACCTTTTGCTTAGGTTATTTCCATGGAGATGTGACCCAGCCCACTCAAGGTGGTCTTAATTCCCTACCTGGAGTCCTTTATGAGAGGACCAAAGATAGATGAAACTGAGAGAGCTGAAAGAAGCTAAGAGATGAAATCTGGAGAAAACACCTAGGAGAAGCAAGGAGGACCCACGGTCGCTGAGAGAGCAATTGAAACCAACCCAGGAGAAGGACCAGCAGACATCGCCATGTGCCTTCCCATGTGGCAAAAGAGCCCCGAATGCCATAGGCCTTTCCTCACAGAAAGGATCCTCTTGTTGATGCCTTAATTTGGACATTCTCATGGCCTTAGAACTGTAAATGTATAACCTAATAAACCCTCATTGAAAAAGCCAACCCATTTCTTGTATATTGCATTCTGGCAGCTTTAGCAAACCGAATTACCTCTTGTTCCTTCATCCCAACAGGATGACTCTCTGCTGTTCTCCTTCTTTTCCTCCAGGCTTTCCAACACTTCTGAAAGCCATATGCTATATTAAATTCCCTGTGCTTGTCACACCTAAAGGAACATCTATTTTATCACAGGGCATTGACTACCTGGTGCCTGTCTGTCCAGACTTTCATGCATAAAGTCCTAGAATTAGCTTCTCCTGCATGTCCTACTTTCTTGATCGTGCCCAGCATGTAGGGGTGTTAAGGTGCTGTGCTGGCTGTGTTCTGGGAACCACCGTGAGCTGTGACCAGCTTCAGGGGCATGTTAGGAAAACCTAACATAGCAGAAGACACCAGGACCCAGCCCCGTGCTTAACTCGGCGTGTCTGTATTGTCAGGAATTTGAAGAGTCTCTTTTTACCTTTTGTGCTGGTTTGAAAGGAAGTATGCCCCCTAAGAAAAGTCATGTTTTAATATAAATCCCATTTCTTAAAGGTAGAATAGTCTCTATTCAATGCTGTGTATTTGGGACTGTGATGGGATCATCTCCCTGGTTGATGAGATTTAGTTAAGAACGGTTGTTAAACTGGATTAGGGGATGATATGTCTCCACCCATCTGAGTGGGTCTTGATTAGTTTCTGAAGTCCTATAAAAGAGGAAACATTTTGGAGAATGAGAGATTCGGAGAGAGCAGAGAATGCTGCAGTACCACGAAGCAGAGAGTCCACCAGCCAGCGACCTTTGGAGATGAAGAAGGGAAATGCCTCCCGAGGAGCTTCATGAAACCAGAAGCCAGGAGAGTAAGCTAGCAGATGATGTCGTGTCTGCCATGTGCCCTTCCAGCTGAGAGAGAAGCCCTGACTGCGTTCGCCATGTGCCTTTCCAGATGAGAGAGAAACCCTGAACTTCATCGGCCTTCTTGAACCAAGGTATCTTTCCCCAGATGCCTTTGATTGGACATCTCTATAGACTTGTTTTAATTGGGACATTTTCTCGGCCTTAGAACTGTAAACTTGCAACTTATTAAATTCCCCTTGTTAAAAGCCATTCCATTTCTGGTATATTGCATTCCGGCAGCTAGCAAACTAGAACACCTTTGAACACAGATAAGTATTTCCAAGGGTATGTGCTGCAAGGAGCTGGAGGCAGCTCATTGGCTCCAAGTTATAACAGTTTTATTCAAGGGGGAAGGGAGACATGAAACACTGGAGAAGGTGACCCTGGCCCTGGAGGGAGGGGAGCAAGACAGGAAGAGGGAATCCAGTGCCGAAGGCCCCCTGCCCACCACTTGCCCCCCCAGGCCTCTCGTTCCTGGGCTTTCAGGATAGAGTCATGGCCAGGGTGCTCAGGCTCTCTCCCTCATCCTCCAGGCTCAACCAAATCCCGAGGCTTAAAACTCAAATCAGTGGCATCTCTTCATTGCCAAAACTTGTATTTTAAAAAAGCATTTGCAAAGTCCCCTGGGGGGAATGGTGAGAAAGGGGGAAAATTCAACTTTCCCAAGTGGTGAGTTCTTGATATTCTCACAAGCAGTGGGGACAACCGAAGCAATAGGCTGAGCCCCCAATCTTGGGGTTTGTTCCTATGAAACTTAATCCCACAAAGGATAGGTCAAGTCTACTTAAAATTAGGCCTAAGAGTCACCCCCAAGAGAACCTCTTTTGTTGCTCAGATGTGGCCTCTCTCTCCAGCCAACACAACAAGCAAACTTACCACTCTCCCCCTGTCTACGTGGGACATGACTCCCAGGGGTGTGGACCTTCCTAGCAATGTGGGACAGAAATCCTAGAATGAGCTGAGACTCAGCATCAAGGGATTGAGAAAACTTTCTCGACCAAAAGGGGGAAGAGTGAAATGAGACAAAATAAAGTGTCAATGGCTGAGAGATTCTAAACAGAGTTGAGAGGTTATCCTGGAGGTTAGTCTTACACATTAAATAGGTATCACCTTTTTAGTTAAGGTCTAATGGAGAGGCTGGAGATAACTGCCTGAAAATGTAGAGCTGTGTTCCAGTAGCCATGTTTCTTGAAAATGATTATATAATGATATAGCTTTTGCAATATGACTCTGTGATTGTGAAAACCTTGTGTCTGATGCTCCTTTTATCTACCTTATCTACTGACGAGTAAAACATATGGATTAAAAATAAATAAACAATAGGGGGAACAAATATTAAAATAAATTTAGTAGATTGAAATGCTAGTGATCAATGAAAGTGAGGGGTAAAGGGTATGGTATGTATGAATTTTTTTTTTTTAACATGGGCAAGCACCGGGAATCGAACCCAGGTCCTAGGGCTTGGCAGGCAAGCATTCTTACCTGCTGAGCCACCGTGGCCTGACCGTGTATGAATTTTTTATCTGTTTTCTTTTTATTTCTTTTTCTGAATTGATTCAAAGGTTCTAATGATGATGATCATGATGATGAATACGTAACTATGTGATATATTGTGAATTACTGATTATATATGTAAAATGGAATGATCATATGGTAAGAAAGTTTGTGTTTGTATGTTGGTATGTTTAATATATAAAATAATTTTTTAAAAAAAACTTGTATTTTACCTCAAAAAGTTAAACATAGACTTACTATATGACCCAGCAATTCCACTTCAATGTGTATTCCCAAAAGAACTGAAAGCAGGGACTCAAACGGATACCTGCACACCGATGTTCACAGTGGCATTATTCACAGTTGCCAAAAGATGGAAGCAACCCCAGTGTCCATTAACGATGAACGGATAAACGAAACGTGGTCTATACATACGATGGAGTATTATTCAGCCATGCAAAGGAATGACGTTCTTATGCACGAGACAGCACGGATGAACCTGAAGGCATCATGCTGAGTGAAGTAAGCCAGACATCAAAGGCAAACATTGTATGACCACACAGATATGAAATAATTAGAATAAGCAATTTTCTAGAGTTAGAGACTAGGTTAGAGATCCCCAGAGTTGGGGGTGAGGGGGAGGTTTGCTTAATGAGCACTGAGTTTCTGCTTGGGGTGATGAAGAAGCCATGGTAATAGAGGATGGTGGTGGTGGTGACACAACATTGAAAAAGTAGTTGGTGACGTGGAATTGCACACTTAAAAACTGTTAAAATGGTAAATTTTATATTATATAGATGTTAGTGCCATAAAATTGAAAGCAAACAAACAAAACGCCTGCATCTGAATATAGAAAATATCTTTGGCCCACACTGGTGGGAGATGTGGGGCAGAAGCACCGTGTCTGACTGGCTGGGGAGGTACCAGGCTCCCTGGTAAGGGGCCTGGGGATGCTGATTGCTTCCTGCTCCTCGGGCTTGCTGAGGCAGACGCGGGTCCTTCTCTCCCTCCACCCCAGCACAGCTGAGGCTGACCGGTTTCAAGCCCACAGCTGTTCTGAGATGCACTAATTTCTTTAACTTTAATAGAACCATTAACAGCCCCACGTGAGCTTGCAGACAATGAAAGGTTTGTTCCTTCACCCAGAGCTGCAGAGCCTGCTATTGTTTTCAGAGCATTACTAACGGACTCTGGTACAGCATGTTGATATTCTCTATTGTTCAGAAAATCAAAAGATAAAAAATTCCAAGTGCTTAATAGCATGGACCAGTTAAATACAGCCCCCCCAGCCCCCCAGAATAGTGTGGCAGAGAGGGTGTTTTCAGGAGATCTACTGATATGCTGACGTTCAGGAGACTGGCTCCTTGATGTCATTAAACATGAACTATAGATGTACAACAGGTTGCAATGAAATGGAACGCATTTGTTTATCAGTGGTGCCGTAAGGACTCAGAAACTCTCCCATTTTTTCAGTATCTTGAACAAACCTATCCTTCCATCCCCCACCCCCACCCACACTCACACATAATTTCTCCAATCCCAGATACCTTATAAATGGGAAGAGAAAATTCCAACCGAAATTCAGGCAGCAAGGATTAGAGCATGTTTCATTTAAATTTTTCTTTACTTGATTTTTTAAAAAGTATCCAAACCACCCATGCTCCTTGTGACCAGGTAAAGGATCCCAGATATACAGAGAAAACATTGATACCGGACATATAAAGAAAAAATTGAGTCCTCATTTTCCCATCCCCAAATTTCCTCCTCACTAAAGGTCGCCAAAGTCAATGTGGAATGTATTTGTGCAACAAGATTTGTTATCATATTTTGCTTGTTTTAATTCTATACCATGCATTTCTCAATTTAAAAACAGAAGCGAGGGGTAGTTCAGTGGTAGAATTCCCACCTACCATGCAGAAGACCCGGGTTCAATTCCAAGTCGATGTACTTCGCCCCGCAAAAAAACAAACCAGTCAAACAAAAATTCAACAAATGGCGCTGCAATAACGGGATACTCACATGGAAAAATAATGAAATGTGACTCAAAACAAAACAGAAGCCTAATGAAATTATGCTTTTAAAAGATTTTTTTTTAAAAAAATTCAAATGGTATAGTAGAAGAGTGACTTGTCTATTTAGTCACCAAAACCAAAACAAAACAAAACAGTTTGCAGTTATTGATGGGCATCAAAGAGGACCCCAGGGTCCCTCTCCTCCTGCTCCAGCAGTTATCTGGGCAAACACTCGTTGTTGGTTTGTTGCCAATCCCTTGGAACTGGTAGGAACTGTCGGTTGTTCTTCTGAGAACAAACTGCCAGGCAACAGGCCGTCCAAGCAACTGCTGTGGAATTTTCAGGGTTTCCTATGGAATGCCTGTGGTCAGAAGGCTATGTTCATGTGACTTTTTCTGTGGCACTCTTCTCTCCCTCCACTGACAGCAGAAGGAGACCCTGCTCTCCATGCCCTACCTGACCAGGAGAGGAAATCACTCATCCTCTGCACAACTAGAAGGCACATGCAGACCACTGAATGACCATCAGAGAAGTCACTTGCAGTGCCTGGAGAATCATCTCATTTCTGGATGGAGGGGAAAATGCAAAACTACAGTGTCATGAGAACACAATTTCCAGATTTTCCAGGGACATTCTGGTTTACTACAATTCTTCCCCATGCCAGTTTTAATTTCAAAGTAGAAAAAATAATATTCATTGTGCATGTTAAGTAGTGGGTAGCAGAGGTGGGCATTTTGTTTGTTTGTTTGTTTGATTTCACTTTTCTTCCTCTTCTCTTTGCCTCTGCCAGTTGTAAGAATTTCAAAGGGCCCTTTACTTCTGCAGTGGCCTCTTTCATTTCACTTCAGAATAAATAAGGGAGAGTATATGGGAGTGCTGTAGTTTTACATGACTTTTCTCTAAACTACAAACTCTCTAATTAAAAAATAATAATAATAATTTAAAAAACATTTTGGCAACCCAGGGGTCAGTACAGGAAAAAAAAAGAAGCTTTATGCATGTAGCAGCCTACATAATCAGATTGCAGACATTAAAGGTCAACAGCACCCCCCACCAAGGGAGAAAGAAGATATTGTCAAAAGCATTAAGATCCCTGTGGTAGTTAGATTTAGTTGTCAGCTTGGCCAGGTGAAGGCACCTAGTTCTATTGCTGTGGACATGAGCCAGTGGCATGCGAACCTCATCTGTTGCTCATTACATCTGCAGTTGACTAGGAAGCATGCCTGCTGCAATGAATGAAGTTTGATTTAATTGGCTGGCGCTTAAATGAGAGAGCTTAATGTAGCACAGCCAAAGCAGCTCAGCATACCTCATCTCAGTACTTGCAGTTCAGCCCAGGCCTTTGGAGATGCAGAAAGGAATCATCCTGGGGAAAGTTGTTGGAACCCAGAGACCTGGAGAGAAGGCTAGCAGAGATCACCCTCTGCCTTCTCACATAAGAAAGAACCTCAGTTGAAAGTTAGCTGCCTTTCTTCTGAAAAACTATACGTTAACTAATAAATCCCCTTTTATTGAAAGCCAATCCGCCTCTGGTGTGTTGCATTCTGGCAGTTAGCAAATCAGAACACTCTCCTTCCCCAATCACTGTTGGTAACCAAATCTCATAAGACTCTGATAAACTTTATAAGCCACTCTCATCCTCTTGTTTGCATGGGTCACTAACTTCCATTTCCTGACCAGCCTCCCATTGGGAAGAATCTTCTGTTCATAAGGCCCTAATTAAAACTCATGGGCAACTCTCTGCCTAGCATGTTCATTGGCCTTGGGCTGTGCTGGGTTGGGAACTTTGGCGAGCCAGCCAGGAGACCGAAGAGCTGCCAGCCATAAAAGGTATGAGTATTGGGAAGAAAGACTCTGTGGGGGAAATCCCAAATGGCCTCTGTCATCCATGTAGAGAAGTGTGGCAGCATTCCTAGACAAATTGCCCACTGGTAATATGGGGATGCCCAGAACTCACCAGTTGGACTATTAGCACTTCTGCAGCAGGGCACAGGACAGTTACAATTGCATAAGAAAAAGGAAAACCATCAGACCACCATGCCCATAGTATGGCCCCTGTTAGGGGCTGTAAGTTCAGCCATGGAAAAGACTCTGGATGCTAAAGCTGCAGTTTACTGCCTAGAATAAGAACTTCAGTTAGAAAGGGACTTGTGTACCATCCAAACAGATTTGAAGGATGCATTGACTGAGAGGCTATGCCATGTAGATGAGAGTTTAGAAATATTAACATGCTGGTATGCCAGAGTAAGAGAGTGTAAATTGCCCAAGGTACAAGTATCCTGACTTTCCCTGACTGGGACCCTGTTGATTTCTCTTCAGATAATGATGATCCCAACCCTGACAGGAATACTGGAAATGAGGAAAGGAAGCTTGTTTTATCTCTGGCCCAAGAAAAAGTTAAGTCAGAACATATCAGCACCCTCATCTACAGGGAGGGGATTGATGCTGTGGGTGCTGCTGCTACTGCAACTGCCCCATACCCCCCAACCAAAGAGCTCGGTTACCATGCAAGACTATATTGCCACTGAATTATGAGAAATTAGGAATCAATAAAGACAAAAGTCTAAAGAAGTCCTGCCAAATGGGCTACTATGTTTTGGGACACTGCTGCACAGGGAGTGTTACTTTCAGGAAAAGATATAAGCAAATTAGCCTCAATTACTACATACCCCTCACTCCATCAACACACACACACACTTTGGCTGCCAGGTCAGAATCCAATTTGTTGCTAAACTGGCTTATAACTGAATGTAGAAAAACTTGACCCAACATGGGAGACATACCACATGCTACTCCCCACTGGAATGTGCTAGAAGAATTGCAAGATGTACTGAGAGACTAGAAATGAAGCATGCCATTTGTAGTGTTAATTTTGCTGGACCAGATAATGAAGACTTCACAACAGGCATAAAGGATGCCACCCTGCATAGAGCCCTCAATCTGTGGCATGGAATTCTTGTACCCATTCCTAGCCCAATAGTAGGGCAACCCATTTCAAGGGCCTCCAAATTGCGGCCAGTTTAGGAGAATCAGAATGCCAAAGGGGCAGAGAGGCCAAAGTAAGAGCTACAGTTTGTGCCCCAAGGGGCATGGTAGTCCAATCCCTGTTCCATGCAAACAGAAGTGGGCCATTGTGTTGCTTTTTTAGTCTTTCCATAGCACCGTCCAGCCAACCTGCATTTGCCCTCATGTGGGAAAAACAACAGTGGACATTTACCATAAGACTGCAAGAATGCCCTCATGGTCCACTATCTGCCATGGTTTGGTAGCCCAAGATTAAAGCTATGGAAACCTCTGACAGAGGTCACTCCTTTTCATTATATTGGTGATAGGTTAACCAGCAACTCTCTTACAGAACTGGAAACTGCTGCTAAACTGTAGTGGCCCACCTCAGGAGCCAAAGATGGGCAGTAAGTTGGGACAAATTACAAGGGTCTGTATGCTCTGTCAAAATCTTGGATGTTGTTTAGTTGGGTAAGAATAAGACTATTCTTGCTGCTATTGTTGATAAAGTGCAAAATTACCACACTCCACATACCCCTGAAAAACTCATGGTTTTCCTTGGTTTGTTAGATTGTCAGAGACCATTTATACCCCCATTTAGCAAAGATTCTAAAACCTTTGTATGCCTTGGTTAGAAAAGGAAAAACATGGGAATGGATGTTTCACAGCAACCTGCTTTTGGAAAAGCAAAATGGGCTATCTCACAGGCTCAGGCTTTATGGGGGGTGGACCCAGATATGCTATACGAATTATATATGGCCAGTACCAATACTGGCTTTGGGTGGGGCTTGTGGCAAAGGCAACAGGCAAAGCAAGGTCCCATTAGCTTTGTGTTTCAGTTCTGGAAAGGAGCTGATCTACAGTACAGTTCCTTAGAAAAACAACTGTGTGCTCCTAATAATGCCTTACTGCAAGTTGAAGGACTAGCTCAGAAATACTATGTGAAATTAAGAACAGCCAACCACATACAGGGGTGGATATGTGACACTGCCACTAAGCCTCACTTCGGCAGAGCACAATTGAGCACATTAATGAAATGAAAAGCTTATCTACTGCAGTGCTGCATTTTCAACAACAGCCTCTTAACTGATATCCTGAGACCAGGTTCCTATGTGGAAGGACAATCTTTGCCCCTTCCTGCTGATCCTCCCAAGGTGGCTTTCTCTGAGCCCACCACTGATGGGTTTGGCAGTATACCTGAGTCCTCCTGATATAGTCATGAATCAGCACACAGGCAGCCTGCAACCTAGATGGCAGTAGCCATGCAATTTAGTAGGGAAAGTAAAGAAAAGAGCTACAATATATAGCTTAGAAAATCTGAATGAATTCTTCAGGATCCCCACACATGTTGACAGTGATAGGGAAGTTCCTTTTCTGGACAACTAACCCAAGCCTGATCATAAGAACATGATGTCTTATGAACATTTCGTTTACCTTGCAACCCCACAGCAGCAGGGTTGACTGAAAGAATGAATAGGCTTCTAAAGGAGCAGTTAAAAGATAACAAGCAATCTTTGGAGCAGTGAACCTGGTGTTTCTATCCAGCCTACAATTCACTGCCCCGACCAGCTGCTCCGGCTCCTGCTTCTGCTTCTATTGAACTAGTAATGGCGGGGCCATGCAGGTGCTGCAAATCCAGGTAAAAGGACCAGCAATGCTACAACCACAAGGAGGTAATGAAAATAACTTGGTCTTGTCTATGCCGCAAACCTTAGAAGTTGAGGAAAATAAGGTTAATTGTCTGTGGTCTGGCCAATGCAGCCAGGCTGGTTGGTAATCTTAAGTCCATGGGGAATCAGGGTCACCCAAAATTTAAGTATTAAACCAAAGTTTATAAACAAAATGCCAAAAGTTGTATGTGTAACCAACTGGACACGCACCCACCATACCTCAAGGCACAGTATGTATGACTCTGTGGACACTTATTTAGCCCAGGCTAATTGTGGATTTGACTCCAGAAGACTCCCTGCAATTGAAGGGGGGAAAGGTGTGATATCTAAACCCCCCTCATAGCGCCCGTTCTCCAGGAACACTTCATCTACTAATAGAAATTTAGCTTGTATTCTATTAGATCCACAAGATTTGCCTCTTATAGTTCCCCATAAATGTCTTTCTTTTTGCTCTTAGCACCATGACAAATACCTTTCTACAACAGGCTTCATCAGTAATCTTCATGCACAAAAAATCTCAATGCTGGTGAGAACTGCCACTGTTGAATGCCACCAGCGTGTCCTGACTCTGAGCACTGCAAATTACACTGTGTGGAATGCCTGCAGGCCTGGCAGAATTCAGCACATCACAATATCCAGGAAAGAATCTTTTCATTTAGGATTGAAGTCACAGGTTTTATCAATTGTCAGCAGGATGGTTTGATTCTCTTTCTTGGCCATGGTGGCCTCACTTTGTTGGGTGTTGTCTCTGTGAAGGACTCCTAGTGCCCTACTGTCTCATATACTGCTGTTGTGGAATATGGATACAATGTCTGACCTATGGTCAATGTGGACTGCTGCCTGGGGTGGACTATAGGGGCCCAGGGGTTGGGACCCTTCCCTTAGGGAAGAAAATGAAGTCTTAAGCACATAGCAACCTGTGTGACCAGAGCAGATGTTGAATGTCAATGGACCCCTACCTCCCAAGGGGGAAAGAATGTATCCTCAAAGTATTACACTCCTCTCCCTTAATCAGTGTTGGTAACTGTTCTAGTTTGCTAGCTGCTGGAATGCAATATACCAGAAAATTCGAAATGGTTTTTAAAAGGGGGAATTTAATGAATTGCTAGTTTGCAGTTCGAAGGCCAAGAAAATGTCCCAATTAAAACAAGTCTATAGAAATGTCCAATCTAAGGCATCCAGGAAAAGATACCTTGGTTCAAGAAGGCCAATAAAGTTCATGGTTTCTCTTTCAAGTGGAAGGGCACATGGCGAACACAGTCAGAGTTTCTCTCTCGGCTGGAAAGGCACATGGTGAGCAGTCAGGGTTCCTCTCTCATCTGGAAGGGCACATGGCAAACACGGCATCATCTGCTAGCTTCTTCTCCCGGCTTTGAGTTTCATGAAGCTCCCTGGGAGGCATTTTCCTTCTTCATCTCCAAAGCTTGCTGGCTGGTGGACTCTGCTTCTCGTGGCTATGTCATTCTGCTCTGCTCTCTCTGAATCACTTTCATTCTCCAAAATGTTCTCTCTTCTATAGATTCCAGAAACTTATCAAGACCCACCCGAATGGGTAGAAACATGTCATCACCTAATCCAGTTTAACAACCACTCTTAACTAAATCACATCATCCAGGGAGATGATCTGATTACAGTTTCAAACATACAGTATTGAATAGGGATTATTCTGCCCTTATGAAATGGGATTTTGATTAAAACATGGCTTTTCTAGGGGACATACCTCCTTTCAAACCAGTACAGTAACCAATTCTTGTGAGACTCTGCTGAACTTTATAAGCCACCCCCTTCCTCTTGTTTGTGTGAATCACTGACTTCCATTTTCAACTGGCTGCCATTGGAAGAATCTTCTCCTGTTAGTAAGTCCCTAATTAAAACTCATGGGTAACTCTGCATGGCATGTTCTTTGGTCTCGGGGCTGTGCTGGGTTGGAGCACATTATGCTAGTGAAATAAACCATTCACAAAATACTGCATATTGTATGATTACATTAATAAAAAATATAATTATAGAGACAGAATTAGATTAGTAGTTGTATAGGGCTGGGGAAGGATAGAGGAATTGAGAGGTGACTCTTAAGGGGTGGGAGTTTTTCTTTTTGGAGTGATGAAGATACTCTAAAGCTGATTGTGGTGAGGAATGCATAACTCTATTATTATATTAAAAGCCACTGATTAAACACATTGGATGGATTGTATAGTATGTGAATATCTCAATAAAAGTGCTTTAAAAAGGAATAAACAAGGATTCACCAGTGCATAATAAATCCAAAGTAAGTGACCTTATTATTTCAGAATTCCTTATGTTTCTTGGTCAAATAATAAAAATAAGATAAAATGAGCTTTGGACAAGTTACAATCCTGTTTCTTAGGCTTAAAACCACCATAAAACATGCACAAGAGAAAATAATTTTTTAAAGGTATTTCAAAAGCTCCTTTGGAATTTTCACAAAGCCCATTTTATTTGTACATCAATTAATTTGTTCGCAAAACATTACTCATTTGTTCTTTCCATTTTCAAAAAAAATTAATATCTTGTAAAAGCTTACAATCAAACACACATCTTATTTTATAATTTGCAGTAAGCAGAAATACAATATCCCTAATGACATAAAAATTGAAGGCTTTATATCAGTACAATTTTTAAAAAGTGAAAGATGGTGTTCTAGTTTGCTATCTGCCAGAATGCAATATACCAGAAACAGACTGGCTTCTAAAAAGGGGAATTTAATAAGCTGCAAGTTTACAGTTCTAAGACTGAGAAAATTTCCCAATTAAAGCAAGTCTATAAAAATGTCCAAATTAAGGCACTGTATTAGTTAGGGTTCTATAGAGAAACAGAATCAACAGGAAATATTCGTAAATATAAAACTTATAAAAGTGTCTCAAGTAACTGTGGAAACGTAGAGTCCAAAAATTGTAGGGAAGGCTATGAAGCTGATGATACTGATGGAGGGTCTGGAGGAACTCCACAGGAGAGGCTCAACAGCCAAAGCAGGAAGAGAACCTGTCTCTTTTGAATCCTTCTTAAAAGGCTTCCAGTGATTAGATTAAGCATCACTCATTAGAGAAGACACTCCCCTTGGCTGATTCCAAATGGAATCAGCTGTGGATGTAGTTGATGTGATCATGATTTAATTCTATGAAATATCCTCATAGCAAAAGACAGGGAGCACTTGCCCAACCAGACAAACAGGTATCTGGCCAAGTTGACACATGAACCTGACCATGACAGTTAACCCCTTGTCAACTTGGCAGCTATACTCCTCACCTTAGACCATGCTTAATTTCGAAATAGAAAACAATAAAAGACACATTTTTTCCCCTCACCTAACAATACTCAACTGTCCTGCATATAACTGGAAACACATTAAATCTCTCCAGAATAGGGTGCAAGTCCTTGGATAACATTCATTCTTAAACTTGGTATCTTGCAACTTAAATAGTATAACATGAACAAAATGGCATTACGGTCCTAGTTTCTGTAACTGATCACATGGCTGTAGTTCATATTTATCACTACCTTCTTCCACTACCCATTCCATGTTCCCTTTACCCTCAGCAAGCACTTCAGCTGGCCGTGGTTCTTTGCCTGGTGGGGTGACCCAAAACTTTATTCCTGAAATTTCAGACCCATTGGCAGCCCTGCCTGGATTGGGTTGATTCAGTTTTCCATTGATTTTAATCACAAGGCATGGTAGTACTAAAAGATGCCCCAGGGGATCTCCTATATTCCAGGAAAACTCTTCCTTACCTCCATTGTGTAGTTGCAGTCCTATTTCCCCCTGATAGGGTAAATCACCCCAGCCAGTAATGTAATCCCCTTCTTGGCTTGTTGATCCAAGGGCAAGAGTAGTCCAAAGTGACAAGGTGGCAGTCTTGGATTCCAGTTCAATGGAATCATTGTTGTTTCTCTTGGAGGAAGCACTCCCTCTTTTGGAACTAAAACCTGTGGGCCAGAATTGCTCAGGGTCGCAGAGATGGGAAGAAAACATTTTCCTAGCGAATCACTAGGGGTAACAGTGACTGGTGGCACTCCCATTTCCACCCCTTGGTTCCTGGACCCATGGATCCTGGCTATGGGAGAAACAGCACCATACAGCGGATGCTGATTCAGCACATACACAGCTTCTTGGAGAACATTACCCCAGCCCTTCAAGGTATTACCACCTGGTTGGCACCATAATTGAGTTTTCAAAGGTCATTCCACCGTTCTATCAATCCAGCTGCTTCTGGATGATGGGGAACATGGTAAGACCAGAGAATTCCATGAGCATGTGCCCATTCCCACACTTCATTTGCTGTGAAGTGTCTTCCCTGATCACAGGCAATGCTGTGTGGAATACCATGACGATGTATAAGGCATTCTGTAAGCCCACAGATGGTAGTTTTGGCAGAAGCATTGCATGCAGGGAAAACAAATCCATATCCAGAATATGTGTCTATTTCAGTTAGAACAAATCGCTGCCCCTTCCATGAAGGGAGTGGTCCAATGTAATAAACCTGCCACCATGTAGCTGGCCGGTTACCCCAGGGAATGGTGCCATAGCAGGGGCTGAGTGTGAATCTTTGCTGCTGGCAGACTGGGCACTCAGCAGTGGCTGTAGGCAGGTCAGCTTTGTTGTGTGGGGTCCATATTGCTGAACCCACGCATAATCTCCATCCCTACCACCATGGCCACTTTGTTCATGAGCCCATTGGGCAATGACAGAAGTTGCTGGGGAAAGAGGCTGACTGGTATCCACAGAATGGATCACCTCATTCACTTGATTATTAAAACCTTCCTCTGCTGAAGTCACCCTCTGGTGTGCATTTGCATGAGACACAAATATCTTCATGCTTTTAGCCCACTCAGAAAGGTCTATCCACATACCTCTTCTCCAGACCTCTTTGTCACCGATCTTCTAATTATGGTCTTTCCAAGTCCCTGACCATTCAGCCAAACCATTACCAATTTCCCATAAGACAGTATATAAATGCACCTCTGGTCAGTTCTCCTTCCAAGCAAAACGGATGACCAGGTACACTGCTCGAAGTTCTGCCCACTGGGAGGATTTCCCCTCACCACTGTCCTTGAAGGACACCCCAGAAAGGGGTTGTAATGCCACAGCTGTCCACTTTCAGGTGGTACCTGCATATCGTGCTGAACCATCTGTAAACCAGGCCTGAGTTTTCTCTTTCTCAGTCAATTCAGTCTAAGGAACTCCCCAAGAAGCCATAGCTCTGATCTGGGAAAAAGAAGGTAACATGGCAAGAGTGGAGACCATGGGCATTTGGGCCACTTCCTCATGTAACTTACTTGTGCTTACAGGCCCTGCTCTGGCCCTATCTCATATATACCATTTCCATTTTATGATGGAGTGCTGCTGCGCACACCCAACTTTATAGATTGGTGGATCAGACAACACCCAGCTCATGATAGGCAACCTAGGTCTCATGGTAACTTGGTGGCCCAAGGTTAAGTGTTCGGTCTCTACTAAGGCCCAGTAGCAGGACAACAGCTGTTTCTCACAAGGATAGTAGTTAGCTGCAGCAGATTGTAAGGCTTTGCTCCAAAATTCTAAGGGTCTGCATTGTGATTCTCCTATAGTGGCCTGCCAAGGGCTCCAAACAGCATCTCTCTTTGCCACTGACATTTCCAGCACCATTGGATCTGCTGGATCATACGGCCCAAGTGGTAGAGCAACTTGCACAGGAGCCTGGACCTGTCGCAGAGCCTCCTGTTGTTCAGGTCCCCACTCAAAATAAGCAGCTTTTCTGGTCACTAAATAAATGGGCTGGAGTAGCACACCCAAATGAGGAATATGTTGCTGCCAAAATCCAAAGAGACCAACTAGGCATTGTGCCTCTTTTTTGGTTGTAGGAGGCGCCAGATGCAGCAACTTATCCTTCAACTTAGAAGGAATATCTTGACATGCTCCACACCACTAGAACCCTAGAAATTTCACTGAGGTGGAAGGCCCCTGTATTTTTGTTGGATTTGTCTCCCATCCTCTGACACACAAATGCCTTATCAGTAAGTCTAGAGTAGTTGCTACTTCTTGCTCACTAGGTCCAATCAACATGATGTCATCAATATAATGGACCAGTGTGAGGTCTTGTGGGAGGGAGTAATGATCAAGGTCCCTGCAGACAAGATTATGACATAGGGCTGGAGAGTTGATATACCCTTGAAGTAGGACAGTGAAAGCATATTGCTGATCTTGCCAGCTGAAAGCACACTGTTTCTGATGGTCTTTACTAACAGCTATTGTGATAAAAGCATTTGACAGATCAATAGCTGCATACCAGGTACCAGGGGATGTATTGATTTGCTCAAGCAATGATACCACATCTGGAACGGCAGCTGCAATTGGAGTTACCACCTGGTTGAACTTACGATAATCCACTGTCATCCTCCAAGACCCATCTGTTTTCTGCACAGGCCAAATAGGAGAGTTGAATGGGGATGTAGTGGGAATCACCACCCTTGCATTCTTCAAGTCCTTAAGAGTGGCAGTAATCTCTGCAATTCCTCCAGGAATCCAGCATTGCTTCTGATTTACTATTTTGCTAGGTAGGGACAGTTCTAGTGGCTTCCACTTGGCTTTTCCCACCATAATAGCCCTTACTGCAAGAGTTACAGAGCCAATGTGCGGATTCTGCCAGTTGCTCAGTATGTCTATTCCAATTATGCATTCTGGAACTGGGGAAATAACTACAGAATGGGTCCGGGGGCCTACTGGACCCACTGTGAGACGGACCTGAGCTAAAACTACATCAATCACCTGACCTCCATAAGCCCCCACTCTCACTGGTGGACCAGAGTGATGTTTTGGGTCCCCTGGATTTAATGTCACTTTTGAACCAAGTGTCTAATAATCCCTGAAATATCTGATCATTTCTTTTTCCCCAGTGCACAGTTTCCCTGGTAAAAAGCCATCGGTCTCCTTGGGGGAAGGCTTGGAGGAAGATTAACAGTACAGATTTGTGGCAGTGTAACAGGGTTCTCCCCCAAAGGGACCTGGTCTCCCCTTCATTCAAGGGGCTCTGGTCTGTAAACTGTCTCAAGTTTGGAAATTGATTAAGGGGCTGTGACTTTGGGTTTTTGTAATTCAAGTTAGACTTCTGTTCACTTGTCCTAGAACTCTTTTGTTTATACAGCTCAAACAAGAATTTAGTAGACTGCCCATCTATTGTACTTCTAGGTACCCCATGATTTATTGCCAATGCAATAAATCTCTGTGAGTCTGATTATTTTGAGTCCTGCTTTGAGTTTGCTGTCTACTGTAATAGCCACGTCCACCCTGTCTTTGGTGATTAACTGCTGCCACCTGGCTTCTGCCAACCTGGGATCCGGACATTCCCATTGTGTTTAGGATTCTAGCTCAGTGACAGAAGTTCCCACAGTAATATCTGACCTACAGAGAAGTGTAACTACAGAGCTCTTCAGGGATAGTGAGACTAGTCTCACAAATTTATTTCTCACTGTTCTGGTAAAAGGTGCATCCTCCGGACATTCTTGGGGTGTAAGAGCAAGTTTTGAATGACAAATCCACTCTAACATTCCAATCTCTCTAAGCATCTGGATCCCTGAACTTCATCAGCCTTCCTGAACCAAGGTATCTTTCCTTGGTTTGAAAGGTTGATGCCTTTGATTAGACACTTCTATAGACTTGTTGTAACTGGGACATTTTCTCAGCCTTAGAACTGTAAACTAGCAACATATTACATTCCCCTTTTTTAAAGTCATTCTGTTTCTGGTATATTGCAATCCAGCAGTTAGCAAACTAGAATACTCTCATCTACATTATACCAGGGCAGTTCTGGCATTTCAGCCTCAGGTAATGTTGGCCACCTTTTGATCTATGTTTCAGCCAACCATCCAAACAAACTGTTAATGCCTTTTCTAACCCCTCGAGCTATAACATTAAATGCAGAATCTCTGCTTAGTGGGCCCATATCAATAAATTCAGCCTGATCCCACCATTATCCCACACTCTTAAAATCCATTGCCACACATATTCCCTTGATTTCTGTCTATATGAATTGGAAAACTCACACAGTTCTTTTGGAGTACAACATACCTCCTCATGTGTGATACTTTGTATCTCACCTTTAGGAGCCTGTTGGGACTTTAGTACAGTTATAGGTCTGGAAGAAATGAGGGGTTGTGGGGGTGCGTCATAAAAGGATTTAGAAGTATCTTCCAAGTCATTTGCTTCAAGGCCTTCATTTGCAATTTCATCTGGTGAAATAGGATTAATCACTCTACAGCTAATTCCTTCAGGTGGAGGTTGGGTGGCCAACTCCTTAAGGCAGACCAGAGGTGGGGTAGCTATGTCCTCAGGGAAGACTAATATAGGGTTATCTAGAGAAGACTCAGCATGACCTAGGTTTTCAACCCCTCCACCGACATCTTTATCAATCCATATGTCACCATCCCATTTTTCAGGGTCTCTCTCCTCTCCAATCAATGCCCTCACTTTAACAGCAGAACCATGTAAGATTGAGATTTCAGTTTACATTGTAAAGTTGCTACTCTAACAATAAGATTCTGAGTCTGATTTTTCAGAGATCTCAAGTCCACAGCTAAAGGAAATAAGATTTTTCTTCAGGACACTCACAGAAACATCTTCATCTCTCAGATGGTGCTTAAGCTTCTCATTTGAAGCCTTAAGCCCATCCCTTTCACTCCTTAATGTAGACAGTGTCTCTAACAACAACCAACCAACATCTCTATACTTACTATTTCCACAAACTCCATAAAGGTGTAAAAACATTATTCCCCATAGCCTGGTTTTGTACAAGCAAAGCATTAGAAGAATCAAATGGTGATATTTTGACTATCTCTTTTGCCAACTCACTCCACGGAATGGCAATGTCATTCTGATTATGGGAATCAGAGTCCTTAGCACCTTTGAGTCTAGTCAGTTTAGAAAACCATTCATAAAAACCCATTTTTAAGATTCTGTTTCTTAAGAACCACTCCTGGTACCAAGTTGTATTAGTTAGGGTTCTTTAGAGAAACAGAATCAACAGGAAATATTCGTAAATATAAAATTTATAAAAGTGTCTCACACATAACCATGGGAACATAGAGTCCAAAATCCGCATGGCAGGCCTTGAAGCTGATGGTTCCGATGGAGGGTCTGAACAAACTCCACAGGAGAGGCTCACCAGCTGTTCTAGTTTGCTAGCTGCCAGAATGCAATATACTAGAAATAGAATGGCTTTAAAAAGGGGAATTTAATGAGTTGCTAGTTTACAGTTCTAAGGCCAAGAAAATGTCCCAATTAAAACAAGTCTATAGAAATGTCCAATCTAAGGTATTCAGGGAAAGATACCTTGGTTCAAGAAGGCTGATAAAGTTCAGGTTTTCTCTCTCAAGTGAGAAGGCACATGGCAAACACAGTCAGGGTTCCTCTCTCATCTGGAAGGGCACATGGTGAACACAGCATCATCTGCTAGCTTCTTCTTCTGGCTTCCTGTTGCATGAAGCGCTCCGGGGGGCATTTTCCTTCTTCATCTCCAAAGGTCACTCACTGGCTATTGGACTTCTGCTTCTCATGGCTGGGTCATTCTGCTCTGCTCTCTCTGAATCTCCCAGTCTCCAAAATGTTCCCTCTTTTATAGGGCTCCAGTAAGCCAATCAAGACCCACCCAAATGGGTAGAGACATGTCGTCACCTAATCCAGCTTAACAACCATTCTTGACTAAATCACATCATCCTTGGAGATGATCTGATTATGGTTTCAAACATACAGTATTGAATAGGGATTATTCTACCTTTATGAAATGGGATTTTGATTAAAACATGGCTTTTCTAGGGTCCATACATCCTTTCAAACCAGCACACTGGCCAAAGCAGGAAGAGAACCTGTCTCTTCTGAATCCTCCTTAAAAGGCTTCCAGTGATTAGATTAAGCATCACTCATTAGAGAAGACTTTCCCCTTAGCTGATTACAAATGGAATCAGCTGTGGATCTAGTTGATGTGATCATGATTTAATTCTATGAAATGTCCTTACAGCAAAAGGCAGGGAGCACTTGCCCAACCAGACAAACAGGTACCACCACCTGGCCAAGTTGACACATGAACCTGACCATGACAGGCACCCACAAGAGGTTACCTTCACTCATTAAAGGCCAATTATGTTCAGGGTTTCTCTCTGAACTGGAAAGGCACATGGCGAACATGGCAGCATCTACTAGCTTTCTTTCCTGGCTTCTTGTTTCATGAAGGTACCCCGGGGGCAGCTTTCCTTCTTTATCTCCAAAGTTCTTTGGCTGCACAGGCTCTTGTGGTCCTTGTGGCTCTCATCATTCTCAAGCTTTCTACAAAATGCTTCCTCTTTTAAAGGATTCCAGTAAACTAATCAAGACCCACCTGGAAAAAGTGAAGTCACATCTTCCTCTAACGAAAGGTTAATACCCACAATAGAGTGAAGTCACATCTCTGTGGAAGTAACCTAATCAAGTTTCCAACCTACATTGTTGAATAGGGATTAAAAGAAAAGGCTGCCTCTACAAATGGATCAAGACTAAAACATGGCTTTTCTAGGGTACACGATCTTTTTAAACCAGCACAGATGGATTAGGAAAAAAGGAAAAAGGAAGACTACCAGTGGCCCTTGTAATATTGGTAGTAAAGATTACTTTTGTATTGTCGTCCCTTGTCTGTTTTTTTTTTTTCAAGACCAAAGAAATAAGATTTAAATAGAAGTACTTCACACATTACATGCTTGGATTTAAATATCAATTCAGAGATGAACTCTGTGATAGTGAAGTTCATGTGTCAACTTGGCCAGGTTGTGGTGACTGACTGGTGGGTCAAGGGTGAATGGCCCAATTGTTGCTGTGAGGATAATTCGTGGCTTTAAATCATCAGTAAGTTGATTGCATCTATGGCTGATTGCATCTATGGATGATTGCATCTACAATTAATTGAGGAGTTTGCTTTCAACAATGAGAGACATCTCATCCAATCAGTTGAAGGGCTTAAAAGGAGAAATGATGACTTCAGATCAGGTGGGAGAATTTCCATCTCTGCTTCAGCCAGCCAGCCTCTCCAGGGAATACTGCATGGAAAACTTTCATTAGAGTTCCAGCTTGCGACCTGCCCTAGGGAGTTTGGACTTGCCCATCCCCACAGTCACATGAGTTAATTCCTATTAAAAAATCTTATAATATTCACATAATATGCATGAGTATATATACAATACATATATACCAACATTGATGTGGTTCAAATTAAAATTGGTATTTACTTATGAATAGGAAATAGTTCGAATTAACTCTTGTTGCTTTGGAAAAGTGTAAGAGTTGATTCATGACTCTTTTTTGTTCCCTCAATTAAGATTTTTTTTTTTCTGCACAGGTGGGGACCGGGAATCGAACCCGAATCTCCAGGAGGACTGTCAAGAATCCTGCCACTGAGCCAGCAGCACACGGCCCTCCCCAATTAAGATTTGAAGTCTGATCTTTTGTGTTCACGTGATAGCTCTGGATGTTGATAGTCCCTTGAGGTGTTGAAGAAAAGGTGATAAGCGGGGAGTGTGCGATGGGCGCCTGCCCTACACAGGGGCCTGTCTACACACCCGCAAGGGCGTCCGCGCCCTGAGACCCCACACCGCGGCCCCGCCCCTGCCTCTCCAGCTAGGGAGGTCCCTGTGTGTGCTTCCACTAACATCGCGCACCTCCTGGCCGCAGCACACGCTGGTTGTTTCTGCCTGCTCAAATCCTCATTTGTTAGAGCCAAATGTCCCCTCCTCCTTGGAGCCGCTCTCCTGCCCCCCCCCCTTCCCCGCGCTCCCCGGTTGTGTCCGTCTCGCCTCTGACCCGCTTTGCTTCCGCATCCCCTGACACTGATCACGCTCAGCAGTTGTGCTGTAGCTATTTTTACACTTGTTTTTTTCTCTCTTGCTCTAGGGCAAGCGCTGAGGAATTGTAAGTTATCTTTTATGGGTCGTGGGACACTTCCTTGCCCATTGTAAATGCATAAACCACTTCTTTTTTTTTTTTTTCAAAGAGTTTATTATTATTACATGTGTGGCAGGAGAGCAGACAGCCTAGAGGTCCAAAATCGGTCTCTCAGAACAAAAGGGGATTCGAGGTTTTTAAGCATTCCGGCAAGGGGAGATGAGGTCATTTCAGATGGTGAATTCAAGGTGGAAGTTCAAAACAGAAAACACCGTTAAACATCGTTAACATAAACTGAAAGGAAAGGAGGCAAAGCTATGGACCTTTCAAAGGCAGCGCTTAGCAGATGATTTACGAAGGTAAGGAGCAGGGTGCACGGGTAGTTCTGTGGTTAGAATGTCCGCCTTTGTGCAGGAGACCTGGGTTCGCTTCCCGGACCATGCACTCAAAAAAACACAAAAAAACAAAGGTAAGGGGCTGAGGCTAGTTAACGGCGGCTCTCCTCACCATGGGGACCTACTAAGAACATGACCAGACAAAGGGCATCATGGCTTTCACAGCCACTCAAGCACCGGAAAAAAGATAAGACCTTTTATAATTCTTCCAGATGTTTAAAGAGCTTAATTACAGTCCTGGCCTTCCAGGAACTCTTCCTTGTTCATTCCAAAATCCCAAAAAGCAAAAGGAGCATTTATATAATGATGTGTAATTAAAATCATTCCTTACATTCTAATTTCTCAGTTACAACTCCCCTGTAATTTGCTCATCCCCAATCTTGAGGGATATCTGGGTGCTGACCGCTCTGGCTATTTCCTGCTGACAAAGGGGTGTCGATTGCTAAGGGTTTGGGGAGTGAAACTTCTTACATTGTAGTTGGATGTGCTCTTTAGCTTCAGTTTTCTTCTGAAGTGTTAAAGCTTCTCCTGTATTTCATTCAGGGCCGGGCCAGACAGATGTCTTGATCTGGAACTGGAAATGGTTTCTGTCTTTGAAGCTTTCATAAGATGCCAAAAGTGGCTGGAGTGCTGCTCTGCTGGGGCTCCGGAGATTCGGGCATTCATCCTGGCAGAGTCGCCAAATTATTGCCAGACCAAGGTCGTGGGTTCTTCCGCCCGACGCACTCAATAACCAATTCCTGGCACGAGGACGGCTACCCTGGGCTCGGCCTTGGAGATGGGAAGAGCTGGAGCCGAAGAGCCCGGGCCCGGTCAGTCTTCCATCGCTGGGCCGAGGAAGTCTGAGACTTCGGATCCTGAGGAGTGGCCGCTTGCCAAGGATGCCCACCTATTCCCGGGGTAAGAGGCCCAAGGACAGTCAGCTTTCCAGTGTCCTGTCTTATGCAGCAGATGACTGGTGTTGGGCAAAAGGAGCAGTGAAGTGAAGAAAAGGGTGCCCAAGCCACAGTGGAAAGAGGAAGGACTTCACTGGTTTTGGCACCGGATGTTAGATAAAACAATATTCAACTGTTTGGTCTGACACTCATAACCACGCAGCAAGCTGAGGTTGGAAAGGGTTTATTATAAAGGAGGGAGGGGGACGAGGAAGGGGGGAGGGGTAGAGGGGGGAGAAGCACTTTCTTCAAGAGCCTGAAGAAAATGTCCTCCTTCTTGAGTGAAAGAATGAATGGACGGAGGGACAAATGAATGCTTTTTAAAATGAAAGGAACAATGCATCTCATTTAATTCTTTAATCCAAAAGGATAACTCAGGCTCACATAATAGGGTCACCGTAGTCCCCTTTCTTGGCATACGGGGAACTATATGGATAGGCAGGATGACAAGGCGAAGTCATCATCAGGATAGAAGAGGTTTTCCAGGCATCCCCTGGCTTTTCTACACACTTGTTCAAACTGCCCCTTTCCTCTATTAGAGTTTTGTTTGTTTGTTTCGTTTTGTTTTGTTTTTAGTTCAGGAACTGAACCCAGGTCTCTGATATGGCAGGCAAAACGCTGTCACAGAGCCACTGCACGGTCCTTGAGTTTTTAATGGACTGGGTTTCCCTATCACCATTAGACTCCTGCATTTCGGTTCATACTAGACAAGTTTAACTTGTTTACTCTTCTATTATCTCTTATATTCATCTTTGCCTAAAGCATGAAATTGCCAAATAGGATCATGACCAGATGATTTTTCAACTTAGCAGCAAAAAAACTGGTAGCTCAAGATTCACTTCATTAGGAGCTGCAGTACATCCAGATACAGGCCAACTGGTTGACTTTATGCTCACAGAATCTCAGTGTAAGGGAGGGAACACGGGTGCTGAGAAGGAGGAGGGCATTTAAGAACACAAACATCAACTCCTGTTGGTAATTAGCACTGGAATTCCTATTCCATGGCTTCTGCTGCGGTTACTCTGCAGCTTGTCGTGTCTGGGCAGCTGGTGCTGTCTGCTGAGTGGTGGTGCAGAGTCCCTCGGGACCTGCAAGGAGAGGACTCAGGGCTGAGTCCAGCTACTAATGAAAGACAAGTCATGTCCACCCTTGGTGTCCACCATCCGTGATAGCACTGAAATAGAGAAGTAGGGGACAAAACTTACTTTTAGGTTTCTTTGGCTTCTAGTGATAGATGCTAACACTGCTTTAATTTGAGCAAAAAAGTAAAGTTATGAGAAGGCCATAGGGATGGAAAAAGAGTGGAAGGCAAAACCAAAGAACCACATTTGAAAAGGTCGGAACCAGAGTCTGCTCAGGGATCCAGGAGCAGATGGGAGCATTTTCAGGGCAGTGGATGGCTCTGTCGCCAAGTTTCTCCCTTCAGGATGTGGAGTTTTGGGAGAACGGCTATAGTTTGATAGTCCTATGAAGACCTTATTTGATAGGCAGCTGGGTGAGTGCTGCCAAGGACCACAGCTGCAGTGGACATGGAGAGAGCGCCAGCTATGTGCTGGGTGCTGCACAAGAATTTTACCATGTCACAGCCATTGTCCTCCGCTTACCAAAGGCCTTCTGTGTGGCAGACAGTGTTGTCAGGGCCCTGGGGCATCCTGGATCCCTGTGTCCTCCTGGAGTTAATATTCTAGTGGTGTGTGCAGGTGTGAAGCTGTCGTGAACCCCAGAAGCCATGTTCTTTTAATCCAGTCTGTGTGTGTAGACCTATTGTGGATGGGACCTTTTTGATTAGGTTGTTTCCATGGAGATGGGGTCCAGCTCATTCAAAGTGGGTCTAAATCCTTTACTGGAGTCCCTTGTGAGAGGACACAGAGAACTCGGAGCTCAGAGATATTTGGAGGCAGAGAAGGAAAATGCCCTGGGAGTAGCTAAAAGGGAAAGAAATGCCCAGAGATATTTTGGAGACAGCCATTGAAACCAGAAGCTGGGAGAGAAGGGCCTGCAGACATCGCCGTGTGCCTTCCCATGTGACAGAGGTGTCCCAGGTCCCGGCAGCCTGTCTTCAGAGAAGATATCTTTCTCTTGATGCCTTAATTTGAACATTTCCGTGGCCTTAAAACTGTAGATTTGTAAACTAATAAATTCCTATCGTAAAAGCCAACCCATTTCTGGTACGTTGCATTTCAGCAGCTTTAGCAAACCAAAACATGTGCTTTATCCAAAAGTTTTGGGGATTGTGACCCAGCTCTCAGCCCCAACTTACTGCACCAAGGTGGGGGATCATCCCTTATCCCTTCAAAGCTCCTCAAGTAAAGGACAAAATGTAACCAACCGGGGTGGGCCGCGGTGGCTCAGCGGGCAAAGTGCTTGCCTGCTATGCCGGAGGACCTCGGTTCGATTCCCGGCCCCAGCCCATGTAACAAAAACGGAGAAACAGAATACAATAAAAAAAACAAGACAATGTTTAAAGATGTTTCCCTTTCTTCCTTCCTTCCTTCCTTCTATCCTTCCTTCCTTCTCTCTGTCTTTCCTTTAAAAAAAAAAAAAAAAAAATGTAACCAACCTAACTGCTTGTTTATTAGCTAAGTGGAATTCATTTTGAGTAGTAGCTTAAGGAAATTTGAGATAATTTTTAAAGTGTAATTAAATCTAAAAAAAGTAGAAAAATAAGGTCCATTTTTCTATGGAAAAAGAGAAATTTTATAGTTTTATCTAATCCTGCTCATCCCTTTGTTTTATCATCTTTATGGAGAGAAATAATTAAGAAACTTGAATGTGCTGGTGAGCACGTACCTGGGACAGCGATCCCTTCATAAACACAGCATCAATTTTCTGAACAGAATGAGGATTACTCTTTGTGCTTTGTTTTGTCCCAGAAGGTCCACGACCTAATCCCTGGGACCTGGGAACCTGCTCCCTTACGTGGTAGAAGGGACTTCGCAGCCATGATCCTGGAAAGGACTCTGAAATGGGGACATGATTCCTGGGTGGTGCGGACAGGTCCTCGCTTGTCAGTTGGGTCCTTAAAGTTAGAGACCCTTTCCCAGCTGCAGTCGGAGAGAGAGCTGCCCGGTGGGTGTGGGATCAGAGGGAGGCCATGGGCGGCAAGACGCAGAGGCCAGGATTATGTTTATCATTCACAGCAACACCTACATTTGTTCATTTTCAGATGCTTCATCTCTTTTGACTCTATGAATGAAAATACAAGATTGAGGGGAAAATGCTGATTCCTTAGGAAACTGAGGCATTTGGCATAATGGTTGAGCAAATACAAAAGGAAACAGGAAGAAAAAGTAAGGAGCAGAAATGGGGGGGTAGATGATTCTGGGAAATTTTCCATGATACTTGGTACTAATAAAGGAATTATATGACAGGCTGCTGCTCTTTTTAATAACTCGGTTTTTTCCTGCTTGGAAAAGATAGAGAGGAAAAATTAGAAGATAAATGTCATTCACGATTCCACTATTGGATGTCACCTCTTCTATCATCTTTGTATAGTGCTCTTTTATTTCTATGCATATAGAGAAGTTTAAGAAATGAACTTGACAATTTACCCCACATTACTAAATATCTTTTCTACCACATGATTTTATTGGCTGTGCGGTATTCTCTTGAACATAATTTATTTAGCATGTTCCCTAAAGGAATATTTAGCTGGTTTCCCATCTGGTTTTGCTTTTGTTTAGGCATTACAAATACTGTACCACCACAGTGAATAGTTACGTACATCAATACTGATGTATTGTAAATAATGCTTCAGAGCACATCCATATTCACATGTATTTTTGTACATCTCTGAATTTTCTTGGCATAAACTTCTGGAAAGGAGAGTCCAAGGGGATAAATATTTTCAATTGTTTTTAATGACTCTTCCTCCAAAAAATACATACAGCCTGAAGCAGTACATGAGAATGTCCTTTGCATTGTCTCCTTGCTGTTTTGGATAACAGACTGCGGTGACGATCGCCACACACGGTGAGCGCCTTAAACTACCAGCGTTTACTGACCAGGGTCTATTGGTGCTGGAGGCTGGAAGCCCAAAATGAAGGCGCTGGGGCTGCGGCGCTCTCCGCCAGGGTGTGCAGCGTGGACTCGCCACGACCCTGCGCTCCGGGGCCCGCACCTCCCCCCGCTTCTCTGCGCAGCGCTCTCTCCTCCGGCTGGGTTTCCGCTTTTGCAGGCTTCCGGCGTCTTCTCGTGACTGATAAGAATTTTTTAAATCTCCTTCCAGCCTTCTCTGACTCACTGTGTCCGAATGTCTTCTGCTCAGAGGGGGCCTCAGTGACAGGGATGAAGGGTCCCCTTCTTCCGCCGGCCTTTTACAAAGGGCCAAGGCCGCAGAGCGCATCAAGATGAAGGACTTGCCTTTGGAGGTTCCTGGCGCAACCCACCACCCTCCCCCACACTTGCTGCTCTCACTGTTTCAATGTTAATTTGAAAGGCAACCCAATAGCATCTCAGAGTTCTCTCATCGGTAGTAGAGTTGAATTTTTAATTCATTTTTAGGTGATCGTTTGTATTTCTTCCTTGATAAATTGGTGGTTTATCATGTCTCCTTTTTGGGGGTTGGGGGGGGTGGGTAGTGCATAGTCTGGGAATCGAACCCGGATCCCCCACATGGAAGGCGAGCATTCCACCACTGAATCACCGTGCACCCCTCCATGTCTAACTTTGAAAGTTTTCTATTCAGCATAAATGTAATGTTTACGATGGCTAACAAAGTTTGCAGTATCTGCTGGACAGTGTTCCCAAACGCTGAGCAGATGGTAACTCATCTGGTTAACTCAGCACCCTTATGAGGTAGACACTATTTTGCAGGTGAAAATACTGAGACCAGAGAGGTTAAGCAAATCACCGCTGCCCACAGCTGGTGAGAGGTGGAGCAAAGATCCAAACTTCGGCAGTCTGGATCCAGCGACCATGGCCCTAAATACATGTTCCCTATTAGATCAGTTCTCTGCCCTTGCTGGGGCCTCTTAAAGCAGAATGGACAAGACCTGTGTTGGCCTGGGTCCAGCCGGCCAGCTCTCACCCAGCATAACTGCTGACTTCCTGTTGGAGTAAAGAAATTAAGAGCAAAAGGAAGTAGCTTCCACCGTGTTTCTCTGCCGTGGCTGGCTCGAGAAGTGGGTCTTTGCTGAGCCATATCAAATAGGAAAGGACCAAAAGGCTGTCCCACCAAGAGGCACCATGCGTGCATTTAACACCAACCTGGCATCTGCTGCTTGCCGGCACAGCGGAGCCGTTGCTACCTCGTTTGCTTCTGTTTTTCCTGCTTGGATGAAAAAGTTTGGGACACACAGGACCAACGCTACAGACCCTTTTGTATGAATGATGGAAACAAATCCAGCAACGGAGAACGGATTATTACACCCCTCTCATTTTCATGAAAAAGATTCAGGGGGAAAAAAACACTTATTACAAACTTAAATCCTCTTTGAGACAGGGTTTGAGCTTAAAATGACTGGGAAAAGTATGTGAATTAATATTGTGCAACTGGAGTAGATGCATATCTCACCTTTTCAGTTTTTGAAAAGAACAGGACCCTATAACTTACCTTTTTGAGCCATATAACTGCTTAGTGGGGAATATCTGCATCACTAAAACAGATATGAAATTCTCCTGAATACCCCTTATTGGGGTCCACCAGCCAGCGAGGAAACAGGCCCAAGTTCAGCCAAAGGTTCAAACCAAGTCCCCTGACTTCAAGACCTGTGTCTTTGTACCAACCCAGGTGTCTCTGTGTTAATGGGGCCTGAGGGCTGTTTTCCCTTATCCCACCTGTGTTCAGGTACCTTCAAGGGCCAGTGAAGAGATGTATTGAACAATTAACAGAGAAATCTCTTCCATTTCTGTATTTAGCCTAATTAGGTATTATTAGTATAACTTTAGCTATCTGTTGTTGGGCATACAGTTCTTTAAAATGCCAAACCTCAGGGTATTCCTACACGCCTACTAACTCTCAGGCAATGGAGATACACTGGAGAACAAGACTAAGAATACAAAACCTCTGAAGAAGGTTTTAAAAAGCAAAATACACTGAAGAAAGAAATAAATAAATGGGAGCTCCTCAAAATTAAACACTTTTGTGCATCAAAGAACTTCATCAAGAAAGTAGAAATACAGCCTACACAATGGGAGACAATATTTGGAAACGACATATCAGATAAAGGTCTAGTATCCAGAATTTATAATGAGATTGTTCAACTCAACAACAAAAAGACAGCCAACCCAATTACAAAATGGGAAAAAGACTTGAATAGACACCTCTCAGAGGAGGAAATACAAATGGCCAAAAGGCACATGAAGAGATGCTCAATGTCCCTGGCCATTAGAGAAATGCAAATCAAAACCACAATGAGATATCATCTCACACCCACCAGAATGGCCATTATCAACAAAACAGAAAATGACAAGTGCTGGAGAGGATGTGGAGAAAGAGGCACACTTATCCACTGTTGGCGGGAATGTCAAAGGGTGCAACCACTGTGGAAGGCAGTTTGGCGGTTCCTCAAAAAGCTGAATATAGAATTGCCATACGACCCAGCAATACCATTGCTAGGTATCTACTCAGAGGACTTAAGGGCAAAGACACAAACGGACATTTGCACACCAATGTTTATAGCAGCATTATTTACAATTGCCAAAATGTCCATCAATAGATGAGTGGCTAAACAAACTGTGGTATATACATACGATGGAATATTATGCAGCTTTAAGACAGAATAAACTTATGAAGCATGTAATAACATGGATGGACCTAGAGAACATTATGCTGAGTGAGACTAGCCAAAAACTAAAGGACAAATACTGTATGGTCCCACGGATGTGAACCGACATTAGAGAATAAACTTGGAATATGTCATTGGTAACAGACACCATCAGGAGATAGAAATAGGATAAGATAATGGGTAATTGGAGCTGAAGGGATACAGACTGTGCAACAAGACTGGATACAAAAACTCAAAAATGGACAGCACAATACTACCTAATTGTAATGTAATTATGTTAAAACACTGAATGAAGCTGCATCTGAGGTATAGTTTTTTTCTTTTTTTCTTTTCTTTTTTTCTCTCTATTATCGTTTTATTTCTTTTTCTGTTGTCTTTCTATTTCTTTTTCTAAATCGATGCAAATGTACTAAGAAATGATGAATATGCATCTATGTGATGATATTAAGAATTACTGATTGTATATGTAGAATGAAATGATTTCTAAATGTTGTGTTAGTTAATTTTTTTAATTAATAAAACAAACAAACAAACAAAAGAATACAAAACCTCAAGGATTTCTTGGAGGAAGAAATCTAAAAAGAGCTAGAAAATTATACAGTAAAGAACACCCAATACATTCAAACAGGAGCTAGGCTGTTAAAAAGGAACAGACCTAAGAGCTCAAAGGAAGAGATACTGGATAAGATACTAACGAGGGCAATTAAACACACATCCAAACAGCCAGAAACACTAAAACCACGTTAAAATAAAAGCAACCCGTGTTGCGAGCAGCGCTTTGAAATAACCCTGAGGCCGCGGTGGGGCGGGTGAGCTTGGGCTGGGGTTACTGGGGCGGGAGCCCGGGCTTAGCGCCGCAGTGTTTTGACTACGTCTGCAGGCGCCGGGAGGGCTCCCTGCGGTGAGTTTCCACCCGGTACAGCCGGATTGTGGGGCGCTCCCTGGACCAGGAACCTCACGTCTGAAAGCAGCTGCGCCTGGATCGGGCAGAGAGTGGGGACGCGAGAAGCGCGGAGGTGGGCGCTGTGGGGCGGAGGCACAGCTAGCGCGGGACTCGGGCCAAGAGCGCAGAGCCTGGGCAGGGCGCGAGGACTTGGCCGTGGGCACAGAGCCTGGGTGCAGAGCCTGGGCAGGGCGCGAGGGCTTGGCCGTGGGCACGGAGCCTGAGTGCAGAGCCTGGGCAGGGCGCGGGGACTTGGCCGTGGGCACGGAGCCTGGGTGCAGGGCTTGGGCAGGGCGCAGGGACTTGGCCGTGGGCACGGAGCCTGGGTGCAGGGCTTGGGCAGGGCGCGGGGGCTTGGCCGTGGGCACGGAGCCTGGGCGCAGAGCTTGGGCAGGGTGCCGGGGCTCTGCCCAGGGCGCAGAGCTTGGGTGACCGGCTTTGGGACTAGGAGGCCACTGAGTGTGGGGTGGGGGTGGGGACGAGGGCCTCAGGGTGGGAGTTGGGGAGAGAGTTATAGACAGGTTAAGGGCTGGAGAGAGTGGAGAGAGAAGTGGAAAAGAGGAGGACAAAAGGGACTGAGTGCTGAGATGTTTCGGGTGAAGCCAACTGTGGGCTACCTGTGTTAGCCAAAGAGAAGGGAAAGTTAAACTCCTCCAGACACTGACTCTGAGGTCACGTTATTTAAAATAACATTAGGAGAAGCAAATATTACATTGTTTGAAAGTAGGTGTTTGGTTTGCTTTTTGTGTGTGTGTGTGTGTGCGCGCGCAAAAATAACAGATGGTTAATTCATGAATGGATAACAAAATGTGGTATATCGATGCAATGGAATATTACCCAGCCATAAAAGGAATGAAGTCCTGATACCTGCTGCAACAGGGATGGACCTTGGAGACATCATGTTGAGTCTCCAAGCCAGACACAAAAGGACAAATATTGTATGATCTTGTTGAATTGGAACAGATAAAATAAGCAAGTTCACAGGATTAGAATCTAGAATACAGGTTACCAAGGGACTGGATGGGAACAGGGAATATGAAGTTAAAGCTTAAGGTGTCCAGGGTTCCTATTTGGAATGATGGAAATGTTTTGGTGCTGGATGATGGTGATGGCAGCACTACATTGTGAACACAACTAACAGCACCAAAATATATATCTGAATATGATTAAGAGGGGGATGTATTAGATTGTTATATGGTATTTATATATATACACACACACCATATATATATGGTAACAGAATAAACAATTTTAAGAATCCATGAAGCTGCACTGTACAGTCAACCCCAAGTTCAACCATAGACTTTCATTAATAGTATAATTTTAAAAACGTGCTTTCTTTCACACCAGTGCAAGGTGTTGGTGGTGTGGTGATATATGGAATCCTGTATTTCATTCATGATTGTTTTGTAAACCCACAACTTTTCTAATAAAGAAAAAAAGAACAAGAGATAGTTTAAATGATTTTGAAATGACAGTCCCGTTAAACAATCCTCCCCTCCCCACTTCCCGGCTAAATTAACAACTATTCGGTGTCATGAGTGAGTGAGCTGCTCTCAGCCTTGGCTGCCCCTGGATGGTTAAGAGAAAAAAAAAGGCAATACTCAACTGAGTTCAAATCTCTGGGGTGGGGCCGGGTGTCAGCCTTTTAAAAGAGGCTCTCTGGGTGGTTCTAGTGCGTGGTCTGAGTTGGGAACCAGTGGCTAAAATTTTACTCCATATGTCCCTGCCCCCATTGGACTTCGAATTTCATCACGAGTTATTTAAAAATACCATGCACAACAACTTAAAATCCATGCATGTTTTGATCCACCCTCCACCCCCTGCCCCCCTATAAAGGAAAAACTTGGGAAATGCAGCTCACAGGAGATCTGTACACTTATGGTGTAATTGGAAGGGGTGGGGAGAGGGCCAGAGAAAGTTTAGGCTCCTAACATGTAAATTTGAGAAAGCTGCTTTCTGGCTTTCAGCAATGTTGAAAGTTTTCCAAGACACTTAGAAACAAAACAAAAGAGAACACACACGCCTTTTATTCAACCTGTTTTAGTTTCCTGGGCAGCGCAAGCAACTGCCAGGCAATGGGTCGGTTTAGACAATGGGAACTTAGTGGCTCTGGTTTTGAGGTTAGGAATGACGTCTAAATCAAGGCACCATTCACAGCAATGTTTCTCCCCGAAGACCGTCATGCTCTGGGGCTGGCTGTTGGCAACCCTTGGCTCTGGGCTCCTCAGTCAAATGGCAGTGCCCATGGCCTCTCCTAGCTTCTCCCTTCTCTTCCTGGGTTCCACTGATGTTCTCCTCTGTGGCTTTCTCTCTCTCTGCCTGAGTTTCATTCTCTCCTAAAGGACTCCGGTAACAGGATCAAGGCCATCCTGATTGAGGTGAAGCCACAGCGTAACTGGAGTGATGTCATCCAAAGGTCCTACTGACGATGGGTTCACACCCATGGGGATGGATTAAGTTTGGGAACATGTTTGCTGGGGTGCAGACATACTCAAATCAAGCCAAGTAGAGACAAGTCAGTTATTTGGACCTATGGGTAGGACAAGCACCTTAGACTTTGTAGCTAGATGGGACTCAAGATACTAATCTGAGCTTGCTGCCTTCCAGAAGAGAGATATTTCCAACTCCATTTTACAAATTAGGTCATTAGGGTCTAAGAAGAGGTGGAATCTGAGTATTAAAAATGCCAATGTTGGAGGCAGACACACCTGGGCCAGAATCCGTGTTTTTCCACTTCTTAGCTATGTGACCTCAGACTCAAGTGACTCCTCAAACTTACACCGTTAAGGAAAAACCATGGTAGAAACCAAAACCCAGGGCTCCTGACTTCTGACACTTCTTTACTCCTGGAGCGTTCTGTCCTAGATGGAACCCAGTTTCGCCGGTTAACTCCATGCTGTTCCATGGCCATCTGCTGGTGTCCAGGAGCTTGCTCTGTGGGTCAGGGAAGGGACCAAGAAAGCCTTCAGGGTGGCTCCTTTCAAATCCATCTCTGCCGCTGGAAAAGCCGCAGAGAAGATCCCTGAGGTTCTTTCTAGGACTGAAAGCCCATAATCCAAGCACCCACCCTCCTGGACCAGGCAACCTGGTTTTTGTTATAAAAGGAAAATGCACTATGATTAAATGTTCTCTTGGTGGCACAGAAGAAGAGCTGGTAATCAGATAACTAAGGCTTTTCTAGTTGGATAATCTGATCACTTACAAAAGTCTCCTAGTGGACTGTGTACCAATGAATGGTTATTTCTTTAGAGTAAAGGCAGCTTGCCATTTTTTATCCTACCACTTGATACCATATTGTCCTAGTTTGCTAGCAGCCAGAAGGCAACACAGCAGAGACAGATTGGTTTTTAATAAAAGGGGATTTATTTTGTTAGTTCTTCAGAGAAAAGGCAGCTAACTTCCATCTGAGGTTCTTTCTTATGTGGGAAGGCACAGGGTGATCTCTGCTGGCCTTCTCTCCAGGCCTCTGGGTTCCAACAACTTTCCCCAGAGTGATTTCTTTCTGCATCTCCAAAGGCCTGGGCTGAGCTGTGAGTGCTGAGATGAGATATGCTGAGCTGCTTGGGCTGTGCTACGTTGAGTCTCTCATTTAAGCACCGGCCAATTAAATCAAATGTCATTCATTGCAGCAGGCACACCTCCTAGCCGACTGCAGATGTAGTCAGCAACAGATGAGGTTCACGTACCATCGGCTCATGTCCACAGCAACAGAAGTAGGTGCCTTCACCTGGCCAAGTTGACAACTGAATCTGACTACCACATATATCATCATGAATTTCAGCAAAAAAGAAAAGTAGTAGAAGGGCAGTTTCTAATTTAGGGTGCTTGAAGTGGATTTAATACTGCTTTCCTATTTTGTACTTTGGGCAGATTGTCTTCAGGAAAAACTGATCCTGTTTTTTCTTCATCACAGGTGGTGGCAGCTCTTCTTGAACATGGCAGCCAAACTTCCGCTTCATGGGAAGAGCACTTTTCCTTCTTTCCCAAGTAGCTGCCTGCCAGGTAGCTCTCGTGAACAGGTAATGTTTTCGATAACTGACACCTTGGGGAAATATGTAAATAAGTACATCAGTTTAAGTGACAGAAATGTCACAGCTCCTTTTTCTGTTTTCCCCTTCATTTGTGTGAGACTATGTTCATGGGAAAGGTCTCTAAGAAGGTCAGACTGGGAATGGAAAAAAGTGGGGGAAGTACAGGGCAAAGCCAGGAGCCCACACCTATGGGAGGCCATGGAGAGGGCTGTCTATTGAGCAGGATATGGAATTTGGCAGGTTCTCTATGGCCCAATGCAGCAGCTTGTTTCTGCTTCTTTAGCTGTTACCCTTAAAGAGAGAAAATGGGAATGTTTATTTTATTATAGTTCCAGTTTGTTACCTCTAATATTTTACTGGTTACTGATAAAATTTTAGCTGTGATATCTTATGCATCTGTAAGATACTGAACAAATGCAGCACCCATGAATATCATACCCAAACTGAGAAATCCAAAACTACATTAAAGTTTTGGTGACTACCTACACATATTGGGTGATGTAACCTCTAAGAGCTGAGTTAGCAGAGGCTATGTGAGAATGATGTGCGTAAGAAGGGGATGGTGTACGAGTCAAGAGAGTGGGGAGAAGAGGAGAGAAGCCTTTTTTTTTATTTCATTTGCTATTTCTTGGGACATGGAATTAGCCTAGTCCAAAGGTATGGGTTCCAGTAGCACTAAATGTCACTACCTGTGCACTCTTGGACTGGTAAGTTTCATAATCTGTGAAAAAAATAGATGATCCTACCAGCTTCTTTCAGTTCTCACGGTCTTATAGCTGCTCCGTACTGGTGGCCCAATTGCCACATGTCCTATTGGGCTCCAGCCCTCAAAGGACGTGTAAGTGTCTCCTGGGAACATGGGCTGCCGTCACCACCCCCATTCTGACTCAGATGTCCACTCCCTCTGCTCTGAGATGTCCTGCGCTGTCCCTTGAACATAATGGCCTACAAGCCTACAGGTCCTGTGGAGTTGCTGGCCACAGGAAACAGAACTTTTGAGGTGCCAGCAGCTTTGCCAATGCAGGGAGCAAATTAAAGATGCTGTATTCCATCTTCTGGGAAAGGAAACTTCCAGAGAAGATGGCTGAAAGCAGTGTCATGATTCTTGATTCTCTTACCTGACCATTTAGGTAAAACAGAACCGAGAGGATATGTGCTTTAAGATATTTATTATAGGAATTGGTTTACAGGACCATGGGGATTAGAAAACCCAAACTCTGTAGGACAGGCCGTAAGCAGGGAACTCCCAAAAGGTGATTCTGAAATCTGGCATGTCCAAATTCTGGAGGGAAAAATGCAAGCTAAAATCTGCTAAAGGTGAGGTTGAATTTCCCAGGAGAAGCTGGCTGGTAGAAGTAGAGGTGGAAATTCTTCCTATGAAATCTTCAGTTCTTGCTTTTAAGACCTTCAACTGATTCGATGAGGAGACTCCTATTCTTCCTGAGGTCGGTACCCTTTTTTGATTGTGGATTCAGTCAGCTGTAGATGCAATCAACTGATTATAGATGCAAATTCATTTACGAATTGCCCTCCCAGTAACAATCAGGCCAGCATTTGACCAAACAAATGGACACCATAACTTAGCTGGGTTAATATATAAACGTACAGAGTCCACCCACCCCTGTCAACTTGGCAATCCATACACATGTTCTTAAACTATTCTTAATCTCCAATAAAGTCAATAACATAGTCATACTTTTGCCTAACATAATGCAACTGTTCTGTGCACAACTGAAAATGTACAATCCCTTTCTCCAGAAGAGGGTTAGGGTTAGGGTTCTTGGGTAATATTCCCTCTTATCCTTGATATCCTGTAACTTACATACTATAACATAAAGTAAATGTAACTTATCTTCTGTGATAAGGGGTTAAGAAAGGGAAGAAAACAATGATGTTCTATTTATATGTATACACACAAACATATTCATAACAAAATAAGGAAACCATACTGATCATGGTCTTTGTTTCTGCAACTGGTCTCACAGTCGTAACTGGTATTTATTAGTTTATGTGAGGGTTTGAATATATTACGTATCCCAGAAAAGCCGTGTTTTAATCCTGATCCTCTCTTGTGGGAGCAGCTGTTTCTTGTATTCCTGATTCAATAATGTAGGTGGAAACTTTTGATTAGATCATCTCCATGAAGATGTAGCCCGCCCAATTGGGAATTTGACCTTTAGATTAGATGGAGATGTGACTCCGCCCATTCCAGGTGGGTCTTGATTCGTTTACTGGAGTCCTTTAAAAGAGGAAACATTTTGGAGACAGGAGAGCTGACATAGATGCTGACACTTGGAGAGCAGAGGCACTGATGTTGAGAGATGCTTAGAGCCCAGCAGATGTTGCCATGAGACATTAAACAAGCCCAGACCTGGAGAGAGCCAAGGGAAGCCAGGAGATGAAAGCCAGCCCTGGAGAAGTGAAGTTAGGAATCCCCACAGGAACAGAGGCTGAAAACAATGGAGCCCAGGAGCAAGGGACCAGCAGATGCAGCCATGTGACTGCCCAGCTGACAGAGGTGTTCAGAAAAGCCATCAGCCTCTCTCGAGCGAAGATAACCTCTTCTTGGAGCCTTAATTTGGACACTTTCAGTTCCTTAGAACTGTAAATGTGTCATTTATTAAATTTTCTTTTTAAAAACCATTCCAAATTCCTGGCATATTGCATTCCAGCAGCTTAACAAACTAATGCAGCTTCCTTCTTCCATTACTCATTCCATATTCTCATTACCCTCAATAATTACCTCAGCTGGTTGTTGACTCTTTGCCTGGGTGGGGTAACCCAAACCTTCCTTCTTGAAGGGTTTGGGCCAGCTCTGCCTGGATTGGGTTCTTGCAGTTTTCCATGGACTTTAATCCCAGGGCATGTATGTTAGTTTGTAAGCTGCTAGAATGCGATAGGTAAGAACTAGAACGGCTTTTAAAAAGGGGGGGATTTAATAAGCTACAAGTTTACAGTTCTAAGGAACTGAAAGTGTCCAAATTAAGGTCCCAACAAGAGGTTACCAGTTACCTTCACTATAAGAAAGGCCGATGGGTCAGGAACCCCTGTCAGGTAGGTAGTCTTGTGGCTGGCATCTGCTGGTCCCTTGCTCCTGGACACCGATGGTTTCAGCCTCTGTTCCTGTGGGGGTTCCTCACTTTGCTTCTCTGGGGCTGGCTTTCATCTCTTGGTTTCCCTTGGCTCTCTCCAGGTCCTGGCTTGCTTAACATCTCATGACAACATCTGTGGGCTCCAAGCGTCTCCAAACATCCGTGTCTCTATTCTCCACGTGTCCGCATCTGTGTCAGCTCTGCTGTGAAGTTTCTGCTGGCTCTCAGCTTTTGGTTGTTTCTGACTCTCTCCAAAATGTTTCCTCTTTTAAAGGATTCCAGTAAATTAATCAAGACCCAGCTGAAATGGGTGGAGTCACATCTCCATCTCATCAAAGTCCACACCCACAGTTGGGCATGTTACATCTCTGTGAGATGATCTCATCTAAATTTCCACACTACCGTATTGAATCCAGATTAAGAGACTTGGCTGTCTGCACAAGACTGAATCAGGATTAAAACATGGCTTTTCTGGGGTACATGATACCTTCAAACCGGCGGCCTCGTAGTACTTAGAGACGCCCTAGAGGATCTCTGTATTCTAAGTAAACTCTTCTTTGCCTGCATTGTGTAGTTGCAGTCCTATTTCCACTTGGTAGTCAGGATCCTAAGACAAAGGACTAAGGATCTGTTACATGCTGACCAGGAAGATTTAATCTGAGAAAGCTGTTGGTGTTTTGTGAGTCCCTGTGATGGAAGTTGGGGATAGGGTGCTTCCCTCTTACAGATATAAAGTTTGTTGAGAGGCACTTTGGCTGACCCCTCCACCCAGCCAGCCAAGGAGAGCCTGATATAGATTTCCCAACCAAAGTCTAACTCTTGCCCGAAAGACCCAGTGGGTGAAACCCTCAGTGGGAGCGAACAGCAGGTGGTTATGTGCCAAGAGTATTGGGCAATGGGGCATAAATGTTTCCCTGGTCTGGGGGAGAGAACCTACTCAGAGATTTGGATGCTGCTCAAGAGGACTCTCTAGAAGAGTGCTAGGCTCCCCCAGAGTCTATGGGAGGTGGGAGCTGGGACACCAGGGTCGAGTGATTGCCGCTGTAGAACAAAAGATGCCACCCGCAGCCTGGACATTGCCTTCAGAGGGGCTCAGCACAGATGTCCTCAGAGGAACCAGAAGTCCCCCTGAGGGGAAGGAGGAGCCAGGGCGAGAGAGCAGATGCCCTATTTGGAAGTATCAGTCAGGAAACAACACTCTTTCTCTTTCCTTCCTCAACAAGTTCCAGTCTCAGGGGACCTAAGAGAAGTAGCCAAACTGGCCCCCTTCTGCATCGGAGCTCCTTATCACCCTGGGGGCGGGGTAAAGTGGGATCTGGAGAAGTCCTATCTTTGAATGGGGCTCGAACCATGGATTAGGATGTTGGATTAAAAAAATTCTTATTATTTTCTGACTTGAGGCCATGTTTGCTCCCCAGTGTGTCTGTCAGATATTCTATTAGCTAACATGGAACAGAGGGGTCATGAGGCTACCCTTGTTTTCAGCCAGGGGCCAGGGAAGACTCATCCCTGCAAGGAAGATTGCTGTTGCTATGAGAGAGCAGATAAAGTGGTGGTTGTGATTATGGGTGATGCCTTGAACATACAGCTCACAACTGGTTCTGGAGGGGTCCGCGGTGGCCGGTTCCCCATAGAAGCCCACCAGGCTTCTCCAGCCAGCTTGGCCAACAGCACCATTGAAACTGGGAATTGTGCGTGGTGTGCTAAAGAGAGAAGAATTCTGCCGCCTTGCTCAAAAGCTCCAATTACTGGCAGTGGTCTATTTTATTACACCCAATAATACTTCCAGATTCTGCCTTACCTGGCCTCACTCTGCCTCTCGGGACTGACTTTCATCCTTCCTCAATATATAGAACCTTTCTGCAAGCCAGGCGTGGTCTCCTTCCTGTCTCAATTACACACCATGTCCGTTCCTTCCATCCCTTGTTTGCTCAGGTCACTTCCAGCCGGGGTAGCGCTTTCCTTCTTCACCACCCAAGTCCTCCAAGCGCACCTCAAACCTTACTATCCACGGCTAACCTCTTCAACCGAGTTGGTTCTCTTCGTGTGCCTCTCATTTTAAACACCTGCCATGCTTAATTGAGGAAGCACCCCAATTTAAACAAAATGATCGACAGTCTTCAATGGTTCACTGAGTGCTTTACGTGGTAAAACCTTTGAAAGCAGGAATCAGTGCTCAATGTCACATACAGAAAGCAAACACGGAAGGGGCCCCCGTGTGAACCAGGCACTGAACCACCGACTGGACAATCATAGACCAGAAGGGCACGTCCTTGTCCTCTTGGATTCATATGTATGTGGTGAAGATAGATATATGTTGTTTTTAAATTTATTTTTATTTTTATTAGAGCAGTTATAGATTAATAGAAAAATCATGTGGAAATACAGATTTCCCATATCTGCCCCTCACACATGCAGTTTGATGAAGCAATATTATTATAATTATACCATTAACTATAGTCTATAGTTTATATGATGGTTTATTTTTTAAAAATTATTCTATTAATATATATATAGTCTAAAAATTTTCCTTTTCAACCACAATCAAATATATAATTGTTGGGCCACAGTGGCTCAGCAGGTAAGAGTGCTTGCCTGCCATGCCCGAGGACCCGGGTTCACTTCCTGGTGCCTGCCCATGTAAAAAAAAAAAAAAAAAAAATATATATATATATATATATATATATATAATTGTTGTGCTACCATTCCTACCATCCAATACCAGAACTTCTCCATTACACCAAACTGAAGTTCCATAACAAGTAGGCATTCATCCCATTCACTCTCTCCATCCTGGTCTTGGTGACCTTTTTCCAGTTTCTGGCTGAATCTGCTTATTCTAATTAGTTCATAACACTGGGATCATCCAATATTTGTCTTTTGTGCCTGACTTATTTCACTCAGCACAATGTCTTCAGGTACATCTGTGTTGTCACCTCACTTCTTTATTATGGCTAAGAAATTTTCCATCAAATGTATATACCACATTTTGTTCACCCCCATCAGTTGACTGGCACTTGAGTTGCTTCCATCTTTTGGCAAATGTGCATAATGGCGCTGTGAACATTGGCATTCGAGTCCCCACTTTCCAATTTACCAATCAACCTGTTTCTGTTTCCGTATGCTTTATTTTTCTTCCAATTACAATGAATGAACTCTCCTTGCTTCCATCTAAGCCCAGTCTTTACATTTGTGTACCTAGATCCCATGCCTTCTCATATGCTTGAGAATTTCATCACTACAGTTGCTCCTTAAGCTTCATCATCATCAAATTCTCCCCCGCTGCTAAGTGACTCTTATTAGATAGAACATGATGCAGTAGCACCCATCTTTAAATGTCCCATATCCTTTCCCACTCTTTGCGTTTATAGATACGAGATTTAAAATAGTTGCTTATGTTTATTGTCTTTAGTTTCTCCAACTTCACCAAAACTCTTCTTGTCAAAATTACCGAAGACCTACATATTGCAGTTTCGTTGGTCAAGGCTTATTCTCATCTCATTTGCCAATTGTCAGCATTTAAGGCAGTTGATTATTTTCTTTCTCCTGAAACTGGTTCTTCGTATGGGTGAGGGGGGCATCATGGTCTTCTTTTTCTCCTACCTCAATGGGCATTCCTTCTCAATTTCCTTTACCAAGTCTTTATCTTCCTCTCCTCTAAATGTTGGCATACCCCAGGGCTCATTCCCTGGGCTTCTCCTTGCTGTCTACATTTACTCTCTAGAAGACTATCTCTGGCTTTGAATTCCATTTTCTAGCTCACAACTCTGAAATTTAGAACTCCAGTCTTGACTTCTCCCCTGAGCTCCACATTTCTCATATATGCAACTGCCTATTTAGCAGTTCTCAATTCTCATTTTCCTCCCAAACTACTCCTTCATCACTTTTCTCCATCTCAGTAAAGTTAAACCACATTCTTCCAGTTACTTGTATGTCAAATAAAGTCATCTTTATTTGAAAGCCCATCCAAACTTTCCATCCAATCCATCACCAGAGTCTCTCTATCCCACTTTCTACAGTATTTCCAGAATCTGACCATTTCTCATTACCTTCACTGTTGCTACCATGTCTACACTGGACCTCTCACCTGGATTGGCACAATGGCCTCCTCCCACATTTAAACCACTCACCACTAGGGACCAAAAGAGATCCTTTAAAAATTTAAGGCATATCCTGTCACTTCTGCTCGAAACTCTCTAAGGGCTTCTCTGCCCAGAAAAGAGCCTGAAGTCTTTATGTTGATCTGTAATGCCTGTGCTAGTCTGAAAGGATGTGTGTCCCCTAGAAGAGCCATGTCTTAATCCTAATCCCATGTTGTAAAGGCAGCTGTTTCTTCTAATCCCTATTCAGCATTGTATGTTTGAAACTGTAATTAGATCATCTCCCTGGAGATGTGATGTAATCGAGAGTGGTTGTTAAACTGGATTAGGTGACGACATGTCTCCACCCATTCGGTTGCATCTTGATTAGTTTCTGAAGTCCTATAAAAGAGGAAACACTTTGGAGAAGCAGAGAGCCCACAAGCCAGCAACATTTGGAGATGAAGAAGGAAAACACCTCCTGGGGAGCTTCATGAAACAGGAAGCCAGGAGAGAAAGCTAGCAGATGACACCTTGCTTGCCATGTGCCCTTCCAGTCGAGAGAGAAACTGTGACTGTGTTCACCATGTGCCTTCTCATTTAAGAGAGAAACCCTGAACTTCATCGGCCTTCTTGAATCAAGATATCTTTCCCTGGATGCCTGTGTTTGGACATTTTCTCGGCCTTAGAACTGTAAACTAGCAAATTATTAAATTCCCTTTTTAAAAGCCATTTCATTTCTGGTATACTGCATTCCGGCAGCTAGCAGACTAGAACAATGCTGTACTTGCTCTCGACCCCAGCCCTCTCACATCTGTCTTCCACATTCCTAGTGTGCTCCAGCCACACGGGCCTCCCTCCTCTCCATCCAGCTCACAAGGCCTGGCCCCCATCTCAGGCTGCTGCACCTCCTGTCACCGCTGCCCGCAGTGCTCACCTCCTCCTCAAAGCCTCGTGGCTCTTTCCTTCACTTCAGGGGCTTTTGTGGTCCCTCCATCCACAGCGGCGCCCTCCCCCCAGGCCCGTCTTCTCTCTCTTTCTTCTTTATTTTTTCCCTTTATCAGAACTTGGTGTATTATGTAGTGAATCATTTATTAGCACCTCTCGCTGTCCAAGGTTGTACCATGTTCTGTTTCTTGCATTTCTGTATCCCCTGCTCCTAAGTCAGGAACTGACACATGTTAGGCACTAAATGAATGAATAGCCATGATAGGCATAGTAAAGGAATAGACCAGTAAATGCAATAGGATTTCAGAACCTGCTTTTAATTTTACTTCAATAAACATAATATTTATTGATATTTATTGTGTGTCCAGATTCAAGCACATCCACAAGAATGCTACGGAGGACGAGGATTGCTGGGGCTTCTGTGGACAGCTCCAGGGGAGGCAAAAGGCTGTGCCCTGCAAAGGGCTTCTGCCAGAAACACTACCAAATCTCTGCTGTTAGTTTTATATGATGGGTCTTAATAAGATTTGGATTGAAAAGAAATGTTCCACTGCTATTGAAAAAAAATGAACAAAGGGAGGACAGCTTCAAAAAGTCTGATAATCAAGAGTTTTGGGGGAATTTAGTTAATGTCCTATTATCGTTCTGATCCTGAATATACATGCTGGAAGTTGTTATTAAATCATGAGGTTTGTGGTCATTACTGCAGAGTATTTCAGGTTTTCTTGCTATTCTGCGGCTTGCTGAGGGTTCCGTGGGGGCTGCTTAGCCTGATGGACAGCTGCTAGGCTCACAGTGTGGGGACGCAGTGGCTGTCCCCCGCTGTCCTCTCCGCCGCACCACAGCCCCCCACGTCTGCTCCTCACGAGTGCGCGCTCCAGCCTGGCCAGCGGTGCTGAGAGGGGCCCGCGACTCACAGGCACAGCCCCAATTCCTGGGCTGGAAACGTGCGTGTGTTCAATGAGGTGACCAAGTCAAGGCAATGTTTACAATTCCTATTTTCCCCTTTGAAGTCTTTGGAAAAAAAAAAAAGTACGTTTTTATTTATAGATTACCAGGAAAGGAGGTGAGTAACAGATTTTTCAAACTCAAGAAGCAGTGGTCGTGACACGATTGTCGGAGTTCCTGGAGAAGTGGGAGCGGGACAGCTCCACGTGCAGTGGCCTGGGTCGTGTCGCCTCCGGCCCCTGCCCACTCGCCCAGGGCACGGAGGTCACAGAGGGCACGGAGGGCACAGAGGTCACAGAGGGCACGGAGGGCACGGAGGGCACGGAGGGCACAGAGGGCACGGAGGGCACGGAGGGCACGGAGGGCACGGAGGTCATGGAGGGCACGGAGGACACGGAGGTCACGGAGGGCACGGAGGGCACAGAGGGCAAGGAGGGCACAGAGGGCACGGAGGTCACGGAGGGCACGGAGGGCACGGAGGTCACGGAGGGCACGGAGGGCACAGAGGGCACGGAGGGCATGGAGGGCACAGAGGGCACGGAGGGCACGGAGAGCACAGAGGGCACGGAGGGCATGGAGGGCACAGAGGGCACGGAGGGCATGGAGGGCACAGAGGGCACGGAGGGCATGGAGGGCACACGCCCACCCTGGCTGAGGGAGCCACCAGCGCCCACCAGACCAGGGCTGAGCCCGCTCATTCTCATGTGATCTGGGAATGCAAAAGCTGAGCGGGACTTTTGGGTGCTCTCGCCCTTGTCTGCTCCACAAGCACCTGGGACTCGGTCCGTTCACATTCTCTTCCTTCCTGGAATTCCCTCCCAGCCACCCTCCTGCTCACTTCTCCACAGGCTTGCCCTTCTCCTGGCAGCCCCAGTCCCTCCGCCTCGCGGGCAACCTCACACCCCTCTTTCAGGGTCCACTAACACCGTCAGCTCACCCGGCCAGACTTTACCGCTCACCCCCAGACCTGCGCGGCCTGTCGTTTCTTTTTAGACGTCCCTCTTCTCTGTGTCCTTTGACGATGCCTTTGTCTGGGGCACTCCCTTGGCAAAGGGGAAAGGACTGGGGTGACACGATGCGTTAGCTCCCAGAGGCCCTGGTGGGAAGGTACCGGCCTGAGGCCCAAGCAAGCCCTCGGGCCTCATGTAGTGTCCCTGCCGGGGAGGGACAGGTCAAACAAATGGAACAACTGACCATCGCTTCCCCCTTGTCAGCACACAGTGGCAGAGCAGGGACCTGGCAGAGGCGGTAGAAGCTCCCATCTGGAAAAGGGAAGGAGGGAGAGTGAGAACAGGCCTGTCCTAGGTGCTTCTGAAATCCCAGTAGGTGTTGCCTGCAGGGGCCAGATGGAAGGGGGAGTGCTCCTTGCTTACTCCTCCCGACGGGTCTCTCCCCAGGGAGGTGCTCCCCACAGTGTTTGCCTCGATCTTCTGGGATATTCCTCCTTTTCCTGGTCGGGACGGGCCTACTGGGATTGCACGACAGAATATTGTGTTCCGAAAATACACTGTGGCACACTGAGCTTTGCCCCAAATCTCAGGGACCTTCATCGGACACTTCTTTCCCTAAAGATTGTTAGAAGTGAAACACCGTGCTGACCCATTTGCCACAAATCATTACTTCCACAGATCAACCCATGGTTTTATAGCCTAGCTCAGTTGGAGGGTCAGTTTTTTTTTCTAATTTCAGTTTCAAAGAAATAAAAGCAATTTCCAAAACACAAGCCAACATTTTTTACTATTAGATTCAACAGACATAATGTTGCTCTTCAATTTGCTATAAAACTTTCTAAACACTTGCTCTCAATTTCCCCTTGTGGGCTGTTAAGTTCACAGACTGGTCCAGGTTCTCAGGCCACACTGGCAGCTTCTTTCCAAAGAAAGAGAAGTTTGCTTCTTAAGTGGTCTCTGTGGGTGTTTGCACACGTACATGATGTTTAGAACCTTCTAAATATGTTTCTTATGATGAGGAGGCTTTTAATAAATTGAAAGAAATAATTTGTCCAAATTAGTTGGTTTGCACAGTTCACATTTGTATTGAGCTTTTTCTTCAGGCTTCACTTGATTTTTATCATTAAACCCCTCTTAACTCATTTTTCTTCTTTGCTGTTTTCAACTGAGGTTATTAGTTTTAAACAGGGCCCATTCATTGCGATTTTAAATGTGCACAACAAGTGTAGGCTTGTTGGCTTTAATCTTTGAACTGCATGGCTGCACCGCGTCATTTTATTCGTTCACAACCTCAACTTTTTTTTCTTCTGACTGTATTTTGGAAAATATTTCCTTGTTTAGGGAGCATGCTATAATCTAATTCAGCTTCAGTGTACTCCGTAAGAGCCAGCATGTGATGCAAAGACAAACTGCGTGTTTTCTGCCAGCAAGCGCGCTGTACCCCTGACCATGCCAGGATGCCCTCCGAAAAGGCACCTGCCTCTGGCTGTTCCTCTGGAAATTCCAGGTTTGCCTGGCTTTAGGTTTTAACTCATCCTCTTCGCCTTCCCTTTTTTTAAAAAATATGTTTATTGAGAACTCTTCACACACACATATATTCCAGACATGGCTACAATCAGTGGCTCACAATATCATCACACAGTTGTGAATTCATCACCATGATCATTTTTTAGAACATTTGCATCACTCCAGAAAAAGAAATAAAAAGAAAAAAACCTCATACATCCCATACCCATTATCCCTTCCTCTCATTGAACACTAGTATTTCCATCTACCCAATTTTTTTTACCTCTTGTCCCCCGTTATTTATGTAATCATTTTTTTTACTCATTTGCCCATACCCTAGATGAAAGCAGCATCAGACACAAGGTTTTCACAATCACACAGTCATACTGTAAAAGTTATATTGTTATACAATCATCTTTAAGAATCAGGGCTACTGGAACACAGCTCAACAGCTTCAGGTGCTTCCCTCTAGCCTCTTCAATACACCATAAGCTAAAAAGGGATATCTATATAATGCATAAGGATAATTCTCGACTCTGTTTGAAATCTCTCAGCCACTGAAACTATATTTGTCTCATTTCTCTTCCCTGTTTTGGTCCATACAGCTTTATCAATTTCATGATGCCAGGTCCCATCTCATTCTGGGATTTCTGTCCCACGTTGCCAGGGAGATTTACACCCCTGGGAGTCATGTCTCACGTAGTGGGGGAGGGCAGTGAGTTCACCTGCTGAGTTGGCATAGAGAGAGTCCATATCTGAGCAACAAAAGAGGTTCTCTGGGGGTGACTCTTAGGCATAATTATACATAGGTTTAGCATAAACTTTACAGGAATATATTGCAGGCAAAAGCCTTTGACTGGCCAAGCCTAGGTCCCTGTGACAGCTGCCAGGGACCTAGAGTTTACATCTTTCTGTTCCACTCTGGGAGATGGTTCCTGCCTCCCATCTATCTTGGTTATTTATGAAAGGGCATAGAGGAAATAGCAGATAGCACCTGAGGGAAAACAGGGAAGTCTTTCCAGGATGGTCAAGGAAAGAGTTTGCCAGATAGATAAATAGAAGGAGATGTTTCCCTGCAACTAAGGGCAGCCCATATGAAGGTGGTTTGAAAAGTGCAAAAAAGCATGGTGAGTTGGAGAACAATTTGTTCCATCTAGTTAGGGAAGGACCAAGGCGCAAAGAGCTTGGTATGTCATGCTGCTGAGATAGAACCTTACGCTCTGGGTTGGGGCTTCTCACCTTCCATCCCATTTCCACATCAGGTCACCAATTCTTCCTGGTGGAGGCTGGCCTGTGCATTGCAGGGTGGTTAGCAGCATCGCTGGCTTCTCCTCAGCAGATGCCAATGGCACCACCCCAGTTAGGACAGTTAAAAATATCTCCAGTGTTTCACCAAGTACCCTCTCCCGTACTCCCCACCCCCTCTATCAAAAGCACCTAGAGGTTTGCTATGGATTCCTGAGCCCACCTCAGAATTACTGAAGCAGAAATTTTCAGATGTGAGGCCAGACTCTTATTTCTTAAATAAATCAACCAGATGATTGCTATGGGCATTGAAGTTTAACTGCCGTGGACATGAGAAGACATAGAAAGACTTGTAAATGGGGTTGGGGAAAATGATCAGATTTGCATTTTAGAAAGCTCATTGGTAGTTAGAGGTAGAGGAAACAGGAGAAATTTAAATAAGACTGGGTCAGCTTGAACAGGGGCTGAGAGAAAAAGGCAACTGTAGGTATGGAAGGGAAGGGTTGATTTTGAAAAGTATTTGCAGAGAGATTTCATAAGCTCGGTGGCTGATCATTGGCTGTAAGCGGGGGAGAAGTGTCATGGGACTCCTAGTTTTTTTGATATAAAAGGCAGTGAATCTTGGGAGAAGAGAATGAGCTCAGTTTTGGATATACTGAATTTCAAGTGCTGACACAACCTCCAGATGGATACGCATTTGGAGCCAGGGGAAAGGTTATAGTTGAAGATGTGGATTTGACAGTCATTAGCATGATGGTGGTGGCAAAAGTAGAAGCGGTTGGAATCCCTGAGGAAGTGTGCAGAATAGAAACTGAAGAGGGCTAAGTATAGCCCTGAAAACACCAATTTTAAAGAAATAAGCCAGTGTAAGGATCAAGGAAAGAGACGAGAAGGAGGAGTCATGGAGATAGGAAGAGAACCAAGAGACTGTAGTCACAAAGGTCTAGAGAAGAGAGAGAGAAACAAAGTGCTGGGACTGTCCACAGTGTCAGATGCCCTGAAGAGGTCAAATGGGAGATGGGCCATTGGATTTTTTAATTTTAGTTTTAAAAACCTCTTTATTGCCAAAATAACAGGACTATAGAAAATGGCATAAAACAAATATCCAATTTGATTACTTATTTCAGGGCAAACACCTTTGTAATCACCACCCATGAAAGGAGGCAAAGCCTGCCGCCCCAGAAGCTCTCCACATGACCCTTCCCAATTACTAGGGGCCACTGGATTTTGCGCTTCAGGAATAATTATTGACCTTTGTAAATGCAGATTCAGAAGAGTTTTGAGGGCATAAATTAGATCACTGCGACAACAAAAAGGAATCAAGGAGGTGAAGGTCAGTGTAAAGTACTCTTTACAGAGAACAAGATAGGAAGGCAGTTGTGAGAGCAGCCTGCAGAGGCAAAGAAGGGTTTCTGTTTGATCACATTATTTTCTCTTCTATTATCAAGAAGAAAGAAAGAAGCTGGCCGTATCCACTAAATTGATTACACGAACTATGAATGGTTTGAGACTTGGGTTTGGAAGTACCTAATATCCTGAACCAGAGGCGGCGGGTTTCAGACTTCCCACCTCCTCCCTATTACGTCCTTCTCCTCCCCTCTCCAGCTCCAAGGCTAACAGACAAGAGCGTTAGCTTACCAAGGAGGAAACATAGCCTCGACATGTCAGGCATATGTAATTTCAAAATTCATGTCTCTTGGGCTGCATGTACTTTTGAGTTATAGACTTAAATATGGTAAGATACACACTTTCTTTTTATCCTGTCTCAGTATCTCCTACATACAATAAGCTGAACATACAGAAAGTGTATAATAAGATAGGCATTACCATATGAAGATACCTGAGAAAGTATCACCACATTCAAGATAGTGAATATATCCTTCACTGCCCCAAATTTCCTTGTGTCCTGCCCTTTCCTGCCCTCCATTGTTCCAAGACAACCACTATTTGGCTTTCTGTCTCTATAGATTAGTTTTCATTTCTTAGAATTCTGTACTAAATGGAATCTTACAATATGTACTCTTTTTTTTTTCTAGTTTTATCTCCCTCAGTGTAACTATTTTGAGGTTCAGTCATGTTGAAGTGCATATTAATAATGTATTCATTTTTATTTCAGAGTAGTATTCCATTGAATGGCTATATCAAATTTGATTTATGGCTCTTTGGTGTTTGGTCATCCATTCACCTCTTGATGGATATTTGTGTTGTTTCTGGTTTTGGCTATTACAAGTATAGTTGTTATAAACATGCATGTACAAATCTTTGTAAAAATCTTTGTATATACATATGCTTTCTCTTGAGTAAGACCCTAGGAATAGAGAGGGTAGATCATATGATAAATATGTGCTTAACTTTTTAAGATCCTGCAAAGCTAAGTTCTTGTACCATTTTTCATTCTCAGCAGCAGTGTGTGAGAGTTCTAGTTGCTCCACATCAATGTCAACACTTGAGGTTATCAGACTTTTTAATTTAGCTATTCTCATAAGTTTCTAGTAGCATCTCATTGTGGTTTTGATTTTCTTTTCCATAATGACTTATGATGTGGAGCATCATCTTGATTTGCCATCCCTGTGTCTTTGGTGAATTGTCTGTTCAAAACTTTTGGCCATTTTTCAATTGGATTGTGAGTTTTCATATTTATTATCCTTTTTCTAGTCCTAAAGGATCCCTTGAACTTACTGGAAATGGATCAAAATATTTGGATAAAAAGAAAAATAAAGGATTTGGATAACATTGGACTTATATAGACATGTCCACAAGATGCAGTTTCCATAAGCAATTACTTTCCCTTTGGAAATCTTTGTTTTTAAGAATCTCAATTTTCTTTCTTCAGTTACTGAAAGAGCACAATGCAAATACTAAATAGTTAAAATGATGTAGGATATCAAGAGAAATCCTAAATCTACTTCATGAACTATATACCATGTCACAGTGCCCATATTTCCCAGATTGTAACTGGGACTTTTTTTTTTTTTTTGTAGCTCTTTTCTATTCTTGGAATAAGAGGAATACCAAAGATACCACTGGAGTAAGCAGTGTGCCACCTTGTTTTTGTCTTATTTCATCATCATCGAGGTGTGGGAAACCCTATCTCTGTATCTGCCTCCAATCTTCCTGAGACTCACGTGCAGCCTGTCACAAGGGAACAAGGAATGCCTTCCTATTCTTTTCAATCCACTTTCCCCCTCCCCTCAGGACGAGTGTTGGGTTTCGCTTGCTGATCTGGACAAGTCGCTCAGCCCAGGGTTTGGTCTGCCAGTACCTGCCCCAGTCTGGTGCGGGGTGGGTGAAGGTAGAGCTGCCATCTTCCCCACAGTCTATGGGCATCAGGGTCCTTGGTGATTCCCAAATGCTGTAAGGGTGGGGGATGACAAGACACCATAAATGCTGAAAACTCTGACGTGGTGCTGCTGTGGCACCACAACCCTAAGGGCCCCCACTCATGGAATGGTGTGTCTCGGCACACCCCACGGCCTTAATTTGCTGTCATGAACATTAAGGTGGCATGACAGTCCACATTTGGCCTTGACCTTGTTTGGTACAGCAGTTCCTTTTCTGATTCAATGCTCATTGTAGCTGCTGTATTCAATTTCAGGAGAAAGCTTAGTGCTTGAACCCTAGATCCCACTGATTTGCCAAGTCAGCATGGAGGGTGTATACTGAGTTCTCCATCACAGTCTTGTCCTTTAGTCCTGTGCTGGCCTTATTTCCAAAGGTGGGAGCTCAGAGTGCCCTCTGTGTGGAGAGAATACCCGCAGCCTACCTGGTCTGACTACCTGACTGGTCTGATTACCTGGTCTGACTACCTCTACCTCCATCTTCTTTCCACTGTCCCCAAGGACATGAAGGAGAGTTCTTTGCTATTGTTTTTATTTCCTCTAATACATTGGCTTTCACACTTTATAACCTAGCATAAGTAATATATTTTACCTTGTGATCAAGTATGTGTGTTTATGCATCTGAAACCAGAAAAATTTAGGAAGCAATACATCCCCTTACTATGTGAAATGCAATCTCTTCCATTCTGTTACATTATATATTATATAGAACATATTCTACCATTTTCTCCTCTATTATCAAGAGGAGAAAAGAAGCTGGCCACGTCCATTAAATTGACTACATGAACTATTAATGGTTTGAGGCTTGGGTTTGGAAAAACTCTACCTTAATATCCTGGACCGGAACAGGTGGGTTTCTGACTTCTGCATCTTGGGTGTTGCATCCTTCTCCCTTCTCCAGCATCGAGGCTAAGTAGGAGGAAGACTTAGCTTAGCGAAGAAGGAGCAAGGTCTCGTGATTTCATACATACATAATTTCGAAATTCATGCCTGTTGGGTTCTAGGCATTTTCAGGGAAAAAACATAAATATGGTAAGAGACACAGTTTCTTTCTTTGCTATCTCAGCAAATGTTGGATATTTTATGGAGCTCCTAATGGATATTTTAGGAGCATTTTTATAATCATAGACCTTCTTTTATAGTCTACCTACATTTTGCATTGTTTCCCAAGTGATGAAAGGATAAAGCTTCCACAGATTATTCATATCTATAAATAAAATAACTCATTTAAAAACACGTGGTTGGTTAATGCACCTCTTATTTGACAACATACTATTCTTATAAGAAAAAAAGAACCCAAAGAGTGCAAAAAGGAATTAAGATTAGGCTGTGATATTACATTGTAATGCTTACATTAAATTATGTCTGGGGCCAGGTTATTAAGCCAATCCTTATTTCTCAAAATCTCAGTAAGATATTAAACTTTACTATCAGCATACAATAGTAACTGAAATAATAAGTTAAAGAATAAGCTCCAGATTTGAATATTTGAAAATATCAAGTAAAATTAAGAGTTAGAGGGAAGTAAGAGAAATCGAAGTTGGGAGAGACAAATGAAAGATATGATTTCATCTTTATTAAGCACTTTTAATTAATTCTGAATTATTATACCATGTGTACATCTGCAGACCTAGACATATATGAAGAGGCAGTAGAAATAATTCAAATAATTGAATGCACATGGCAGTTACTGTGAAATCCTGCCTTTAGCTAGCACAGGATACTTGAAAGAAGAGTGCATTTGGAGCACCCTGTGAAAATGCCATGCGATTAGTGGGGAGCATATCTCAAGGGATATAGGAAGTATCTTGCTATTTAATGGGAATATCAACTTGTTTAAGATATCAGATTGTGTTTGTGACTTTTAAGAAGTACTTACTGTGAATGCATGAACATTTTGTTACGAGTCCTTCCTTCGACACCAAAATAAATGGCAATGTTCCCTTTAAAGAAAGCTTTCAGCGTGAGTGCTGATATTGACATGTTGTTCCCAGACTGTCCCTGCGTCCGTGCTCTTGGGGTCAGGAAAGTGCCAGGCGCAGGCATATCTGTTTTCCCTGGATGAAAAATATTTCCCCATTTTACGGTGAAGGTGTACAGCGCACAAAAGTTTTCACCATGACAGCTAGTCTTCTTTTGCCAAAGAAGTATGAAATGGATTCTTCACAAACGGCCCCTGTGTCGGGCGCACGTGGCCAGATCTGCTCGATGGGTCTCTACCATCTCCCTGTTAGGGTCCCTCGTGTTTAAGCTCTGCCGGTGGCAAACGACGGTGCCCTCTGCCGGTGGCAAACGACCGGTGCCCTCTGCCGGTGGCAAACGACGGTGCCCTCTCCGAGGTGTCTGCAAGCTCTGAGCAGATTACATTTCAAAGCTCAGTGAATCGATTTAAAAATTATTTTTAGGATTGCTTCCGCCGTTGGTTTTCTTTGCTTGTTTCCTCACTACCCAATCTTCATCTCTCAAAATGCCTTTGAGCATAGTAACTTGCTTTTCGTACAGCATTTTGAAGTTACAGAAGACTTCTAAATTTCCTTCCTTAGTTACCCCTGTGACCCTCGTAGGTCCGTAGCCCATTTTCTACATGGGGAAACTGAGGATCTGGTGCGTAACCTTCCTTGCCTGAAACCTTGTGGCTAAAAAGTGGCAGGATCTGGCTACAAGTGTTGATTCTGATGCAAATCCACTGCTCTTTCTTCTGTCCCGCTGTTTCCGGTCTCATGGATGGTAAGAAGTAGTTCTGGCCTCAGAGCATAAAACTTGTTTCTCAGCAGTGTTGGTCATGTCAGTACTGAAACCCCATGGCGTTCACACAGGCCGCCTGACTGATAGGCGAAGGCATCGCTATATCAGTTTGTTTCCTGTCTTTAAAAAAAGGATTCTGGATCCGAGGCAAGGTTCTTGGGATTTCAAAATCTCCCAAAGCAACTCATCTTAAAGTTTAGAAACATTTTTCTGGGGAGATTTCTTCTACTTTGAGAAATTTATGTACACTGTTAAAGCATTTTTGCCCAGAAATGCATTTCAATTTCTCTTTAATCTTGTTTTTGAAATTCGAGTTTATGTAATTGTTTTTATTTTGCTTTCCTGTTTTTTAGAATTCACTGCTCTAAGCTTGTTAGGTAAGCAACAAGGACCACCGAACCATGAATAGAATTACTTACTGAAAAATAAGAATACTACAACCATATACAGAATTATGAGAAATCACAAGGGAGCATAATATTTATTTAAAATAGAAAAGCCTGATTCTGTGTTTTTCTACATTTTTGCTCTACCCCCGTGTTTTAGTTTTCTTGGCTGCTCAAGCAAATACCACGCAATAAGTTGACTTAAACAATGGGATATCATTAGCCCGCGGTTTGAGAAATCCCAACCTGCGGGTCAGGAAGGCAGGACCTTCTTCCTGGACCCCGCACCTGGGATGGCTGCAGCGATCCTGGGCTGCTCTGTCACCCATGTGGGGGCTTGTCTCCCTCTTCTTCCTGGCTCTGCCGCTTCTGGCTGCCCCTCTGTGGCTCACTCTCTGTCTGAATTTCAGTCTCTTCGTGAAGGGCTCCGGCTGCCGGGTTCAGACTGAGCCTGACAGACGTGGGCCACGGCTGAGCTGAGGTGACCATCAGAACGGGCCCACCTCACCGGCGTGGATTAAGTTCTGGAACGTGTTTTCCCGTGGTACAAACAGCTCCAAACCACCACAGCCCTCTTGTCTTTCTTCCTTTCCCCCGCTCGCTCCATCTCCCTTTCCCTCCACTGTTTTGAAATGTCAACAATATTTCATTTGGTCATTTGTGTGGCGGTGCAGTTAAACCCTCGAGCCACTCACCTTTCTGTCCGTTTCTGTCTCACCGTGGAGCAGGGCGTGGGGTGGGCAACTAACCCATGTGGGAATTACGATGCAACGTAAGCCTGCGACGGGAGAATGCCACTGGCCGGGTAGGTAGCTGGTACTTGGGTGTCTGGAATTGGACTGAGAAATGCTGAAAAACAGGCAGTATTATTTATAAAGAAGATCACCTCTAAAATGAGAACATAAAAGACTGGAAAGATTACTAGAGAATGTTGAATTTGGGTGTGATACGCAAAAGTGAGAATGCCCTCATGCTTTGGGAAAACAAGGCTTTTCTGTGGGCGTGAGAGAGGCTGCAGGTCACTGCCTCTTTATGCAAAACAAAGCGGACAGGGAAGTGACTGCTGCTTAAGGCCGTGTATAGGTAATGCTCTCCTACCTTCAAATACCAGACTGCTACCTACCATTATCAGGAGATTAAAATAGCATCTGCCTAAAATAGAGCTGAGAAGAAATTCGAAGGATTAGTCATCAGCTTTTAATTTAGAATCCAAAGAACTGTAGTTAAAGGACAGTTTATACTAATCCTTTAGAAGAGATAATGTTAAAACAGCTAATTGCTAAGAAACAAATGACATATCCCACATATATCACTCCTGTCCCTTCTTTGCTCCTTCCCTCCTCCCCGGCTTCTCATTGAGCACCAGAGGGCCCCTCCTCCCCCCACCCCCCTTATAAGAATCTCCTGGGGAGGAGCTGGCAGGATTCTGCATGTTTGCATTCCTTGGTGGCCCTAAATGACCTCAGCTGGGATGATTTCCTCCTGTCAGGAGCTCTGAGTTCCACGTGCAGTGCGATGAGCTAGGTGTTATTTTTGCAAAAGATTTGGAGAGTAGGATACTGGCTTTCAGCACTCCAAATAAATCTCTTTCAAAGTCATGGTTCAATTTTCTCAATCAAGCTGTCACCAGGTATGGAGCTGGGTCTTGGGGCTCCAGATTGCACTGCCATAGAAACCTGCGAGGAATGTGCAAGCTGGTGGCATTCCATCAGTCCGGAGTCAGGATCCAATGCAGAAAAGAATAAAAAGCAATGACGTGGACAGCTGAAACCCTCTTAGACTGCAGTTTTTGAGAGTCACAAATATTTTTCTGCATCTTATAATAATCATTGTCTAAAAATATAACCATACTATTTCAGGAATTTAGTTCCTAAGTCTTAAGATTAGCAAATAATCTGATGTTACATTTCTTCCAGAAAGTTAATCACAGAAAAAAAGGTACATCCAGCATTCAATCACGTACTAAAATAGACTTTTAGAGTAGCCATCTTTACGTTTGAGAATACAGTATTTTTCTTCTAAGTAATATAGTTGCCATGAAGGTGGAACATTTGCTCTCAGGGGACAAAACAGAAACTCAGCAAACTTGAAAACTCATCTCAGCAGTAAAGTGAGCTTGCTGAAAATCAATCAATGTAAGACATCACAGTAACAAAATTGAACAGGAAAAAATCACATGATCATTTTGATTAAAGCTGAAACAGCATTAGACAAAATTCAACATCCTTTTCTGATATAAAAATTTCAAAGGGTGGGTGGTGTGTTTATAATGACAGATTGAGTCTCTTTACTCATGATTGGTTTGTTGAGATCTTCTATTGCTTCTCAAGTCAGTGTAGCTTGTTTGTGTGTTTCTAGGAATTTGTTCATTTCCTCTAAGTTGTCTAGTTTGTTGGCATATCCTTTTATGCTTTTTTTTTTTTAAGTTTCTTCAGGGTCTCTGTAATAACTCCCCTCTCATTTCAGATTTTTTAAATTTGCATCCTCTCTTTTTTTCTTTGTCAGCTGAGCTAGGGGTTCATCAGTTTTATTGATTTTCTCAAAGAACCAACTTTTGGTTTTATTGATATTTTCTATTCTTCTTTTGTTCTCCAATTCATTTACTTCTGCTTTCATTTTGTCATTTCTCTCTTTCTATTTGCTTTGGAGTTAGTTTGCTGTTCTTTCTCTAGTTCCTCCAGGTGCACAGTTAAGTTCTTGATTTTTGCTCTTTCTTGTTTTTTAATATAAGCATGCGGGGCAATAAGTTTCCCTCTCAGCACAGCCCATAAGTTCTGCTATGTCGTTTTCTCATTATCAATCATCTCCAGATATTTACTGATTTCTCTAGCAATTTCTTCTTTGAGCCACTGGTTGTTTAAGAGTGCATTTATTTAATCTCCATGTATTTCTGAAAGTTTTGGCTTTTTGGTGGTTATTGATTTCTAGCTTCATTCCATCATGATCAGAGAATGTGCTTTGAATAATTTTGATCTTTCTAAATTTATAAAGACCTATTTTGTGATCCAGATATGATCTATCCTGGAGAACGTTCCATGAGTGGTACAGAACAATGTATAATCTGGTGTTTTGGGGTGTAATGATCTATATATGTCTGTTAGGTCTAATTCACCATCAAATTGTTTAACTTCCCTATTTCCTTGCTGATCGTCTGTCTGGTCATTCTATCTATAGAGGAGAATGGTGTATTAAAGTCTCCCAGTATTATTGTTGAAATGTCTATTGCTCCCTCCAGTTTTGCCCGTGTGTGCCTCATGTACTTTGGAGCTCCCTGGAAGCAGCATACACTTTTATGATTGTTATTTCTGCTTGGTGAACTGTCCTTTTTATTAGTATGTAATGCCCTTCTTTGTGTCTTATGACATCTTTACATTTACAGTCTATGTTGTCTGATATTAGCACAGCTCCTCTTGCTTTCTTTTGGTTGTAATTTGCATAGATCTTTTTCCATCTTTTCACTTTCCATCTATTTGTGTCCTTGACTCTAAGATGTGACTCCTGTAAGCAGCATATAGATGAATCATATTTCTTAATCCACTCTTCCAATCTGTGTCTTCTAAGGTGAGTTTAGTCCATTTGTATTCAAAGTTGTTTCTGTAAAAGCAGTTCTTGAATCTAAAATCTTATCCTTTAGTGTTTTTTTTTGTTTTGTTTCTTCACTCAAAGCATTTTTAATAATGCACATTAAAAAAAGTATTTCCTTTATAAACTGTTCTGCAATCCAAATATACAATAGCTTGGAAAACCACATTTAGAAAACAAAAGTCAGCGTAAAAAAAACAGATGAAAACAACTAGAACAGAACAGGTTTTATAAGGTAAGCATTTTACAGTTTTCTTTTTTTAATTTTTTAAAAATTTATTTTATTTATTAAACATACCAACACACAAACACAAACATTCTTACCATTTGATCATTCCATTCTACATATATAACCTACAATTCACAATATCATCACATAGTTGTATATTCATCATCATGATAATTTCTTAGAATATTTGCATCAGTTCAGAAAATGAACAAACCCCAAGATTGGGGGCTCAGCCTGTAGCTTTGGTTATCCCCACTGCTTGTGAGAGTATCAAGAACTCTCCACTTGGGGAAGTTGAATGTTCTAGTTTGTTAGCTGCCAGAATGCAACACACCAGAGATGGATTGGCTTTTTAGAAAGGGGGGGTGTATTTTGTTAGTTCTTTAGAGGAAAGGTAGCTAACTTTCAACTGAGGTTCTTTCTTATGTGGGAAGGCACAGTTGGTGTCTTCTGGACTTCTCTCCAGGCCTCTGGGTTCCAACAACTTTCCCTGGGGTGATTTCTTTCTGCACCTTCAAAGGTCTGGACTAAGCTGCAACTGCTGAGATGAAGTATGCTGAGCTGCTTGGGCTGTGCTACGTTGAGCTCTCTCATTTAAGCACCAGCCAATTAAGTCAAACATCATTTATTGCAGCAGGCACGCCTCCCAGCTGACTGCAGACGTAATGAGCAACTGATGAGGTTCATGTACCATTGGCTCATGTCCATACCAATAGAACTATTGACATAGTTCTATTGACTAGATTCAGTTGTCAACTATTGACTAGTTGACAACTGAATCTAACTACCACATTGAATTTCCCCCTTTTCTCACCATTCCCCCCAGAGGACTTTGCAAATACTTTTTTATTCACTGTTCAAATCACTCTGGGATTTATCAGGGCATCCCTCTGGACAAACCTACAAAATCTCATGCCCTACTCAAGGTTCCATGTACCTATGGTGTTCAAGCGGTCCACATAAGTTATACTAGGAACTGCACTAGTCAAAATTTAAATTTTGTACCAAATAAACATTTTTTTGCTTTACTCTCACACATAAGTTAAAATGAAAAAATATTAATTGACATCTATTTCAACACCTTACAGTATTGACATTCCTTTGTACTTCCTGATACAAAAACATTTTAAAATTTGTACATTTAGTTGCTATCATTACACACTCTAGGCATTCCTAGATTATACCATCTCCATCTTTATCATATCATCTTTATCTTTCCTTCTGATTTCATTTGTGCACCCAGGCCTCCTCCCTCTATTATTCTCACATTCAACTTCATTCAGTGTTCTAACATTATTGTATTACAGTTAGGTAGTATTGTGCTATCCATTTCTGAATTTTTACAATCAGTCCCGTTGCACAATCTGTATCCCTTCAGCTCCAATTACCCAATATCTACCCTATTTCTATCTCCTGATGACCTCTGCTCTTAACTGAAATTCTCCAAGTTCATTCATTAATGTTAGTTCATAACAGTGAGACCATACAGTATTTGTCCTTTTGTTTCTGGCCTATCTCACTCAGCGTAATGTCCCTAAGGTCCATCCATGTTGTTACATACTTCATAACATTATTCTGTCTTACAGCTGCGTAATATTCCATCATATGTATATACTATAGCTTGTTTAGCCACTTGTCTGTTAGACATTTTGGCTGTTTCCATCTCTTTGCAATTGCAAATAACGCTGCTATAACCATTGGTGTGCAGATGCCCATTTTGTCCTTGCCCTCATGTCCTCTGAGCAGATACCGAGCAATGGTATTGCTGGGTCATATGACAATTCTATACTTAACTTTCTGAGGAACTGCCAAACTGCCTTCCAAGGAGTTTTTACCATTTGACATGCCCACCAACAGTGGATAAGTGTGCTTTTCTCCACATCCTCTCCAGCACTTGTCATTTTCTGTTTTATTGAAATGGCCATTCTGGTGGGTGTGAGATGATATCTCATTGTGGTTTTGATTTGCATTTCCCTGATAGCCAGGGAAGTTGAGCATCTTTTCATGTACCTTTTGGCCATTTGTATTTCCTCTTCTGAGGTGTCTGTTTAAGTCTTTTACCCATTTTGTAATTGGGTTGTCTGTCTTTTTGTTTTTGTGTTGAACAATCTCTTGATATATTCTGGATATTAGACCTTTATCTGATATATCCTTTCCAAATATTATCTCCCATTGTGTAGGCTGTCTTTTTACTTTCTTGATGAAGTTCTTTGATGTGCAGTGGTGTTTAATTTTGAGGCGTCCCCATTTGTTTATTTCTTTCTTCAATGCTCATGCTTTGGGTACAAGATCTAGGAAACCACCTCCTATTATAAAATTTATAAGATATTTCCCTACATTTTCTTCTAACAGCATCATGGTCCTAGATCTACTGTTTAGGTTTTTGATCCATTTTGAGTTAATTTTTGTATAGGGTGTGAGATATGGATCCTCTTTCATTCTTTTGCATGTGGATATCCAGTTCTCTCAGCACCATTTATTGAAGAGACTGTTCTGTCCCAGGTGAGTTGGGTTGAGTGCCTTATCAAAGATCAATTGTCCATAGATAAGAGGGTCTATATCTGAACACTCTATTCAATTCCACTGGTCAGTATATCTATCTTCATACCAGTACCATGCTGTTTTGACCACTGTAGCTTCATAATACTCCTTAAAGTCAGGTAGCATGAGACCTCAACTTCATTTTTCTTTCTCAGGATAATTTTAGCTATTCAGGGCACCCTGCTTTTCCAGATAAATTTGATTATTGGCTTTTCTATTTCTGAAAAGTAAGTTTTTGGGATTTTAAGTGGTATTGCATTGAATCTGTAAATCAATTTAAGTAGAATTGACATCTTAACTATATTTAGTCTTCCAATCCATGAACATGGTATGCACTTCCATTTATTTAGGTCTTCTGTGATTTCTTTTAACAATTTCTTTTAGTTTTCTTTGTGTAGGTCTTTTGTCTCTTTAGTTAAATTTATTCCTAAATATTTTATTCTTTTGGTTGCAATTGTAAATGGAATTCGTTTCTTGATTTCCCCCTCAGATTGTTCATTACTAGTGTATAGAAACACCACAGATTGTTGAGTGTTGATCCTGTAACCTGCCACTTTACTGTACTCATTTATTAGCTCTAGTAGTTTTGCTGTGGATTTTTGGGGTTTTCAACATATGGTATCGTATCATCAGCAAACAGTGAGAGTTTTACTTCTTCCTTTCCAATTTTTGATGCCTTGTATTTCTTTTTCTTGTCAAAGTTCTGGCTAGAACTTCCAACACAATGTTGAATAACAATGGTGATAGTGGACATTCTTGGCTTGTTCCTGATCTTAGGGGGAAAGTTTTTAGTTTTTCCCCATTGAGGATGATGTTAGCTGTGGGTTTTTCATATATTCCCTTTATCATGTTGAGGAAATTCCCTTCTATTCCTATCCTTTGAAGTGTTTTCAACAGGAAAGGATGTTGAATTTTGTCAAATGCCTTTTCTGCATCAATTGAGATGATCATGTGTTTTTTCTGCTTTGATTTGTTGATATGGTGTATTACATTAATTGATTTTCTTAGGTTGAATCATCCTCACATACCTGAGATGAATCCTACTTGGTCATGGTGTATAATTCTTTTAATGTGCTGCTGGATTTGATTTGCAAGAACTTTGTTGAGGATTTTGCATCTATATTCATTAGAGAGATTGGTCTGTAATTTTCTTTTCTTCTAATATCTTTGTCTGGCTTTGGTATGAGGGTGATGTTGGCTTCGTAGAATGAGTTAGGTAACTTTCCCTCCCCTAAAATTTTTTGGATGAATTTGAGAAGGATTGGTACTAATTCTTTCTTGAATGCTTGGTAAAATTCATATGTGAAGCCATCTGATCCTGGACTTTTCTTTTTGGGTAGCTTCTTAATGACTGATTCAATTTCTTTACTTGTGATTGGTTTGTTGAGGTCGTCTATTTCTTCTTGAGTCAATGTTAGTTGCTCATGCCTTCTAGGAAGTTGTCAATTTCATTTACATTGTCAAGTTTATTAGCATAAAGTTGCTAATAGTATCCTCTCATTACTTCCTCTATTTCTGTGGGGTCGGTGGTTATGTCTCCTTTTCCATTTCTTATTTTATTTATTTGCATCTTCTCTCTTCTTCTTTTTGTCAATCTTGCTAACGGTCCATCAATCTTATTGATTTTCTCATAGAACCAACTTCTGTGATTGTTGATTTTCTCAATTGTTTTCAGATTCTCAATTTCATTTATCTGTGCTCTAATCTCCATTATTTCTTTCCTTTTGCTTGCTTTGGGATTAGTTTGCTGTTCTTTCTCTAGTTCTTCCAAGTGGACAGTTAATTCCTCAATTTTTGCTCTTTCTTCTTTTTTTGATATAGGCATTTAGGGCAATAAATTTCTCTCTTACCACTGCTTTTGCTGCATCCCATAATGTTTGATATGTTATGTTTTCATTTTCATTTGCCTCAAGATATTTACTGATTTCTCTTGTAATTTCTTCCTTGACCCACTGGTTGTTTAAGAGTGTGTTGTTGAGCCTCCATATATTTGTGAATTTTCTGTCACTCTGCCTATTATTGATTTCCAGTGTTATTCCTTTATGATCTGAGAAAGTGTTTTGTATGATTTCAATCTTTTAAAATTTATTGATACTTGCTTTGGGACCCAGCATATGGTCTATCCTTGAGAATGGTCCATGAGCACTTGAGAAAAAGGTGTATCCTGCTGTTGTGGGGTGTAATGTTCTATAAATGTCTGTTAAGTCTAGCTCATATTGTAGTATTCAAATTCTCTGTATCTTTATTGATCCTCTGTTTAGATGTTCTGTACATTGATAAGAGTGGGAAATTAAAGTCTCCAACTATTATGGTAGATGTGTCTATTTCTCTTTTCAGTGTTCACCTCATGTATTTTGGAGCATTCTGGCTCAGTGCATAAATATTTATGATAGTTATGTCTTCTTTTTGAATTGTTCCTTTTTTAATATATAATGTCCTTCTTTGTCTCTTTTAACTGTTTTACATTTGAAGTCTAATTTGTTGGACATTAGTATAGCTACTCCTGCTCTTTCTGATTGTTATTTTCATGAAATATCTTTTCCCAAGTTTTCACTTTCAACCTATGCTTATCCTTGGGTCTAAGATGCATTTCCTGTAGACAGCATATAGATGGGTACTGTTTTTTAAGCTTTTCTGCCAGTCTGTCTTTTGATTGGGGAATTTAATCCATTAACATTTAGTGTTATTACTGTATGGGCAGTACTTTCTTCTACTATTTTGCCTCTTGGATTTTATGTCATATCTAATTTTTCTTCTTTTTATCTTTACTGATCATCTTCATATCTACACTCTTATCCACACATCTCTTTCCTGTCTTTTTGTATCTGTGTCTAGTGCTTCCTTTAGTATTTCTTGCAGAGCTGGTCTCTTGGTCACAAATTCTCTCAGTGATTTTTTTGTCTGAAAACGTTTAATTTCCCCCTCATTTTTGAAGAACAATTTTACTGGATATAGAATTCTTCGTTGGCGGTTTTTCTCTTTTAGTAATTTAAATATATCCTCCCACTGTCTCTTTGCCCCCATGGTTTTTGCCAAGCAATCTACACATAGTCTTACTTGGCTTCCCTTTTATGTGACGGATTGCTTTCCTCTTGCTGTTTTCAAGATTCTCTCTTTCTTTTTGACATCTGACATTCTGATTAGGAAGTGTCTTGGAGTATATCTATTTGGATCTATTCTGTTTGGGGTACAATGCACTTCTTGGATCTGTAATTTTAAGTCTTTTATAAGAGTTGGAAAATTTTCAGTGATAATTTCCTCCATTAAGTTTTCTCCTCCTTTCTCCTTCTCCTCTTCTTCTGGGACACCCACAACACATATATTCATATGCTTCATGTTGTCATTGAATTTCCTGAGTCCCTACTCATATTTTTCCATCCTTTTCCCTATATTTTCCTGTGCTTGTTGGATTTCAGGTGTTCTGTCCTCCAGTTCACTAATCCTATCTTCTGCCTCTTGAAATATGACATTGTAGATTTCTATTGTTTTTTTCATCTCTTCTACTGTGCCTTTCATTCCCATAAGTTCTGTGATTTGTTTTTTCAGGCTTTCGATTTCTTCTTTCTGTTCATTACTTGCCTTCTTTATATCCTCCCTCAATTCACTGATTTGATTTTTTTTTTTTTTTTTTTTTTTTTTTTTTTTTTTTTAGAGAGAGGGAGGAAGGGAAGGAAAGACAGAGAGAAGGAAGGAAGGATAGAAGGAAGGAAAGGAAACATCTTTAAACATTTTCTTGTTTTATTGTATTTTGTTTGTTTGTTTGTTTTTTACATGGGCTGGGGCCGGGAATCGAACCGAGGTCCTCCGGCATGGCAGGCAAGCACTTTGCCCGCTGAGCCACCGCGGCCCGCCCCACTGATTTGATTTTTGATGAGGTTTTCCATGTCTGTTCAAACATTCTGAATTAATTGTTTCAACTCTTGTATCTCATTTGAATTGTTGGTTTGTTCCTTTGGGCCATATCTTCAGTTTTCCTAGTATGATTTATTATTTTTAGCTGGCATCTAGGCATTTAATTACCTTATTCTGGAGATTGTTTTCACTTTTTTTTACCTAGGATTTTCTTGCTGGATGACTTTGTTGTCTATCTGTTCTTTGACATTCAGTTCAGCTTATTCTGGACCTCTAGCTTAGGTTTTGTTTAATAGATCAGAATTTTTCAGTTCTTGTTTTCTTGTTTGTTGCCCTGCCTGTATGGTACCTACCCCCTGCCCCAACTTAGGAGGATCTACTTAGTTATTATAGACTCCAGCCAGATTTTCCCAGACCAAACTGGCCTCCTCTCAGGAGGAAAGAAATCACCTGCATCAGTTTTCCCTGAGGGTGAGACCCAGCAGGTTGAAAGGCTTTCCTATGAAGCCTCTGGACTCTCTGTTTTTCCCACCTTGTCCAGTATGTGGTGCTTTTCTGCCTTCAGGTCCCACCAGCATAAGGTGATGTGGTACCTTTAACTTCATAAGACTCTCCCTGTTGGGGGCATGGTTGAGACAGAGGAGAGGTTGTAGTCTGGCTTTAATCTCTTCACTTTTCCAGACCCTGGGGTCTGAACTCCTTGAGGTAGGGAATCCACGTGAGCTGGGCCCCACCCCTCTCCTGGGGAAGGCAGAAGCTCCAGACAAACACTCAAACAAATTTAATTCTGCCCATGCCTAGGGCAGTTGGAGCCCAAGAAGCCTTGAAGCTGTATCCAAAGAGTAGTCAAGCCATAGAAACATAGCCACAAAAAAGAAAAGGAGAAATCCTTTTCAGAGCAGGCCCCCATTCCTCAGGTTTGCCGATCAAGAGCTTAAGTTGGTATGTTGCTCTGTGTATCTCCAGGTCCTATGTTCCCCCTCCTTTCCTTCAGGGCCCAGGCCTTTTCAAATCCAAAAAACCTTTGTGTTTTTGTTTTTTTTCTGTCAGCCCTGCCCCCTCCATGCCAGGGCAAAAACCAGCAACCTGTTTTTACTGGAAGTTTAGCTGAGCTGGGGGCCTATTTTAAGTAGTTAGAATTTGTGAATTAATTCCACAATTGGAGCTTGGTTGTGCTCAGCCCCTGCTGCTGGTAAGGTCCCTTTCCTTTCCCCTCTGGGAAGCAGCCTGTGGGGGAGGGGTGCTGGCTGCTGTGGCTTGGGGGACTCATGGTTCAGGGGGTCTCGCAGCTGGTCCAACTGGTCCAGACTGGGGTACGCTGTGTGTCTGGTCACTGATGTGGCCCCAGCAGTTGTTCTGTACTGTTCCTGGCTATTTACTATCTTCTCTGGAGAATGAACTAAATCCCACATTTCATGAGGGATTGAAATCCATCTTGGTCCCCTCAGTATCCTTTAGTTTTTATTTGTCAGATCTATATATTCTTTTCTGTCTCTCTCTTTTTATCTTTTAAATTACTGTTCCTGATTTTTTATTTTGAAGCTTATTATAAAGGCACAGTGATCAAAACAGCATGGTACTGGCACAAAGCTAGAAGTATTGACCGAAGGAATTGAATCAAGAGTGCAGAAATAGACCTCCAAATCCATGGTCAACTGATTTTCAACAAGGCCCCCGAATCCATGAACTGGAAACAGTTTTTTCAATAAATGGGCATGGGAGAACAGGATATCAATAGCCAGAAAAATGAAAGAGGACCCTTATGTCACACCCTACACAAAAATTAACTAAAAGTGGATCAAATACCTAAATATAAGAGCCAGTACCATAAAACTCCTAGAAGAAAATATAGGGAAACATCTTCAAGATCTAACAATAGGAGGTAGCTTCTGAAACATTATACCCAAAGCATAAGCAACGAAAGAAAAAAACAGATAAATGGAACTTCTCAAAATCAAATGCCTCTGTGCCTCAAAAGACTATGTCAAAAGGTGAAGAGGCAGTCAACTCAATGGGAGGAAATATTTGGAAATCATGTATTGGATATTACATGCCTCCTAGAACTCCCGGTTCTCCACAGGGGACCAGAGATGAGCCAACAAATGGAATTGCATTTTTCTTGATAGGGATCTTAGCATTAAACTTTTTCTTCTTCTCAGAATTTGATATTTTAGATTTCTTCTTGTGACATCCATACCATCAGGGTAAAATCTGACCCAGCATATCCTATGATTTTTAAAGTATTATTCCCCTAGTGAATAGATAAAAATATCTGAATTTCAGATATAGGTATGGTCAAATCTTTTGTTGCTAAGTCTTTGCAACTTGTTTTGGCATATTAAGACATCGGATTTTCAAAGATGAATTCTGTTGTCAACAGCTGACTGTGAGAATTGTGAGATGCAAATGGGATTCTGGAATGCCTCTTTATGCTTGCTTTGGTCATGTTTTGACTAGACCATCATGTTCTGATGCAATGCTATGAAAGGAATATTTTGGTTATATGTGGGGATGATTTCTTTTGTAACCCTTTGTAATTTCACTTAATGCATCATTGCTACTTAAATAGAGGGTTTATATACGTATATATACATTTTATATCAAGTGTGATATTTCCCATCTGTTCCTGTCTTCAGATTTATTCTTCAGGAGCCATCTCATCTCTGTTACCATGGAAAAACCAAAGCTTATTAAGATGATGTTTCTTTGAGATTTCAAGCACTCTGAATAATTGCTTTAAAATCATGGTGAGGGAACATGAGAGCATTTCAGCTATATCATTTCCTTATCAAATGTAAAGCACTTTTATGTGCAACGTTCAAAGGGTATTGCTGGATTATTGTCATTTGAAGCTATTGTCTCCCATTTTATCCTCTGCTGGGATTAATTAATCATTAGAGGTAGACCATGGTTTTCATCAGTTTATCTGTTATTCTTTCCTCCACTGGTCAGCGTGATAAACAATCAATTTGACCAATATTTATTGAGTACCTGCTTTGAGCCAGGCAGAGTTTGGGTGGTTGTGTTACGTGCGGTGAGCAAAGCATCCCATGGCACGGCCCTGGGAAAGACAGCCAGAGGGACCAAGAGGGAAAGTCACTGGGACCAGGAGATGGCACAAGAGAATGGTAGGAGACACACACACACACAGAGGCACACACAGATACACAAGGAGACACACTGACACAAGCAACACACAGAGACACACAGCAGCACACTCATGCAGCAATGCAGAGGCACACACATACACACACAGAGACACAGTAACATGAAAACACACACACACAGACACATAGCAATGCACAGAGACACACGAACACACAGAGGCACATACAGACACACAGCAATGCACAGAGACACACACATCAACACACAGACACACACAGCTATGCAGAGAGACACAGAGACATGTGCGCAGACACACAGGCATGCTGCACACTGCACATTTGGCCATCTATTTGGCTGTAAAGAGCTGTAGAGACAAAGAGAAATAAAGGCAAAAATCAATCAGGTGTGAGGATGAGCTGCACAACCATAGCCAGCTGTGGTGCTCCTGGCATCTGTGAAAGCGCAGATATAGGAAGGTTGGGTTAGAGGAGATGCCCCGCCCACTGACCACGCGTGACATAACCACAGCACTATCCAAAGTGCAATGAGGGCCCTCCATACTCCCTGGGATGGCCTTATGAGACAATGGACAAGAAATGAGGGGGAGGATGTGCAGAACTGAGAAGCTCACACCTGCTAGTAGGAATCTGAAATGGTCAGCCACTGTGGAAGACAGCTTGGCAGTTCCTGGAAAAGCTCAGCAGAGAATCACCATCTGACCCGGCAATTCTACTTATGGGTATTTACTCAGGAGAACTGAGACATATGTCTGCACAGAAACTTGCTCACCACTGTCCACAGCAGCCCTGTTCACAACAGCCCCAAGTTTTGGGAGCTGCCCAAGTGTCCATCAAACCACGACTGAGTCAACACAATGTGGCCCGTCCACATGGTGGAATAGTATTCAGCCACAAAAAGGAATGGAGTTCTGATCACGTGACAACATGGATGACATTGTGCCAAGAGAAATTATCCAGACGCAAAAGGATATTGTGTGATTCCACTGATATGAAATGCCCAGAACAGGCAAATCCGCCCAGCCAGAAAGCAGATGAGTGGTTGCTGGGGGGAGGGGAGTGAGGCGTGAATGCCAATTGGCACCATGTTTTTTGTTTTGGTTTGTTTTGTTTTGGTGATGAAAATGTTCTGAAATCAGAGAGTGGCAACAGATGCATAACTTTATGGATATCCTAAAGTCACTGAATTGTATGCTTTAAAAATGTGAATTTTATGGTATGTGAATTATGTCTCAATTTTGTTTTGTAGAAAAGAATATCCTGTTAACTTGAGGAAGAGATTTTTATTAATGTCAGTGCCAGTAGGAGAAAGACAAAGAGGAATAAGGGCAAAAATCAAGAACACATGGTTTTCTGTGATCCTTTCGTGTCTGACTTTCCTTTTGATCACCTTCTAGCCCAGAACTCTTTTGGTGGGTTTTCCAAGTGCCCTTAGCAGAGCCCCTGGAGACTCCCCTCACCGGACTCCTCTAAATCCCGTTGCCAGGCGACTGCAATCCAGAGCAAGAAAAGGCAAGAAACAGTAAAAGAGATGTTGGGACGGAGCCTCTGGGGTGGCAGGGAATTTCTGCCGGCCGGGGGCGGGGCTGGGTTCCTGCCCCGTTTGTGGAGGATTGGGGGTGTGCTCGGAAAGACGATTTCCTTCTCAGCGGCATCCGGGGGGCTTTGGGTTGTCACGCCTGGGTCTCCATTTCTCTCTCTCCCGCTAGGGCTTCTCATTCTGCCTGCCTGTCCTGTGCCTTCAGCGAGCATGAGAGCCGCTGGCCTGCGGAGCCTGGTTTCGCAGCGTAGCAGGGAAGGCTTTGGGAAATAAGATGGTCGTACTGTCTCAGATCTTACAATCCACTTGCTTGCTTTTGTTCGGGAGTGCTTTTACACACTCGGGCAAACCGAACCCAAGTTACTCAATGTCGTAAGGAAATCACAATTTGTTGAATGTCTGGGGAAGATGCATTGTAAAAGGAAATGCTTTAAGCCCCCTTCTGGGAATGGTGAGAGTGGGGAGAAATTCAACTTCCCCAAGTTGAATTCTTGATATTCTCACAAGCAGTGTGGACAACCAAAGCTATAGGCTGAGCCTCCAGTCTTGGGGTTTGTTCATATGAAACTTAACCCCACAAAAGATAGGTCAAGTCTACTTAAAATTTAGGCCTGAGTCACCCCCAAGAGAGCCTCTTTTGTTGCTCAGATGTGGCCTCTCTCTCCAGTCAACACGACGAGCAGTCTCACCACCCTCCCCCTCTCTGCGTGGGACATGACTCCCAGGGGTGTGGACCTTCCTGGCAATGTGGGACAAAGATCCTGGAATGAGCTGAGACTCAGCATCAAAGGACTGAGAAAACCCTAGAATGAGCTGAGAATTAACATCAAGAGACTGAGAGAACCTTCTCCACCAAAAGGGGGAAGAGTAAAATGAGACAAAGTGTCAATGGCTGAGAGATTCCAAACAGAGTCGAGAGGTTATCCTGGAGGTTATTCTTACACATTAAGTAGATATCACCTTGTTGTTCAAGATGTAGTGGAGAGGCTGGAGGGAATTGCCTGAAAATGTAGTGCTGTGTTCCAGTAGCCATGTTTCTTGAAGATGATTGAACAATGAAATAGCTTTCACAATGAGATTCTGTGAATGTGAAAACCTTATGTCTGATGCTCCTTTTAGCTACTATATCAACAGAAGAGTAGAACATATGGAATAAAAATAAATAATAGGGGGAACAAATGTTAAAATAAATTCAGTTTGAAATAGTGGCAAATGAAAGCGAGGGGTAAGGGTTATAGTACGTATAGTTTTTTTTCTCTATTATCATTTTATTTCTTTTTCCGTTGTCTTCTTATTTCTTTTTCTAAATCGATGCAAATGTACTAAGAAATGATGAATATGCAACTATGTGATGATATTAAGAATTACTGATTGTATATGTAGAATGGAATGATTTCTAAATGTTTTGTTTCTTAATTTTTTTAATTAATAAAAAAAGGAAATGCTTTAGAGTGAAATTTATCCTGCTGCAAAATTTGATACTCATTTTTAATTTATCTGTAACTCAGGATGTCACAATTCTTGAAAAATCACCCCAAAAGGCTAATGGAGAGAAGCGCAGGCATAAGCAGTCACGCTCCGTTGAAGACAAAGAAAACGCAACGCGGTGGGCCAGCTTGGAAGAGGTAGGTCCTGTTTTAAATGGAATTTGTGGTGTCCTTCAGTGTGTCTGCATCTGATGTCCTCAGCTCACACTCTGAGAACTCACCATGATTAGCGGCAGAAAAGACCATTTATACCAAGTCTGTAGCTCTGGCAAAATCAAAACTTTGAAAGCATAAAGTTGCCGTTTGCAATAAAGCTTTTTTAAATGTCCTTGTTTTGCACTGACGCGTGTAGAAAATTGAAGCCGCCTTCGATTGTCCCTGGGCCCAAAGAAGAACGTGACAAATTCAAATCCGCCGCGCGGGTGGACACAGCACCCCCCTCGCTGCCGGGCACGGAGAGCTGCGCCTGTCTCGGGCGCCCTCTGCCGACGACCTGAGCATGGCTGCGACCTCCGGGCTGCCCCGCCGGTGAAGGGGCGCAGGAATTTCGGGGCGTTCGAATCCTTACGGGGCCTTTAAACCCATCTCTTGAGTTTGAAAGTTGAGAACCTGAAGCCCAGAGCAGGGAAGTTGTGCGAAGCAGGGTCACCGAGGTGGGGAGAGCCCACCCAGCCCCCCACTCTCGCCGGCCCCACACCCCCGGCCAAGGGGACAGAGCGGGGTGCAAGGCAAGTGGTGGAGGATTCGGGGCGCAGCGTGAGGCCATCCACACTGCTTTCCATTTTCCTTATGAGGGAGGAGGCAAGGTCGCAGCTGAGGTTCGGGCGACCTGTGGCTGGGTGACCGCGGGGCTGACCCGCCCGTCGCCGTGCGTGGCTCGGCGGTGTCCCGGGCTGGGGCCGCCGCGGGGACCACCGCTGGCCGGCCCCGGCTTCCCTGGCGGAGCTGAGGGCCTGGGCAGGGCAAGGGCACGCCCTTGGCTGGGGCTTGCACCCCCATAAGGCCGGGCTGACGGCCAGCGGTGAGTTAATTTGTGCAAACGCCCGGGATCGCGCCTGCGCTCAGGGCACCTCAGCGGCCAGGAGGGTGGTCAGGCTGATGATGGTGATGAGGGTCAAGCAGTCTAGCCAGGGTTGTCCTGCGTGCACTGGTGTGCTCGGCAGGCAGTAAACCCACGCCCCGTCCCGGCAGAAATCAGTAGTGCAAGCACACCACTCTCCCACGTGCAGCAGCAGACGCGAAGTCCTGGGCGAAGATGCTGACTCTTCAGTCGTTTCTGTATCACACAGGCAACTGGGTTGCCAATTAAGCGAAATAAATACAATTTCCCCCTTTATTTTTTGCCTAGGAATTAAAGATAAAACGTGATTCACACATTTCTAGATAAGATAAAAACCCAAAATGTCAATACCAGGGAAGAACATAGGACCCTGCCACTCCTCACCCCGACACTCACACACACGCACACTCACACACACACTCACACACACACTCATAGAATGAGAAGATCATGAAAACCATCAGGCATAAGAAAAGATTCAGGAGTGGGAATAGGGGAATCATTCTGAGGTATCAGAATAAATAGTACCATATAAAACAAGCTTGCCAAATTCATAGTCTCAAACAAATGCGAGAGATTAGGTTATCAAACATAGGAGAACACACTAGGATTGCTTTCAGGTTAAAATTACAGTTATTTAATTTTAAAATGCAGTAGAAGCAAAATTAGGGCAACATTTACTTTTCAACCTGGCAGTTTCATGTCTAGCGATCTGTCCAGGAGGCGCCCGGCACACATCCAAAGTGATGCCTGCACAGTCTGATTAGTTGCAGCATTACTTATAATAGCTCAAGACTGGAAACAACCAAAACATCCATACATCGTGGACTGGACTATGCAGCTCTGTGTTCTCATATGTTAAGATCTTTAAAATCTGTGTTAAGTGAGAAAGAGCAAGGGGCATAACGGAGTAAATAGAATGCTGTGACTTGTGTCAGATAGGTGGGGAAGTAAGAATATATGTGTATATATTTGCAGAGAGAAAGAGATAAACCAGAGACTAATAGGGATGTTTGGCTCTAGGGGACATGCAGGGCAGAGCAAGCCTGGAATGAAGATGGGATTTTGATTATTAATCCTTTGATCCTCCTTGATACTTGAACCATGTAAATATACCATGTAATTAAATAGAAAAAAGAAATCTCTAAAATTGAAAACTGTGATAAGTGAACCTAACTGCATATTAAATGGATAACCACACGGAGTAAATCATCATTCCATGGGTCTTTAAAGCACATTAATTATTTATTTTATTGCATATGCTCAATGGGATATATTATAACTACAAAAAGTATTGCAAAGAAGTCTTAAATTTCACGTAATAATTTTGTTGGTAATAATATTAGAATTATTATTTTGTTACATACAAAATAATATAACATCTCATGTATGGAACATACAAGATAATATAACATTTTATCTATAAGATAAAAAGAAGTAACTTCTCATGCTACTTTAAACCAAGGTTTTTGCTGTAAAACGTGTGAAAGAAAAATGAATACCACTAAAAGGAGAAATAGACAAAACCTTAATTATAATTAGAGACTTCAACAAACCCCTCTCAACAATTGATAGAAGACCTAGACAGAAAATCAACAAGGGTGTAACATTTAATACCATCCATCAACACATCTACCCAACAACAGCACAGTGTGTATTCCTTTCGAGTGCCCATGGACATGTGTCAAGGTAGATCATAACCTGGGTTATAAAACAAACTTAAATTTGAAAAGATTGAAATCCTACAGAGTGTGTGCTCCAGCCACCATGGAATCAAGCTAAAAATCAATTACAAAAGGATAACAGGGAACTCTTCAAACACTTGAAAAGTAAACAACATACTTCTAAATAAGTCCATGGATCAAAGAGGAAGTCTCAAGGGAAATTTAAAAATACTTTGAACTAAATGAAAATGAAAATGCAATGCTTCGGGTGGTGCGATGGTGGCTCAGCAGGCAGAATTCTCACCTGCCAGGCTGGAGACCTGGGTTTGTTTCCCGGTGCCTGCCCATGTGAAAAAAAAAAAAAAAATCAATGCATCAAAATTCGTGGGACACAGCTGGAGTAGTTCTGAGAGGGAACTGTATGGCATTAAATCATGTATTAGAAAAATGAGAGTTTCAAATCAGTACTCTTAAGTGCCTAGCTCAAGAAACTAGTAAAAGAAAAGCAAAAGGAACTCAAAGCAAGCAGAAAGAAGCACATAATAAAATTAAAAGCAGAAATCAATAAACTTGAAAACAGAAAAATGATAGAGGATATCATGATACAGAGTTGGTTATTTGAAAGGATCAATGAAATGTACACACCTTTAGCCAGACTGACAAAGACTTACATCAGGAACGGGACAGGGGATAGCAGTAGAGAACCTGCAGCATCAAAAGGATAATAAAGGAATAATACGAACAGCTGTGCACTACTGGCGAGGAAGAGACACACAGAGCAATGGGACAGAGGAGAAAACTCAGAAATAAACTCACAAGAATGTGTGCAACTGATCTTAACAAAGGTGTGCTCTAGTTTGCTAGCAGCTGGAATGCAATATACCAGAAACGGAATGGCTTTTAAAAAGGGGGATTTGATAAGTTGCTAGTTTACAGTTCTAAGGCTAAGAAAATGTCCCAATTAAAACAAGTCTATAGAAATGTCCAATCTAAGGCATCCAGGAAAAGATACCTTGGTTCAAGAAGGCCAATGAAGTTCACGGTTTCTTTCTCAAGTAGAAGGGTGCATGGCAAACACAGTCACAGTTTCTCTCTCATCTGGAAAGGCACATGGTGAACACGGTCAGGGTTCCTCTCTCATCTGGAAGGGCACATGGCAGACACGGTATCCTCTGCTAGCTTCTTCTCCTGGCTTCCGGTTTCATGACGCTCCCCGGGAGGCATTTTCTTTCTTCCTCTCCAAAGGTCGCTGGCTGGTGGACTCTGCTTCTCGTGGCTGTGTCATTCTGCTCTGCTCTCCCTGAATCACTTAATCTCCAAAATGTTTCCTCTTTTATAGGACTTCAGAAACTAATCAAGACCCACCCGAATGGGTGGAGACATGTCATCACTTAATCCAGCTTAACAACCACTCTCGACTACATCACATCTTCAGGGAGATGATCTAATAACGTTTTCAAACATACAATGCCGAATAGGGATTAGAAGAAATGGCTGCCTTTACAAAATGGGATTAGGATTAAAACATGGCTTTTCCAGGGGAGACATACATCCTTTCAAACCAGCACATTCCACCCTCTGGACCCTAAAAAAGATATGTTTTCCCTATATACAAAATACATTAATTTCATAACAATATCAGAGAACCTTAAACCATTTCAGTAACATCACAAATACAATACAAGGTTAAAACCAGTACAAAATCTCAAAGTTAGTTACAAGCATAGTCTGTCCTAAGGCAAAATTATCCTCTGACTTTGGACCTTTGAAAACTCATAGCAAGTTATTTGCTGTCAACATATAAAGGAGGAACAGTCATAGGGTACATATACACATATCCATAGGGAGGAAGTTAACACAGGGGTCACAGGACCCAAGCAGTTTCAAAAACCTGCAGGGCAAATCCATTAGATTTCAAAGTCTGAGAGTCATTTATCTTCGGGGCTTCTGAAACTGGCAGTCCCACCCTTTCCAAGGGCCTACGCTGAGGCCTGCCTCTCTCTGAATGCAACCTTGGGGGACACTGAGAAGACCACCTTTCTCTCGGCTCCACCCTCTCCAAACATTGGGGCCACACATGGGCTCTCTGCCATTTCCGGGGCACACGCTCAACCTCTCCATGTGGTGGCAGCCAGGCTCTCCCCAAACCCCAAGGAATGTGCTTCACTCTCTCCAAGGCCTGAGGTGGCATGACGCTTCCACTGCAACAAGGTGGAAAGCCCATCCTCTGCCTTTGGGGCAAACTCACCTTCTCCATGGGCTTGGATGGTTCCGCTTTCCAGGCCAGAGGCTTCTTGACTTCAGACCTCAGCCTCCATGGTTTTGCCTCTGAAGTTATTTTTCCTCCAATGTGTCCCTTCTCTGAACCTCTCAGTCCAGACTGGCAGCAGCTCTGTTTATACAGGTCCCACAGCACTCTCAATGGCTTTCTACGCAGTGGCCTTAGATCATGCCCATCAGACAAAAGGAGTTCCTGGATAACTCCATGTCCAATCCTGGCTTTCTCTGAAATGGCTGAGTGGTTCCACATTTGGTCAAGTTCTCAAGTGGCACAATGTTTTCTGGGGTCTCCTTTCAACAGAGAACACTGCAACATTGAGATCTTAGTTTATATTGTAAAGTTGCTACTCTAACAATAAGATTCTGAGTCTGATTTTCAGATATCTCAAGTCTACGGCTACAGGAAATAAGATTTTCCTTCAGGATACTCATAGAAATGTCTACATCTGTCAGGTGGCACTTAAGCTTCTCGTTTTGCAGCCTTAAGCCCATCCCTTTCACTCCTTAATATAGCCAGTGTATCTAACAACAACCAACCAACATCTCTATACACCTTATTTCCACAAAAGGCATCAAAAACATTATCTCCCAGAGCCTGGCTTCACATAAGTGAAGCATTAGGAGAATAGAATAGTGATATTTTGACTATCTTGTTTGCCAACTCACTCCATGGATTGGGAGTGTCATTCTGGTTATGGGAATCAGAGTCCTTAGTGCCTTTGAGTCCAGTTAGAGTAGAAAACCATTCATAAAATCCCATTTTTAAGATTCTGTTTCTTAAGAACCACTCCTGGTCCCAAGATCTGTTCTAGTTTGCTAGCTGCTGGAATGCAATTACCAGAAACGGAATGGCTTTTAAAAGGGGGGATTTAATAAGTTGCTAGTTTACAGTTCTAAGGCTAAGAAAATGTCCCAATTAAAACAAGTCTATAGAAATGTCCAATCTAAGGCATCCAGGAAAAGATACCTTGGTTCAAGAAGGCCAATGAAGTTCATGGTTTCTTTCTCAAGTAGAAGGGTACATGGCAAACACAGTCACAGTTTCTCTCTCATCTGGACAGGCACATGGTGAACACGGTCAGGGTTCCTTTCTCATCTGGAAGGGCACATGGCAGACATGGCATCATCTGCTAGCTTCTTCTCCTGGCTTCCAGTTTCATGAAGCTCCCCGGGAGGCATTTTCCTTCTTCATCTCCAAAGGTCGCTGGCTGGTGGACTCTGCTTCTCGTGGCTATGTCATTCTGCTCTGCTTTCCCTGAATCACTTATTCTCCAAAATGTTTCCACTTTTATAGGACTTCAGAAACTAATCAAGACCCACCCAAATGGGTGGAGATGTGTCATCAGTTAATACAGTTTAACAACCACTCTCGATTACATCACATCTCCAGGGAGATGATCTAATTACGTTTCCAAACATACGATGCCGAATAGGGATTAGAAGAAATGGTTGCCTTTACAAAATGGGATTAGGATTAAAACATGGCTTTTCTAGGGGGGACATACATCCTTTCAAACCAGCACAGGTGTAGAAGCAATTCAATGGAAGAAAGTCCTTTAAGAAATGGTGCTGGAGCAATCTGACCTCCTTGGACAAAGAAATGAACAGCAACCTGAGTCTCACACCTTGTTCAAAAATGAATTCAAACAGAACTCAGACTTTAATGGAAATGTAAGCCTAAGATTTTAGCAAGAAACCCAGGAGAAAATTTCTGAGATAAAGGTAAGAGGTTACACTTGACCCTAAAAGCACGATCCATGAAAAAAATTGATAAATTGAACTGAATCAACAGTAAAGTCTTTTGTTCTGTGAATGACTCTATAAAGAGGATGAAAAGGCAAGCTATAGAGGGGGAGAAAACATTTGCAAACCATACATCAACAAAGCACATGGATATAGAATATAAAACAACTCCCCAAACTCAACAGTAACAAAACATACAATCCAATCAGAACATGAGCAAAAGAAATGAAGAGACGTTTCCCAGATGATGATATACAGCTGGCAGATAAGCACATTGAAAGATGTTTTACATCATTAGCCATTAGGGAAATGAAAATTAAAACCAGAATGAGATAATACCACACACCGATTAGAATGGCTGAAGTATATAATAGTGGCAACACTAAATGCTGACAAAGATGTGCAGAAAGTGCAGCCCTATGCACTGCTGGGGGGGAATGTAAAATAGTGCAGCCACTCAGAAAAACAGTTTAACAGTTAAAAAAAATAACTACAGAGGCAGCTGCAGATGATGTAGCAATTGCACTTATGGGCATGTGTTTAAAAGTAATGAAGATGAGTGTTCATGCAAAAACTTGTTCACATATATTTGTAGCAGCTTTATTTGTAATAATCCAAACCGGCGACAGCCTGGGTATCTTTCAGTGAGTGAATGGTTGAACAACATGTGGTGTATTCACACCATGGAATACTCCTCAGCAATAAAAAGGAACAGTTTATACACGCAGTGATCTTGGTGAATTTCCAGAGAATTATGCTGAGTGGGAAAAAAAATTCCAGAGATGTTGCATTCTGTATGACTATTTCAATCTTGAAATGACAAAATTATAAAAATGAAAAACAGATGAGTGATTGATGGGGGATTAAAGAGGGAGTAAGGGCAGAAGGAAGTGGTTGTGGCTATAAAAGGGAAACCAGAGGGATCCTTGTGGTGATGGAAATATTCTGTAACTTAGAATTATCAGTGTCAATATCGGATTGTGTTATTGTGCCGTAGTTTTGCAAGATGCTAGCATTGGGGGCAATTGGGTATTGGTTATATAGAATCTGTTTAAATTATTATGGCTACATGAGATTCTAAAATTATCTCAGAATTAAAAGTTTAATTAAAAATAAATTATATTTATGAAAGATATAAAATTCTCCTGAAAAAGACAAGATTACACTTGAACATAGCAAAGACGTGATATTTTCAAATGGGAAGACTCACCAACATAAAAATGTCAATTCTCCCAAGTTAATTTTCAAAATACTATGCAATTGCAATTAAAAATCAGCCAGAATAACCAGGAAAGCCTAGAAAAAGAATTTGGAATTGTTGTGGTGGCAGAGTAACCCTCCCAGATATTCAAACATATATAAAGCCTCTATAAATAGAATAAGGTAGTATTCCATTTTTCATGGAATAGAATAGAAAATCAAGAAATAAAACAAGTGCAAGTGGAAATTTAGAATGTGGTGAATGTACCATCTCCAAATGGTGGGGGAAAAGATGGACCTTTTGTTAAATGATGTTGAGATAACTGAACAACCATTTCATAAAATCTGAAACTGGATCACTACCCCACACTGTACACAGTATAAATTCCAAATGCTTCAGACATCTAAATGCACAAAGTGAAACTATAGGATACCCAAAGGAGTCACTTAGTGCTCTCTCATTTTATCATAGCCCTAGGATGTACACACACTAACCTTGGGGTTGCTCCTACCAAAGGACTGTGTCGCTCCCATGGCTGAAAGTTCTCATTTGATGGTCAATGACATGAATCAACTGCATAAACTCATCACACTTTGTTTGCTTGTGTCCAAGCAATGAGGATTCTCACTGTGATTCATAGCTAATTAGCCAATATTCTGATTATTCAATAAGAAAGAGCCTTCACTGATACTAATTTCCTCTAAAATGAAAAAAAAAAAAAGGACAAAGAAGCAGTAAGAATTTAAGGAACAGTTGTACATTTGCCCTCTTTAACTACACTTATTTTTATTTAAATGCCAGTGATACTTCCCAGCCCTGGAACAGATCAAAAACTTCTGATTTAAGGCAAAATAATTATCTTTGGGATAGGAATATTCACGTGCTTGGAAGGTTCGGGGTTGAACTGTGCCCCTCCCCCCCAAATGTGTTCAATTCCTAACCCCTGATCCCGTGACTGCGTCTCTACTTGGAAATAGGATCCTTGGTCATATGATTAGTTAAGATGAGGCCAAACTGAAGCTGGGTGGCCCCTAATACAATACGGCTGGTGCGCCCGTTTGAAAGGATTATGTCCCCTAGAAAAGCCATGTTTTAATCCTGATCCATCTTGTGGAGGCAGCCGTTTCTTTTCATCGTTAATCCAGCACTGTAGTTTGGAAACTTGATTTGATTAGCTCATCTCCATGGAGCTGTGACATGCCCACTTATGGGTACTAACCTTTGATTGGAGGGAGATGTGACTTCACCCATCCAGGTGGGTCTTGATTAGTTTGCTGAAATCCTTTAAAAGAGGAGGCATTTTGGACAGTGCCACAAGAGCCCACACAGCCAGAGATCTTCGGAGATGAAGAAGGAATTCTCCCTCAGGGGAGCTTCATGAAACAAAAAGCCTGAAGAGAAAGCTAGCAGAGGATGCCATGTTTGCCATGTGCCCTTCCAACTGAGAGAGAAACCCTGAACATCGTCAGCCTTCTTGAACCAAGGTATCTTTCCGTGATGCCTTAGATTGGACATTTCTATAGCCTTGCTTTAATTTGGATATTTTCATGGCTTTAGAACTGTAAACTCGCTACTTAATAAATTCCCCTTTCTAAAGCCATTCTGTTTCTGGTATATCACATTGCAGCAACTAGCAGACTAGAACAACAGGTGTCTTATAAGAGAGAATGGGACACAGACAAAGAGAAAGAAGAGAGAGTGCTATGGATGGCTGGTAACTACCAGAAGCTAGAAGAGGCATGGAACAGATTCTTCCCTGTGGACTTTGATTGAAGCATAGCCCTGCAGACACCTTGTGTGCTGGTTTGGAGCTGTCTGCACCCCCCAAAAAGCATGTGCTTAAGCTTAATCCACTTCTGTGCATATGGACACAGTGTAAGATGGACCTTTTCATGAGGTTACTTCAGTTAAGGGGAGGCCCACCTCATTCAGGATGGTCTTTATCCTATTGCTGGACTCCTTTATGAGAGAATGAAATATAGCCAGAGAGAGAGCAAGAGGGAAAGCCACAGAGGGAGCAGCCAGAAGCTGACAGAACCTGGAAGAGGACAGAGAAGCCAGGAGAGGCCACCTTGTGTCTTGCCATGTGACAAGTTAAGGGCCAGGGATGCCAGCAACCAGCCCCAAAATGCCACGGACTTTGGGGAAAAGCATTGCTTTGATTATTCCTTGATTTAGACTTTTTCCTGGCCTTAAAACCATGAGCCATTAGATTCCCATTGTTTAAGCCATCTCTTTATGTGACATTTTCTTGAACAGCATAGAAAATGAAAACACCCTGATTCTGGACTTCTGAACTCCAGAACAGCGAGACAATAAATATCTCTTGTTTTACTTGACTAGTTCATGTGACTTTGCTACAGTCACCGCAGCAAGCTGAGACAATTGGCAAAACCCTTTCACATTTGTAGCCTTCCTATTATTAGAAGAAAGAATGAGAGTTTTGAAAAGTGAAAACTTCTTCAAGCTTTTCCAATTATTTTACTCTGAATGAGAGTGAAGAGGGGTTACAGAAATATCTGAAGATATATATGTGTTTTTCCCATATCTGCTCCACGAACCCAAATGTAATTTTTCAAGATTAAGTCAAGGGGAGAAAAGCAATTCTCAAAAGTGATTCTAGAGTGACATCATCAACATGGCAATATGACATCCCCTGGCAAAGTCACCCCTCAGAATCAAAGCAAAAAAAGGCAAATCCTACTTGCTTAGGTTTCTGGACTACGAGAGAGACTGGAGAAGGACTCCACAAGTGCTGAATTGAGGAAAAATAAAAACAAACACAACAATTGGTAGGAAATTTGCGTGCCGGGCCCACCAGTCTGAACTCTGTCCACTCACTTGGTCCCCTGCAGCTTAGCAGTTGCCCAGAGACAGCATGGCCCAGGTTCCTTTGCTGCAGAGGCGGCCCATATAACCACTCACAGCACTGAGTGAGACCCTCCCTCGGGTCCAGGCACAGGGACTCAAATCTGCAGAGACCCAGGGTAGAAGAGAAACTACCCAGGGGTGCCACATACCAAAGTTCACCGTAGAGAAAAGGAGAATGCAGCACAACTGTTGGCAAGAGGTGCACACACTCAGTCCAGTCTCTGTGTGCTGGGCCACCTAAATGCAAAATGGGCCTTTCTGGATTGACCCCATCTAGCTCACCAGAGCAGGATACCCTCACAGGGAAGAAACCAGAGGCAGAAAATCCTCTAGAAAAGAAAAGGGTGGGGTGCTCTGAACTGCTGTAAGATAGGACAGCTCCCAGAACTGAAAAGTATAATGAAAAGGGGACACTGAGTGAGGGAGAGAATCTAAACAAATTTTAGAAGCTGGGGAGAAAGTTCTGCACAAAACCAAGCAGAGAAAGATCAGGATTCCCTGAGAAGGAAGAGAGGAAAGGAAGTTTTCTCCTGAGGTGCAACAATTGCACATAAAACTAGTAACCTTAAAAATTGTACCACATATAGGGCAATAGTCAGATGCAGAAGGGCTGAGAAAATCTACACAAACATGGGCTACTCTGAAGGCCCAGAATAAGTTGGGCCAGTGTTAAAGAAGAGACTTAACACAAAACCAATCAACAATAAAACCCTAGGCAAGAGGGAGAAATTGACTTTCAGTTAGCACATCAAAATATCAGATGCCCAATCATCAGCAAAAATTTAGAAGCCATACAAAGCAATAAGAAGATATAGTTTAGGCAAGGGAACAAATTAAAACTTCGGAGGAGACAAAATTAATCAAAGAAGTTGATCAAAGAAGTTCAAACAAATCTTCTAAATCAACTCAATGAGATGAAGAAAAATACAGATGGAGGGCGGGCCACGGTGGCTCAGCAGGTAAGAGTGCTTGCCTGCCATGCCCGAGGACCCGGGTTCAATTCCCGGTGCCTGCCCATGTTAAAAAAAAAAAAAAATACAGATGGAAATAACTAATGGTGGATATAGAGCTAAAAGATATTAAGAAGGCAATATGTAAATATAAAAAGAATTCCAAACTTTAAAAAGAAGCATATGGATATTACAGGATGGAAAGCACAATAATGGATATTAAAAAATACACTAAAGGCATACAACAGCAAATCTGAATAGGCAGAAGAAAGACTCACCAAATTAGATGACAGGACAATCAAAATCATATAGTCAGAAGAACAAATAGAAGAATTGAAAAAAATTGACCAGGGTCTCAGGGACTTGAGTGGCAGCATGAGGGGCACAAACATATGCATCAGGGATATTCCAGAAGGAAAAGACAATGGACAAGGGGCAGAAAGGCTATTTGAGGAAATAATGGCCAAGAATTTCCTAACTCTTATGAAAGACGTGAATATACATGTCCAGGAAGTGCAACATATTCCAAACAGAATAAACCCTAATAGAATATTCTGAGACACGTACTAATCAGAATGTCAAGTGCCAAAGATAAAGAGAGAATTCTGAAATCAGCAAAAGAAAAAAGAAAAAACAATTTTTAATATACAAAGGATTCTCAATGAGATAAAGTGCTGATTTCTCAGCAGATGCCCTGGAAGTGAGGTGGCCATGGTATGATATATTTCAGGTACTGGAAGAGAAAAACTGCCTGCCAAAAATTCTTTATTCAGCTAAACTATCCTTAAAAATGAGGGAGAATTTAATATATTGACAGATAAACAGAAGCTGAGGGAGTTAGTCAACAAAATAGTTGTCCTACAAGAATTACTAACAGGAGTTCTGCAAGTTGAAAGAAAAAGACAGGAAAGAGTGGTTTGAAGTGGTGTGAAGAAGTGTGAAGAAGCCCATCAGTACAGGTAACTTAAGGGTAAATGCAAAACCCAATATTATAGTAACTTCAAAATTTAACTCTATTATTTAATTCCTATTAGGGTTGGGATACAACTGAACAAGAAAAAGTCATACTTTCTGATAATGGACACATAAAATATAAAGAGGTAATGTGTGATAAAACAATATATATATAGGGTAAATGGAGGGATGTGGGAGCAGAGAACGTGTACAATATTGAAGTTAAGTTGGTATCCTTTCAAATTGGTAGGTTATAGATGTAGATTGTGTAATATAAGCTCCAAGGTAATCACAAAGAAAGTATTTTTTAAAAGTACAGAAACAGAAATGAGAAAGGTTTCAAATAGATACATTACAAAAGATAAACTATACAGGTAAGGAGGCTGCAAAAAAGGAAAAGAGAGAAAAAAAGATATGGCATATAAAAGCCAAAAGACAAAATGGATGAAGTAAGCACTGCTTTTGCAGTAATAATACTGAATATTAATAGACTAAATGTCTCAATCAAAAGACACAGGTTAGAAGAATGGATAACTCGGCATGACCCGACTACATGTTATTTACAAAATATTTGTTAGAGCAAAAGACACAAATAGTTTGAAAAGTGAAAGGATAGAAAAAGATTCCATGCAAATAGAAACCAAAAAGAGAGCTGGGGTGGCTATACTAATATCAGACAAAATAGACTTTAAGTCAAAAGCTGTTACAAGAGACCATGAAGGACAATATATTTTAATAAAGGTGCAATCAATCAAGAACTAACAATCACAAATATTTATTCACCTAACCAAGGTGCCCCAAAAGACACGAGGCAAACACTGGCAAAACTTAGAAGGAGAAACAGACACCTCTACAATAATAGTTGGACTCTTTAATACACCACTCTCATCAATAGGTAGAACATATAGACGAAAGATCAATAAGGAAAAAGAGAACTTGAAAAATATGATAAATGAATTAGACCTAACAGATATATACAGCACATTGCACCCCTAAACACCAGAATATACATTATTCTCATATGCATATGAATATTCTCCAAGATGGACCACATGCTGGGTCACAAAATAAGTTTCAGTGAATTTAGAAAGATTGAAATTATACAAAGTATCTTCTCTGACCTCAGTGGAGTGAAGCTGGAAATCATAACAGGCAGAAAACTGGAAAATTAACAAATAAATGGAAGTTAAATGACACATTCTAAAACAATCAATGGGTTAAAGAAGAAATTACAAGAGAGATCAGTAAATACCTTGAGATAAATGAAAATAAGGATAGAACATACCAAAACTTATAGGGTGCTGCAAAAGCAGTGCTGAGAGGGAAACGTAAAGCCCTGAATGCTTATATTGAAAAAGAAGAAAGAGCTAAAATCAAAGGCCTAACTGAACACCTGGAGGAACTAGGAAAAGTACCACAAAATAACCCCAAAGCAAGCAGAAGAAAAGAAACAAAGATTAGACGAGAAATCAATATAGAGAGATTAAAAATCAATAGAAAGCATTAACAAAACCAAAAGTTGGTTATTTGAAAGGATTGATATAATTGACAAACCTTTAGTTAGATTGACAAAAAAAAAGAGAGAAGATGCAAATAAATAAAATCTGAGAAGAGAGGGGTATGTTATTACTGACCCCACAGAAATAAAAAGCATCATAAATGGATACTATGAACAACTGTATGCCAACAAATTATACAACTGTTCTAGTTTGCTAGCTACTGGAATGCAATATACCAGAAACAGAATGACTTTTAAAAAGGGGAATTTAATGAGTTGCTAGTTTACAGTTCTAAGGCCGAGAAAATGTTCCAATTAAAACAAGTCTATAGAAATGTCCAATCTAAGGCAGCCAGGGAAAGATACTTTGGTTCAAGAAGGTCAATGAAGTTCAGGGTTTCTCTCTCATCTGGAAGGGCAAATGGTGAACACAGTCAGGGTTTCTCTTTCAGCTGGAAGGGCACCTGGTGAGCACAGTGTCATCTGCTAGCTTTCTCTCCTGGCTTCCTGTTTCATGAAGCTCCCTGGGAGGCGTTTTCCCTCTTCATTTCCAAAGGTCACTGGCTTGTAGGCTGTCTGCTTCTTTCTCATGGCTATGTCGTTCTTCTCCGCTCTCTCTGAATCTCTCATTCTCCAAAATGTTTCCTCTTTTATAGGACTCCAGAAACTAATCAAGACCCACTCAAATGGGTGGAGACACACGTCCACCTAATCCAGTTTAACAACCCCTCTTGATTAAATCACATCTCCAGGGAGATGATCTAATTGCAGTTTCAAACAAACAGTACTGAATAGGGATTAGGAGAAACGGCTGCTTTTACAAAATGGGATTAGAGTTAAAACATGGCTTTTCTAGGGTACATACATCATTTCAAACTAGCACAACAATTTAGATGAAATGGACAAATTCCTAGAAATACATGAACAACCTAAACTGACTCTAGAAAAATAAGAACAGCCAATTACAAGCAAAGAGATGGAATCACTCATCAAAAACCTCCAATGAAATAAAAGTCCATGGCCAGATAGCTTCATAGGTAAATTCTACTAATCATTCCAAGAAGAAATTATATCAATCCTACTCAAACTCTTCAAAAAACCTGAAGAAGGAACGCTACCTACCTCATTCTCTGAGGCTAATATTACCCTAATACCAAAGTCCACTAAAGATACTATGAGAAAATAAAATTACAGACCAGTTTCTCTTATGAACGTACATGCAAAAATCCCCAACAAAATACTTGCAAATCAAATCCAACAGCACATCAAAAGAATTATACACCATGATCAAGTGGGATTTATCCCATATATGCAAGGGTAGTTCAACATAAGAAAATCAATTAATGTAATAAAACACCTTAACAAAGGGAAAAAACACACGAGCATCTCAATTGATGTAGACAGGCATTTGACAAAACTTAGCATCCTTTCTTGGTTAGAACACTTAGAAAAATAGGATTAGAATAAGCATTCCTCAACATGATAAAGTGCATATATGAAAAATCCACTGCTAACCACATACTCAATGGTGAGACACAGAGAGGGAATTGTTTTGCAGAAATGTAGAAGCCGATCATCAAATTTAGTTGAAAGGATGAGATATTCTGTATTAGTCAAAGTTCTCTAGAGAAACAGAATCAACAGGAGAGATCTGTAAATATGAGATGTATAAAAGTGTCTTATGCAACCATGGAAATGGAAGAGTCCAAGTTCTGCAGAGCAGGCTGTGAAGCTGGCAGCTCTCATGAAGGGTCTGAATGAACTACACAGGGAGGTTCACTGGCTGAAGAAGCAGTGAAAACTTTCTCTTCTTCCTTAAAAGTCTTCAACTGGTTGGATTATCTCCTGGGTGGGAGGCATGCCTTAGTTGATCGCAAATGTAATCAGTCACAGATGCAATCAACGATTGACGATTGAATACATCAGCCTTCTGGTTTATCAACCAGCCATTAAATATCCTTGCAGCAACATTCAGGCCATTGCTTGCCTGGCCAGACAACTGAGCCCAATCATTTGGCCAAGTTGACACCAGAACCCAACCATCACATAGTTGAACTGATTTCAGAGTTTGCTATGGGTTTACAGTACCACAATTTTAAGTTTTTCCTTCTAACTGCTTCAAGACACTGGAGATGAAAAGAAATATCAATATAATGATTCAGTAGTCATACTCATTTGTTAAATTCTGTCTTCTCTTTTGTAACTCCTCCTTCTCCTTTGATCCTTCTCCCAATTTTTAGGAGTATTTGGGCTATGCCTATTCTAACTTTTTCATTTTGGAAAGGAGAATCAATAACATAGGATAGGGTTTTAGAATTAGTTGATGTTCTGGAGAGGCTGGCCCCATTGGATTTCAGAACTTATCTGGCCTAGGAATATATCAGGAGGATGTAGGTTTCTGGAAAGTAATCTTCGTGTATGAGATTGAGGGTTGACAGGAATGGTTTTGGTTGGGGTTTGGCAAACGCTGGTAATCAGCAATGTCTAGCTGAAGATACCATAAGAATAGCCTCCAGAATAGCCTCCTAACTCTATTTGAACTCTATTAGCCACTGATACCTTATTTTGTTACATTTCTTTTCCCCTTTTGGTCAGGGAGGTGTTGTCAATCCCTTGGTGCCAGGGCCAGACTCATTCCTGGGAGTCATGTCCTACATTGCCAGGCAGACTTTTGCCCAGATGTCATGTCCCATGTAAGGGGGAGAGGAATGATTTTGCTTGCAGAGTTGGGTTTAGAGAGAGAGATTGCATCTAAGCAACAAAAGAGGTCCTCTGGACATAACTTGGGCATAATTATAGGCCGGCTAAGCTTCTCTGCTACATAAATAAGCTACACAAGAGCAAGCCTCAAGATCGAGGGCTTGGCATATTGACTTGGGATTCCCTAATGTTTGGGTCCCTAATGTTGTATCAGGGGGTTCCCTAGTGGTAAAGCTAAATAGTTCCATAATTCCTCTCCCATCCTTCAAGGGATGTACTTGTCAACATTTTAATTATCTGCCCAATATACTTTTGGATGCATCTGGGTATTAAATTAGGCTATACAGAATTACAAGCTCTCATTTCCAATCTGGACTCCATTCTTTGGGTTGTTATTAATGAGCTATTCAGACAGATTGAGTTAGAGTATGTGCTATAGGAAATTTAGGTTTTGGACAATCTAAACCTCTTTTCCTTTGGTCTCATACGGTAGGTGAAATTCTAAAATACTGACAATGTCATCCTTACCCCTGTGTTCTGATTTACCTTAATCCTGACCTGATCAGCATCATTCTTATCTCTAATTGAAGCCTGACCTGTTTTCTAGTTGTTGTATGTAGCAATATTGACTTTCAGAGCTGCAGAACTCCAACCCTGAGTCTTAGGTGTCACGCAGGTACCAAAAGTTTAGGGAAATACCAGGTTATACATATATAGCACAGCATTTCAAAATCTAGAAATAACATTTATAGATTCAGACTAAATGTGACTGCTTTAAGAGTTTACAATCTAGGTCACAATTTTCTTAAAAGTATTTTCTAAAAAAGACTATTATTTGTTCTTTTGTTTCTGGCTTATTTTGCGCCATATAATGTCCTCAAGGTTCATTCACCTCAATGCATGCCTCACAACTTCATTCTTTTCTGTAGCCACAGAATATTCCATCATATTTATACACCATAGTTCACCATTCTTCTTCTCAGTCGATGTAACCTTCAGTGACCACCTTCCACTGGACATCGTATATAAGTATGATCAACAATCCTTGTCTCAACTTACACTCACTTGGTATAATCATCAACACTCTCAATTTTAGACAATTTTCATTGCTCCAAAGAGAAAAATAACTAAGTTAACACACCCTCACCAAATAGAAAATGGAAATCATCCTTTAACTCTTGGCCCTCCCCAATTACTTACCCCAGGTATTACTGTGATACTTCTGGTGTCTTCCTGTTAAACATAGGCCATAGCCTGCAATAGTGGTTTCCATCTATTCCCTCTATTATATTCTCTGTACAAGATTCATAACTTTGAAGTAGTTCATGCAGGAACTTATTTATATCTGTGGTATTAAGCAGTGGGATACATGGCTCCATACAACCTCTTTCAATCATATTCACCTTCAATATGACAATATTACTTATAGACCTACTTAGAACTGCTTTCACTTCTGTCCATTCCCTTAGAGTTAAGTTCAACTTATTAGCTAACCATACACCCATTTTAGCTTCTGTGTATTTCTAAGTTCCCTATATTCTATATTATAAGCCTCTAAGTTTACCATTACCAAGCTCATAATATTGAAATCATTCAATATCTATGCTTTTATGTCTGGCTTAGTTTACTCAGCATTATGTCCTCAAGGTTCATCTGTGTTGTCATGTGCTTCAGGACCTTATGTTGTCTTACTGCTGCACAATATTCCATCATATGTATATAGCATATTTGTCTATCCACTTGTCTGTTGTTGGGCACTTGGATTGTTTCCATCTTTTGGCAATAATGTACAATGCTGTTAGGAATATTGGTGTGAAGATACCTGTTTGTGTTACTGCTTTCAACTCCTCTGGGTATATACCAAGTAGTGGTATTGCTGGGTCATAGGAGAACTCAATATTTAGTTTTCTAAGGCACTGTCAAACTGTCTTCCATAGCAGCTGTAGCATTCATTATATATTCCCGCCAGCAGTTAATAAGTGTTCTAATTTTTCCATATCTTCTCCAACATTTGCAATTTCCTATTTGTTTCATAACAGCCATTCTTATAGGGGTGAAGTGATATCTCCTTGTAGTCCTGATCTGCATTTCCCTTATAGCTAATGAAAATGAGCATCTCTTCATGTGCTTTTTAGCCAACTTATTTGCTCTTCAGGAAAATGGCTATTCATATCTTTTGCCCATTTTATAATTGGGTTGGCTGTTCTTTTGTTGTTCAGTTGTATGATTTCTTTATCTCTACAGGATATCAAACCTTTATCCGTTACGTAATTTCCATATTTTCTCCCATTGAGTTGGCTGCCCCTACACCTTTTTTACAAAGTATTTTAAGGTACGGAAGCATTTGATTTTTTTTTTGCATGGGCAGTCACTGGGAATTGAACCCAGGTCTCTGGCATGACAGATGAAAACTCTGTCACTGAGTCACCGTTGCCTGCCCATTCATTGTACTTTGAGTATAAAGTTTAGGCAGCTTCCTCCTATCACTAGTTGTTGAAGATGTTTTCCTATATTTTATTCTAGGAGTTTTGTGGTACTGGCTCTTATATTTAGGTCTTTGACCCATTTTGAGGTAATTATTGTATAGGTTGTAAGGTAGGGTCCTCTTTCATTCTTTTGGCTATTGATGTCCAGTTCTCCCATGCCCAGTTATTGAAGACTATTCTGTCCCAGTTCCGTGGATTTGGTGACCTTGTCAAAGATCAATTGACCATTTGGAGGTCTATCTCTGCACTCACATTCAACTCCATTGGTCAATACTTCTATCTTTGTGCCAGTATCATGCTGTCTGACCACCGTGGCTTTGTAATAAGCTGCACAATCAGGAAGTGTTAATCTTCTCTCTTCGTTCTTTTTCCTTAGGAAAATTTTAGCTATTTGAAGTCTCTTTCCTTTCCAAATGAATTTGATAACTAGCTTTTCTAACTCTTTGAAGCAGGTTGTTGAAATTTTGGTTGGTACTGTGCTGAGTCTGTCGATCAATTTGGGTAGAACTGACTTCTTAACTACATTTAACCTTCCTATCTATGAGCAGGGAATGTCTTTCCACCTATTTAGATCTATTTTGATTTCTTTTAGCAGTATTATGTGGTTTTCTATGTACAGGTCTGTGCTGGTTTGAAAGTATTATGCACCCCAGAAATAACATGTTTTATTGTGAGTCAGTCTTGTGGAGGCAGACATTTCTTTTAATCCTGATTCATTACTGTAGGTTGGAAACTTTTGATTAGATTATTTGCACAGAGATGTGACACACCCAATTGTGGTGTGACCTTTTGATTAGATGGAGATGTGACTCCACCCATTCCAGTGGGTCTTGATTAGATTACTGGAATCCTCTAAAAGAGAACATTTTGGAGAAAGCAGAAATGAGAGAAGCCTCAGAGTTGACTGAGGGGCAGGCATAGATACTTGGAGAACCTTTGCCTCAGAGAACAGAAACATGAAGTTTGGAGATGCTTGGAGTCCAGCAGACATCACTGTGAGATGTTAAGCAAGCCAGAACCTGGAGAGAGCCAAGGGAAGCCAAGAGATGAAAGCCAGGCCCAGAGAAACTAAGTGAGGACCCCCCCAGGAGTAAGGGACCAGCAGATGCCAGTCACCTGACTACCCAGCTGACCGAGGTGCTCCTGACCCATTAGCCTTTCCTGAGTGAAGGTGACCTCTTGTTGGTGCCATAATTTGAGTACTTTTACTTCCTTAGAACCGTAAACATGTAACTTATTAAATTCCGCCTTTTAAAAGCTCATCCAGTTTTGGTATATCACATTCCTGCAGCTTCCAAATTAACATGCGGTCCTTTATATCCATGGTTAAGTTTATTCCTCGATACTTAATTCTTTTAGTTGCTATTTTGAATGGAATTTTTTCCTTAATACTCTCCTCAATTATGTTATTGCTTGTGTATAAAAACACTACTGATTTTTGCACATTAATCTTTTATCCTGACACTTTGCTGAATTTGTTTTTTAGCTCAAGAGCTTTGTCATAGATTTGTTGAGGTTTTTCCAAGAATAGCATCATGTCATCTGAAAACAATGAAAGTTGTACTTCCTTTCTGATTTGGATTCCTTTTATTTCTGCATGATTGCTCTAGCTAGACCTTCTAGTTCAATGTTGAATAATTATGGGGACAGAGGGCATTGTTGTTTCATTCCCAGTCTTAGGGAGAAGGAATTCAGTTTCTCACCATTGAGTATGGGCTTTTCATATGTGCTCTTTACGATATTGAAAAAGTTTCCTTCAGTTCCTACCTTTTGATGTGTTTTTTCAGAAAAGGATGCTGAATTTTGTCAAATGCCTTTTCAGCAGCTGTCAAGATGATCATGTGATTTTTCCCTCTCAGTATTTTAATATGTTTTATTACATTGATTGATTTTCTTGTGTTGAACCAGTCTTGCATTCCTGATATAAACTCCACTTGTTCATGATGTATAATTTTTTTCATGGGTCATTAGATTTGATTTGCTAGTGCTTTGGGTGAGAATTTTTGCATCTATATTCATTAGGGAGATTGGCTTGTAGTTTTCCTTTCTTTTAGCATCTTTACCTGGTTTTGGTATTAAAATGATTTTTGCTTCATAAAATGAGTTGGGTAGTGTTCTAGTTTGCTAGCTGCTGAAATTCAACACACCAGAGATGGATTGGCTTTTAATAAAAGGGGATTTATTTTTAGTTCTTCAGAGGAAAGGCAGCTAACTTTCCACTGAGGTTCTTTCTTACGTGGGAAGGCACAGGATGGTCTCTGCTGGCCTTCTCTCCGGGCCCCTGGGTTCCAACAACTTTCCCTGGGGTGACTTCTTTCTACATCTCCAAAGGCCTGGGCTGAGCTGCAAGTGCTGAGATGAGGAATGCCAAGCTGCTTGGACTGTGCTATGTTGAGCTCTCATTTAAGCACCAACCAATTAAGTCAAACGCCATTTGTTGCAGCTGGCATGCCTCCTAGCCAACTGCAGATGTAAATCAGCAACAGATGAGGTTCACGTACCATTGGCTCATGTCCACAACAATCAAACTAGGTGCCTTCACTTGGTCAAGTTGACAATTCAATCCAACTACCACAGGTAGTGTTCCTTCTTCTTCAGTTTTTTTTTTTGGAAGAGTTTAAGGAGGATTGGTATTAGTTACTAGTTCTTTTTGGAATGTTTGATAAAATGCCCCTGTGAAGCCACCTAGTCCTGGGCTTTTCTTTGTAGGAAAATTTTGGATGACAGATTGAATCTCTTTACTTATAATTGGTTTGTTGAGATCTTCTATTTCTTCTCAAATCAGTATAGCTTATTTGTGTGTTTCTAGGAATTTGTCCATTTCCTCTAAGTTGTCTTGTTTGTTGGTATATCGTTGTTTGTAGTATCCTCTTATGATTTTTGTTATTACTTCAGGGCTTATGGTAAAGACCGGCCTGCCATTTTACGATTTTGCTTATTTGTATCCTCTCTCTTTTTTTCTTTCATACCCTATCTAGGGGTCCATTGATGTTATTGATTTTCTCAAAGTACTAACTTTTGGCTTTATTGATTGTTTCTATTGTTCTCTTATTCTCCAATTCATCTAATTATGCTTTAATCTTTGTTATTTCTCTTCTTCTATTTGCTTTGGGGTTAGTTTGCTGTTCTTACTCTAGTTCCTCCACATGCGCCATTAAATCTTCAATTTTTGTTCTTTCTTCTTTTGTAATATAAGCATTTAGGGTAATGAATTTCCCTTCCAGTACTGCCTTTGTCACATCCCATAATTTCTGATATCTTGTATTCTCATTTTCATTCATCTCCAGTATTTACCTAATTCTCTGGCAATTTCTTCCTTGACCCAATTGACTGTTTAAGAGTGCATTATTTAATCTCCAGTAAAAGTTCTGGTTCTCTGATGGTTATTGATTTCCAGCTTTATTCCACTGTGATAGAGAGAATGCTCTGAATAATTTCAATACTTTTAAATTTATAGACTTGTTTTGTGCCCCAGCATATGATCTATTCTGGAGTACAGTCCATGGACACTAGTAAATAATATATATCCTGGTGTTTTGGGGTATAATGACCTATATATGTCTGTTAGGTCTGGATCATTTATCAAATTGTTTAAGTTCTCTATTTCCTTGGTGATTCTCTGTCTGGTTGTTCCATCTATAGAGGAGAGTGTTGTACTGAAGTGTTTTGGTTTGCTAAAGCTTCCAGCTTTTGATTACCTTAATAGGGTTACTTTGGAAGTTGATTTCCTCAGTTGTCTAAGATGTATTTGCTTGGATTTGTGTTGACGGCCTCTTCTGCACTTGGTTTGTCAGTAATTCCCACCAAACCAAAGCCCAGACCTCAGTCAGGGGATGCAACTCTACTAGCAGATCTGTTTGAAGCTAGGCAGGCAGTGGCCAGACTGCACTTCCCATTCCTCCCCAGCAGATGGCACTCTCAGGCCTCCTCTTCCCCTTAGGCCCACCTCTGCTGGACTGCGGCAGCTGGGTGAACTGGATGGAGACCCAGTGCAGTTCCAGCCAAGTCTACTGGTCTCTGTGCACACTGAAAGCTACCAGCCCTGGGGGGTGGGCAGTGTGCACGTCAGCAGAGATTCCACTTGTGGGCCTGATGGGACAGGTGGCCCTGAGGGTCCTGCTTGGAATGGCCTTGGGCTGTGGGGCTGGGCATGTCAGCTGCCTCTGTCCACAGCTAACTTGGAAGTGCTTGCCAGCTGGGCGTGGCATGCAGTGTGGAGTGCAGGTGGGGCAAGGCCAGGGGTGTGGAGTACAGTGAGTGGGGGTGCAGGGGTGTGGGGTGTGGCATGGGACGCAAAGAATGGGAGTGGGTTCCCAGGATGCGGGGCAGGTGTGGGGCGGGGCACAGGGCAGGGTGTGGCCAGGGAGCTGGGGACAGGGCATAGGATATAGAAGAACAGCCTGGCTTGATTCCTGGTCCCGCCTCCCCGACCTGCACTCCGAGGGCTCTGGGCCTCCAGATGGAAAGGTGCATGTCAGGCTCTTTGCAGCAGCTGGAGGGTCTCTATGAGAAGGAAAGTTCCTTTATCGGTTTCCAGGTTCCCCCAAGGAGGTCGGGGCTGCAGAGCTGAGGGGCTGGTATCCCAAGCTCCCTGTGGGGTGGGCACTGTCCTGGAGCGGCCTCCTGTCCTGTGGAGTCCACCAGCTGGGGGCGGGCACTGTCTTGGGCTCAGCCTCTCATCCCCAACGCAGCCCACTCATCCGGTTCTCTGTGTCCAGTTCCTCAGTTTTTTCATCCAGGGCTCCCTGCATAGTGGAGACCCTTTCAGGTCACTCATACCCTAAAACTGCTGTCCCGGCCATTTTTCTGCCCCTTCTCAAGCTGTTCCCTGGAGTAGGGTGAACTCAGCCTGACGTATTCCACCATAACATTCCTGCAAGCCTCAGCTCATGTTTTATAAGGTGAAGGAACAAATTCGTTGCTATACTTTGAAATGAGAAGATACCCTTGGTGGGGTGCAAGGGTAGTTCAGTGTAGAATTCTCACCTGCCATGCGGGAGACCCGGGTTCGATTCCTGGCCCATGCACTTCCCAAAAAGCAAATAAGGGGATACTCATGTAGAAAAAGAATGAAATATGACCCCCACCAGGCAGCACACACAAGGGGAAAAAAAGATACCCTTTAGGTTTTGATTTGGGGAAGGCAAATGTCAAAAGTTGTTAGGTTGAGCATTCTGTTAAACATGAAAACTGGCCACTGTGAAACAATATTTGGTTCTGGCTTAACCAAAGTGAGGATAAAAGAGTAAGACAAGAGTTAAGAAAAGACTTCGTTCCTTCAAAAATGAGAGGCTTGTCTCCCAAACGATAAAGGCTGGAAGGTCAACATAAACATCTATGAGGGCATTATTCTGATATGACATAGAATCTTTGTATTTTAGGCAGAATACTCGGATGGTTAAGAAAAACCTTTTATAGCCTTTAATTAAAAGAAGACCAATAATCCAAGAATATTTCAATAAAACAAAAACTAAACTTTAGTTTTATATGAATACACAATTTTGATATGAAAGCTTAAAATATTATAAATAAGTTGTCAAATACTATTCAACATTGATCATGACAAATAAAATTCATTTCTACAAACCCTCTACAACTTTATGTAGCCACCCGGACTTTGTTCTACACGCCCTTGGTTCTCATTCTGTGAAAACCAGTGATTTTATTTTAGGACAAAGCTACAATTTTTTTCCTTAACAAAGTACACCCTGCATTATTTACATACCTGCATACCTTAAGTTACCAGAAAGATCTTTGAAACTGTTTTTAAACATCTTACAAAACACAATTATTCTTAAAATAAAGTTTGTCAAAATAATAAGCACAAATTTACATTTTCCATCATCTTAAGATCTAAAAATATAATGGTAGCTTATTTTATCAATAAACTTATATAAATTTAGGGAGAACATACCCAAGTATAATAAACTTCCATGCTTGAATTGCATTTAACAATGATAGTTCAGACAACATATTATTTTGGGTAAAGGTCTCCAGACATATTGTCTTCCTTAGTTTACCATTTTATTAATGTTCCAGTATGATATAGTATGAATAATCTATAAATTAGAGTTGTTTGATTCAAAATTCATCACAGAAACAGGAATAGGACAAAAATTTCTTGCTGTGTTTTTGAAATTGAATTTGCCTCATGGTTACCAGAGTTTTCTTCTGTATTTACTTAAGAATGACCAGGAACTTTAATTACAGCCAAAACCTTTGGTTATCTAGCAATTTCTTAACGGAGGAATTTTTTTTTCCCCTCCATTGGAAGTAAAAATAACAACCTTCTTTGTTTTCATAATCTAGCCACCTCAAAAGCATACTGACTATCAATCTTTGGAAAATATACTAAGCATACTGACTATAAAGCTTTGGAAAATATACTATAATTGTTTAATTTTCCCAAATAAAATCTGGGAAACACTTTTCCATTGCTCTCGCAAACATTTTTCTTTATCTACTGAACCTTTTGAAATTTGTCAATTAGATTTCACCCACTTACCCCCATTCCAAGGCTATAAATATGTTTTAATAATGATTTGTCTTCTGGGCTACACTGCAATGGCATTATTCGAAAACTTCCAAATTGGGTGATTTCCTCCGAACCCCACAGCAACTGAGGAGTCCACCTCATAGGCTAAGCCATGCAAGACCCAGCTTGGCTAGTTTCACAAGACTCTTCTTGCACTTATCCCCATTTCCCAGGCCCAGTAGAAAGAACTTACTCCAAACAAAAGTACACTTCCTTCTTCCTGCCCCCAGCCCTGCCCCACAGCTGCCCCAACTGGTTGGTTCGTTTTAAATAAGGGGCCTCATTCGTTCAGCTTGAGGCAAAGCATGTAAAGTTTAAGTCATTAGGGAAAGGTAAGAACTAACTTCCTTAACCTTGTTTGTTGAATCTGGTTTTAAGAGTTTCAAGGGAGGGTGGTGGGACTGAAGACAGACACAATACGGTTGCCCTAGTATCGAGTCCGAATGCTCTCATTTTAGTTGTTTCTAATGAACAGATCTATTTCAGTTAAGGACATGACACAGATGATTGGAAATGTCTCTGGCTCTTCCCAGGCAGCCCTGGCAGTCCCAATGGAAGGCACTCTGCTTTCTTACAGGTGCGATGCTGACTGCAGCAGGCACCAGGCAGCTCCTTCCAGTGTCCAGTTGCTTGTAGCGATGCTCTCAGCCCTGGTGCCAGAGGGTTTTCCCCCAAATACTCTTGTCTGTCTAGATTTCTGTGTGACCTTTACCAGCAGACTCTTAAGTCTGAATAAGATTGAATTTTTCACAAAACCCACCAAGTTCTCAGTAGGATTTTGGAAATCTTGTCACTTTAGAATGGGAACTCGGCTAAGCCAGCACACAAAGTCAGAAGATGGAGGAGTTAAAAGAGCATTATATACAAATACAAAGTCAGACACAAAAACACAGAATTGATCAGTTAAAACCATAATTTCATATCTTTTTTTTTTTTGCAAGTTCTTATAATTCTACTTCTCTTCTCTTTTACAATATAAACCTCCCTCGTTGTCATGTAGTCTATAGTTAAGTGATCTGTTTTTGGGCTGTCATTCCCCTGACTCTGGTTTGTACAGGGACCAGGCATTTTACAGAGGGAAGAAGTCAACTTATCCTTTTTCATGGGCTCATGACCAAACGGTGTCCAGTTTTTTCAGAATGGGTTGCTTTCAGGAATATTGTTAATGTTTCCCATCCTTTGTAAACAACGAACAACATTTAACAATTTTGCAGCAATTATAGAGTACAAACACACGTAATTGTAATCAGGTTTCAGTCACCCTGGCCTGGGGCTCGACCCCCCAAGTGTACCCAGGAAAGAGAAAGGTGCAGTGGTGAGAGCAAGGGAGGCTGTGCTGGGGGAGCCGGGATCTCGACCTCCAGCCCTGACCCTCGCATGGTGCCTTTCCCTCCTGGCCAACTTCTTTTTCGCTAGCCGGAAGCCTGGACCAGCTACTGCTTCCAGCCTCGAAACTTCAGCGGTGCTGACCAGCCTGGACATGGGCAGGCAGGAAAAGCCCAGCCACTGAGCCTCTAGACAGGAGTCTGGGTGGCCACACAGCTCGGTGCCGTACCTACCGTCCAGCCCGGGCCCCGTGCTCCAGGCACTTGGACTCAGGGACCTCTATGTCCTACCACGTTACTATAATTGTTGCCAGACAAGAGGGGATTGCTGCCCAACACGCGCTGGAATCAGTTCTGTGACACCAGGGTTTCAGCGGGGGAGGGGCTTATTACACGGTGGCCTGTAAGGAGACGGGAGCACAGCAAGCTCAGGTCTGTCAAAAGGGTTTGGACTTTTTAATGGGATGGAGGCAAAGGGAGGTGGAGCTCGTGGCATTGGCGAGTATTGATTGGCAGGTTTTGGTTAACTGGAAAGGTGTAAGTACAGCGTGCAGACTGACAAGTGCTGGGGTAAGTGGGATACAGTTAATAACAGGATTGTAGATTGTTCAGTAACATTAGGGTAAGTCTGGGGTAAGCAGTAGGTGGCAGCTTACAGGGGTGCTGTAAATAGTTCAATTAACATAAGATAACAACAACAAAAAAAAACATAAGCTGACAAAAACCCAGCTGGGGCAAAAAGAGTGTTACCAGTTACAGTCTATTTCTATGCAAGGAGGGGAATGGAAGTGAACCAAAATTACCTTTACAATTAAAATCTTGTCGTCAGCAGTTACATCCACAGGGAGGCAGAGGCTTCTGCCAAGGACCCAATGGAGGGGTCCCAAAGGGAAACCAGCTCACTGGCTATGGGCTCTGCCATTCTGTCCACTGTTGTGAGCATTCATTTGCAGGAGTATTGTTTCTAATTGTTTAGAAACAAAAGACTGCAAAAAGTAACCCACCAGGGGGTGCATGGGTGGGTTCAGTGGCAAAAAGCTCACCTGCCATGCGGGAGACCTGGGTTTGGTTCCTGGCCCATGCATGCCCCCCACCGCCCCCCAACCCGATAAAAAACCAACCAACCAACCGACCAAAACGACCCATGCTTTGGGGAGCTATATTAGATTTCTTGCTGAAACCAGACATACAAGGAGACAATGCTAAAAAAGAAAGAAAGGGAACAGATGGGCATTTCTTTTAGTTGATAGTGAATCCCTAAGACGGGTAGAGCATCTCAAAGTTTATAGAGTGCTTTAGTTCATGCATTGATCCAATCACAGACCTTTCTGAAGCCTTCCAGGCTCTGCGAGCACGACAGGGAAAGAAGCCCATCTGTCCATCTGCACAGAGAAAGTCAGACATCATCCGATCTGCAGAAGAGGTGGCTGCGAGTCCTTTCAGCAAAAAAGGATTAGTTTAAGGCTTCATAGGAAGAGATGAAACAGGCACTCCACCCAGATTTTCTGGCTTCTCTCCTAACGCTTTGTTCCTTGTGCAGCTGGCTCCCACGAATCTCCTCCACATCACCTGGCAGACTGGTTTCCCAGTCCCGTGGTGCTCCCACCCTGTCAGTTAGCGGTGACTGCTCGGGGAATAACTGCCTATGTACAGTTCTGTGTTCTGAGCTTTTGTGATCTTCACGGAGATAAAGTACTGCTTCAAAAGGAAGTTCCTCTTTTTAAAAAAATAAGGACTTGGCCCTGGCACCAGGGGATCGAGCATGCCTTCCTGACCACAAAGGGGAAAAGAAATGTAACAAGTAAGGCTTTAGTGGCTCAGAGAGCTCAAAAAGAGTCGAGAGGCTACTCTGGAAGTTGCTCTTATGCAAACTTCAGCTAGATATTGCTAATGACGGTGGTTTACCAAACCCAACCAAAACCATCCCTGCCAACCCTGAAGAACACCCAAGGCTCTATCTGAGATTCCACAAGGTTCCATGCACTGTGATTACTTTCCAGAAACCTACACCCTCCAGATGGGTTCTTAAGCCAGATAAGTCCTAAAACTCAGAGGGCCCAACCTCTCCAGAACATCAACTAGTTCCATCCTCCTACTCCATGTTATCAACAGCTCCTTCCAACATGGAAAAGTTAGCCCAAATACCCCTAACGATTTGGAGAAAGATCAAAGGAGAAGGGGGAGTTATAAAAGAGAAGATAGGATTTAACAAATGAATATGACTGCTGAATCATTATATTGCTATTTCTTTTAGTCTCCAGTGTCTTGGAGCAGATAGAAGAAAAAATCTAAAACCTTGGAATTGTAGCTGTGGTAGTTAGGTTTAGGTGTCAACTTGGCCAGGTGATGATGCCCCACTGTTCTGTTTCTGTGGACTTAGATCATCCCTATGTGAAATTCATTTATGGTTGATTGGATCTGCCGTCACCTAAGGGGAGCGCCTTCCACAATGAGTGAGGTTTGATTTAATTAGCTGGAGGCTTAAAAGAGAGAGGTCAGAACGGAGCTCAACACAGCAGAACCCAAGCAGCTCAGCACTCGCAGCTCAGCCCAGACGTTTGGAGGTGCAGAAAGCAATCACCCCAAGGAAAGCTGTTGGAACCCAGAAGCCAGGAGAGAAGCCAGCAGATGTTGCTGTGTGCCTTCCCGTGTGACAGAGAAACTCACATGAAAGCTAGCTGCCTTTCCTCTGAAGAACTGTACATTTTTAACTAAATAAATCCTCATACTGAAAGCTGATCCATCTCTGGCATATTGCATTCTGGTGGCTTTAGTAAGCTAAAACAGTAACCCATACCAAATTCTGAAATCTGTTCTCCAGTTAATTATAGCTGTATGCTTTGAAATGTATTGCTTTTTAGTATACATGCTATTTTTCACAATAAAAAAAAATTAAGAACGATTGACCGACACCCTTTGGGAAAAAGTTCTACTTTCAGGTTGCCTCACATTTTAAGTATTCAACAAATATTTATTGCTCACCCACTAGCCTGCCACATTTCTAGTGAGTGAAGGAGACACTCCCTGCCTTCGTTGGGTTTAACTTGTATTGTGGAGAGGTAGGTAACAAAAGTGAAAAGCAAAACAAAGTAGACAATGTGTCAGGAGGCTATAGGTGCTGTTTAAAAATGGGGCTGGTTAAGGGGAATTTGGAGACCCGGGGGAGGTGACACTGAGGAAAGGTGTGGATGAAGAGAGAGGAGGCGTGCTGGTGGTACCTGGAGATGGTTCCAGACAGGAGCAGCAGGGGCGAAGGCCCAGGGGTGTGTGGGAGCCAGCGACAGGGTGATGGACAGGGGAAGAGTGGTAGGAGGTGAGGTGGTCAGGGGGTGGTGGAGGCAGCATAGGTGCCTTAGAGACCTAGAAAGGCCTTGGGCTTTTACTCCAGGCCAGATGAAAGGCCACTGCAGGATTTTGAGCAGCAGAGGCTAATAAACTTAATCAATTTCACAGTTAGCACATCCCAAGTTTAAAAAGTGAGGTTCATGTTTCATTGTATTTTCCCCTTTGCTGCTGTTTTAATCTACCAGGCTGAAAAAATGCAGATACCATGAAACGGGTCAGATTTGAAAAACTGGAATTTATTAACTTACAGTTCTGAGACCACGAAAATGCCCAAATGAAGGCATCATCGGGGGATGCTCTCTCCCCAGAGACTAGCTGTCAGTGATCCTTGGTGCCTCTGCTACATGGCAGGGCACGAGGCGGCATCTGCTGTTCTCTCCCTTTTTTCCAGGTTTCATGCTTCCATGGTTTTCTCTCCCTCTCTCTCGCACCATATTCATCCCATTCATAAATGATCCAGTAAGACGACTGACCTACCATGAATGAGGGGGGTCACACCTTAACTTAAGATCCTACTCACCAACCATCCTACTTACAATGGCTCCACTTTCACAGGAATGGACTAACTTCAGGGACATAATATTCTGGGGCGATAGAGCTTCAAACCTTCACAGCTGTTAACGTGTCCTCAGTATATGTATATTTTGTTTCTTTTTAATAGAGCATTTTCAGAGGCTAGAATGACTCTGCAGTGTTACTATCTCCTAGAAGCACAGGGCAGTGCACCTTTGTAAAGTGATGGGAAAGCACCACACTTAAAGAGAATCCTATCATGTGTCACAAGCCAACATTATTAACTCTCCTGACAGGTGACTGTTGGGAACTAGACACTACACAAAGCCAGTGAACTGGCGGAGGGTGGGCTTGGGGAGAGAGAGTGCCTATGTGCATTCGTGAAGGTGGTTGAGGGTCCAATCACAAGTACTGTGTGCAGATACTTGAATTAAACAGACGTTGACTGCTTCAGGTACACTTATGTCTTTGGGGTATATTTATGTGTGAACACAAAAGGGAAACCAAATAAAACTCAGAGTCATCCTTGAATCGTCCTTCTCTCACCCCAATATAATCTGTCAGAAACTTCTATTGTGTCCTCACAGGAATTATAAATGAGAATCCTCTCAATTCCTATCACCTTCACCACCATCCTGGCTCATCCACCATCTCACACCTGCACCACTGCCTGTCCTTGTTACACCCATCCCACTCCACTTTGCACTGCCATATTCCATCTACCACTGCCTGTCCTTATTTCACCCATCCCACTCCACCATTACATCGCAAGTGTTCTGGTCCATCCACTGCCTCACACCTATACCACTGCCTGTCCTTATTATGCCCTTCCCACTCCAACTTTTCACCATACTCATCCATCCACTCTCTCACACCTGCACCTATGTGTGTCCTTCTCACACCCATACAATTCACCTTTACACCACCCTGGTCCATCTACCATCTCTCACCTGTGCCACTACCTGTGCTTATAAACCCATAAAACTTCACTTTTGCACCACCCTGGTCCATCCACCTACTCACAACTAGATCACTTCTTATCCTTATTACACCCACCCCTCTCCACCACATCCATCCACCATGCACTCTTGGACCACTGCCTGTCCTTATGGTGCCCATCCCACTCCACCTTTGCACCAGCCTGGTCCATCTACCATCTCATACCTAGAGCACTGCCTGTCCTTAGTACAGCCATCCCACTCTGACTCTGCACCACCAACATCCTGGTCCATCCACCGCCCAATGCCTGGACCACTGCCTGTCCATATTACACCCATCCCACTCCACCTTTGTACCACCACCACCCTCACCCATTCACTGTCTCACACCTAGACCATTATTGTCTTTATTACATCCATCCAACTCCACCTTTGCACCACCACCCTGGTCCATTCACTCTCTCATATCTGGACCACTGCCTGTCCTTATTAGGCCCATTTCATTCCACCTTTGCACCTGCCTGGTCCATCTACTGTCTCATACTTGGACTACTGCCTGTCCTTAGTACACCCATCTGTTCTAGTTTACTAGCTGCTGGAATGCAAAATACCAGAAATGGTATGGCTCTTAAAAAGGGGAATTTAATAAGTTGCTAATTTACAGTTCTAAGGCCGAGAAAATTTCCCAATTGAAGCAAGTCTATAGAAATGTCCAATCTGAGGCATCCAGGGAAAGATACCTTGGTTCAAGAAAGCCAATGAATTCGCTGTTTCTTTCTCAAATTAAAGGGCACATGGCGAACACAGTCAGGGTTCCTCTCTCAGCTGGAAGGGCACATGGCGAACACAGCGTCATCTGCTAGCTTCCTCTCCTGGCTTCTGGTTTCATGAAGCTCTGGGAGGCGTTTTCCTTCTTCATCTCCAAAGGTCGCTGGCTCGTGGACCCTCTGCTTCATGGTGCTGCAGCATTCTCTGCTCTCCCCAAATCTCCTTCATTCTCCAAAATGTTTCCTCTTTTATAGGACTTCAGAAACTAATCAAGATCCACCCTAATGGGTGGAGACATGTTGTCACCTATACAGTTTAACAACCACTCTTGATTAAATCACATCTCCAGAGAGATGATCTGAATACAGTTTCAAGCATACAGTATTGAATAGGGATTATTCTGCCTTTATGAAATGAGATTTAGATTAAAACATGGCTTTTCTAGGGGACATACATCCTTTCAAACCAGCACACCATCCCACTCCACGTTTGCACCAGCATTGCCATTTTGCTCAAAGCCATCATCTTGTTCCTAGACTACTACAAGGAACAAGTAGTAGTCTTATTACTGCACCTACTACAGCTTATTCCTAACACAGTAGCCAGCATCAGCATCTGCTCAGGTCACTGCCCTCCCAGCTCTCCTTCCTGGCCTCCTCTCTTACTACTCTGCCCTCATGGGCCTCCTTACTGTTTAATGAACATGTTGGCTATCAGCACAAGTTTGGACCTTCACTCTGGCTCTGTTCTTTGCTGGTGCCTCTTCCCTCTGCCACCAACACTTCAGCCTTGTTCCTCTGCTCCTTCACCTCTTTGCTCAAATGCAACCTTCTCAGTGAGCCCTGCTGTGGTGGATTGAATTATAAACCCCAATATAGACATGTTCTTAATCTTAGTCTTCATTCTTGGGGGGTGAGCCCACTGTAGCTAGGGTTTCTTGAAGATGCTGCTTTAGATAAGGTGAATGAGGATGGGCTACACTGAATGAGGGGAACTTACTCCTGACTACTGGAGTCCTTTATAGGCAGAGCAAAATTCACACATAGAGAACGCAGTGAAAGGAGTCAACAGAAATATTTAAGGTGCAGAAGAGACATGCCCATGGGATAGGATGGCCAATGGGCCCTGGGGACTCCTGGGGAGCCAGCAGCAGCATGCTACCAGTGTTGGTGAACATGCTACCAGTGCTGGTGACTTTCCTGGGGCTCCTGGCCCCTGAGACTGTGAGCCAATAAGCTCTTGTTGGGTGAACCATAGCAGCTAGGAAACCAGACCCCAGCCCAACCACCCTTCTTAACTGTAGACCTGCCCCTCTCCACACCCCCTAAGTCCTCTTTTCCTTTCTGCTCTTTCCTTTTTCCACACAATGATCATCTTCTAACACATTATATCATTTACTTCCTGATTATACGTTTTAATGTCTTTTTCTCCCTGTCTAAACTTTATGGGGGGCAAGGATTTTCATCAGCTTGAACCATTTGTTCGCCAGCGTGTCTGTCCCCAAAGTCCAGAGCAGTGCCTGCCACAGGCACCTAATAAATATTTGTTGAGTGGATGCATACAAAGCAGCTCATTGCATGGTATAAATTGTTTAAATCGCTTTCCCACCCCCACTAGGGAGCACTCCTGTATGAAAACACTAGTGGGTTTATGAGTAATATTACCATATTGAAGATGATCAAGATTGAAAGGTGTTGTGTAGACCTACGTGTCCCTCTGAATAACAGTTGAAATATGAATTATATGAATAAGTTCTTGCAAGAATTACTTCAAAGATATGATTCATATACAAAGAGTATCTAAGTCCAGGCCACAGGGGGAAAACTGCTATTGCATGCTATGAGCTGTGTTCAAAAGGAAACCATCAGCACTACCACAGCAACAGCAGAGGTAAATAATGGGGGGAGGGACGAGAGGTAAGAGGAGGTTCATATTTCCGATTTGGCGAGGGTTTGTTTATTGATTTTCTTTCTCTTGGAAAAAATGAAATTACCTAAAATTGAGAGTGTTGATGGACTGTGGACTTTGGGCCTTACACATAGTGCCCGATGCATGCAGGTGGCTGAGGGATGCACTGATGGAGAAGTAGATTGGCAAATGATGGTGTGTACTTATGAACGAAGGTTATGCTGCTATAAAAAGGAACAAAGTCATGAGGCATGCAACGATGTGAATGAACATGTGCAACATTTCGTGAGACAAAATAAGCCAGAAACAAAAGAACAAGAATGGTATGGTCACTTTTAGAAAATGCTTATAAGAAAACAGAGGCCTAGATTGTAAGCTTTTAGAGCAGACACATGAAGTCCAGAGTGGTGATTATTACTTCTGGATTCTGAGAGGCTATTTTATATATATATATATATATATATATACTATATTCCATATATTTTATATTATATATGGAATAAAATATAATAAATATATATAAACATATATAAATTATATATAAATATATATAACGTTATATATAAATATATATAACGTTATATATAAATTATATATAACGATATCTATAAATGTATATTATATATATTATATACATATATATATATATATATATCCTGATATTTAGAGATACAAACAAAGCATATTGGGTTGGGGTTAAAATTCAGGACACAGGGGTAAGGATGACAGTCTATATTTTAGAACCACACATATTCTTTGAGACCAAAGGAAGAAAGGTTTATGTGGAACATAAAATCCAGGGGTGAAAAATCTCCCTGGCAACATGGGACATGACTCCCAGAGATGAATCTAGACCTGGTATCGTGGGATCAATAATTCCATCCTGACTAAAAAGGGGAAAATAAATGTAACTAATAAAGTATCAGTGGCAGAGAGAGTTCAAATAGAGTCGAGAGGCTACTCTGGAGGTTGCTCTTATGCAAGCTTCACTTAGACCTTGTTACCTGTCATAACCTGCCAAGCCCCTACCAGGACCAATATATAAGATTCCACAAGGGTTCCAAGCACTAGAGTAACTTTCCAGAAACCTACAACGTCCAGATGGGTCCCTGGTCCAGATAAGTCCTGAAACCTAGAGGGACCACCCTCTCCAGAACATCAGGTAGTTCCATCTTCCCACCCCGTATTAGGTACAGACCCTTCCAACATGAAAATGTTAGAATGGCCATAGCCCAAACACCCCTAAAGAGACAGATGGAAAGCTCAAAGAGACAGATGAAAGATGGGGGAGTTATACAGAGAAGATAGGAGGTAACAAATGAATATGATTGCTAAATCATTAAATTGTTATCTCTTTTAGTCTCCAGTATCTTAGAGGAGCCAGAAGTAAAAACCTAAAATTGTGGAATTGTAACCCATATCAAACTCTGAAATATGTTCTACTACCAATTGTGGTGCTGTGCTTTGAAATTTATAGCTTTTTTGTATATATGTTATTTTTCTCAAAAAAAGAAGGAAAAAAAGTCCATTATAATGAAAAAAATATTTAAGCCTTCTAGCCTCCTATATTCTGGAGCAGCTAGAAGGAAAAATCTGAGAGGATCATATGGTAGCCCATGACAAACTCTGGGATCTGTCCTGTAACCACTTGTTGAAGAGTGCTCTGAAAGCTATTGCTTTTTTCTTTCTTTGCTTTTTATGTTATATTATACAACAAAAAAAGTTAAAAAAAAAACAACAACCAAGATGACCCACAGGGTTGGGAAAGGATAGATTTCCCCTACCTCCAAGATTTTTTGCCCCACATCCACTCTCGCGGGTTTTGCCCATTAGTGCACGATAAGCTTTTAGAAACTGGGTTCCTATAGCCCTGTAGTGGAGCACAATTTCTTTAGCCAATATGTAGTAAAAGCCCCAATTTTTCCCGCCCTTCCCCCCTTTTTTTCCACAAACAGTGAAAGCTTTGGAGCATCTGAGAATCAAAACTAATGTCTGACAGCAGTGGTTCTCAAAGCCTGGCCTCTGCACCAGCACTTAGAAATGCAAATTCTCAGGCCCTTACCCTAACCTCCTGAATCAGGCACCAGGGCTGAGACCCCTGCAGACTGGGTTTTGACAAGCTTTCCAGCTGATTCTGATGAACACTCGTTCGAGAACCGCTGTTTTTGAGGAGTCCTGTGGGGATAAATAAATATAGTTCCCTGGAGTCTTTGAAGGAGATATTTGCACTTTTGAGAACATGCATTGATAATTAAAATTGTTCAGTAAATCACTTTGCAATCAGCCAAACACTGGAAGGCAAACCATGGAGTTTTTTCCCAGGCACTGCTCTCTTCCATCCTCTCCTTACATGCACCTTAATGGGATTAAAAAATACACACACCAAAAAACCTTTCTGTTGACAATACTCAGTGTCAAATACTGCTGTGGTCGTAGGGGGCTCATTAGCATTCTATTAATATGCGCATAATATGTTGTCTGCCTCTGAACCCAAATACACAAATTGGGAAATCAAAGGGAAGCTCTTCACACCTTTTGCTGGCTTCATCCTGAACATTTATTTGTTTTAAAACAACTTCCTCAGGGAATGTCCTTTCTAAGAGAAACTCCTCTCCATTTTAAAGGAAAATGACCCCTCATTCCCCCGCTTCTTAACCAGTTCCTGCCTGTGACCTTGTCGAATAAGAGGCAGGAGATGGCAGCTTGCCTTTTCCTGTCCTCTTCCATAAAGCTCCGGGCGAAGCTTTAAAGAAAATGTTCTGAGATTTAGGTGATTACAAAACACTTGCATTTTTTGGGTGGAATTCACACTATAATAACTAATTAATGCTTATGTTTTTGTGTGGGGCAAATAATTACTGAAGTGCAGCACACAAACTGTGTTAGTAGGAGGGAATTGGGAAAAAACTTCAATAAACTGTTTATGGACATTGAAGAATAGATTTCCCACTCAAAATAACATCCCATCGTCAACGTGAATTTTAAAAATGGTAGCAGAAGTGAAAATGGGAAAGCAACAATGTCTAGAGCAAAGATTTGAAATGTTTAATAGTATTCAGCAGATATTATTGGCACATAATTTTTTGGCGTTTCCATGAAGTAAAAACTTTTCGGTTTGCGACAAATTGTTTCTGTCTCTGAGATAGATTTACTGAAGGTCTTAAAAATTGTAATTCACTTTGTTTTAGTTAACTTATATTTCTTATAATCAAAGATGTAAAAAATCTTAAAATTGTTCAGTTCTAGAGTTCAAAGGATCTTAGAAACCATTTTGTCCAATCCCCTTATTTTGGCAGTAAGGAAGGGGAGATGTGTTTAATGGATTCCAGGGGTGGGTAGGAGAGATGATTTGCCTTCAGCCCCCAGCCCCCCATGCTCCCTGCCCTCTCTATGCTGTCTGCCTTAACAAGATGCTTCAGAAATAGTTAATTTTTGTAGCACTATTTAACAGTTTTTCATCATTAAAGGAATTCTGTTTTCTCACTAATCAAAAGTGAATGGGCGGGCAGGCCACCGTGGCTCAGCAGGTAAGAATGCTTGCCTGCCAAGCCCGAGGACCCAGGTTCATATCCCGGTGCCTGCCCATGTAAAAAAAAAACAGAAAAAAAAGAAAAAAAAAAAGTGAATGGGCAAGAGAAAGAACAAAGGAATGTCAATACTGCGGGGTGTTGAAAGTAGGTGGTCATTCATATTTTAAAACTTTAACTTATGTGGGAGACTAAAGCAAAAATGCTTATTTGGTACAAAATTTTTATTTTGACTAGCGCATTGCCTAATATAGCTTATATGGACAGCTTAATTATACACCATAAGTACATGGAACCTTGAGTAGGGCATGAGATTTTGTAGGTTTGTCCAGAGTGATGCCCCTATAAATCCCAGAGTGATTTGAACAGTGAATAAAAAAGTATTCCCTTGGGGGAATGGTGAAAAAGGGGGACTATTCAATGTCCCCATGTGGAGAATTCCTGATATTCTCACAACAGTGGAGATAACCAAAGCAATAGGCTGAGCCCCCAATCTTGGTGTTTGTTCGTATGAAACTTAACCCCTTAAAGGATAGACTAAGCCTACTTAAAATTAGGCCTAAGAGTCACCACAGAGAACCTCTTTTGTTGCTCAGATGTGGCCTCTTTCTCTCTCAGCCAACACAACAAGCAAACTCACTGCCCTCCCCCTCTCTACGTGGGACATGATTCCCAGGGGTGTAAACCTTCCTGGCAACATGGGACAGAAATCCTAGAATGATCTGGGACTCGGCATCAAGGAATTGAGAAAACCTTCTCGACCAAAAGGGGGAAGAGCGAAATGAGACAAAATAAAGTGTCAATGGCTGAGAGATTCCAAACAGAGTTGTGAGGTTATCCTGGAGGTTATTCTTACGCATTATATCAATATCACCTTTTTAGTTAAGGCATAACAGAGAGGCTGGAGGGAACTACCTGAAAAAGTAGAGCTGTGTTCCAGTAGCCATGTTTCTTGAAGATGATTGTATAATGATATAGCTTTCGCAATGTGACTGTGTGATTGTGAAAACCTTGTGTCTGATGCTCCTTTTATCTACCTTATCTACCTTAAAACATATGGATTAAAAATAAATAAATAATAGGGGGAACAAAGGTTAAAATAAATTTAGTAACTTGAAATTCTGGTGATCAGTGAGGCAGAGGGGGAGGGGGTATGGTATGTATGAATTTTTTTTTCTTTTTATTTCTTTTTCTGGATTGATGCAAATGTTCTGAGAGGTGATTGTGGTGATGAATATACAACTATGCAATGATATTGTGAGTTATCGTTTATGTACCAAGAATGGAATGATCATACGGTAAGAATGTTTGTGTTTGTATGTTGTTATGTTTATAAATAAATAAAAGAAGTGAATGCAACCAAAGGCGAACGGAAAACTATCATTTCTGCACTATTTACCACAATTTGGGAAGTGCAGTGTTCCCCCGTTCTACATTAGTCTAAATAAGTTTTACAACCCAGCGGAAAGTTCCTGTACCTGGTTAGGAAACTGTCCTGCACGCTGTGAGAATCTATGCTAATTGGGCTCTAGCAAGGAGAGCTGAATTTTAGTCTCCTGACTTTGAGTCTTCCTCAGCCCTTTATCCATTTCAGCTTCACTTTCCTCATTTCAGAAAATGTCTCCAGGCAGGCATGCGGGGAAGGCCGGGCTCGGGGCTTGGGGAAGCCGGCGTGGGGGTGGGCGCTTGGGCTCTACTTGCCCCCACCTCCCGCGATTCTCATCACACTGGCGTTTTTCCCGCACCATATTTTAGAAAGCTCCCATTGCCCCTATGGGATTTTCCTGTAATTTCCCCAGGCACAAAAGCTGAGGGCCTCAGGCTAGGATGGGCAAAGGCTCTGCTTGAAAATACACTTTAAAATTTTACTTGTGAAGGACAGGAGAGAAGTTACGTTAGGTTTACAAGAAACATAATTAGAAGGAATTTTCAATTTGGAAAACAATTCACCATTTTGTTGTCCAAGTAATAAAGATGATGATTTTCCTTACATCTAGAATTTCCAGGATGTGTCTTTTTTTGTACCATGACTCACATGTATAATACGAAACCTATCTGAGAGGGATGTTGCGTCATTTGGGAAAACTAAAAACAAACACACAAATATTGGTTTTGTTTTCTGAGGGTAAACTAAACAAAATATATGGTGGTGCAATATAAAAAGAAGATCTTATAGCCCAAAGGAGGACCCCAGAAAAGTATGAAAACTATTGTTACACCCTCACACATTTATTTAATGCTGGAGGAATAGAAAGGTAAGAGGAGGCAATGGATGCATAAAACTTTATGGAGAAGTAGGAAGGAAGAGGACGTTTTCAACCAGTGCAGGAAAGGGCTTTTATTTCATAGTTAGAAAAACTAGAAAGATGCAGCCACTTACTCAAGGGGCCCTGCCCTGTCCCCAGGAGCTGCCAAGTCTATCCCGGCTCACTAACAAGGCACACACACAATTATCAGGCTGTGTGCTTGTCTCATTCACTTATATAACTACACTTAGGATGCAACTGTATTTTAGGTTCTTAAGAAATATGTGCTGGTTCTTACATGAACTAGCATAAATGGATGTCACTATCACAAGGAGTTAATAATAGGGTGTTAATTAATGAAAACTAAAGACAGAGTTAATAATCACATTGTAATAGTCTTTCATTAGTTGTAACAGAGGCATTATATGGAAGCTAAGTGTAAATAATAGGGGCCATAATGTGGGGTTTTTTTTTTTCCAAAGCAATGAGTGTGTTCTCAAATTGATTGTGGTGGTGAATGCACAGCTCTGTGATTACACCAAGAACCACTGATTGTACATTTTGGATGGATTGTATGGTGTGTGCATAAAACTGTTAAAAATATATATGTGCTGTTTTGAATCGGTGGAACTTTAAAACTGGATTATTTTCTTAGTTATACAATTAATTTACTTTTTTTCTTGCAGGGTTTCCATTTTGAAGTTCTTTAGCTAGAGATTTAGAATGCAATCCAGCAGCTTTTTACTTTTTTCCCTGTTTTTGTTCATTCTTTCATTTCAAGGATTTAGGGTTCCACATTTAATCAAATTAGTAGGTATTAATGTAGAGTAGACTGTTGTAATAGTAGAATAAAAACATATGTAACTCAGAGGATTGGTCACATGGAGAGTGAAAACAAGGTTGAGAGTGAACCAGTGCAAATCAGTGCAACCGGTTCCAGGGGTGTGTGATCACGATAACCCTCTTGTCATCTCCCAGACCACCTGCTTCTGCGCAGGCCAAATAGGAGAGCTGAATGGGACGTGGTAGGAATCACCACCCCTGTGTCCTTCAGGTCCTCAAGACTGGCGCTAATCTCTACAGTCTTTGAGCCCCCAGGCCAGCACCCCCATCTGACCCTCTGAGTGAGCCCCCAGGCCAGCACCCCCCCCCCCCATCTGACCCTCTGAGTGAGCCCCCCAGGCTGGTTCTTTTAGATAGAATGATCTTGGCAATAATTTTTTCTACATTCCCAGGAACTGGAGTGGAGTGGATTTTAGTGACATTAATTATCTAAAAGTTCTCTCCTGCTGTCAGTGGCTCGAATGCCTCAGTGGACCAGCTCTTTAAGTTGAGGGCACATCTTTAGGGCTTCTGGGGTACCTGCTGGCGCCAGAGTCCCCTTCACAGTTTCCTTCGGGGTCCCAGGCAGACCCTGCCCCAGGCATCTCATCACATTTAGAAAGTAAAGCTGTTGGTGATTCGGCAGCTTCTCTGTGACCGCCAGCAGGTTTTCTCGATCCTAAGGCCGTGACAGTCTCAGAGTCTCCTTAACTAGTGAGCCCTGCGCTTTTCCTTTATCTTGCTCTTTCTTTCCTAGCTTTCATGTTGTCACTTCTTACTCTTTTTTTTTCAGCACACTGCAGTAATGACATGCTTTTGTTCTTCCTCATGCAAAAACATTTTTTAAATTTGTACATTTAGTCACTATCATTATACACTCTAGGCATTCCTAGATTATACCATCTCAATCTTCATCATCTATCTTTCTTTGTGATTTCATTTATGCCCCAGCCCTCCTCCCTCTATCATTCTCATATGCAGCTTCATTCAGTGTATTAAAATAATTGTATTACATTTAGGTAATATTGTACTGTCCATTTCTGAGTTTTTATATTCAGTCCTGTTGCACAGTCTGTATCCCTTCAGCTCCAATTACCCAATATCTTACCCTATTTCTATCTCCTGATGGTCTCTGTAACCAAGGAAATACTCCAAGTTTATTCACTAATGTCAGTTCATATCAGTGAGACCAAATAGCATTTGTCCTTTTGTTTCTGGATAATCACACTCAGCATAATGTCCTTAAGGTCCATTCATGTTGTTACATACTTCATAACTTTATTCTGTCTTACAGCTGCATAATATTCCATCTTATGTAAATGTCACAGTTTGTTTAGCCAACTGTCTGTTGATAGACATTTTGGCTGTTTCCATCTCTTGGTAATTGTTAATAATGTTGCTATAAACATTGGTGTGTAAATGTCCATTTGTGTCCTTGGCCTTGTGTCCTTTGAGGAGAGACAGCATATAGATGGGTCCTGTTTTTTAATCCATTCTGCCAGACTATGTCTTTTGATTGGAGAGTTTAATCCATTAACATTCAATGTTATTACTGCATGGGTAGTACTTTCTTCTACTATTTTGCCTTCTGGATTTCATATGTCATATCTAATTTTCCTTCTTTTTACCTTTACTCATAGTCTTCCTTTCTACACTCTTCTCCACACCTCTCTCTTCTGTCTTCATATCTGTCTCTAGTGTTCCCTTTAGTATTTCTTGCAGAGCTGGTCTCTTGGGCACAAATTCTCTCAGTGATTTTTTGTCTGAAAATGTTTTAATTTCTTCATTTTTGAAGGACAATTTTGTTAGATATAGAATTCTTGGTTGGCAGTTTTTCTCTTTTAATAATTTAAATATATTATCCCACTGTCTTCTCGCCTCTGTGGTTTCTGCTGAGAGATCTGTGCATAGTCTTATTGGGCTTCCCTTGTATGTGATGGATTGCTTTTCTCTTGTTGCTTTCAAGATCCTCTCTTTCTCTTTGACCTCTGACATTCTGATTATAAAATGTCTTGGAGTATGTCTATTTGCATCTATTCTCTTTGGGGTACAATGCACTTCTTAGATCTGTAATTTTAAGTCTTTCATAAGAGTTGGGAAATTTTCAGTGATAATTTCCTCCATTAGTTTTTCTCCTCCTTTTCCCTTCTCTTCTCCTTCTGGGACACCCACAACATGTATATTCATGCACTTCATATTGTCTTTCAGTTCCCTGAGTCCCTGCTCATATTTTTCCATTTTTTCCCTATAGTTTCTGTTTCTTGTCGTATTTCAGATGTTCTGTCCTCCAGTTCAGAAATCCTATGTTCTGTCTCTCGAAATCTACCATTGTAGGTTTCCATTGTTTTTTCATCTCTTCTACTGTGTCTTTCATTCCCATAAGTTCTGTGATTTGTTTTTTCAGACTTTCAGTTTCTTCTTTTTGTTCTTTCCTTGCCTTCTCTATATTCTCCCTCAATTCATTGATTTGGTTTTTGATGAGGTTTTCCATGTCTGTTCGTACATTCTGAATTAGTTGTTTCAGCTCCGGTATGTCATCTGAATTGTTGGTTTGTTCCTTTGACTGGGCCATATCTTCAATTTTCCTAGTGTGATTTGTTATTTTTTGCTGGCATCTAGGCATTTAATTAATTACCTTAATTAGTTTATTCTGGAGATTGCTTTCACTTCTTTTATCTAGGGTTTTCTTGCTGGATGAATTTGTTGTCTATCTGTTTTTTGACATTCAGTTCAGCTTTATCTGGACCTTTAGCTTAAGTTTTGTTTAACAGAGGAGAATTTTTCAGTTCTTGTTTTCTTGTTTCTTGCCCTGCTTGTGTGGTGCCTTTCCCCCCCACACACTTAGGAGGGTCTACTTAGATATTATAGACCCAAGCCAGATTTTCCCAGACCAAACTGGCCTCCTATCAGGAGGAAAGAGTCACCTGCATCGGTTTTCCCTGAGGGTGAGACCCAGCAGATTGAAAGACTTTCCTGTGAAGTCTCTGGACTCTGTTTTCTTATCCTGCCCAGTATGTGGCGCTTATCTGACTGCAGGTCCCACCAGCATAAGATGATGCAGTACCTTTAACTTTGGCAGACTCTCCCTGCTGGGGGCATGGTGGAGACAGAGGAGAGGTTGTAGGCTGGTTTTAATGGCTTCAAATTACCAAGCCCTGGTGTCTGAATTCCTTGATGGAGGGATTCCACCTGGGTGGGGCTTCACCCCTCTCCTGGGGAAGGCACAAGCTCCAGATAAGCCCTCAAAAGAGCTCACTTCTGCCTATGATTGGGGCAGTTGCAGCCTGAAAAGTCCTGCCGCTGTATCCAGAGGCAGTCAAGCCTTTGTAGATACACAGCCACAAAAACTTCTGTTTCCTTCTTTTTTCTCCCCCCTTTATCTGTCAGTCCTGCCCCCTTGGTGCTGGGGCAAAAATGAGTGACCTCCGCTTTGATCAGGTTCACCTAAGCTGGGGGCCTATTTTTAGTAGTCAGAATTTGTTAATTAGTTCCACAATTGGCATTTGATTGTGCCCAGTCCCTGCTGCTGGTAAAATCCTTTCCTTTCCCCTCTGGGAAGTGGCCTGTGTGGGAGGGGCGCCACCGCAGTTTTGGGAACTCACGATTCTGGGGGGAGCTCGCAGCCGGTCCAGCTGGTCCAGACTGGGATATGCTGTGTGTCCGGTCACTGTCGTGGCTCCGGGAGCTGTTCTGTACTGTTTCTGGTTATTTAGTAGTTGTTCTGGAGGATGAACTAAAATGCGCACATTGTTAAGCCGCCATCTTGACCCGGACCACTTCTTACTCTTTAATGCACCACTCTTGTCATTTTTTTTTGTTGTTGTTATTATTATTATTATTATTGGCATGAGCAGACTCCGGGAATCGAACCCGGTTTTTTTTTTTTTTTTTTGGCATGGCAGGTGAGAATTCTGCCACTGAGCCACCACTGCACTGCCCCACTCTTGTCATTTTAATTTACTCCTTTTCATCTGCTGTGGGCTTGGGAAACAGATAACCATCCTAGTAAGAAGGGGGTAGAAAATAAAAGTTAAAAAAAAAAATCTCTGCATATAATGACCATGTTTTAGGGACAGAAAAATCAGATATCTGGTTGGCCAACATTGTAAACAATAAGAAATGCTCAATAAAGTCCAGATGAAGCGTTATCCTGCCTATAAGGAAGCGGCATGATTTTATACGATGCCTTTACACGAAGCGGTGAGGTCAAATACAATGTGGTTTAAGGCTTTGAATCTAGAGCCTCCCTGCCTGGGTTCCGATGTCCAGCTCTGTGACCTACAAGCATTCCATTACAAAACTTAAGGAGACTTATTATATTCTCACTCAAAAGGCACCGAGATGTGTGCGACGGTTTGAAGCTGATGGGCCCGAGGAAATAATGTTCTTAAAGCTAACCCAGTCCTGTGGGTGTGCGCCCATTGTAAGGAGGACTCTGGTGAGGAGGATCTTAAATTGAGATGTTCATTCAGGGTGGGTCTTAATCCTCTTACTGGAGTCCTTTCTAAGGGGATGAAATTCAGAGAAAGCCACAGAGAGAGAGAAAGACCCAAAGCTGGGAGAGGAAGCCACTGAAGCGAGCAGCTGGAAGCAATGAAGCTGGAAGGGAAGGGAATGCTCAGCAGACATCGCCATGTGCAGGGTGACGGGGAGACAGAAAGTATTGTCTTGCTCACGCCTTGATATGGACATTCTCACGGCCTCAGAACTGTTAACTTATCAGCTAATAAGTCCCCACTGTTAAAGCCAGCCCATTTCTGGTATATGGCATTAAGGCAGCCTAGCAGACTGAGATGGTCTCCATTGTCCCAGCAGGCAGACATAAATTTTCTCAGATTTGGGTTTCCACTCAGTGCCTGTCCCTACACAGGCACTCCACAGCCCCCCACGAGTCAGGCTGTGAAGAGAGGGTCTGTGCCTGGGAAGCTGCAGAGGTGGTGTGAACAGCAGGAAATCACCAAGTGCAGGTAGTCACTTTACAGTGACCCCGAGGCAGGCCGGAGCTGACCTGTGCACAGCCGCAGGGCTGCGAGGTGCTGGCTCTGAAGTGTCCATGGGATGCACTTCCTGAGTATCCCAGCACCTCTCCCGGGCACTGTGCGACCAAGGCGCTTTCCTGTTGATGTCTGCTTAAAAGGAGCGGTGTTCTCACTCTGTTAGGAAATATAATATTTGGTTTGTTTGCTTGTGGGATAGGGTATGGAGCATAATCAAGGCAGTAGGTTACTTTTGTTAAATTCTGTGACTATAAATAGAGGATGATGGTGGGTATAGTGAAAACTACTGGGATTAGGGGTGATTTTTTATCCACTTTCTAAACTTTTTATAATACGGTTAAGTTGTTCTTACAAGTAAATGAACTTACGTGTCAAAATGCATTACATGAAAAATAATCTCATATAAAAACAGCCCATCAGAAAAGCAAATAAGTAAAAATCCACAATGTTGTGTGTTTCCCAAGAGTTGGATTCTGGACCAGGGCAATTAGAGTATAATTCTGTGATACAATGTTGCAGGCTTTAGGGGGCCCAGGGACCTTTGCCTCCTGGTGGCATTCATGTCCTTGTATAATACCCTTTCCTTGAGTGTGGGGAGGAAAAGTGACTTACTTCTCATTGATAGAATGTAGCAAACATATAGGGACTTCACCCTGTGTGATGTCATTGCATTTATAAGATTCTATCTTCCTAGCAGCCTTTGTTCCTTCTGCAAGCACTAGGAAATTAACTCTGCCAACACCCTGCGTGAGCTTAGGTGGACCCTTCCCCAACCCAGCCTCCAGGTGGGACCCCAGCAATGCTAACAGCTGACCGCAGACCTACAGAAGATTCAGCTCAGCAGTACCTGGACTCCTGGCCCACAGAAACTGGGGGGTTATCAAATGTGTGTTGTTTGAAGTTGCTGTATTTGGGATAATTTGTTATTCAGAAAAAGAAAACTAGTACAGATTTGGGTACCAGGAGTGAAGGTTCCTAAAAAGTGTGTTGTGCTGGTTTGAAAGGAAGTATGCCCCCTAGAAAAGTCATGTTTTAATCAAAATATCATTTCGTAAAGGTAGAATAATCTCTGTTCAATACTGTATGTTTGAAACTGTAATCAGATCATCTCCCTGGATGATGGAATTTAGCCGAGAGTGGTTGTTAAGCTGGATCTTGATTGGTTTATTGGGGTCCTATAAAAGAGGAAATATTTTGGAGAAGGAGAGATTCAGAGTGAGCAGAGCAGAACGAGAAGCCACAAGAAGCAGAGAGTCCACCAGCCAGCGACCTTTGGGGATGAAGAAGGAAAACGTCTCCCGGGGAGCTTCATGAAACAGGAAGCCAGGAGAAGAAGCTAGCAGATGATGCCTTGCTCGCCGTGTGCCCTTCCAGCTGAGAGAGAAACCATGACTGTGTTCACCAAGTGCCTTCTCGGATGAGAGAGAAACCCTGAACTTCATCGTCTTTCTTGAACCAAGGTATCTTTCCCTGGATGCCTTAGATTGGACATTTCTATAGACTTGCTTTAACTGGAACATTTTCTCGGCCTTAGAACTGTAAACTAGCAACTCATTAAATTCTCCGTTTTAAAAAGCCATTCCGTTTCTGGTATATTGCCTTCTGGCAGCTAGAGAACTAGAACATGTGTCTTTAGATTCAGGCTTGGGCAGAGGTTGGAATAATTTTGAGGAACATGACAAAGAATGCATAAGTCACCTCAAACTGACTTATTACTAGAAATTTGGACATTAAGGATGCTGCTGGTGGGGACTCCAAAGGAAGCGAGGAGCCTGTTACTGCAAACTGATGGAATGGTGATACAAAGCCCAACAAAACTGTCTTCTGGAGTTCAATGAAAGGAGAACTTGTAGGTGATGGGAACTTTATTTACGGCCAAGGAGGTTTCCAACCAAAATGTTGTTTCCAAACAAATGCGCCATTTGGTTTCTTCTCGCTGCTTTTAGTAAAATGTGAAAATGGAGATTAACTGAGGGAAGAACTGTTAGACAAAAAGGAATCATGATGTAATGACTTCCAAAGTTCTAAGCCTCTCCAGATGGCAAAAGAGGCTAAAAATGAAGACTTTATGACCTAGAAAAAAATCCAAGGATGTGACTGTTCAACCTTTTGAAAAAAACTCAGAAATATCATAGTATCAGAGTACTCAGTCCCACAGAGGGCCCTTCTAAGAGAGTAAGAATGTGCTGCACCAATCCTGTAATCAAACTGTAGGGCTTCCAAGTACCAACCCTCAGTCATTTCAGCAGGATCCCAAGACACAGAAGGGATTATTTCAGCAAGATCTGTGGGTGTGGTTTTTGTCTCATAGGGTGAACCCCACTCAACTCTATAGGAGACATGCAACGTTCTTGAGAAAAGTACCCTAGCTGAAACACTGTCAGATTGGCCTGGAAGAAATGGAGAGAGTGAAAAAACAAAAAATGAAAGGAGCCTTCAGATTTCCAAAATACCAATGGCAGGAAGTAAGCTGATAAAACCACTCAGATGCAAACACATGCTACCTTTCATATCAGAGAAGATGACTCAGAGGAAGAACCAAGACCCCAGAAGACAGAGCCAAAAGCCATGAGAATTATTCCCAGGCTTGAAACCTAATCAAAGAACTTTCACCATTATTTGCCCTATGATTCAGAATTACTATGGACCAGTGAATCCTTTCCATCTTCCATTTTCTCCCCTTTTAACCAAAGGGGAGCTCACAAACATCAGTTTTCGCCTATCCCACCATTCTATAATGGGTGTGCTGGGGACAGAAAACTGGTCTCTTTAGTTTCACAGGTCCATAGAAGGGAGCGGAATTGTGCCCCAGGAAATGTGCTTAACCACTGAGCCCAGGGGTGTCCATGAACTTGGATCTGATTTAGATGTTGAGTTTAGGGCTTCAAGCACATGCTTTAAATGATGAGGCTCTCAAGGACCATAGGAAGGAGTGAATATATTGTGCATACAGGAGGAAGTTATGTCATGAGAGCCAGAGGGTGGACTGTGGTGGGCCAGCTCTATGATGGGCTCATGATGCTTGCCTCCTGGGGTTTATGCCTTGTGTAACCTCTCCCTGAGTCTCGGGTCAGGATCTCCTACTTGCTTCTAACCAGCGGCATATGGCAAAGGTGATGGGATGTCTTTCTGGTGGTTATGTTACATCATGCTCCGACTTGCTAGCAGCCTCACTCTCTCTACCATTGCTGGCTTTAAAGACATAACTACCATAAATCCTCTAACTGAGAGAAACTCAATACTATCAGCAGCCACATGAGCAGGGGTGTGACACTTCCCCTGTCGACCCTCCAGATGAGAACTCAGCCCTGGCCAACATCTTGCATGCAAGCTCATGAGGCCTACATCTAAGACTCAGTAGGCCATTCCTGGGCTTCTTACTCACAGAACCAGGAGATGACAAATATGTGGTGTCTTAACCTGCCAAGGTCATGGTAATTTGTTACACAGTATGTGATTAGCATGGATCATTTATTTCATTAACATGAGTCAAGAGAGTGATGCCATCACCTAAGTAAGCATTTTAATGGCTATACTGTTATCGGTTTGCATCAACATTTTTGTCAATCTGAGCCTATTTAGAATGATTTATGACCCAGTTCATTTGTGAAATAGATAAATATATTATTTATGATCTAGTTCATTTGTGAAATAGATTTTAAAGATTGAACAAGTAGTAGTAATTTTTCTAAATTACTAAAGCTTTCAGTTGATAGAATTAAGTAGATAAAAGTTAACACAAAGTCTTACTGGGTGGGTGTGGTAGTTAGATTTAGTTGTCAACTTGGCCAAGTGAAGGCACCTAGTTCTGTTGCTATGGACATGAGCCAATGGTTTGTGAGCCTCATCTGTTGCTGATTACATCTGCAGTTGGCTAGGAGACGTGCCTGCTACAATGAATGACATTTGACTTAATTGACTGGTGCTTAAATGAGAGAGCACAAAGTAGCACAGCCCAAGCAGCTCAGCATACCTCATCTCAGCACTTGCAGCTCAGCCCAGGCCTTTGGAGATACAGAAAGAAATCACCCTGGGGAAAGTTGTTGGAACCCAGAGGTCTGGAGGGAAAGCCAGCAGAGATCTCTCTGTGCCTTCCCACTTAAGAAAGAACCTCAGATGAAAGTTAGCTGCCTTTCCTCTGAAGAACTAATGAAATAAATCCCCTTTTATTAAAAGCCAATCCATCTCTGGTATGTTGCATTCCGGCAGCTAGCAAACTAGAACAGTGGGGAAGGATCGTAATATGCACTGACTGCCCACGGTTTTCCAGACAGCTCCAGGATCTTTGCTCCCATGGTCTTATGCTCACAGCACTCCTGGGAGGAAGGTATTATTACTAAGCCTAGTTTACAGGTAGAAACACAGGTTAGAGAGGCTGAGTAACTTGTCCAAAGGATAGAGCTTGGACTTGAGCCCAAGATAGATCGGCACCAATGCCCATATTCTTTCCATACATCATGCTATTTATTTTTTAGGTTTTTAAGCTTTAGAGATGTTTTATTCATTGACATACTTTTCCCAATACATTTTTAAAAAGCCGTATCTTTAAATATTTTAAATTTCTATAACTATGTTTAACAAATGAGATAATACAAACGTAAATAATTTCCTTTATTTTTTCAGCAAATATATATATTTTTGCATGCTCTATGGCAGGGGTCGCATTTCATTCTTTTTCTATGTGACTATCCCCTAATTGCAGCACCATTTGTTGGATTTTTGTTTGGTTGTTTACTTTTTCTTTGTCTGCTTACTTGTTTGTTTTGTGGGAAGTGCATGGGCTGGGAATTAAACCCGGGTCTCCCACATGGCAGGCGAGAATTCTACCACTGAACTACCCTTGCACCCTCTCAGCAAATATTTTTAAGGTTTACTTATTACATATACAAATACAAAATATGTAATTTTAATATTGCTGGACTTTAGCCACGTTATTATTTTTTATTATTTCCATAAAAATTTGCATCACAAAGAATATTTGTATTTATATAGATATTAAAGAATAACTATATACTGGACATGAAGGAGTTTCTATTAACAAAGTTGATTTCAATCCAGCACTTGGATAAGCAGGCTGGATTGAATAGCATCCTTCTCAAACTTATGTCCACATGGAACTGGTGAACATTTCCTAATTTGGAAGTAAGGTTTTTGCAGATGTAATCACGTTAAGAAGTGGTCATATTGGATTCCTTAACCCAATGGCTGGCATCCTTATAAGAGAGGAAAATTTGGACGCATAGACACACAGAGACGGCCATGTGAAGACGGAGGCAGAGAGAAGAGCTATATTGCCACAAACCAAGGGACGCCAAGGACTGCTAGCCATGATGAGAGGATAGAAGGCAAGGAAGGTTTCTTCCTTAGGCCCTTCAATGAGAGCAGATCCCTGTCAAAACCTTGATTTTGGACTATTAGCTCCAAAACCATGAAATAATAAATATCTGCTGTTTTAATCCACCCTGTTTGTGGTCATTTGTTATGGCAGCCCCGGGAAGCTAAGTCAGTAGGTAAAGGAGCTACTGAAATGTGCTTTCCAGAAAGTTAAAAGCATGGCCCCACACAAACAAAAGAGTGGACACATGTGAAAGATATAATTCAACTCATTCTTTAGTAAGTGGGTCAGTAAGATGTATGTCTGGTTCAAAAGAGAATTTGAGGCTGGTCCAAGTGTAAGAAGTTAAAACTAGAAGAAATATATATTTTTTCTTTTTCTGTGTGAAAAATAACATATATAAGCTAAAATTAATTTACTACAGTCCGTTCAAACACAAAAGAACAATATCATGTGATCTCACCAATATGAACAAATTATAGTACACAAATTCACAGACTCAGGATCTAGAAAATAGACTACTTCCTAGGAGGTAGAATGAGGCGACAGGATGGGGAGCAGCTGCTTAAGATGTGCAGAATGCTGAACTAGGTGGAATTTAAATGAGTGGAAATGGGCGGGGGTGACACGGCAAGTTGCTGTGAGTACAATAAACCATGCTGAAGGGTGTGTGGGTGTGGTGAAAAGGGGAAGTTTAGAGCCATGTATGTCACCAGAGGAAAGCCAGAGGTTAGAGCATGGGATTGCAGAAACAGTCCATCTTGTGGCAGAGGTTGACTGTGACTAACACATGTATGACACTATTATAAGGAGTTAATAATAGAGGGGTATATGGGAAAAATGCACCTACAGCAAACTAGGGACTAGAGTTAACAGTAATGCTCTCCCATAAACAGGAAGAAATGTACCACACCAGTGCTAGGGGCAATGATGGCGGGAATAAAGGGATAGGAAGCTTTGGGTTTTCTCTCTCTCTCTCTCTCTCTCTTTCTCTTTGGAATAATGAAAATGTTCTAAAATTGATAGTGGAGATGAATGCACAACTATGCGATGACACTGTGAGCCAGGAACTGGATGGACTGTATGGTACGTGAATATACCTCAGTATAATTGTATTACGAAAGAAGGAATTTGAGGTATGGAGATTTATACAGTGGTCCGTCAACAGGAATGCTGAAATGAATTTCCTACCAGACATAAGACTGGTTAATGTCCTATAAGAGAATAAGCCATAATCTTTGGGATTATTTTTTCCACTAGATAAAAATTTGCATCTCTAATGGACAAGAATCTGTAATTCAACATGTAACTTAAGTTTTTAACCTTTAATTAACAGTAAACAGTGAGTCCGACCAAGTAGAACTTCCCAGGGGATCCCTGGGTGGGCTTCTTAAACAATTTGTTATTGAAGGGAAATGTCATGTACCTTTTTAACCTCTTTAAATTTTCTGTGTAACTTTTCATAGTCTAAAAAAATCCTTAAAACAATTTTATAACTGCTGATTTTTTTCTATGTCTATATGGGAAATATTCCCCCAAAATATTGAGCTGTAAATTGTGATAAAGAAAAGGCCAAAATTTGATTATCAGTGACAGATCTTATATACTATAATTTATCACCGATGAAAGTTCAAATTCCCCAAAGAAATAGCATTTTCACTGGTTCCATGACTCCAATGTCCTTCTCAGTAAATTGTGGGCCCTAGAGGAAGGATAAGATGGGAGGTAAGAGGTCTGGGGCGAAAAGGGAAACAGAAAAGAACAATGTTGAGGTCTGAGCCTACACATTCTATGAAATCATTTTAAGGGAGTCAGTCCTCAATGAAAAAGGAAAACCTTCCAGGGGATTCAAGGCTTTATGTGAAATTCTCCTTTGATGGTTTCGTTCTATCGGGAAGTGCCAAGTTCCCTTACAATTAAAAGGAAAAGGAGATGGCAAAAACGCCTTCTATACATCTAAAAAATAGATAAATAAGAGTGTGTTGCAAATCTTTTTTTTTTTTAGGGGTGTTGGTGATTTGACTTGAGACTAGGCTTATCCAGACACATTTATTAACAGTAACAGAGGACTGTCATTTTTAAGTCTTTCTGGAAAATTTCCTTTTTTTTCTATAAAAAAAAACCATGCACGTACATTAATGTGATATTTTAAAATGAAATTACTACGAAATCTAAAATTTTAGATTTAGGAGGAACTTAAGAGGGCATTTAATCAAACTCCTCATTTTACAGATAGGTTTCAGCCCCACAAACAAAATTAGAACTCAAAATGCTAATTAGAATATGCAGATATATAAACCTCTATACTGAGTGCATGTGTTTCTAGTTCCTGGTTCCGTTATAATCAATAGATGGAGTGAGGTGGAGTAACTCATAATGAAACCTATTCAAGCTGTTCTATATTCAGGAATTCAGATCTAAAGTAAGATTGAAAATGTATTTGAATGAATTCTTATTGAGGAAAAACAAAATGACAGAAACGCAAAGGGGCACACAGAAAAAACCCCACAAAGAGTCACCTTTATGAGAAAATGTCCAGGCAGCAGTAAGATTTCTTTTAGGATTAAAGCGATCTGCTGTCGTCTCTCCTTAAACTTCATCAATATTTGTATCTTCCTATGTATCCATAAAGATCTACTTATGAGTAAATATATCCTCTTCCTCCTACAAAGAGAATTTATCACATATAAAGAAATCATAAAGAAACAGTTCTGAAGTTTACGGTTATGCTTAAAGATTTCATGCTTGCACAAAGGTCTAGTTTAGAAATCAAGGTGGATGTTCTGAAATTTACCCTTAAACTACTTTCCCACTTCGTTTCTGAAATGTTCAACATAAACGAGTTGAGAACACTTGGTCCTGCTGGAAGTTCCTTCGCTCGCTAAGTTCGTAAACCCGCCTCGGTGTGCGGTCCGGCGCCCAGGCGAGGGAGCGAGGAGCCGGGGACCTGTCCCCCGCCCCGGGCGTCGGGGAAGGACAGGGCAGGACGCCACCGGCCGGGACCGCGCCTGTCCGCCGGAGGTCGCCGCGGTAACGGGGACACGGCTCACGCCGCCTGGCCGGGGCGCCCCGCGAACCCGCCCACCTGGCTGAGGCCCGAATGTCCTGTAACTGAAAAATGAAAACTAGCGATGCGTCGCTTTAATAGTTTAGACAGAAAAGTGTGTGTCCGTCAACAATTGTTTGCGAAATCACTGCTTAAAAATTTTTTTTTGAAGACTGGTTTAAAACTTGGGGGCCAGAGAGCAACACTGGGTGATCTCGAAAGGGCCGCGCAGGGAAGCCACTTCCAAAGACTCCTCGGAAAGCGGGGTGGCTACTGGCATCTGTTTTCCACTGTTAAGTGAGGGGGGCTCCCGGAACCAAAGAGACGTCAGGGACCCATTTACCTTGAAGTTGGGAGACTTTCGCTCCCCACCCCCGGCGAGGCCGCGGCGACGTGGGTCCGCTGCCGGGAAGGCCGAGACCAGGCCGAGGTCCCGGGTGATTCTTCGCTGGAACCCGAGGAGCCTTACTGGGGTCCCCGTAACTGCAGTCTCTAATGACCCAGCTGGAAGGAAAGAGAAACCACACCGGTGCCAAATTGCGGGTGGACTCAATAGCCGCTGTTGGCTGGGCCCGACCGGGGCTGCGGGGCGCGGGGCGCGGGGCGGGGGTGGGGGTGGGGCGTGGGGCTGCGGCGGGGCTGCGGGCCCGGGGCTGCAGCGGGGCGGGGGGGGGGGGCGCGGGGCGGGGCGCGCGGGACGGGGGGCCCCGGGGTCCCGCTGCGCCCTCATTAGCGCGCACTCGGCTTAATGGCTTCCTGTGGCTGCGTGTTTACTTGTCATTTGTTCTCGGCTTTGTTTCCCAGCTACCGAGCTCAAGACTGCCAGCGACTCTTTTCCTTAGTTAAGCGAATTCCGGGCTCTGGACCAGCGTCCCTGCCAGAGCCGCCCGCGCGCCGTGCGCCGTGCGCCCCAGACCCCGCGCAGTCCCGCGGCCGCTTGTGGGGGACGCGAGCTGGGGACGCGGTTCGGACGCCCGTGCGCCGTCGGTCTGCGCCGGGCGGCGCCCTCCAGGTTCCCTCTCCCGGGGCTTGCTGCTGTCGGCTTAGGAATCCCAGCCCCGACCCTCAGCCCTCGGGCGGCGCGTTTGCCCAGCGCTGGTAGGAAAGGTCCCTGCCCGCTCCAGCTTCTCGGGGACATTTGCGATGCTGGGGGCTTCAATTGTGACGAAAATCATAAACACCTCCGTTTTGCTTTTTCGCGTCTCTGTTCTGAGACGCGCACCGGGAATGAGTGGCGCTCTTCCTGCAGCGGGGGGAAGCCCGACCTCGGGGCCTCTTCGGCGGGAACCTAGGAGCTCTGAGCCTCCGCAGAAAGCAGCGAGGATTGCACAAAAAAATTGGCGGATAAAAATGTCTTATGAGTGCTGAAGGAATCTACACTTGCATCATCCAGAAACCACCCCCCACCCCGATCTTTTCGGAATCCTGTGCATCCCCAGCTTTATTCTCGAACTGAAAGGGGGAAATGCAGCCCTCAGTTTCTAAATGCCTGGGTAAATGAGAGGTTCTTCCGGGGTCACTGCTTTAAGGCAGACACCCTGCATCCCCAGCTGCGCTCTCTAAAGCGGGCCTGGTCAGTTTGACATTCCCCATGTGTAAGAGACGGAATATTTAACAGAGGTGAAAGTCCTGATACCTGTTTTAAATTGACCTGGCAAATACATCACTTACTATCATGAGCAGCATATTCCGATGTGACCATTAGTTTATTGTGTGTGGTAATTCTGAAGTCTCCATGTCAAAGGAAGATAAAATTAGAAACTGAATTTTAAGGGAGAGTTCTTTACCTCCTCTCTCCCCAAAGAGGAGGCTGTCTCCCCACGCTCCCGCACAAGAATTGCCGTTTTATTAACTCCTAGCTGCTACTTAGGCTAACAAAAAGGAAGAAAGAAAAAGACTACCTCCTTTCAAATTGTTCCCTTTAATTTGTAAATATAAGTAACTCTTAGACTTCAGGGACAAAGATTCTCAAGGCTGGCTTTACATTTTTGGCGTCAGATACTGTTGAAAAGTTTTCCCTGAGTAGAGAGCTGCAGGTTATCCAAATTTAGGCTCTGATGTTTAGAACGGGACTTAAAATTTTTAATTATCGGCTGATTCACTACTTGTCATTTAAAATGCCACCCTGCAATGCATATGTATTTGTTCCCTTTCAAAATAAGAGAATGAATGGACCAAATGTGCATTCTTGAAGAATAGGATTGACTCTGAAGATTTTTGGAAACTTATTCAAGAGGAAGCTCACGGAACAGAAATCAAAGAAAAGCTCCAGAACACAACTTAAAAGTTCGTATTTTTCCTTCTGGATTTTTATAAATGCAGAATTTATAAAAACATGGCAATTATTTCCGGGGAGTAGTACCAGAACCTACCTTACTCTGGTTACTATTACAGGAAAGCTGCTTTTCAAAGTTTAAAAATTGTGTTAAATGTATTGATTATTTGTATCAGTTTTTAAAATTAAATAAGCACTGAAAAATATCATTTAGATGTTTGACGTTTTCCTTTAGTGTTCTAAAGTTAATAATGGCAGTAATCACTAGAACTACATTTCTAGATGTAACTAGCGAGAGGAAAACTACATCTTTTTTTCTCAGTATCCAACCAGTGTGGTTTCTCTCTCCACAGTGCAGAAACGCATTTCAGTAAATATTGAGCATTTGCTTCTTGTGAAGAACTGTGCACAGGCATTAAGTGATCAATAGTCTAAAGAATGAAAAATTAGTGTTGCCCCCAAAATGTTTGAGGTTCAAGAATGTGAGATTTTAAAGGAAGGCTGTGAGGAACTTTGTGAGTTAAATTTTCATTATTTTGCCAGGGGCAGCTACTAACATTGCACAGCGGGTTTCACCTCAACGGTATCATTTGCCTTTATGGAAACCTGCTTTTTAAATGAATATGAGATCCAAACAGCTTGAAAGTAAATGGAATTAAGACTGATATTTTCAGAGAGCGAATGGCTCCTCCTCTCCTTTGCTTGGCTTTGCGTGTCTCAGGGAAGTTGCTTGTTTCTAGGGACCTGCTTCCAGGCGTCTGTGAGGCAGCTGCCGCCGCCTCCTCTGTTCTGCTCTGTGATGACATCTCTTGGGTTCGTGTGTAAATATTTACCAGCTGTTCGCCCCTGCCGGGCACTGAGCTCTGGGATTCCCTGGTGCACTGCACCCTGTGCTGACACGCCCACTGTTTCCTTTGGGTAAGATGCTGAGACAACGTTTTTTGGGTTGACCATAATCTTTTATTAATTATGCATTTGTGTTCATATTCCAGGCTTCTCTAGACTCGTCGCTCTGACAGGCTATATCATCTTTCCTGTCACTCCACAAGCTGTTAAGTGCTATTTCCATAAACTGTTAGGTGCTATTCCCATAAACAGGTCCAAAGAACGTTGGTTCAGATCTGCAGATTTCTTAACTAATTTGTTTAATCCCTTTAACATTAGAAGTTAGTTTCCAGAGAGAAAATGTAAACACTGTTAGGAGATGACTTCCAGTTTTTTTTTGAAGACTTGGAAAACCAAGTAAAAATTATAGGGTAGCCTTTTGGAGCCAAGGGGGCCCCTTCCTGAAGGGGAGCCTCAGGGCGTCTCAGCAGGCCGTGAAGCTCCTTGCTCCTGTGGGTTAGAGCAGAGGTGCCAGGGGTGGGGGTGGGGTGAGGGGGTGTGGGGGTGTGGATAGGGTGGGGGTGGGGGTGGGGGGGTGGGGGTGTGGATAGGGGTGGGGGCAGGTGTGGATGGGGGTGGGGGCGGGTGTGGATAGGGGTGGGGGGTGGGGATGGGGCCCATGGGCTCAAGGAAGGTATGGGCAAGCACTGGCCCTGGTGGGTGGACTATGGGATGGGCGCTTGGCACTTTCACCCTGAGATGCCCCTTGAGGCATGGGGACCGGAATTAAATTCATGGAATCTCAAACACTGTGGGGCTTTGTAATGGACATGGAAGCCTGGGGCACCTGAGCAAAGATTTCCAATTAGAGATTTAAGGTGGGAAACAACCACACACACAAAAAAATGTTTTTGCTCTTAAAGCCATGCATGTGTGAAGGTGAAATCGGAAAGTTTCTCATCAGTTTAGAAGATTTACCAAATTTACCAGATTTACCAAATCACTCTTGGGCATTATTGATTGTTTTAAAAAAATCTACCCATAGTTATGTATATATTATTGAATACTGAGAGGCCAGGATAAATCTTGCAAAGTTGAAAGGATTGCAACTTTCCAGCCTTATGCCAAAAGGTGTTCCTGTGCAAATGATAAGCTTGACCTTTGATATTAAGCAGCGTATCTGAGTGTGAATTCATATTCTTTCCTATTTATGGGGTAATGAAAATTTATGCTATCAAATGCTGAGCTCCATACCCACACGAGGAAATCAGCCATCCTGGTAGGACTGAAATGTGTCTTCCCAGTGTCTGAGCCTCGAACCTGGCCTCGGACCGCTTCCGGGGAAGGGAAACCAGGCCGTTGGGCAGCACTGACCGTAACAACAGGCTCTGCCTTGCCAGGGAACAAGGGGCACAATTTTTCATAGTGATGAAAATGTATTTTTAAACCCTGTATTTTAATTTCAATGAGCAAAAGCTTTTTTGCATGCATACTATATCCCAAGCTTTTCCTTACCTAGAATTGAAAGTTCCATTCCAGTAAAGTGATTAGTGTAACAAACATTGAATTCTTACTGTGTGGAAAGGAATCCTTTGCACCATCCACTTTCACTTGGATGATATCAAAAAGAGAGCCTTGTTCCCTACCTTTGAAGGATGCAGACTGTTCTGGGGAAGATAAAACATTCCCTGAAAGTGGATTGAGGAGAATAACCAAATGAAAGCATGACTTTGGTGAGAAAGAAAACAATGAACTTGTTCTTTGTAATATGAAATCAGGATGAAGGTGATTCCAAAGAAGCTTTGGATAGAACACAGGGTCTTAAAGGATTGGCTTTCATAGAGAGAGGGCTTCTTTCCTTGAGAAGTTTGCAGTCTGTCTTTGATGGTCTGAACTGGTTTTAGTCATTGACTTCTTTAACTTGCAGGCTTCTCCTACGGATGGGGGAATGGCTTACACCTGATATAATACATGGTGTGTTTTTTTCCCCATCTTTTTTTTTTTTTTTTCTGTTCTGCTAGCCTGTGAATGAGTGGCGTTTTAACTCTGATATTTACCAAGTTAAGGGAACACTTTCACCAAGTTAGCATGCCAAGGTTTGAAAATTAAAGACAGAAGATCTAGAATACAGTGGCAGATATTATGGAATGTATTTTTGATGCCTGTACTATGCCAGTTAGCTTTCAAAATTGAGGCTTTTTTTTCACGCTTATGCCAAGCAGTGTGTGGTATCATGGAAAAGCTCAAAATCGGAATAAGAAAATCCAGGTCTGATTTCTCTTCTTGTTCCTTGGTAGGTGATTGGAGAAGTCCTCAACTTCTCTGAGTTCACTTCTTCATCTATAACGGGTGATAAATCCTATTCTATAAGCGCATTATGAGAGAAACCCATGTAAGAGAGAAAAATGAAGAATTTATGCTGCTTAAGATTTGCTTTATTTTGTTCTATATGGTTTTGTCAAGTTTTTATCTTCCCAAACAACTTTAAAGAACGTGTCCTGAACTTCTTCACCAGAAGATGGTTTTCAGCACATAGGGTGACCGAAGAAGCTATTTGGAGGAATGAAGGTTATTTGAGTTTGTTCTCTTCTCGCCTCTCCCCAGCGCTCAGCCTGTGTACACGTCCCAGCTGTGTCCCTGTGGTGGGGCCGGGGCAGGCTGGGTCCTCACACCTTGGTGTGAGAGCACATCATTCTTCTCTCAGGTGGCTGAAGATGGTTGGAAATTTAATTTGCAGCGAACATTCTTTTTATGGTACTACATTCTCTGGAGAGAAGACAAAAATGATCTCATGAGTGTAGACTCAGAAGTTCCATTTCACACTTTTGGATAAATATAAATCTGATCTGCTGATCTGCTGGTGGTGATTTTCTCAGAGAACGTTAGAAATGTGGAGCTTGTGAAAAAATTCATGATCCTTCTGAAAGTGGCTTCATTCTCTACACAGAAATGGAAGAGATTAAAATGCTTATGATGTTCATTATTTGGGACTATCCCTTTGAATTCACAGAATACCCAGAAACGGTTTTATTTGTACCATAGATCCGTGCACGAGTATAGAAATATTTAGCACCAGCAAGAGTGGGAAAGAGTTTGGTGGAGTTGGAGGTTGCAAAACAAAGATGGAAAAGTAGTCCCTTTTAAAGAAGAAAGCTGTGCTGGATGTAAGGGTCGACATAATTCTCACAGGAAACGCTAAGACAGGCTGTGTGAGCCCAGGGAAGTTAAGCCTAAGAGGAAGTACAGCATGGCCTCAAGGAGTTATCATTTTCACGTGGATATATCCTGAGTGGCTGCAGAGACTAGAACAAGGACCAATGGGATGAAGTGACAAAGAAGAAAATTTGAATGCAATTGAGATGGAAAAGTTCATGTTGTATATAAGTTTCCACAATTTAAAAATAAATAGAGCAGCAAAAGAGTTGGTGACAAGTGAATGCAGCGCATGACCCTGGACTGGATCTAATCATCAAGGAGAAAAGGCTCAAAAGGACATTCTGGAGGGCAGGCCATGGTGGCTCAGCAGGCAAGAATGCTAGCCTGCCATGCCAGAGGACCCGGGTTCGATTCCCGGTGCCTGCCCATGTAAAAAAAAAAAAGCAATGATTATTTGGACAGCACAATACTACCCAATTGTAATGCAATTATGTTAAAACACTGAATGAAGCTGCATGTGAGGTATAGGTTTTTTGTTTTTGTTTTTTTTGTTTTTTTCTTTCTATTATTGTTTTAATTCTTATTCTGTTGTCTTTTTATTTCTTTTTCTAAATCGATGCAAATGTACTAAGAAATGATGAATATGCAACTATGTGATGTTATTAAGAATTACTGATTGTACATGTAGATTGGAATGATTTCTAATTGTTTTGTTAATTCTTTTTTTAATTAATAAAAAAAAAAAAGGACATTCTGGGACACATGAAAACACTGGAGTAGAGAGCAAAAGCTTTAAATCAGTGCCAAATTTCTTCCTTGGTGACTACACTTAAAGAGGTTACATAAGTGAATAAATACCCTTGTTTTTGGAAATGGACTTGGACATATTAAATATTCAAGGAGATGATGTGGACATGGATATATTCCAAGTGTTCAAGGAGCATGACGCATGCAACCTTCTCTCAGATGTTCAGAAAATAGATGGATAAATAGACAGGCAGACAGATGGACAGATAGATGGAACGACAGAGCAAAGGTGGCAAAATGTTAAAATTGGTGGATCTGTTGGAGAGGAGCATGTTGGAGTTATCTGGGTGGGTTTTGTCTTATATTTCAACTATACTGTGAGTTTGAAATTATTTCAAAATAAAAACTTAAAAAATAAGAATTTTAGTACAATATGAGGGATTTCTTTCCTTTTTTTTTTGATGCCAGAATGTGAATCTTGAGACCAGGTTGGTCTATGGTAAGTTGGGGTGTTTAAGTCTAGGCTGGTTCCCACACCCTCCCTGCCCCTTGGATTTCAGCCTGGAGAGGGGCGTTCGCCTCGGTGCACTGTAATAGCCCTTGCAACCTGAAATATGGAACGATCATAATTGCACAGCAAAGGCAGCAAGAAAAATAAAAGTGCACAATGTGCAAAACAAACCCAACTCTCTACAGAAAACTCCCTATTCAGGAGAACGCTTGAGCGTAAACTCTAGGTTGTAAATGGGAAGCCACGATACGAATATAAGCCCTTGTCAAATCATAATGCCAAAACTAGTTCTCCACTTAGGGCTTTTTAATAGAGTGTTAACATTATTTTGTTTATAAAAAGAGCCAAATTTAAATAGGACTTATTTTACAGTGAATAATCTGTACAGTGTTATGGGGAATTGTTTCATAATGTGAAATAAAAATAAAGAGTTCACTAAAATTCTTTAATAAAAACTGTTCTACAGTAAGGCGATAAGATATAGGCTAGGCGAGTGACTAAATATCATTGTGCTTAATAGATACGGTGCTTCAGGCATTGGGCATGTCACAATTAATCTTCACCCAAACCCTATGAAACAATACATTTCCATTTTTTTATCAAGTCCATTTTATAAATGAGGAAATGCAAACTTGGGACAGTCCAGTTGTCCAGGGAAACCAGTGAGCGGGCAGATCCCACATCCAAACCCAGACAGCCTTACTCAAGTGCCCGCAGATTTAGCCATGCTAGCAGTAGGAATATGGAGTCAACTGATGCACGTGACAGGCGCATCTAGAGGGAAACTGTGGTGACCTGCAACTATGTACTTTAGAAAACCATGTTCTTGGTCCACTCCTGTGAGTGTGAACTGTTATAAATAGGACCTTTGGGTGAGGTGACTTCAGTTAAGGGGTGGCCCCTCATTCTATGGGTCACCATCCTTATAAGGGAAAGAAAAATTTGTAAAGTCTGTTCTGTTCAACTGATGTTGCCGTTGTGTGACCTTGGTAAGAAGCAGTTGAAGTGCGCACCCTAGCTGGGAAGACCGGCTCTCCTCCGAAAGGAGGTGCATTTGATCAAGTTATCTAGGTCCCAGCAAGCTTCTCTCGGTCCCTAGCCAGTTCCCAGAGGACCCAACTGGGCCCGGTCACTAAGCTAATTGGAATTTGGCCACTATTGTGTGAAGATATCATAAAAACTGCATGCAAGCAGTTAGAGAGAGGGAGAAAGGAAAATCTTATGAAGAAGAGAGCAAGAGGAGAAACTTAGGAGAGGAAGTAGAGAGAGGAGAATCTTATGAGAGAGGGAGAGCACCTCATCAAAATCTTAAGCTGTGCTATGAATTTTAACTAAAGAGACTTTGAATACTCTCCAAGATTGTTGTGGAATTTCACTAATGAGACTTGGAATGATGCTTCTGAAACTCTCCAGCACATCTCTGCAGGTGTTAGTGCCATCTTATCTGTTGATGTAACTATGCCTTATTTTTTATTATTATTTTTTAAACATAACAACATGCAAACACAAACATTCTTACCATATGATCATTCCATTCTTTGTATATAATCAATAACTCACAATATCATCAGAAGATCATCACCATGATCATTTCTTAGAACATTTGCATTAATTCAGAAAAAGAAATAAAAAGAAAAAAGAAAAAAAACTCACACATACCATGCCCCTTACCCCTCCCTCTCATTGATTGCTAGTATTTCCATTTACCCAATATATTTTAGTCTTTGTTTCTCCTATTTTTTTTCTATACCTCTTATCACTCCCTTTTATTGATCACTGGCATTTCAATCTCCTAAATTTATTTTAGCATTTGTTCCTCCTATTATTTGTTTTTAATCCATATGTTCTACTCATCTGTCCATACCATAGATAAAAGGAGCATCAGATGCAAGGTTTTCACAATCACACAGTCATATTGCGAAAGCTTAGTCATTATACGATCATCTTCAAGAAACATGGCTACTGGAACACAGCTCTGCTTTTTCAGACAGTTCCCTCCAGCCTCTCCATTGCACCTTAACTAAAAAGGTGATATCTATATAATGCGTAAGAATATCCTCCAGGATAACCTCTCGACTCTGAAATCTCTCAACCATTGACACTTTATTTTGTCTCATTTCTCTCTTCCTCCTTTTGGTCTAGAAGGTTTTCTCAATCCTTTGATGCTGAGTCCCAGCTCATTCTAGGATTTCTGTCCCATGTTGACAGGGTGGTCCACACCCCTGGGAATCATGTCCCATGTAGGAAGGGGAAGGGCAGTGAGTTTGCTTGTCATGTTGGCTGAGAGAGAGAGACACTATGCCTTCTTCTTCCTCTTTTTTTTTTTAACCATGCCTTATTTTTGAAAGCTCTTTTAATTCCTTTCCTAGTAAAATCTTTTTATGTCATTAAAGTCTGTGTTATCTGTGAATCTGAACCTATAAATTAAGTGGCCACAAATATCACGTTGCCTTTCGTGCAACAATCCTGCCATGGGGTCCTTACAGAGAGGGAGCCGTGGGAGAGCGAGAAGCTGGAGGTCAGCAGCACCTGGAACAGCACGGGCGCTGAAACGCCGCGGCATCCCCGAGGCTGCCGGCCAGCTGGAGGATGCCCACCCCAGGAGGGACCCAGCCGTCCTGCCTCTGAAACCATCAGCCAATAAAGCCCTGTTGCTAAGCCAACCTGTTGAGTTGTATTTGTTTTAGGAAGTTTAGGAGGCAAAATTGTTTGTGATCAGTAAAAATGACTCCACCAATTTCCATATCAATATTTATTAAAAATGAGTGTAATGTGACATTCACATCTGAAAGTCCTTTACTGCTTGTTGCCTACTGGTAAGGGTCTTCCCCAGACACCTTTCCATAGGTGGGCCCTTCAGGTGAATTTGGAAATTGGTTTTGAAACCCAGGAGAACTGGCGCATATGGCACCAAACTGTGAGAAAGGCCCCTGGCTTTTATCTGGCCCCTGCCTCTGGCACCCCATGGAAGCTCCTGTTTGGTTTGCCCAGATTAAGGCAAACATATCTTTGGCTTAATATTGTTGCTCAAGAGCTGACTGAAGGAAGAGATTGTTCACAGAAAGGTGAGAAAAAATAAAACTGAAATGAGGCAAGACCTTTTTTTGACATGAAAAGGAGAAGTGCCACTTGAAATTAAATCCAAAATGAACAATGTGTCAACCAGGAGGAAGATGAAGTGTAAACAGGACCCGATTTAGGGGCTGGATAAAGGAGAAAGTGAAAGAAGAATAAAAACTAAGAATGGACTCGTGGCCAGCCTGCAGCAGATTCGTGCCCCTATCTGTAGACTCTCGTGTGGATAGTTCGTACAATTTTCTTGTCTGTGTGTTTTCACATTTTCTGTCTAAAACCACGTAGCACCGGGCTGTGGATTTTACCAGTGATGCAATACCAGTCAGTGTGTCACTGCCATCCCTGACATGAGGGGCTGGGCACAACGCAGCTAATTAGCCTCGGCTCCCTCCATTCAATTGCTTGAACTTCAGAAAGTCGTGCCAAGGGTGCCCCTTAAATACTGAAATCGGATCCCCTTTTGAAGAAGAAATGACCACATTTCTTCTCCTGGAGACTCAGCTTGTGCAAGTTCTATCTTGGTGGCTTTTTCAGCAGAAAAATTCAGGATTGGGTCAGCACAGAAAAGCCTAAATGCCCATCCATGCTGGGACCTTCCTCTTCTAAGTCAAACTTTGGACTATTGGTTGAATTATTATATTGGGAGGGCATTTTTGCTTGATCCTGAAATTTTTAAAAATGATTTTATTGATATGTATGTAGTATCAATTAATGTATATACATGACTGTTTGCCCCTGACAGATCAGACAGTCATCCTTTCAGCATTTGGGAGCAACTCCAAAGGTCTACAATCGAATCACCTTTTTGGGAGACTGATGTACAAAAGCAGAACCATCTGGGCCACGGGTTTGCCTGGCCGGCTCCTTGGCATCTTCACCTCTATAGGCCTGGCTGCTCCGGGCTCGTTTTACGAGGGAGATGAAGAGTGTATCATCAGGTTCAATTGTGGGGTAGTATCAGCAAATCTGAGCTTCCTTAAGCATGTTGGGATTCGACTTCTCAGCAATTTATCAAAGATGACAATATATCCTCTCCTATGCAGTTCACTGCTGGGAGTCTGGGGCTCCCAGCAGCCCCACTGCAAAACTATTAGAAATGCAAGTTCTCAGGCCCCACACAGAACCTACTGGGTGAGCAGCCGGGGCGTGGGGCCCTGCAGCCTGCGTTCTAAGGAGCCCTCCGGCTGATTTTGATGACTGCTGGTGTTTGAGGTCCACCGCGCTGCAAAGTACCCTAGCTGGTGTTTAAAAACCCTGATTTCATCGCTGTGACTTTAGACTTTACACCATTAACGTGATGCTTGTTTCTGAAGGTAAATCTTTTTTATTTTGCACACTGGGCCCCAGGCCAGCCCTTTCCAATGCTTTACTCTTTGCTGTCCCCTTGCTTTGTCGTAGATGTAGAGGACAAAATATACAAACTAACCAGCCTCCAGGTTGGCCAGGGCTGCAAGTTGTTTTTCTTTTTTCCCAGCGGTGGAAACAGAGTTGCCCTGTCCAGGCACCTACTGACCAATGGCATTATTGGTGAGAAATTCACGTGAGATTCAACTGCTGCTGGGAGAAAGCGAACCCTGACTCCATTAACACCGACTCTAAACCCGGGGGCTGCAGGGCAAACTGCTAAGGTGCATCTCTTTCTGGTCCAAGGTGGGGAAGATAAGGGAGGAGACTTATCTCCAAGGGTGTGAACAAGAGTCTGTATGAATAACTGTGATAGTTAGGTTCAGGTGTCAACTAGGCTAGACGAAGGTGCCTAGTCCAGTTGCTGTGGACATGAGCCAATGGCACGTGAACCTCATCTGTTGCTGATTACATCTGCAGTCGGCTAGGAGGCATGCCTGCTGCAATGAGTGATGTTTGACTTAACTGGCTGGTGCTTAAATGAGAGACTCAACGTAGCACAGCCCAAGCAGCTCAGCACACCTCATCTCAGCACTTGCAGCTCAGCCCCGGCCTTTAGAGATACAGAAAGAAATCATCTCGGGGAAAGTTGTTGGAACCCAGAGGCCTGGAGAGAAGGCCAGCAGAGATCACCCTGTGCCTTCCCACGTGAGAAAGAACCTCAGTTGAAAGTTGCCTTTCCTCTGAAGAACTATATGCTAACTAAATAAATCCCCTCTTATTAAAAGCCAATTCGTCTCTGGTGTGTTGCATTCCTGCAGCTAGCAAACTAGATCACTAACCCTCTCTGCACTTCCATAGAGTACAAGCCCCAGATCCACCAAGCACGTAGCAGTGACCAAAACTGCTTCCTAAAAATTTCATCATGCCTCAAAATTGAATTAATTTTTAATTAACCTGAGCCCTCTCTCAGTAAGGTCTTTTATTTTACACCTAAATCCCTGGACTAAGAATAATTTCTAATATGTACAGGGAAATTTAATGCCTCACAAAGTATTTTTATGGTACTTTAGCTTTGTAATTGTTAGCTTTGTAATTATTCTGCAGGCGTTTTGTACCTCTGCACAATTAATTGAGACCCATTTTTTTAATGATCTATAGCATGCAGCTAGAACTGGCATACAGCAGGTTCTGAATAAATGAGGAGAGAGGATTAGGAGGAGAAAGAAAAAAGACTGGGAGGGCAGGGAAAACAGGATTGAAACTAAAATAAAATAATGTTTTAAAATTTAATTAATCATATTAGAGAACAGATTTCTTAAAAGGAAGGTCACGAGGGGCTCTGAGGACCCCCAAGGCTGACCTGGTATTATTATAGTGTCAGATAATTTTGCAAATTTGCTAATCTTAGAGCCAGATTTTAACTTCCATTTTCCAACTCTTAATAAAGATTGTTTTCAGGCATTCTAGCAATGAGAATGCTTCCTGGCACACGGTAGGTGCTCATCAAAGATTTGTTGGATGAATGGATGACGCAGATGAAAGCACTGTGTGTAAAACCAGAGGGAATGAGCCCCTGATGCCTCTTTGGCTGCAGCTGGTGGGCTGTATTGTCGGCTGCTTGGAGTTGTGCTCTATGCTCAGGGTTGGCCAGAAGGCCTTAGGAAAAGGTCTAAAACAGTAGCAATGACGCATCTGGACCAGCCTTTCCTCCCTCTGAGCTCACTCTGATTCAGCCAACATGTCTGCCCTGGCAGGCTCAGGTGTATTTCTAGAGAGGGGTAAGCCTAGGTGAGCAGTGAACTGGGTCTGAACACTATTTACAGATTTAAGTCCCCAGCTACCCTGCCCTAACAGATTCTCCCCAACGGCTCTTTCCCACCCTGGAACAGTGTCCTCTTGGTGAGCATGAGGAGTCAAATAAATAGAACTTGTCCCTGGAGAATGAGAAAAGGGACCTGGTCGATGTTTCAGCTTTTAAAAGAGGAAACCAAGATGATGGTTCACCCCATGAACCAACTTACTGACTTACAGGGATGGGGCTATGTACCCCAGAAAAATATGTTCTTCATCTAAATCCATTCCTGTAGGAGTGACCCCATTGTACACAGGACCTTTTGATGAGGCTACTTCAGTTAAGATGTGACCCGCCTCAATCGGGATGGATCTTAGTTCTATTACTGGAGTCCTTTATAAGAGAATGAAATACAGTCGGGGAAAGAGAGAGAAAGCCACGGGAAGAAGCTGGAGGAAGCCAGGAGAGCCCACTGTGTGCACCGCCACATGACACAAAATCCCAAGACCAAAGAATCACCAAGCCACCTGCCCCAGAAGGCCTCGTCTTCTGGAAGAACACATACCTTGATGATGTCTGGACTTTGGACTTCAGCTAGCCTCAAAACCATGATAATAAATTCCTGTGGTTTAAGCCAACCCAATGCATGATCTTTGTTTTAGCAGCCAAGACACGAAACATGGCTTTTGAAGAATCTTAGACGGTGAACTTCCTGCCAGATCTTGCGTGCTTCCTGCCTGAGTTGTGGCCTCAGTACCTGAATACGAAGCTGTAAGAAATTCCTAATTAGGCATTAGTTTTCAGGAGACAAATGACCCCTGACAGCTCTGCTCACTCCAGTGCTAGCACACTTCAGCCTTTCAGCACAAGCATCTCCAGAACAGCAACTCAAGAGAACAAGTCACCTCTTAGCTCAAAGGACTGTGCACCTGTTGATAGTGGAATTTGAATAGTTTGCATGCTACTTCTTTTTGAGGAAGAGTGAGCAATCAAACTGTAACACTGATTCTGCCTTGGCCTATTTTTTGTCACACTTCACATACAATCTGTCAGAAAATCAAGTGGGCCCTACTTTCAGACTATATCCAGAAAAAGCCATAGAGTAGTTTTGAACTTTATGTAAATAGAATCATATAGTAATATGTACCTCTCTTTCTTTCTCCAGAATCTGACCACATCTAACCATTTTTGAGCCCAAACATACTCCTCTCTTGTCTAATTTATTGCTTTTTCTGCCCCTTAGCCCCACCCCCATACATGCTAAAATAGTGTATTCCTAATACAAGAGCCAGATAGTCCTATTTAAATAGGACTATTTAATAGTCCTATTTAAATAGGACTATTTAATAGTCCTATTAAAGCGTTTCATCATCTACTGCTGTGAAACAAATTGCCCCAAAGCTTAGTGGCTTCAAACAACCATGTATTATTCCTAAAGGTGGGTGGGGCTCAGGTGGGTGGTTTTTTTGTAGGTGTCACTCACCTGAGTGCATTTACGGTGGTTGAGCTGGCAGCAGGACATCGGGGCAGCCTCAGACCTCTCTCTCTGTCTCTCTTTGTCCCTCTGTTTCTCTCTATCTCTCTTTATGTCTGTCTCTGTCTTTGTCTCTTTGTTTCTGTCTGTCTTTCAGCAGGGTGGTCATGATTCCTAAAAGTCATGCTTTGTAAGTGGCAGCTGACCCACTTAAGATGGAGCAGCAGCCACAGTTCTTGGAACTGGTCTTGGAAGTCCCTGAATTTCATTTCTACCACATTCTACAAGTCAAAGCAAGGCAAAAGAGCCACCCAGATTCGAGGGGAGTGGAAGTGCCTCCTCCTGAAAGGAGGAGCAGTTTAGTAGATAATGTTGAAATCCTCATTTTCCTTAACGTAAATAGGAATATGCAAGGAGGGGAGGAATTGTTTGGGGCTACCTTTGGAGATTGGCTACCAGAACGCGTAAAAGGTAAAGCAGCTCGTGCACGCATCCTCTGCCCAAATCCTCCACCGGCTTCATGTATTGTAAAAGCCAATGTCCTGGCTTCAGGTGGTCTCTAAGGGTGATTTATTTACTTACTGATTGGTTTATTCCTATGACTCTCTTCACTCGAGTGTAAATTCCTTCAGGACAGGAATTTTTATTTGTTCGTTTTCCTCTAAGCCTGGCGTGGCGCCTGGCACAAAGGAACAACTCAACCGGTATTTGCTGAATGAACAGAGAAAACATATATCAGTTATATATAATTGCATCACCCCAGGCACATTTATTTTTGTTTAGTTGCCGGATTGTATTTTATAACCATTCCCTGAGAGATAATCGAGTAAAACAAAGTAGCATAACCACTTGCTGTTAAGTAAGATATCAGATAAAAAATACAGTCCTGAATCTGTCTGAGTTAAGGTTATTCCTTTGAGGCAAAGGCAAAATGCTGCCCCAGAATCGAGTAAGTGCTCACAGCAAAGCTGGCCATACTGCAGCCCATGTGGACTGAGTTGGGGTGGCAGGAACTTTTACCTCTGAGTCTCATTGATGGGCCAGTGTTGCTAAAAGATGACAGAATGTGGTGCCACCGTTGGACCTGCTTAGTGACAGGCTTTATTTCTACTGGATTTATCCAGTGACATTTCTCTATTCTTGTTAAACCTAGAGTGATGATTATCATTTTTCCCTGGTGTCTTGCTAGGCTATGATTTCCTATCAAAATGAATTCTTTTTCTTGTTTTTGATAAACAAAATATACCAGTCTTGAGATTAAAATATAATAAATTAATATAGAAATAAAGTAATTTTACCTCTTTGCTTGCTCCAGAGCTGTATTCTTTCCTTTAATTGTCTTTGTTTCGGGGAGAGCCACATATGAGACATTGACAAAAAGATAATGTTTTTACACAGTAAAATAGATGGCAAATATTGCGCTATAATTCTAGAAACTTAATTCATGCCTCTTTGTCCAACTGTAGGGTCTTTGCAGGGTTTTTAAATTCCTTTTTTTTTTTTTTGTTAGGGGGTGTACTTAATATCTACACCACAGAAAAAATACCCGCTAATGTTTTCAGTAATGATAAAAGAAAAAATGTTATAGTAATTACTGGATCAAGAATAATATGAATAAAATTCTTCATGTTTCTAAAACACCAAGGATATACCAGAAAATTCTGAGCAGATTCTTTTAGGAAGCTATTATCTGACCATTCTTTACTTCTTTTCACTTTTCATTTCTTAAAAATTTAATTTTGCTAATTTTTCATAAATTTGAAGGCTTTGTAATTTAGCGGTAAGGATTTTAAGTTTGTCAGTTCAGTTACAGCCCGCACTCAAGTTTTAGTAGATGTTGTTGAAATCCTCACGTAATCCTGAATGTAAAGGGAAATGATAGTTGCTGTATATTTATAAGGAATAACAAAAATTTCTTACTTCAAAAATAAAAAGGCAAAACAATTACCATTATATCAAATATAGACATTTTTTTACCCAGTCTTTTTTTCTTTTTATTGAGATATATTAAATATTCACATACCGTATAATCACCCAGAGTGTACAGCTCACATAGCTGTGCATTTGTTATCATGATAGATTTTTGAACATTACCCAGTCTTGATGAATCTGAAATTACAGTACAAATGAGTTCAACTTTTCTAATTCTAAGTTCTTTTTCTTCTTCATTTTGATCAGAAAGCTGTTCTGAAAGAATATCTTAATATTCTGATCAGTAATAAATGATATGGCTCTTATATTTTATATATTTAGTGCTGTGTTTGATAACTATTGTCAATCACTAATATTCACATAAAAGAAAATTTTCAGAAACCAAAGATGTTTCCCCCCCAATGATACAGACTAATGATACATTTTGACACTTGTTATTATATGTAAACACTTGTTATGTGCTGAGAATCTACAGAGATATGAAAATTATTTATTATATGGGGGAAGTTTTATCAGTTACGATATACAAAAATGTGTGTGTGTATGTGTGTGTGTGTATGTGTGTGTGTGTGCGTGTACATTTTAAATGCCAGGAATACAGTAATATTTAATAATGCTTCCGAAGGAGAGGCCTTGGTTGTTGGGAACAGCCCCTGGGAGCGCGGTGCCTGCTGGAGTTCGCCGTCATGGGAAGTTGTAGGTTCCTAGAACCAGGCTCCAGTCAACCCAGGCCTGAGATAGTCTTAACCGCCCCCAGCCACCAGGGACCCCCCCGCCCCCTCCCAAGCTGGGAGTCTAAGAATCTTTACTCTGGTCTCCAAATCCTAAGATTACGTATGAACTTGATAATCAAGCCAAGCCTGACAGTAATGAAAAAGAGTCTTCAAAAATAGACACTCGGGTGGGATTTCTACATTTCTGCATGTGATAAGGAGGTTGGGTGTTGATTTTTCTCAATGAAGCTGAAACTGGTCTTTCTTAGGGGGTGTGCCCTGTGAGGGAGGGTCCCTAAAGACCCAGTGTGAACTTCTACACTTAACCAAATACCACCCATCCAGCCATTAAAAAAACAAAACATTCGTTTGAGTGGGTACCACATAGATTCTGTGAGAGATGAAGAGATGAATCAGCTCCGCGAGTGGTGAATGTTTTGGTAATTTTTTAACACCTACTATACTGAAGCTTGATTTGTGTTTTAGAAGTAGTAGGAAAGTAATTTTTAATTGTGATAATGTACGTATAGTTTGATGTTTTTTTTTTAAGATCTCAAAATGTTGACATATCTGAAAGAATCAGAGATAAGAGCTAATGGAAGCAATTCAATAAAAATACATGATCTCTCCCCCATTCTTTCTCTGACTGCTATTCCTTCATTTAGTGTTCACTTTTCCTCTATTTTACTGAGGACGTTTTTCAATCTGTACTAAATATTCACCCTGAACACCTTAATATGGAAACAATGGTTTTGAATTATTTTTGCACAAAAGTAACTGGGAGGCTAAAAATTGAGCCACCTTTCCAAAGCTCCTATAATTGGACTTTTAAAGAAATTTTTGTAGTTACCAGGCCCCGTGATTTAGGATTAATCTTCCTGAAACTAGACAGGAGAGCGTGCCGCGGGGATGGCCCTTGCTTTATGTCCTCATGATTTCAGCAGGCTGATTATCAGCTGCATAAAGCTTTCTCCTTTTCTCATCTAGTAAAATAAAAGATGGAAAGGGTCTGACTGGGTTTTACAAGGCAGAGGTGTTATTTTCGTGAAAAACATAATTCCCTAAGAAGAGGACTTCAAATGTGGCCTTCCAATATGCAGTAATGGCATTTAAGACATTTCCTCTCTTGATCTTAAGGGGGTTGGTTCCTGGTCCCCAGACCATAAACAGCTTCCAAGGCACTTTAAAAATCTGCATTTTGTGGGTGTGGGCAAAATGCACTCCGGCTTTCTCATCCTGCCGTCTGTTCTTTGTGTCTCGTCTTCCTTTGAACATTTGCCTTGGCTTGTAAATGCTTCCATTTATTTCACTTCAGGTTTCAAGTTGATGTCATTTTGCCAAATGCACTTGTGCTTGGTCAGTTCCTAAAAACCTTCATTTTTGTTAAGCCAGACTTGACTTTTCTTGGTAAAAACCCAAGGGTGCTGACAACAAAGGGCATGAGGGCAGCACCCCCAGGCCCTGGAGAGAGAGATGTGGCCACAAGTCAGCGTTTTATAGTCCCACAGCAGGCTTCTGCCGCCCTTAGCTCAGACGCTGACATCACCCAAAGCCCAAGTGAGTATCTTGGCCTCCACTGGGAAAAGTCTTCTCAAAGTGGTCCAAAATCCAGCCCTTCTCCTTTTCCGAGCAGGGCTAACTCAAGGCACAGGAACAAATAGAGATGTCTCAGTTACTATCAATTTAAAGGGTCCTAAGGCAACTCTCAGACCCAAGAAAGTTGACTGTTGTAGAGTTTGTTCTTAGTAGAAGAAGCAATGCCTTGATGGCAGTGTGGGTTTCCCCAGCCAAGACAGAGCCGGTCCACTTTGAGGAGAGCTGCTTCTCCCGTTAACTGGCTCGCAGACAGGGCAGAGTCCTGCTGGGGTCTCCATTTCAGGCCAGGGACTGGCTTCCCTGTCACATGGATTTTTGAGAAGTTTCCTATTGAGGATTTCTTAACGTTTTTGATTTCTAAAATTGAACACATTAAGCTTATACATGTTTTGTTTTGTTTTTTATCACGTGAGAGGAGCAGAAATAAGTCTAAAAATAACACTGTGCTTCATTAGAAGGCCAGGGAACCCTTACCTCACCCAAGGGTTAGATGGCCTTTGCCCAGGGTCTCAGCCCCTCTGTAGTCTCCAGACCTCCCAGCTTTGTCACCAATGCTGTCTGCCCCCACCTCACTGCCTCCTTGTTCCTCAGACACCCCACCCCAAGCGCTCCTGACTCAGGGCCTTTGCATGTACTTTTTTCTCTGCCTGCAATGCCTTTTCCCCAGATATCCCATGCTAAATCTCTCCCTTCCTTCAGATCTTTACTTGAAAGGCTCTCATTGACTTAACATGTCTATGCTACCTCCATGCCTTCCCCTATATTTAAGTCACCTTTCCTGCTACATTTTTCTTTCTTAGCACTTACCACTATCTAACTAAAATTACGAGTTTATCTTTTTAATTATTTTTTTCTCCCAATATATCCCAGGCTAGAAAACTGCCTGGCTTTCAATAAATATTCAGCAAAATCTTATATATAGTCTCTAAACCATAGCATGAGATAAATTAAAGCCATGTACATTTTGGATTCAGCCAAAACTAGTGTAGGAAAGCTGTCTGTAAATCTGGCCTTCAAGTGACTCTACCTGTCCAGATTTTTCTCTTGGCAACTCCCAGTTTTCCTTGGTGCAGTGGTGGCCTTGAATGCACTGTGAGGTCCTCAGCGGAATGGACCATCTCTTTTTACTTCAGCATCTACCAAAGCGCTGGTCCAGGAGAGGGGCTTGTACACACTGGCTGGCTCAGCTGACCTCCTGGGGCCCCTCTGAATCACCACATCCCCGGCCTTGATAACTGGTCCAGGTCATTGACTGGCCTGGTTAATCAGATCATTTTATCCAAGCATACTTCATTTTATTGTGAGTGCTTTCATTTAGCTTACCTTTTTGTTTAGTCTGTGATCTTTATACAAGTCGGAGAACCCCTTAAGGCCAGAAGTAGATATTATTTATCTTTATATATCCAAGGTCTAACACAGCTCCAGGCTCTGAGTTAGGAGGAACACAAACCACATTTAAGATAAAATGAGTGAAGGAACCAATGAATGAACACCTACCCTCACTGGGCTATGAGAGGGCCATGTGCTAACCACGCGCGTGGCAATGCCTGAGAATTGGTTAGGTCAAATATGTGCACGCTTTTGCTATCATTAATGCCTTCGCCAGGCCTCTTGGTGAGAGCTGGAGATTCATTACTTCGTTTCATAAAGAGGTTAGCCGCCTGCCGGATTGGCTTCTCCATATGGGAATGTTCGAGTGCTTCTATTCCATCCAGATGTAGAGAGAGAGAGAGGAAAACATACACTTTTAAAACTTACTTGCTACCTGCCTCCAGGCATTCACAGCTGTGCCTCAAAGCATTTTACTTTTTCTTCTTTATTGGAAAATTTTAAGCTGTAACATGTAATCTTGGGCAAGTTACGTTGAATCAGCACAATGTGGATTCCAGTCCTGTTATTCCAGTCATTTGTTATAGACCTCCGGTAAGTCACTTCTGTTCTCAATGTTTCTACTTTCTCATCTGTAAAATGGGACCAATAAATCCTTGCTTGTACAGATATTAAAGAGTTAAATGAAATATAAGTTTAATTTAAATAAAATTCCCCACACAAATCTACCTCCCTTAAGTATGATTGAATCTTTCCTTTCTTGTCTCTTCTATTTATTTTAGAAGCAAGAAACTTGCTAAATTAAACTATTTTTGATAAGAATATGAAATAAAGAATTGAAAATAATGGAAAGAGAGCCTTACTGTCTGATTATAATTTTGTCATTGTTCAGAATCCATTCCGTGTTCAAATAATGCCACCACTTTCTCTAATTTTCCTAAATCTAAAACTTGGGTCTGCGACGTCAGTGACAGGCATGTTTCCAAAGTCCCCAGCCCTTCCTAGGACAGAACATTCCTTGGTTTGACTGGTTCACGATTTATGTTCCATTAGCAGAAAAATTGCCAAGGAAATTAAGTCCTGTGGGTTTTTTCTAATTGAGGAAAATGACTTCTATGTGTCTATATATTTCTTTTCCCCAAATTTCTTGGAATTCTCAAGGCTGTCAGTTAACCTCCTTTCTCCTCAGATTTACTCCAATCATCCTTCTTGAACAATTCTTGCCTCTCTTTCGAAGCTTATTCCCCTGAAACCTTGAAACTTGGCAGACTCCGTTGGCAATAAAGATTTGTCTTATTAATTCCATGCAGAGGGACAGAAAAAAATAAACGCTGGGAAAATTGATAGTTGCAGCTTACAGAACTGCTTGCAGTTATGCAGATGTAAAGACCCCCTTTTTCCCCTGGTTCTCCCTAGTTTACAGCTTCGGTTGGGAATTTTACATGCAGTTGCCTAATTGTGGCAGGCAAAGTGAACTTAACCTGTCCTCTCCCTGCAGGTAAATTGTAATATATAACTCAGGGCCTACCCCCGTTGCATCCAACTGGCTGTGAAATGGGATTGGAGCTCTGTGTAGTACAAACGGCGTAATTATCTCAAATGGGTATAAGCCAAATGGAGTCATTGGTTTTAGGAATGAACCATATCCTTTGCTGAGATCAAGGATCACCTATTTTGTCTCACTCGAGAAAACATGTTTCTGTTATGTTTATATTGAGCCAAAGCATAATCAAGAAAAAAGGACAATTCAAAATACATTTCCTTCTTATCTGATTTGCTTTCTCTTTAGATTTTTCTATACATGCATGAACAAATCCAGGCTGATAAGTTTGGGCTGAATTTCTCAAAATGCATAAATTTCCTTTCACCCCCAAATGGACTTAAAAGTAAGACAAAGTGAATAAAGTAAAAATTCAAAACGTTTCAATTTGAACATTTAAGTAGTTTACTCTGACCAAATAGGACAGCTTATAGATTTATCAGTGGAAACTGAAATGGCTTCATGGTTTACTCCTTGTAGAAACCGACATGATATGAAGCTTTGTGCATATCATATATTTTATTAGGGAGCACAGCAATAATTTTAAGGGCTCTGAGTGCATCCTGGGTGATTAAATAAAGGCTTGTCTTCAATCACATCTAAAATGCAGTTTTGTCACCAAATGGAACAAACCTTGTAGTTCAACTGGAATCAGAGACAATGGTCTTTAAAAATACGGATTACCATATTTTGACTGTCTAATACCTGGATGAGAAGAGGTGCTGTGGTGGAGTGAACAAAAAGACCTTTCAGAAATTGACAAACTTTGAATACTATTAAAATTTTTAATGGACTGACTTCTTCATTAAGAAAAAATGTTGCACAATCAATGCTTAGCCAGAAATTCAGAAAGAAATCTAAAATTAATTTAAATGAAATACTAGGGCTCCAAATATCTGACGCCTTGAAAATTCAAAGAAAAACAAGTCAATGAACGATGTGCTGGGGTCCGACTTTTTTTCTAGCTGGTCTTATGATCTAGGTGAATTTTTCTGGAAAGAGCTAAAGAGCAATCATTTCTCTTGCAGATCAAATACAGTCTCTGTCCTTTCCTCCTCCTCTTTCTCACCTTCTCCTTTTTAGATAACGCTTTTAAAATGTAAAAACCCTGGATTTGGTCCACTGCCTGTAGTTTTGGACCCCTGATCTAGAATGCTGACTTAGTGAAAAATGAACTGAAATAGGTCATGCTTCTTTTGGAAGAATCTAAAAATATCAAAGCCAATTTCTTTGAAATCTCACAGCATACTATTTAAATTACGTGCGGCATTATGCTAATTCTAACGCCTAACCCAGTGTCTGACACAGGGTAAGGTCTCAGAACATGTTTGCCAAATCCTAGCATTTCTTGTTCTCTAATAATTTTATAGCATTTTAAAGGGTGGTTTCAGTTCTGAATGACTGATTTTGTTTTTGTTTTTGTTTTTGCTATCTACCTTAACATCAAAGTGTCCCTTGGTTGCTCCAGCCCAATCCTAGCAGTGTTTTCCTGTAGAATTTAAAGTTTGGAAACTGACAAACAAAATTCAGCAAAAGATTACCTTGATAAGCAGTATTATGTACAATTCAAATGCGGTATTAACATGTGGAAATAATTGAAGGGTGTAAGATAAGTTCTCAGCTGCTGAGGTTTTAAATGTGTCCAAGTTTACTTTATGCATATTTGCTGGGTATCCTCAATGAGGATGCAATATCCTTGAGGGTGATAAAGGAACTTTTTCTCTCTGTTTTCTCTTTCTTTTTCCTTGCCCTCTCACTCCTTCCTATCCTCTCACCCCCCAGAGTGGGAAAAAAGCTCACAACTCAACATGCAGTGAGAGTTTAACGAATGTTGCTGATCTGCTTTATTTGCTTCCTAGAGTCTCATTTCCAAGATGGGTCTTCAGCTTTTCCTGCCTCCCTTTCTTCCGAAAAACTTCCTTATCTACTTTTCCATTTCTTTAAAGAAATGCATGTATTTTTAATCTGCCAAATAAAATATTATAGGTTAAACCACTTATTGCTTTAAGTAAATGCGAATTTCTGTTTCAAAATATTGGCAGAAAATAACAACACTAATGGGCTAGTGGTTTGTAAAGTTTCATTACAATTGACTACTAGGTGTTCCATAAGTATCCATTTTTTTCAATCACCAGAAGAAAAGAAAAACAGCAAAAATGTATCACAGTTTTACAACTAACTGCCATTAGAATGCTGACATCTTCAGAAACAAGTACTTGTTGTTGATCTCCTTCAATGTAAGAAAGAAAAAAGAAGTTAGTCTTACAGATTTTAGAAGGATTTTGTTATAGTAGTTGATGCCGTTTACGACATTTCTTCCTGCTCGGAGTATGGAAGGTGTGAGCTGATTTGGCTTCTTCTCGACTGCCCTCCCTTTGGAGGTCTAACCCTGGGATTATGCTCCAGAGGTTTGACTGGGAGGTTCCAGGTAGAGAAGCATCTGCGGTGGGTGTGGGGACTTCTGCGCCAGGAAGCCCCTCGTCTGTAACTCGGGTGAATCATTCGGTAAATAGTGTTAGAAGCTAAACCCCAACAGCCTGGCTGTGGAGAGAAAGAAACTGGCCAGGAGCTGCTGCACAAACAACGCAGGAGCGCGTCTCCTCAAGCTCTCCTCCTTCTCCAGCAGCTCAGCAGGGGGTGTCAGAAAGCTCATTAACGGGCCCTCTCCTTCCCACACCTGCGGACGGGGGTTCCCTGCTGTAATTTTATGGACCGTGAGGGGGCTGGTTTGACGCCGTGAAGCAGCCTCTGCTAACAGCTGCAGACAAGCCAGCTCACCAGACAGTAAAATGTAAAGAGAAGGGAGGAGAGAGATAACCTTTGAAGTTTGCAAAAAAGCATGACTTTGACCACTTCCTTTTTCTTTTTTAAATTGGTGTCCCAGGTATGTTGAGGGCAGCTATCAGCTAGCTTTACAAGGAAAAGTCTGCTTCCTTGGAACAGTAAAGATCTGCATTGTCTGCAGCATTTTAATACAGTTTCTTCATGATTTCCCCCACTTCAGGAGAAAAATTCCTAAGGAACAGATGAGCGGTTTGTTGTTTTAACTGAAGATGCCATATTAAAGGGCTCTGTGGCAGTGTGTGACATAGATGCACAAAAAGCTCTCTTTCTTGATTCAAGTTTAAGGTTAAAATGTAGAAAATTGCAATTTAATTGCTCCTCCAGCATAGTCTCCATATAATTACTCTGCATTAGCCATTCTTATTTTTGCCTTAAAGGAATGCCAAGGCAGTAAACTCCTGGCTGCAGCTTCATGTTTTCCTTTCATGTTTACATCTCAATTTTAATCTGCAGTGAATGCTTTTTCTTTCCACTTTGCTTTCGTGTTTTTCTCTTTTTGTTTAAAAAATGACTTCAGGATTCTAGTACTTTCCTTTTTAAGCACTTTAACACAAAATATCCCAGAGGTGTGTGTGTGTGTGTGTTTATGTGTGTGTGTGTGTGTGTGTGTGTGTGTGTTAATCCAATAGATTTATTTATCTTCAAGGAAACCTTGTGGTTTTACCGGATTTGAGTCTCTCGTTTAAATATGCATGTGACCAAGTATAAAATATTCACTTCAAATTACATAACACTTGTATATTAACAGCTTTCAGATTTCCAAGCCAAATTTCTTTCCTTTTAACAATGGTCTTAAGTTAGTATTTGATGCAATGTGGGCAAAATGGATACAATTTGGAGTCTTTGATGTTCAATTCTAGAGTAAGGATTCGTATCATCATAAAATGCTGTTTCCAGGTCTGCATAAAATTTAGTAAAAACAAAGAATCTCACAATTCTCTCACTTTTTTAAAAAAAATACTACACAGAAAATAGATATACTGACGTCTTTTCTGGTAGGCTTGAAAACCCACACTTTGATCCTGTGACATCATTATTAAAAACTTTGATGACCTGTCGCTACTGCAAACCAATCACTTCCTGGGTCTCAATTTTCCTGTTTGGAAAAAACCAGGCAATTGGTCTAGACCAGTTCTATTCCATTCTGTAGCTACTATTCATCTGAAATTATTTAAATTTAAATTCAATACAATTAGAGAAAATTAAGCATTTAATTCCCCAGTTGTCCCAGCCACAAATGAAGGGCTCAGTGGCCAAGTGTGAATGGGGACCCCTGTATGGGGGGAATGGGGGCAAAGAGGGGACAACCTCATAGGTGCAGAAATTCTATCAGCCAGCCCTGGCTGTGAAACGGGTGTTACATTTTACAGCTGTAGAAATGGGATGGGGCGCAGCCCAGGGAACTCCAGGCTCTCTCTGCCCAGCTTTCTTGCTCACCCTCTTATCATTGAAACATACTGAGTAATCATTGTGCTAGCGGCATAAGTCCTACGAGAGCCATTGACAGCCAAACATCTAAGTCTCACTTGCTAGGTGCCGGGAATTGTGCTTCAGGCTGGGAACATCAAGATAAACAAAGAGCAGTGCTTGTTTGCAAGGTGCTTCCTGCCTGGCAGAGAAGAGTGGCAGCAATTAGTAGTTACTGGAGAGTGGAAGAGAAAAGAAAGGGCTGTGTGCAGAGTGCTGGGGGGTCCTAGGTGAGAGGACCTGACTCAGACCCAGGGGCTGGGGGTGGCTTCCCAACAGGACCAGATCCTCAGTGGAGTACAGCCTCAGTACACACATGGTTATGTAAGAGCCACAATGAAGTAAGCATTTTAGAAACGGAATTGCTCTTTAGAGCATGAGACGATGTCAGGGTTTTGATGTGTAGTACTAAATTGTTTTCTCCCCAACCACAGGTGAGCGCCTATTTCCCCCACTTGGGCCAACACTGAGTAGTTTCTATCAGTACAAAGTTTTTTTAAAACCAATATTATAAAGGAAAAACAGTTTCTTTTGCATTTCCTTCATTGCTAGTGAAATGGAACCCATTTCATTATCAGCCATTTCTGTGTGCACATGTGTGCGTGATGGCAATTGATTCCTTTTGGTTTGTGAGATCTCTTCATTAGACTATTACCCCATGACTATCATATAGTTGCAAAAATGACAAGTTTGTCATTTATCTTTTAATGCATATATTTGCTTTAATACATGGGAGCAACAGATAGTTTTTATTCCTAGAAGTTTAAATGTATCGATCTTTTACTTTATATTGTCTACCTTCCCAATAAAAGTAAATATAATTATTTATTATAATTATACATAGTGTATTATTTAATAATATAATCCTTGATTTATATTGTAATTCTTAGCTGCTGTGCAGCTGCACATTGGAATCCCCTGAGACCCTTGGAAAAATACGGGTGTCTGGGCCCCATACCAGTTACCCAGAGAATTCTAATGTGCAGTTAAGCTTGAGAACCCCTGGTTTATACTCTGTAACGCTTTTATAATTTCGTTTTCTACATTTACTTGGCTATGAGGTAGAGATGTGGTGTTATTTTTTCAACATCTTTAGTCATTTGTCTTGAAACTGTCTGTCCAACCCATCCAGCCTCTCCCAGAGAGAGCTGAGCAGCCACATTCACCCCATACGATGTTTTCAAATATATCGGGTCTTGTTTTGCACTTTCTTTTCTGTTCACCCGATTCGCGTGACAGTTCCACACAGTTCCATTAGGGTGAGTCCACGGCTCACGTTTTACACAGTATTCACGAATGTCTGGTTAATTGGGTAGACATTGATCATCATCAATTCATGATCCAAATAACAAATAAAAATTTATCATTATTAAAAGTTGGCTATTTCTGCAATCATTTAATATAAACATTTTTAAAGCTAAATACATATAATCATAAGTTCATTCATGCAACAACTTTTTGAGGATGGGCCAAGGGCTTTTCTTTTCAGCGGCCTCTGCTGATTAGAGTTTCGTGTGGTTTTTCTGACATTGTCCCCACAACTTGAATACTTTGTCTGCTTTTCAGACTTCCGGTTATGTGGTACACAGCCCTGGGCCCCAGGCCAAATGCACAATCCTTTTCAAACTTTTCATTATCTCACTTTCACCTAATTAGTTGGTGGTTTTTAAAGTTATCTACTTTTACTGCGCCTTCCCAAAGCATTCAGCTTAGTTTTGGGCTTTCGTTTGTTTTTAGAAATAACTACCTTTTATAGTTGTGTTTTTCCAGATTATATAAATATTTAATGAAATTACACAATTACATTTGTAAATCCAATGGCTTTAGCAGGGAACAAACAAACACTGTTGGTGAGCTCCTGCTGGAGGGGCCTCCGGTCGTTCAGAACCTCCCCCCCCCGCCCCCCGGGGTGCCAGCAGTGTGTCTTAAAGGGGATCATGGGTTCACCTGGCTGGTGGTCTCAGGGCTCTCAGAGAGGTGCCCGGGTGCAGGGATGTTAGGAAAGGAGCACAGCTTTTAGAACCAGATGCGTCCATGTGGAACCGAGGGGACTGAGAATGTGTGGTGTCAGGAAAGCGACTTAACTTCTCTCACGTTCAGTGTCACCATGTGCAAAATAAGGATTCAATAGTGGGTTCCCATGGGGATTAAATACAGTTCTACAAAGGGATTATCGTGCAAGCCAGAGACCTGGGAGGTAAGCCTGACTCCCCCTCCCCCTCACCTCTCTGCCATCGAATCTACCCCCAGGTGTTTTGCTTAAATCCCAAACTGCCAATGTATCTTGGACCCTGTTCTTCTCTCCTCCACCGCCACCCCAGGCCAGCCACCACCATCTGTCGCCTGGACCTTCCTATGTCCTTCCAGCTCGTCTCATGCAACCCCTCTTGCCCATCGTACTTCAATCTTTCACTAGGCGGATGGTTTCAGACAACAACCATGGTCATTCCAGCCTCCTCCTCAAAACATTTCAGGGACTTTCTAGGGCTCTAAGATAAAGACCAAAATCTTTTCAATTTTCCCATGGAAAAGGTCTTAGATGATTTGCATCTCCCATGCCCTCAGCTCCCATCTGGCTGGCCTTCCAGTTCCTCAAAAGAAGAACTCCTGGAGAGCCTTTGGGCAAGCTTTTCCCTCTGCCTGGACTGCCCCCGCTCCCTCCTCCACTCTGTAGCTAGTGAACCCTTCCTCTTCCTTCAGGGCTTCGCTCAGGCCTGTGACATCCTTGGGAGGCATTTCCTACCTCCTTGGTAAATCCTCCTCCTATTATACGTCCTACAGAATAGAGACGTTTTCCTTTCTTTCCACAGAAAGTCAGCATCTTTTTGTGAGTATTTGGTTAACATCTGTCTCATCTGGTGAATCACATCCATCATTGTTCACCGCATGTCCAGCAGAGCCAGCACAGAGCCTCGGTAGCTTATGGAATGAATGAATGAATGAATGCACGCAATAAAGCTATTTACCGCAGAGTCCAACATACATTTTTTTTCTTTTTGCCACCCTTTTAGTTGAGCAAATGGGATCATGCCACCCATTAAATGCAATATTTCAGCCTTGGGTTGACCGCATTTGAATTAGCATCAGAATTAGAAAAGATTTCTATATAGGTAGATGGATAGGTATGAGAAAATGTCTTAGTAAATGCAGAGATGGTAAATTTTCTATGGAGTTTCATGTCTCAGGAGAATGAACTGGTCATGAGTAAGTTTCTCCCGTAAACCTTAGTCCTTGGTAATAAATTGTCACAGTTTCAAGGGATACCAAATTGCAGCTACATTTAAAATTATATTAGAATTTTTTCTCCCCCGTGGAGAGAGCACAGGGAGAGAAGGCTCTCTTTGCTCCAGTGAGTAGGTATGTTAATGCTGGGATAACAGCAAGTGCAGGACCCCAGGTTGCGCCCTGCTCAGCACACCATTTATCTGTTGGGTTTGATTAAGGAGACCAACTTGAAAGGGCCCAAAGGTCGTATTTATATCAGCTCTGTGAATTAAAAGGAGAACCCTTGAAGGACATTTTTTTCTGAATCACTGGTTAATTGGAATTGATACTTAGTATAAAGGGATTTGGATCTTTTCATTTATTTTCCAAAGGTCAGCTAATTTTTTCCATAAGGGGCCAGATTGTAAATATTTTAGCTTTGCAGGACATATCCCATCAGTCTTCTTCTTTTTAAAAACTTTTTATTGTAGTAAAATATATACAACTTGAAATTTCCCACTTTAACCACTTTCAAGTAGACAACTCAGTGGCATTAATTATGTTCAAAAACTTGTGCTACCATCACCAACCTCCATTACCCTGTTTTTTTCATCACCTCAAACACAAACTCTGCACCCATTAAACAACAAATGCCCCCTTCCCCTCAGGCTCCTGCTAATCTGTAATCTACTATCTTTCTCTATGAATTTGCTTATTCATATAGGTATATGCATACATATACAATATTTACAAAATATATACAATATAGTACAATATGAATACATGTAAATCCAATATTTGTCCTTCTTGGTGTATTTCACTCAACATGATCTTCAAGGTTCAGCCACCTTGCAGCATGTACTAGTACTTCATTCCTTTTGTGGCTGAATAGTATTCCACGGTGAGTGGTTTGAAGTTGTGTGTGCCTCAGAAAAGACCAGGTTCTTAAAGCTAATCTACTCCTGCGGGTGTAGACCTACTGTGGGTGGGACCTTTTCTTTAGGTTATTTCTGTGGACACGTGCCCCAGGTGGGATTTAATCCTCTTACTGGAGCCCTCCAAAAGAGGATGGAATTCAGAGAAACACACAAAAAAGGGGAAAGAGGACACACAGAGAACAGAGGGAAACCAGAAACAGAGAGGAAGCCACCAAAGCCAGAAGCTGGCCGGAGGGGAGAAGGGAGAGCCCAGCAGATGCCGCATGTGCCTGGCCGGGTGACGGAGAAGCTGGGGAGGGCCGGTGGCCATCTCTGGGAGAAAGCACCATCTGAGGATGCCTTGATTTGGACATTTTCACGCCTCAGAGCTGTAAACTTGTCAGTTAATAACTCCGCATTGTAAAAGCCAGCCCATGCCTGGTATATTGCATTTTGGCAACTTTAGCACACTAAAACATGGATATACCACGGTTTGCTTATCTATCTATCTATCTATCTATTGGCTGAGGGGCACTCGGGTGCCTTCACCTTTTGGCTATTGTGAATAATGCACTATACACATTGGTGACCAGAGCTGTCTGAGTCCCTGCTTTCGCTTCTTTGGGGCATATGCCAAGGAGTCCATCCCTCTTCTCTATGGTGCCACTCAGACCTTCTCTTTGTGCTTGCCACCTGCATAAGAGAACCAGACTCTGTCATTGCCTTTTCTTCCCACACCACCTTGCACAGGACCAGCTGATTAATCTTCCTGATACAACTACTCAATCATCTAATTCCCCACTCAGGACTCTACCAAGCTGTCTGTCAGACAAAGTCAAATTCCCAGATCTAACACCCTTCTCTCTCAGTTGACCAGAATCCAAACCCTTCCAGTTGGACTGTCTCTGCTTTATCTTCTGAGTGGGAGGGTGGCATTTGCCTTCCAGACTTCAATGAATTATTTTTTCTATCTCATCACTTACCCCTTCTCCTTCCCCCCCCCTCACTTGCACAAAACATTCCCTCCAAAAGCCACCCACCTTCTCTACCACACTATTTTTTTTTTTTTTTTGTCTTTTCTTACCTCTTAAGGGCACTGGCCACTGCCCACCTAATCCTGTGGTCTTCACCGCAGCTGCCTGGCATTGTGACTTTCCACTGTGTGTTACCTCTCCGGCTAGGCTGCAAACCTCTACAGGGCAAGAACTTATGTTTCTTTTATATCCCCTCAAAATATGGCAGGTTTGCCTAAACACTTGAGCAGAATAAATGATTGGGAGCTGGTATTTCAGAGGTAGCGTTTATGGAATTTCCATCATGGCCTTTGGTTCAGAGGGAGGAGACCACCCTGTTATTATCATGGAGATTTAGATTGAAGCCTCTCTACAAAGGAAAGTAAAGTCTGAAACTCAAGGAAATAAGTCAGTCTCCAAAGCAGGGTGCTCAAAATGACCCATTTAGGGTAGGGACAAAATTTCTATTCAATTATTTTCTGAAAATAAAATAGAAGCTAGGTCTGACCGATATTTAGGATTCAGGCCAAGGGTGACAACTCTCAGTGGTCCAGGTGTGAGGGCGGGGCCAGGTATTTTTGGGCCTCGAGGTTATACACTATTTGTGTTAGCTTGCACTAGCAATACTCGAGAGTATCACACACTAAATGCTCTCTAATGATAACTGAGTTGTGGGTCTGGTCATCATACACTAGCAATACTCAAGAACGTCATGTACTAAAAGCTTTCTAACGATAACAGAGCTATGGGGCTGGTTTACACATTGTGCTTAACCATAGGTTGGTGATGATGCAAAAACAGCAAGCAGCATGGGAATGTGGCAGAGGTGACACTTCTCTTGGACCTAGAATGAGCCTCTTGGTCGGCCGATTGCTAAGGTGTCTTGGCATGAGGATCTAATCACTGGTGTCAGAAAAAAAAAGAGAGTGATGACAAAAACACAACTGTAAATGTATTTATATCACACTTGGGCAAATTTCTCTTAAGTGGGCATTATGCCTTAAGAAATTAGCTAATGACAATCTGAAGCCATTGCCATTTAGCAAGGTATTTGAAAATTAAGCATCAGGAACTTTTGAATTAACTGCTGTAATTCTTAGAGATCTTTAAAATCAGATGCTATTTCATCCAATGCTTTAGAAAATGTTACAAATTTTGATATCATTATTTAATGATTCTCTACTAGAGATTATTTAGAAACTCTTGTGAGGATTCTCTCATGATAGAGAAAGATACAAAGTCATATATCATTAGTGAAAACTTTGATCTTCTGTTGAGAAAAAATTGCCAAAATTATATACAGAAAACGGTAAGGTGATCAACTAAAATGCTTTCCTAAAACATATTCTGTTGGATGATATTTAGGAAATATTACTAAAAATTTGAAGAAGCAAATAGAATCTGAGAATTTTGTGTTATATATCTTGGGGAGCTCAGGTGTTCTAACATGTCTCAGTTTATTAATTGGCCAGAATCTGTTAATAAAATACGTTATTTACCCGAGAATGATGGGTGGTCTGTACTTTGGCTATAGCTAGTGGAGTTGTCAACACCCCTAAATTCTTAAATGCAAGTTGGGGAGCAGCCCCCATCCTGAGCCAATGAGTGTCCACCCCCCCACCCCTACCCCCCAGGTCTCTGCTGGATCTAGCAGCTGAGAGGCTATGCAGTCCTCGGGGGTTGCAGCTGCTGTTCTCATCCTCAGGTACTCATGCAATGCGGCTTTTACATTTTCAGAATCCTACCCAAGGGTGTACTGATGGAGAAGTGTTCTCCAAGGTAGGTGACTCCTTTAATTAAAAAAAAAGTTTTAATGGCAAATCAGTGAAAATATAATCACAGATGTAGTGACGGCTTTGGCAAGAATTAACAAAAAAATGATTCTGGGATAGTTTTAGGATCATATGAAGTTAATTCACAGCATCATTCACAGGGAAATTCAGGCAAAAGAAGTTGAATCCAGAAATAGGAAGAGTGCTGTCAAGTGTCATTAATATGGATAACTTTATGAAAATAAGACTAAAGATATTAGCGGAATCTTTGTAGCAGTAAATGTCATGTTTTGGCTCTTGGCTGTGTCATGCTGCATCACACAAAGTGAATGGGTGACCTCCAGGCAGAGCACCTGGGAGGTTTCAAATTTACAGATGGATTACACACTTTTCTCCTATAAAAAATGTTCCAAATTTGCTGACCTTTTCTATGATGACAAATGACTAGTAGACTGCTTCCTTATAGATTTTTTTAAGTCTAATTCAGACCATTCAAGGTAAAGATAAAATGATCACATTTTCTTTAAAAAAATAAGAAAGTGGTAACTTTTTTGGAAGAAACTGATGGGAGAGCATTGGCCATAGATGTTTGGAAATGTTTCACTCTTTAGGTGATTCTGTGACTGAAAATAATTTATACATACCCGTTTAAAATCTCTCCCATATGCACCCTTGGAAAGATTTTAGCCTGATCTCTTAGATAAAGAGTTCCAGTAAGTTGTTAACATAATTTGCTAAAGTTATATCAATGCAACCTCTGATTAGTTTGCAAGCATAAGTAATTGACGTTTAGGGAGATGGAAATGAATTAGCAAAATTACTCTAATCCTTGCTTACATGGTAAGTGAAATTGAGAAATGATCCTGGTTTGGGGAAACAGGCAGGGATTATGTTTTCTGTGTGGATGAATCTATCTTTCAACTCTGACAGCCATCAACACCAAGTGTTGAAAAAAAGTCAACCTTAGAATCAGACCTTTGAATCGCTGTTTTATAAACTTTCAAGCCAGAGTTTTCAAAAAAATTTGGGGGCATATTGAATCACATTGCTTTCAATAAAATATCATCAATAATATTGTACCCATGATATAAGTCATGTTAGGGAGGGAATAATCCAATGCTTACTGGGTTATAGTTCACAAGTGCCAATTCAGTCACATGGTTTTTTGTTTTTAAGTTATAACTGAAATTCTTTTTAAAACATTTCATTTGGAAATTATTATAGACTCACAGAAGTTACAAGGAAATGTGCACGGGGATCCTATGCTCCTTTCCTGCTTCCTACCCCAATGTTAACATCTTGTCTAACTGAAATACAATATCAAAATCAAGAAATTCACGTTAGAAAAGCCCTTGGAGATTATTCAGATTCTGCCAGTTATGCATGTACTCTTTTCTCTGTGTGTTTACGTAATTCTATGCAATTTTATCATGTATCTTATGTAACTACTACCACAATCAAGATAGAGAACCATCTCATATCACCACAAGGTTTCCTTGGGCTCATTTTATAGCCATCCGTAACACCTGTAAATGGCCAATCTCTTCTCCACATTTATAATTTTATTTCAGAGTGACATACGGAAGGAATCATACAGCATGTAACCTTTTGAGATTGGCTTTTTTCACTTATCCTAATTCCCTTGAGGTTCGTCTAGATTGACAATAGATTTTTTAAATTAATTTTTTAAGTAGAGCAGTTGTAGATTCATAGAAAATTCATACAGAAAGTATAGAATTCATGTGCCCCGCCACAGTTTTCTCTATTGTTAACATTTTGCACTTGTGTCATATCTTTGTTACTATTGACAAACCAATATTATTATGCTAGGAACTACAGCCTGAAGTTTACATTAGGGTTCAGATAGGCTGTACAGTTCTAAGGCTTTTTTTCATTAGAGAAGTTGTAGGTTTACAGAAAAATCATGCATAAAATACAGAGTTCCAATATACCACCCGATATTAACACCTTTCATTAGTGTGATACATTTGTGACAATTCATGAAAGAACATTTTTATAACATTTGTGACAATTCATGAAAGAACATTTTTATAATTGCACCATTAATTATACTCCATCATTTCCAATAGGGGTCAGTGTTTGTGCTGTACAATCCTATCTTTCATTTATGTTTGTTTGTGGCCCAGTTTCATCATCTTCATCATCATCATCATTTTTTTGAGAAGTTGTAGGTTTATAGAAAAATCATGTAAAAAATACAATGTTCCCACATATCGCCCTGTTGTTGACACTTTGCATTAGTGTGGTATCTCTGTTAAAATTGAAAGAATCTGTCAACCATAGTCCCTAGTTTACATTAGGTGTGCTTTCCCCATACCATCCGATTATCAACACCATGTATTCATTAGTGTTCTACATTTGCTGTAATTCATGAAAGAACATTCTTACACTCCTACTGTTAGCCCAAGTCCTTCTTCCACGACAGGGTTCACAGTGCCTTACAGTCCCACGGTGGATCGTCTAACTTTCATTCTAGTAACATGCTTAACTCAAAACGTCCCCTTTTAACCACATTCACAGAGAGAACTCAGCACTGCTAATTACACTCACCATCACCACTATCCATTTCCAAACCTTTACAGTCAGCCTAACTAGAAATTTTGTACAAATTAAGCATTAGCTTACCATTCTCTACCCCAATCGGTCTAACTGTATGAGATGCGTATTATAATCAGTGCATATCTGTGAGATCATACAATATTTGTCCTTTTGTGCCTGGGTTATTTCATTCAGCATAATGTCCTCACGGTTCACCCACATTGTCCCATGCATCAGAAATTCATTCCTTTTAACAGCTAAATAATCTTACATTGTAGGTATAGACCACATTTTGTTTATCCACTGATCAGTTGATGGACACTTGGGTTGCTTCCATCTTTCAGCAATACGAATAATGCCACTATGACCAACAGTGTGAAAATATCCATTTAAGTCCATACTTTCAGTTCTTCTGGGTATATACCTAGTAGCAGTATTGCCAGGTCAAAGAGTAATTCCATATTTAGCTTCCTGAGAAACTCCCAAACTGTCTCCTGCTGCACCTACAGCATCTTACATTCCCAACAGCAACGAATGAGTGTTTTTATTTCTCCACATCCTCTCCAACATTTCTAATTTTCTGTTTTGTTAATAGTAGCCATTCTAGTGTGTCTGAAATACCTTTTTGTGGTTTTGATTTGTTTCCCTAATAGCTAGTGATGCTGAGCATCTTTTCATGTACTTTTTAGACATTAGTATTTCCTCTTTGGAAAAATGTCTATTTGTGTCTTTTGTCCATTTTTTAAATTGGGTTGTCTATTTGTTGTTGAGTTGTAGGATTTCTTTATATATTTTAGACATTAAACTCTATCAGGTATGTGTTTTCCAGACATTTTCTCCCATTGAGTAGGTTGTATTTTTACTTTCATGACAAAGTCCTTCGATGCACAAAAATTTTTCATTTTGAGGAAGTCCCACTTTGCTATTTTTTCCTTTCTTTGCTTGCGCTTTGGGTGTAAAGTCTAAGAAAACACTGCCTAGCAGAATGCTCTGAAAATGCTTTCCTTTATTTTCTTCTTGAAATTTTATAATCCTAGCTCTTATATTTAGATCTTTGATGCATTTGAGTTAATTTTTGTATATGGTGTGAAATAGGGTTCCTCTTTCATTCTTTTGCATATGGGTATCCCCGTCTCCCAGCTCCATTTGTTGAAGGTGCTATTCTTTTCCAACTGAGCAGATTTGGCAGCCTTGTCAAAAAAATCAGTTGACTGTAGATGTGAGGTTCTATTTATGAACTCTCGATTCGATTCCATTGATTGATACATCTATCCTTGTGCTAGTACTATGTTCTCTGGACCACTGTTACTTTGTCATATGCTTTAAAGTCAGGAATTGTGAGTCCTTCAAATTCATCCTTTTCCTAGATGTCTTTGACTGTTTGGGGTCCCTTAACCTTTCCAAATAAATTTGATATTAGGCTTTTCCATTTCTGCAAAATGGGATGTTGGAATTTTAATTAGAATTGCATTGAATCTGTAAATCTACCAATTTGGGTGGAATTTACATCTTAACAGTATTTAATCTTCCAATCCATGAACATGGAATGTCCTTCCTTTTATGTAGGTCTTCTTTGGTTTCTTTTAGCAATGTTTTGTTGCAGTTTTCTCTATACAGATCCTTGGGTAGCTTTATTCTTAGATATTTGATTCTTTTAGTTGCAATTGTAAATGGAATCATTTTCTTGATTTCCTCCTCAGTTTGCTCATTACTAATGTATAGAAACACCACTGATTTTTGCATGTTAATCTTACTCCACCACTTTGCTGAATTCATTCTAGTACCGTTGTTGTAGATCTTTTGAGGTCTTCCATATATGGGATCATGTCTTCTTTAAATACTGAAAGTTTTATCCTATCTTTTCTATTTTGGATGCCTTTTATTTATTTTTCTTGCTTAATTGCTCTGGCTAGAACTTCCAGTACAATGTTGAATAACAGTGTTGTCAGTGGACATCTTTTTCTTCCATCCTTTCACCATTGAGTATGATGTTAGCTGTGGTTTTTTCATCTATGTCGTTTATCATGTTTAGGATGTTATCTTCTATTCCTATTTTTTGTAAGTGTTTTTAACAAGAAGCAATGCTGACTTTTGCTAAATGCCTTTTCTATGTCAATTGAGATGATCATGTGCTTTCCCCCTTCATTTTCTTATGTGATGTATTACATTAATTACTTTTCTTATATTGAACCACACTTGCATACCTGGTATAAAACCCACTTGATCACGGTATATAATTATCTTATACTCTTGGATCTGATTAGCAAGTATTTGACTGAGTATATTTCCATCTATATTCATAAGAGAAATTTGTAATTTTTTTTTCTTATAGTATCTTTATCAGGATTTGGTATTAGGGTTATGTTGGACTCATAGAATAAATTAGGTGGTGTTCCTTCCTCTTCAATTTTTTGAAACAATTTGAGCAGGATTGGTATTAGTACTTGAAGTGATTGGTAGAATTCACTGTGAAGCCATCTGGCCTTGGGCTTTTCTTTGGGTGGTTTCTGATGACTGATTCAATCTTTTGCTTGTAATTGGTCTGTTGAGGTCTTTTATCTCTACTAGAGTCAGTATATGTTGTTCATGTGTTCCTAGGATTTTGTCCAGTTTATCTATACTGTCTAATTTGCTGACATATGCTGTTCATTGTATTTCTTATGATCTTTTTTATTTCTTTGGGGTCAGTAATAATGTCCCCCTCTCATTTCAGATTTTATTTATTTGCATCTTCTCTGTTTTTTTCTTTGTCAGTCTAGTTAAGGGTTTGTTAATTTTGCTGATCCTTTCAAAGAACCAACTTTTGGTTTTGTTAATTCTCTCTATTGTTTTTTTAGTCTCAGTTTCACTTATTTCTGTTCTAATGGCTGTTATTTTTTCTTTCTGGTTTCTTTGGTGTTAGTTTGCCATTCTTTCTAATTACTCAATGTGTACAGTTAGGCTTGATTTTAGCTCTTCTTTTTTAGTGTGTTTAGGCCTACAGATTTCCCTCTGAGCACTATCTTTGCTGCATTCCATAAGTTTTGATATGTTGTGTCTTCATTTTTATGTGTCTCAAGATATTTAGTGATTTTCCTTGTAATTTCTACTTTGACTTACTGATTGCTAAGGGAGTGTTACTAAACTTCCATATATTTGTGGGTTTTCCAGTGGTCCACTTGTTACTGATTTTCAGCTTCATTCTGTTATGGTCACCTGTTACTGATTTTCAGATTCATTCCGTTATGGTCAGAGAAGATGCGTTGTATGATTTCAGTCTTTCTAAATTTGAGGCTTGTTTTGTTACCCAACATTTGGTCTCTCCTGGAGAATGATCTATGTGTACTTGAGAAATGCAGTGTTATGTATATGAATGTTAGGTGTAGTTTATCATATAACTCAAGTTCTCTGTTTCCTTATTGATTTCTGTCTAGATATTCATCTATTTATGATAGTTGTATATTAAATTTCCAATTATTATTGTAGAGGTTTCTCATTCTCTCTTCAGTTTTGCCAGTGTTTGCACGTGTGTTTCAGGGCACCATGATTAGGTGCATAAATATTCATGATTGCTATTTCTTCTTGGTGGAGTGCACCTTTTATTAATATATAGTGTTCTTCTTTGTCTCTTATAACAACTTTTGATGTAAAGTCTATTTTGTCCAATACTAATACACCTACCACTTTTTTGATTACTATTTGTTTGTTATATCTTTCTCCATTCTTTCACTTTCAAACTATTTGTGATTTTGGGTCTAAGGTGAGTCTCTTGCAAACAACATATAGTTGAATCATGCTGCTTTATCCATTCTGCCAACCTGCATCTTTTGATTGGGGAGTTTAACCCATTAATATTCAGTGTTATTACTGTAAGGGCAGTACTTACTTCAGTCATTTTGTCCTTTGGTTTTTAAATGTCATATTTTTTTAATCTATCTTTTCCTTTATTGCAACCTGCTTTTCTGTATAGTTGATCTTTGTGATATATCTTTCTCATTTGTGTTTCTGTATATTTTTAAATACTTTTTTTGTGGTTACCCTGGGATTTGTATTATACAACTTATATTTATAACATACAAACTTGAAATAATACCAATTTAACTTCATTAACATACATGTTCTCTGCTCCCAAAGCCCTGTCTTTCCCTCTTTCTGTTGTTTTTGCCCCACTTTATCACTTAGATTTTGCATGTCCATTATCAGGAAATATGTCTGTTTCTTGCTCAATTGTATTCTGATTCTTATATAAATTGAAGAGTAGAGTTGTATTTTGAAGATACAGTACTATTGAATTTTGCATTTACCTTTTTAGTTACCTATGCTGATGTTCTTCATTTCTTCACACTACTTCAAGCCACTGTTTCCTGTCTTTTCCTTTCAACCTGCAAAACTCCCTTTAGAAATTCTTGTAGAGCAGGTCTCTTATCGACAAACTCTTTCAGTCTCTATTTACCTGTAAATATTTTAAACTCTTCCTCATTTTTGATGGACAATTTTGCTGGATAAAGAATAGGTGGTGGGCAGTTGTTCTGTTGCAGTACCTTAAATATATCAAACCACTGCCTTCTCACCCCATGGTTTCTGCTGAGATGTCGGCACTTAGTCTTATTGAGGATCTCTTGTATGTGATGAATCACTTTTCCATTGCTGCCTTCATATAGAATGTTTCATGAATTTATATGTCATCCTTGTGTAGGAGCCATGCTAATCTTTTCTGTATCATTCCAGTTTTAGAATGCTGCCAAAGGGAGCAGTTCAATAGCTTTTTGAATACTTAAACGAGTCTTGATGATTGAATCTGTTTCTCGCCATAGAACCTGTCATTTATTATCTTTATGATCTATGTCTATCATCTATCTACCTAATTTATATTGAAAGAAGACAGTAAAGCAAATGTGACAAAATGTTTACAATTGATGCTTCTAGCTGAAGGATACATGGGAGGTCATTATGCTATTCTTACAATCATAAGTTTGAAAAAATTTTATAAAATAAATCATTTAAAATCTTAGTTAAAAGGACCAAAACCAAAATCTTCACCTGGGTGTATAATGTATTCCAAGATAAAAATGAGGTGAATTCTATTTTTAATTCAGTATATACTATTTCTAAGGGAGAATTATTGAAAACAAAATAATAGTGGTAACTCCAACTGTAATTAGTGGGTGTTTCCAAACACAGATAATAGTATAATACAGTGGGTATTTTACTGATCTCCTTGGAAGATCCAGTGATATTGTTTAAGACAGGCAAAACCTATGGGAAAAGCATGCTCATCATGAGCCAATTGACCAGGTGGTATGAGTTACAAAAAAATAGTTGAAACAGATCATTGGAGGTGGATAAGGTCTCAAAACTTGAAGACTGGAAGGAAACCAACTGGATTCTTGTACATAGGTGTGGCCAATTAGATGGCACTCTGATTAAAGCCACCAGTCATGAGAACCGCTTGAAAATAAGAACAAGAAACCATTTTAGAGCAAAATACCATAACTGATTCAGAAAATGAAATCATGTGACAAAGAGAAGATATTAAGTATACTCAAATCTAATATCTAGAAGAAGCATTTGAGAATGCTTATAAACTCTCACACAGTAACAATTCTACCTGGAAACAAGAAAAATAGAATATCTCAAGATCATTCAGAGTTGTGTGACTTTCTTGGAAGAGAATGAGATATATTAAACAATTCCTGAAATGACTGGTTTAAGGCACGAACTCAGATTTATGATTTGAAAAGAATTATTTAGAAACTAAAAACTCAGGTCAAGCAAGCAAATCAGGAAAATAGGTAAGGTCACCATAATTCCAAAAGTCACATGAGACTGTCACATGCCCACTCCCCAACCACTTCAAATTTCTGTATGAAATGTTGGATACCAGAGTAAAACATTCTATCTTTACAGTCTTTTGGTCGTCCAGGATATCACAGCAGACAACCTGAGTAAGAAAGGTCTATTTCCCTCAGTTCACAAAGACATTCACCATGTCGCTCAGTGATTCAGAGAAGAGGAAAACAGGGAGAGGAGAGGGAGAGAAGGATAAAGAGCATGAAGAGGAAGACGGAGTAGAACTTGATGGATAGAACTGAGGCACATAAGCAAAAAGAGAGGATGCCTTGAGAAAAACCTAAAAAAAGATACTTTTCTTCTGATGCAAACATGACCCCTCACAACACTGGGTTTCATCAGCAAGGAAGAAAAATGGTACTGGACATTGGGTTGGCAACTAGTAACACACTCCTCTGGAGAGTAAGAAGGAGCTACCTGACTGGCCTCCTGTCAACTTTTGAATCCCCACACATCTACTCCCCAAATCCACATGTTTGCTCCTCTCTATGGACAGTGAGATTGCAAGACCATGCAGCAAAGAGGGGGAATTTGAAAAAGCCAGTGAAATTTCTCTTGGTGTTCCTCTGGAGAAGATCTAAGAAAAAAAATACAGAAAATATGAAATAAGGCTGAACACTGATATTCCTAAAGCTTGTAATAGCAGCAACCAAAGTACCAGAAACACACAAGGAGGAAACAGTCAGTCCTCTTACATAGCTGGCATTTTGATGCATTTTGTGGATATTCAGCAAGAAAATAGAAGACTAAGGATAATATATGCATTCTGCAGAAAATGCAGTGCTGTCAAAACATAGAGAAATACCTCCTGGCATCATAAAACCAGAATTCCTAAAGAAGGAAGTACAATGCACACACATCTTAAAACTAGTAATGAGAATTATTTTGATTTCCTAGGCTGCTGGAAGCAGATACCATAGAATGAATTGACTGTAACCATGGGAATTTATTAGTTTACAAGCTTACAGTTCTCAGGTGAGAAAAATGTCCAAATCAAAGCATCATCAAAACAATGCTTTCTTCCGGAAGACTGGCTGCCTGTGATCCTGGGCTCCTCTGCCATATGGCAAGGCACCTGGGGTCTCTCCATTCTCTTCCAGGTTTCAGTGCTTTCAGCTTCTCACTTCTGGCAAGGTGCCTGGGGTCTCTCCATTCTCTTCCAGGTTTCAGTACTTTCAGCTTCTCTCTCTCTCTCTCTCTCTCTCTCTCTCTCTCTCTCTCTCTCTCTCTCTCCCTCCCTCCCTCTCCCCCTCTTCCCATTCCATTTGTAAAGGACTCCAGTAAGAAAATTAAGATCCACTGTGGACCACGCCTTAACTGAAGTCACCTCATGAAAACCGACTTACCATAAGTTGACACCCACAGGAATGGATGAACTCTAAGAACATGACTTCACTTTGAATTGTTATGAGAACCATCGCTGACACTTAGATCCTGAACAACACCGCTCCTCCTTTGCAATCTTAGCCTTGTTATGGCAGGGACCTTGCACCCTGATGCCTAGGTATGAAACGAGGTGGTAGGCTTTCCCCTAGGTAAGTCGAGGTGAAAACTGGAGGAGCAGCAATTTGGCTGGCAGTATAAATAAGTTGTGTCCCTGAACGGTATTTGTAAAGAGATACATTGCATTTTCATTTCAGAACCTTCTCTCTCGGTTTATGGAATGGAAGAAAAGGGCTAAATGGCAAGAAATGACAGAAAAACCACTCCAAGGACAAGAGAAGGTGAGCTGCAGAGCGGTCTTTAAGATCTCTGCTGGAGCATTTCAGTTCCCTCCCCTTCCTCCTCCACCCCCCACCCCCCACCCCATCTGGGCCTTTAGACACCCAATGGATTTGTGCTGTCTTCAGCCTGGGAGAGGGCCCAAGGTGTTGGGGTTTCAAAGTGAAATTCAGAAGAATTGGTAGCTGAGAAGAAAAGAAAAGGAAACCGACAAATGCTTTTCTTTATCATGGTAATAGTTGAGCCTGGCTGAGGCCAGAACTCGGTGGCCTGTAGATGGTTCCATTTACTAAGGCCTCGAGGGAAGAGTGAGCCCCAGTGATGCCACAGAGGGCTTGGCTTAATTTTCTAGGTGCGTGTCAACATTACCCTATTGTGCAACCATATCAAGGTCTTGTGGTGCATGTCGATTCTTGAAACTCTTGGTGGGATTTAATAAACGGACTATTCTCCAAGGACATTTTGTCATGGGTTATGGAAGCTAAAATTAGACACTATTTAATTTATTTACTACACTATAGGTGATCGGTGAGGACTACAGAATTCTCCCAAGCTCAGAAAAGGGTAAAAGACATGCATGTCTAAATGTATACTTATAACATACTCACATATAACACACAGATATATAAACTCACGAGAACCCAGAGGTATTATCTCTTCCCTATAAAATGGGAGGTTTGACAACATGATGTTAGGGACTCATTTTCATGGTAAAATTCTATGAATACACATGTTTAGAAATCAAAGAACTAGAGGACAACCTCCACCCCAACTGGATTATCTAAATTGGAAACACACACACGCAAACTTAGTGAGGCCTTTCATTTATAAAAGCAAGCCCTGCCATATAACCAGCATAGCCTACCTTTAAACTGTACCTGAAATGAGCTATTGGGAGCTTATTCTTCAAGCAAAGCCTATCACAGTATCTTGCACACATGTTTTGCAGCTCTCTACAAGCCAGATCAGCCTTTTTCTGCATTTTCACTTTCTCTTCCTGAGCCAGGCTTGAGTGTAGGAGGGCTCCCCCAATTTTCTGCATCCCAGTGATCACCTTGATAAGAATTTACATCTCCGGAACCTTCCCCCAAAGGTTCTGATTGAGCTCGTTTGTGCTGGGGCTGTGGAATCTGCATTTTTATCAAGCTCTTCAGCATCCCGTGATGCTGATGATTAGGTAAGCCTGGGACGTCTTGAATTTATTAACCTGCCCATGACTTAGATGGTTGAGTAAGATCTGGCTTAAAGGAAGCTCAAGGCTGGTCCATCATCACAGCACTTGCCATTTGGAGTTCTGAAGAATGTGTGATGATTTATCTCTAATAGTGTCCTTATCAAAGACCTAAGGGAGTTGAAAATGCTCTCCTGTGGAAGTTTTCACTTAGCCTTTCCACCTTGCCTGAGCGGTATACTCTTACTTGTCTCTTAGTTCATTTTCATCAGTTTGAAATGTTTTCTAACTTAATGTTCTATAATCCCGGATTCAGTTAGGTTAGACCTTACCTTTTCAGCTAGTTCTGTAGTTAAAAAATAAATAATTTCCCCTCACTTTCTTCATTTTGAGTAGTGTAATTTATGTCACTATTGTTGAACCTTTAAAAATGATCTCAAATACTGTATTTGGTTTTAATTATGTTATCCTAAATCATATCCATTTATTTTTTTTACCAATCTTAGCTCTGGTTAAAAATAAGTATCTAGGGCCATGGTGGCTCAGCAGGCAGAGTTCTCACCCACCATGCCAAAGACCTGGATTTGTTTCCCGGTGCCTACCCATGTAAAATAAACAAACAAATAAATATCTAGCTATCTTGTTAACTCATTTAGCCTGGAAGACAAAGGCAGAGAAATTGTTTTGGTAGTCATCAAAAGGTCAGAAAATGCAAACTGGAGAGTGTGATACACTGATTTTCAGATTAGAGATGCAAATAAATATAGCCATCCCTGACAGTCATTAAATTCTGGTTGCAGAGGTAAGAAGTGACATGAAAAAAAATAAAATGGAATAAAAATATTTCTTTCAGGACAAGATCCTTTGTAAATCAGATGAGAAGGATTCCAAAGGTAAAATATACCTTAATCACTTGTATCAGATGTATTCTACCTCTCTCGCTAACATGGAGCTCTCTAGGAGGTAAGTTTCTTTCTAAAACATGTATAAATGCCTACTTTTAATATGTCCTTTCACAGACATATTCACAGTCTCTTTGCATATATATACATATAAGTGGCAATTCTCTTATATATATATAAGAGAATTGCCATTCTACAAAATGGTATTAAACTCTTTCCCTGTCAAGTTGAATTGATGAGAAAGAAACTGGGGAATGTAAATTTAAAAGGTAAACTGAAGGACACCCTGTCCTTTGAAATCACCAGGGCATTTAGGAGATAGAAGGTTGAGGAGTGAGAAAAGAAGGAAGAGGCTGGGAGTGGAAACTCGGGGGCCGCCGTCCAGGCCCCTCCTGGGCAGAGCAGGAGCTGTCCCCAGGCGCGGCCAGGGCCTTGGAGGACGCGGCGCAGGTGTGGGGACAAGGCTGGGCGAGCTGCAGCCGATACTGGAAACGTGCGCAGTGCCCCACGGGCCGTGGATAAGGCATGCCCCAAACTAAATGCTTCAAGGGCACCGATTGTTACAGTGGCGAAAGAAGCGTTGAGACTGGGGGAGAAGATACCAAAGTGTCTCCAGAATCTGCCCCCATTTCGTGGCCTGTGGAGCTTTCTGCAGGGCATCCGTTCTCTCCAGAGACCATTCAGCAAGCTCAGGTGGGCCCGGCCGGAATTGGAACGATATTTACATCAACAGCACCAAGCTGGAGGGAAGGAGACATTTCACAGGTCACTGTGCAGAGCTCCTGAAATGGAACCAGAGGTGGGTGGAAGCTCTGACACGGCTAGTGCATCCCAGGTTACGGAGCTTTCCTCTGCATCATCTCCTTGAGACTGCAAGCAAAGATGTTTGTTGAGTGCTTTCCCAGCTCGGTGCTGGGGCCCTGTCCTAGCATGCACACTGGATATTAGAAAACCCTTGCAGGATGGTCACTGTTCCATCCCCGATGGACAGGGGAGAAGGTTCCGGCTCAGGAGCCTTAGACAGCTTGAGGCTGGGGCAGTCCAGGGCGGGCTGAGACCCACTGTCTGGTCTGCTGGTCCAAGGCCCCGAGGCTTCAGCCCCTGTGTGTCCTTTTCCTACCCGTGCGTGAAGGCGGGAGTGCGGGTTTGCTTGTTCCCGTAACACTGAGCAGGCTCAGAGCCCAGCACCCGCCCACCTCACGCTGCTGCCGGCGGCAGAGCTAGGGCTTGAGCTTAAACCACCCGATCCTGAGTACTGCTTTCTTTCAGCTCTCCCGAGCTGGGGCAGTCAGTGGAACTGTCCCCTAGTGTGCATGCAAAATCGGGGAGAGCACGTTGCACCCAGGTTTGTCAGCAAGGCCCGCCAGCCCGCGGAGCGCCTGGTCCAAGGGCTGGGGAGAGAGTTGGGTGAGAGGGAGCTGAGATGTCTCCACCTCCTTTAGGGTGGGAGGGCAGCAAGGCTGTCTCGGAACGAGGACGAAGTGAGAAGGTAGCAACCAACTCTAAAGCTGGGGCCTTTTTCTCCAACAAAGATTCAGCGGGTAAGGCCAGATGTCCAGATGTCTCCCTGGATTATATAAACCGGGAAGGTGCATGACACAAAGAAACCACAGATGCCAAATTTTTGCAAGCCGTAGCTGTGTTCAGATTTCAGGCTCTCTGCTCCAGGAAACCACCCACCGATGAGTGGCCCTTCTCACGCCGCCAGGGGACAGGGTGGCCGCTGGAGGTGCTGGCAGAGTCGACCACCAGGGAGTCACCGGCCATTTACAGAGCCAGGTCTTGCTCATTTAGTGACCAATTGAGGCCCCAGGCTATTAGCATTTGAATCAAGCAGCCACCTCGGTTTGTTGAAAAGAGAAACCGTGCCTTTGTTGTTGGCACTGAAGGGCTTAAGTCATTTTCCAGCAGCTTTATTTAGTTCAAATAGTTGGGGAACCGGCAATCTATAGGGACAGCCGGTTCTGGCCGCGGAAATGCCATGTCTCCTGCCCCGGGAGGTTCCCTGCGTCAGTGCTGGTCCCACGATTTCACAGCGATCAGATGCTGGCTGTCCCCTCAGTCGGAGCTTTCTTGAACGCTTTCAAAATATTCCTTGTATTTGGATTAAGCCAATCTAATAAATATGGGAAACACAACAGGGCTGGGTTGAAACTCTGATGGTCAAAGTCATCTCTTCCATCAGGGAAGATGCCAAAGGGTCTGAAAGGTGGAAGCTCTGGGGCCAAACCGAGAACTCTATCCAAACAATAACACTCGACCCTCAGTGAAGCTAAGGTCCTTTCCAGAGAGCAAAGAATACTGAAAATAGTTTATAGCATTTGATTTACATGCTAGGAGACATCCTATTCTCTTTTTGAAAAGTTTTCGTTGCAGTAGTGTATATACACGTCAAAGTTACTCATTTTCACTACCTTGGGGCGCACACTTCGTTCATCGTATTTATGTATTAATAATATTGTGCAGCGAACACCGATGTTCACCGCTTCACGTTTCCCACCACCTCAAGCAGAAACTCTGTACCCTCAACCTCCCACCCCAGCCCCTGGTAACTTCTAATCTACTGGCTTTATGAAATGTGCTTACTCTAGGTGTTTCACAGATGCGTGAGCATACAAAATGTGTCTTTTTTCATCTGGTTCCCCTTCACTTTTTTTTCTTAAACATTTTTTATTGTGAAATATAACATACATACAAAAAAGCAACAAATCTCAAAGTACATTGTAAAAAGTGGTTATAGAACAGACTTCAGGGTTTGGTATGGTTTACAGCTCCACAATTTTAGGTTTTTCCTTCTAGCTGCTGTAAGATACTGGAGACTAAAAGAAGTATCAATATAATGTCTCAGCAGTCATACTCATTTGTTAAATCCTGCCTTCTCTGTTATAACTCCTCCTTCTCCTCTGATCTTTCTCTCAATCTTTAGGGGTATTCGGGCTGTGCCCATTCTAGCTTTTTCATTTTGGGAAGGGGTGTTGACAATACCCCTTCGCAGGGAGATGGAACTAGCTGATGCTCTTGGAGAGGCTGGGCGCTCTATGTTGAAGGACTTATTTGGACTAGGAAACATTTGGAGCTTGTAGGTTTCTGGAAAGTAATCTTAGTATGTGAAAGTTTTGTGGACTCTCAGATAGGGCCCCAAGTGTTCTTTAGGGTTGGCGGGAATGGTTTTGGTTGGGGTTTGGCAAATCATCGTAAAGTGCAATATCTAGCTTAGGCTAGCATAAGAATAGCCTCCAGAATAGTCTCTTGACTCTATTTGAGCTCTCTCAGACACTGGCACCTTATTTTGTTACAATTTTTCCCCCTCTTTTGGTCAGGAAGGCATTGTTGATTCCACAGTGCCCGGGCCAGGCTCATCCCCGGAGCCACATCCTAGGTGGCCAGGGAGACTTTCACCCCTTGGATATCATGTCCCATGTCAGATATCCTGTTCACTTTTGAATCTAATAAAAACTTCAAAATTTTAAGTTTAAAAATATGAATGAGCAAGTTTTCAAAAATCTTCATTTTGCTTCATTTTCCCTTTAGTATGCATCACCTTTTCTTATATTTCTACAGAGAGACATAATGATTTGGGATTCTTAGAAGTAAGGATGATAAAGAAAACTCATTTGGAAAAAAATACACTGTCTTTGGGAAAGTTGATGCTTTTGCAGTCGAACTCAGAGTATAGTTTATCAGAGCCTGCTAAATCTGCACACTGAGCAGGGCATTGACTCCAAATTTCCTCAATAAGCCTCTGAGTCAAAGGTACCAGTCAAAGCATGGGTACCCATTGCATTGGGACCCCAGAACTCTCCCTGGAGCACCTGCAGGGACCCAGGAAGGTCTCTGCATATTCAGAGATGGCAATTGGGAAAGTCAGCTCTGCTTACTGTTCCACACCAGACCATCTTCTGTTTGAACAAGATGCTGGATCCCTCCTCTGAGCCAGCATCTGATCCTTTCTCTCCACTGGAAACGCCTCCTCTGCCTTCCCACATCTTGGAGGCCAAACACCACAGCCTCCTTATGCCTTCTAGAACTGACTGCCTCACTGGCCAGCCCTGGCACGAGCTGGTCATTCGGTTGCTCTTCCTTAGTTTACATTCTGAAGCTGTTTGAGGCCTGCAGGTGCCTCCAAGGCAGGCCCTGCATGGCCCCTCCTCCTGTAGCCCAATACTCTTCCCAGCAGCTGGTCCCCAGGCCTCTAGGGCTGAGAAGGACTCCATTTGTTTCTTTCCACCCTAGAGTTTGCTGTGCCACCAGCTCAGAGGCAGCCATTGCAGCCCACCTAGAAAGGGCTGCAGGAGTCCAGGGTCCCCACAAGCTGCTGAGTCCCCCCAGTTTTTTCGCTCCCAGCTCCGTTGAACCCCAGGGTGGTCCACCCATGGGAGGGTCGGGTCCCTGGACTCGATGTCCTGGCCTCACGAGGAGAGACCTGGAAGGCTCAGGCTCAGGTCGCGGGCTCAGCTAAGGGCCAGCCGTGCTGGTTGTGTAACCAGAGAGGACAACAATCATTTCTTGTCCTCACCCTAGCTCAGAGCCGTTGTGAGACCCAAATGAGGAGGTGGCGGTGGGACGGCCCTCCAGGCGTTACAGAGTGAGAACCCACAGGTGCCCCGAGGAGCTTGTGAGCCCCGGAGGGCTCCTGTCACACACTCACGCCCGCCCGGAGTGTTGGGGGGGGACATGGGATGCCACCCTACTATCGGTTCTCCCCATTAAGAAGGAGGAGGGTTTAGCAAGCTCCTACCACTTTCCAAGCTTCTTCATGGTGGTGTGCTTCCTTCTACCCTGATAGCAACCTGAGGGCCATGAGGTTCTTTATAACCTGGTGCACAGGAGAGAAGACGCTCAGAGGGGCAGAGTGAGGCACTCGTGTCCTGCAGGCAGAGAGCAGCCGACCAAGATTCCAATCCCGGCCCACTCCAGGACACATCCTTTACAGTTTAGAGTGCTCCTCTGGTCCTACACTTTCTGGGTTTAGATCAGTTTTATGCTACCTTTTATTTTTAAAGTGCTCTATAGGAGCGAGAGAAAAATATCGTTTCTTGGCTATAATAATGGGTGAATTTTAGAATGTGATGTATAGAATCCTTATTAATGGTCCATGCATATCTAAATGCATATTTCATGAGATCTGGAAAGACTTCCTTCATTGTTGTTTCTTTAGAGACGTGCACCAGGCAAAAACTTCCAGCAAGGAAAAATATGTAGGGCATCCCAACAAGCTCCCCTGTGTGCTGAAGGCGTGAGGAGCCTGACAGCTGTCTTCTGTTTGCTTTTCTCTGTTTGGTGCTACTCGGGCAGCCTGCTGCAGAGGCTCGAGCTGTGTGCAGAAGGGACGGCAGGGCACCGGGCGCGGGGCTGGGTGAGTGTCCCTGGGTCTGGGAGGAGCACAAGGAGAAGCCTGTTCTCAGGTTTGGGAGGGGCACCAGCGAGGGGCAGGGGTGAGGGGAACGGGCCTGACTAAGGCGTGGCACCCTCTCCTGGGGCATCTCAGGAGACCTCGGGATCAAACCTCTTGCAGCTACAGGCACACTAACAGCGACCATCGACCAGCGACCAGAGTGTAGGTCCCTCCCATTGGCATGCAATTGTTTCCGGTTCTGGTTCTTGACATGGTGGCGTTCAGAGGGCTGAGAAATACATGTTGGTGGTAGAAAAAGAAAAGTCTAACCGTGAGCCTAAATTAAAGACAAATAAAACCCAAACCACAGTCACCTTTCTGTAGGCTCATTTTCCTGATCCTTTCCTGCCCATCTCCATGTAACTGAGATTACAACCCTGACTCTAACTGACGGTGAGGTATAATAGCATCACGATGGGGAGTTAAATGGTATTGCTTGGCGGTAAGGTACTGTTTTCCAAAATATCAAACATTATAGAGTGAAAAATTTAAATATGAATAAGTAAATGCACATTTTAATTATCATTGCTAGTCCAACTTCACCAAATTGGGTTGTTTTAAAATCTGTCTCCTATTCTGAATGCAATAAAAACAACAATAAAAATGAAGGTAAACTTTGCCTTTGAAAGCTGGATTACTTGATCCCAAATGGACACCAGCACTGCCAAGTTCAGCCCAGGGAGCCAAGGGCAGAAGGAAAATCACCTGCTGGTCAGCAGCTTCCAACGCTGCCTCACCTCAGCTTCTTGAAGTTCGAGAACTCATCCCACACACAAAAAGATTCCAAGGAGAAAACAAGAAGACCCCAGGCAGCCATATGTGGCACGTGAGTAGAATAGAAAATGCCAGAAATGAGAGATATTTGAAAAAATAAATACTCCATTTTTTCTTAAATTTTTTATTTGGAAAATTTTCAACTTATTTCAAGTTACAGAATTAATATGAAACCTATACAGAGAATTCCAACATCGCTCACCCCCTCCCAGATACCAGGATCCAACAATTTTAACATTTGCCACATTTGCTGTATCATCCTACCTACTATCCATCCATTTATTTGTCTATCTATCTGTCTTCTGTCTATCTATCTATCCATCCATCTATCCATCCATCCATTTTCTGTACATTTGAGAGTAGGTTGTATACGTCATACCTTGAACACTTAATACTTTCATGTACATTTCCTAAGAACAAGGATATTCACTTACGTAACCATCTTAAGTGCAGTTACCAAGTTCAGGAAGTTAACACTGATAGAAAGCTTTAAGTCTGTATTTCAATTTTTTCATATGTCCCAATAATGTCCTTTTCTCCTCCTTTATTAGCTCCAGTCCAGGGTCATGGGTTGTATTTAATTGTCATTGTCCACTTGGTTGCTTTCTGTTTTTGTTTTTGTAATTGCGGAAGCATATATACAACATAAACTCTCCCCTCTCCACCACTCCCACGCACCCCATTCCCTGGGATTAACCACATTCGCAGCGTTGTACTGCCCTCACCTCCACCCATCGCCAGAACTTCCCCATCACCCCAGAGATGAGGTGACCCTCCTTCCTATTCCCCTTCTCCCTGCCCCTGGTAACCTGTTCACTACTTTCTGTCTCCATGTGTTTGCATATTCTGGCAATTTCAGGGAAGTGGAATCATACAATATTTGCCCGTTTGTGTCCGGCCTATTCCACTCAACATGATGTCTTCGTGTGTTGTCGTGTGCATCAGAACTTCATTCCTTTTTATGGCTGAATTATATTCTAGTGCATAGATATGCCGCATTTTGTTTATCCATTGACCATGATGGACATTTGGGTTACATCTGCCTTTTGGCAACTTGAATAATGCTGCTGTCAACACTGGTGTGCAATGAAGGGCTTATTAGTGGAGGGTGAGAGCTGAATTGAGACCTAAGACATCTGGATTCCAGGTTTGGTCTGGAAGATTCCTACTTCCTATCTCGGTTTAAATACCACTTTTCCAGGAAGCTTTCCTGGGTCCTTCTAAAGTAGAATAAGGGGGCTCATTTTCCTTAATGTTGGAAGCTCTGTGAGTAATCAAGAACTGTGTATCTTTCAGAGTTCTCCAGAGAAACAGAGTCAGTAGGATGGATGTATATATATTTACTTAGAGATTGTGGGGATTGCCAAGTCTGAAATCCATGCTGCAGACCTCAGGCTGGAAATTCTGGCAAGTCTTGTGTTTGCATTGCTTAGGGAACCTGGTGGGCTGGAGATTCCTATAGGAGTGGATGTTGAAGTCTTGAGGCAGAAATGCTTCTGCTCCCAGTTCTTGCTGTTAGCACCTCTGATGATTGGATGAGGCCACCCACATTGTGGAGAGTAATGTCCTTTACTTTGGGTCAGCTGAGACTAGACCCAACTATATAACACCTCCACAGCAACAACTAGGCCGGTGTTTGACCAAACAACTGGGCCCCATGACCTAGCCAGATTGACACATGAAATTCACTATCAGAGGTTGTCTTGCTCAAGGCAGCATCTCCTGCTTCTAGGATGCTATCTGGCACACAGCAGGGACTCAAGTTTTCTTGAATGAAGAAATTAGGTTTTCCTGGTTCAGTTTTCCATCTATAAAATAGAAGCCATAATATCCTGTTTTAGTTTCCTATCCTGCCAAAGCAAATACCATGCAATGGGTTGCATTAAACTATGAGAATTTATTGGTTCGCAGTTTTGGGGCAGAGAAGTCTAAGCCTGAAACTGAGGCATCGTCAAGGCGATGCTTTCTCCCAGAAGAATGTATATATACAGAGGTGTTCTGGGGCAGGCCGAGGTGATGCTCGGCCTTTCTGTCACGTGGCAGCCTCCCCCAGCCTCTCTCAATTCTGTTGTCTTCCAGTTTCTTCCCTGTGACTTCATCTTTGTGTGTCTGAATTTCATTCTGCTTATAAGGACTCCATTAATAGGATTAAAATCCATACAGATTTGCTTGGCCATACCTGTTGTTGAAGAGCCTCATCAAAAGACCCTATCAATAAGGGTCCACCCCACGGAAATGGATTGAGTTGAAGACCGTGTTTTCTGGGGTGCACAACTCCCGGGCCCCGCATCCCTCTCCCCCGGTTCTCTTGGCAAGGCAGAATGGAGCCATAGGCTGTGACAGTGAACCAGCCTGGGTTCAAATCCTACCTGCCCCTTGCCATCTGTGTGGACTCAGTCAAGCTACTTAATCTCTCTTGGCTGTGGTTTCCATGTTTAGTAAAATTGAAATAAACAACATCTCCGTCCTGGGGTCGTTGTGAGGATTCCAGTCATCCATGAAAATAAAATGCTTGACGTGAATGCCCAGCACACGGCACTCTCTTTATAGGTTGAATTATTTGTAGAAGATGAGTGGAAGTTTTACATCTTGCCTGGCATATAATGAGCACGCACACTGTGCTGGACGCTTTGTGCCCATTATCAGTAGACTCTGGCAGACCTGGAAATAATTTGTTCATGATCTACCAGCTAATAAGCAGGAAAGCTGGATGCCAAACCTGGTCTGCACACTCGGGTCCATGCACTTTCCAGGATAATCACAGCCCCCCTAAGTTTCAGAACATGCACACAAAGCAGCAAATTATATAGCACTTCAGATTTGGGGTTGAGGAACTTATTTTCAAGAAAGAAATGTTATTTGTCATCTAATTCTAAAAAAAAAGAAAAGAAAAAGCCACATGATTTGGTGAACCTACCTCAAACTCGAGAGATCCATTTGTAGTATGGCCTTTGGGCTTTTGATTTTGCTCAAAGTGAATTTGTGGGACAGTATATAGTATTTAGTCTAATTTTATTTGGCATGGTAACACAATGATATATCAGTCTATAAGACAAAACCCCAGAATTCCCTCTTTTATTACTTGATGCTTTGTAAAGGTCCACTTTTGGAATCTTTTTAACTTGAACAGTTAACATTATTTAATTAGTGTATGGTGTGCTCTAAAACATAATCCTCATTCTCTCTTATCATAAAGAAACAGCTTAGTACCCAGGCAGGTGGTTTTTAGAGAACCCCAGAAAGTTTGCATTCTGGAGATGCCTGCAAAGCCACTGCACACACACTGCCTGACAATCACCAACAAGGTGTCGGAAGTTCTTCTCAGTCCCTGTGTGCTGGTTTGAAGCTGGTCAACACCCCGGAAAAGCCAAGTTCTTCAGTCCACATCCAGTATTGCTGGGTGGGAGCTTTTGATTGTTCCCATGGAGATGTGACACACCCAATTGTGGGTGGCAACTTTTGATTAGATGGTTTCCATGGGGATGTGTCTCTACCCATTCAAGGTGGGGTTGCTCACTGGAGCCCTTAAAGAGGGAACCAATTTGGAAAAAGCTTCAGAGCCAACAGAGCCCACACAGCCAGAGTACTTTGGAGATGCAGAAGGAAAACGTCCCCGGGGAAGTCTTAGGAAATGAGGAGAGAAAGCTAGCAGACATCACCATGTGCCTTCCCAGTTGAGAGAGTAATGCCGAACTTCATTGACCCTTTCTTTGGAGTTAAGTATTTTTATCTGGATGCCTTAGTTTGGACATTTCTCTGGCCTTAAAATTGTAAACTTGCAACTTTTAAATTTATAAAAATTTTTAAAAATTCCCTTTTTAAAAGTTAGTCCATTTCTAGTATACTGCATTCTGGCAGCTTCAGCAAACTAAAACATCAGGCTTCTGAAAATAATATGGATACTATTCTTTTGGGGATTCAAGTGTAGTGCCATAACTGATGAGAAGACAGGATCATTTGATTCCTCTGCCTGAATTTTTCACAGCTGTTTACTGAACAGTCCTCAAATTCTACTGACAATGTGAATTTATTATTGGTAATGTTTTGGATTAGACTAGACATTTTTTTAATTTGTTACATTTTGTGGTCTTTTACACTTAGAAAATGAGTGCACTCTTTTTGTACACAAACAAAACACACACAATTTTCTTATTAATAGTGATTGTTTTCATTTCTCTGTTAATTGATTTTGATGAAGATTAGTGCATCTTGCTTAGAAGCAGATGCTATTTTATTAGCCAATATGTGTGGTTCTCAAAATGTGTTCCAGAGCAGGATTGTTGAGTTCAAAACTAGAATTCAGTTTTGTTTCCACAATCTTTAAGAATGTTTCCAAGATTTCCCCAGTGGTCAAAATTTCCATTTTGAGATATAAAAGCCTTGTGGATTCACATAATCAGGAAAGGAGGTAGGGATATAGGTAAATGGGGATGTATAGTCAATGAAAATTTTACAAATAAAAAAAGTCTTCAGAAAATCCAGTGAATGTAGAGCTCTCTTGGCAGGCTTATAGAGGAACAGAGGCTCTTAACTTAGGTTCATAAATAAGCTTGGAGGGTGTTCTAGTTTGCTAGCTGCTGCAATGCAACACACCAGAGATGGATTGGCTTTTAATAAAAGGGGATTTATTTTGTTAGTTCTTCAGAGGAAAGGCAGCTAATTTTCCATTGAGGGTCTTTCTTACATGGGAAGGTACAGGATGGTCTCTGCTGGCCTTCTCTCCAGGCCCCTCGGTTCCAACAACTTTCCCTGGGGTGACTTCTTTCTGCATCTCCAAAGGCCTGGGCTGAGCTGCGAGTGCTGAGATGAGAAATACCAAGCTGCTTAGGCTGTGCTATGTTGCGCTCTCTCATTTAAGCACCAGCCAATTAAGTCAAACGTCACTCATTGCAGCAGACATGCCTCCTAGCCGACTGCAGATGTAATTAGCAATAGAAAAGGTTCACGTACCATTGGCTCATGTCCACAGCAACAAAATCAGGTACGTTCACCTGGCCAAGTTGACAACTGAATCTAACTACCACAGGGGGTCTGTGAGCCCCTTGAAATATGCTGCATATGAGTAAGCATATAGTATCTATATATGCTTCTGGAGAGAGGATTCCTCGGGTGTAGGCTTTTCTTTTAAAATCAAATTGTGAAGGGGGTCTGTGACCCAAAAAACATTAATGTCATGACACTGAACGAAGTAGGAAAAACTTTATATTTGCCAGAAAAAGTATACATTTATATCCTGTCCACTTAATGAGTTTATGTACGGGAAAATAGTAATTCATAAACAATCTTTAAGAGCTGTTTCTCTTTCCTTTAGACGTCACCTTCTGGAACACACAAGTGACAAATGTGCTGCTAATGGGGTGGCCCTGGCACCTCTGACCTGGGACCAGCTGGCGCGGACTCAGCGTGTTGTGGTGGGTGCTGGCCTTTCCCCTGCCTGCAGGCTTGTAGGACACAGCACCCCCTGAGATGAAGGTCACGGAGATGGGGCAGAGAGAGCTGCAAGGAGGGGCTGCACCCAGGACTCAGCTGCGGAAGCCTGAGGGCGCTGTGGGTGGTGTCAGTGGATGGGGGCGAAGGGCACTGGAATTTCAGGGCTCTTGTATTAGATGGGTCAGCAGCCAAAAAGAGATGGGAGTTTCCTGTGCTATTTGCAGGAGTTAGAGCGGAATCCACCATCTCCCAATTCCCTGCTGAAGAGGGGCACATGGCCCAAAATTCGGGTTAGGAATGGAGAGGGTGGTACAGTCACATGGCAATTACCCTTCACGGCTTATTGGATACACCTTTTTCCTTTTTTTCTTTTTTTCATTTTAGGAGGCTAAGTCAGCAAGTCAATACTGGACTAATTATGTGGATTAAGGATAAGACTGTAATATCATAACTAAATGATTAAGAAATGTTGAAACTCTCAAAGAAACAACTAAATGACAGTTTTCTTTTACTTTGATTCAGAGCTAACGATGCTAAACAATGATGCACCATCAAGCAAATAAATACACACTCAGAATACTGCTTCAATAATAAAGGGGGTATAAATGTGACTTCTTCATACTGTTGAAGAACTAATAAAAACAAAGCTGTAAACTATATTTTTTCCAACAGTAAGAAGGACTAGACAACCTAAACAACCTGGCTTCTGAAAACAACTAAAATTATTCAACAAAATGTAAAATATATAGATACCTACATAGATATACGCATGTAAATCTATGGGTATATGTATGACATAGGTAGATGACAAGTATCTAATGACTTGCTGGGCAGGCAGTAAAGTACGGGCTGCATGGAGGCCAAATGCAAGAGAAGTCAAACTCTTGGGAAGCAAGCTTGTGGGCACCTGAAGCCAGCCTGAAGGCATCTACTGAACTCCAATGACCTTGAGTTTCTATTTTCATGGCTGTGCTGGGCCTAAGGGACAGGTGATAAAGGCGAGTGCCTAAGACGTGGGATTTAATAGGATGCCCATAAATGAAGCTGGGACTTTGAAGGTGTACACCATTAGTGTAAGGACAAATAGGACAGAAACCCTCACTGAGTGGAACCTTGCCTTTCTCTTTATGCAATGGAAGGGGACTATTTTACCCCTAAGACATTGCAATCACCATCTGGTCCTTCATATGGATTTAAAGCTCAAATTTGCACTATGTCTCTGATCCAGAGGGAAACACAGAGGATTTTAAGAGTTCTGGGTTGATAATGCCCTCAGCCAATGGGAAGAAATCACAGAAAACTAGGAAGCATCCAGTTTCAGTTGAACTTAAATGATTCCCAGAGATAAAGGTTCAAGGAACATGGGTCTTGAGTCAACATTTATGAAACAAAGGAAGAAGTCCAGAATGTTGAATACGAGCCGACAGAAATCAGAGGTAGCAGAGTCAGCCTCACCGAAAACACAGATAATGGAAATGATCACACACAGAAAATAGTATAATTAATATGTTTGAATAAATTTTAAAGAGAAATTTTAAACTATGAGTAAGGAATAGGAGATTATAGAAAATTAATCAAGGGTGTTTGGGAAAGAATAAAATAGAGCTTTAGAATTGAAAAGTAAAATAAATGAAAATAAACATTCAATGAGTGCATTAAACAGCAGATTAGACATATCTAATGATAGAATTAGTGAGCTAGGTAAGTCAAAATAAATGAGTCAAAATATGGCACAGAGAAAGAAAATTATGGAAAACATGAAAGAGAAATTAAAGGACACAGAGTAAGAAAATCCAGCCTATGTTTAATCACAGTTCCAGAAGGAATAATTGGTTAATTGTGGAAGAGACAATATTTAAAAAGAAAATGATTGAAAGGTTTTCAGAATTGTTGAAAGGTACCAAGTAAAAAGAACAGCACCAAATATCAAATGATGTTCCTTGAAGCAGCCAGAGAGTAAAAACAGATCACTTACTTACAAAGGAATAACAATTATAAATACAGATGGCATCTCAATAGCAACAGTGGGCAAATTTTTAGAAAATCATGGTAGGTAGAAGAAATAGAAAACCTAAATAGTTCTACAACTATCAAATAAATTGCATCCATAATTAAAAAACCTTCCTGAAAAGAAAGTAAGAAACCTCTAGGCCCAGATGGTTTCATGGTGAATTCTACAAACATTTAAAGAAGAAATAACACCATCCATATACAAACTCCTCTAGAACATAATAAAAAAGGGACCCTTCTCCAGCTCATTTTGTGAAGCCAGTATAGTACCTTGATTGAAAACCAGAGAAGGACATTCACTACTGGAAGGAATACACAGGCTTATCTCATTCAACAACGTAGAAGTAAAAATCTTAAGCAAATTATTGACAAATTGAATCCAGCAATATGTTGATCATGTCAAAAATTTCTGCTCAGAAAAAAAATAAAATAAAATTATGAATAGGAGGAAAATTCCTTAATCTGATAAAAGCCGTCTTAAAATATATATTAAAAAGATATGAAAAAAAGATATGGTATTTAATAGTGAAATCCTGAAACATTTGCTCTGAAGTTGGGAACAACACAAGGGTGCCTGCTATCACCATTTCTGTTCAGTATTGTACAGGAAGTTGGCCAGTGCAATAAGCAAGAAAAAGAGATAAAAACTATAAAGAATATAAAGGAAAATATAAAAGTCTTTTTTTAAATAGAAAAGTTCCCCAAATTCTGCAGATAAATTAGTAGAATGGATAGGTAAGTTTAGGAAGATTTCTGGAAATTGGTGAATATACAAAAAATTGCATTTCTATATACTAACAAAAATCAATTAGGAAAAAAAATTTAAGAAAAGATACCATTTATAATAGTATTAAAATATCAAAGAGCTAGGAGTGACTCTAATGAAAGATGTGCAAGATTTCTACTCAGAAAGCTATATAACATTTTTGGAGTGTTTTTTTTAAAACTAAATAAATGAGGTGTGTATCATGTTCATGGAGTGGAGACTTGATACCATAAAGATCTCATTTTTTAATAAATTGACATAGATCCTATGCAATTTCAACAAAAATTCCAGCAGCTTTATTTTAATGGAAAAATGACAAGTTGATTCTAACATCAACATGGAAATGGAAAGTTTTAAGAATGGTTAGGATATTCTCCCTGGAAGAATAAGTTGAGATGACATGCTTCATCAGTTATGAAAATGCTACACTAATTGGCATAGAACAGACCAAAAAAGGACACAGAAAGAGACCCACACATATTTGAACACTGTTCACAAAAAAGCAACACTGCAGAGAAGTGGGGGGAAAATAATCTCTTCAATAAATGATTCTGGCCAACTGGATAAAATTGAATAAAAAATACACAAATCAATTCTATGTAGACTGTAGATCTAAATGGTAAAGGTAAAATGATAGAATGCCAGCAAACAATATAGGAAATAACTTTATACTCTCAAAGTAGGGACAGATTTCTTAAACAGGGCACAAAAATCATGTATTAAGAAAAATATTAAAGTTGGGCTACATGAAATGGAGTTACTTTTTATCAAAAGATGCCAGTGAGTTAATTAAAAGGCAAGACAGAGCAGAAGAAAATATTTATAGCACTTGTAACTTTATATGTTTCTTTATAAATATATAAAGAACTACAAACAGATAGTAAAAAGGCAGACAGCCTAATCGAAAAGCAGTAGAAGAGGTTTGAACAGGAACTTGTGAAAGGATTATAAACAAATGGCCAATAAATTTATGGAAAAGTACTTAGCCTCTTTAGTTATCAGAAATGCAAATCAAAACCATAAAAACATATCACTGTGTACTGACCATAATGACTAAAATGCAAAAGGCTGCTGATTCCAAGTTCTGTAAAAGATGTGGCATACCTGGAATTCTCAAACACTGTTGGAGTAGATTAGTATCATTCCTTTGGAAAGTAGTTGGATTTATTATCATCTTCTAAATCTGAGCATATGAATACCCAATAAGCCTGTAATTCAACTCTCAAGCACAAACCCAGGGTGTCTTCCAAGCGTGTCAATAGACAAGAAAATGCAAATGAACAAAATTGCAACAACACCAATGAATTTCATGAACATTACAATCATAGTATTAAGTAGAAGATAGGGACTCAAAGGAATGAAATCTATTACTTCATTTATATGAAGTTAAAAAACAGACAAAATTAAACTTTTTAGCTTATGGATATATATTTAGCTCATAAAATAATACAAAAAAAAACCCCAAAGAAGTAATTATTACAATTTCCCGAAAAAATGGTTAACCATAAAAGACAGTGAGGGGTTTGTGATTGGGAAGGGAACTTCTAGGGTATCTTGAAAATGCATTATTTGTTGAGCTGGGTGGTGTTTGCTGTGTAATAAAACTTAAAGTATTTAAATAAAAATTTTTTAAATTGTAGTAATTTAAAACAGTATATAATTTATGACAGGAATAAAATTAGTTTTCTAGGAATGAATTTGAAAAAAATGTGCAAACCTTTTATAGAGAAGATTGTAAAAAATTACTGAGATAAATTTAAAGTCGTAAATAAATGGAGGTACCATATTCATGGATAGGAATACTATATACTAAAAAAATATCAGTTCTTCATTGCCAGATCTTTAGATTTAATGCAATTTCGGCAACTTTTTAATGGAATTTGGCAAGTTAATTCTTATATTTATATAGAAGAGCAAAGGGCTGTTAGATAAGACATACTGGAAACATATTGAAAATAGTAAGGTGGGGGACTTGTCCGACATGGATGGAGACCAAATTTAAAGCTATAGCAGTTAAGATAGGGCTGCACTGGTGCAGAGATAGACAAAGGCACCAATCAATTAGAGAAGGAAGCCCAGCATCTGACAGCTCAGAAACACATGCCGATTTGGAAACTTTTCGGCAAGTTTATGGCATATTTTTGACAAAACAATGGATGATTCAATAAGTGGTGCTTAGACAATTGTTTTTCACATTGAAATTGGATCTCAATCTCACCTCATGCACATAAATCAAAAGGTGGAATAAAGTTCTAAAGGTGATAGGTAGAATTAGAAAACTTTTTAAACTATAAAGGAAAAATTTATTTTGATTTGACCATATTAATTGAGAATTTCTTTTTATGTTGTATATATGTTATGGCAATTAAAAAAAGAGAGAGACTGAAGAGACACTGGATCTAATAATGGCGGAGGAAATGCTCAAAAGGCCATTATTGGGATAATAGAAAAAATTGGACTATAAACTGTCTATTAGTCAGGGTTCTCCAAAGAACCAGAACTGATAGGATATATATATGTATATATATATAGAGAGAGAGAGAGAGAATTTTTTAAAGGCATTGGCTCACATGACTATGGGGATTGGCAAATCCAAATTCCACAGGGCAGACCACAAACTGGAAATTCCAGTGAAGGTGACATTGAATTCCCCAGGAGAAGCTGGCTGGCTGAAGCAGAGAGAAATTCCTCTTTCTGACTTCCAAAATCCTCAGTTATGGTTTTAAGAACTACAACTGATTGGATGAGGAGATTTCCCTCATTGCTGAGGGCAATCTCCTTTATTGATTGTAATCAATCAATCATTGCATTTTATAGATGCAGTCAATCTTAGAGGGAATCAAGTGACTCATTATTTAAATCCATCTATAAAATATCTTCCCAATAACAATCAAGCCAGAGCTCACTTGACTAAACAACTGGACACTATAACCTAGGCAAGTTAACATATGAATTTAACAGATTGTACGCTTTAAAGCAATGATAAATTACTTGAACTTGATAACTATACTTACTGTGGTTATATAAGTGAATATACTTTTTCTTAAGAAATAAAAGTGGTAAAGGAGCATAATGTATGCAACCTACTCTCAAATCCTTAGAAAATGGACTGATAGATGATTGATAGGTAGATAGATAATGCTATAACATGTGGCAAAATACTAAAATTTGTTAAATCTGAGTGTCTGCGTAAGGACACTTGGATTTCTCTGTATTATTTTTGCAACTTTTCTGCAAATTTGAAATTATTGCAAAATATAAAGCTCCAGAAATTGAGAATTTCTATACACAAGAAGATATCAGAAAGCAAGTGAAAAGACTAGTCACAACACTGAAAAATATTTTACTATTTATAAAATTGACAAATAAATGCCAGCATTTTAAAAGAACTCTTATAATTCAATTAAACAAATTAAATAGGACACTCAAAATTATTAGTCATCGGGAAAATACAATCTGAAGCCATGATGTCTCTTTATAACCTCTAGATTGGAAAAAATTTTAAATCTGAATATATCAAGTGCTGGCCACAATGCAAAACAAGAGCGAACAATTACACACTGTTGTTGGGATATAAAATTGGTAGAACATCTTTGGAAAGCAACTCAGTATTTTCTGAAAAGCGGTAGATGGGCATATCCTATTACCTAAAAATTCCCCTTCTAGGCTTATACCCACTTACAAGAACTCTTGCATCAAAAAACAGGATTTTAAGTGACATTAAGCAACTTTCATTAATTTTAATTTTTAGATGTGAAAATGATTTTGTGGTTATATTTAAACAAAAGGAATCCTATCTTTTAGGGGTACACACTGCAATATTAATTTTATGGATAGAAAGATTTGATGCCTAGGATTCACTTCAGAACGTTCTGGGGCTGTGGATGATGGGGGCTAGGTTGTAGATGAAATAAAACTGTCCGTGAGCTTTCCTGGTTGAGGCTGTATTATTCTCGAAGCATCTTCAAGCCCATTACTTACCCTTGACTCTGTTCCTCACAAGCATCATCAGCGGGGTAGGCTGTTGCAGCAAAGAGATCTAGGACATGTAAACATTGCAGACCCAGGTTTATACAGTATAGTTCACCCACCCTGCTTGCACACTTTCCCAAGTATGTTAACTTCTCCCATCTCTTTTCCCTTGCTTCTTACCATGTGTACTGATTCATTCGAATGTGTGCCTTGGACATCTTAATTTGGCCCATGTGCCTTTCTATTTGTGACTTCTGGAATAGCTAACCTGTGGTGGACTCGAAGTCAATTTCCCACCTAACAACATCATAACCCTGCTTTCAAAAATTGCATAACTCAATATTTTTTCAAAAGAAAAAAGTAGATATCTGGGACCCCATCAAATTAAAAAAATTTTGCATCTCAAAGGTTTTCATCATGAAAGTAAAAAGACAACCTACACAATTGGAGAAAACATTTGGGAGCCACTTATCTGACAAAGTTTTAATATCCAAAATATATTAAGAAATCCTTAAACTCAACAATAGAAAGACCAACTACCCAATCAATAAATGGTCAAAAGAATTGAATAGACATTTCTCCAAAGAATATATACAAAATGGTGAACAAGCACATGCAAAGATATTCAACATTATTAGCTATCAGGGAAATACAAATCAAAACCTCAAAGAGATATTTAGTACCCACTAGAATGGCTATGATTTTAAAAAAGGGAAATTTTTAAATTTAAAGAAATTTAAAGAAATGAATACTCATTTCTAGCATGTGAAGAGAATGGTAAATTACTCATTTGCTTTGCTGTCTTAAACTCTTTCAATATCACATAAGTATTTTTTGAATTGCTAAATAATATGTCTACAAACAGAGACATGGACAGCAATCACTCAAGAAGTCACATAATGATGCCACCACAGTGTGGAAAGGTGCAGTGGGGCAAATGTGAAGGAGAAGAAATGTTGACATTAAGAACAGTGACATGGATGAGTGAGATCAAATAAATGGTCAGGTAATTAAAGAAAATTTTAATTTTAGTATTGCTTGGGCTTCCCTATAGAACATTGGCAACAGATCAAGAAGACTTGGATAATAAGATCTTCTTGCCTGTATGTTTAGAGTCAACAGATTGATGTAAAAGCCATTTAAACTATCCCGTTACTAGACATATATACCCAAAGAATTGAAAGCAAGGACTCAGACAGAAATTTGTACACCAGTTCACAGTGACATTATTCACAATTGCCAAAAATGGAAGCCACCCAAGGGTCCATCAACGAATGAATGGATAAATAAAATGTGGTATATAAATACAATGGAATATTATTCAGCAGCAATAAAGGAATGATGTTCTTATGCATGTGACAAAATGGATGAAACTTGAAGACATCACATTGAGTGAAATAAGGCATACACAAAAGGACAAATACTATATGATCTCATTCATATGAAATAGTCAGAATAAGCAAAATCCTAGAGTCAGAAAATATAATATAGGATTCCAGGGCTGTGGTGTAGGTAGGAAATGGGGTGTAAATGCTTAAATTGCACAATTTCTGTTGGGGTTTGTATCAGTTTGAAACTGTTGTGTACCCCAGAAAAGTCATGTTCTTTAATTTACATCTCATTGCTGGGTGGATCTTTTTTATTGTTTCCATGGATATGTGGTCCACCCAATTGTGGGTGGTAACTTTTGATTAAGTAGTTTCCCTGGAGATGTGTCTCTACCCATTCCAGGTGGGGTTGCTGACTGAAGCTTTTGAAGAGGGAACCATTTTGTAAAAAGCTTCAGTGCTGACAGAGTCCACACAGCCAGAGACCTTTGGAGAGGCAGAAAGAAAATGCCCCTGGGGAAATTGTTTGAAGAAGTCCATAGTGAAAGCTAGCAGACCTTGCCATATGCCTTCCCAGCTGAGAGAGAAACCTTGAATGGCATCATTTCCTTCTTTGGAGTAAGGTATTTTTCTCTGGATGCCTTAGTTTGGACATTTCTTTGGCCTTAGAACTGTAAGCTTGCAACTTAATAAATTCCCCTTTTATAAGCCATTTCATTTCTGGTATATTGAATTCTGGCAGCTTTAACAAACTAAAACAGGGCTGTTGGAAAAATGTTGGTAATGGACTGTAGCATAATGTTGCAAACATAGTTAACAGCACTGATTTATATATTTGAATGTGGTTAAAAGAGAAATTTAAGATTGCATATATGTTAATAGAATGAAAAGTTAAAGCAAAACATGGAAAAGTGAATCCTATTGTAAACTACGGTAAACATTTTACAATTATAAAAATGTTCTTTCATGAATTGTAACAAATGTACCACATTAATGCAAAATTTTAGTAATAGGGTAGTTGGTGGGATATCTGGATGTTACGTACCCTAAAATTTTATAGATTTTCTGTAAACCTACAACATCTATAATAAAAAGTCAGCTGTAAATAAAACAAAAAGCAAAAATATAAAAATTTGCCACAAAATGCAAGCCAATGACTTCATCTTGTAAGATTCAAAAGCTGGAGGAAAAATTGGCCATGTTGAATTTCCTAAGAAATGTAAGAATATACAAAAACATCTTTTTTCTATCTTATGAGCAAATAAAAGGGTCTCAAAGTTATATAACCCTTACACTTCAACTTTAGGAAAGGACATATATGAAAAGCCCACAGCTAACATCATACTCAATAGTGAAAGACTGAAAGCTTTTCCTCTATGATCAGGAACAAGACAGGGATGCCCACTTTCCACACTGTTATTCAACACTGTTCTGGAAGTTCTAGCCAGAGAAATTAAGCAAGAAAAATAAATAAAAGGCATCCAAATTGGAAAGCAAAAAGTAAAACTTTCACTTTTTGAAGAAGATGTGATTTCATATATAGAAAGTTCCCCAAAATCCACAACAAAATTACTAGAGCTAATAAACTAATTCAGAAGGTGTCAGGGTACAATATCATCTCAAAAAAATCACTTACACTGTAGTAAGAACAAGCTGAGCAGGACATTAAGAAAACAATTCCATTTACTATTCCATTTACAATTTATATTGTAATTTACATTACGATTCCATTTACAATTACAAGATACTAAAAGACTCAGGTATCTTGGGATAAGTTTAACCAGGGATGTAAAGGACTTGTAAATAGAGAACTATAAAACACTGCTAAAAGAAATCTAAAAAGACCTAAATAAATGGAAGGACATACTATGTTTTTGAATTGGAAGACTAAATACTGTTAAGATGTCAGTTCTACCCAAAGTGATTTATAGATTCAATGCAATCCCAATCATAATTCCAACAGTCTACTTTACAGAAATGGAAAAGCCTATTATCAAATTTATTTAGAAAGATAAGTGACCCCCAAACAACCTAAATAATGAAATTGGAGGACTCACATTCCCTGACTTCAAAGCATATTATGAAGCTACAGTGGTCAAAACAGTATTACACTGGCACAAAGATAGATGTATTGAGCAATGGAATCCAATTGAGAGCTCAGAAACAGACCCTCACAACTATAGCCAGCTGATTTCTGACAAGGCTCCCAAGTCCACTCAATCAGGAAAGAACAGTCTCGTCAACAAGTGGTGCTGGGAGAACTGGATATCTGAATCCAGAAGGCTGAAAGAGGACCCCTCTCTCACATAAATACAAAAATAACTTAAGATGGATAAGACTCCTAGAAGAAAATGAAGGGAAGCATCTTCAGGATGTTATAGTAGGCAATGATTTCTTAGACTTTACAATTAAAGCACAAACAAAGAAAAAAAAGGCAAATTGTGCCTCCTCAAATTTAAAAACTTTTGTGCATCAAAGGACTTTTTCAAGAAAATCAAAAGACAACCTACTCAATGGGAGAAAATATTTGAAAACCACATATCTGATAAGGGCTTAATATCCAGAATAAAAAGAAATCCTACAACTCAACAATAAAAAAGACAAACAGCCAAATCATAAAATAGACATTGCTCCAAAAAGGATATACATATGGTTAAAAAGCACATGAAAATACACTCAACCTTACAAGCCATTAAGAAAATGCAAATGAAAACCACAGTGTTTGGGAATGGATGGTGCTGATGGCAGCGCATTATTGTGGGTGTAATTTGCAGTGCTGAATTATGTGTGTGAATGTGGCTGAAAGGGGAAGTTTTGGGTTGTGAGTGTTACTGGAGTGAAAGTTAGAAGATAAAAGATGGGACTATATAACACAGTGAACTCTGTTGTGGATGATGGATGGGGGCTCCTAGTACAAGTAAGGATGTTCTTTCATGAATTATAACAAATGTAGAAAAGATGTTAATAATAGGTTGGTACAGGGGGAAAATACACCTAATGTAAATGATGTACTATAGTTAATAGTTCATCACTTGTGTATTAGCTAGGGTTCTCTAGAGAAACAGAATCAACAGGAAATATTCATAAATATAAAATTTATAAAAGTGTCTCATGTAACTGTGGGAACATAGAATCCAAAATCTGCAGTGCAGGCTGTGGAGCTGACGATTCTGATGAAGGGTCTGGACAAACTCCAAAGGAGAGGCTCACCGGTGCAAGCAGGAAGAGAGCCTGTCTCTTCTGAATTCTCCTTAAAAGACTTCCAGTGATTAGATTAAGCATCACTCATTAAAGAAGACACTCCCATCTTCCATTTGATTACAAGTGGAATCAGCTATGGATGTAGCTGACATGATCATGATTTACTTCCATGAAATGTCCTCATTGCAACAGACAGGCCAGCACTTACCCAACCAGACAAACAGGCACCACCACCTGGCCAAGTTGACATATGAACCTGACCATGACAACTTGTAAGAAAGGTACCACACTAAGGCAAAGTGTGAACAATAGGGGGGTATATAGTAACACTGTATTTTTTACATGACTTTTTTGTAAGCCTACAATTTATCTAAAAAAAAAAAGAAACTAAAAAACTGAAAATATATTAAGTGAAAGAAACCAGACACAAAGTCCTACATCATACTGCTGGATTCCATTTATATAAAATGTAAATATAAGTAAGAGACAGAATCAGATTAGTGAATATGCAAAGCTAGGGAAGGACAGAGGGACTGAGAAATGAGGGCTAAGGGTATGGGAATTTTCTTTTTGGAGTAATGAAAATGTCCTAAAATTGATCATGGTGATGAATGAATAACGCTGTAACTATACTCAAAACCATTGACTGTCCACTTTGATTTTTTTCTTTTTTTTTACTGTGAAAAATTACATATATCCCAAAAGACAATACATTTCAAAGTACATTGTAACAAGTGATTCTAGAACAGATTTCATTGTTTGATATGGGTTACAATTCCACAATTTTAGGTTTTTCCTTCTAGCTGCTCCAAGACACTAGAGAATAAAAGAAACAGTGTTATGATGATTCAGCAGTCATTCTCATCTCCCACTCTTTAGGGGTATTTGTGCTAAGGCCATTCTAGTTTTTTCATGTTGGAAGGGGCTGTCAGTGATATGGGGTAGGGAGATGGAACTAGCTGCTGCTCTGGAGAGGCTGGGCCCTCTGGGTTTCAGGACTTATCTGGTCCAGGGCCCCATCTGGAGGTTGTAGGTTTCTGGCAAGTTACCCTAGCACATGGAATCTTTGTAGAATCTTAAATAAAACTCTAGGTGTTCTTTAGGGTGGACAGGACAGTTTTGGTTGGGGTTTGGCAAACCGTGAGTAGCAATGTCTAACTGAAGCTTGCATAAGAGTGACCTAGAGTAGCCTGCCGACTCTATCTGAACTCTCTTTGGATGGATTGTGTGGTATGTGAATATATCTCAATAAAACCGCTTTAAAAAGAAAAGAAATTGCATGAGAAAGGTACGAGAGGACTTAGAAGCAGGAAGTGAGTGGGGACCAGAAAGAGAAAGGGGACATCGCCCTGGGATGGAAAAGTCAAAGAATCCTAAGGATTGCCAGCTGACCCGAATGCTCCTGAGCCCTGGAGGAAGAAAGCCTCTAGCCCCTGACATGGGGCACATGTTCCCCCACGCTAAGCCAGTGCACTTTGTGGTATTGATCATAGCAGCCAGAAAAACTAAGGCACTCTGTCCTTCCAGCTCGGGCACAAACCCAAGCTCTAATACATCCAACTGCCCTTCACCATCACCACTTGCATCGTTAACAACCATCTCAAAATCCAAGTTCCTCCTGTTCCACCACCAAAAACAAAGCAAAATAAAGTGAGCACCTGTTCCTCACTCATTCTTCTCACTTCTGAGTAGGGCAATTCCATGCATCCAGTTGCTGAAGCCCAAAATTTGGAGTCGCTCTCCACTCCTCTCTTTTCCTACAGATCTCTCTGGATCTGTCCAGTAAACCCAAGTAGCTCTACCTTCAAAGTGTGTTTAGTTTGACCACTTCTTACCTACGACTTCTGGTCCTAGAAACTCGTATTTTTTAGTTAAATTGCAGAAATAGCCTATCTGGTTTTCCTGCCTCCATGCTTGCCCCTATAATTTATTCTCTACATAGCAGCCAGGATAAGCCTTTCCCCCAGTGCCCACCCCAGAGGCAGGGAAGCACGCATCTCACCTGCCCACGGGCCCTCCCCTCAGTCCAAACTTTGCTGTTCCTGGGACCACTAGCTGAGTCAGTGTTGACTGCAGGGCTTTTTCTCCGCCTCCTTCTGCATGGAACCCACTTCTCCACATGCTCCCCACATTCTCTCCTCCCCTCATTCATGGCTTTATTCAATGCCGCTGTCTTGGTGGGACCTTTTCTGACCATCCTGTCTAAAACTGCAGCCCCACTCAAGGTGTAAACACAAACCTCTCTAATACCCACGATTTTATAGCAAGTCTTTACCTTGCACAATATTCTGTCTATGTACCTTGTTTCTCGTCTGTGAGCTCCCACTGGAGGGTAAGCTCCTGGGGACCTGTCGTTTTTATTTGCTCTGCTCCTTGCTGTTCCTTCAGCTCCTAGAGCAGTGCCTGCAAGTGGGAGGGGTGCCATCAATACTCAATGACTGAGGAAATCTCTGTTATCTGAAGGAAAAGCAATTCACAAAGCTCAGAAAGAGAACTGTGCTGCAGAAAGTAGGGAGCAACTAGAACAAGTTGGGGTGTTGCTTTCCTGACCCCTTGGCCCCCACCTGGGCAAATCCATTCAGTCGATCAGGGCTGGTCTTAGGGAGAAGCTCTACCCATTGAGTAGCCCTGCACAGGAGTGGACGTTCTGGGAAGAGACCCAAACCCCCTGCCTTCCATCCTGGCATCCCCCATGTTTTCAGTGGGGGAAATTGTAAAGTATGTCCCTCTTCTGTTCTCCTGCAGGCATTTGTTGATTGCTCACTGCATAACCCTCCAACGCCACTGGAGCACATAGCTAAGGTTAAAGAACCAGAAGATGGGCTCAAAACTCTTCTATCTTAGAGGAGCTGGGAAGATTGATGGAACTTTAGAGGACTTTAAGAAAAGCTGTCATCATGAAAATGTATTATGATGACATCAAGGGAGGAATTATATAAATCTTAATGAGAAAAGTTTAATGTTAAACCATTACCAAGAATATACTATGTAGAGAATCCTGTGAATTGAGTTGTAAGAATACTTGGAAAATAGAAAAGTTAATTATTCCTGGGTGTGGAGCCCACAGTCACTACAAATTCATAGCCATTTGGTCTTTCCTTCCAATGGCAATAGCTAAATGCCTATTATATGCAGCTGATATGTTATTGGTAAAATAAAAACATTTTTTTAAAGGAAGAAAAGGCTGCAGCTTTCTCTCCTCCCCCATCTGGCCAGAGAGTGTGAAAAAAAAAGTCAAGAAAAAGAAATAGCTCAATTATTTTGATCTTCTAGAGCGTTAGATACACATATACCATGGTCTCCAGAAAAATGAAAAAAAAATTGCCACACTCAAGAATCATAAAGGAACAAAAGGATAGGGAAGCCAAGTTAAATATAAAGAATTGTCTAGATTGGGTTTAGTTTTTAAAGCCAAGATTATGACAAGTATCTGGATGATTAATCATTCCATATTCCACACTGTATCCAAACCTTACCAGACATTGTGCAGTTCCCAAAGTACTCCCAAATTTTGCTTTCAGTACTTTAATCTCCTTAATTTCTCTATACCCCAATTAAGCAGTTATAATGATAGTATAGTTGTTTTTTTTTAAGTAGCCCTGAATAAAAGATGTTTAAAAGTCATACAATGAGCTAATCATCATACAATGAGTTAGTAAAAGACCAAGGAATAGAAATCTGAATCTCTCTATTCTTGTTTGGGCTCTACTAGCATAATTTGGAATTCTAGTTCCATACTGACTCTGTGACCTTGGGCAAACTTCTTAACAGCTCTATCTACATTTTCTTCTATTCTGAGCCCTTTTAAAGGGAGGGAGGAAAATACTACTGACTCACAGGTTTCTTTGGAAGCATGATTGGGCTAATGTACTTAAGTTTAGGCACTGTTTGGTTTTACTTGTCTCCTGAGTGCTTTTATTGGTGACTCCCAACATCTCTAATTGAATTGCCAGTTGTTTAAGGAGAAGGATTTTCCTCCCCAACTTCTATTAGTGTAGTCACTTAGATTTTTAAAACTTTTTCTTTCAGATTTCAAATGTAGTTAAGCCAATCAGTTCACTGCCTCCACTTCCTTCTCCACACACACACACACACACACACACACACACACACACACACACACCAGACAAATTCCTCTTATAAACAGTTGGATGAAAGCTGTGGGTAATAGAGAGAAAATTACATTTACTTCCATTTTCCATATATTTAGCACAGCTAAAATGGGTGTAAAATCAGACAACTCAGAAATCAAATTGCTACTGCATTTTTTTTTTAACTCTGCAAGCCTAAATTGCCTTAAATGTAAAAGGCATATTACCACTTCACAGGATTGTCCTGATGTCTAAATGATAAGGCAGGTACACTTTGCATATAATAGGCCTCAATGGATGTTAATGCCTCGTTCTTCCATCTGTGGCAGGAAAGCCTGTAACCTTGAAAGCTGTGTGGGTATAGATTGAAGAATGTGTTAATCCCAATTTCCAAATGGGCTTTCCTTGTCAGCTTCTTTTTCAGCTGGAGAAGTCCCAGTGGTGTGAGCCACTGATTCTGCATCTTTTCTCACATATCTGCTAAATCCCTTCCCCTTTGCCCCATTTTACTCTTAATCTGGTATTTGATATGTAGCGAAGCCCCACCTCAAACCCCTCTCCATAGCCCTCTAGGGGCAATACAGACTAAAATCAACCCCCGGGGTTTCCCTCCCGGTACTTTTCAGTCTGGTGCTCTCTTCCTTTTCTTATCACCCCAGTTGCAGCCCTCCTCCCTCCCTCTGGATTTTTGAGGAGCCCTCCTTTCTTTTGGGGCTCAGCCTTTGCCAGCTACTGACTGTTGTTTTCAGTGCTACCAGATTAGCAGGGCTCCCCCTCCCCAAAGTACTGTAATTGCATCAACAAGAACATTCGATCTCTATCAAATCCAGCTCCTAGAAGAGAGATTTATTGTTTTCTAGAATACACTGCAAATCTTCTAGATTTTTCACTCTCTTGTCCCTTAAACACTTTGTAACCCCATTCATTTCAGGAAGCATGCTGAGTTTCTCACCCCCAATGCCTACTCCTTTGATCTAACCATGTCCTTTCTCATATTTCCATATTCCTCACTTCATACATCTGCCTCATTATAAGGTTCCCGGCTGGACCTTGTCCTGCTTGCTCAGCAATCCGGACGTGTTCTGACTACATGGGCGGTTTTGCATTCCGAGCCCCCGCTGCCCTTAGAACTAGCCTTTCTCGCAGCTTATTCTCATCCTGCTCCATGTTCAGGCCCTTTAAAAACTCCTGTGCATGCTGACTCCTCAGGAATCCCTCTTCTCTGCACGTCCCAAATCCTACCTCAGCCAGGCTATATTTTGGTTCTTTGAGGCCAAAAAGCTGTCTCCCTTCAATCCTCCTCAATAAAGTGCCCCTTCCCCAGCTCCCCTGTTCCCCCAGCTAGTGCTTCCTGAACCCCAGGCAAATATCAGAGCCTTAACTGCTCCAATGTCTGCCCCAAGGATGGTCACACTCTATTGCAATGCCAAATATCGATTATGGACATTAAAACTGATGTAGCCTAATTATGTATTAGGCTAGCTTCTAAATGCATTTTTTCCAGCATTCTTTGCCATAAATGGATTGCCTCTGAGCTTTGAATTTCATTTAGTGCCAAATGAGGATTTTCCAAAATAAGTCATATTGGAGGGAGAGAGGAAACTTCTAGCAGTATTACCCCCCCATATGTAAATCAATATTCTGACAATCATAAATGATTGAGTAAAGCTCCTCATCAAGAGCTCTGGAGTAATTTTAAGCTCCACCCCCCACCTTCCCCACCTCCTGTCCCTGCTTCCCTTGGAGTAGATCTCATTTTATATACAAATTCCACAGGGAATCCTTTAACTTCTTCAAGACAACTGAGTATTTGAATCAGTGAGGGAGGACTGGCTCCTATAGCAGGTTGCATTTGAGTCACAATGAGGGTTGGCGCTCCATGTGGGTTGCCTTTAAAGCTGTGTGCCTTTTGTCCAGGTGGATTCTGAGTACAGCGGCAGGTGCGCCTTCTTAGCTAGACATGCCACACGCATTTCAATTTTGCCAATGGTACTGCCTGGGAGCGAGGGGTGGTTTTGCAGTGGGGTCAGCCTGCCCTCGCTGTGGTCGGGACGCCACTGACAGGTAAGTGCCCTGAGAGTAGAGCTGGGCAGGCGACGGGCTGGGCAGATCACCCTTACTTAAGAGGAGTAAGTAGAAAAAGAAAATAACATGGGGCCCCCAAGACAGGAGTAAGAGCAAGGGGAAAGGAGAACTATCTATAAGACTCGGGAAAAGCAGCCTCAGAAAAGAGTAACTGCACAACACCGACCATAACTTTAGAAACTTTTTGGCTTCTGAGAAAAGAGAAACAGAGGTCCATAAGGAGCCAAAAAGGCTGAGACAGAAGGGAACAGTTTAAGGTGGAGCTGGAAATGGATGGAATCAGGTTTAGAAGGAAGCTGAAATGACAACAGAGAAATAAAATCTGCATTGAGGCAGTAAAAACCAAAAGTGGCATTGAAGTAAATTGACAGAGTGGTGTGGAAAAAAAAAAAACAACCCAACATTTCACAAGCCATTTAATAAATGCAGAACGGTCCAAGAGATGAAAACAAAGGGGAAGAAGGTGAGAGAAAGGAGAGCAGGAGAGGGCGGTCACATCTGGAAAGAAGTCCACCCCCTGCAGGGGGAACTGACACCGTTGCCTTAACCAGAATCCCAATCGCAGAAACTGTCCTAGAGTTGGTAAGGGTTCTTCCTGCATCCCGAGCAAAATCGGCAAAAAGAGATTCCCGCTTACAACACATCATGAAGGGACGTTTGAACAACAAGGATTATAAAAAGTGTCCAGACAGAAAGAAGTCAAGCTGGCTACAAAGGTGCAAACCTCCAGCTCCCCACCGACTGCTCCTCTGCACCGTTAAATTCCAGAAGACACTGGGACAGCAGCTCCGGGGTTTTAAGGAGGGACCTTATGGCCCCAAGCATTAAGCTTAGCCTTTTTTTTTTTTTTCTTCTTCAAATGTGAAGTCCCATCCCTAAACTGTGCCCTGTCATGTGTGACAAACAGCATCAGGCACAAGGTATAGCAAGGATAGAATTGGGTCTTTCTGCTTCCAGCAGCCCCTCATCTGTCTCTCCGCCTTGCGCTTGGGGAGGGAAAGTACATCTCCTGAAGCACAGGTCGCCAGCCTCTTTCTAAGCTATTCATAGACTTGGGAAGGAAAGACTTTAAAAAACATCTTTGTTCTTTGCCCCCAAACCAGAGCTGCCTCAAACCCAATGGTCTTTTTTTGTTTTCAATGCTAAGGAATCCAAATAATTTATATTCTTCAATTTTTGAAATTATTATGAAAGTCAATAGGTTTCTTTAAATGGGAAGGACCAATAAACCCACTGCCGAGCACATTATTTGTATTAATCACCCACTCCACGTCCTCTCTAATCTCGGACTGGCGAATGCTTTTGTTATCATGCTTAATCAGGATGGAGAAGGAGCTCTCTCACCAGAAAAACATAAAATTAAAAATGATTAAGATAATACACCAAAATACAGTGCGACTAGCACTGGGAGTTTTAATTTTCATGTACCTCTCCACACCTATGTTACTTAGGTACGTGTACTAGTGTGTTTTACAATGAACAAAAATTAAACAGTTGGGAAAGACATCATTTCTCCCAGAAAGAAGGGAACTGGCGTGGATGGAAAGGGCTGAAACTGACACTGTGGTCGCCCTCTCGGCTGCTGACTGCACCTGAGCCTCTTAAAGCACCATCGATTCCTGCGCTTAAGACAAATGGTTTTGTTGCCAAGAAGGGGTCAGGCTTGGGAAAGGCTCCCTCTCTGGGAAATGAGGTGTGTTGGGGTGGTGAGGAGGTGGTTATTTCCTGTGGGGTTGTGTATATTATTTCTGGGGGGAAAAGTTGCATGAAGGAGCCCAGCCATAAGACGTTTCCCTTTCCAAGGAGAGACAGACCTTGGGAGACAAACAACTGGGAGTGCTTAAGCTTTCTTCTCCCTCCCAAGAAAGCATGTTATTATTAACTGGGAATTCTTTATAGCTGGGCTGGAGGAAGTTTTTGGCTGTAAACTGTCATGCACTGCAGACTTCATTGAAAAGGCTGGGAGAGTAGAGTATCTTGTCCTGAGAACCAAGGAACAAAGATCCAGAAAACCAGGCACAGAAAAGGGAGGACAAATGATAGCTAAAGTCCATAACTTCCAGACTCTTAACTTACCCAGCCCCTGCTGGTTAACTTGCTGGTCTCAGGGTTCTTTAATACTTTGGGCGTTTCTGGAGTGTAGAAAAGTCATATGTGTATTTGAGATTTAATCTTCTTTTCTGCTGTAGTTTTATTTTTCTTTGACCTGTGCCCCCTCCTGTTTGTATAGTCGGTTGAAATCAGAACAACAGTTTTAAAACTATCTGTTAAACCTTCCAGAATTCATTAGCTCTTCTGGACTAATGAGAAAATCATCACCAAAGCAAACAGAGCTTGAAGGCAGGTAAAGGACCAGGAAGAGACATTTTGCTTCTGAACTGGGAGGTTTTAAAAAACACAGTAATAATTTTTTATTATTAGAGAAGTAGTAAGTTTACAGAAAACTCAGGCAGGAAATGCCGAGCCCCCATATGCCCCCCTCCAATTTTCCTTATTATTTGGAGTTTTTTATACGACCATTTGCCTCTTTCTCCATTTTGCCCCCACTCCCATTTTGTCCCCCCCTCCCATTTTGTCCCCCTTTATTCTAAGTGCAGAGGTTCAGGCGGCCTCAGTTATTTTTAAGTTCCTTAGTAAATAAATTGCCGCAATCTTCCCAAAAGACCATGGCCAGAAAAGCCAGGCGCCTCAGCAGGGTCCTGGGTCAGGAGCAAATGAGGTCCTTTTGGTGCCTGCTCGGGTCAGTCCCCAGGGAATTTCCATGCCTCCAAGACAACAAAAGAAGCTGCGAAGTGAGGACAGGGCCCGGGGCTTCCCGATTCCTCGGTTTCCAGGTGGAGAGGGGCGGAAGAGAATGCTCCTCCCGCCGGGGGGGCCCGGGGCTCGCTTCCAGGAAGCTCTGCCCCGGAAGGCGGAGGCGGCTCGAGCCCCCGCGTCCCCGGCCGGGATCCCAGGCAATCCTGGGTGGCCGCGCGCGCCGGGCCAGCCCCGGGGCTGGGAAATGTTGGCGCGAGGAGCAGATCCTGGGTCCTGCGGGGAGATTCCCCGCGGCCCGCGCTTTCCCGGGGGCGTGGGGGTAGGACGCGCTGCAAGAGGACGGCGAAACCGAGTCTGGACCCACGGGCTCGGACAGAGGTGACAGGCAAGGTACTTAGAGGTGCAAAACAGTCTGCGGTAAAACGAGCTCCCGTTTTCAGAGGAATGTTATTGTTTAAGGAGAGCCCATAGAACTATTTCCTGCTCATTGTCACCTTTCCTTCCTTCTCCTTGCGAAGGTTCTCACCGAAAGGTAATAAACCGCTGCTCGGCGCAGCCCAGGCTCCCCAAGCCCTAAAGCGCGTCTCCAAACCCCGGCGGCCACGTCCCACCCTTACCTTCAGCCAACACAAAAGCAAAACATCAGAAACAGAGCCAAGTCCTCGGCCCCACTAAGTGCAGGGCCCACTTGGTAATCGAGCTTTTGCTTTAAGGAGGGTACCTCGAAAGCCTAAATGCCCCGCGCGGGCGCTTTCCTCTCCGCGCAGGTGAGGTCCGCGGGGAGTGGGGGAGCCAGGCGGGGGCGGTTGGTGGGTCCCAGAGCATGGCTCTTGGTGGCAGGTGTAGGGGAGACTGGGGTCGCAATGCGACCAGCCCGACAGAGACGAGTACACGCCGCGCGTCCCTAGCCCGGCTGAGCGCGCTCAAATCTGGGAATCCGACAGAGGCTTCCCCCGGGGCGCAGGTGAGCCCCGAGGTAGGGTGGCGCCTCCCAGCTCTCAACCCCACAGGAGGGGCGGGCTGGAGGGGCGCGTGGGGCGGCCGGCACGCAGCCCAGCGTCCCCGCGTCCTGTCCCCACCGCTCCGCACCCCGCGCCCTGGGGGCCGGAGGCGGGCCCCCACGCCGCAGCTTCCTCCTCCCCACGCTGCTTTGATGGAGGTGCAAACATTTTGGGGAGGGCGTAGGTGTAGGGGTTGGGGCCTGGGCGAGGAGGGCCAGGGGCAGCGGATTTACATGAAGCAGCCGCGCGGGAGCCCATTGTTGGCTCTCGGCCTCCCAGGCCCGCCCGGCGGGGTCTGATATGGCCGCGCGCGGCCAATGGGCAGCTGCGCCCCACACTTCAAAGCGCGCCGGTTGCCGTCGGCCTCGCCCCCTTCCGCGGACGACTGGGCTCTATTTATGGGGAGGGGGACTTAGTCTTTCTGCCCACAGACTATCCTAGTCGCTCCTGGTGGGAGTTCAAGTGGAGCCACCTTAATCCCCCACCCCTTTCCCCCCACCCCTCCCCCACAAATTTCCGACCTTCGCGTCCGCCCGCGTCCGAGCCGGGGACCCGGGGGCCTTCGCTGTTGTGGGCCGGAGCGGCCCCTTTTCTCGGGAGAGCGGCGCGGGGAGGAGCGGAAGGTGGCTCTCGGATAGCGAGCTGGGGCTTTGGAGGGCGGCGGGGAGGGGCCAGGCGGGAGGATGAGCTCCTCCGGCGCCGAGAGTTCGGGAAAGAGCCTGCAGTACCGAGTGGACCATCTGCTGAGCGCCGTGGAGAGCGAGCTGCAGGCGGGCAGCGAGAAGGGCGACCCCACGGAGCGCGAGCTGCGCGTCGGCCTAGAGGAGAGCGAACTGTGGCTGCGCTTCAAGGAGCTCACCAACGAGATGATCGTCACCAAGAACGGCCGGTGAGTGCGCGCACCCGCCAGGGCCCTGCGCTCCGCTCCGCCCTGTCCCTCCGGGCCCCGCGTGCTGCCTGCGCAGCTGGGGAAACCTGGGGAGGTCTTTCCTGGCGACCACTTTATCTCCTGCAGGGAGGCCTTCTGGTTTACTCCCGTGCCGTCTGGAAACGGTCTCTTGCTGCCTCTAAGAATTACTTTACTGGGACTTCGTGGAAGGTTGGGGAGCGGCTCGAATCCCCCTGAGCCTCAGACCTCGGGGCGGGCTTGATCTGCAGCCACCGCCTGGGTCTTTGGCCTCTCTGGACCCTAGGACCCTTAGCAGGTCGGGGGAACGGGGGAACTTAGGGGTCCCTTTTGAGGAGTTCTCCAGGAGCCTCTTCTTTGGCCCGTGAGAAGGTCCCTTCTGGGTCCCTTTTGGGGAGTTCTCCAGGAGCCTCTTCTTTGGCCCGCGAGAAGATCCCTTTGGCCCAAGTTGTGTGCCTGGGGTCTAAGAGGCGCGTCTTCCTGCTTCGCCCCCTCCTTGCCCAGGAGGATGTTCCCGGTGCTGAAGGTGAGCGTGTCGGGGCTGGATCCCAACGCCATGTACTCCTTTCTCCTGGACTTCGTGGCGGCCGACGCGCACCGCTGGAAGTACGTGAACGGGGAGTGGGTGCCGGGGGGCAAGCCCGAGCCGCAGGCTCCCAGCTGCGTCTACATCCACCCCGACTCGCCCAACTTTGGGGCCCACTGGATGAAGGCACCCGTCTCCTTCAGCAAAGTCAAACTCACCAACAAGCTCAACGGCGGGGGCCAGGTAGGTGCGCCGAGAGCCCGCGGCGGGGCCGGACGCGAGCGCCGGGAGGCGCCCGCGCGTCCTGCGCCCTAGGCGTTGCGCGCCTTTCCTGGAAGGGAAGGAACTTGCCCCCGACCGGTGACATCTGCACTGGAGAAACTTTAATCCTTTGGTGGTATTTATATTAAACCATTAGCAGTTACACGGAGGCTTGTGACTAGGGAGAGGGAAGAGGCTCAGAAGCCTGGGTCTTTGGCGTGTGTTTTCCTAAACTCTCGCAAGGCTAGAGAAGATAGCAGCGGTGATGACAAACGGTCCCATTAAAGCGAAACGAGTGCCCGCAGTGTTTGCTGCATGCAGACCGAACGAACTGTTGTAAACTAGTTCTTCCCTAGAGACTTATTTAGCTGCTGGGAATGGATTCTCATTGGAAGACTCTTGCAAACCACCCCCAGGCTTTTATAAACGTGTCTCCATCCGGGTGGAAGTCTCGGCATGCGCTCCTTTGAGTTGTGCAGGCGTCGCATCTCATCCCTTTCCCCAAAGTAGGTGGGGGAAGCAGCCCCTGTAAAACGCTGACAGGAAGCCCACAGCCCTCAACAGTGTGGTCTGAAGGAATTCCTGCCTCTTGTGCATGTACTTTTCTCGTAAACGGCAGGACAGATGGGTGTTTTGTGATCTTAACGGTGGGACTTGTATTGTCACCTCCTGTGTGTTCCCTCAGATCATGTTGAATTCCTTACACAAATACGAACCCCGCATTCATATAGTGCGGGTTGGGGGGCCGCAGCGGATGATCACCAGCCATTGCTTTCCCGAGACCCAGTTCATAGCGGTGACAGCTTACCAGAACGAGGAGGTAAGGGGCGAGGGGGAAGCAATTCCAGCGTGCTTGTGGCTGACACCAGTGCGCTTCAAACGCGTATTCAGTTCCTTTCCGAGTAATTGACCGTAATGAAAAGTGGGGGCAGAGGGAGAAAGTGTAATATGAACTCAGGTGTATATTCCTTTATGGGGACTAAATGTTCTGGATTAAAGTGTCCACAACTAGGAACATGTCCTAAATGACCCGTGGGAAAAGATGCGCAGTATGCTTAGTTCATTAGCTTAGGCAGTTAATATTTAAGTACAGTGAATGAATGAGAGGGTCTTTGCCTTACTTTGGAAAATTTCCCAAAAGGGAGTGGGGTTGCAGCACAGCAAAACTCAACCTGTGAAGACTCAACTATAATATAATGTGTAAAGACTCAACTATAGTTGGAAAATACTAATTAAAATATTCCTGTAAATCTTACCCTAAAGATTAAATATTGTGATTACTTAATAAGTTGTCACTTATCCACATACTCACACCAGCTCATCATTAGTTCCTAAGCAGATTCAGGTTATGTTTTGAGGTTATTGTTTTTGTTTGTTTTAGTTATGCACATAAATTGATTGTGACTCCCACTCAAAATTGACATTTAAAAACTTTTTCATAAATGTGCTTTCTTTATGAAATATTACAATTACTCTGCTATTTCAGGTCCAAATATAAAGATATATCTGGAAAGAAGTCTGGTTTTATTTGAATACTTAAAGGGTGTGTACTTGTGTTTCTCAATGTCTTGATGCCAAATTAAGTCTTCTGGTTAATGAGCAGTGTACTAGTAAATGCGATTTCTTCTTTTTCAGATCACAGCTCTTAAAATTAAATACAATCCGTTTGCAAAAGCTTTCCTTGATGCAAAGGAAAGGTGAGAGAATTCTACCTATATATCCTTTGATCAAAGAGGTAGGCGGAGAGATGAAATGCTGCTGCAAATGGTATTCTGTATTTTCTTTTTTTTTGACAATTCAATACACTTTTTTGACAGAAGCGATCACAAAGAAGTGCCAGAAGAACCAGGAGACAACCCGCAAGCTGGGTATTCTCAATGTACGGTTTGTTTCACTTGGCACAGATGTAGCTTGTTTCAAATCTAGACCCCGCCGAATGCTAGCAACCGGAGGCAGAGAAGACAAGCAAATTTCTGGGCGTGTGTGTTTGGGAGCAGGGCACGTGGCACATTGTGGCTTACTGAGCAGCCTGTTCTGAAGGGGTGGTCTGAGAAATCTGGGGAGCAGGGTTTAATTGGGCTCTTGCGTTGTGCTTTTACCGGGATGGGGCTTATGGAGACCTGGGTGTGGTTGCCTGGCCTGTGTTAGGGCAAAGGGAGAGTCCAGCCCCCGCCTCTCTGATGGTTCCCATCTTTGTTAATGGTTGAAAACCGGGGACCCGTCTTGGAGGTGACATTTATAAATAAATGGCAGTTTTCCCTTGTGGGGCCCATTTTGGTTTTGGGAATAGCCCAGGAATACACATTGATTTTGGTGGAAGCAGGGAATCCCAGGAGGGGAAAAGGTCTGCTTGAAGTCTGCCTTCACTTAGCAAAGCAATGTGATCAAGTAGTAAGAGAGTCCACTCTCCCCCAGGGAAGGACTTTGAGACTTAAAATTTTCACTACAGGGCATACTCCTGTACACATCTTTATTCGGGATATGTATCTTTGAATCATCTTCTAGGCTAATTGAGCAAATAGTTCTTCTAACAGGGCAGCTTAACTTAAAAGGACAAGAGAAACAACTGCCGGTGAGCCCGGGGACCCCACCACCTATTGTGGGCACAGCTGTATCCCTTCCCTTATGTAACACCTGAAGAACTGTTTGTAGTTTGGAAATGGGACCTCATGTACTTGTCCCCCTAAGGGCTGCTTTTTATTAATTCTTAAAAAAAAAAGCCTTTTGTAAAAACGATGTTATTTGAATGGCTTTCTGATGCATACAGTAGGAATAAAGCCAAAAAGTAAGCAGAAAGTAGAAAGTAAGGATAACAGCTCCGTGAGTATAATTATAATTCTGGTAGGAGATAGGAGAGAGCTGCAGGGAAAGTTGGAGGAACATGCCCTGGCCCCATTGCCTTTGCTTTTGTTTGATTCTTTTTTTGCGTGTGGTTTGGTTTTATATTTTATTCATGTTCAGCAGTTAGGACCTGACTGTCTTGGAAATAGAGAATCACAGAAGAGGTGCAGAAGATTCAGAGATGCAGGGAGATTTGAATGAAGCTGTGGTTTAGAAAGCGACTTAGGTTGACTGAGGCGGGCGTTTCCAGGTTTTCTCGGGAACCCTGTGGGCTTGGATACCTGGGTTCACTTTCGGCATCAGGTGTGGGATTCTTCACTTTGTCAGGGACTTAATAAGGAGAAGATCCCCCAAGTTTTGGGTCTCCACACTCCCCTACTTGAAAATAATGATATAGTGGGTACGGATGCCCGTTACTCAGTATTTTTTCCTCACAGCAGGGGGCTGGCTTATTCCTGGCACCGGCCCACTCTGCCCGCCCGCCAGCCCCCACCCTCAGTTCGGAGGGCCTCTCGCACTCTCCTCCCCGCATGGCTGTGAAAGATACCCCGCCCTGAGGAGCCACCGCTCAGCGCCCTACCCCAGTCCATACACTCATCGGAACAACTCTCCAAGTAAGTCATTAGTTAGAAGTGGGCCAAGAATTTGGGGGGGTGGCCAGGAAAAGCACTTCTGGAAAAGCCTTCTCTGGAGCGTCTGAAGCCAGGAGAGGACTCCTTCCAGAACCCCCACCCATGCCCAGTTCTTCCATGGGCATCCTCCTGTTTGTTGGCTCCAGAAGCGCCCCTCGCCCCGCCGTGTCCTGGCTATTGCTGGATCAGCTACTGGGTGGTCTCAGACCGGGGTCTTTAATGCTGAGTGTGACTGACAGATTATTACTGGACACCCTCACAGGGCTGTGGATGGATCTCTGGGGGTGGGACCTGGCATTGGATATTTCATGGAACTCTTCAAAGGGATGGGTCAGGTAGGCATAGGAGAGTCGCTGGCTTGACCAGACCAGTGGGTCACCATGTAGGGGGCTAGAGCTCAGCCCACAGATCACCTGGGAACTAGTGAGACCCGCCCAGGCTCGGGCCTCCTTCCCAACTTACTAACTCAGAAGATAGCTATGGGGTCCTGCCATGTGCATTTGAGCAAGCCCCCTGGGTGATTCTGACGAAGGCGCAACTGTTGCCAGTACTAAGCCACTAGAGTGTAGCTAGTTCTGTCTAACCCGGATGGCCAGGCTTAGTTTTGACTGGTTGCAAAAGGAAAAAAGAGCCAAAGAGCACCGTTAAACAATTAAGGTTGATTTCAAGTGAAAAGAGCCATTGATGGAGAAATAAATTGTTACTGGGACTTCTGTTCAATCAGGCAGGACTCCCAGATGAGAAGATCATATTTTTTATTTTGTGTGAAGTAATGGTTTCAAAGGCAGTATATAAAGCCACATTTGTTTTTTTACTTGAAAGGTAGTTTCAACTAAGTAAGTTGATTCTAGGATTCACTTTCTATAGGCTATCTATTAATACAGACATTAAAAGGAAAAGTCCAGGTTTACTGGAATATATACCTTTGATAATAGATTGTAGCCTTTGCCCACCAATTGAGGAGGCAAATGGCTTTTCTGTATTCATACTCTACAACAAGTTTTTGTTTTCAGTGTTGAGTAGCTCTAGTTACTGATAATATTTTAATGTATTTTGTTGCTCATAGAATAGCCCTTCCAATAACCATGCTCTCTTCTGTCCCTTAGCCTATTCTGACAATTCATCTGCATGTTTGTCCATGCTCCAATCTCCTGACGGTTGGTCCGGCCTCGGAATGCCTGCCCATCCCAGCATGCTCCCCATGAGTCATAACCCAGGCCCACCCACTGGCTCTAGGTAACTTCTGGGAAAATGATCGAAACCACCCTAGAATGCCCCTGTCTTCCTTCGTGTTGGCTCTCCTTGTTAGCTAGCCTTTACCGGTGGGTGGCTGGGTTTTTAAATTTTTAAACTTCCACCGTTAGCCAGACATCTGACTGCTATGCAAGCAGATTGCCTATTCTCTGGGGGTGTTGGCAGCTCTCTTAGAAACCGTGTCATCTTGGCGGGTGGCAATACTGATCAGGAATCAGGGCCCACCTGGCTCTGCCACCTCCCGGTTCATGTAGAGGACCAATCTCTGAGCTTCTCTGGGCCTCAATTAATTTGTGTATAAAAAGAGACGCTTGTCTTTGTGCAGTTCCTGGGGGAATAGGTAAGTTTTGAAGGTTATAAGTAACCTTTTCAACAGGAGTTATTAAATGAAGGGAATTTGTTGGCATAAGATCAAAATCCTTAACCTTAAACGTTGGGTAGCTGGTAAAGAGTGAGGATTATTTTTTATTAACTTGGAAATTATTTAGAGGAACTCTATTTCTTCATAGGATCAATGTAATAAAAAGCTAAAATAGCACAGCTTAGAAGAAGGCTCTAATTTTTCAATGAGGAAATGGGCCCAAAGGTTTTAAACTAGTTGGCCCAAGTAATTCACAACAGAGCGACCCTACAATTTCTATTTGTATAGTGACCCTATAATGACGTTTTCTTGTCCTTAAAAGCAAGGCACTTCATTTTGTATAACATATCAAAATATGTCTCAATCTTAGTTCTTTTCGTCTGTGAAGCAGTTTCCTCATAATAAGAATAATGTAATAGTGTGTACTTAAAAAATAGACTGTACAAAAATGAGCAAACTTTTGAAAGGCCCAAGATCATTTTCAGAAGCCTGCACATGGATGAAACGACCTGCTGGTTACAAACCCCTGACAGTGGGAACCTGTCATTGCCTTGTTTCCTTTCATCTGTAAGATGGTGAAAGTAGTGACCTTCCTTGCTTAACTCGGGCTTATTTATGAGGTCAGATGCAATAGATATATAGGACATGGCTTGATCAAACTACAGTATAGCGTGAGGTCTGACACATTTATAGAAGAATCTTCCCCCAAATTTTAGCACAGTTTCATGCTATTTACTGCTGTGTGTTTAGGTAGGAGGATTTAATACTCGTACCCAGTTCCCTCACTTTATAGATGGGGAAATGGCTTCAAAAGAAGTCAGGTTGTGGCGAGTGTGTTAAGGGCAGAACTGGAACTTCTGGTCTACCTTCAGGTCCCTTGCTTTCTGCATTATGTTATGCTAACAGATGGCACAGAACACAGGCGAGTGGTACCTGTTGGATGTCGTCTTGATTGTAGGCTGTAACTGCAGCGAGGGGCAGGATACTGGCTAAAAATATAGGTGCTTAAGCCCATCCTCTGAAACTTTTGATTCCGTCTCTCTTGGGTAAGTCCGGGAATCTATGATTCTGAACACAAGAGCCTGCAGTTGCGAGTAGCCAGTAGCAGAACTTCCAGGGCTGCTCCACGAGCCACGTTTACATAAATAATCCTTTATGAGCCTCCTAAGTGTGTCTCTTGTTATTAGCTCTAGCAGCAACTTCTCTTCAGTATGTGGGATGACCATCTGGTAAGATGGATGGGATACCTCGAAAGTAAGGGTCCTGGAGATGCACTGCTCCCGAGCAGGATGCTGGCCAGGGGGGTCAGTGTTTCTGCTGGTGCAGCCTGGCACGTCTCTGACTCACCTGTGCTCTCACCTTACAGTCAGTACCCTAACCTGTGGTCCGTGAGTAACGGTGCCGGCACACCTGGCCCCCAGACGCCAGCCATGTCCAGTGGTCTGGGCACCCAGTTCTTTCGAGGCTCGGCGGCCCCGTATGCACCGCTCGCCCACACTGTCTCGGCCTCCCCCGCCTCGGGGTCCCCGCTGTATGAAGGGGGCGCCACAGCCACGGACATTCCCGACAGCCAGTACGACCCCTCGGCGCAAGCCCGCCTCCTGGCCTCGTGGACGCCTGTGTCACCACCGTCCATGTGAATCGCCACCCTTCTCGAAGACACGCTGACTTTAGCTGAGGCCACCAAGTATTGATTTCCTTGATCTACCAGTAAGGTACAAAATGGCAGTCTCACGGGGCAAGGGAAGGAAACAAAGCTTTTTCACTTCATCTGCAGTAGGAGAAGGAGCATATTCTACTTATCAAACATAGGAGAGCACAACCCCTACCCCCACCTCCCCCACTGCAGCTGCACCAGCGGTTTATTCCTGGTGAAGTGAAGTTTGAAAAGAATACATTCACTGTTATTCATGATACGACACAGTGTTTGGTAAGGTCCAGAATATTTCATTCGTTCAGCATATAGATGCACACTTTCACTTATCTTCCTTGTTGCTTTGGAGTTGTTTTCCTGTCCCTTTTGTGACAGTTACCATAGTTAGAGGTGAGCTGTTATGGACAGAACAAATCTGAGGACAACAGATTTTAGTTAAAATGAAAATTTGCTCTGTCTCCTAGAAAAGTGTGTTGCTTTGAGCAGATGTAGTTCTTTTCTTGTATTGTTAAACCTAGAGTTGTTCAGAGTTTTCTTCTGACAAAGTAGCCAAAGACAATCAGCAGAAAGCATTTTCTGCAAAATAAAGGCTATGCAAAATTTGGTTGGTGTAGTTATTATTCATACTGATTCTGTTTTTGTGTGATTTTTTGCTGCTTCATTATACTTGGTAGTGAAGAACTTGTATTTTAATGTGAGTGGAATTTTAAGCATATCTAATCAATTGGGGAAACTAGAAGTGAAATTTACTTGGTGCCAAGTGCCACAATATGCTAATGATTTTAAAAGACCTTCAGGAGATTTAAATACTCTGAAAGCTGAAAGGACAGAATGTAGATGCCCCATAGATTAATACGATGTGCACCTGATTCAAAGAAGGGGAAGCAAGATGAGTGGGCAAAAATGTATTGTTTATAAATGTAAAGAGTAGTTGCCATAGTAATTTGTATGAGATGACATTTGTAAATCTCTTGGTGCCTTTTCCCAACAGAGAGACTGCATTTGTGCTGTTTTAGAACAATTTCCCCCACCTAGTGGCGGACTCCTTAATGCTGGTTCCTACCTGTTGGAGTTTGTTGTATTCTAAAGGTTGAAGATTGCCTAGAAATTTGAGCTCAGTTAGTGGGGGCAGGATTATCAGGGTGGCATTAATCAATATTTGTAGGACACTACAGAGATGTGAAGTAAGACTTGTGGGGCAGGAGGGGGACTTAAACTTCTCACAGGCTTAGAAAAAAGTCTTAAAAAAAATTCCAAATTGGTATACTGAAAGCTCTGTCCTCTTTAGGTCAGACTCCACCTAATTTTTCTAAGACATAAAATAAACCTTTTGACATAAACTTAGTATTCTAAACATAAACTTAGTATTCAAGTATATATAATTCTTAGTGGGATTTGTGCCTGTCTTGCAAGTGAGATATGTTTATTGTAAACTGTTAACCATTTAATACAGATACTTTTTTCTGTTTTACTACAAACATATAGAAATATCTCATGTCAGGAGATTTTTGACAAATGCATTTGTATTTATTTATTTATTTATTTACTAAACCCAGTGTCCCAGAACAATTGGGAAATGAAACTGGCCCTCAGTGGCAAGGCTCTGGTTCCTGACCAAAGCAGAATAGGAGTGTGGGAAACTGCAGACAGGGAGCGGACACTGGGGAATGCTGGAGAAGAGTAAGGGGACATTAGGGAAGAGGGAATGGGAGGGTGGACAGATGCCCCCTGTTGATCCCCAGGCACTTGGCGTTTCCCTCCACACGCTCACCACTCTGGGAACTCTGGCCTATCTTGCCCACCCTCTAATATGCTGCGTGGTGCAGAGCTGTGGTTGTGATTGCGAATTCCTAGGGTTGAGCACAGTCCCCCCACCCTTAGGCCTGTGCTGGATCATGAGTGAGAACGGAACCTCGCGGACACTGGATTATTGAGGAACTCTGCAATATGGAGCCAGTGCCCTGGGCCTGCCACTGCTGGCTGTTGGGGGTAAACTGAGTCACACAGGGCCCTTCCTTGAGGGACCTTACAATCTGGTCAAAGAGACTCATGTAGATGGGCAGGGTGTTGTCATGCTTGTGTTTCTAAAGCTGTCCCAGGTTTTAAATCCAAGGAATTACCATTTTAATAATCCAAAGAGTACATTTCCACATAGCTAGTAGGAACAGTGGCAGCTGTATACCAGAAGAAGTCTGGAATTTGGGTGAATATTCATTTCCCTTCTGTGATGGTTCTTAAATTTAGCTCATTCCTGTGGGTGTGAATCCGTTGTGTGTAGAGACTTTTGATGAGGTCACTTCTGGTAAGGTGTGGCCGGCCTCAGTCAGGAAAGGTCTCTGCCCTATTACTGGTGCCCTTTATAAGAGAATGAAATTCAAAGAGAGAATAAAGCCATGGAATGCCTGTGGCCTGACATTTTTAATTTATCCTTTTTCTCTTTGGGAGTTAGTAGTGGATCAGGGGTAGTGCTTCTTCTATAAAGAAAATGGTTGAAATTTGGATTTGATAGATACATATGTAGCAAACATAATTCTTACCAGGAATAAATGTACAGATAGATGACATAGCATTTATGTGAAAATTAAGATGGTGTAGTTGTAATCAGGTTAAAAATAAAATCTATAGCTAGTAAAACTAAAAGGTCATATAAGATTGAAGGTTCGCACCCCAGATTTTATCCTCTAGCATAATCTTCTATTATCTTCTGTGTTATTAGATCAACAAATTGTGGTGCTCTGTAATATAGATATTAGACCTATTATGCAAATATACTCAAACCCAAGAGTGGTTTGTTACTAAAATTCTCCCTAGCGCCCAAGACTATAATTTTGAGAATAAAATTTCAATTTTTCTCATGGTTAAATATGTGTAGTTCTAACATTTTTCTTTTTTGTTAATAAGAGGTTAAATAGCTATCCCTTGTTCTTGACATTTTTTTCAAAAATCTAAAATCCCATGTGGTAAGTATATAATGAGACTTAAAAAATTTAATATTTCTCAGTTTGGGAATTACCTTTCAAGATACTGTTAATTCAAATAAATCAATTGTTGGTAAATTAAGTTTCTTTAAAGTGAAATTCTTTAAAAGTGACTTTGTGTTTTACAGTCATATTGTAGGTGCTGTACAGTGTAAAAATGAAAATACAGAAATGGCAGCTTTTAATCCATTCAAATATTTAGATTTGTGTGTTAGACAAAATGGTTGTGAAATTTAGATTTCCTATACTTCCATTAAAAAAAAACACCTAAATATACCAATACCTAAAATTGTCATTGAGGGTGTATGCATTTAATATAAATATGAGTTTACCATTGAAGTTTGTCATAATCTAAATAACTGATGGCTGAAGGAAAGCCATTACTGGTGCACTCATGAGCCAAATGAATTCTTACTGTTAAATACCACTCACTTATTGTGGTGTTTGGTCAACTGTCATCTTCCCTAAAAAACACTAGAAAGCCTGGTTATCAAGCGAAGCTAGTTTTATTAGACTTGCTGTGCTGAGGGATCACAGCTTAGAATCATTGTCTTAAAAAAAGGACATGAAGGGTTTCCACAGGGTTTGAGAGGCCAGGCTGGGAAATTTAATGCAGATGTTGCAAGGTGAGGGATTGGCTGAGCTTGGCAGAGTCTCTGACAGCAGTTGTAGTGGGAGGCACAGGAAAGGTGGGCCCCTGGGTGAGTCTTGAGAAGCTCTTTCAGTTGGCTTAAGTAGGGCTATCTTCAAGGTGCAGGTTATGATCTGGAGCCAACACCTCATTTTTAAATGCTGAGTCTCTCAGTATTGTTTATAAGGAAAGGAAATGAAGCCTAGTTCCAATATTGCTTAATACTGGGACAGAAAATTTGGGTTTTCATTCATTATAAAAATTGATGGCAGATGGTCATTGTTTTAGTTTACTTGGGTGCAAAGGAATGCCTTACAGTGAGTCAACTTCAAAGATAGGCATCTATTGGCTCATGGCTGTGAGGCTGGAAAAGTCCAAATCAAGGCACCATCAAGGTGGTGTTTTCTTTTTGGAGACTGGCGATCTGAGGCTGGCTGCAGGTGATCCTTGGTCCTGGGTTCCACTGCCACATGGGAATGAACATGGCGCCTCTCCTGGCCTCTCCCTTCTCTTCCTAGATCCTTTGATCACAAGAATGGATTAGCTACATATCTCCAAACCCACATAGTCAGAAAAGGTAATGGCATTTATTGTTACTCTGTTATTCATCGGTATAAACTATCATTATTTTGGACTTTTTTTTAGCTTGGTCTGTGATAATTGTGGTCAAAAGGGCAGATTATAATAGATGGCATTATTGGCCCTAATTCTCCACTCCTTCCTTTTGTCCACATCTTTTATGATAAAATTTTTCAGTTCCTCCTTCAAAAGGTGGAGTTTACTTTTACACTTCCTCACTTCCTGGCCCAGCCTCTGAATGGAGTGTGGGCAAAAGTGACAGCGTCCTTGACCAGAGACGAGGCTCCAGTGGCATGTTGTGTCCCCCCCCCCCCCCCCCGCTCCTTGTTCTTGTTCTTGCCATGTATACGAACATGCTGGGAGCTGACGTGCTTTCGTTCCGGACCCAGAAGGCACACACATGGTGCAGAGCACCCCAGCTGACTCGAGAATTGCAGCATACAGCAGAGCATCCCCAGCTCACCAGGAATATTACTTTATATAACTAGGAATTTTTGGTTTGTTATGCAGCAGAAGCAAACCAATCCAGAACTTGGTAACCAACAGTGGGATTCTACTGTAGCCCAAATTTAAAATAGGTAGCATGGGCTTGGAGGTGTCTGAGCTGTTTTTTCAAGCCTTGGAAAATGGTGTTAAGTAGATGAAACATTTGATTAAACTTTACCTGCAGCAAATAGGAAAATGGAAAAGGTATCTAATGAATGCATGGAGGTTGGCAAGATGACTTCCGTATGGGATGTTGAAAATGTGATCTGGCTTCCTTGAGCAGCATGTGATAAGGTAAAGACAGGTGAGCTCAGAAAGGAACCAACCAGTTTGCAAGCACAATTGAAAGGGAATATAGATCTTCCACAACTTGCTGGGGAAACAACTTCCATATCTTCTGTCTGTTTAGCTTGGAGATGATCAAACCAAAGGTACTGCTAGTATATGGTTTCAGGTTAAAGACCAAACCAAGTATGAGACAAACAGCCTTTACTTAAACCTCTGAATGGATTATGGCAGAATCTAGAAACATTTTCATCTGGACAAAAGATTTCCTAAATATCTTAAGGGTTATGTGGTCCCCACCAGACCAAGGGGGCAGGATGACCCTTCAGGGATCCATCATCCCCTTCCCCTGCCAAAGAAGCTTTGAACAACCAGCAAGGACTGGTGGAAACATCTTTCTCAAAGCTCTCGAAAACAATAGACCACTAACGGGAGCACGGAATGAAGAAAAAAGCTACCTGAAAGTGGTAGGATCACATGGTGTCCTGGCTGACCCTTCCCTGGTCCCCCCCTGGCTTGGCATAGAGCTGACCATGGGATCCCATTGAGCATCCCTGGTACTGGTTTCCGAGAGAACAGAATAGCCCCATGTACATTCTAGGACGCATGTATGTGTGGCTCAGTCTTTCTGATGGTGGTCGGAGGACTACTTGTCCAAGAACTTACCCCACATGCAGAAGGGGGCTCACTGATCGTTCCCAGAAATCCGGGAGAGTGTCAAGTCATGCTGTCCCGAGCCAGGGGATTGCTGGCCGCCAGATAAACAGTGCAGTGCCTAGGACCACGAGGAAAGAATTTCCTAGGAACAGGGGACATTCTATTTGCATATGGGGGAATTAATTTCTTGGGCTAAGTGAGATGCCCGAGACTAGATGTAAGTGCAGAAAAAGTCAGGGAGACCCTATGCTTTGTCCTGGAGCTATCTTGAGACCCATTGTATGGATAAGTGCTGAAGGACAGCAGTTGCACAGGTTAGCCTGTAAAGACTAGGAAAGATTACTTTCTCTCCACCCTTCCCCTTTCTACCTCCTGAGGTTCAAGGAAAGCTCGGTCATAACACTAGCTGGAATCCATCTTAAGGAACAGTGGCCTCAGAGGATACATTAGAATATCAAAACGTCCACGTGTGCATGAGTGGTTCAGTGGTATAATTCTCGTCTGCCATGCAGGAGACCTGGGTTCGATTCCAGCTCATGCACCAAAAAAAAAAAAAAAAAAAAAGTGAACGAAATTCCCTGTGATACAGGTTTCAACAAAAAATACAAAGAAAGAGAGTTTCTTTGTTTAATATCCCAGGCAAAGAAATTTAAAACATTTGAAGCCATCAAAAGGAAAATCAGACTGGGGATATTTCAGACAAAAATGTTTTAAAATTGGTACCAAATGTGCTGAAAGAGCTAAAGGAAAACATGGACAAAGAGCTTAAGGAAATCAGGAAAATGATCAGTGAACACGCACAGACTATCAACAGAGAATTGGAAATTGTGAAAAGGGAACATTCTAGTAAGGGATGGTGATGGGCTAACAGCAGTATTGCGAATGTGATTAATCCCGTTGAATGGGGTGCTGGGGAGGGGTTGGATGGGAGTATTTATGTTGTGTAAATGTGTCCACAAATTCAACAAAGAGAAAGCAGGAGAAATTAAAGAGATCATGGCAGTTAACTGATGAACACATTATACTGGATGGGATCAAAGAATGGAGGAGAAAAGGCTCAAAAGGATATTATTGGGGCACAAAGAATTGAAATATCCTTGAACTTCATAACTGCACTTAAGGTGATTACGTAAGGGAGTGTCCTTGTTTGTAGGAAATGCACATGGAGAAGCGTCCAAGGAGTATGTGTGCACCCTGCTCAAATGCTCATAAAAGATAGAGAGACAGATGGACAGATAGAATGAAAATAGATGGAATGATGTAGCAAAGGTGGGAAAATGTTAAAATGGTGGACTTGGGTATCTGGTAGGAGATGGATGTTTACTGACTATTTCCAAATCAAAAGAGAAAAAACAAGGACAACACAAATTCATACATACAGGCAATTCTCAAGGGCATGGTCCCAGCTGGATGACGATGCAGTGTGAGATTCCCATCATGAGCTGGGCATTGTCTGACCTACCTAGCCTTAGGTTTGGGTATGCATGTCAGCGATCTATCATCAAATGGAAATGGGTGTTTTCACAATTGTCAGTAGTAATATGTCAGCTGAGCGCAAGATGGAGGGTATAAAGTGAGGTGCCAGGAGAAAAAAGGAGCAAGACCTGAGGGTATATCTCTTTACCCCAACTCAAGAAATATTTTGAGTCTCAAAGTTTCTTCCAAAAAGTATCCCTATTACATATCACTGAATCACAGCTGGTGTCTAAGAGGGAGAGTAGACAATTTTACAGACCAAGTCTCAGGTTAAGTTGCCCACTCTTCAAAGACACATGTCCTATATGTACCAGAGATAAGGCTGGACTCCCGAGTGGCTAAATTGAGGAGTGGATGATGTTCAAAACAAATCTGTTTTGTCCAGAACAAACATCTTCTGTGGAGCAGGTTGTCTCCTGGCTATTGCTAGACCAACTGAAAAAAATACTGCGAAATCTGTTCGAAAGGAAGAAACATAACCTAAAAGACACCAGAAATTTAAATCATCAGTGAGCAAAATAAAGAGAATTGTATCATATGAGAGGAAGAGAAGAGTCCACTAGAGAATACAGAAATAGATAAACTGTTAGAATTAAAAGTATCTGAAGAGGATTCCAATATGCTGGAAGGGGCTCGTTATTGGATTCTGTGTGATATTAGAGAAGTCAGAAAATGGATTCAAAACACTTGATGTTAAATGTTAGGATACTAACAAAACATAAACAAATCTCTAAGAGAAACCCAGGAAAGTAAACACCACTCTTGGATGAAATGGTTGGGTTTATCTTTAGAGATTGAAATCAGAAGGTTTAAAGGAACAATCTGATGCTAGTAAAAAATATTTTCTTTTGAGGCTAAGAATCAACAGCTAATAAAAAAGGACATGATATTGAAAAGTCACAAATCTACAGAAATATTGTAAAGATCTACAGAGGACTTTTAAAAAACATATTTTTATTGAGATATCTTCATGCACCATATAGTCCATCCAAAGTATACAATCAATGGCCCACAATATCCTCGCATAGTTGTGAATTCATCACCATGATCATTTTTAGAATAGAAATTTTCTTTTCTTTTAGAAAAGAAAAAAAACCCCATATATCCTATGTCCCTTACCCTTCCTTCTTACTGATTACTAGTATTGCAGTCTACCCAATTTTTTTTTACCCCTTATTCTACCTCCATTGTTGATTAATATTGTATCCTTTTATTTTTATTCATCTGTCCATACCCTGGATGAAAGAAGCATCACCTCAAGATTTTCACAATCATATAGTCACATTGTAAAAGCTATGTAGTTATACAATCGTTTCCAAGAATCAAGGCTACTGGCATACAGTTCAACAGTTTCAGGTACTTCCCTTTACCCACTCCAAATACACCACAAACTAAAAAAGGATACCTGTATAATGCATAAGAATAACCTCCAGGATAACCGCTTGACTCTGAAATCTCTCAGCCACTGAAGCTTTATTTGTCTCATTTCTCTCTTCACCTTATGGTCAAGAAGACTTTCTCAGTCCCATTATGCCGGGTCCTGGCTTATCCCTGGGAGTCATTCCCACATTGCCAGGGAGATTTACACCCTTGGGAGTTATGTTCCATGAAGGGGGTAGGCAGTGAAGTTGGCTTAGAGAGAGAGAGGCCACATCAGAACAACAAAAGAGGTGCTCTGGGAGTGACTATTAGGCATACTTATGAGTAGGCTTAGCCTAACCTTTGCAGGAATAAGTTTCATAGGAGTGAACCCCAAGATTGAGGGCTCAGTCTACTGAATTGGTTTCTGCCACTGCTTGAGGGAATATCAGAAATTCCCCAGATGGGGAAGTTTAATATCTCCTCCTTGCTCCCCAGCCCCCCAAGGGGATTTTGCAAATATTTTTTTATTCACTACCCAAATTACTCTGGATATATCAGGGCATCACACTGAAGAGTACAAACCAACAAGCTCTCACTCACTATTCAAGATTCCACGTAATTATGATGTTTGAATAATCTGACCATACAAGTGCACTACCAAAAATATAATTTTTGTACCAAATAAACATCTCCCCCTTTAGTTTCACACAGAAGTTGGAGTTTTAAAATACGGATATCCTCCTTTACCCTGTATTCTGATCTACCTTAGTCCTTTTCAGATCAGCTTCATTCATATCTCTAGTCAAAGACTGATCACTTTTTCAACTTTTTAACAGTTGCTGTATGGGCTAACGCTGACATTCATAGCGTCAGAGCGCGAACTCTGAATCTCAGGTGTTGCATACATACCTGAAGTTCTAAGGAATGACTAAGTTATATACAAGGAGCTCTGCACCCCAGAATTTAGAAATACTGGTTACAACTCCTAAATATATGCAATGCTGTGAGAACTTACAATCTACGACCCTTTACAATAGGCCCCCACATGGTAACCCATGCTCTTGACTTCAACTTACAGAGAACTCTTTTAACTAAAGTAGTAAAAATACCTTAACTAAGAGAAGAGAAGGTCAAGTCCAAAATCCTTTGTGTTCAGAGAACAATGTCAGATTACAAAAACCAGGAAGCATTTGCTTCAGAGAGGAGAACGCTGAGTCAGCTACATACCGAGCTCAGAGAACAGCCTGGCTAGTATTGAACCTCCCAGGAAGACTTTGAGGAACCTTTCCATTTACTGAGGATAAAAATGGATCATAAGCGATCTTAACTTTCAGAGTTGGAGCAAAAATAATGAAAAGAAAGAAAGCAATGGAATGCGATGGGCAATGGAGAACTGGCTCATCACTGGTGCAAGAAAACAAAAAAATGAAGAAGAAAATGTAGTAAAATTTTTTTTCTGAGTAAACTTGCAGTTAATACTTGCGGTAGTTAGAGTCAGTTGTCAACTTGGCCAGGTGAAGGCACCTAGGTCTGTTGCTGTGGACATAAGCCAATGGTAGGTGAACCTCATCTGTTGTTGATTTACATCTGCAGTCGGTTAGGAGGCGTGCCTGCTGCAGTGAATGATGTTTGACTTAATTGGCTGGTGCTTAAATGAGAGAGCACAATGTAGCACAGCACAGCAAAGCAGCTCAGCATTCCTCATCTCAGCACTTGCATCTCAGCCCAGGCCTTTGGAGATGCAGAAAGAAGTCCCCCCTGGGGAAAGTTGTTGGAATCCAGGGGCCTGGAGAGAAGGCCAGCAGAGACCATCCTGTGCCTTCCCACGTAAGAAAGAACCTCAGTGGAAAGTCCTTTCCTCTGAAGAACTAACAAAATAAATCCCCTTTCATTAAAAGCCAATCCGTCTCTGGTGTGTTGCATTCCGGCAGCTAGCAAACTAGAACAATACTAGAATAAGTTTGAGAGAATTTGCAGCTAAAACTGAGTGAAAATAGGTTACAGTTAGGGGAGAGCAGAGTCAATCTTGTTCTGCCAAGTGGTAAAAAGCTCACCTGGAAAGTGATTGGAAACCCTGGACCTGAAAATTGAGTTTCTTAATGAAATCCATGAGCAGACAGACATGGTGCCACTCGTGAAGTCCAGCCTGCTGCCGTGAGAGTGAACCCCTTGGTGAAAAGGACCTTTGAAGGTACTAATGTTGATTAAGGTGTGGACTCATTTGTAAATAGGATCTATAGGGTGGCCTTTATAAATTTGATCTAGAAGTCAGCAGAAATCAGAGAAGCAAACACAAGGGGAGGGAGGGAGGGACATTGTCATTGCCATGTGGGAGAGAATTATGGGACTGTGGGAGAAATCAGGCCCCACCAACACCTCAATGGTTGACTTCTCACTTTCTAAGCCCTGAGACAATAAATTCCTATTGTTTAAGCCAACCCATTGTATGGCATTTGTCATAGCGACCCTGGCAAACTAAGACAGTGGCTTTGCAGAGGCAGCTGCATCAGGAAGATTGAGTGGGTGGGAAAAAAGCAGAAGCTGTAAGATGCAGATAGACAAAAAATGGAGAAGAAATGTCTATAAAACTCCAATAGATTCTTTAAAGAATCAGACATTTATTTAAAAAAGAGTCTATGATTCCTCATCTACTGCTCATGCTACAAGAAAGAGAGTATCTAATTTCTATCATTACAGACTTCTTGGACTTAACTAAAGGGAGCTGTAACTATGTACTCTCGTGTTTGGCTTTTTATGCTTAACTCTTGTACATATTGTTTGTTTGTTTATTCACATTTTATTTTGAAGTAATTTCAGTCTTCCAAAAAAGTTGTAAAAATAGTATAAAAATACCCACATGTTAACATTATACATTACCATAGTAAAATGATAAAAACCAGAAAATTAACATCAATCCAATACTGTTGAATCATTCACATACCTTATTCAAAAATTTCCCACTGTCCTACTAATGTCCTTTTCTGTTTAGTTTGTTCTTTTATATTGCTAAATGACATTCCATTGTTTATCCATTCTTCTGTTAGACCACCAGGTTGTTTTCAGTTTTTGGCAATGATAAACAAGGCTGCTATGCATATTCTTGAATCCGTTTTTGTGAACAGATTTTCATTTCTCTTGAAAATTGCTGGATTATTGGGTAAGAAAATGCTTAACTTGATAAGAAATTGCCAAATATTTCCCCCAAAATGCTTGTACCATTTTCTACTCCTGCCAGTTAAATATCAGAGTTCTAACTGCTCTGCTTTCTTGCCAATATTTAGTGTTGTCTATTTAGTGTTGTTTTTGAGTCTGTCAATTTTAGTGGGTATGAAATGGTATTTCATTTGTCTGAGGTCTAATGATGCTGAGCAGCTTTTAATATGCTTATCGGCGATTCATAGATCTTCTTTTGTGAGTGTTCAAATTTGCTCATTTTTAACTGGGCTATTTGTCTTCTCACTGTTGGTTTGTAGGAGGTCTTCAGCTATCCTGTATGTGTTGTTTTTCAGATATATGTGCCATGAATACATTTCTCAATTTTTTTCTATTTATTTTCACAATGGTATCATTTGATGAGCAGAAATTTTATTTCTTTTATGATTAGTGCTTTTGGTGTCTTATCTAAGAAATATTTGCTTAATCCAAAATTATGAAAGTATTCTGTTTTCTTCTAGAAGTTTTATGGTTCTCAGTGTTATGATTAGGTCTATAATCTCTAACATATTTTTGAATATGGAGTGATATGGGGGCACTATTTATTTTGTTACCCATATGGACATCTAGTTTTAGCTACAGTTGTTAAAAAGATGTTATTTTCTATGTTGATGGAAAAATACTTGACCATACATGTGTGGGTCTGTTCTTGATTCTCAATAGATTCTCTATTCTATTTTCCTAAACTGATATCTGTCATACAGGCTTGATTACCATAGCTTTATAATAACCCTTCAATTTAATGGAGTGTAAGTTCTTCAATTTTGTTCTTTATAAAAATGTTTATGGCTCTTGTGGAATTTTTTACATTTCCATATTAATTTTAGAATCATCTTGTATAATTCTCCAAAAAAGAAAAAAAAAAACCACAAACCAAACTGTTGAGGTTCACACTGAACTGAACTTATAGATCAGTTTAGGGATATCACATCATAACAGTATTTTGTCTTTCAGGCCATAAACTTGAAGTATTTTTCACTTTATTTCAGTCTTACTCAATTCCTCTCAGTAGAGTTTTATAGTTTTCAGTGTAGATGTCTTACATATCTTTCAGAGATTTATTCCTAGGAATCTGATGCTCTTTTGATGATATTGTTAAAATGTTTCCTTTTGTAGCTTTACTTTCCAATTGTTAGTAGTATATAGAAATACAATTAATTTTTGCATATTGACCTTGTGTGTTGTGGTCTTAATAACTTCACTTATTAGTTCTTGTAATTTTGGGGTGTGCTGGTTTGAGAGTATTATGCACTTCAGAAAATCCATGTTTTAATCCTGATTCAATTTTGTGGAGGCAATCATTTCTTTTAATCCTGATTCAATACTGTAGGTTGGAAACTTTTTATTAGATTATCTCCATGGAGATGTGACACACCCAAATGTGGATGTGATCTTTTGATTAGATGGAGATGTGACTCTACCCATTCTAAGAAGGTCTTGATTAATTTACTAAAGTCTTTAAATGAGGAAACAATTTGTAGAAACCTCAGAAACCACAGAAGCCTCAGAGTCAACTGAGAGCCGATGTAGATGCTTGGAGAACGCTTGCTTCAGAGAATAGAGACACAGATGTTTGGAGATGCTTGGAGTCTAGCAGACATCATCATGACATGTTAAACAAGCCAAAACCTGGAGAGAGCCAAGGGAAGCCAAGAGATGAAAGCCAGCTCCAGAGAAGCAAAGTGAGGAGCCCCACAGGAACAGAGGCTGAAAGAAGTGAAGCCCAGGAGCAAGGGACCAGCAGATGCCAGCCATGTGATGACAGAGGTGTTCTAGACCCATTGACCTTCCTTGAACTAAGTATCTTTCCCTGGATGCTTTAGTTTAGACATTTTTTTAAATTAATTTATTTTTTTTACATGGGCAGGCACTGGGAATCGAACCTGGGTCCTCTGGCATGGCAGGCAAGCATTCTTGCCTGTTGAGCCACCGTGGCCCACCCAGTTTAGACATTTTTATAGGCTTAGAACTTTAAACTTGTAACTTATTACATTCCTGTTTTTAAAAGCCATTCCAGTTTTAATACATCACATTCCAGCAGCTTGCAAACTGAAACACTGGGGTCTCTACATAGCCATTTATATAATCTGAAAATTATAAGAGTTTTACTTATTTGCCAATCTGTGTGCCTGTCATTTCATATTCTTGTGTTTTTTCAGTTCTTACTACCTTGTAATGGTTAACTTCATGTATGACCTTGGCAAGGTTATGGTGTTCAGTTGTTTGGTTAAACAAGCACTGGCCTGATTGTTACTGTGAGGGTATTTCATGTATCTAAATCATTAACTAATTGATTGCTATCTCTGGCTGATTGCATCTATAATCAACAAAAGAGATTACCTTCAGTCGTGTGAGAAGTCTCAGCCAATCAGTTGAAGACCTTAAGGGGAAACTGATGGTTTCAGTGATCAGAAAGAAGAACTTCTACCTTTACTTTTCAGCCAGGCAGATTCTCCTGGGGAATTCATCGAGACCTCCATTGTAATCCCCAACTTGCAGCATGTCCTATAGAATCTGGACTTGCCAATGCCCCTGGTCTCATGGGCCAATTCCTATAACACGTACTCTCTCACTCTTTCTCTCTTTCTTTCACATTTCCTTCTGGTTCTGTTTCTCTAGAAAACACTGACTTAATACAGACCTTTAATAAAATATTGAATATAATTGCTGAGAGGGGACATTATTTCCTGTTTCTTAAGGAGATAGGGTTTAAAGTTTCACCATTTCATATATTAGCTGTTGGATTTCATCAGGTTGAGGATTCCTTTTTCTAAGAGTTTTATCAAATGCTGTTTCTGCAACTACTGAAAGGATCATATAGTCTTCTCTCTTTTTTTCTGTTAATGTGTACTAGCTTGACTGATATTCAAGTGTTAGAACAACCTTGCATTCCTTGGATAAACATCATTTGGTCACAATGTAGTATACTTTTAATATATTTCTGGACACAGGTTGCTAATGTTTTGATAAGGATTTTGGCATATATATTTCTGAGGAATCTGGGCATTACAATTTTTTCCCTCACATCTCAGTTTTTGTTATCAGGAAAATGCTATTTTTATAAAATATTTTGTAAAAATCACCTGTGAAGCCATCTGGCCTTGGAGTTCTCTTTATGGGAATGTTTTTTAATTAATAATTTAGTTTTCTAAATATATATGAGTCTTTCTAGATTTTCTGTTTCTTCTGTAGTCATTTTTCGTAAATCATGATTTTTAAGGAACTTGTCCATTTAATGTAGTTCATATAGATTAAGATTTAAGTCCATAGGCATAAAGTTTATCATAAAATTCCTTATTATTTTTAATGTATATGTCATCTGTAGTGATGTAGTCTCTTGCATTCCTAGTCTTGCAGGTTTGTTTGTTCCCTTCTATTTTCTTAACTGTACCAGTGAGAGGTTTATCAATTTTATTGATCCTTTCAAAGAACCAGCTTTTGTCTTCATTAATTTTCTCTACTATTTGTATGTTTTTTATTTCATTGATTTCTGCTTTTATTTTACTTCTTTCTTTCCTTCTACGTACCTTGTAGTGGGTGTGTTTTTCTTTGCTTTTAAGAAGGAAGCTCATGTCATGGACTTCAGAATTTCCCTCTTTCCTAATGCAAACACTTAAGGTTATACATTTTCCTGTAAGTATAGTTTTAGCTGGATAGTGTAACTTTTGATTTGTTGTGTTTTTATAATTTAAAACAAAAGGTTTTATAATTTTACAGTGACTTCTCTTTTGCAATGAGCTATTTAGAAGAGTATTGACAAATTTATAAGGAATTGGGGGTTTCCTACATATTTATTTTAGTTAATTTTAATTTGCTTCAGTTGTAATCAGAGATCTCTGTTGTAATCAGAATTATTTCAATTATTTGATATCTTTTGATCAATATTTATGGAAATTTCATGTGCATTTAAAAAGAACATGTATTCTATAGCTGTTATGAGTGGTGGTCTATATACGTCAAATATGTCAAGTTGGTTGATAGTGTTATTCAAATATTTTATAGCTACACTGATTTTATGTATATGTATTTTATCAATTGTATAGAAAGGAATATTAAAATCATAACTATAGTATTGAATTCATCTATTTTTCTTTTAAGTTTTATCCATATTTTACCTTATGTATTTTAAACCTTTGCTTTTAGGTGTATACATGCTTTGTGATTTTGGTCTTTTAATAAATTCATCCTTTTAACATTGTAAACTGTGTGGCTGAATCTCTAGTAACACTGTTTTGTCCCAAATTCAGTTTGTTTGATATTTGAATAGCCGTATCAGCTTTCTTATGTAGAATTGTCATGTTATTTTTTTCCTACATTTTCACTTTCAACCTGTGTCTATAATTAGTATACTCTTGTCAACAGCTGTGATGGTAGGTTCTGGTGTCAACTTGGCCAATTGATGTTGCCCGGTTGTCTGGTCAGGCAAGCACTGGCCTGACCATTGCTGCAAGGACATTTCATGGCTGGTTGATATCCTGGAAAGCTGGTATAGTAAATCATCAATCATTTGATTCCATCTGTGATAAACTAAGCACGCCTCCCACCAATGAGGTAATCCAACCAGTTGAAGACTTCTAAGGAAGAAGATAGAATTTTTCACTGTTTCTTCAGCCAGTAAGCCTCTCTGGTGGAGTTCGTCCTGACCATTCATCGAAGCCGCGAGCTTCACAGCTTGACCTATGGATTTTGGACTCTTCCAGTTCCACAGTTACATGAGACACCTTTATTAATCTCATACTTACAGATATCTCCTGTTGGTTCTGTTTCTTTAGAGAACCCTGACTAATACAGCTTGGCGAGTGGTTCTTGAGAAACAGAATCTTAAAAATGGGTTTTTACAATTGGTTTTCTACACTGGTTAGACTCAGAGGCACTAATGACTCTGTTTCCAATAATCAAGATGGCACTGGCAGTCCATAGGGTGAGTTGGCAAGAGAGATACTCAAAATATCACTATTAGATTCTGCTGATTGTACACTTATATGAGGCAAGGCTCTGGATGAGAGTAGTTTTTGACACCTTTATGGAGTATTGTGGAATTAAGAGGCATAATGATGTTGGATGGTTGTTGTTAGAAATGCTGGATACAGTGATGAGGGAAAGGAATGAGCTGAAGGCTTCAGATTAGAAACTTCAGTGCCTTATGAATGATGTAAAAGTTTCCATGTGTGCCCTGAAAGAAAATCTTATTTCCTATGGTCACAGACTTGAGATCTCTGAAAACCAGACACAGAGCCTCATTGAGTAGTAGATTTAAAAAGTAAACTAAAATCCCAACCTTGTGGGATGTCTGCTGTTAAAGTAAGGGCTTTGATTGGAAAAGATGGGATCCTGAAAAATGGGATGGGGATATATGGCTTGATAATGATGGTGATGGGGAGACAGGATACCTGGAATCTGCTGAACCTTTGCTAGAGAGATCTGTAATGGACTGATTTGAAGAAAGAGACTCCCAACCTTCAGCCTGTCTTGAGGAAACAGATTCCCAGCCTCCGATCTGCCCAGAGGAGTCTGCCATCCAGCCTCCACCTAACAAGATTAACCCTTTAGTGCCTGCTAACCCGTAACCACTCCCCTGTGGAAATAGCCCTCACTCCTCTGTCTGGAGTGACTAATCCTGTTTCACCAGATGAAATTACAATGGAATGCTCTGAGGTAGTTGGCTTGAAAGACACTTCTGTTTCTTTTCATGGCCATCCCCACCACCCCTCTTTTCTTCAACATCTGTTACTAAAGTCTCAATAAGCCCCAAAAGGTGAGGTACAAAGTGGGACCCATGAGTAGTTACACTATACTCCAAAAGAACTGCATGAGTTTTCCAATCTATATAGACGAAAATCAGGGGAATATGTGTGGAAATAGATATAAAGAGTATGGGATAATGGTGGAAGGACTATAAAGTTGGATCAAGCTGAATTTATTGATATGGGCCCACTAAGCAGAGATTCTGCATTCAGTGTTGTAGCTGGAGGGGTACAAAAGGGCCTTAACAGTTTGTTTGGATGCTTGGATGAAACACGGATCAAAAACTGGCCAACATTTCCTGAGGTCAAAATGACAGAACTACCCTGGTATAATGTAGATGAGGGGATCCAGATGCTTAGAGAGATTGGAATGTTAGAGTGGATTTATCATGGAAGACCTGCTCACACATCCCATGAATGTCCAGAGGACATGTCTTTCACCAGAACCTTGAGAAATAAATTCATGAAACTAGCTCCATCATCCCTGAAGAGTTCTGTAGTTGCCCTTCTCCTTAGGTCAGATATTATTGTGGGAACTGCTGTCACTGATCTGGAATCTTCAAACAGGATTGGGATGATTGGATCCCAAGTTGGTAGAAGCCATATGGCAGCAGGCAATCACCATAGACAAGGTGGACATGGCCACCATAATGGACAGCAAACTCAAAGCAGCACTCAAAATAATCTGACTCATAGAGACTCGTGGCATTGGCTAATAGATCATGGGGTACCTAGAAGTAAAATAGATGGGCAGTCTACTAAGTTTTTGTTTGAGCTGTATAAGCAGAAGAATTCTAGGTCAAGTAAACATTACATTTTATGCATTTGTCCTTTAGATCCTATAGGAAGTAAAAAGTGGAGCTACAAATCAGAAATACAGTAGTACTGGTAGTTATATTTACCAGAGTCATTACCTTTGCTGTTGATATTTATTTCTTCACATGGCTTCGGTCAATTTTCTAGTGTCCTTTCCTTTTAACCTGCAGAACTCCTTTTGGAATTTCTTGGAGGGTCAGTCTCTCTGCTTTTGTTATTCTGAGAATGTCTTGATCCTTCATTTTTGAAAGATTATTTTGCTGGTGTTTTGCATAAGGTGAGAGGCTGTGTATATTAAGATAACCTTTTACTTAGCTGTAGGGATATGATAGACTACAGAATGACTACGATAAGTTTAGCTTGTCAGTAACAGAGCATTTATTGGGGCTTGTATAGGGGTCTTCATTTTTGGTGGTGGGAGGACAGAGCAATATTTTGCTTAGATGGTTTACATTGATTAGGCTCAGGGAGGCAGTATTTTATAGTAGGCATAGACAAAGAAGTCACAGAGCTGAGAGAGTGCATGCACACTCTTGTTTTTTAATGTCTGTTTTTGTTTTTTGTTTTTTAATGTTTGTTTTGGGGGCACAATTTTTTATGGAGTTAATTTGGGGAAAGATAACGGGCCAGAGCTGAGAGAGTATGAGCAAGAATGTGCATAATTGTTTATAAAGTTGGAAAAATTTCAGGATATTGAAAAATGCAAAAATATTATGTTACAATTTACTTCATTTTACAATTTTTATGATTTTTTTTCACATAGGCATATATATATATTTTTTGCATGGGCAGGCACTGGGAATCAAACCCGGCTCTCCAGCATGGCAGATGAGAACTCTGCCTGCTGAGTCAGCATGGCCCGCCCTCACATAGGTTTTGGAGCACAGGAATGGAGGGTACCGGTTTACAATTTGTGATGTTGAGAAATGAAGTTCTAAGTACAGTATAAATAGCAACAAGATAGACAAATAATTAATATTGTTAGTATGCTATTAAGAGGGGTATAATTTTAATGCAAGGATAAGTGAGTGAGCTAAAAGGAAAAGGAGTCTACAAACCCTAGCTTTTGGATATGGTTTATAGACTTTTGTAAGTGTGCTAAGACACTGGTGACATTTGTATGTTTATTAGGCATATATGAGCAGTAGTAATGTGGTGTTCCAATGCACAAGTATTACTTTGAGCAGCAGTGAGCATATTTAAGGCTATATAGTTTTGTAATGCTATTTTAAAATTTTGTTAAGCCTTTTTATTTAAAAGACATATTTGGTATTTTTAAGATTATAAGTAGTGAAATTAAAGTTGTTATTTTTGTTAGGAAATATAAAGCCTTAACATTAGGGAGAAAAATATTAAGGGGCTATTTTTATTATGTTAGAGAGCATTTTATTTTTAGGTTTAAATGATTTTGTAAAGTTGGGAAATTTTGTGATACACTGGGTAAAATTTTAAGAATGTTCTTTGGCTGAAAAGGATATTTTAGAGTACATTTATTTATTTATTTAATAGTAGAAGAGTGTGCTGGTTTGAAACTGTCATGCACCCTGGAAAATCCAAGTTCTTTAATTCTAATTCAATATTGTTGGGTGGGATCTTTTGGAATAAGTTGTTTCCATGAAGATGTGAATGAATGGCTGGGTCACCTACTGGATTCTTTGAAGAAGAAACCATTTTGGAAAGAGTGGACAGAGCCAACATGAGATTTCCATTTGGAGCTGCAGGAAGAAAATGCCCCCTGGGGAAGCTGTTTGAAACCAGAAACCAAAGGGCCAGTAGACACCAGCCACATGCCTTCCCAGCTGACAGGGGTGGCTGGATTCATTGGCCTTTCTTGAGTCAAGGTATCTTTCCCTGGGTGCCTTAGTTTGTACATCGTTATGGCCTTAGAACTGTGAACTTGTAACCTAATAAATACCCTTTTAAATATCCATTCCATTTCTGGTATATTGCATTCTGGCAGCTTTAAAGCAAGCCAAAACAGGGAGGAATGTCTGAAAGCGTTTGTTAGATAATTAATTAGCACTTGAGGAAGCAAGTATGTTCCAGCTTGCTTACAGCTGTTTTGGTTTTCTGTTTATGCATTTTGCTATATAAGAATATTTTGATTATATTTTAATGTGGGCAGTTATTTTATGTATAGGTGCACAATTTAGAAGCATTATCTTTTTTAATATAAAGAGATGTTTTGGCGCTTAGAATGTTATACTTAGCAACTGTTTAGATTAAGCTGTTTCAAATAGATGGTATAGATTGGCAGGTTTTGTTTAGATGATTTTTAGTAATAGTGATGATATATTGAACAGAGAGAGAATAGTTATAGAGAGTATTAGAATTAGGTAGTAGCTACTTTCGGGGACATGGGTAATTAATAAGTTTTATGTAATTGCTCCGGTTAATTAAAGACAGTGGAAAAATATTTTATGGGAGACTAGAGCTGTTTGAAATTGGTATGTATTTGCAAACTTAATAGAGTTTGGTTCAGGAATGTTGCTATGACCGCAGCTTTATTAAGGAAGACAGATGAATTTAGATGAAGCAGGGAAGAAATCTAGGGGCTGAAACACAAATGTTTAGTGGGTATTTGAATGGGAAGGTTTTTTTTGTGAGTAAAATCTTAATAAAATTTTTTTATAGGGCTTTGGATATTTTCTGCTAATGGGTGGGTATTAGGCTTATAGTATTATAGGAGCAGGCCTTAGTGCTAATTGTGTTAGGTTAGGTTTTAATTATATTATTTTGGCATATTTTTCGTATATATTTTGGCGTATTTTTTATATCGTAGCATTGTTGGTCTTTTTGAGAACAGGAAGATAGGCTCTGAGGTTTCATTGGTTTGTTTTATAGCACCTTTTGGCACTACATAACAGAGCTAGTTTGGAGGCAGTGTTTATTGAAGAGCTAAGGCAACAGAACTTTTTTTGGCAGCCAGAGTTACAGGCGTTTGTAGTAGCAGGGTGTTTCTATTTATTTTGGGGGCAGGCCTGGAAGATGTAGTTGATACTTTTATAGTTTTGGGGACCACAGAAATGAGTTTACCTAATATTTTAAATGGAGAGAAACTATGGTATTAGAAGCTTTGTTTAAATATTTAAGTACTTTAGTTAAAGTAGGGGTTTAATTGTTTTATATTTATTAAAGTTATGTTAGTTAACAGGTAGAGCATAATTTATATATTTGCTTTGCTTTTTCTAAAAAGTGGTTTTCTTTTGTTGAAGATGAAGTTTTGACTTGTTTATTGCAAGCACTTTTAGAGAGCCATTAGAGTAAAACAATGTAATTGATAAGGAAATTTGGTTGTTTCGGTGACACATAATATTTTAAAAATAACTGAAACCATAATTAGTAGCACTATATTATTGTTTAACATTTTGCAGATTAGTAACTAACAGAAGGTTAGAAAATTAAAAATTTTTTTTATAATATTGTTTGAACATTTTTTATGTAACTTATAATAAATTAAATGAATTTAACTATGTTTAGCACTTTACTTTTTAAGGTGAAAGAACAATTTTTTTTGTAATTGTTCAGAATAAAAAGATTTTTTTAGGGTTTGATTTCGAGAAAACAAAATGTTAATATTGTTAGGTTTGAAATTTTTTTTAATGTAATTAAAGTCGAGGAAAAGACAGCTTTTTTAAATGTGAGAAGACTTGGCTTTTTAAACAAGTAAGGATATGATAAAGTTAATGTAAGTATAAGGAATTATTTTGATAAAGCGTAGACTTGTTGCTTTTTACATTAATTATTTAGAAAAACATTTTATAATTTTTATTGAAGACATTAATAATTTAAGGAAACTGTTATTTAAAAGATAGAAAATTAAATTTTAGTTTTCATCAATACCTTATTTGATACTAAGGCTTTAGCAAATTTTATAAATAGATTTATAAAATTTTACCTAACTTTGACTACAAGAAAGAATTTTTTTCACAATTTTTTTGTGTTTTATTACTTGTTAGGTTTTGTTTTACTCTTTTATGCTGTCATTTTAATTTTTAATAAAGTAGATAATTTCATATTACATAGAGAAAAAGTCCATCCATTCACCATTGAAAAAATATTTTCTATAAAAGTTTAGTATTTGATTGGGATGAATCCATTATGATACTGTTTCTAAAGGTACAGGTTTCCTATCCCTATCTCTATTCTTACTGAGAAATTTTAAAAATGCAGAAAAGAAAAAATATATATATAATAAAAAATACAGAAAAGTACAAAAAATAAGATCAAATTTCCATATATCACAATCCAAAATTCACCAGTATCTTGTTATATTTACTTTCAGTCTTTTTTGTTTTTAAAAGAAATAGTTATTAATATATAAAGCTGAACTCCCCTTTTACCGACTCCACCCCACGTCCCATATGAATTCCCTTACCTCCTCCAGTTTTCACAGGCAATCACTAAAAAGACTTTGGTCTGTATCTTCCAATCCGTTTCAGAAATATTTACATACAATGTGCATCCATTACCAATATATACTACTGAATTTTATGAGGGAACTCTTTATTCACATTTACAAAAATTTCATTGTACTATATGCATCATTGTGCAACTTGATTCTTCCTTTTCAACATGATTTTTGAGATCTTTCTCTGTTAATGCATGTCTCCTACGTTGAATTTTACAGATATAGTATTCTATCACAAAATTTTCTATTTTTGTAGAAATAGAAATCATGCCTGCCACAGTAAGTTTCCTCTTTGTACATGTTTCCTGAGTATACATACTCAGAGAACAAGAGCTAGATATTTTAAAAATTTGTTTTAAGAAATGCTCTCCTATTCTTGAGATCATTTAAATATATAACTTTTTCATATTCCTGTTTTTTTTTTTGCATTTTACTTTTGTATATGTCTTATCCCCTCCTTGGACATCAAATTACCTCCGAACTATTTTTTAAATAGTCCTATCACTTCACCATTTTCTGATGCTGTTTCTGTATATTCTAAATTCTAGTAAGTGCATAAATCTGTTTCTGGGTTCACTTCTGCTGCATCAATACCACAGTGGTTTTATATTATTTGTATATGATATCTAGTACTGTCTCTTGCTTTCCAACACCTACAAGTTTTTTTAAATATAATATTGATTAGGAGCTCCAGATCTATGCTGATAGCAGTGATGATAACAGGCATCTGTTTCTTGTCCCCAATTTTAGTGGAAATGCTTCTAAAGTTTCAGCATTACCTTTGCTATTTGCTGTAGGTTTTTGTGGGTCACAGGCTCCTTATCATATGAATGTCCTTCTTGTCTGCATGTAATCTTTGGTGCCCCATAAGTTTTCAGTTTTTGTTTCTCTTATCCATGGTGCTCTGCTTTAGAATAATATTTCTAATGTGCTATGAGATGTAAATTCCTGATGAAAAATTTCACATCTACAAGGTATTCTTATGGTGTTTAATGAGTATGAATTTTCTGGTGTCTAATGTGGTGTGACTTCTGGCTGAAAGTTTTCCTACATTCACTACACTGATAAGACTTACCTGTGTGTATGCTCAAATGTAGAGCAAGAACTGAAAACTGAGAGAAGGCTTTCCGACATTCATTACAACCACAGGATTTCTACCCATATGGTTTCTCTCATGTGCAGCAAGAGATGAGCTTTGAGAGAAGGCTTTTCCACGTATATTGCATTCATAAGTTTTATCACCGGAATGAATTCTCACATGTACAATAAGTGATGTTCATTGAGAGGCTTCTCCACATTCATTACATTCATACAATTTCTCTCCAGTGGGAATGTTTTGATGTTTTATGAAGTACTTCTTCTGGCCAAAAGTGTGCCACATTCATTACATTTAAAGGGTTTCTCTCCCATGTGAGTTCTCTGGTGTCTGATGAAGTTGACTTCTGTGTGAAAACTTTTCCACAATCTTTACACTCAAATGGTTTCTCACCAGTGTGAATCTTCTGATGGGTAAGGAGGTTTTCCTTCTGGCTGAAGGACTTTCCATACTCATTACATTCAAAAAAGCTTCTCTCCAGCATGTGTGTTTGGTGTTTAATGCATACTGCTTTTGGCTGAAGGCTTTTACACAGATGGTCGTGTGCACTGAGGTTTGATTTGTGGTTGAAGACTTTCCCACATACTTTACAGGCAAAAGGGTTTTCCCCACTATAAATTCTCTGCTGACTGAGGTTTGACATTTGAATGGAAGGTTACCCACATTCACACGGTTTCTCCCCGGTATGAATTTTTTGATGAATGAGGATTTACTTTTGGCTTAAGATTTTCCCACATTTCTTACATTTATATGGTACTCACCCCCATATTACCTTTCAAATGTAGAGTAAGAAATGAGATTTGAGAAAACTTTATCATATTCAGTACATTCATAGTTTTCTCTCCTGCATAAATTTTCTAAAGCTCAATGAAGATTTGTTAATTCACTGATTTCTCTCTGGTATGAATTTTCTTCTGATCAATGAGATTTGTCATCTAGTTAAAGGCATTTCAATACTCCTTAGAAGCACAGGATTTATCTCCAGCATGATTTCGATTTCTACATTTAATGAAGAATGACTGATTGAAAGAAGTGTTCCAAAATTCTGTAAATTCATAGAGTTTTTCTCTCCAGTATGAATGCTCTATTATCAGTGGGTCTCAATTTTTTTTTAAACGTAGGACATTTTCAACACTGATTTATCACTTTATGGGGGGGGTTATTATCACAAGGGGTAAGCTGTGACAGAAGGATTTAAAAGATTATATTAACAATTCTCCCTCCCCCACAGCGTCCTTCATTATGAAATACGTCTAAATCACATTTCAGACTCTTATTGGGTGAGTTCAAAGAAGAGCTCTGAGGTCAGATGAAAAAAAAGTTCTGAGGTCAGATGAAGTATTTTTCCAATTTTCTTATATTCGTTTTTTTCCTCAGTTTGTTATATACTGGAAATGGATGCAACTTTCTTCCCATGTCTTGTTGACACTCTGTCTTCTTAGGCTTCTTCTGGACAGACTCTTTTCACTTCTTTCTCCATCCTCCAGGCATGGCTGCCTGCTTCAGTGGAAGGTCACATAGAGTCTGGTCACTTTATAACCTCCTACTTTCATGAAATGTGGACCCCAGTCAAGGATGCACCTGCAGACAAGGACCAAAATGTACTGTGCATGTGCACTGTCTTTGTTCTACTTTAAAAAGTTTGTAACAACTAATTACTTAGCATAAAATTACTTTTTTTCATTTTAATAAAAATATTTTAATTTTTAAATTACTTAAGTAATTTTGGAAACTATTTTTAAAAATATTTTTATTGACACATTTTCACACACAAACAGTCCATACGTGGTGTACAACCAATGGCTCACAATATCATCACATAGTTAGTTGTGTATTCATCACCATAATCATTTTTTAGAACATTCGCATCACTCCAGAAAAAGAGAAGACTCATGCCCCTTATCCTTCCCTCTCATCGACCACTAGTATTTCCATCTACCCAATTTATTTTACCCCTTCTCACCCCTATTATTGATTTATTTTTTATCCATAATTTTTAACTCATCTGTCCATACCCTGGATAAAATGAGCATCAGACACAAGGTTTTCACAATTACACAGTCACACTGTAAAAGTTATATCTTTATACCATCGTCTTCAAGAATCAAAGCTACTGGAACATAGCTCAACAGTTTCAGGTACTTCCCTCTACCCACTCCAATACACCATAAACTAAAAAGGGATATCTATATAATACATAAGAATAACCTCCAGGATAACCTCTTGAATCTTTCTGAAATCTCTCAGCCACTGAAACTTTATTTTTTCTCATGTCTCTCTTCCCCATTTTGGTCAAGAAAGCTTTCTCAATCCCATGATGCTGGGCCCTGGCTCATCCGAGGATTTCTGTACCATACTGCCAGAGAGATTTGCACCCCTGGGAGTCATTTCCCATTTTAGAGGGAGGACAGTGAGTTCACCTGCTGAGTTGGCTTAGAGAGAGAAAGAGAGAGGCCACATCTGAGCAACAAAAGAGATTCTTTGGGGGTGACCCTTAACCAAATTTTAAGTAGGATTAGCCTATCCTTTTTAGGAATAAGTTTTCTAAGGGTGAACCCCCAAATCAAGAGCTCAGCCTGTTGATTTGGTTGTCCCCACTGCTTGAGAAAATATCAGAAATTCTCCAAATGGGAAAGTTGACTACTTCCTCTTTTCTCCCCAGTCTCCCAAGGGGACTTTGCAAGTATTTGTTTATTCACTGCCCAGATTACTCTGGGATATATCAGGGCATCACACTGACCTGGACAAATCAAAATTTCACACTCTATTTAGGATTCCATGTACTTGTGGTATTCAACTAAACTGACCAGACAAGTTAAATTAGGTAATGTGCTACCCAAAATATACGTTTTGCACCAAATAAACATCTCTTCCTTTGGTCTCACCCAGAAGTTGAAGTTTTAAAATATGAATAATATCACTGAAAACTATTTTTAAGCAAACATTTTACAATACACAATTACTATTAAATTTTTTAGAATGGAATTAAATACTTAAATACTTTAGTTAATGCATTTTGAAGCAGTAATATCCATTTTTAAATAGGAATTAATGACACATAGAGGCATTAAACTTTTCCTTAAAAATACAATGATTTAATGTATGAAGGTATTTTGACATTATAGTTTTGTTAAAAATTTTAGGGGCTGTATAGTTTGTAAGCTGACGGAATGTGATATACCATAAATGGAACAGTTTTTAAGAAGGGAAGTTAATAATTTACAAGTTTATCATTCTAAGGAAGTGAAAGTGTCCAAATTAAGGCACCAGCAAGAGTTGCTTTCATTCAAATTAAGGCCGATAGGTCAGGAACACCCCTATCAGCTAGGAAGTCCTGTGGCTGGCATCTGCTGGTCCCTGTCTCCTGGGCTCCATTGCTTTCAGCCTCTGTTTCTTTGGGGTTCCTCCGTTTGCTTCTCTGGGGCTGGCTTTCATCTCTTGGCTTCCTTTGCTCTCTACAGGTTATGGCTTGCTTAACATGTCATGACAATGTATGCTTAGCTCCAAACATCTGCATCTCTATTCTCTAAAGCAGCTGTTCTTCAAATGTCTACATCTGTTCTCTCTGTTAGCTCTGAGTCTCCTGTCATTTCTGATTCTCTCCAAAATGTTTCCTCTTATGAAGGATTCCAGTAAATAATCAAGACCCACTTGGAATGGGTAGAGCCACATATCTGTTTAATCAAAAGGTTACACCCACAATTGGGCATGCTGTATCTCCATGGAAACAATCTAATGAAATGTTTCTGCCCAGCATTGAATCAGGATTAAAAGAAATGACTGTCCCCACAAGATTGGATCAGGATTAAAACATGGCTTTTCTGGAGTACATAATACTTTCAAATGGCACAGGGTTCTATTAGCTTTATGCATATGTTTACTACTACAAGGCACTGAATGAAGGCAAAGCTGGGAACAAACTTTGCAATTTTGTATAAGTTATTAAATTAGAGTATTTTAGAGTACCATTTTCTTCTTCATAGCTGCTGCTTTATGCACACTTTTTTTATTCAACATACAAACACAAACATTCTTATCATATGATCATTCCATTCTTGTTATATAATCACTAACTCACAATATCATCACATAGTTGTATATTCATCATTATGATCATTTCTTAGAACATTTGCATCAATTCAGAAAAAGAAATAAAAAGAAAACAGAAAATAATTCATACAAACCATGCCCCTTACCCCTCTCTTTCATAGATCACCAGCATTTCAATGTACTAAATTTATTTCAACATCTGTTCCCTCTATTATTTATCCACTTCTAATCCATATGTTTTACTCGTCTATCAATAAGGTAGATAAAAGGCGCATCAGACACAAGGTTTTCACAATCACACAGTCAAATTGCAAAAGCTACACCACTATACAATCATCTTCAAGAACATGGCTACTGGAATACAGCTCTACATTTTCAGGCTCTTCCCTCCAGCCTCTCCATTACACCTTAACTAAAAAGGTGATATCTATATAATGCATAAGAATAACCTCCAGGATAACCTCTCAACTCTGTTTGGAATCTCTCAGCCATTGACACTTTATTTTGTCTCATTTCTCTCTTCCCCCTTTTGGTTGAGGTTTTCTCAATCCCTTGGTGCTGAGTCCCTGCTCATTCTAGGATTTCTGTCCCACGTTGCCAGGAAGGTCCACATCCCTACGAGTCATGTCCCACGTAGAGAGGGGGAGGGCAGTGAGTTCTGTTACCATATTGGCTGAGAGAGAGAGACCACATCTGAGCAACAAAAGAGGTTCTCTGGGGGTGACTCTTAGGCCTAATTTTAAGTAGGCTTAGCCTATCCTTTAGGGGGTTAAGTTTCATATGAGCAAATGCCCAGATTGAGGCCTCTGCCTATTGCTTTGGTTATTCCCACTACTTGTGAGAATATGAAGATTTCTCCACTTGGGGAAGTTGAGTTTTCCCCCTTTCTTGCCATTCCTCTGAGGGGGCTTTTTGTGCACACTTTTTAATGTACATATTTGCTGACAAAGTTGGAAGAGTTGGGGGATATTGAAAATTGCAAAAACATTATTATGGTACATCTGGTTTCAGAATTCTTTCTTGGCATTTTTTTGCTTTCAGCACTTTAATTATGTCATCACAATGCTTTCTTGCCTCCATGGTTTCTGATGAGAAACTGGCACTTAATCTTAATGAGGGACCCTTATATGTGACCCTTCTCTCTTGCAGCTTTTAGAATCCTCTTTGTCTTTGGCATTCAATAGTTTGATTATACAATGGTAAAGTGTGGGTCTATTTGGACCTCTCTTGTTTGGAGTTTGGTAATCCTCTCGGATGTGTATGTTCTTGCCTTTCATTAAATTTGGGAAGTTTTCAGCCATTGTTTCTTTGAAATGCTTCCTGCCTCTTTCTCTTTTTCTTCTCTATCTGGAATTTTCATTATATGCATATCAGTATACTTGATGGTATCCTACAAGTTTCTCAGACTTTGTTTACATTTCATCATTCTCTTTGCTCCTCACACAGGATGATTTCAATGGTCTTATCTTCGAGTTTACCAATTCTATCTTCATTCAGTTCTAATCTGCTCTTGAATCCCTCTAGAGAAATTTTAATTTCTGTTAATCTGCCCTTCAGCTCTGTTTGACTCCTTATAGTAATGTCCATAGTAATATCCATACTGCTATTGATATTCTTTGTGTTCATCTGTTGTTATCCTTATTTCCTTTAATTCTTGGTCCATATTTTCCTTTAGCTCTATGAATATATTTAGTAACATAATTTTAAACTCTTTATCTAGAATGTCCCAGGTCTGGTTCTCCTCATTGATAGTTTCTCATGCTTTAATCTTCTTCCATTCTTGGGCTACAGCTTCCTGTTTCTTTGCATGTTTTATAATTTTTGTTGAAACCTGGACATTTTGATATTTTGAAGTGATAACCATTGGAATTTTTTAATGCACTTTTGTTGAGATATATTCACATTCCATATAATTATCTAAAATATGCAATAGTGGCTCACAGTATCATCATTTAGTTATGCATTCATCATTACAATCAATTTTAGAACATTTTCATTACTATAAAAATAAAATAGTATTTTATAAAAATAAAAATATAAATTAAAAGAACACCGAAGACATCCCACACCTCTCCCTTCTATGGTTTATGGTTACACCATAAAAGATATATAGTTATAAAATCATCATTAAGAATCAAGTCTACTGTATTACAGTTCAATAGTTTCTCAAGTATTTCCTTCTAGCTATTCTAATATGCTAGAAACTAAGGAGGGATATCTATATAATACATAAGAATAACCTCCAGAATGACCTCTACACTATATTGGAAGTCTCTTAGCCATTGAAACTTTATTTTGTTTAATTTCTTTTCCGTTTTTGGTCAAGAAGGCTTTCTCAATCCCATGATGCCAGGGCCAGGTTCATCCCTGGGAGTCATGTCCCATGTTATCAGAGGGATTTACACCCCTGGGAGTCATGTCCCATGCAAGGGGGGAGGGCAGTGAATTTATTTGTAGAGTTGGTTTAGAGAAAGAGCAACAAAAAAGGGTTCTTTGGGGGTAACTCTTCAGCATAATTGTAAGTAGGCTTAGCTTCTCCTTTTCAGGAATGTTTCATAAGGGCAAGACTCAAGATTAAGGGCCCAGCTTATTAAATAGTTTCTCCCAAATGCTTGCAAGAATATCAGGAATTCGCCAGATTGAGAAGTCTAATATTTCCACATTTCCCCCCATCCCTCAAGGGAATTTTACAAATCCTTTAAAATTTTCTGCTCAAATTACTCTGAGATATATCAGGGTATTACATTACCCTGTACAAAATAATAAGAAGATCTCATTCTCTTGTCGAGATTCCACATAATTGTGTTTTTTGAAGAAGCTGATCATACAGGTTAAATTAGATAGTGTGCTGCAGAAAATTTAAATTTTGTACAAAATAAATATGTCTTCCTTTGGTCTCACACAGAAATTGAAGTTTAGAAACACAGACAATATCATCCTTTATTCTGTATTCTGATTCATCTTAGTCCTAACCAGGTCTCTAAGTGAAGTCTGATCTCTTTTTCAACTTCTTTAACAATTGCTGAATGGAGTAATGCTAACTTTCAGAGCTGTAGAACTGTAACGCTGAGGCTTAGGTGACACACAGGTACCCGAAGTTCCAAAGAACTGCCAGGTTGTACACAAAGAGTTCAGCATCTCTGAATTAAAAAATAACAGTTAAAATTGTTGTCAGAGCTTACAATCCAGGAACCTTTACAATAAGGCTTATTGAACATTCTGTATGCTTTAAACATTGATTGCCTAATTTCTGCCCACATTCTATTGTCTGATAACCTATACTCTCAAATTCAATTCTCAGAGTTTGCGCATTATAGTTAGTCCATATCAATGAGGCCTTACAATATTTATCTTTTCATTTCTGGCTTATTTCACTCAACATAATGTCATCAAGGTTCATTCACCTAGCTGCATGCCTCACAGCTTCATTCCTTCTTGCAGCTGCTCAATATTCCATTGTATGCATACACCACAGTTCACCCTTCCATTCATCAGTTGATGGTCCCTTAGGCCACTTCCATCCATTATCACTAGAATTTAGACTCTGAATCTTCTATTCTTGTAGTTTGTATCCAGCTATTCTATTATCCAGAGATTTCCTTGAATGCCAGGAGCTAACAATAAAAAGAGAAGGAGGAATAGAAAATACCTCTTCCAGTCTTTATTACATCACTTTAATATCTCTGTAAGAATTCCAGTATTAGGGCTATTTCTGAATCTTCTTCTACTGACTGTTTCCTCTTTTACTGTGGGTCACTTTTTCTTTCTTTTTTCACGTTTCTTGTAATTTTTCAATTTAATGCTGGATTTTTTCTTTTAAGAAAGAGCAGTAGAGACTGAAGTTAATTACATTTACCTTTAGATACAGACAAGATCCTTACAGTTTCAGGCTGTTGAAGTGAGGATACGTAAATCTGATCTGTTGTTGATTTGGGTATGGGCTTTGTAGCAAATTTAGTTTAATTCAAGTCACTGCTGGCTCACATATTTTAGGGATGGATCAGTGATGTCTGGGATTTGAACACTGACATTGTTCTTGTGCTCTTTCCATATTTTATGGCTGAGAAGCTGTGAAGGTGTGGTATGCCTAGGAAAGGTACTTCCTAACTGAGGCATTTCTCTCAGCTCTCTTGCTGGGCGCTTCCTGCCTCTGAGAGTGGTTTCTTTGTATTTGCCTGAGACGCCCTCCACATACACCTCATTGAGATTGCTCTCAGCTTTCATTCTCTGCCCATGGCTTGCACTTTTCTATTTCTAAGCACTCATTGAAGACTTATGGGGAAGAACTAGAGGTTAGATGTAGATTTGTGACTCAGACTATTGAGGATATTTTTTTAGCTGGGTGTACTTTATTCATGGAACATGTCAAGGTAGGGCTTTCAGACCCTCCCCTTCTTCAGGGGGTCTGGGGTGGAAGTTGTGGTGGATGGACAATTCTTAGTGTTGGGAGATCGAGTTGGGGCTAAGACTCGCCAACAGCTGCCTGCCTCTCTTTTCCTCTCATGCTGTAACTGGGGCTTGTGGTCCAGGAACTCTTACTCCTTAGAGGCCATGTAGACCATAAGGTCCATCACCCTGTTGCTATAGCCAAATTCATTGTCATGTCAGGAAATGAGCTTGATAAAATGGCTGTTGAAGACATTGCCAGCCCTAGCATCAAAAGCGGAAGAGTGGGGGTGGACGATGGTGGCACAGTGTTCTTGCCTGCCATGCCAGAGAACTGGGTTCAATTCCTGGTGCCTGCCCATGCCAAAAAAAAAAAAAAAAAAAAGTGAAAGAGTGGGTGTCACCATTAAAGTTGCAGGAGACCAAAAACTATGCTGGAGGATCCAGGATGGAGGGTCCTCCAACACTTGCTTCGCCACCTTCTTGAAGTCATCACATTTGGCACTTTCTTCAGTCAGCAGATGAGATTCACAATGGACACATTGTGGGTGGGGACACAGAGGCCATGCCAGTGAGCTTCCCATTCAGCTCCAGGATGACCTTGCCCACTGCCTTGGCGGCACCCGTAGATGCAGGGATGATATTCTGGGCAGCCCCATGGCAGTCACGCCACATTTTCCTGGAGGGCCATCCACAGTCTTCTGGGTGGCAGTGATGGCATGGATGGTGGTCATGAGTCCCTCCATGATGCCAGAGTTGTCATGATGACCTTGGCCATGGGGGCCAGGCAGTTCATGGTACAGGAAGCATTGCTTGAATGAGTTATGATACTTCTCATGGTTCACATCCATAACAAACATGGGAGCATCAGCCAAAGGGTTAGAGGTTATGACTCTTTTGGTGCCATGCTTCACATGAGCCCCAGCTGTTTTCATGGTCATGAAGACACTGGTGGACTCCACAACATGTTCAGCAGCAGCATCACCCCTATTTGATGCTGGCAGCATCTAGCTTCTGCAGATAGTCATGGTATTTCCATTGACGACAAGCCTCCCCTTTCAGCCTTGATGATGCCTTTCAACTTTTCATGGGTGGATTCATACTGGAATATGTAGACCATGCAGTTGAGGTCACTGATGGCAACAACCTGAGTTTTGCTGGCATTCACAGCAGTCCTGGTGACGAGGTGCCCAATATGACAAAATCCATTTATTCTACCTTCCCCATCATGTCTCAGAGATGCAGCTGGCACTGCACAAAAAAGATGCAGCTATCTGTTGAGTGGAGAAGAGCAGAGAGACCTACCGAGGCTTTTAACTAGTCATTGCATTTCATGTGTAGATACAAAGTTTGGCTTGTTTCTCCTTAGCTTCATCTATGGTAAATTGATCTTATTCTTGTCATTCTGCCATGGATAAAAGCATTTTTTAAAATCATTCAGCAGACACTTTTATAGATGTATATTATATATTCACATACCATGTAATCATCTGAAGTGTACAATCAGTGGTTCATAATATCATCATATAGCTGTGCATTTATTGTTACCATCACCTTTTCTTTGCTTTTTTTTGTGAAAAATAACATATATACAGAAAAGCAATAAACTTCAAAGCACATCGCAACAATTAGTTGTAGAACAGATTTCAGAGTTTGGTATGGCTTACAATTCCACAATTTCAGGTTTTTACTTCTAGCTGCTCTAAGATACTGTACATTAAAAGGAATATCAATATAACCATTCAGCAATCATACTCATATGTTAAACCCTATCTTTTCTGCATAACTCCACCATCATCTTTGATTTTTTTCTAACTCTTTAGGGGTATTTGGGCTGTGGTCATTCTAACTTTTTCATGTTGGGAGGGGCTGTCAATAATATGAGATAGGGTGATGGAACTAGTTGATGTTCTGGAGAGAACTGCCTCATTTTTTGTAACTTTTTTATTGTATAGTGTAACATATATACAAAGTAAAGAAATAAAAAAGCAGTAGTTTTCACAGCACTCTTCAAAAAGTGATTACCAGATAGATCCCAGAGTTTGTCATGGGCTACCATATCCTCATCTCAGATTTTTCCTTCTATATGCTCCAGAATATAAGAGGCTAAAGGGCTTAAATATTGTAACATTGGTTAGAATTTCACAATTTTAAGTTCTTACTTCTAGCTGCTCTAAAATACTGGAGACTAAAAGAGATAGCAACTTAATGGTTCAGCATTCATACTCATTTTTTAAGTCCTATCTTCCATCACCTTTGATCTTTCCATCCCTCTCTTTTGGGTTGTTTGGGCTATGGCAATTCTAAATTTTTGCTATTGGAACTGTCTGTCACTAATATGGGGTAGGGAAATGGAACTATCTGATGTTCTGGAGATGCTGGGCTAGGTTTCAGGACTTACCTGGATCAGGGACCCATCTGGAGGTCATAGGTTTCTGACAAGTTATTCAAGTGCCTGGAACCGTTGTGGAATCTTGTATATTGCCCTGGGTGTTGTTTAGGATTGGCTGGAATGGTCCTGGTTGGGGGTTGGCAGGTTATGATGGTAGCAAGGTCTACCTGAAGCCTACATAAGAGAAGCCTCCAGAGTAGACTCTCAACTCTATTTGAACTCTTTCTGCCACTGATACTTTATTGGTTACACTTCTTTTCCCCATTTTTGTCAGGATGGAATTCTTGATCCTATGGTGCCAGGTCTGAATTCATCCCTGGGAGTCCTTTCCCACATCACCAGGGAGACTTTCACTCCTGGATGTCATGTCCCATGTAGGGGGGAGGGCAATGATTTCACTTGCAGAGTTGGGCTTAGAGAGACTGAAGCCACAACTGAGCAAAAACTGAGGTCCTCCAGAAGTAACTCTTAGGCATGCCCCTAGGTAGTCTAAGCTTCTATGCTACCTACATAAGCTTCACAAGAGTAAGCCTCATGATCAAGGGCATGGCCTATTGATTTGGGTACCCCTAAAGTTTGACACAGTGTCAGGGGATTCCCTGATGGTAAGGTTTAATAGTTCCATAGTCTTTCTCCTCTCCCTCAGGGGACTTTGCCAATACTTTTTGATTATCTGCTTAATATACTTCAGGATGTTTCCAGGCATTACAATAATCTATACAGGATTAAAGGACCTCTTTCTTATTCTGTGCTTCCTGTGTTTCAGTTGTTCAAATGAGCTATACAGATGGGTTGAATTAGATTATGCACTACAGAAAATTTCAGTTCCAGACCAAATAAACCTTTCTTCCATTGGTCTCAAAGAGTATGTGTGGTTCTAAAATATAGACACTGTCTTCCTTACCCTTACGTTTTGAATTGCTTTAACCCCAACCTGTTCAGCTTCAGTCTTATCTCTAAATATCAGGTTATATATATAAAACAGCCTTTCAAAATCCAGAAATGATAATCACCACTCTGGACTTAATGTGACTGTTCTAAAAGCTTATAATCTAGGTCCCTGTTTTCTTATAAGCATTTTCTAAAGGTGACCATACCATTGTTGTTTTTTTGTTTCTGGCTTATTTTGTCTTACCAAATGTTCATTCACATCGTTGCATGCCTCATGACTTTGTTCCTTTTTGTAGCAGCACAACCTTCATTCATAAGTATACACATCGTTCGCCAATCTACTTCTCCATCAGTGCATCCTTCAGCCACCTGCATCCACCGGTCATCATGTAGAGGGCTCAAAGACCACAGTCCATCAACATTCTCAATTATAGATAATTTCATTATTCCCAAGAGAAAGAAAACCAATAAACACACCCTTGCCAAATAGGAACTCTAAACCTCCTCTTAACTCTTGCCCCTCTCCCCATTATTTACCTCTGCTGTTGTGTGGTAGTGCTGATGGTTCATATAGTTTATGGCGTGCAACAGCAGTTTTCCCCCCATACCCCAGATTTGAACATTCTTTATACAAGAATCCTATCTTTGAAGTAATTCTTACAAGAACTCATTCATATTTCTAGTGTGAGTCAGTGGGACACGTAGGTCTATACAACCCCTTGTTTCAGTTTTGTTTATCTTCAATGTGGAAATATTACTTCTAGACCCACTAGAGAATCACCTTTGCTCCTATCTGTTCCCTTACATTGGAGTTCAACCTCATTATCGAATTGTTCACCTTTCTCTAGCTTCTATGTATCTCTAAGTCCCCTATATTCTGTATTATAAGCCTCTGATTATACTTTTATGCTGGTCATAAAAGTGGACTCACACGGTATCTATCCTTTTATGTCTGGCTAATTTCACTCAGCATTATGTCCTCAAGTCTCATTCATCTTGTCATGTGCTTCAGGACATCATTTTGTCTTACTGCTGCATAATATTCTATTGTATGTATAGACCACATTTTGTTGATCCACTCATCTCTTGATGGGTATTTGGTTTGTTTCCATCTTTTGGCGAATGTGAATAATGCTACTATGAACATCAGTGTGCAAATGTCTGTTTGTGTCATTGCTTTCCACTCTTCTGGGTATATACCAAGTAGTGCTATTGCTGGGTCATAGGCAACTCGATATATAGTTTCCTAAGGAACTGCCAAACAGTCTTTCATAGTGGCTGCACCATTATACATCTCCACCAGCAGTGTGTAAGTGTCCCAGTTTCTCCACATTCTCTCTAACATTTATAGTTTCCTGTTTAATAGCAGCCATTCTTATAGGTGTGAGGTGGTATCTTATTGTAGTTTTGATCAGCATTTCCCTTATAGCCAGTGAAAATGTGCATCTCTTCATGTGCTTTTGAGCCATCTGTCTTTGCTCTTCAGTAAAATGCCTATTCATATCTTTAGCTCGTTTTGTAATTGGATTATTTGTTCTTTTGTTGTTGAGTTATATGATTTCTTTGTATATACAGGAGATCAAACCTTTGTCTGATATGTGATTTCCAAATATTTTCTCCCGTTGAGTTGGCTGCCTCTTACCTTTTTGACAAAGTCTTTTGAGGTACAGAAGCATTTGATTTTGAGGAGTTCCCAATTTTGTATTTTTTCTTTTGTTGCTTGTGCTTTGGGTATAAAGTTTAGGAAGCTACCTCCTATTACTAGATCTTGAAGATTTTCCCCTACATTTTCTTCTAGAAACTTTATGGTGCTTGTTCTTATATTTAGGCATCTGATCCACTTTGAGTTAATTTTTGTGCTGGGTCTAAGATAGGGGTCCTCTTTCATTCTCTTGGCTATTGATATACAGTCCTTCTAGGCCCAATTATTGAAAAGACTATTTTGTCTCAATTCAAAGGATTTGGGGGCCTTGTCAAAAATCAGTCAACCATAGATTTGGTGGTCTATTTCTGTGCTCTCTATTCAATTCCATTGGTCAGTGCTTTTGTTTTGGTGCCAGTACCATGCTGTTCTGACCACTATGGCTTTATAATAGGTTTTAAATTCAGGGAGTGTTAATCCTCCCTCTTTGTTCTTCTTTTTTTTTTTTTAGGATGCTTTTAGCTATTTGGGGTCTCTTTTCCTTGCAGATGAATTTGGTAGTTAACTTTTCCAAATCTTCAAAGTACATTGTTGGAACTTTGATTGGTACTGTGTTGAATCTGTAGATCAATTTTCAGAGAATTGACATCTTAAGTATATTTAGCCTTCCTATCCATGAGTAGGAAATGTCTTTCCACCTATTTAGACCTCCTTTGATTTCTTTTAGTAATGTTATGTAGTTTTCTGTGTACAAGCCCTTTATGTCCCTAGTTAAGTTCATTCCTAAGCATTTAATTCTTTTAGTTGCTATTTTGAATGGATTTTTTTTCCTTAACTATCTCTTCAGCTAGGCCATTGCTTGTGTATAGAAATGTTACTGATTTTTGCACATTAATTTTATATCCCACCACTTTGCTGAATTTGTTTATTAGCTCAAGTAACTTTGCTGTAGATTTCTCAGGATCTTTGAAGTATAGTATCCTATCACTGCAAATAATGAGAGTTTTACTTCTTCCTTTCCAATTTGGATGACTTTTATTTCTTTGTTCTGCCTGATTGCAATAGCTAGAATTTCTAGCACAATGTTGAATAATAGTGGTGACAGTGGGCATCCTTGTCTTGTACCTGATCTTAAGGGGAAGGCTTTCTGTCTCTCTCTATTGAGTACAATGCTGGCTTTCGGTTTTTCATATATTGCCTTTATTATATTGAGGTAGTTACCTTTGATTTCTATCTTTTGTAGTGTTTTTATGCAAAAGGATGCTGAATTTTTTTGAATTCTTTTTCAGCATCAGTCGAGACAAGCATGTGATTTTTCCCTTTTGATTTGTTGATGTGCTGTATTACATTAATTGACTTTCTTGTGTTGAACCATCCTTGCATTCCTGGTATAAACCCCACTTGGTCATGGTGTATAATTCTTTTAAGATGCTGTTGGATTTAATTTGCTAATATTTTATTGAGAATTTTTGCATCTATGTTCATTAGGGAGATTGGCCTGTAGTTTTCTTTTCTTATAGCATCTTTACCTGGTTTTGGTATTAAAATGACATTACCTTCATAAAATGAGTTAGGCAGAGTTCCTTTTTCCTCAATTTTTTGGAAAAGTTTGAGCAGGATTGGTGTTAGTTCTTTCTGGAATGTTTGATAAAATTCTTCTGTGAAGCCATATGGCCCTGGGATTTTCTTTGTAGAAGATTTTTGATGATTGATTGAATCTCCTTACTTGTGATAGGTTTGTTGAGATCTTCTATTTCTTCCCAAGTCAATGCAGCTTGTTTGTGTGTCTCCAAGAATTTGTCCATTTCATCTAAGTTGTCTAGTTTGTTGGCGTATAATTGTTCATAGGGTCCTCTTATTATTTCTTTTATTTCTTCAGGCTCTGTGGTGATACACCCCTTCTCATTTCTGATTTTGTTTATTTGCATCCTCCCTGTTTTTTTCTTTGTCAGTGGCCCATCAGTTTTATTGATTATCTCAAAAACCAACTTTTGGTTTTATTGATTCTTTCTATTGTTCTTTTGTTCTCCCATTCATTTATCTCTGCTTTAATCTTTGTTATTTTTCTTCTCCTGTTTCCTTTGATGTAAGTTTGCTGTTCTTTCTCAAGTTTCTCCAGATTTGCTGTTAATTCCTTGATTTTTGCTCTTTCTTGTTTTTTGATATAGGCATTTAAGGCAATAAATTTCCCTCTCAGCACAGCCTTTGCCACATCCCCAAAGTTCTGATAAGTTGTATTCTCATCTTCATTCATCTCCAGATAGCTATCAAGTTCTCTAGCAATTTCTTCTTTGACCCATTGGTTGTTTAAGAGTGTGTTATTTAATCTCCATACATTTGTGAATGTTCTCATTCTTTGGTGCTTATTGAGATCCAGTTTCATCACATTGCGATCAAAGTGATTTGATTAATTTCAATATATTTAAATTTATAAAGACCTGTTTTGTGGCCCAGGATATGATCTATCCTGGAGAATGTTCCCTGAGCACTAGAGAAGAATGTTTAACCTTGTGTTTTGGGGTTCAATGACCTATATGTGTCTGTTAGGTCTAATTTATTTATCAAGTTATTTAACATCCCTATTTCCTTGTTGATCTTCTGTCTGTTTATTCTATCTATAGAGGAGAGTGGTGTATTGAAGTCTCCTACTATTATTGTTGAAACATCTATTGCTCCCTTCAGTTTAGCCAATGTCTGTCTCACGTACTTTGGAGCTCCTTGACTGTGAACATAAAATTTATGATTGTTATATCTTCTTGGTGAATTGACACTTTAGTATATGGTGTCCTTCTTTGCCTCTTATGATGTCTTTACATTTAAAGTCCATTTTTTCCAATATTAGTATAGCTACTCCTGCTTTCTTTTGGTTAAAACTTGCATGGAAAATCTTTTTTCATCCTTTCACTTTCAATCTATTTGTATCCTTGCATCTAAGATGAGTTTCTTGGAAAAAGCAGCATATAGCTGGATTATGTTCTGAATCCATTCTGTCAATCTGTAACTTTTAATTGGTAAATTTAGTCTGTCAGCATTCAAAGTTATTACTGAAAAGACATTTCTTGATTCCACCATCTTATCTTTTGTATTTTATTTGTCAGATCTATATATCTTTTCCCTCTTTCTCTTTGTATTCTTTAAATTACCCTTAGTGATACTCTTCAATTCTTTGCCCACCTCCAAACCTCCTTCTCCTGTCTTTTTTTTTCAGCTGGTAGAATTCCTTTTAGTATTTCTCATAGGGCTGGTCTCTTGTTGACAGATTCTCTCAGGACTTCTTTGTCTGTGAAAACTTTAATCTCTCCCTCAATTTTGAAGGACATGTTGGCTGGGTACAGAATTCTTGGCTGGAATTCTTCCTCTTGCAGGATCTTGAATATATCGTATCACTGCCTTCTTGCCTCCAGGGTGCTTGTTGAGTAGTCTGAACTCAGTCTTATTTGATTTCCCTTGTGTATAGTAGATTGTTCTTCTCTTGCCGCTTTCAGAATTTTCTGCTTCTCTTCAACATTTGACAGACTGATTAATATGTGCCTTGGGGAAGGCCTATTTGGATTTATTCTGTTTGGAGTTCTTTGGACTTCTTTGACTTGTATATTTATGTCCTTTATGAGGGTTGAGAAGTTTTCCCCCATTGTATCCTCAACTGCTCTTCCTAGCCCTTTACTCCTCTCTTCTTCTGGGATGTCATGCTTCTTACATTTGCATGCTTTGTTTTGTCTATCATTTCCCTGAGCTCCCATTCAATTTTTTCCATCTTTTTTGCCATTTGGTGTTTTGACTCTTCCAAGTCAATTATCCTGTCCTCTATGTCACTTATTCTTTCTTCTGTCTCTTCAAATCTGGTGTTGCGTGCCTCTAGTATGTTTTTTTTAATTTGATCAACAGTGTCTTTAATCTCCATGATTTTTGCTATTTTTCTATTTATTCTTTCAAATTCTTCTTTGTGTTCTTCTACTGTCTTCTTGATCTCCTTTATGTCATTTGCTATCTTGCTTATTTCATTAAGTAGAGTTGTATGAACATCTTTGATTAGTTGTTCCAATGTCTGTGTCTCCTCTGGTGTTTTAATTTGGTCGTTAGGCTGGTCTATATCTGTCTGCATTGTGACATGCTTAGTGATCTTCTGCTGTCTTCATGGCATGTAAATATCTTGATTGATTTACTTTGGGAGTTGATTTTTTTCAGTAGTCTAAGGCCTTGTGTTTGTGGGATGGTTGTACAGCAGGGAGCGGGGCATGGGATGGAGCACTCAGTGCGGTGATTTGTTTCAGTGCAGGTATGGGCGAAGGTTGGGATGTTATGCTGATGCTTGTGAACATGGGTGCCCAGTGGCCAGGGAGGATGTAGCTGTGCAGGTGCACCGGTCTGGGGGTTGTAACCCTCGTGTGCACTGGTATAAAGCACAGGGCCCTTTGTGCAAATGTGTAGAGATATGGCAGCTCAGCATTATGCCTTTGTGGATTGGGGACAGGTGTGACCCGGCTGTGCACATGTGCGGTTCTAGGACTGCTGTAAAGTGTAGTTCCCGTAGCTGAATGACGTGATTAGGGGCTTGTGCACATGCGTGGGACTGGGAGTGCCATAAACAGATGCGCTAATCTCAGGGAGGGTGGAATGAGGCTGTGTGACACTCTGGGGGTGCGGAATGGGAAGCCTAGGTATGGAGGTTAGTGTCCTCAGCCTTTATGCACTGGCAACAGCCTTTATGCACTGGCAACAGCCTACAGGGAATAGGGAGGGGGAGGTAGTGCTCAGGAGGGGTGCAGGAGAGGTGGGTTGGGGGCACTTGGGGTGGTGGTGGGGGTGTGGGGCAGGTACATGCACTGGGGGGCAGGTGGGGTGGGGGCACCTGGAGCTTGGGGAATGGGAGCAGGTGAGGGGATTCAGGTGCATGGGGGGTGGGGTGAGTCATCCGTCACAGGCTGTGCTTGTGAGGGTAGTGTGCCAAAGGAACATGGCCTGGTTTACTTCTTAGTCCGGTGTTCCGGTCTGTGCACTCCTGTGGGCTCCGCACCTCCACGCCAGGCCCCAGCTTTCTGCCTCTCTGTTCCTCAGCCTCTGCAACCAGGGCTACTGCATGTGGTACAGAAGGCTCTCCCCAGGTCAGCTGCACTTCTGAATTGCTGCCTCAGTTGCCCTCCTGCCCTTCTCTAACTTTTCTGTGGAGCAGGGCTTATCTCAAGCTACTCTAGTTGGCCATCTTACCAGAAGCCCTTGACAAGAGCATTTTTGAGTATCTTCTGTTAAGGGTTTGTCACTTTTTAGAGTATAGTTCATTTGCATATCTTTGTGTCCTCAGCAATCTGATTAATATTTTTGAAATTCTGTGGTTTTGTAGCTTATCCACTCTTCTTCTTGTTTGGTTAAAAGCAACGGTTTCAGGAAACTTAAAAAAAATCCGAAACAGGAAAAAAATTCTGATGATATGTTATTCACCTATCAATTGTTTCTCCTTTTCTCTGACTTTTTTCTTGGGGTTTAATTGTCTAGGTCCTATGTTTGTTCCTTTATCATTGCCCACCTTTGAATAAGGTGAGCTTTGTTCCCTGGCCACTACTGAAAGGAAGGAATAAGGCTACACTTTATGCTGTCAGGAATTTCCCTCGTTCCCCAGGATGTGTGTGTAAATCTGTATGTAGCCAATGGAAATAGGCAAATGTAGAACTGCTCATGATACTGTGTCATTCACCTTCCCTGTCTCTAGGAAAGACTTATTTTTTCAAATATAACCTATACATTTCCTCATTTCCAGTAGCACTTCTTGAGTTTTAAAGTCCTAATAATTATCCCCTTTTCTGAACTTTTATAGCACTTTCTCCTGAAGTATGCAATCTAACATGCAGTTAAGTATAGAGTGGTTTGTAATAAAACTTTTATATGCTATATTAACCGTGTTATCTGAGTTTCCAAGGCCTTATCATTATGATAACCAAGGGACCTTTGATTCTTATGCCCAGCTACTGATATAGGATTCCAGAGTCCTCAAAATTTCTTTATTATATTTCTGCAAGTCCCTAGGCAGAGCTCTTTCTCCATCCCTCTGTGCCAAAGGCATCTCCAGGGCTATCTTTTGCCCATGTGGAACCCTTGTCATATTAAAATAAGATCCCTCCTTAGGACTGATGGGTGGGTAAGCTTGGAGAGCATGCTGGCCCTCAGGCCCCACCGGTTCCCTTCTAGGTACAATTAGGCAGACACAACTTGCACAATTGTATATAGCACATGGCAGACTGGACACTTCTGTATTCTCAGTCACAGCAATCCTGGGAAGTTGTGGATTCGGCCACATGTTCCACCTGCTCTGTCATCTCTGGCTGAACACAGAACTTTCACTGGGAGGTGTTCCTCTTGGAAGGCACTGCTATTGCCTTGAAAGACAAAAAATGATTGGCATATTTTTGGGAAGCATGTCTCCCTCCCCTTTGTATTACACTCTAGAAGAGGAGATCCAAATCATTTCAGTTTGCCCCTAGTGGATTAAAAGAGTTTTTAATGAATTTTATTTTCTAAATTGGAAAATGATTACAACTGTCCTCTCTCTACAATCTAGATATTGGGATAATGTAGGCATGGGAAGAGACATTCACTTCAGTATATGAGAAGTTATTTTTCCCCATTGACAAGTAGCACCTTGTTCTTGGGTCAGGCTTATCATGCCCTCTCCTCAACCGTTGTCCAACCAGCTTTGAATAGATCTGTCCCATCAAAGGCTAGCAGGTCCAGATATGAGGAATGCAATTAGACATGACTTAGTGGGCCAATCCAGGATCTTTGCTGCAGTGCCACCTTCGAGATCTGTGGAGGACAAGTTCAAGGTAGGCATCCTGTCCTGTGTTCCTACCTTCTTCAACAGCAGCCCATCAAAATTCCAAGTTTTCTAAGTCTTCACAGCTCTATAAATACTTGTACTTTGAGAAGTCATGTAATGGCTTCTGTTTTATCTGTATGGGATCCAAGGCTCTGATTCACTTGTCCTTTTTTACATCTGAGACTGGTATGAGTTTTGCAAAAACCAGATGACCACAGTGAATATTGTGTTAAAGTTCATTTTCATTGTATTTCTCATGGTGTGAGACTGGTATTGGGAGGATTTATGATGAGGTTTCAGGCTGCAATTAGGCACACAAATTCTTCCTTCCTTTCTGCTTGTGATCTTTAACATGCTGGATTTCATCTCCATTGTCTTAGTTTCTGAAGGCTGCTGCAACAAAGTACGACATTCTGCGTGGCTTAAAACAACAGAAGCTTATTGCCTCACAGATCTGGAGGTTAGAAGTCTGAAATTGTGGCGTTGGCAGGGCTGTGCTCCCTCTGAAGTCTGGAGGGAAGGATCTGTCCCATGCTCCTTTCGTGGCTTGCTGGTAGTCCGTGGCGTTCTAGCTCTCAGACTCCCGGTGCACCTGTGTCTCCTCTCCCCTTCTAATAAGGACGCCAGTCATGTTGGGCTAGGACAAGCCCTAATCCAGTTTGGCCACATCTCAACTGATCACCTCTTCAAAGACCCTGTTTCTAAATAGGTCCCAGGACCCAAGGCTAGGGCTTGAACATGTCTTTTGGGGGGACACAATTCATCCCTTGACACTACGGTTGCACCTCATGGCTGACATAGGGCTGCTATGCTTCCAGGCTTTCAGTCCATGTTTCAAGCAGGAAGAAAGAGAAAAGGTGAAATAGCTTGCTATGTGTCATTGTCTGGTTTTAGTCTGCTAAGCTACCCAAATAAAACATAAGGGAAATGGGCTGGCTTTTAACATTAGGAATTTATTTCTTTACAAGCTTACAATTCTGAGGCTGTGAACACGTCCAAATCAAGGCATCATCAAGGTGATGCTTTCTTCCTACAGACCTGCTGCCAGTGATCCTGGGCTCCTCTGTCACACGGCAAAGCACATGGTGGGCCTGCTGGGTCTCTCCCTTCTCTTCTGGGTTCTGTTGCTTCCAGCTTCTGGTTTCCACCTTCCTTCCTGTTCTGTGGCTTTCTTTCTCAGCTTCTATGTGGATTTGTCTTTGTATTCATCCTGCTTATAAAGGACTCCAGTGAGAGGATTAAGACATCCTTAATAAAGTGAGTCACATTTTAAGATCCTACTTACAATGGGTCCTCACCTACAGGAAAGGATTAACTCGAAGAACAGAATGTTCTGGGATCTATTCAACTTCAAACTACCACAATCTGTGATTATGTCATGTGGCCTCTTCTCTCTCCACAGAAGGTTGAAAAATCAGGTTTTTGGCTTTTGTAGGCTCCATGATAAAAGAGAGTTGCAAGAGGTTGAGTAAGAAATATTTTGTCCATGCTGTGTTATTGAAGTTTCTCCTTTAATGGAACTTCTAGGATCATATGGACAGAAATGCTAAAAGCAATGGTTGGAACAAGGGTGAATCTTTCAGAGTCCTTCATAAGTAATACCATTGTAAATATAGACTGCCATTCATGCTTCCTCCTTACGTGTGAATATATAATGAAGGATCCTCAATCCTTTTCATTGCTTTGAAATTACATGTAGTTTTCTGAAACCAATAGTCTACCTCGTATTTCTACTTAGTAACTTTGCAAAATGACATACTAGCAGACAAGCCAAAAAGAAGTTTGTCATCCTAATTATATAAGTGTGAAGACAGTTTTCTTTAATGACTTGCTCTCAAAATAATTTCCTCTCTCCAGGAAGGGCTTCTATAGTATTCGGAATATATTTTGTTCTTTTAGACAACTTCTTTTACATTATGCATGTGTCTTTTATTTTTTATTTTTTATTTTTTTTGGGTGCATGGTCTGGGAAGTGAACCTGGGTCTCCTGCACAGAAGATGAGCATTCTACCACTGAACCACCCGTGCACCCTCAAACACATGTAATATTTATGGCGATATTTGGACATGTTACTTACATGTCAAAGATCAAGATTTTTATTAAATTCATTTTTGTTGGCGTGTGCTACAGAGGTAAGAGTGCACTTCTCCAAATACTGAGAAAAGATCACTGTTTGGTGTGGGTCAAAAGGGTTGTTCTAAAAGGGCATGTATCGGGACTAGTTTGGTCCTTGTTTCCCTCAAGGGGGAGTACATTTGCCTTGGCTCGCTGACTGCAGACAGGGTGTCAGACCACATTTTTTTCTATGAGGTCTGTTCTTAGAGGCCAAGTGTTGGAAATGAATGCCATTCCTCACCTACTCTCGAGGTAGGGAATTTTCTCATCATGAAAACACATAGTTCAGACAGCATTAAAGAAAATTCCTCAGATCTGAGTGATTGATGGAAGATTAACTGAAAAAGAGGAGGCTGTGTATATTTTAATTAAATGGTACATGTAGTTTGTGAAGAAAGTGGCAAATCTTAGTAATATTTTAAGGATTCATTTTTGACATGGATAATTAACTGTTGTTTGAGCCATGACTTATACTTGCCTTCTCCTTTCCTTTAAATGCACACCTCACTGTAAAAACTGCAGTTGGCATTCATAGGACTTGCTTCTTAACTTTCACTTTCCTGTTGGGGAAAACATTTTGAGGAAATTTCAGTTTACAAAAGAACAATATTTTGTGAAATAAGAATGCTTGTAATGTGATTTTTTTTTTGTATGCTGTGTAGCCAGGTCGCATTTCATTCTTTTTCCATGTGATTTACCCCGTTATTGCAGCACCATATGTCGAATTTTTGTTTGATTGGATTTTTTGTTTGTTGTTTGCTTGTTTGAGAAGTGCATGGGCTGGGAATCGAACCCTGGTCTCCCACATGGCAGGCGAGAATTCTACCACTGAACTGCCCTTGCACCCCCTGAAATGTGATTTTATATAATTATTCAATATATTGAGATGAGATTAAAGAATAGATTTAAATTACTTTATAATTAGAACCAACCTAGATTTCCTTTTTCAAAAGAATACTGCTATATGACAGTATTAAAGCCAGAAGAAATTATATTTAAAAAAGTCACAGGTCATGAAAAATTGCATTAAGGAGATTGTAATCTTTCATTATGAATTAATTATGTATTGCAATCTTTATTGTATTGTCAGAAATAAAGTATTTTGATGTAATATGTGTCCCAATTTTGGAAGTGAGGCATTTATATATGTGTATATATGTAAGTTTTGCAAGAAATTTAATAAATATTTAGCGTAATAGCCCCCAAGTCCTCCTAATGAATTGTTTCATATGCCTTGTTTCATGTTTGTATGAGCACTGCCATGGATAAGTAAGGTAAGTGCACAAGCATAAATTCTATTTTTGTAGTTATTAACCTCGTCTTTTTTTTTTTTTTTTTACTTTCTTATTGTGGTAGCATATATACAATTCAGACTTTTCCATTTTAACCACTTTCAAGTGTGCAATTTGTTGGAATAAATTAAATTAACAAAATTGTGCTGCCATCCTCAATTTTCATTCTCCCAACTTTTTTTCATTACCACAAAATGAAACTCTGAGAAACAATAACTTAGGCAATAACTCCCCCTTTCTCTTCCCTGGAAACCTGTGAAACTATCTGTCTCTATGAAATTTGCTTATTCTAGATATTTCACATAAGCAAGATCATACAGTATTAATCTTTCTGTGTCTGGCTTATTCCACTCAACATCACGTCTTCAAGATTCGTTCATATTGTCGCATGCATCAGGACATTCTCTTTTACAGCTGAATAACATTCTATTGTATGTATAGACTGCAATTTGTTTCTCCATTAATCTGCCGATGGATACCTGGGTTGCTTCCATCTTTTGGCTATTGTGAATAATGCTGCTGTAAGCACCTGTGTGCAAATATGTGCTTGAGTTCCTGCTTTCAATTCTTTGGGATATATACAAAAAAGTGGGATTTCTGGGTTCTCCTGTGTTCAACTTTCCGAGGAACTGCCAAACTGATTTCCACAGGGGCTGCACCATTACAATGTCACCAACAGCGTATAAGGGTTCCAATTTGTTTGTATCTTCACCGATACTTGTTACTTATTTTTAATAGCCATCTTTGTGGTGTGCAGTGGTATCTCCTTGTGGTTTTGATTTGCTCATCTCTGATGACCAGTGGTGTTGAGCATGTTTTCATGTGCTCATTGGCCACAGGTAGTAACCTGTGTGACCAGAGCACGTTGAGAAATGTCTACTCAAGTCCTTACTCCATTTTTAAATTCAGGTTTTCTCTGTTTGTTGTTTTCCCGCATGCCTTATATACTCTGGTCTGAATGAGTTTTTTTTTCAGAATGTAAATAGTTTCCTCTTCTATTTTTCTCCTACTAACTTCTCACCACCTGTTCCTTTCAGGGTGTTAGCTCCACACCTTACATTTCCATTTTATATTTCTATTATGGATAATGACCCTTCAACACACCTGGTGGATATTGAAAAAGCATGTTAATCATAGTTACCTTTAAATAGCGCTTATTCTGGATCAGGAATTATACCTAATGATGTTTCTTACTCTATCCTCACAGTAACTTTGGAGATGAGTGCTGGTGCTATGCCCATTTTACAGAGCAGAAGTTTCTAACCTCTAATAGATGGCAATAGCTGAAGCTTAGAAGTTTCAGTTGCATATTCAAATTTGCATCAGTAGTAAAATGCTTAAAATAAAACCCGGGTATGTCTGTTTCTAAACGTCATCATCTTTCTAGTAAATCCTGCCATTGCCAAGGATATTTACAGGAAGGACAAGATGGTCATCCTGCAACGTGGTCCTTCTTCATTAGCATGACTGAATTCCAGAATTGGTGGCTGCATTACATCCAGTATATAATGATGTAAGGCTGTAAACCCCAAGAAATTCCCCCCCTACTTTTCAACCTGATAACTGAAAGTTGGGTGAGATTAAAATTCTCCATCAACCAATCAGTGGCAGTGGGGTGGAAATTTTGTCCCATGTCATTATGAAGTTGCATAAAAAGTTTCTGATGGAAATTCTAGAAAGAAAATGTGTACATAACTTAAGCCTTAAAGATGGCTTTTCTGTATGCGTCTAAAACGTCGTTTGGCTCCCATCACTTTTAATGAGATACATTTTGCAGTATAGAGAAATCTGTCTGCTGGAATGGATAAGGTGGTGGGAGATAAAAAACATCAAGGGGAAGAGAGTGATGCCCGACTGAAAACACTCCCAGGTATGAGCAAACAGAAGTCGTGTGTTCTGGGACATTTGGTAACTCACGAAGTTAGTTACTTTGTGACGTGAGGACTCTGAAGGCAAATAGTTGGTTCAGTAGAAGGTAACTGAACAAGTTAATAGTGCCTTTCTTGCAGCTGTGCTGGTTGGGAATCCTAAATCCATGGGGTATTGGGGTCAGCCAAAATTTAAATATTAAACCGTATTTATATGCAAAATGTCAAAAGTCCCAACTGGGACCGGGCCTCCCACCCCCACACCTCAAGGCACTTAATGTATGGATACTTACTTATCCCAGGCTTACTGTGGATTTGACTCCTTGCAATTGCAGAGTGAAAACGTATGGTGTCTAAAAGCTGCTCAAAGCGGCTCCTCTTCAGGAATACTTCTGTTTACTAACGGAAGTTTGGCTTGTATTCTATGAGATCAACAAGGTTTCCCTCTCATGGTTCCCCATGAATGTCTCTCTCTCTCTCTTTTTTTTTTGCTCTTAGCCTCATAGCAAATACCTTTCTGCAACAGGCATCTGTGGCAAACAGCGTGCGCAATAGTGCACAATGCTGAGCGTGCACTGAAGGCCACTGTCAGGTGCCACCACCTGGACTGCGGCCCCTGCAAATTGGACCGAGTGAAGTGCTGTTGGCCTGGCAGAATTCAGCACATCGGAAAATCTGGAAGAGAATCTTCTCATTTAAGACATAATCACAGGTTCTATCAGTTGTCAGTGGAATGGTTTGATTTTTTTGGCTATGGTGGCCTCGCTTTGCGGGGTGTCGTCTCTGTGAGGGACTCCTACTGTTCTGTTGTCTCGTGCTGCTGCTGTGGAATATGGATGCAGTGCCTATCGAATGGTCAAAGTGGACTGCTGCCTGGGGTGACCGGTGGGGGCCCAGGTATCTGGACTCCTCCTTTAGGGAAAAAATATGAAACCTTAAGCATGCAGTAACCAGTATGATTAGAGCATAGACACTAAAGATTACAAATCACTGACTCCCCTCCCCAAACACTGTTGGTCACCAACTTCTGTGAAACTCTGTTTTGACCCAATCTCGTGAGCCTCTGCTGAACCTTGTCAGCGGCTCCCTCAGCATTCCTCTCCCGTTTTCTGTGTGGATCACTGACTTCCATTTCCTGATTGGCTCCCACTGGGAAGAATCTCCTTTTCTTAAGTCTCTCATTAAACTCATGGGTTACTCTCTGCATGGTGTGTTCTTTGGTTTTGGGCTGAGTTGGGTTGGAACAATTATGCTAACTGATTTTTTAATGTTAATTCAACCTGGGATTCCCAGGATAAACTCCACCTGGTCAGAATAGATATCCTTCTTCTGTATTTGTAGTTTCAATTTGCTAAAAATTTCAATATCTTTATGTCTTTGTCCAAAAATGATGTCTGTAGTTTTCTTCTCATGTCTTTGTCTAGTTTTGGTATCACGGTATCTGTGGGTTGGGGTGAGGTGTCAACTTGGCCAGGTGATGGTGCCCAGTTGTCTGGTCAGGCAAGCATGAGCCTGTCACCAGAAGAATATTTTGTGTCTGGCTCATAAATGGGAAGGCTGGTTTATTAAATCATCAGTCAGTTGATTGCATCTGTGACTGATTATAACTATGAAAAATGAAGGGTATGTCTTCCACAAGAAGCAAATCCTATCAGCTGAATTTAATCCCATCATTTGAAGACTTTTAAGGGAGAAGACATCATTTTCACTAGTTCTTCAGCCAGCCAACCTCTCCTGTACAGTTCGTTGAGGAACTTTACTGGAGTTACTAGGCTCATGGTCTGCCCTATGGATTTTGGACTTTTGCATCCTCGTGGTTGTGTTTATACATCTCATATTTACAGGTCTCTCCTGTTGGTTCTGTTTCTCTAGAGAACCCCGACTAATACAGCATCTTTGGCTGTGTAGATGAGTTGGGAAATGTTTCCTCATCTTCAATTTTCTGCAAGACATTGGGGAGAATTGATATCGCTTCTTCCTTTAATATCTGGTAGAATTCACCAGTGAATTTATCTGGGCCTGGCGTTCTCTTTGTGGGAAGGTTTTAAATTATAAATTCAATTTCTTTAAGAGATACCTATTTAGGTTAACTAATTCTTCCTAAGTTAGCTTTGGCAATTTGTTCATTTAAAGGAGTTCTGTCACTTTCATATTTTTTTTTACTTTATTGACATGAAGTTGTTAATGAAACCCTTATTATCCTTTTTTTTTTTTTTTTTTTGACATGGTCAGGGGACAGGCTCCAGGAATCTACTCCGGGTCTCCGGCATGGCAGATGAGAACTCTGCCACTGAGCCACCGTTGCCTGATGTATTGGCTAGGATTCTCTAGAGAAACAGAATCAACAGGGAACACTCGCAAATATAAAATTTATAAAAGTGTCTCATGTGACCCTGGGAACACAGAGTCCAAAATCCGCAGGGCAGGCTGTGAAGCCGACGATTCCAATGGAGGGTCTGGACAAACTCCACAGGAGAGGCTCGCCAGCCGAAGCAGGAATGGGACCTGTCTCTTCTGAATCCTCCTTAAAAGGTTTCCAGTGATTAGATTGAGCATCACTCATTGCAGAAGACACTCCCCTTTGGCTGATTACAAATGGAATCAGCTGTGGATGAAGCTGACGTGATGATGATTTAATTCTATGAAATGTCCTCATTGCAACAGACAGGCCAGCACTTGCCCAACCAGAGAAACAGGTACCACCACTTGGCCAAGTTGACACATGAAATTGACCATGACACCTCCCTTATTCCCCTTTTAGTGTCTGCAGGATTTGTAATACATTCCCTCAAGTTTCTGACATTGGTAATTCATGTCCTTTCTGTTGTTTTCAGTTCTGTTTGATTAGTTTGGGATTTTATCAACATAGAGGATTTTTTCATAGATCTATATATTTTGTTTTCATTGTTTTTCTCTTTCCTATTTCATTTATTTTTGCTCTTCTTTTTATTTTTCTTTCCTTCTTTTGGATCTTCTTTTTTCTAGTTTCAAACTAGAAGCTTCAACTAAAAATTTGAGGATTTCTGTCTTTATAAAATAAAAGTTTAAGGTTGTAAATTCTCCCTAAGCTCGACTTTAGCCACATCCCACAATTTTGACATTTTGTAATTTTATTTTTATTCAATTCATTATATTTTCCAACTTATATTGTGATTTCTTTTTTTACTCATGAATTATTTAGAAGTAAGTGTGCTGTTTACTTTCCAAAAATTTTTAGGACTTTCCAGATATCATTTTGTGTAGATTCTTAGTTTAATTCCATTGCGGTCTGAAAACAGACTTCATATTTGTTTCTATCATTTTAAGTATTTGAGACTTGGTTTTCAGTATAAAATACGCACTGTGTTTTGTTTGGATTTGAAAAGAAATGTTTTTTCTGCTGTTGTTAGGTTTTTCTTACAGGTTAATATGTCAATATTTTTATACCACTCAATTGTTTCATATCCTTACTGATTTTTTGTTTGATAGTATTTTTTTCTATCAATTACTGAGAAGATAGTCTTGATGTCTACAAATATATTTGTGGATTTTTTATATTTTTAATTCTGTTGACTTTTGTTTTATATGATGAAACGCTGTATTTAGGTATATTTTAGATTGTTGTTTTCTTGGTGATTCGACCCACTTCTTATTATGTAACACTCCTTATTATTCCTAGTAATATTTCCTTTTTCTGAAACCTATTTTATGTGACATTACTATTTCCACTCCATCCTCCACTTTATTACTGTTTGTATTTTATTTTTCCTCTCCTTTCACATTTTGCCAACCTATTTCTTTATATTTAAACTTGTGGACAGAATATCTTTGAGTCTCACTTTTTAAACCAATCTTTCAAGCTTTGCGTTTTCATTGAAATATTTAAACAATTTCATTAGCATAATTATTGAACTATTGAATTTCAATCTACTTTTTTTGTTATTTATTAGCTGTTTTATCCATTTTCCTTCTCTTTTCCTTTTTTCTGTCTTATTTTGAATTAATTTTTTTTTAGTTTTTAAAAAAGGAATTTATTAAGTTTACAGTTCCAAAGCCATGAAATGTCCAAATTAAGGCAAAACTATAAAAATGTCCAAACGAAGGCATCCAGGAAAGATACCTCTGCTCAAGAAAGCTGATGAGATTTGAGGTTTCTCCCTCAGCTGGAAAGACACACGGCAACGTCTACTATATTTCCCTCCAGGCTTCTTCAGTGGCTTCCCAGAGGACATTTTCTTTATGCATTTCCAAAGTTCTCTGGCTAATCAGCAATCTGAATTAGTTTTTTTTTTTGGGGGGGGGTGCATGTTCTGGGAATCAAACCCAGGTCTCCTGCATAGAAGGTAGAATTCTATCACTGAACCACCCGTGCACCTTCTGGATTAATTTTTAACATGGTAGAATTCCATTTTATCTGTTCTAATTTAACATTTTCATTTGTATAGCATTTTCCCTTTGTAATCTCCATCTTTAACTTATCACAGTCTACCATAAATTAATAGCTATATGAAACAAAATGAATGTATACCCTTATCTTACGTCACTTAAAAGCTTGGCTTGAAATAGATCATAGATCCGAATGTAAGTGATAAAACTATAAAGCTTCTAGAAGAAAAAAGGAAAAAATCTTGGCAACCTTGGGTTAGGCAAAACATTTCTTTAAAAGGATCCCCAAATTATATCCTTATAAAAGACAACATAATAAATTTGACTTTCTTAAAATAAAAATTTTAGATTTTCAAGATACACTGTTTTGGAAATAGAAAGACAAGCCACACTCCAAAAGAAAATATTTGTAAATAAATATTCAATGAAGGACTTGCAATACAATATATAAAGGACTTTTACTACCAAATTATAAGAAGATAAATACAAATAAAAATGGGCAGAAGATTTGAATACAACTTGAGGAAATTAGATATATAAATAAATAAGCAAATGAAAAGATGGTCAAAATCATTAATTATTAGAAAGTGTGAATTGAAGCTATAGTCAGATACTCCAGCACACCTACTAGAATGGCTAAAGGTACAAATGCTGACCATACATGTAAGACATCAGGAGCTTCTCTCTCTGCTGGTAGAAATGTGAAATTGTACAGCTGTGTGGTAGTTTGGAAGTTGTGTACCCCAAAAGAGGTTGTCTTTTTATTCCAGATAAAGGTTGCATTTTATTAGTGTATTTTGTAAGTTCAAATTTAATTTTTACTCATTAAAAATGCAAAAATGGAAACAGTAGGCTGTTCTGAAAAAGTGAAAATTTGAAATCAGGGCTGTAGGTGCAGGTTCAGTTTCAAAGGAGTCCCATGGCCAATTTCTTGTGTTTGGACAGCACGATATGATCCACACACTCGTATGGATACAAATGGCACTTGGTTTGGGTTTTAAACCATTGGCTTTGCAGATGACTCTGATGCAAACCGAGCCCCCAGTCTCGTGGCTCTGTCCCTTCAGTAGCACAGCTGCTCCATCCTGGGGAACAAGCCATGACACTTTGTTACTTTTATGTGGGGGTCTTTTAAAATTACTCATGATATTATGTAACATATTCTTTATGAAGACCCACAGGGGTATGACATTATGATAGCAGGTGCTAATATTAATTGAATGTCTTAGGTTGTGGAAAACCATTTCCTCACACACTTGCTTTTTCTCTTTTAGAGTGTGTGATTTCTGCAACGGATCATATTTCACCCTTGAGCTGGCAGCCAGAAAGCCTGTAGACAAACTTGTAACCCATCTCCAGTAAATCTTATTTTCCTTTCCTTATTTTTCCCTGGGTCACAGTATCCTCGTTATCTATTTTTATTTCATTGGATTCAATCATGGGTATTTTGCTAAGTCACCTTCAAATCCTTACAGAACATGACCAGGTTCATATGCATATATTAATTAAATTTAAAATGCAAAAACAAAATTCCAGAATATGCACGATCCTAGCCCAATTCTTCCTTTTGATGTTCAACCCCCTACTCCTTGAAGTCCTACTTTTTAGCTCTGGTGACGCCCATTCTCCCAGTGGAATCAGTCGTCCACTCCCCAGGGAAAGGCAAGTGTACTGACAATGCTGAATTGTAGAGACCCGTGTAGGATGATTCCACCCCTTCCTTTCTACATGTGACCAGATATTTTATACTTAGCATATCCACAACTTCCCTGTCACTGGTGTGTGTGCCCTCATCTAAACGTTAGAACTTAAATGTGGTTTTATCTATAGTACACATACACTATGTTCTTTTTTGTGTGCAAATTAAAAACCATTTTGCCAGAAGGAATTTTGGATGAAGTAGGGAGTAAAGTGCAATCAGTGCTGGAAGACCTAAGGTTTGGACAGCAGGCACCCAAGCCCTCTGTCAGTCCCAAGCCCTCTGTCAGTCCACCTGTAAAGGGCAGCCTACATGCAGGAAGAAGCAACTGGACAGAACTGGGACAGGGCAAACTCTCCAGAGAAAAAGAGTTGGTCAAACTCAGAGTCCAACAATTTGTCCTGAATATTTACACTGTAGTGAATCAAAGCACACAGGGAGGAAGGTTAAATTTGTGGGTTCACTGGAAGAACACGTTTGAACTTTCCTACACTCATGATATCTCTTCAAAAGATCACTTTTTAAGTTACTTCTTCAATTTTGTGGATACAACTGCTTAATTCTTTCTGGAGTCACTGAATTTCTAGCGGGTTCTGGTGTTCCCCTAGCCTGGGATGCAGCTGAAGCCCTGGATCTTGGTGGTGAATTTGGCATGGTGAGAGCCAGCTTTCCTGGGTGAGGTGTGCACATGGACACCTTGGCACCCTAGCTGGCAATTCCTACTTTGGAGGGCTGGTGGCTGCACTGAAAGGCTTCCTGAATTGTTGCTTCCTTCCTTTCTGAAATCCTGTGGTCAGGTATTTTATACTTACTGTTTTAGTTTGCAAATCGCCAGAATGCAATAAACTAGAATTGAATGGCTTTTAAAAAGGGGAATTTATTAAGTTGTAAGTTTGTAGTTCTAAGGCTGTGAAAATGTCCATATTAAAGCCAGGCTATAAAAATGTTTAATCTAAGGCGTCCAGGGAAAGATACCTTGGTTCAAGAAAGGCTGATGAAGTTCATGGTTTCTCTCTCAGCTGGAGAGGCACATGGTGAGATCTGCTAGCTTTCTTTTCAATGGCTTCCCCAGGGTTCTGTCCGTTCCATTGGCTCAGTCAATTCTGGTGGCTCTTGTGGCTCTAAAGCTTTTTCCAAAATGGAAACTTTAAGGGCTCCAGTAAGCAACCCCACCTTGAATGGGTGGAGACACATCTCCATGGAAACCACCTAATTAAAAGTTACCACCCACAATTTGGCGGGTCACATCTCCATGGAAACAATCAAAAGACTCCCACCCAGCAATACTGAGTGAGGAGTAAAGGACATGGCTTTTCTGGGGTACACAACATATTCAAACTGGCACACCCAGTATGGCCACATTTCTGAGAGATTTGGGGCTGATTTCTGAGATGAAATTCTTTCACATGTTCTTCCAATTGTCTGCGTTTCACATCTCTTTTGGCTCATGGACAGCATCGCTATTTCTCTTCTGACATGATGGAAAATGAAGCAGAACTGGTTGGGTCAGGACCACCTCTGAAATTCGAATCTTTACAGTGGTAGCACTCACTGTTTGAGTGCTTCAGTTTTCCATTCTCATTGCATGTGGGCAAGGATTGCCAAGCTGCTTGAATGCGCAGGCACATTTCTATTAGACTGCAGCTGTTCTGGCCTGGGGTGAGGCACACCCACCAGGAGACCAGCAAGGGACTCCGCTGGGCCTTGCTTCTGTCACTCACGCAGTCACCATAGCAATAGGTGCAGGACAGCTTGGGAACCATTAATCTTTGGGCCACTAAGAACAGCAGGTCATGTCCTTTTAATCCATTCCTGCGGGTGTAGAACTGCTGTGGGTGGGACCTTGTGGTTAGTTTCAATTGAGATGTGACCCAGCCCATTCAAGATGGGTCTTAGTCTGCTTGCTAGGGTCCGTTATAAGAAGATGAAAGGCATACTGAAGCAAAGAGATGAAATTCAGAGAGCAGGGGAGAAGCTGAGAGAGGGAGCTACCGAAGCAGAAGCTGAAAGCAATGAAACCTGGGAGAGAAGGACGAGTAGACGTCACCATGGCCTTCCTATGTGACAGAGGAGCCTGGATGCTTGTGTTCAGAGAAGGTATCATCCTGCTGATGCTTTGAGTTGGACATTTTCATGGCCTACGAACTGTAAATTATAAGCTAATAAATCCCATTGTAAAGGCCAAACCATTTCTGGTATACTGCATTTTGTCAGCTTTAGCAAAGCAAAGAACTACAAAATTTTAGTAGTTTCTTAAAAAAGTATTAAAGCTAGACTGTATGACCCAATGTTTTTACTCCTAGAAACTAAAGAGAAATCAGGTATAAAGATTCGTAGCAACTTTAGTTGTTATAACGAACAATTAAAAACAGTCCAGTGTCCATAAACAGGTAAATGAATAAGCATATTTTGGTATAAACACATAACAGAACAATATTCAATAACAAGGAACAAACCACTGATAAATGTAACCTTAAAATAATTATGTCACATAAAAGAAGCCAGACCACAAAGAGTACATATTGCAGGCTTCCATTTATATCAAATTATATGAAATATGGAATTAATCCATAGTTACAGAAAACTCATCTGTGGTTTGTGTGAAGTGGGAATAATGGAACACAAGGGGCATGGGGAAACCTGGGGGTGAGGGGTTTGTTCCATGCTTTGATTGTGGTGATGATTTCAGGGGAGTCCAGACACGCCCGGCTTTATTGCACCTCACAGATACTGCATTTTTTAACAAATTGAAGGCATTTGGAATAGCAAAAAAATTGCACTTTTTCAAACTGAAGACAATCCTGTGTTCAAGCAAGCCAATCTGTGCCATTTTTCCAAGAGCATGTGCTCATTTTGTGTCTGTAACACATTTTGGTACTTCTCCAGATATTCCGCACTTTTTCGTTATCCTCCTATCTGTGACGGTGATCTGGTGATCAGTAAGTTTTGATGTTGCTGGCGGAATTGTTCTGGGGCCCCAGGAACCAGGCCCGCTGGAGACTGGGAAGTTCCCTGATGAGTAGGTGAGCGCTGGGTGTCCAGCCACTGGCTGCTCTGACTCCCTCCTTCTCTGCAGGCCGCCCTACTCCTGAGATGCAGCGATATCGAAATTAGGCCAGTTAATAACCCTGCGATGGCTTCCAAGTGTTCAAGTGAAAGGAAGAGGTGACTGATGCGCAAACATCACTGTTGTCTTATTCTAGAAACCGCCCCAGCAGCCCACCTGGGCTGGCACCGCCCTGCTCGGAGGTGGCTGTGGGAGGCGAGGCCCTTCCCCGCCCCAGCTCGGTGGCTCCGGCTCCGGGAAGGCCCCAGTGACTGTTAGCATTTTATAGCAACAAAGTATTTTTAAATTAAGGAATGTACATTTTTTAGACTTAGTGCTATTGCTCACCTACTAGACTACGGTATAGGGTAGACATAACTTCTGTATGCTCTGGGAAACCACAACATTCCTGTGACTGGCTTTACGGCAATATTCGCTTTATTGCTGTGGTCGGGGCTGGACCTGCGATCTCCGCAGTAGGTCTGAGCACGCGTCAAAGCTCGTCAAATGGTACAGTTTAAATATGTGCACTTTGCTAGAAGTGATAGTCCAATAAAGCTGTAAAGATTTCAAATAAAAAAGGCGGCTTCAAAGGCACAGTGAGGAGTTTGGGAGCAGCTGGGGCAGCTGCAGAGCAGAGCAGCGCTGGGTCTCGGGGTGAGGATGACCGGGGGAGCAGGACTGGACCGGGCAGTAGGTGGACGGGGTAGCAGGACTGGACTGGGGGAGCAGGTGGACGGGGCAGCAGGTGGATGGGGCAGCAGGACTGGACGGAGCAGCAGGACTGGACTGGGGGAGCAGGTGGACGGGGCAGCAGGTGGATGGGGCAGCAGGTGGACGGGGCTGCAGGACTGGACTGGGCGTGCTGGCGAGAAGGACGCGTTCGGTTCCCGCGCTGGAGCTCGGCTGGCGGGTGGTTTGGACTGCCTGGTGCCTGCTCTTTCACGGCTCAACTGAGAAATTACAAGCCACAACGCAGGGCAACGAAGGCATGTATTGGGGGGGTCTTAGAATTGCAATTGGGGAGCACAGATTCAGGGGGCCACTCAGATCGTGTTTCCTCTTGGCATTTCCCGGCAAGGGTTTTTAAAGGAGAAGATTAGGCAAGTTGTGGTGGGTGGATAGTTGGGGTGTCCAGGTTAGACAGTTAACTGTGTTCTTTATCTCGTGGTTGTTTTAAGGTGCAGAAGTCACGGGGGTTTTGAGAACGTGGTTGCTCGAAGCTTTGCGTGTTTTGGGGGTTTGTGATGTCTCCTGAGACCTGCCTTAGAGGAGCCTCCGGATGGCTTCCTGACTCCACTTTAAACCTCTTAGCCATGGAAACTATTTTGTTTTATTTCTTTTCACCCCCACATGGTTGGTGTGGCAACCAAAGGAGAATGCAGCCTCCTCAGAGGAATTTTCCCGAAAGGCAGGGCGGAGCAGGAGGCGCTGCGGCTTCTCCAGCTGCATTTACGTGGGTCATGGAGGGAGGCTTGGCGTCACTGAGAACAGGAGGCTGAGGGAGTGGACAAGGAGACAGTCACTTTATTCATGGATATGCATGTGCTTACACATCTGCACACATACGCACATAAACATACATGCACTCACACATGTATGTATACACGTATGCACACATACTCATATGCACACACACATACATGCACGACACACATACATGCATATATGCACACATACACACCCACACAAATATGCTTACACATAAATGCACACACATAAACACATATGCACACACACCTGCATGCATATATAGGAACACATATGTACATACATGCATGCACACACACGCACATATATACACATATGCATATAGTGCACAAACAGCCACATATACACATATATGCATGTATTTGTATGAGTGAGTTATTTGAACCTTCTAAGAACCTTGTGAGGTAGGAAGTGTTTCCTTTCCTTAGCCCCACTTTACCAATAAGCAACACACATTCCAGAGATAGTAAGCTGCTTGCTCAAGGACACATGTAATAAATGCAGCCTCATCATCCCCTTTGTAAACCTAGAGCTGCCCTTTGGAAAATGTTTACAGAGTTCTGACCCCACATGCCCTTGATTCCCTCACTATCAAGTGTGCAGCCCGGCTTAGCTCCTCGAGGCAGATGGGTCTCATGGCCCACGAAGGACAGATGTAGGAGTGGCATCCCAGGTCTGGCTCACCCAGCCTGGCCTTTCATGTCCTTTCCCATCCTCTGCCATAGAGTCCCCTTTTTTCAGTTCCTGTTCCTCTCTCTCCCATAAGATTTGACATATGTCGTGTACCACCATCTTCCTAGCCATGGCTCCACTATTTTCTTTCCAATTTTGTGCCCAGCAATGTTCTACAAATACCTATCCTCGCTCCTAATAAAAGTTTGTCTGATGAGATGTGAAATCATGAGCAGACCTACTGGGCCCAGCTGTTTAAGGAAGGTGTTAGATTTCACGGGACCTTCATGCTCCAGGCAATACTTCTTGCCTGAGGATAGGAGGTAGAAAGTTGATTCAAGTTTCCTGGAAGAACGGCTGCAGCACTGGTTGGTCCCCGGGTCCCCGGGCTTGAGGGAAGACCACGAAGGGGGCTGTGTTCAGTGACAGCACAGATTTGGTTCTTCTTGAAGCCCCACCTGCTCTGGAAATCCCAGCTTTCTCTTCCTGTCCACTCTCTTCTTTCATCTCTAAGTAAACGACTAAGGAAGGAGTCTCACCGGCTCTCCTGGGAGAAGCTCTCGGACGCCATCGGAGCAAATGGCGCCTGCGGCTGTTAACTCCGGCAGCCTTGCGGTCCACCCCAGTCTCGGCCGCCACTGACGACTGTTAGTCTTTGCGGTGTAGTCACAAGTCCCTGCCCTCCAGCAGCTCGACATGATCCGTGCCCCACTCCATGTACACACTCTGTCCGGTGCGCCCGTGCCGGTGCCACCTGCTGCCGCCACACCGAGGAACCCCAGAGCGCCAGCAAGACGGGGACATCTGTTTCGGCAGCAGAATGAACAGGGCTGACAGCTGTGAGGGGCGAGGGGTCACAGGGAATTAAGACTGGCACCGTGTTCCGTCTGAGCAAGGACCTAGGTGGTGGCGTAATTTATTGCGATAAGGAATCCTGCTGGAGAATGGATCAGGGGAAAGAGCAAGACTTCGCTTCAGACGTCAAACAGGATAAAACACTGTATACTTCAAGTATAAGTTTAATGCTTAAATTGTACAGCGCTTCTATTTGGGGTGATGGAAAAGCTTTGGGGACAGATGGTGGTGATGGTAGCACAACATTGTGAGTGTAACTACCAGCACGGAATTACAGATTTGAAGGTGGTTATAGGGGGAGATTTTAGATTCTTTATTTGTTAATAGCATAAACCTTAAAACACCAAAAAGCTATAGGACTGTGCAATGCAGTGAATCCTAATGTACACCATGGACTATAGATAATAGTACAACTACAATCATGTTCTTTCTTCGATTGGAACAGATGTGCCACACCAATGCAAGGTGGTACTAATAGGGTGGTCTTTATTTTATGCATGATTTTTTTTCTAAACCTGCAACTTCTCTACTTAAAAAAAAATCTTTACAAAAATTTGATACAACTGTGCAATTCTCAAATGGATTTGTCAAATAACTGGTCAAATAATAGAAGTCTGGGCTGGACATAGAAATTAGGGAGTTGTTGGGACATGGGACATGGAGCCAAAGAGTGATGAAGTGGCTTTGGCAAAATGTGAGGTGAAGTGGATAAGAGGGCCCAGTGTGGGAATCTGAGGCATTTACGGATCAGAAAGAGGAGGAGCACCTAGCAAAGGTGCCTAGAGAAACAGGATGGAGACGAAACAGAAATGAGTGCTGGTGGACTAAAAGACAAGGGAAGAGAGGGCACTTCAAGTAGGAGACAATGGCCCATGCTCAGGAAGATCAGGGCTAACTGCGGAAGTAGATCAGTAAATCAAGTTTAAGGAAGAATTGCTAGGAAACAGTTGTTTTTCTGTACTCATCTGCGCTCACCTGCAAAGCAGCTAGCTCCAAAAATCTCACTCCCTTGCAGCATCCTATCAGCGTAAGACACAGGAGGACGTACTGACCTCATGCTGCCTGGCCCATCAACAATTCCTGTTTTCTGGAGACCAAGACGAGGTTAATAAAGGCTGGGGGAAGCTGAGATTATTCCTGGTAAGTTCTCCCTTATGGTTCAAAAGAGTGCAAAAGTGATCTGGCTACTTGTGGCATCTGGGTCCACAGGTGTTGCTTTGCCAGTATTTTGGTTCAGTCCACATGCACCCATGTCGATTCCATGGTGCAAAAGCTGGGAGCACTTTGTGCTCTGTCACATAAAGACTGAACTAGGAAGAAAATAATGGTCTCCATAGGAATCAAAAAATTTGGTAATGTTTGGGAAAAAAAGATGTATGGCTGCTAGGGACTGGGCACCATTTGCACCTGAAGCTGTGTGTCATCAGTACTGACAAGAGTAGTTGGCACAAATGTTCCAAAGCTGAAGGAGAGACTCACTGTGCTTCTTCCCTCACCTGGTGGGTGGGCAGATCTCTGAAAAGGGGCGATAGCTCTAGTCACGGAGCAAAGAGTCATTGAAGGATCTTACCCTATTTCTCTCTTCTGTCTGGCTCTCTCCTATCCTAGAGGCAGATGAGCATCCTGGCAGGAACGTGTTCCTGCTTCTCTGCATGCAGTCCCCAGAGGCAGAGTAAAAAGTACCGCTGTGACCTCAAGGGATTTTCTAATACTATAAAATTATTGAAGCCAAATGTTTTAACCCTGGCTCCATAGATGGAGAGAATTTATGGACCCCAGAAAGTGATTGTAACTTTGTTTTTGCATTGTATTTTATCTTTGCATTTTCCTTTTAATCATTTATTATAAAAGTGCCACATATACAAATTTCAAAGAATAATGTGACTGCCACCTGAATAGCTGCCACCTAGCTTAAAAAACCAAAGAGCATAGTTGAAGCCGTCTCTACACAAACATTTCCCTGCTTTGCATTCTCCTACTCCTGACAAAGTGAAAAGATTCTTCTGAATTTGGTGTTTCTTTCTAGTCAGACAGCTATATTTTGGCAGCATATGTATTTTTCCAAAGTTGTATATATTGCTTTTCTAACTTAAAAATAATGATTTTGGACTTAACAAATATGTTGCAAAAATGGTACAGTGTATTTCCATATGTCCTTCTCCAAGCTTATCCTAATAGAACCACTTCATAACCATGATATCATGGTCAAAATCAGGAAATTAACTTTGGTACAAGGCTAGTCACCAATCCACAAACCTTATTCAAATTTTGCCAGTCCAACAATATAACTGATAAATCATACCAGATGTTTTGGATAAATATTTGAATATACAGTAGAACATATTCTTAGAATTGAACACTCTGAATCAAAGGGTATATGCACATTAAATATCGATACAAACTGTAAAATTGTCCCTGAAAGACATATGCATGCTCATCAGCACTGTATATTAGCAAACATCTACATTACAAAATTGGGATAGATAAAAAAAATGCTACCTAATTTTTAAAATAGCAACTTTATTTATATAAAATTAACATATCATAAATCTACCTTTTAAAGTGTATAATTCAGCCTCTTTGTATATTCAAGGTTGTGCAATCATCTTAGCTATATATTTTTATGATATTTTCATCACCTCCAGAATAAACCATAAACCAATTGGTCACCTCATCCCCTCTCTACCCACAGACATTTCTTGATAATAAAAGTGACAAGTCATCCTGAAGACACAGCATTTAATATGACATAGCAATTAACATAATACAGATGCTTAATAGCAGAACCTCAAATACCTGAAGCAAAAATTGGTGGAATAAGGACTTCACAATTACGGTAGGGGTTTTAGTATGCCTCTTTCAGCAGGTGATAGAATAGGCTGACACAAAAAAAATAAGTAAAGACGTAGGAGATCTACACTACTTCCCACCTTGATCTAATATTTGCAGAGCAGTTCATCTAACCTGGGAGGATATTCACTATTTTCCAGTGGACATGGTACAGTCACCAAGAGAGACAATATACTAGGACATAAAACAATCTCAATAAACTGAAGAGGATTGAAATCTTAACATGTTTTCTATGAATACAATGGAATTTAATCAGAAATAAATAACAATGAGATATAAAGGAAACCCCCCAACTTTCTGGAAGTCAAAAAACCCAATAAATAATTATTTAATTAATTTAATATAAATAATATAAATTATTAAAAATTATATAATTTGTGGGTCAAAGATAAAAGCAAGAAGGAAATTATAAAATATTTTGATCTGTATAAAAATATAACATCAAATTTGTGAGAGGTGGTTAAAGCAGAGTTTAGAGAAGCTTGTAGCTTTAAATGCTTATACATGGAGTCTGAAGCTTGGGGCAGAAATCTGTGACTGAGCTACAGAATTAGGAGTTGTGAGCACACGGGTTAAATAGATCAGCAAAATCTTCCCAATAACATGAGCACAAGACCAAACCTGAACCTCAGGGAAACACTCACGCTTAGGGGAGTAAAAAGAAACAGCAAGATAGGTATGAGAGAAGCAGGCGAGGGCAGGTCGCATTGGTCCCTGACTCAATTTCAGCAGCTGCACTGGAAAACACAGTGACCGACAGTTGTGAAAGTACAGGACACCATATGCTTTCAGCTGCTGCAGTAGCCTAAAAGGCCACAGGATGGCGAAGCAACATTGCCAAAGTTTCTCAAAGCCTTGCATTTTACAATCGTCCTTGCATTAGTGCATCCTCTTCTGTGTGTGACTATATATTCATTCATTTACTAAATCACTTATTTGTTCAACATACATTTACTGGGTGCGTACTGCATGCCAGGTACCTGGCAGCCACTGTGAAGAAGACAGTTTCCTTTCCAGGAGAGGGAAACGGCTTTTAGAGAGAAGTTTGTGTGTGCAGAGAGGCAGCCTTGCACGAAAACACTTAGCCACAATTAGGTGGTCAGGAGCTCAGAGAAGTAGACTCCAGCGCCTTTTCACTCCCTCAGCCTTACTCATAAACTTTAGGACGTGCTCCGTGCACACACCTCACCATCTATAGCGATCACGGGTGGATTGTTTTTTGCATCTTTCAGCACTGGAACAGCTTTTTATTTTTCCTAGCTGTGATACTGTAATTTTGACTTACCCTTATGAATACAGTTCCTTCTCTCTCTCTCTCCTGTCTATCTGTATCTACCTATCTGTCATCTCTGTCTCTGTATCATCTGTCTATCATCTGTCTATTTTAGATTCATGCTTCTCCTCATCAGCTCCACACCAGCTTAGCTCCTGGGGCTTCATCTCAGCACAGAATCTACTCCAACCTGCTTTAGGCATAAGCATCGTCCTGTGGTTTACAGAAATCCTCTGAAGCAAATGAAACCCAGAGTTTCAGTGGGGATGGGCTCAGTGACAAGAAAGCGGAGAATAAAAACCCATATTTTATGAGGAGCAATGGAAGAAACTTGAGCTTTTACTTTGGAGAAGAAAACTCAGGGTTGTCGGAAAGATCAAGGAGGGGCAAGAGGCTTCAGTAGTGGGTGACTGCACATGGGCCAGGCAAGATGCTTGTTATTTGTGACCTCAAGAGGGTGGAACTGAAAGAGGAATTCAGTTTTGGTGGAATGAATGATAGGTTGTCTGATGTTGTTAGCTAAAATGTGCTGAACAGCATGTGAGGTGAGGTGTGCCCCAGCACCAGTATGGCACATAGGATGGCATTTGGGATATTGATGGGCGTTCAAACAGTAGTTGGTGGTTGAACCAGATAGCTTTTGAAATATCTTACCATTGTGATTCTGTGATTTTTAAGAGAAATCGAGGAAGTGAGGAAGAGGAGCGAAGGAAAGAGACCAGATGAATTGGAGAACTTGGAGTAAACCAAGAAAGTGCAAAAGGGGGCAGAAGCTTGGAGTCGGCTCCGGCATTGGGAGATGCTGAGTGGTGCTTCGTGCTGCTGAGATTAAACTTTGGACACAACCATTGGTTATGGGGCCTCTGGTCTTCAGTAGAGTAGGACCCAGATTGCAAGAGTGCATGGTGCTGATAAATACTGGACTGTTAATTACAAATACGAATGTGCAATGAGGGCAATGAAGGAGGATAAGAAACTTAGAGCTGTTGGGGTAGCAACAGTGAGAAAGGGTGTTTGGGTTTTGGTTTCGTTTTAGGAATTTACAAACCGAGGGAACTTAACTAGCAGAGCACATTGACAAGAAAACTCTGATGATATAAATAATTATCATCCTTGGAAATGCATCACTGGAAATACTAAATTTACAGAGGAAGAGTCTTACAGTTATTATAGAGTGTTATATCAATATCATCTCTCAGCAAAGGAAAGGGGTTGGCTACAATGTCACCTTGGCATGATACAGGGGAAAAGCAGCGGAGAAGCACACAAAGAGTAAGAGAGTTGGGGTTAAAACTAAACCAAACCCAGATTTGAGCCCAGTTCGACCTCTTACAAGCATCCAGATCTTGGGAAAGTCACTTAACTAAAGGACTTTTGGTTTTCCCACCAGCAAAGCAACACAGACAATTGCTACTAGTTAGTGAGTGTTTACTGAGTGCCCGGGGCTATGCTAAGTAAGTACTTTACATGCATCAGTTCACTTAATCCCTATAACTCTATGAAGTAGGTAAGATGAGTTTTGGCAGGTAACGGAATTGTTAGTGCCTATTCCTCTAATGGTGTGAGTTCTAAAGGCTCTCTAATGGTGCGGGCTGAGTTAAGGAGGAACAAACCAGGAATATCCAAAGGAGGTGTTGTAATTATAGTGAGTTTACTCCCCAAGGTCTGATAAAGAGGATTCTATTAATATAGCCCAAGGTTTCTAGAGGTAATCTTCATAATAAGGATATGATGGATTAAACTTTCAGGGCATTTGATTGGTTTAAAAAAAAATCTCTGCAACAAGCTTACTGTAGAGCATTTTGAAAAGAAGGGAATTAAATTTACTCCTTTCAATTTGAGTGATGCAGTGACTCACTTGAGGCAGACTCTGGGTGAGGTGCCCACAGTTGAAAAGAGGAGTTTTCTATTGCTAGCTCACAGCTTTTCTGCATCCTCCTGCAATTTGCTTGATTTTGTTTGTATTGTTTCAATCAGCTGGCAATGTCCTGGTAATGTTCCTTTTACTAAGATGATTCTCTGAGCCTTCAACTCTATGTTTGAAAACCAGCCAGATTTAACCTCCACCTCTTTCTCCTCCTCCCTGGCACTCAAAAGCAAGGGGAAATACGTCTATCCCATCGGCTCTTGTATTTAGAAGCCTCCACGTTCTGAGCCATCTCATGTCTCAGAGGGTGGAAGACCTGAAGTGGGACTGTTTCTGGGCGTCCAATTCCCTCTCGTGGTTTTGCCTCTATATGTTTTTGAATGACCTTGAATATATCCTACTGTTTTTTAATGGTTTCTCAATTGGAATTATGCTAATTTGTTGGCCAACATGTGCAATGTGCCTTGGGAAAAAAACAAAAAAACAGAAAACAGGGTCTCAAACTTCTAAATATAGGGACTTCTTGTTTTACTTTTCTCACTCTGAGACATCCTGGATTTGGTTCTGGTATTTCCTCCAGGGTCAGGAATATCTCAGAATATTGGAGACAACTGTCAAGAAAAGTAATCATAAGTAATTTATTGCTTTAGAATATGGAACCACATCAAATAACACAAAATCCAACTTTATGATCAACAGGTAATTTATTTTGTGTTTCCACAATGTAATTAGTGTTACTGTTAAATAAAATGTATGTTACAGTGCTTTTATGCATTCATTAAATATATTTTTTCAGTTCTTAATATGTGCCAGACAAGCACCTTGCCAGATAATAAGGATGAAATGGTGAGCAAAAAATATGAATATTTCACATCTTCACAAAGCTCACCATCTTGTGGGGTAGGCCAGGCTTAGTCAAAAAGTCCTTCAAAGATATGTAACTTTGCAATTGTAACCAGCAATAAAAGAGACACACAGGCCAGTGATAGTTTATTACAGTGGCATCTGATTCCATCTGGAAGATCACTCCTTGAAGGAAGCGACGATTGAGCTGAAATCTGATGGAAGAGTTTAGCTGGTACTTCTAACAGCCGCCCTTCATTTTGAGACCTGATTTGCTTACTTTATTCCCCAGTGGTCTCCTCAGCAGATTACTATTTGGGGTGTTGAAGGAAAAGGAAAAAGAAAAAAACTAGAATTCATCTAGTTCCCTAAATTCTCCTAAAATTGCTAACTACCCTGTGGGTTCCAATAGAACTTTGTGCTACTGCCTGCCACACATTTAGGAGGTACTTTATTAAAGCTGTCAACTGTCCTTTTTCTTTATAGGGTTATGAAAACAACTTTATTTCCAATTATAGGGATAGCATTTATATAGAAAATTCAAACAAAACAGAAAATTACAAAGAAATTAAAATTTAAACACTCATAACCACTGTTAACATTTCAATAAAGGTACTTTCTCACATTTCTCTTTGTACAAATACAGACTGGCTGATATCTATTGTGTCTTATTTTCATATCAGCTTTTTCCTTGTATATCATGAAGTTCTTGGCCCGTCAGTGGTTGTAGAGGAGACAAGACACCTTCTCCTTTGTATCATTTTCTGCTGTATGGGTATATCCCACTGGTAGGTAAACATCCTGTGTTGATGGACATAAGTTCATTTCCAATTTCTCATTATTTTAAGCAATCCTAAGATGAATATCTTTGCACATCCATCTTTGTCCTCTTATTTGATTCCTTTATTTATAAATTACTCTTAATTAAATACATGAAAAGAAGGCATTGGGTAGGCCTAATTTCACCCTCAGCTTGGCGAGGGAAATTTTATTTTCATTGCATTTCCACTTTACTGTCTATGCCTTCAATAAGTACTTCAAAGAAAAGTCACAGTCTCATTCCCAGGGAAGCTTAAACCTCTAGCGGCCCTGGCACTTTCTTACTATGTGGTAACTGGTTTCTCTTGTCTCTCCTCTCTTCCCATGTACAACAGATAAAGCATTTCGCTTAGAGGGAAGGCTGGAGAAAGGGAGACTACATACCTGGCCGTCAGGGGCGCCTCTTGCCCAGGGAGTTTTGCAGGCTCCCCCGTCCCAGGCACCCACGCTAGACTGCATGTCGGCTCTGTATTGGACTGTAGAAATCCTTGAGCCCAGCCTTTCTGATCCCTAGGCGTGTGCAATGAGATGACTTGCTTTGTTTTCTCTAAGGGTCAATAGGTAAAAAAGAAAACATTATTGAGCTCTGCCTTGATGCCAGCATTTACTTGTGAGTACCTCTCTTTAAATCAACTCTCAAACATAAAAGGGATAGAAAATGGGCTGGCAACGGTGGCTCAGTGGCAGAGTTCTTGTCTGCCATGCTGGAGACCCAGGTTCGATTCCTGGTGCCTGCCCATGACAAAAGAAAAAAAAAAAGGGTTAGAGAAAATATCGAGGTAATATATAACACTGACACCTAAGTCCATATGAGTTTTAGTTGCTGCTGAAAGTCCTTTGATTTTTATTCTGATGTCTGCGTTATCTGGATGCCTTTTCCCTGCCTCTGCACAGCTCTCTGACTCAGCTTGGCTCAGAATGATTTGACCTGTGCGTCCTTCCATGAGTGCATGGAACAGTCTGGAGCCCAGATGCTCACCACTGAGGTTACCCCGAAATGTAGCTGTTGCTTCCACACCTGCTCTGCTCCAGCCCCTCTGGTGGTCCCCATGGGCAGACTTTCCAGAAAAGTGGGCTCCACTGCGTGTGTTCGCACAACCCACACTTGTGCTTGAAGACACACGGTGCTTTGCTTTAAATTGCCATTAAAGAAAAGGTTACTGACACAGTTTGACCAATAGCAGATTCCATTTCTAAGCTGGCCCTGGGAAGGTATTCAGAGCTTGTAACAACAACTAATCATGTGATGTGACTGGTTGCATGGGAAATTGGGTTGTTTACTTTTCCAAACAGAGTTTCCACCTACATGTGTGGAAAAATCTGATAGTAGTGTCTTTTAAAACCCAGGGCCTCCTTTTTTCCACAAAGAAGGTGTGAATCAGTACATCATTAGCCATAATAGCTATGAAGGACCTTTCAGAGTTTTCATGAGGCGGTGCATTGTGTACCGTTGATTCTGAAACTCAGAAACTTTTTTTTTCCAGAACTGTCTCCACAGTGCATAAAATTGGTCAGCCTGGATATTTTCTTAACATATTTAAGGGTTTCATCTTTTGTTAAAGACAGATGCAAAAGAAGAAGAGAAAGGAAAAAAAAGGGAGGTTGGAGAAGATGTATAATTTGAGTATCTGGAATTTGGGATCTCTTTCCTAGACTAACATCTGTAATGATAGGCCTTGTAATTGTATAGCATAGTAAATGCAGAAATTGCTCTACATTTATTGTTGTCCTTAATCCTTTAAATCACCCTGCAAATGAGGAATAGCTATTTTAAGTTTACAATTGAGGAAACCAGCTCAGGTAGGATAATGGTTTGTCTACTTGTGAAAGTTGCAAAATTTGGATACATACTTGTTATTGGAAAAGCCCGTGGTTTTAGATGAGCTGCCACTCAGTCTGCTATAAGTTTGCCTATTTGTGTACACATGACATGGCTCAAAAATATAGGGGCTGAATATTTTATATGCTTTTTAGCATTTAGATTTTTTAGTGCTTGATATAGGTAAAAATGAGTGCTTACTTTAAATGCATGCACTTCTCTATTGTTAGTTAACAGTATTAAATTTAATTCCCCTTTTCGTTACAGAGAACGCAATGTGATTAAGAATAAAATTCTTTTTTTTTGACTTTGAAAGAACAAAATGAAATATTTAGCTATATGAAATGACTCCTGCACTTTTGAAATGGTACAAGCAGCAGGGATCTTTATGTGTTGTAGTTACCAAAAGTTGAAATCTTTACTACTTTGGAGATTAATTTGTTTAATATTTAAAAATGTAATTTGCAGCAGGCTCTTGCGACCCACAAAGCAATCCTAAGCCTAAGGAGCTGATTTGGTGTAGTTGACATGGCTTCATCTCTCAGTTGGTGCCTTAATACCTGTGCTGCCTGTTGCTCTCTAAATAAGTTTATAAGCTTCAGCAAACATGAAGTGTGGACATTTACTTACAGCGCTGTTAAAAAACCACCGATCCATGCTATTTACGGTAATGTGGAGAGAAGGAACCTTTCAATGTCTTTCGACAGCATTGGAACATAGAGTCCATATATTACTTTTGTGCATTTCAAGACTTCAGACCATCTCAGGGAGGTAGAGGGGCTAGCCAAACATCAGTATCTCTCCTTTACATGTCCTTACATACTTCTCCTTTTTTTATATAAACTATTTGATCATATCAGATCACAGGTATCAGTCTTTATATTCCCTTTATCCCTGTGAAATTCAAATTCCCAAAAGCATTTTGAGGGGTTGAATTTTAAATGTTTTGTTAGGATTCCAAACTGTGAAATAGCATTAAAGAAAAGATGTATGTTTTAAGAATTCATGTATTTGGGGTAAACATTCTCTTCCTCCGTTGCAAGCTGCTGGCCTCAGGATGGCAGCGGTAAACTCATGTACTCTTTTAAATTTAAAAAGTATTTAGTTGTATAAAAGGAGTTTATTTATGAAATTGAAATGTGTTGAGTCCCTACTACGTGCTAAGAGTTGTTGTAGGGGATGGACATAAGATGAACATGCCGGTATACCCTGAAAAGGAGCCCATAACCCAGTGGGGAAGCAGCTTATAAACTGAGTCAGTGCAGGGTGGAAGTGCTGTCCTGGAGTTAGGAAGGAGGCATCTTTTTTTTTTTTTAATTTTTATTGATAAAACAGCATACAAACACAAACATTCTTAACATACAAACATGCCATACATGGTATATAATCAGTGGCTCACAATATATCACATTTGTATATTCATCACCATGATCATTTTTTAGAACATTTACATCACTCCAGAAAAAGAAAGAAAAAAGAAAAAAGAAAAAACTCATAATACCATACCCCTTACATATTTCCATCTATGCAATATATTTTAACCTTTGTTCCCCTTTTGTTTATTTTTTATCCATATTTTTTACTCATCATTATACCATAGATAAAGGGAGCATCAGACACAAGGTTTTCACAATCACACACTTTGTAAAAGCTATATCATTATACAATCATCTTCAAGAAACAAGGCTACCGGAACACAGGTTTACAGTTTCAGGTACTACCCTTTAGCCGACTCAAATACACCATACACTGAAAAGAGGATATCTATATAATGCATAAGAATAATCTCCAGGATAACCCCTTGACTCTGTTTGAAATCTCTCAGCCACTGATGCTTTATTTTTTCTCATTTCGCTCTTCCTCCTTTTAGTCAAGAAGATTTTTTCAATCCCTTGATGCTGGGTCCCAGCTCATCCCAGGGTTTCTGTCCCATGTTACCAGAGAGATTTACACCCCTGGGAGTCATGTCACAAGTAGGGGGGGAGGGCAGTGGGTTCACTTGCCATGTCGGCTTAGAGAGAGAGGCCGCATCTGAGCAACAAAGAGGTTCACTGTAGGTGACTCTTAGGCTTAATTTTAAGTAGGCATAGCCTATCCTTTGCAAGAATAAGTTTCATAGGGGCGAACCCCAAGATCAGGGGCTCGACCTATTGATTTGGTTGTCCCCAGTGCTTGCAAGAGTATCAGAAATTCTCCAAATGAAGAAGTTGAATCCCTTTCTCCCCATTCCCCTAAGGGGACCCTGCAAATACTTCTTTTTCACTATTCAAATCACTCTGGGATTTATCTGGGCATCACAATAACCTGGACAAACCAACAAAATCTTATGCCTTATTCAAGATTCCCCGTACTTATGGTATTCAACTAAACTGACCATACACGTTAAATCAGGAAATGCACTACTCAAAATATAAATTTTGCACCAAATATCTCTTCTTTTGGTTTAACATAGAAATTGAAGTTTTAAGATATGGACAATATCATCCTTTACCTAGTCTTCTGATATAACTTAGTCCTATTCAGAGCAGCTTCATTCACATCTCTACTCGATGTCTGATCACTTTTTCAACTTTTTAAACAGTGGAAGGAGGCATCTTGGGGCACAAATGAGCCATGTTCAAGTCTCACTGGGAAGTCGGGGACATTCAGAGGACCCATCTGTTTTGAACTGACTTACTTCTCATGGAGAAAAAGGGAAATGACAACTTCACGTATGTGTGCCTCACATATTGTCTTTTCATTGTGCTAAGCAACTGAACTTTCAAGATATAATTTGAGGCTCAATCTTAGGAGGTAGATATTGTTTTCATGCATATTTATGGATATGGGCAAAGATGATAATGAAGTAAAACAATGTCATTTGGCTAATTAGATGCTGAATCAATAATCAAGTCCTGATCTAAAATCCCAAAGTCAAAATTCTTTTCTTTTTCCTTTTTAATGTTTATGTAATTCTATTATAGAAGTGAAGGTGTTCTTTAAAAAGTTCAGAAAAGTAAAAGGAAGAAAGAAAACCTACACTTCCACTAAATAGTATTTTCCTTGAGCAGTTTTAATTTTTGTATATTTTGAATACACAACTTTTAAATTCTGGTGCCCACATGGTCTAGTTGTATTCAAAGAAGCACGATCTAGCAACCAAAAAGAATTTAAAAAGGAAATCTAAATTTAATAGCATTCTCAAAACATAAAAGTGTTAGTCATCTAATGTTATTTGAAAATGGTTTCAAAACTCAGTGACTGAAACCAACAAGCAATGATTTGCTTGTGACTCCACAATCTGGACTGGGCTCAGTCTGTGGCTCTTCTGCTAGTCTCACCGTGTGTGGCTGCAAGACAACTTGATGCACATATCTGGTGCTTCTGCTAAGATGGTTAGAATAACTGGTGATTGGCAGACATCTTTCTGTTCCTACAAGTCTTTTTTGGCAGGGCAGCGGTACCTCTTTATGAGGTGCTAGACTTCAGTTATGCCTCGGTGAGCACAAAAGGACTTAGAAGCTGCATCCCTCTACTCCATTGCATTGTTAGATGGCATGTATACTGCTTGTTTGTTGGTCTGGGAGCAATGCAGATTATAAGCAATCTTGAGCCAAGACTTCATCCTCTCCAGTCCAGAGAAATCCAGAGTAGACTTTGTGGCACAACTTAGTTTACTAAGCTAAACTCACTTTGGCTATTCTGTGTTGTAATCAAGTTGGAATTGCTTTCTGAGGAAAGTAATCTGTCCTTAGATACTACCTCAGAACTCCTGGAGAAGGGGAAATGGCCTTTCAGTGATCAAAAGAAGATGGCATTCATCTTGCATATGGAGTCCATTTCCTCCCTGCTAGACCTCAGAGAGCTTGTGGGCTTGGGTTGTGTTAGTTTGAACCTGCATAGAATTTATTTTGCTAAAGTGTGCTTTAGTTGTCCTGGCTTACATCTAAATTAAAGGAGGCATTTTCCATTAAAGCTTTCTTAATGTACAGACATTGTCAAGAACAGTGTTCACTACATCACAAAGAATCCCCTTTATAACTGGAAAAATAGATTTTGTAAATTAATTTGTGTTTTGCTAGAATAACTAATTAAAAATTTTTTTTGTACTATCAATTGGACAGTTCACTGACTGGTTGAAAGTACAGAGCCAAATTTCCAAGGGTTTGGCAATTTATGGTTTGGGTTTTGAGTACTAACCTCATTCCCTGTTTATCTTAGGTTTTCTCTTATTTTCTTGTTTCTTATATTCCTGTTATTCATTTCCTATTATCAGTATATTTTTGTCTCCTTATTTTCATAGCTTCTAGTGATATTTCTTAGATATTTAATTATAAATGTTCATTGGCTATCAAAAGTTTACCATACTAAACATTACCACGGTGTGCTAGAAACTCTTCTGCCAGAGATGGTCTCCTCCTTCTTAACTGCCTAGAATTTTTCTAATCACTTTTTAAAGCCTCAGTTCAGAGACTGAGTGAAGTTATCCTCTGTGAAGTTTTCTCAGCTCTTTCAGGAAAACTTAGGTACCCCTATTCCTAAGTGTGTGGATATATGTTGAGATAAATTCCTACACCATACAAACCATCTAAAGTATATAATCAACAGCTCACAGTATTATCACATAATTGTGCATACATTACCATGATCAATTTCAGAACATTTTCATTACTCTAGCGAAGAAACAAAAAGAAAAAAGAAAACTCAATTCCTACTGTACCCCTCCCCACCACCCCTGCTTATTATTGACCCAAAGTATTGGCATGGTGCATTTGTTATTGTTAGTGAAAGAATATTAAGATATTACTGTTAACTACAATCCATAGTTTGCAATAGATAACTTCCCCCCAAATACCCCTCTATTAGTAACTCCTTGTAATAGTACCATACATTTGTTCCAGTTCATGAAAGAACTTTTATATTTGTACAGTTAATCACAGTCATTTTTCATCACAAGATTCATTGTGTTATACAGTCCAATGTTTTAACTCCCAGCTTTCCTTCTGGTGATGACTCTAAACTTCCCCTTCAACCACATTCACACACAATTCAATACTGTTAATTATTCTTACAATTATGCGCTATTGCTCTAGCCATTTCCAAATGTTTAAGTTCACCCTAGTTAAACATTCTGCACATATTAAGCAACTGCTCTCCATTCTTTAGCCTCATCCTATATCCTGGTAACCTATATGCTATATTTTATGTCTATAAGTTTGCATATTATAGTTAGCTCATATTAATGAGATCATACAATGTTTGCCTTTTTTGTGTGTAACTTATTTCACTTAATATAATGTTCTCAAGGTTCATCCATGTTTTCATGTGCTATAATACTTATGCCTTTTTAGTGCTGAACAATATTTCATTGTAGGCATATACCACATTTCGCTAATACACTCATCTGTTGATGGACACTTGGGCTGTTTCCATCTTTTCGCAATTGTGAATAATGCCACTATGAACACAGGTGTGCAAATGTCTGTTCATGTCCCTACTTTCAGTTCTTCTGGGTATATCCCGAGTAGTGGGATTGCTGGGTCATAAATCAACTCTATACTTACCTTCTTGAGGAACCACCAAACCATCCTCCACAGTGTCTGTACCATTTTACATTCCCACCGGCAGTGAATAAGTGTTCCTATTTCTCTACATCCTCTTCAACATTTGTAGTTTCCTGTTGGCTTAATAGTGGCCATTCTCACAGGGGTGAAATTATAGCTCATTGTGGTTTTGATTTGCATTCCCCTATTAGCTAATAATGAAGCTGAGCATCTCTTCATGTACTTTTAAGCTATTTCCTCTTTGGAAAAATGTCTATTCATGTGTGCTTGTTTGAGGATGTCATGTTCCCCAGAAAAACCATGTTCTCTTAATCTCTTTTTTTTTTTTGCATGGGCAGGCACCGGGAATCGAATCGAACCCGGGTCTCCAGCACAGCAGGCGAGAACTCTACCTGCTGAGCCACTGTGACCCACCCTGTTCTCTTAATCTTGATTCAATATTGTTTAGAGTGGAACTCTTGATTAGACTGTTTCCACAGAGATGGGATACACCCAATTGTGGGGGTGACCTCTTGATTGGGTTACCCCCAGGGAGATGGAATATATGCAATTGTGGGTGTGACAATGATTCATTGGAGATGTGACTCTGCCCATTTAATGGGGGTCTTAATTAGTTTACTGGAGTCCTTTAAAAGGGGAAACATTTTGAAGAAAGTTCAGAGTCGTCATAGATGCAGACACTTGGAGATGCTTGGAGTGCTGAAAGGGGGAGCAGATGCCTAGTTACAGATGTTTGGAGATGCAGAGCCCAGCAGACATTGCTTTGTGCCTTCCCATGAGATGCTAAGCAAGCCAGAACCCAGAGTTTTGCCCCAGAAAAGCTAAGTGAAGGCCCACAGATGCATAGAGTGGAAATCACTGACTCAGGAGCTGGAAGCAATGAAACCAGGAATAAAAATCAGCAGATGCCGGCTACATGCTTTCCCATGCCTTTGGCCTTTCTTTGGAACCCAGGTTTCTTTCTCTGTATGCCTTCATTTGGACATTTTAAAGTCCTTAGAACTATGTTCCCGTGTGAAGGTATGATGTACCCCAGAAAAGCCATGTTTTAATCCTGATTCAATCTTGTGGAAACAGTCATTTCTTTTAATCTTGATTCAATATTGTAGGTGGGAACTTTTGATTAGCTTAGTTCCAGGGAGATGTGACACACCCATTTGTGGTTATGACCATTCCAGGTGTGTTTTGATTAGTTTACTGGGATCCTTTAAAAGAGAAAACATTTTGGAGAGCTTTAGAAATGACAGAAACCTCAGAGCTGACAGAGAGAGAGCCAACAGAAACTTGAAAGCAGAGCTTACATAGATGTTGACACATGGAGGACAGAGACATGGATATTTAGAGATGCTAAGAGCCCAGCAGATGTTGCCATGAAACGTTAAGAAGCCAGAACCTGGAGAGAGCCAGGGGAAGCCAAGAGATAAAGTCCAGCCCCAGAGAAGCAAAGTGAGAACCCCCCACAGGAGCAGAGACTGGAAGCAATGGAGCCCAGGAGCAAGGGGCCAGCAGATGCCAGCCACATGACTTCCTAGCTGATAGAGGTGTTCCTGACCCATTGACCTTCCTTGAATGAAGGATCTGTCCCTGGATGCCTTAATTTGGACATTTTTATGGGCTTACAACTGTAAACTTGTAACTTATTAAATTCCCCTTTTAAAAAGTTGTTCCAGTTCTGATATATCACCTTCTGGCAGCTTACAATCTAACACAAACTGTAAACTTGTAACTTAATAAATCCCTGTATTAGTTAGGGTTCTCTAGAGAAACAGAATCAACAGGGAACACTCACAAATATAAAATTTATAAAAGTGTCTCACATGACTGTGGGAACGCAGAGTCCAAAATCTGCAGAGTAGGCTGTGAAGCCGACAATTCTAATTGAGGGTCTGGACGAATTCCACAGGAGAGGCTCACTGGCTGAAACAGGAAGAGCCTGTCTCTTCTGAATCCTCCTTATAAGGCTTTCAATGATTAGATTAAGCATCACTCATTGCAGAAGACATGCCCCTTTGGCTGATTACAAATTGAATCAGCTGTGGATGCAGCTAACATGATCATGATTTAATTCTACGGAATGTCCTGATCACAACAGACAGGCAGCACTTGCCCTACCACCATTTGGCCAAATTGACACATGAACCTGACCATGACAGTCCACCCTTTGTCAACTTGGCAACTATACATACCACCTTAAACCATACCTAATTTCTAATTAAAAAACAATAAAATGCACATTTGTTTTCTTTCACTTAACTATACTCAACTGTCCTGCATATAGCTGGAAACACATGAAATCTCTCCAGAATAGGGTGTAAATCCTTGGGTAATATTCATTCTTAAGCTTGATTTCTTACAACTTAAATAGTATAACATGAACAAAACAGCATTACAGTCCTCGTTTCTGTAACTGATCACGTGGTGGAAGTTCATATTTATCACTACCTTCTTCCACTACCCAGTCCATGTTCCCTTTACCCTCAGCAAGTACTTCAGCTGGCCATAGTTCTTTGCCTGGTGGGGTGACCCAAACCTTCATTCCTGAAGTTTCAGAGCCATTGGTAGTCCTGCCTGGATTGGTTTGTTGCAGTTTTCCATTGATTTTAATCACAGGGCATGGTAGTACTAAAAGACGCCCTAGGGGATCTTCTATATTCCAGGAAAACTCCTCTTTACCTCCATTACGTAGTTGCAGTCCTACTTCCTCCTGATAATCAGGGTCAATTACCCCAGACAACAATGTAATCCCCTTCTTGGCTTGTTGATCCAGTGTCATAAGTGGCCCAAAGTGACCATGTGGCAGTCTTAACTTCCAGTTCAGTGGAATCATTGTTGTTTCTCCTGGAGGAAGCACTCCCCATTTTGGCACTAAAACCTGTAGACCAGCAGAGCTCTGGGTCGCAGGGACAGGAAGCAAAACTTTTCCTAGTGGATCACTAGGGGTAATAGTGAGTGGTACCACTCCCATTTCCACCCCTTGGTTCCTGGACCCATGGATCCTGGCTAAGGGAGAAACAGCACCATACAGCAGACGCTGATTCAGAGCATAAACAGCTTTCTGGAGAACATTACCTCAGCCTTTCAAGGCATTGCCACCTAGTTGGCACCATAATTGAGTTTTCAAAAGGCCATTCCACCATTCTATCAATCCAGCTGCTTCTGGATGATGGGGAACATGGTAAGACCAGAGAATTCCATGAGCATGTGCCCATTCCCACACTTCATTTACTGTGAAGTGTGATCCTTGATCAGAAGCAAATGTGGAACACCATGATGATGGATAAGGCATTCTGTAAGCCCATGGATAGTAGTTTTGGCAGAAGCATTGTGTACAGGGAAAGCAAGCCCATATCCAGAGTATGTGTCTATTCCAGTTAGAACAAATTGCTGCCCCTTCCATGAAGGGAGTGGTCGAATGTAATCAACCTGCCACCATGTATCTGTCTGGTCACCTCGGGGAATGGTGCCATATTGGGAACTGAGTGTGGGTCTCTGCTGCTGGCAGATTGAGCACTCAGCAGTGGCTGTAGCCAGGTCAGCCTTGGTGAGTGGAAGCCCATGTTGCTGAGCCCATGCATAACCTCCATCCCTACCACTGTGACCACTTTGTTCATGAGCCCATTGGGCAATGACAGGAGTTGCTGAGGAAAGAGGCTGACTGGTATCCATAGAACGGGTCATCTTATCCACTTGATTATTAAAGCCTTTCTCTGCTGAAGTCACCCTCTGGTGTGCATTCACATGGGATGCAAATATCTTCATGTTTTTAGCCCACTCTGAAAGGTCTATCCACATACTTCTTCCCCAGACCTCTTTGTCACCAATTTTCCAATTATGATCTTTCCAAATCCCTGACCATCCAGCCAAACCATTGGCAACAGCCCATCAGTCAGTATTCAAACACACTTCTGGCCAGTTTTCCTTCCAAGCAAAATGAACAACCAGGTGCACTGCTTGAAGTTCTGCCCACTGGGAGAATTTCCCCTCACCACTGTCCTTCAAGGACACCCCAGAAAGGGGTTGTAATGCTGCAGCTGTCCACTTTCGGGTGGAACCTACATATCGTGCTGAACCATCTGTAAACCAGGCCCGAGTTTTCTCTTCCTCAGTCAGTTCACTATAAGGAACTCCCCAAGAGGCCATAGCTCTGGTCTGGGAAAGAGAAGGTAATGTGGTAGGAGGGAAACCACGGGCATTTGGGCCACTTCTTCATGCAACATACTTGTGCCTTCAGGACCTGCTCTGGCTCTATCTTATATATGCCATTTCCATTTTATAATACAGTGCTGCTGCGCATGCCAAACTTTATGGCTTGGTGGGTCAGACAACACCCAGCTCATGATAGACCACTCAGGTCTCATGGTAACTTGGTGGCCCATGGTTAACTGTTCAGTCTCTACTAAGGCCCAGTAGCAGGCCAGAAGCTGTTTCTCAAAAGGAGAGTAGTTATCTGCAGCAGATGATAAGGCTTTGCTCCAAAATCCTAAGGGTCTGTGTTGTGATTCTCCTATAGGGGCCTGCCAAAGGCTCCAGATAGCATTGCTATTTGCCACTGACACTTCCAGCACCATTGGATCTGCTGGATCATACGGCCCAAGTGGCAGAGCAGCTTGTACAGCAGCCTGGACCTGTCGCAGAGCTTCCTCTTGTTCAGGTCCCCACACAAAATTAGCAGCTTTTCTGGTCACTCAATAAATGGGCCAGAGTAGCACACCCAAATGAGGAATATGTTGTCGCCAAAATCCAAGAAGTCCAACTAGGCATTGTGTCTCTTTTTTGGTTGTAGGAGGGGGCCAGATGCAGCAACTTCTCCTTCACCTTAGAAGGGATGTCTCAACATTCCCCACACCACTGGACACCTAGAAATTTCACTGAGGTGAAAGGCCCCTGCAATTTAGTTGGATTTTATCTCCCATCCTCTGAAATGCAAATGCCTTACCAGTAAATCTAGAGTAGTTGCTACTTCTTGCTCACTAGGTCCAATCAACATGATGTCATCAATATAATGGACCAGTGTGATGTCTTGTGGGAGGGAGAAACGATCAAGGTCCCTGCAGACAAGATCATGACATAGGGCTGGAGAGTTGATATATCCCTGAGGTAGGACAGTGAAAGTATATTGCTGACCTTGCCGGCTGAAAGCAAACTATTTCCAGTGGTCCTTACTAATAGCTATTGAGAAAAAAGCATTTGCCAGATCAATAGCTGCATACCAGGTACCAGGGGATGTATTGATTTGCTCAAGCAATGATACCACATCTGGAACAGCAGCTGCAATTGGAGTTACCACCTGGTTGAGCTTAGGATAATCCACTGTCATCCTCCAAGATCCATCTGTTTTCTGCACAGGCCAAATAGGAGAGTTGAATGGGGATGTGGTGGGAATCACCACCCCTGCATCCTTCAAGTGCTTAAGAGTGGCAGTAATCTCTGCAATCCCTCCAGGCATCCAGTATTGCTTCTGATTTTCTATTTGTCTCGATAGGGATAGTTCTATTGACTTCCACTTGGCATTTCCTACCATAATAGCCCTCACTGCACGAGTTAGAGAGCCAATGTGGGGATTCTGCCAGTTGCTCAGTATGTCTATACCAATTATACATTCTGGAACTGGGGAAATAACTACAGAATGGATCTGGGGGCCCACTGAACCCACTGTGAGACAGACGTGGGCTAAAACTCCATTGATCACCTGGACTCCATAAGCCCCCACTCTGACTGGTGGTCCAGAGTGACGTGTTGGGTCCTCTGGAATTAACATCACTTCTGAACCAGTGTCTAATAATCCCCAAAATATCTGATCATTTACTTTTCTTTAATGCACAGTTACCCTGGTAAAAGGCCGTCAGTCTCCTTGGGGATGGCTTGGAGGAAGATTAACAGTATAAATTTGTGGCAGTGTAACAGGGTTATCCCCCAAAGGGACCTGGCCTCCCCTTCATTCAAGGGGCTCTGGGTCTGAAAACTGTTTCAAGTCTGGAAATTGATTAAGGGGCCATGATTCTGTGTTTTTGTAATTCAGGTTAGACTTCTGTTCACTTGACCTAGAACTCTTTTGTTTATACAGCTCGAATAAGAATTTAGTCGACTGCCCTTCTATTGTATTTCTAGGTACCCCATGATTTATTAGCCAATGCCACAAATCTCTGCATGTCATATAATTTTGACGCCTACTTTGAGTTTGCTGTCTATTATAATAGCCATGTCTACCCTGTCTTTGGCGATTAAGTGCTGCTACCTAACTTCTGCCAACTTGGGATCCTGTCATCCCCATTGTGTTTAAGGATTCCAGCTCAGTGACAGCAGTTCCTACAATAGTATCTGATGTACAGAGAAATGCAACCACAGAGCTCTTTAGGGATGATGGTGCTAGTCTCACAAATTTATTTTTCACTGTTCTGGTAAAAGGTGCATCCTCTGGACATTCCTGGGGTGTGAGAGCATGCTTTGCATGATAAATACACTCTAACATTCCAATCTCTGTAAGCATCTGGATCTCCTCATCTACATTATACCAGGGCAGTTCTGGCATTTCAACCTCAGGTAATGTTGGCCACCTTTTGATCCATGTTTCATCCAGCCATCCAAACAAACTGTTAAGGCCCTTTTGTACCCCTTCAGCTACAATGCTGAATGCAGAATCTCTGCTTAGTGGGCCCATATCAATATATTCAGCCTGATCCAGTCTTATATTCCTCCCACCATTATCCCACACCCTTAAAATCCATTGCCACACATATTCCCCTGATTTCTGTCTATATAAATTGGAAAACTCACACAGTTCTTTTGGAGTATAATGTACCTCCTCATGTGTGATACTTTGTACCTCACCTTTAGGGGCCTGTTGGTACTTTAGTCTAGTTATGGGTCTGGAAGAAATGAGGGGTGGTGGGGGTGGGTCATGAAAAGAATTAGAAATATCTTCCAAGCCATTTGCTTCAGGGCCTTCATTTACAGTTTCATCTGGCGAAACAGAATTAATTACTCAGGGCAACCTTCAGGAGGAGGTTGGGTGGCTAACTCCTCAAGGCAGGCTGGAGGTGGGGTGGTTATGTCCTCAGGGCAACCCATTACAAGGCTATCTAGAGAAGACTCAGCATGACCTAGGGTTTCAACCTCGCCTCCTACATCATTATCAATCCATATGTCACCATCCCATTTTTCACGGTCCCACTCCTTTCTAATCAATGCCCTCACTTTAACGGCAAACACCATGCAAGATTGAGATTTCAATTTATATTGTAAAGTTGCTACTCTAAGAATAAGATTCTGAGTCTGGTTTTCAGAGATCTCAAGTCTACAGCTACAGGAAATAAGATTTTTCTTCAGGATACTCATAGAAATGTCTTCATCTTTCAGACAGTGCTTAATCTTCTCATTTGAAGCCTCAAGCCCATCCCTTTCACCCCTTAATATAGCCAGTGTATCTAACAACAACCAACCAATATCTCTATACCTCTTATTTCTACAAAACTCTGTAAAGATGTCAAAAACATTATCCCCCAGAGACTGGCTTTGTACAAGCGAAGCATTAGGAGAATTGAACAGTGATATTTTGACTATCTCTTTTGCCAACTCACTCCATGGATTGGGAGTGTCACTAAGGATGGGAATCAGAGTCCTTAGTGTCTCTGAGTCCAGTCAGAATAGAAAACCATTCATAAAAACCCATTTTTAAGGTTCTGTTTCTTCAGAACTGCTCCTGGTACCAAGATGTATTAGTTAGGGTTCTCTAGAAAAACAGAGTCAACAGGGAACACTCAGAAATACATAATTTATAAAAGTGTCTCACATGACGGCAGGAACACAGAGTCCAAAATCTGCAGAGTAGGCTGTGAAGTTGACAATTCCAATTGAGGGTCTGGACGAACTCCACAGGAGAGGCTCATCAGCTGAAGCAGGAAGAGCGTGTCTCTTCTGAGTCCTCCTTATAAGGCTTTCAGTGATTATATTAAGCATCCCTCATTGCAGAAGACACGCCCCTTTGGCTGATTACAAATGGAATCAGCTGTGGATGCAACTGACATGATCATGATTTAATTCTATGAAATGTCCTCATCACAACAGACAAGCCAGCACTTGCCCAACCACCATTTGTCCAAGTTGACACATGAACCTGACCATGACAATCCCCTTTATAAAAGCCATCCCATTTTTGGTATATTGCACTCTGGCAGCTTGAACAAACTAAAATGTCATGTCTTTTGCTCATTTAAAAAAATTTACTATTTTTTTTTAGTTGTACCATTTTGTATTTCCACAAGTAATGTATGAGAGTTCCTATTGCGCCACATTCTTTTTTTAATTGTATGGTATAACATATATACAAAGCAAAGAAATAAGGAAGCAATAGTTTTCAAAGCACTCTTCAAAAATGGTTACAGGATAGACCCGAGTTTGTCATGGGCTGTCATACTATCCTCTAATACTTTTCCTTCTAGCTGCTCCAGAATATAGGAGGTTAGAGGGCTTAAATACTTTTTTATCATCACAGTCCACTTCTTTTTCCATGGACAATAACATATATACAAAAAAGCTATAAATTGCAAAGCACAGCACCACAATTAGTTGTAGAACATATTTTAGACCTTGACATGGGTTAAATGATACAATTTTAGGTTTTTACTTCTAGCTGCTCTAAAATACTGGAGACTAAAAGAGATATTAGTTTAATGATTCAGCATTCATATTCATTTGTTAAGTCCTATCTTCTATGTGTAATTCCACCATCACCTTTGATCTTTCCATACCTCTCATTGGTGTTGTTTGAGCTATCGCAATTCTAAATTTTTGAAATTGGAAGAGTCTGTCACTAATATGGGGTAGGGAGATGTTCTGGATAGTCTGGGCTAGGTTTCAGGACTTATCTGGATGGACCCATCTGGAGTTTGTAGGCTTCTGGCAAGTTACTGTAGTGCCTGGAACCCTTGTGAAATTTTATAAATTGTCCTAGGTGTTCTTTAGGATTGGCTGTAATGGTCCTGGTTGGGGTTTGGCTGGTTATGACAGGTAGCAAAGTCTACCTGAAGCTTGCATAAGAGCAACCTCCAGAGTAGCCTCCTGACTCTTTTTGAACTCTCTCTGTCATTGATACTTTATTAATTACACTTCCTTTCCCCCATTTGGTCAGGATGTAATTGTTGATCCCATGGTGCCAGTCTGGATTCATCTTTTGCCCATTTTAAAATTGTGTTTTGTCTTTTTATTGTTGAGTTGTAGTACTTCTTTATATATTCTGGATATCAAACCCTTATCAGGTATATAGTTTCCAGATATTTTCTCCATTGAATTGATTGCCTTTTCACCCTTTTGCAAAGTTCTTGAAGCAGAGACTTAATCAATTTTGAGGAGTTCCCATTTATCTATTTTTTCTTTTGTTGCTTGTGCTTTGAATATAAAGTCTAAGAAACTACTGCCTGTCTCTAGACTTGAAGATGTTTCCCTACATTTTCTTCCAGGAGTTTTATAGTTCTGGTTCTTATATTTAGGTCTTCAATCCATTTTGAGTTAATTTTTTGTATAGGGTGTCAGATAGCGGTCTTCTTTCATTATTTTGATTATGGATAGCCAGTTCTCCCAACACCATTATTGAAGAGATTATTCCGTCCCAGGTGAGTGGATTTGGAAGTCTTGTAAAAAATCAATTGACCATAGATCTGAGGGTCTGTTTCTGAATTTTCAATTTGATTTTATTGATAGAGATGTCTATCTTTATGTCAATATCATGCTGTTTTGACTACTTTGGCTTTACAATGTACGTTAAATTCTGGTAACATTATTCCTTCTACTTCATCCTTCTTTTTCAAGATGTTTTTGGCTATTCAAGCCCCCTAACCCTTCCAAATATATTTGATAATTGGCTTTTCCATTTCTGCAAAGTAGGCTGTTGGAATTTTGATTGGTATTGTTTTGAACCTGTAGATCAATTTGGGTAGAATTAACATCTTGTTGGCATTTAGCCCTCCAACCCATGGACACAGAATGTCTTTCTTTACTTAGGTCTTCTTTGACTTATTTTAGCAATGTTTTGTAATTTTCTGTATATAGGTCCTTTACATCTTTGGTTGTTTATTCCTAGGCATTTGATTCTTTCAGTTGTTATTGTAAATGGATTTTTTTCTTTGATTATATCCTTGGATAGCTTATTACTAGTGTACAGAAGTACTATTGATTTTTGCGTGTTGATCTTGTATCTCACCCTTTGCTGAACTTGTTTATCAGCTCAGGTAGCTTTGCCATGGTTTTCCCAGGTTTTTCTAAATATAAAATCACGTCATCTTCAAATAGTAACAACTTAAATCTTTTTCCCAATTTGGATGACTTTTTTTTTTTATTTTTTTTAATTTTTAATTTTTTAATTTTTTATTTACGGAAAGAAAGAAAAAAAAAAGAAATTAACACAACATTTAGAAATCATACCGTTCTACATATGCACTCAGCAATTCTTAACATCGTCACATAGATGCATGTTCATCGTTTCTTAGTACATTTGCATCAGTTTAGAGGAACTAGCAACACAACAGAAAAAGATATAAAATGTTAATATAGAGAAGAGAAATAAAAGTAGTAATAATTGTAAAAAACAACAACAAAAAAACCCTATAGCTCAGATGCAGCTTCATTCAGTGTTTTAACATGATTACTTTACAATTAGGTATTATTGTGCTGTCCATTTTTGAGTTTTTGTATCTAGTCCTGTTGCACAGTCTGTATCCCTTCCGCTCCAATTACCCTTTATCTTACCCTGTTGCTAACTCCTGCTGGACTCTGTTACCAATGACATATTTCAAGTTTATTCTCGAATGTCCGTTCACATCAGTGGGACCATACAGTACTTGTCCTTTAGTTTTTGGCTGGACTCACTCAGCGTAATATTCTCTAGGTCCATCCATGTTATTACATGCTTCATAAGTTTATCTTGTCTTAAAGCTGCATAATATTCCATCGTATGTATATACCACAGTTTATTTAGCCATTCTTCTGTTGATGGACATTTTGGCTGTTTCCATCTCTTTGCAATTGTAAACAACGCTGCTATAAACATCGGTGTGCAAATGTCCGTCTGTGTCTTTGCCCTCAAGTCCTTTGAGTAGATACCTAGCAATGGTATTGCTGGGTCGTATGGCAATTCTATATTCAGCTTTTTGAGGAACCGCCAAACTGCCTTCCACAGTGGTTGCACCCTTTGACATTCCCACCAACAGTGGATAAGTGTGCCTCTTTCTCCGCATCCTCTCCAGCACTTGTCATTTTCTGTTTTGTTGATAATGGCCATTCTGGTGGGTGTGAGATGATATCTCATTGTGGTTTTGGTTTGCATTTCTCTAATGGCCAGGGACATTGAGCATTTCTTCATGTGCCTCTTGGCCATCCGTATTTCCTCTTCTGGTAGGTGTCTGTTCAAGTCTCTTTCCCATTTTGTAATTGGGTTGGCTGTCTTTTTGTTGTTGAGTTGAACAATCTCTTTATATATTCTGGATACTAGACCTTTATCTGATATGTCATTTCCAAATATTATCTCCCATTGTGTAGGCTGTCTTTCTACGTTCTTGATGAAGTTCTTTGATGCACAAAAGTGTTTAATTTTGAGGAGTTCCCATTTATTTATTTCTTTCTTCAGTGCTCTTGCTTTAGGTTTAAGGTCCATAAAACCACCTCCAGTTGTAAGATTCATAAGATATCTCCCTACATTTTCCTCTAACTGTTTTATGGTCTTAGACCTAATGTTTACATCTTTGACCCATTTTGAATTAACTTTTGTATAAGGTGTGAGATGTGGGTCTTCTTTCATTCTTTTGCATATGGATATCCAGTTCTCTAGGCACCATTTATTGAAGAGACTGTTCTGTCCCAGGTGAGTTGGCTTGACTGCCTTATCAAAGATCAAATGTCCATAGATGAGAGGGTCTATATCTGAGCACTCTATTCGATTCCATTGGTCGATATATCTACCTTTATGCCAATACCATGCTGTTTTGACCACTGTGGCTTCATAATATGCCTTAAAGTCCGGCATCGCGAGACCTCCAGCTTCGTTTTTTTTCCTCAAGATGTTTTTAGCAATTCGGGGCATCCTGCCCTTCCAGATAAATTTGCTTATTGGTTTTTCTAATTCTGAAAATAAGTTGTTGGGATTTTGATTGGTATTGCATTGAATCTGTAGATCAGTTTAGGTAGGATTGACATCTTAATTATATTTAGTCTTCCAATCCATGAACACGGTATGCCCTTCCATCTATTTAGGTCTTCTGTGATTTCTTTTAGCAGTTTTTTGTAGTTTTATTTATATAGGTTTTTTTGTCTCTTTAGTTAAATTTATTCCTAGGTATTTTATTCTTTTAGTTGCGATTGTAAATGGGATTCGTTTCTTGATTTCCCCCTCAGCTTGTTCATTACTAGTGTATAGAAAAGCTACAGATTTTTGAATGTTGATCTTGTAGCCTGCTACTTTGCTGTACTCATTTATTAGCTCTAGTAGTTTTGTTGTGGATTTTTCCGGATTTTCAACGTATAGTATCATATCGTCTGCAAACAGTGATAGTTTTACTTCTTCCTTTCCAATTTTGATGCCTTGTATTTCTTTTTCTTGTCTAATTGCTTTGGCTAGAACTTCTAACACAATGTTGAATAATAGTGGTGACAGTGGACATCCTTGTCTTGTTCCTGATCTTAGGGGGAAAGTTTTCAATTTTTCCCCATTGAGGATGATATTAGCTGTGGGTTTTTCATATATTCCCTCTATCATTTTAAGGAAGTTCCCTTGTATTCCTATCTTTTGAAGTGTTTTCAACAGGAAAGGATGTTGAATCTTGTCAAATGCCTTCTCTGCATCAATTGAGATGATCATGTGATTTTTCTGCTTTGATTTGTTGATGTGGTGTATTACATTAATTGATTTTCTTATGTTGAACCATCCTTGCATACCTGGGATGAATCCTACTTGGTCATGATGTATAATTCTTTTAATGTGTTGTTGGATACGATTTGATAGAATTTTATTGAGGATTTTTGCATCTATATTCATAGAGAGATTGGTCTGTAGTTTTCTTTTTTTGTAATATCTTTGCCTGGTTTTGGTATGAGGGTGATGTTGGCTTCATAGAATGAATTAGGTAGTTTTCCCTCCACTTCGATTATTTTGAAGAGTTTGAGGAGAGTTGGTACTAATTCCTTCTGGAATGTTTGATAGAATTCACATGTGAAGCCGTCTGGTCCTGGACTTTTCTTTTTAGGGAGCTTTTGAATGACTAATTCAATCTCTTTACTTGTGATTGGTTTGTTGAGGTCATCTATTTCTTCTTGAGTCAAAGTTGGTTGTTCATGTCTTTCTAGGAACCTGTCCATTTCCTCTAAATTGTTGTATTTATTAGCGTAAAGTTGTTCATAATATCCTGTTATTACCTCCTTTATTTCTGTGAGGTCAGTAGTTATGTCTCTTCTTCCATTTCTGATCTTATTTATTTGCATCCTCTCTGTTCTTCTTTTTGTCAATCTTGCTAAGGGCCCATCAATCTTATTGATTTTCTCATAGAACCAACTTCTGGTCTTATTGATTTTCTCTATTGTTTTCATGTTTTCAATTTCATTTATTTCTACTCTAATCTTTGTTATTTCTTTCCTTTTGCTTGCTTTGGGATTAGTTTGCTGTTCTTTCTCCAGTTCTTCCAAGTGGACAGTTAATTCCTGCATTTTTGCCTTTTCTTCTTTTCTGATATAGGCATTTAGGGCAATAAATTTCCCTCTTAGCACTGCCTTTGCTGCGTCCCATAAGTTTTGATATGTTGTGTTTTCATTTTCATTCGCCTCTAGGTATTTACTAATTTCTCTTGCAATTTCTTCTTTGACCCACTTGTTGTTTAAGAGTGTGTTGTTGAGCCTCCATGTATTTGTGGATTTTCTGGCACTCCGCCTATTATTGATTTCCAACTTCATTCCTTTATGATCCGAGAAAGTGTTGTGTATGATTTCAGTCTTTTTAAATTTGTTAAGACTTGCTTTGTGACCCAGCATATGGTCTATCTTTGAGAATGATCCATGAGCACTTGAAAAAAAGGTGTATCCTGCTGTTGTGGGATGTAATGTCCTATAGATGTCTGTTAAGTCTAGCTCATTTATAGTAGTATTTAGATTCTCTATTTCTTTATTGATCCTCTGTATAGATGTTCTGTCCATTGATGAGAGTGGAATTGAAGTCTCCAACTATTATGGTATGTGTGTCTATTTCCTTTTTCAGTGTTTGCAGTGTATTCCTCACGTATTTTGGGGCATTCTGGTTCGGTGCGTAAATATTTATGATTGTTATGTCTTCTTGTTTAATTGTTCCTTTTATTAGTATATAGTGTCCTTCTTTGTCTCTTTTAACTGTTTTACATTTGAAGTCTAATTTGTTGGATATTAGTATAGCCACTCCTGCTCTTTTCTGGTTGCTATTTGCATGAAATATCTTTTCCCAACCTCTCACTTTCAACCTATATTTATCTTTGGGTCTAAGATGCATTTCCTGTAGACAGCATATAGAAGCATCCTGTTTTTTAATCCATTCTGCCAGTCTATGTCTTTTAATTGGGGAATTCAGTCCATTAACATTTAGAGTTATTACTGTTTGGATAATATTTTCCTCTACTATTTTGTCTTTTGTATTATATATATCATATCTGACTTTCCTTCTTTCTACACTCTTCTCCATATCTCTCTCTTCTGTCTTTTTGTATCTGACTCTAGTGCTCCCTTTAGTATTTCTTGCAGAGCTGGTCTCTTGGTCACAAATTCTCTCAGTGACTGTTTGTCTGAGAATGTTTTAATTTCTCCCTCATTTTTGAAGGACAATTTTGCTGGATATAGGAGTCTTGGTTGGCAGTTTTTCTCTTTTAGTAACTTAAATATATCATCCCACTGTCTTCTAGCTTCCATGGTTTCTGCTGAGAAATCTACACATAGTCTTATTGGGTTTCCCTTGTATGTGATGGATTGCTTCTCTCTCTGCTTTCAAGATCCTCTCTTTCTCTTTGACCTCTGACATTCTAACTAATAAGTGTCTTGGGGAATGCCTATTTGGGTCTAATCTCTTTGGGGTGCGCTGCACTTCTTGGATCTGTAATTTTAGGTCTTTCATAAGAGTTGGGAAATTTTCAGTGATGATTTCTTCCATTAGTTTTTCTCCTCCTTTTCCCTTCTCTTCTCCTTCTGGAACACCCACAACACGTACATTTGTGCAGTTCATATTGTCCTTGAGTTCCCTGATCCCCTGTTAGAATTTTTCCATTCTTTTCCGGATAGTTTCTGTTTCTTTTTGGAATTCAGATGTTGTATCCTCCAAATCACTAATTCTATCTTCTGTCTCTTTAAATCTATCATTGTAGGTATCCATTGTTTTTTCCATCTTTTCTACTTTATCCTTCACTTCCATAAGTTCTGTGATTTGTTTTTTCAGTTTTTCTATTTCTTCTTTATGTTCAGCCCATGTCTTCTTCATGTCCTCCCTCAATTTATCGATTTCGTTTTTGAAGAGGTTTACCATTTCTGTTCGTATATTCAGCATTAGTTGTTTCAGCTCCTGTATCTCATTTGAACTATTGGTTTGTTCCTTTGACTGGGCCATATTTTCAATTTTCTGAGCGTGATCCGTTATCTTCTGCTGGCGCCTGGGCATTTAGTCAGATTTCCCTGAGTGTTGGACCCCACAGGTTGTAAGATTTTTCTGTGAAATCTCTGGGTTCTGTTTTTCTTATCCTGCCCAGTAGGTGGCGCTCGTGGCACACGTTTGTCTACGGGATTCACTAGTAAAAGTTGCTGTGGGTCCTGTAACTCTGGAAAACTCTCGCTGTAGGGGAGGTTTGGCAGCCGAAGCATGTTGGAAGAGTGCCAGCCAGCCTGGGGGTCCGAATGCGGGGAGGGTCGCCGGCCGCCGCAGCATGTGAGAGCACCCGACCAAATTTCCTAGTCGGCCTGGGCGCTAAGCGTGGCGGAAGGGCGCCAGCTGTCGCAGCCCGGGAGAGTGCACTGTTCCCAGGCGGACCGGGGAGTCACGTGTTTGGAAGGGACCCCCTGGTCACCGTTCTCCGCAGTCTGGGGATTTCTGACCCAACTCTTTCAGTTGGTCCGGGGGGCCTCGCGTGGTGGGGATGCCAGCTGCTGTGGCCTGAGGGGACCGCCTGCCCAATTCTGCCAGCTGGCCTGGGAAGGAGGAAGGGAGGGACTCCGGCCGCTTGCCGTCCCGCCCAGGAAAGCCCGCGTCCCTCGGTGTTCTCACCGGAGCTGGTTCTCCCAGACAGTCAACCGTTCCAGGATGGGGTACGCTGTCCCTTCGATCTCCTTCTTGGTTCCGGGAGCTGCTCTGTATTGTCTCCACTCCCCTAGTAGCTGTTCTGGAGGAGGAAAGGTGAGGGCGGCAAGGCTGTCGAGGCTGGTAGCGGAGGAGCCGGTGAAGGCGGGGGAAGAGGGCACCATGGTGGTTGGAGAGCTGCCGGAGCAGGAGGGGGAAGAGAGGGGAGAAGGAGGGCGGGCGGGTCGGCCGCTGTGGGGCGTGGGCGCCGCGCGGCTGGCCGGCAGAGAAAGAGAGGGGAGAAGGAGGGCGGGCGGGTCGGCCGCTGCGGGGCTTGGGCACCGCGCGGCGGGCTGGCGGAGAAAGCTGGATGACTTTTATTTCTTTTTCTCACCTAATTGCTCCAGTTAGAACTTCTAGTACAATATTGAATAACAATGGTGAGAGTGGGCATCCTTGTCTTGCTTCCAACCTCAGAGAGAAAGCTTTCAGTCTCTCACCATTGAGCATGATGTTATCTGTGCATTTTTCATATATGCCCTTTATCATGTTGAGGAAGTTTCCTTCAATTCCTAACTTTTGAAGTGGTCTTATCATGAAAGGATGCTGAATTTTGTCATATACCTTTTCTGTGACAATCGAGATGACCATGTGGTTTTTCCCTTCTGATTTGTTAATGTGCTGCATTACATTAATTTTCTTGTGTTGAACCATCCTTGCATAACTGGAATAAAACCCACTTGGTCATGGTATATAATTCTTTTAATATGCTGTTGGATTCGATTTGCAAATATCTTGTTGAACATTTTTGCAACTATATTCATTAAAGAGATTGGCTGTGATTTTCTTGTAGTATCTTTTTTTTTTTTTTTTTGCTCTGGTCTTAGGGTGATGTTGGCTTCATAGAACAAATTAGGTAGTATCCCCTCTTTTTCAATTTTTTTGGAAGAGTTGGAATAGGAACGGTACTGATTTTTTGGAATGCTTGACAAAATTTGCCTGTGAAACCATCTGGTCTTGGGATTTTCCTTGTTCATAGTTTTTTTTTTTTTTGTATGCCGTATGGTAGGGTCACATTTCATTATTTTTCTGTGTAAGTATCCCACTATTGCAACACCATTTGTTGAAGTTTTGTTCGTCTGCTTGGTTTTCTTGTTGTTTTGCTTGTTTGTTTTTTTGGGACGTGCATTAACTGGGAATTGAACCCGGGTCTCCCACATGGCAGGCAAGAATTCTACCACTGAACTACCCTTACATCCCATGTTCATGGATTTTTGACGACTGATTTGATCTTTTTATTTTTGATTGGTTTGTTGAAGTCTTCTGTTTCTTCTTGGTCACTATAGCTCCTTCTTGTGTTTCTAAGAAGTTGTCTTGTTTCATCTAAGTTGTCTAGTTTGTTGGTATATGGTTGTTCATAGTGTCCTCTTATAAGCTTTTTTATTTCTTTGGGGTCTATGGTAATGGCCCCACTTCCTTTTCTGATTTTATTTATTTGCATCTTTACTCTTTTTAAGGGTTTTCAATTTTATTGGTCTTTTCAAATAACCAACTTTTGGCTTGATTGATTCTGTTTGTTTTTCTTTTTTATTCTCCACTCTAATGTTTGGTTTTTCTTTCTTTCTCCTTGCTTTGGAATTTGTTGATCTTTCTCCAGTTTCTCCAGGTTTTCAGTAAGGTTGTTTGTTTTTGCTCGTTCTTCCTTTTTAAGGTAGGCACTTAGGGCTATAAATTTCCCTGTCAGCATTGCCTTCACTGCTTCCCAGTTTACTTTTGATAAACTGTGTTCTTAAGTCTTGATAAATTGTGTTCTTGTTTTCACTTGTCTCAAGATATTTACTGATTTCTCTTGGAATTTCTTCTTTGATTTGCTAAATGTTTACAAGCATGTTGTAACCTCCACATAATTATGAATTTTCCAGTTCTCCATTTGTATAATTTCAATCTTTTTAAATTTATTGAAACCCATTTTGTGCCACAGCCTATAGTTTATCTTGGAAAATGTTCTATGAGCACTTGAGAAGAGGTATGCAATGTTCTATATATGTCTGCTAGGTCTAGTTCATTTATCATAATGTATAGGTTCTCTGTTTCCTTATTGATCATCTGTTCCAATGTGCTGTCTATTGAAGAGAGTGGTGTGCTGAAGTCTGCCACAATTATTTTGGAGACACCTATTATTCCCTTCATTTTTGCCACTGTTTGCCTCATGTACTTTGGGGCACCTTGATTAGGTGCATAAATATTTAAGATTGTTATTTCTTCTTGGTGAATTGTCCCTTTTATTTTATATAGTGTCCTTCCTTATCTTTTATAGCATTTTTGCATTTAAAACTACTTATTTTGTCTGATAATAGTATAGCTTCCCCAGCTTTTGTTTTTTCTTTTTGTTTTTGTTACTGCTTGCATGGAATATCTTTTTCCATTATTTCACTTTCAGCCTATGTATATTTTGGGGGTCTATTGTAAACAACATACATATGGATCATGTTTTTTAATCCATTCTGTTGATCTATGTCTTTAAATCAGGGAGTTTAATCCATTAACATTCAATGTTATTACGGCAAATTTCCTTTAACCACTTTATCCTTTGGCTTTTATTTGTTAGATCTATTTTTTCTCTTTTTATCCTTTTAGTTATACTTACTAATACTCTTCATTTCTGTACCTTCCTCCAGGCCTCTTACTTGTATTTTCTTTTCAGCAACTTCCTTTATGAATTCTTGCAAGGTTGGTTTTTTGTTAAACTCTTGGCTTCTGTTTATCTGTTTATATCTGAAAACTCTCCCTCACTTTTGAAGGATGGCTTTGCTGGATAGAGAATTCTTGGCTGGCAATTTTTCTCTTTCAGTATCTTAAGAATTATCATACCACTGCCTTCTTGCCTCCATGGTGTCTGATGAGAAATCAGGCATTAGTCTTATTTGGCTTCTACTGTATATGGTGAATTGCTTCCTCTCACTGCTTTCAGAATTTTCTCCTCTTTGGCATTTGACAGCCTGATTATTATGCATGCTGGAGTTGGTCTGTTTAGATTTATTCTGTTTGGAGTATGTTTGGCTTCTTAGATTTGCATATTTACATTTTATAAGGTGTTTTGGCTTGCTAAAGCTGCTAGAATGCAATGTACCAGAAATAGGTTGGCTTTTAACAATGGGCATTAAGGGGATGATACCTGGACTTTGAAGAAAGGCTGTGGGCATCCAGGATACCTCTGTCACATAGGAAGGCACACTATCAGCATCTACTGGTCCTTTGCTCCTGACTTCCATTGCTTCCAGCTTCTGATTCTAGTGGCCTTCTCTCTGAGCATTTCCAGGTCCTCTGTGAGCATCTCCGGGGTTATTCTCCCTCCATGGTCTCTCTCTCTCTCTCTCTCTCTCTGGATGTTTCTCCTGCTATCCTCATAAAGAACTCCAGTGAAGGATTAAGACCCACCTTGAATCAGGTAGGGCACATTTCAATGTATATAACCTAGTCAAAAGTTCCAACCCACAATAAGTCTGCACCCACAAGAATGGATTAAAAGAACATGGCCTTTTCTTGAGCCATGTTTCAATCTAGCACAAAAGAGTTGGGAGATTTTGTCATTATTTCTTCAAATATTCTTCCTGGCCCTTTTCCCTTCTGGGACACCCATGATGTATGTTTATGACTTTCATATTGTCAATCATTTCTCTGAAACCTTGCCCAAAATTTTCCATTCTTTTCTCCATTTGTTCTTTTGTCTGTTCAAGTTTGGTGCGTCTGTCTTCTGGCTTGTTAATCCTCTCTTCTGCCTCTTCAAATCTGCTTGTGTCTCTAATATATCTTAAATTTCATCTACAGTGTCTTTTGTTTATATAATGTCTATTATTTTTCTATATGTTCTTTCAAATTCTTCTTTATGCTCTTGTACTGTCTTCTTAATATCCTTTACCTCTTTGTACACAATTTCCTTCACTTCCTTGAATGGATTTAGGAGATTTGTTCAGCATCTTTGATTAGCTGTTCCATATACTGTATCTCTTCTGGCTTTCTGTTCTGTTCCTTTGACTGGACCATTTCTTCTTGAGATGCCTTGTTTTGCCAATAGCTGATCATTTGATTATTTTGATTGGTTTCTCTCTTGTTTAGGATTTAGTTGTTGCCTGGGTTTGTATTAAGGCGCTGCTTTGACAATAGGGTCATCTGTATTTCCCAGACAAAACAGGGCAGGATACCCATGCTGGGCATGCAGATCAGCGTCCATGGGCCAGGCCTAGGGTCTGGAGAGGCTCTGCAGGGCCCTGCAGTTCCCTCTGCACTTTCCAGCCTGTCCAGAAGATGGCGCTTTTGGGTGACTTCATCATCTTAGGAAGCTGTATCCCCACTGCAGTCCAGGCGGCGTGTAACCAGTTGGGGCTGAACCACCTCCTGGAGCCCAGACTGCATGTGACCAGGTGGGGCTAAAACTTGGGGCTACTGTGCCCTCATTCCACGCAGCGTGTGTCCTTGCCCCCCACTTTACTTGGGGTGGAGGATGCCCCCAGCCACCCCGGTCTGCAGTGTCCTTCAGGCAAGGACCAGGCTGCCTGCTGCTGTTTACCTCAGGGGTTGGGGGTGGGGTGCCAGGACACAGGGCTGGAAACAGTCTCTGTCCCAAGTTTTCTTAGACTCTTCATCCCTCACTGACCTGGACCTTGAAATATTCTCCCCTGTTCACCAGATCCCAAAACAGTTGATTTGGGCAGTTTCTACCTGGCTATTTGCTGCTTTGGGGGAAGATTCTGCAGTTCCCTCCCTAATCCTCTGTTTGGAAGCTCTTCTTTGCTGCCCTTTTGTATTCCACCCTCTCTAGCAGCCTGAGCTCTGCCATGGCTGTCTGTGGATTTGCATCTCTGTGAGTGAATATAGGTGGGTCTGCCTTTGCTGTGAGAGATTTTATAGTCTGTGTCCCTGGTGGGAGGTGAGAGGGATCCCAGCTGCTGCCTCTGGGCACTTCCCAAGCTGGGTGGGACCAGGTAAGGGGAAGAGGAAAGACCTACGAGTCCAGGACAGAAGTTTCCTACCTGATATCTTTCTCTTTCTTTGGTTTAGCACTTTTGGGATCCTTCTTCAGTCTATATCTTCCCCCAGAGTTCTGAGCAAGTGGGATTTGTCCTTTTTTTTCACTAAATCTCTGGGGAGAGGTTTTCATCAATCACCATATTGATGATGTCACCCAGCCCATATATATTTAAATTCCATAACTCCCAGCCTAAATGTCTGGTGCAGATTTATTGCATGATAAACATTGTCTTGTATGACCGATTGAGTAATTCGAGTTTCAGTGAATGCAGTTTAGACATGATTTATTTTTTGCACAAGGGGTTTGAGTGTTCTTTTTCACTCTTAACAGCAGCTGGTGACTCCTACCCTCTTGTACGGAATCTCCTACTAGCTCCTCTAGACTACGCTGAGGAAATTCCATACTATTCACACCTATGTCAAGTCGCCCCAGGGAACTTATGCGTCCCCAAGAAGCCATTTACAGTGTTGTGTTATTTGCTTTGAATATAACCTAAAAATTGAGGAAAATTGTCAAAAAGAAGCATTTTAAAGGAATTTATGACATCTTTCAGTAAATAGCCTCTAGATTTTTTGCTTCCAAAAGTTTCTCTTTGGCTGTGCAGATCCTTTAAGTGCAATAATTGTTTGGTAGTCACGAGTTTTCCAAAGTGTCAACAGTTTCTTCTGAGCCCTTTTTATTCTGTTGTAAATGCTGAGATTGAGAAATGTGTAATATTTCTTAAACTATTTATTTCCATATGGTACTGGGGTCTATCACTGAAGTTAAAAACTGTAATCTGAGACCGTTTACACATCTCTCCCATATCCAATGCATTTCCTTGTGTTCCTATAAAATATTGGTTTTCAAAAATTGCCTATGCAGGTACATGTGACTCTGATTATTTCAGCTATAGAAGTTTGGTTCAAAGAAATCTGTGTGGAAAAAAAGTGCTAGGTGGTTGAAATCTTTGGCATTTATAATCTCTGCACTTATGATTTTGATAAGTATCCCGAGTGTCACAATGTTTTATAGTACTGCATAGATGATGATTAAAAATTGCTTAAAACTGTGTACCCTGAGATCATTCCCTACAAGAAAGGGGAAAAAACCCTACAAAGAAATGGCTTACTTTTAAAATAATGGTATGTGTTAGAGTTTTTAATTTGTATCAAAATTCCTGGGAATTTGTATATGAAGTACCTCTAATTAGTTTATCAAATTGATATAAAACTCTAAAAGAGAACATAAAACCAAAACTCACCGTGTAGACAGCCAGTATCTGGTAATGAATAATGTGGGAAAATTACGGAAGGCTTTTATTATTTGGTAGAAAGAGAACTGGGTTAAGAGTTGGGAATGTGAGTTTGGTCTGAGTTTTAACAGTGTCATTTGAGAGTGGGCAAAATAGTCTCCCAGAGTTCACTCTCTCCTTCCTTGATGTTCTATTGTGTCTATAGATAGGAGTGCCTCCTTGAGTTCATTTTTAATTCAGAAAGCTGGGTAGAAATCCTCAGTTTTGGGTGCTGATACCACTGGTTCTTGCTAAACAAAGAAAGGTGGGCAAGGAGATGAGGTTGTTCACAGGTTGAATCATTGCCCCTTTTTTCTCCGGTAACTCTTGGGAGTTGTCCCAGCCACTGGCTCTTTCTCATATCAGATATCAATTTGATAAACTAATTGTCTCCAAAATGTAAGGAAATAAATGTAAGGAGACTGCATCAGTGTGTTTAGAAACTTGTTCTGCGATTTAAAATGCCACCTGGATAGCTGAAGATATTTCTCAGTTTCTAGATAAAGTTCAGAAAAATGATAAACTCAAAAAAATTCTGATTGGAAGACTCTTGGTGAAATTCCTCTTTGGAGACTTATTTATGGACCATGTAGTTGATGGTTTTGTTTCTTTCTTTTGAAAATAAAATGAAATTTGAAAACTTCATCTACAAGGAGGATAGGCCAAGATCTGCATGTTCTAAAATAATAACTCCCCCATTGCAACGACCGAAGAAAATGTGTGGTATTTTCAAAATTCTGGTGAGCAGTCTCTCTTTGTCCAGAGAGCATGTTTGCTTGTGGCATATGCTTCTGTTTGAGGATAGCAAATCCTTAGTGCCTTATAGACAGTGAGAGTCATGGTGGATGTCACCTCAGCCCCCCATTTCTGCTCAGGGGAGGTATAAACTCATTCTTTCATACAGTTGACTGATGGGTCCATGAGGTGTGTCTGTTGGTTGTTTGGACAAACTTCACACTATCTATCCCTTGGCTACTTCAGAGAGCCAAATGAATCCCAACTTGAGAAGCCATAAAGATATGAATGTTGAATGAATACCGCTTTGCGTCTCTTGATTGAGGTAGGCGGAAGAGTACTTTTGATTAGTCTCTTTCTCTCTGTCTCTCAGGAACACCCACCTTCTTGCATGTAAAGGACTCTAAGAAGACCCATCCCCGCATCCTGACATGCGCTAAAGCAAACAGTCCGTCTGATAACTGACAGACAGCCTGCAGCCAGTATCTGAGAGAACCTCTCCTAACTGAAACCAAGAGGGAGCTGGCTTAAGACTCACCCCTGACTCACTTCATGAAAGACAGCACTTAAAAAGGAGTGAAGGCCCTTGGCTCCCTCAGTACTTCTGCCCCCAACTCAGAGCTTCATCACTCCACACTGGGCAGCTGGCCTCTACTGTGTAAAAAAGACTTTTGAGGCAACCAGAGAACTGTGTTATTGCTTCAATCTTTTCCAAGCGCATCATCCTATGGTAGCATCCACCCAGACATAGCAACTTCTAGAAAACCAAGGCCAATGAGGCCGGGATGTGCTGGGAGACAGCGTCTCCAACAGGAAGACTGTCGAAGGAGATGGGGAGAGCAGTGTAGGAAATGAATTTCCAAGGACCCTGTTGGTTCAGGGTGTGGCACAATTGGGCCTGGGGAGAGGAGCAGGGCTGCACGACTCAATGCAGGGAGAAACTGGAAATTGGCTTTGCATGACAACTTGCCTTTCAGCTACTCAAGTCAGAAGCTTGTTTGGGTGGCAGCCGGATCAAGGGCAGTTTTGTTTTTTGTTTGGAGGGGGTGGTGAAAAATAAAGTCTAGATAAATCTAAAAATGATTTACTCCAAGATCCTAAAGAAATGTTGATTTTTTCCCCCCTTTTCATATGTGGGAAAGCAAATGTCATACGAGCCAAGATCGTAAGTCTTTAGAAAGAACAATCTGAGTTAAAAGAAAAACAGTGATATAAAACAAAATAACATCAGCTTATTAAAAGAGGTGAACTATTGTGAAAGGGCTGTATCAGCTAAAAACACATTAACAGATTTAAAACCCACGGTAGAATCAGCAAAAGACTGGAAGTAAGACTGCGGGAAGATAAATCAGTAACATGGAAGACTCCCCCAGATTTCAGAGAAAATGGAAAAAGATGAACTAGACAAGAGGGGAGTTAATAAATTTTGTAATGGAGAGAGAAGAACCAATTTATCATATCAAATAAACCAATATATAAACCAAGTTTTGATAATCCTGATCAAAATAACAAGATCAAAAAATGAATTCAAGGCAATTATAAAAAAACTTTCCTGAATGGAAAGGGACCTGAATAGACACCGAAAGGGCTCACTAAGATAGAGCAATGAGAAAACAAAATACAACAATGATGCTATATTGTAACACTCTACCCAATCTCCCCAAGAAAGAGCTAAGTTCACTAATTGGAGATTTAAATATTTAATAAGGTTGATCATGCATACATGCACATACACACATGTAATTGAATATTGTGCTTTCAAAGCGCTACACCCATGGAACTATTTCAGCGTTCAAGGAACACCTGAAATTTTTATTGCATTATACTAGAAAGAAAAGCTCAACAAAATTGGGAAATGTACAGGAGATGCTGCTTACAACATGTCTGATGAGGCTGATGCTAAGCTCAAGAAAGGAGTGAGACTGGAAAACAATGATCACATTAATTTGAAGGTGGTTGGTGGCACGATTTTAACGAAGAGCCAATTCCACTAAGCAAACCAATGAAAGCCTGAAGGAGAGTATGCTAAATTAGATCAAATTCCAATTGGGTCAGACCAGCCAATTAAAGAGACATCACTGTGATAGGTGGAAGCTGTACATACCCCAGAAGAGATCATGTTCTTAAAGCTAATCCACTCCTGCCAGTGTAGACCCTTTGTGGTTAGGTTATGTCAGTGGCGACCTATCCCAAATGGGTCTTCCTGGTGCCTTTATAAGGGATGAAATTCAGAGAAGCTCAGAGAGACAGAAGAAGAACCAGAGAATCTGAGTGAGAAAAAGCCAGAGAAGTTCAGAGAGGAACCACAGAGAACAGAGAGCAACCACAGAAGCAGAGAGGAAGCCACTGAAGCCAGAAGCTGGAAGCAGTAACACCCCGGGGAGCAGGGAGAGCCCAGCAGATGCCACCGCGTGCCAGGGCACATGACAGAGGAGCGCAGGATGGCCAGGAGCTGGTCTCTGGGGAGAAAGCACTGCCTGCTGATGCCTTGATTTAGATATTGTCACAGTCTTGGGACTATAAATTTGTAAGTTAATAAATCCCCATTTAAAGCCAACCCATTTCTGGTATATTGAATTTCATCAGCTTTGGCAAATGAAAACAGATATGGGAACAGAGAATGCAGATGAAATAACTGCATTCTCTGGTGAGCAAGCCAAAAAACAAACAAACAAAACAAAAACCAAACCAAACAGAAAACTTGCTCTCCCTCCAGAACTGTGCACACGTGGGCAGTAATGCACTCACTTGGAGCCCCAGGCATCAGTGGGCTGCACTGTGTAAGCATTCCTCAATGGACTGTGCTTTGCTGCATTGCACTTCGCCAATAGTGTGTTTCTTCACATTGAAAATTTGGGGCCACCTTGTGTCCAGCAAGCCATGTTTTCCAACAGAATATGCCCACTTCATGTCTCTGTGTCACATTTTAAGATGAGTGCATTGTTTTTTAGACATGATGCTATTGCACACTTAGACTACAGGATTGTGTAACCCACACTCTCTGGGAAACCAAAGCTTCGTGCGACTCACTTTACTGTGGCGTGCTGGAACAGAACCACAATTTCTCCAAGGTCTGCTGTGCTCTGACCGTGACGGTCTCACTTTTCCTGGTCTTTGTCCGCCCTCAACACCTTCTCTAGGATCCCATTTTACATAAACCAGCACGTATTGATGGCTGAAAACCTGCCTGCCCCAGCTGAACGCAGCAGTTTGCTCTTTGAATATAGTTCCAGAAGCGCGTCAACGACCTTCTCGACGCTGCTCGCAGGAACTAGCTATCAGAACAGCATCCAGACACCCCGGGACCCCGTGAATCAGTGACTTCTTACGTAAAAGACAAAAGTTTGACATTCCTGGGGACTGACTACAAAAAAAGAGTCATAAAACCCTGCACTTGAGAGCTTGACCATCCATATCTAAATCTGACCCCTGGGACAGCGATCATGCTTGAGACAACACAGGCTTGAGAAATTGCCTGCCCTCCTCCTGTGCCATCGCTGGCCTGGCAGGAATGAATCATGCGGTCAGTGCTTAGCTTTTGACCTCAGCCCCTTTCCTTTGCCTATAAAAACCCTAACTCATGTCCCTGCTTTGACGTGGTTTTAGGAAGATTCCTCCAGTTCCCTGCAGTACATCACCTCCCTGAGACAGCGTGTTCCTCTTCCTTGGAGCCAGATTGGGTGAGCTTTGCCATCAGCAAACAGCTCTGCTTACGGTCACATTATGTGTGCAGGCATCATGCCTTCTTTTTATCCCTGAAACTGTTGACTGCGTGTTTTGATCGACATCAAAACAAAATGAGGTGAGGAGAAAAATTGGTTCTTAAACAATACAGTTTTTTCTTCAGTAGAGATGTACTTATTTAAAAATCTAATCTTTACATTTCAGTGAAATTATTTTGATCTCAATGTTTAACAATAAGCACAACAAACAGAAATAAAAACCTTGCATACATTCTTTGATTAGATAATTTCAATATTATGTTTTATCATTTTTTAAAAAAATAAATACTGTCATTTGGAGGGCGTCCTCAGTCTTTAATAGGAGTAAATTATTCAAAATAAAACTGTTTCTGGGTAAATTCTCTTTCAAGTCAAACATCTTGTTTAAAGCTCATCTTTTAAAAATTTGTACAGGCCAAACAGTCTACAAAAATATCAAGGTCATGAAAGAAAAAGGAAGACTGAGGGAATGTTCCAGGTTAAGGAGATGAAGGAGACCTGGCCACCAAGCTGGCCGGTGCCCCGGGACTGGGTCCTGGGCCAGGATGTTTTATCTGTCTGTTTGTTTGGCTTTAAGGAACATTATTGGAGCATTTGGGAAAAATTGGAAAAGGTCTGTGGGTTACAAGTCAGTGCTATGTCAATGTTGACTCCTGATTTTCATCAATGCACTGAGGTGAAGAAAGAGAATGGTCTTGTTTTGAGGACGTGCACACGTCTGAGGAAGTGGCATTACGTCCACAACCATGACAGGCAAAATTTTAAAGCTGTCCCCCAAGTTCCTGCCCCTGGTTATTCTAATGACTTATCCAGGTCTCTCCAGGAAGGCTCTGTGCAGATGGAATTAAGTTGACTCATCAGCTGACCCTAAAAAGAGGGGATTGTCCTGGATTATCTGGGTGGGGTCACAGGGGTCACACAAGCCATTAAAAGCAGAAGGGGAAAGCAAACGAGTCCATTGGAAAGGTAATGGAGAAGTGGAAGTCAGAGGTTCCAGGCACAAGGAGGGTTTGCTGTCTGGCTCTGGGATGTGGGGCCACATGCGAGACCCAGAGAGAGGCTGTGGGAGCTAGAAGGCTGTTCCCCACCACAGCCAGCAAAGACGGGACCTCAGTCCTACAACCGTAAGGAGGTAGGTTCTGCACCCAAATGGGCTTGGAAGTGGCCTCTTTCCAAGGCTCCCCATAAGCGCCTACCTAGCCAAGACATTGAGTTTGGACTCCTGAAACCCACAGCAGAGAAACCAGCCAAGCTGACCTGGGCTTCTAACCCAGAGAGCTGGGCGATAATAAACGTGTGCTGGCTGAAGCAGCAAAGTCTGTGGTAATAGCTATGACTGCAGTAGAAAACGAATACAACAACTTGCTCTTAAAGGGTTCACAAAAATAATGCTAGCAGCTGACCTGGGCTTCTAACCCAGAGAGCTGGGCGATAATAAACGTGTGCTGGCTGAAGCAGCAAAGTCTGTGGTAATAGCTATGACTGCAGTAGAAAACGAATACGACAACTTGCTCTTAAAGGGTTCACAAAAATAATGCTAGCATATGTGTGCATGTGTGTGTGTTTGTGTGAGTGTGTGTGTGTGTTAGGGAATGATAAAGCAAAATGGTTTGGGGGAAATTATGCAGGAATCCTTTGTATTACATTTACAACCTCCCTCTAAGTCTGAAATTATTATTATTATTATTTTTACATGGGCAGGCACCTGGAATCGAACACAGGTCCTCTGGCATGGCAGGCAAGCATTCTTGCCTGCTGAGCCACCGTGGCCTGCCCAGTCTGAAATTATTTCAAAATAAAAAGCTAAAAATTGTACAGGTTATAGTCACAACCCAAATATCATAATATTTAAACTAATGATTTAATAAACAGCTAAATTAAATCAAACATTTCTAAAACATCTTCTGGATGAAAAAAAGCCTTGCAAACTTTGGGTATGCAAAATTAATAGCCATGAGGTACTATTTTTCAAAACTTACTAAAAATGGCCAAAATTTTACCCTAAAATAAGCAGCCTCAAATCCTTTATTATTAAATAAGAAACAATAAAAAGAAATGAACAAACTATTTAATTGTTCAGTTCAAAATAACACTGAGCTATTTAAGGAGGGAAGAATTAATAGAGTTAAAATAAAGAAGTGATAAAATTTTTTAAAAAAGCTAAAAATTGTTCTGAAAACTGGTTCTTTGAAGAGGCAAACTCTGGATAAGAAAAATCAAGAGACGAGAGGAAAGACGCAAATGCATTATGCTAGTCTTAAAGCTTACTGCAAAGTCAAGACTAGAGAAGAGTTAAGAATATTATACACATTTTTATGTACAATTCTGTAGTAATAAATTAGGAAATGTCAGTGCAATGGGAATTTTTTCAATGAAAATATTAATTGCAAGCTTGAATTAGAAGTTTAAAACTTAAATAAAACTGATCTAACACCAAAGGCCAGCTTATCAACTCTGATACAGGAATTAGAGATTGTACTCAGTATTAAGCTTTACTAGTAATTCAAAAGTACAGGCCATTGTGAGATCCTGGAAAAGCAAGGAGAAGTAAGACTGCCAGCGCAATTCCTAAGTTTTTGTTCATCAAGATTGATCATATAAGACTTTCAGTCATGTATATGGGGCACTGCTTTCATAAAGAAAACTATTTCCATCATGAAATAGCTCATTTTATAGTCCAATAATTACATGTCTGATACTGACTTTACCAAGGGCCTATGTCTTATAAATCTAGAGTCTACTTTTGTTTACCACATGCAACTTAGTCTAGGAACAACCTGCTAAAAGCATTCTAAGGATAAGGGTTCCGTTACCTTTCTGTTAGTAAATGCCATGAAGAAGTTCAATTAGCATGCTCAATGGAGATTCGACTGTGTCAATTTTTTCTTTGTCTCCCCTGGGTTCCCAAGGGGGGGAGAATGGGTTAAAGATCAACAGCTAACTGCTTCTTTCTGAATATCTGCGTCTTCTTTTAGGTCTGTTTTTTTGGCAGGCATCTGTTTAGCACTCATTTTTCACTCTCAAGAGTACTCCACTTTGGAAAACAAACTCCCTGGATATCCTACCTATGACATATCATAGAAGATATAAGAAGCTATGTACTTTGATGACCAAATAATGTCTAAAATTTAAAGAAAAATTCTTTTTAGCATATATGTTCTAGTTTGCTAGCTGCTGGAATGCAACGCACCAGAAACGGATTGGCTTTTAATAAAAGGGGATTTATTTTGTTAGTTCTTCAGAGGAAAGGCAGCTAACTTTTCACTGAGGCTCTTTCTTACGTGGGAAGGCACAGGATGGTCTCTGCTGGCCTTCTCTCCAGGCCCCTGGGTTCCAACAACTTTCCCTGGGGTGACTTCTTTCTGCATCTCCAAAAGCCTGGGCTGAGCTGCAAGTGCTGAGATAAGGAACGCCGAGCTGCTTAGGCTGGGCTACATTGTGCTCACTCATTTCAGCACCAGCCAATTAAGTCAAACGTCATTCATTGCAGCAGGCACGCCTCCTAGCCGACTGCAGATGTAATCAGCAACAGATGAGGTTCACGTACCATTGGCTCTTGTCCGCAGCAACAAAACTAGGTACGTTCATCTGGCTACATTGACAACTGAATCTAATACCACAATATGTTACTCTAGAGTGTAGCTTTCCAGTTGTTTGCTTTATATAGTGAGACTAACCCTGATACCGAGAAACAACAAATAGTGCACGAAAAGGAATTACTACAGACCAATAAGTTTATTGGCTCTTGTAACATGGCCAGATTCAGGGAGTGAGTGATCCAATAAGAAATCTGCCTCTGGTTCTGTCCTGGCTTCTGCCTTCTGCTGTGTTGGCTTCACCTTTGGGCAGGCACACTTCATGTGGTGGCAGAGACAGTCCCTGGGGGTTCCCAATTCACAGGATCCTTGGGACCTGAACTCTCAGAAGAAGAAAGGTAAGCAGTCCTGGAGAAACCATTGTGATCAGTCTTCCTTGAGTCCGTCATCACGTGGTGACCTCATTTTAATTCCATCGGGAAGGACCCTATTTCCAGGAGGGGTCACATTCACAGGTGCTAGAGGTACTAGAGGTTAGGACTTCAGTGTATCTCTTTGGGGACGCAAACACCATAGGAACATATGCATTCAGCAGTGGCAAAGAGTTTCGTCTAGTTTGATCACTGACGGACCTCCAACATCTAGCACAGTGCCTGTCGTTTGTAATACTTAATAAATAATTTGCAAAGCGATTTAGTAACAGCAGACCTTGGCGTTTCCTTCACTAAATGCAATAATGCATTTGTGCAATTGCAATAATGTAATAACAGCCCCTCCACCTGAGGACAGGCAACAGAATAATCCAGGGTCAAGAATTTGGACGAGAGTAACAGGCTGTGTATCATATCAATGCTTCACAATGTACTAACTTTGTGATTTCAATGAGTTAAACTCTCTGGTTTTGGTTTCCTAGTCTGCAAGATGGGACTAACAATAGCAGTGACCACCTTTTGCAAAGATTAGGTGCAATGGTGTCTCTTGGACAATACCCAAACACTTCATAAATGTTGGCTGTTATGGTGGTTAGTATCTGACACCCCAGCTGCCTCTGTGGCTGAGGGTCAGAAAAGAGCCCCATCGATACATATAGCATAAATGTGAAGCCCACTTTTTGATTATTTACCTCATTTTTATGGCAAGTTGCTGAGGCAGTTGTCTCCTAAAGCTATCACCTTCCTGAATGGACCACTTCATCTCCAGTTGCTAACAGTGGAGTAGCCTGTTAGTCTGTTCTCTTCAGAAGTCAACAAATAAATGAGCATAACTAATACTTTTCTAATTTGTTAGCAGTAAGAGGAATTCTATGTAAAGTCTTATTTAATTTGATGCTACAATAATCTTGTTAGGTAGGAAGGCATATATTTTTATAATTCCCATTTCATAGATGAGGAAATCGATGTCCTCAATATCACATTCCTGTACCTAGCGTCATTGGGATTTCATCGAGCTTCTTGGATTGTAGTGTCATCCTACCCCTGTATACCATGTTGTTCCTCACAGCCATTAGTTTAGGCATGCTTCTTCAATCCTCAGCTTTTGACCTCCCACCTTCCATCACCTTCAGTTTTCCAGATTGCAGGTGCTTGGGAACTCCTGCAGTCTGGCCTCCTCCATGCCCGTGGCAGTGCTGCTGGATTTTCTGCAAAGGATGTCAGGAAAGGTTGATGGTAGGAGCACCTCAAGACACTACTTTGATGATCATCCTTATGGTTCTAAAGCATTGAGTGTGTCAGGGTAGGATACTTCTACCCCTCATCACAAACACATAGAGATGGAAGGAAGTTTGGAAATTATTTAATGCCCTCACTTTGAATACAGGGCACTTGAGGTCCAGGTGGCCACTCTGGACCCTTCCCCAGGTGGTAAGATGCAGGAGAGCAGGGCCACGCAGAGTCCCTGGTGTTCAGCACAGTGTCAGCTAGATAGAAAGTCTTAGGAAATCCTCGCTGAATGCAGGAATGAGGAGATGTGATCTTGTCCAAGGTCACACAGACTAACTTCTAACTGTCAGCTATTCCACGATAGAGTCTCACTTCTCCACTATCCACGTATTATTCTGAAATTCCGAAGATTTAGAGATACATCATTAAATTATGATATTTTAGAAATAGAGCAGAACATAGTTTTTTCAATTTAAATTTTGTTTTAATCCTTTTTTTTAAATTTTAAGCTAGAGTCTAACAGAATAGGGGAATTTTTTTCTAAGCCCAAAGGAAAGACGTCGAGAGGTTAGAATTTGGAATGGAGTTGGGTGGCATGATTAGATTTTAGTGTTTCTCTGTATATAAGTCTCTGTCCATTATGATATGTAGACATGCAATTTATAGAAACTGCACCTCTTTATAAGGCTTCATTCATTTGCCAAATAGTCTATTATATTTAAACATTTAAATACAAATGTTTTCTATTTAAATATAATATTTATATTATATGGCCGAAGGGAATGTGTCAGAGGAATTAAGATTATGGGATAGGTAAAGAGTTAAGTAAATTATCTGTCTTTTATAAGATGACTGCATTTAATTGTATATTTTCATTTGATTTACAATATCCCATAGAATTTTTTCTTTTCTACATTTTCTTTCTTTGTTTCAATTTTTGTATTTTTAAAGTTTCTTATTTATATTCATTTTGGTTTTTGGTTATTAATATCTCAAAGAACTTTAAAGAGCTGAAACAATAAGAAGTAAAAGTAGAGAGTATATGGAAACACCAATTCTCTTCTGATTTTAATGAGATAATACTTTAAAAGTTCTCTTATAAAATAACTTGTTTTGAGAGTAATGGCTACAGGAAAATCAGGAAGTCAAAACTGATCAGACAACAGATGAAAGGAAAAACCAAATTTCTCACTCTATATAGCAGTTATTTAATGCATCCCAGAAGAGAAAACATTTATTCTGAAAACTATCTCAATGTTATGGTTCAAGTTAATAAAAAAAGCTTCAGTTTGTCTTCTTAAGTTTGCACATGCATCGCAATAAACACCCAGTGGGGGTAGAGGAAGGAACACCTGCTACTCTGAAGTCTTGGTCAAACAGAGTTTTCAGAGCAGCAGTTCTCATTAAAGCAAGAGGAAAGATGAATTGTAGGCAGTTTAGGAAAGAGCTTTTTCCCAAATGAAGACAGATTCGTATGAGAAGACTGACTCACCTCCATCCATGGTCATACCTCTAAGATATCTCATGCTGTTTTTGGTCATGAAAAGCTCTGCATAAAGCTGTCTGCCCCGCTGAGCTGAGAGCCCTTGGGAGAGGGGGCCATGGTGTGCCATTTTTATCACCCCAAATGCCTTTCCATCAGAGGCAATCAGTACATGTTTGTGCAATGCATAATTAATTCATTGTCACATTCTCCAGCCTCTTCTCTTCTAAACAGTGTATTTGATGGGTTCCCCTTTATGTGATTATTTCCTTGAGATGAGTCCCAAGTCAGGTTGGGTTCCCTATATGTAGAAACAGCTTCTTGGAGAGAATATTTGGTCATTTAATAAGTGAGAGATGTCTGCTGTAGTGTTTCATCAGGCTGATATTGGTATTGCTCTCTCTGCCAAGATGCATGTGAGTGTAAGACATATTTTCACAGTGTCTTAATGAATTTCTGCCTTTTTTTTGGACCTATGGGCCAAATGTCAGAGGACTGGTCACCATGTCCATCATGACCACACTGGGGACAAATGTTCCTTCTCATTGTCCGTCTCATGAGCCAGAAGCACCCCACGACGTGGCTCATGCCTGGCTGTTTGGCAGCAGTGCTAGTTCCCCAGTAGCTGAGGAACCCACGTTGGCTTCCTCCATGGACTTCATCATGTTTGAGCCTCTCCTTGTCTCTGTCTCCACTTTCACTGCTTCTCCTGCTGCCAACAAACTTTTTTGTTTCCATTGTTTCACGACTTCCTCCCACTGCCCTCTTCTGTATTATAGCTCTGCTTCTGCCTATTTCCTTTGCATGTCTCGAATTTATATTCCCCAAATAAAAAAAAATCCTCATTGGGGGTGCCTTTGGGTGATTTGGCCCTAGGACTTCTGATGGAAGACTGCCTTTGATTCAGGCACCAATCCTTGGCCCAATCAGCTGTGGCCAGGTGCTGGGGCTGTGTGGTCTAAAGCCTGACATAAAAAACAGAATTAAGTAAAAGTGTCTGGTCAATAGCTGTTGGATCCTTTTAGTAATACTGTTCACCAGTGGTGATTAGTGGTGTGCCACCTTCCAACAACTTTGACAACCTATGAGTTGTTATGACAAAAGTAATCTAAGACATAATTTTGCCTCACTTACTTTTATTAACAAGTAGACCCAAAGCAGATGTACATCTGAATTTTTTGATCTTAGTTAAGTCTTTTTTTTATGGGTCCTTGGATACAAACGGCGGCCACATGTAGACCCTGAGGGGGCAAAGAACTGATAACTTTAGTGTAGAGCCCTTGTTAAGTGGACAGACGCAAACCAAAAGGAGCTCCAGATCTAGACAACTACTTCATATGTGTTAAGCTACCAGGTTTACCAGATTTTTATACCATCATGCAAGGGTGATGAAACCTGTGAGAACTTTGTTTTAATTGCATTTCTTGAATATCTTTCATTTCACCAATGAAAATTTGCTTATTAGAGAAATTTCTATGACAGATTTATGTACCCATGCTTTAAAATCTTCCTACAGCTACCTCTGAAATAAGGATTTAGATTAGGTAAGTACCCCTAGACACTAGGTTAAAATGAACTTTTATGCACACATATACACACATCATGCTTCAATCTTTAGTTAAAAATATGTCACACCTGGTGGGGACCACCTTAGCTGCTTGTAAAATTTTCAAAAAAAGGCGACGGTAGCAGGCATTTAAAGAATGTCCATTTTATACCAATCTTATCCAAAAAAGAAATGAAATTTTCATGGCATGGCTTATTACTGTGTATGACGTAGATGTATACCTCAGTGGAACAGAGGGGCAATGGCCTGGGTTGAAGCACAAATCTACCTGCAGCTTTGTCCATTTTGAAAATTACAAAAAATTATTTACATCTTTTTTTTCCTGATTCTAAATTTCTATAGATATCACAGGCAGTTTTCCACCCTCGTCATACAAAAATGTGTGATAGCATGGGGAAAAAGGCCGCATATCGGTTTCACATGCCAGTCATTAATTTAATGATATTTGGAAATATTAATTACATTTAATAATACAATTAAGAAGTGAGAGGACCTCTGTAGTGTTCAAATATTCCCAGGAGTAGTGGGGAAATGAGTGAGTGACTCCTGGGGCTGGATGCACTAACTTGGCAGTGTATTCCAGGAAACTAACAACCTGGGGACATTTGTTTCAGATTGCATTGACACCAGAGATAATTAAAAAGCCTATTTCTTCTACTGCATTAAAATCTTTACCTATTTCAAGTTAGCTATTATGGCTCCCTTTTCCTTCTTTAAGCTGAACATCCTTGGTTCCTTAAACCTTTCCCCATAAACGATGATCTCCATCCACGGTGTTCTGGATTCCCGCGCAGGACTGGTGCACGCTCACCACTCCTCCTCTGAAACTGTGGCCACAGGCTCTACCCAAGATCTAGGTGGGGAATGAGCAAAACTGGGTCCACCTAGAACCGACATCTCCTTTTGTTCTTGAACCTCTTTTCACATGACCCCGTACCATACTCAGTCGGGCTCTGGTCAGTGAATGAGGCCACAGTTTCCTTTGGAACTTTAAGGTTTACAAACCTTAAAACACTTTAATTATTACAGATGGCTGTTAAGAGGTGCGATTCTTGTGAAGAAGGCAAATGCATAACAATAAGATACTTACTCATTTGCTTTACCTTAGATTTAGACCATCACTTCAGATTGCCATGGGTTTTATTGTTGTTTTTAATCAAACCTACACATTTGTTCCCACTGCACTTTTTTATCTTGAATGATGTGGCAAACAGACCATCCTCTGTCAAGACTTGTCTCCAAGTGGCATTTCACCAGAGACCTCATTCCATCGCCATGTTACTCTGTTAATCAGCTCACTGAAACTTTTATGGATCCACCTGATGCCACAACCATCCAACCTCTGTAAGAACGGTTTCTGTTAGTAAACAAGGATAGTGCAGTGAAGTGCACTTAATGTGATTTTATTCCATCTTAGGTAGTTTTCATGTCTGTAGGAGTGTAGGTCTGAAATAACAATGCAATTGATGAGAACACCAGGATCAATGTATACACTTTCACTGTCAGACACTCTTTCTAGAGTGATCAAATGACAAAGCCACATGAAGATGTGCTGACAAAACGAGGATGAGGGAACACTGTGGGAAACTGCAGAGTTGTTGCTACAAAATGGTTTAAATGAAAGATTGATAGAGCCCCAGAGAGGGTGGGAAGAATTAGAAGCAGAAGGTATGGTTGGTCAGCTTTGAAACAAAGGAAAGGAAAGCCTGGTTTACGACTGTGCACAGTTAAGGGCCAATGACTATTGTTCAGACTTATGCTCTGAATAGTGCTTTCTCCAGTCCCTTCTCCAGCTGCATGTGGCTTAGGAATGGATAATGTAGGAGGATTGAGGCAGGTATTTGTTTAAAGGAATGAAGAGGAGAGGAATGAATGGGAGGCTGGTATCAGAGACAAAGTTATGCGGGTTGCTGTGAGTGTTCTTAGAAGCTGAGAACAAACTTGGGATGGATAAAAAGGCATACAAAGGAAAGGAGTCTAGGGGAGAACTCATAATTAAGGGAGAGAAGAAGACAGAAGAATTAGGGAACAGATGAATGCTATTATCCAACTTAAAAATGGGTTAGTAAATATAAGATTCCCAGATTAGGGTGAGAATGAGAGATCAGGAGATTACACCTGTTGAACTGTCCCTTAGAATTTGGGCAAGTGAATTTACAAAGGGAACTATTTCGTGTGTTAGCCTAGGAGTGACGGAATACAAGAACCCAGATCTTGGCGTCACCACCAATGTGGCTTTGTCGTTTTTTTTTCATAGACCAGCTTCACTCTTCCTTTTCCTGCTTCTATTTTTGGAGACTTAGGCACTCCTATCCTATAATTAAATTAGATCACAGCATAAAAGGAGACATTTCAGATTAAAGAATGTACCTCACTAAAGGAGGTTCTTTGGTTTAAGACGATATTCTTCATTTATATCATGAATTGTACTAACTGCTTTCACCAACCAATTGTATACTAAAATATCATGAAGTTGGGTATGTTTTATTTCTTTTTGGTTTATTAGAATACCATTTTGGCAAAGAGGTGTATTGTTTACTAGGCTTAACTGAGGTAATTATTACTTTTCACACACAAGAGGAAAAACAAAGGTGAAGTCATAGACCTTATCAAGAAATTCGATAAATCATAATTTATCATAATTGTCATAATGTCTATGATCAACTGCCTTGCACTGCTTGACAGCTATTCTCTGCAAAAAATCTTCATCTTCCTTTCAGATAAAAATGAAAGTAAAATCATATCAGAGTAAGTTTGGACAATTCTCGTTAAATTAGCATTAAGCTCTTGAGAGATTTGTGTAACGAATTGGAACGGTTCACACTTCACTCCTAAGTTTTTTATTGGCAGTGCTGTCGGTCAGGAATAACACGACGAAGAGTTATTTCCTTGTTGAAAAAATTGTAGAAGTGAATTTGAACACACAGAAGCAAAATTTGCGCGATCAGCCTGAAGGAAATGAGAGGAGCGTGTGGGCGGCGGGCGAGTGACGTCAGCCCGCCGGGAGCCGCCCCCGCCTGTGGCGACCAGCTGGCCCGGCCACCTGTGCAGTCGGAGAGAAGGGGGTTGAGAGATTTGGGCACCGCCGTGGGAATCGAATCGAGTCTTTGCGTCGCAGAGTGTTCAGTGGTAGCAGAAATCTTAGGGATTAAATTCCCATGAAAAAGAATATTCTCCTGAATTCATTTTTGTTGGTTATAGAAATAGGTAGTGTCTCTAAGTGTGCCTGTGTCTTCACATCAGATGTGAAGTCAGTTAAAACTTCAACGATGCGCGCTCTCTCTCTCTCTCTCTTTTTTTTTTTTGCATTTCATTATTTATTTAGATGTTTAAGCTTTTTGCAAGCTGGTGAATTTGTCAGTACAAATTATTTTGCCAACAGAACTAGAGCTGCATATTCCCAGACAGTATAAATGCATGGTTGAAATAACACTAGTCCACATCACCGTTTTATCAATTACGTCATAAAACAAATTATCAAGTATCCAAATATTAAGTTTCATAGCAAAAGGCATATAAAATATTAGATGTCTGCTGAATCATTAGCAGGAACCTATTTCTTTTTTTGCAGGAGAGGTTGGGAAGAGAAGGAAAAAGATCACACTTCAAATAAAAATAATAGTATGCAAACAACTTCCAATAGATATGGAAAAAAATTACAAGAATTTCAGAAACTTGATTAAGAATGGTTGTAGCTACCCTAACAAAGCATCTCTACCTCTTAAAAATATTTACTAGATTAAAGAACATATTTTACCTATTCAGCACAAGACAAAAGCAACATTTTACTAAAAATATTTAATACCCTTCCTATTATTTGTTGGGCCTTCCCAAAGTTGCTCCCCCCAAATGCAAACATTAATTAATTGTAAGGCTTTTTTATTTGGAGACATTAAAAACATGTGCTTCCGTACAATGTAGATTTTCAAAATGGAGCTTTTCTCTGACATCACACAATGATATATAGATAGGCATGGCTGGGGGCTGTGCTCATGCGCAGATCTGGGAGTGCTGTAAACTGCTGTACACATGCACAGAGCTGGGGTGAAGGGTGGAGTTGCACGACTGTATGGGTTGGGGGCAGGTGTAACCTGGATATGGAGGTAAGCGCCTGCAGCCTTTCTGCACTGGTGACCCCCTGCAGCCGGTAGGGGCAGGAAGGTAGGGCTCGGGAGGGGCAGAACAAGACTGCACTTTTGCAGGAGAGGTGCATTGGGCTGGGGCAGGGGTGGGCATGCTTGTGGTGGGGGTGTGGGCTGGGTACACACATGGGGGTTGGTGGGATGGGGGCGCTTGGAGTGCAGGGAGGGAGTGGGTGACGGGGTTCAGATGCGTGGGGTGTGGGGTGGGTCGTGGGTCACGGGGCTGCACCCAGGAGGGTAGTGTATTCAAGGAACACAGCTTGGCTTACTTCCTAGTCCCTGTCTCCCCGTCTGAGCACTCCAGAGGGCTCCAGGTTTTTGTGCTAGACTGTTTGCACCAACCAGACTGTCTCCTGTTCTCTGCTTCTCAGTTAACTCAGCTTTTGCAAGCAGGGCCTCCCTACGTGGTGCAGAAAACCCTGGAATCACCATCTCAGTCACCCTCTCATCCCTTGTCTAGGTGTTCCTTGAGCAGGGGTGAACACGACCCATCATATTCCACCATCTTCCTCCTTTTACCCTGTATTCTGATTTCCCTCGGTCCCAACCAGATCGGCTTCATTCTTATCTGTATTTGAAGCCTGATCTCTTTTTTTAGCTTCTTTAATAGTTGCTGTCGGGAGCAACATTGACTTTCATAGCTGCATAACTCCAACTCTGAATCTTAGGCATCACATAGGTACCGAAAATACTGGGGAAATATGAGGTTATACACATAGAGCACAACATCTTAGAATCTGGAAATAAGATTAAAGTCTAGGAATAAATTTGACTTCTGTGAGAGCTTACAGTCTAGTCCCTAATTTTCTTATAAATATTTTCTAAAAGAGACCATACAGTCTTTATCCTTTTGTTTCTGGCTTATTTTGCTCAACATAATGTCCTCACGTTTCATTTGCCTCATTACATGTCTCTTGACTTCACTGCTTTCTGTTACCATACAACATTCCATCATGTGTGTACACCACTGTTCACTCTTCTGCTCGTCAGCCATCGTCCCCTCCAGCTACCTCCATCCATTGGGTATTATGGATAATGTTGCCATAAACATCAGTGTGAAAATGTCTATTCAAGTCTCTGCTTTCAATTCTTTCAAATATATTCCCACTAATGTGAGTGCCTAATCATATGGCGAGCCTATATTTAGTCTCCTGTGGATCTACACATTCCCCTCCAGAGGGGCTGCCCATTCTGCTACCCTACCAACATTGAATAGGGACACCTTTCTCTCCACATTTTCTCTAGCACGTGAATCTTTATGTTTGTTTGTTTATTTAATTTGAATCTGCAGATTCTGTGAAGATGCATCTGCATAGCATATATTCTATCCATATAAGACAGCATTGTCTCACAGCATTCTTACTTATGTGTAGAATGATCATCACTCTCAATTTTAGAAAGTTTTCATTGCTCCAAAGAGAAAAGTAACAGGTAGACATACCCACACCAAAGAGAAGACAACCCTTAAGTCTTATATCCCCCAATTATTTGCTTATAATATTCTTGTGGTACTAGTGATGCATTCCTGTTAAATATAGTCCATAGCATGCAATAGGTATTTTCCCCCATGTCACTTTATTTTTAACTTTTTGTGTAAGTGTCGTACTTTTTGAAGTAGTTCTTGCAAGAACTTATTCATATTTATAGTGCTAATTGACGAGATACTTGACTTTAAACAACCCCTTTCAATCTTATTCTCATTTAATATAGCACTATTACTTGTAATCCCACTAATGTACTACAAATACCTCTATCCACGCCCATACATTTAAGATCAATCTCTTTAACAAGTCTGTACATATTAGGTAACTGCTCCCCCTTCTCTAGCTTCTATCTATCTCTAGGTTCCCTATATTCTACTTTTTAAGATTCTGGGCTTATATTTTCTAAAGGTTTCATATTAGTGAAACCATATAGTTTCTATCCTCTTGTGTCTGGCTTATGTCACTCAGCATTATGTCCCTCAAGGGTCATCCATGTTGTCAAATGTTTCAGGACCTCATTTCTTTTTATTGCTGCATAATATTCCATCATATATATATATATGTATCTAGGAATATGGTGTATATATATATATATATATATATATATATATATGTATCTAGGAATATGATATACATATATATATATATATATATATTTAGAAATATATGTATCTAGGAATATCTATGGTATATACACCATAGTTTGTTTATCCACTCATCTGCTGATAGACACTTGAATTGTTTCCATCTTTTGGCAATTGTGAATAATGCCACTCTGAACATTGGTGTGCATATGTCAGTTTGTGTCACTGCTTTCAGATTTGGATATATATGATACAGTGGAATTGCCAGCTGATGGAGTAACTTGACATTTAGTTTTCTGAGTACTTCCAAACTGTTCTTCCACAGGGGCTGTACCATTTTACATACCCACTAGGCGTGGATAAGTTGTCCAATTTCTCCACTCCTCTCCAACATTTGTGGTTTCCTGTTTGTTTAATGGCATCCACTTTTATAGGTGTGAGATGAGATCTCATTGTGGTTTTAATTTGCAGTTCCCTAATAGCTAATGAAGATGAACATCTTTTCATGTGGTTGTTAGCCATTTGTATTTCCTCTTTGGAAAAAATGTCTCTTCATATCTTTAGCCCATTTTAATTGGGTCATTTGTTCTTTTGTTGTTGAGTTGTAGTATTTCTTTACATATACTGGATATCAAACCCTTATCAGATATATGATTTCTAAATATTTTCTTCCATTGAGTTTGCTGCCTCTTCACCTTTTTGACAAAGTCCTTTGAGGCACAGAGCATTTGATTTTGAGGAATTCCCATTTATCTATTTTTTATTTTGTTGTTTGTGCTTTGGGTGTAAGGTCTATGAAGCTACCTAAGCTACTATGTCTTGAAGATGTTTCCCTATATATTCTTCTAGGAGTTTTATGGTAGTGGCTCTTATATTTAGGTCTTTGATCCACTTTGAGTAATTTTTGTATAGGGTGTGAGGTAGGGGTCCCCCTTCATTCATTTGGCCCCATTTATTGAAAAGATTATTGTATCCCATTTCAATGGATTCCCCTGTGAAGCCATCTGGTCCTTGGCATTTCATTGTAGGAAGGTCTTTGGTGACTGATTGAATCTCTACTTGTGATTGGTTTGTTGAGGTCTTCTATTTCTTCTTGAGTCAAAAATAAATTGACGATAAATCTGGTGGTCTATTTCTGAGCTCTCAATCCAACTCCATTGACCAATAAGTCCATCTTTGTGCCAATACCATGCTGTTTTGACCACTTGGCTTTATAATAAGCTCTAAAATCAGAAAGTATAAGTCCTCCCACTTCATTCTTCTTTTTAAGGGTGTTTTTGACAATTTGAGTCCTCTTTCCCTTCAAATTAATTTGGTGACTGGCTTTTTCAAGTCTGAAAAGTAGATGGTTGGAATTTTGACTGGGACTGCATTGTCTCTGTGAATCAATGTGGGTGGAATTGACATCTTCATGACATTTAGCCTTCCCATCCATGGACATAGAATGTCTGTCCACCTATTTAGGTCTTCTTTGATTTCTTTTAGCAAAGTTTTGTTATTTTCTGTGTAGAGGTCCTTTACATCCTGGGTTAAGTTTATTCCTAGGTACTTGATTCTTTTAGTTGCTATTGTGAATGCAATTTTCTTCTTAATTGTCTCCCCAGTTAGGTCATTATTAGCGCACAGAAACATTACTGATTTTTGAACATTAATCTTGTATCCTGCCACTTTGTTAAATTTATTTATTAGCTCAAATAACTTTGTCATGGATTTCTCAGGATTTTCCAAATATAAGATCATGCCATCTGAAAATAATGAGTGTTCTAGAACTTCCTTTCTGGTTTGGGTGCCTTTTATTTCTTTTTCTTGCCTGATTGCTCTAGCTTTGTAGAATTGCTCAACATTCTAGCACAATGTTGAATAATAGTGGTGACAGTGGGCATCATTGTCCAATTCCCAGTCTTAAGCGGAAAGCTTTCAGTTTCTTGCCATTGAATGTGATGCTGGCTGTGAGTTTTCCATATATTCCCTTCACCATATTTCTACCTTTTGAAGTGTTTTTATCAGAAAAAAATGTTGAATTTTATTGAAGGCTATTTCTGTGACAATCAAGATGATCATGTGATTTTACCTTTCAATTTGTTAATGTATTGTGTTACATCGATTGATTTTCTTATGTTGAACCCCCCTTGCATGCCTGGAATGAACCCTTCTTGATTGTGGTGTATTATATGTTTAAAGTACTGTTGGATTTGATTTTCTTGGGAATTTTTGCATCTATATTCATTAAGGAAACTGGCCTTTAGTTTTCCTTTCTTGTAGTATCTTTATCTGGTTTTGGTATTAGAGTGATGTTAGCCTCTTAAAATGTGTTTGATAGTGCTCCTTTTTCTTCAACTTTTTGGAAAAGTTTGAGCAGGAATGGTGTAATTTCTTTTTGGAAGAGTTTGGCGAAATTCCCCTGTGAAGCCATCTGGTCCTTGGCTTTTCATTGTAGGAAGGTCTTTGATGACTGATTGAATCTCTTTACTTGTGATTGGTTTGTTGAGGTCTTCTATTTCTTCTTGAGTCAGTGTGTGATGTTCATGTGTTTCTACGAAATTGTCCATTTCTTCTAAGTTGTCTAGTTTGTTGGTTTACAGTTCACAGCATTCTCTTATAATTTTTTAAAAATTTCTTTGGGATCCATAGTAATGGCCTTTTCTAATTTCTGATTTTGTTTATTTGCATCTTCTCTTTACTTTGTCAGTCCAGCTATGGGTTTGTCAATTTTCTCAAAGAACCAACATATGGTTTTATTGCTTTTTTGTTCTCCAGTTCATTTATTCCTGCTTTAATATTTATTTCTTTCCTTCTATCTGCTTTAGGGTTAGTTTGCTGTTCTTCTAACTTCTTCAGTTGTTCAGTTAAGTCTTCGGTTTTAGCTCTTCCTTCCTTTTTAATGTATGCGTCTAGAGCTATAAATTTCCCTCTCAGCACTACCATCACTGCATCCCTTACCATTTAATATGTTGTATTTTCATTTTAATTTGTCCCCAGATATTTACCAATTGCTCATGCAATTTCTTCTTTGACAAACTGGTTAAGAGTGAGTATTTAGTGGTTATATATTGACGATTATTGATTTCCAGCTTCATTCCATTATGGTCAGAGAAAGTGCTTTGAATAATTTCAATCTTTTTAAATTTATTGAGACTTTTTTTGTGTTGCAGCACATGATCTATCCTGGAAAACATTCCGTAAGCACTAGAGAAGAATGTATATCCCGGTGTTTTGGGATGCAAAGATCTACATATGTCTGTTAGGTCTAATTCATTTATCATGTTGTTCAGGTTCTCCATTTCCTTATTGATCCTCTTTCAGGTTGTTCTATCTATAGAAGAGAATAGTGCATTGAAGTCTCCCACCACTATTGTGAAAATGTCTATTGCTCCCTTCAGTTTTGCACTGTTTGCTTCGTGTACTTTGGAGCTCCTTGATTGGGTGCACAAATGTTTATGATTGTTATTTCTTCTTCATGAGTTGTCCTTTTTATTAACATATAATGTCCTTCCTTGTCTCTTATGCCACCTTTGACTTTAATGTCTATTTGGTCTGTAAGTAGTATAGGTACCCCTGCTTTCTTTTGGTTACAACTTGTGTGCAATATTTTTTTTTCCATCTTTTCAATTTCAATCTATTTGCATCCTTGGGTCTAAGGTGAGTCTCTTGTTAATAGCATATGGGCGGATTATACCTTTTAATTTGTTCTGCCAATTTGTATCTCTTAATGGAGCGTTTTATCCATCCACATACAGTTATTACTATAAAGATACTACTTGGACCAGCTATCTTATCTGTTGGTTTTTATTTTTCAGATCTATTTTTCCTCTCTCTCTTTATATCCTTTGATACTCTTACTAATGCTCTTCAATTCTTTGGTCTTCTCCAGACCTCTCTCTCCTGTCTTTTTTTTTTTTTTTTTCCAGCTGACAAAACTCCCTGTTTAGTATTTCTTGCAGGACAGGTCTCTCGTTAGCAAATTATCTCAGCATTTGTTTGCCTGTGAATATTTTAAACGCTCCCTCACTTTTGAAGGACAGTTTTGTTGGATAAAGAATTCTTGGCTGACAATTTCTCTTTTTCAGAATCCCAAATAAGTCATTCCATTGTGGCCAATGAATAGTCCGAACTTAGTCTTATGTGACTTCCCTTGTGTGTGATTAATTACTTTTCTCTTTTAAGACAAGAAAGTCTTGAAGGACTTTCTCCTTCTCTTCAGTATTTGACAATCTCATTAGTATGTGTCTTGGAATGAATCTATTGGGGTTTATTGTATTTGGAGTTCATTGGGCTTCCTTGATCTGCATATTTCTTTTATAAGGGCTAGGCAGTTTTTTCCCAATTCTCTCTAAATATTCTTTGTAACCCTTTACTCTTTTCTTCTACTTCTGGGACACCAATGATTCTTATATTTGTGTGCTCCATGTTGTCCATCATTTCCCTGGGATCTAATTCAAAGTTTTAAATTGTTTTTGCCATTTGTTCTTTTGGGCATTCACATTCAATTACCCTTCCCTCTAGTTCATTTATTCTGTCTTCTGCATCTTTAAATCTGCTGTTGTTTGTCTCTAGTGTACTTTTAATTTGACCCACAGTATCCCTTGTTTCCATAAGATCTGCTATTTTTCTATTTACTCTTTCAAATTTACCTTTATATTCTTCTAGCGTGTTCTTGTTATCCCTTCACATCTTTAGCCATCTCGCTGAAGTTATTTTGGAGATTTGTATGTACAGCTTTATTGTTTCTCTCCTCTGGATTTTTAATTTGGTCATTTGGCTTGGTCATCTCTTTTTGCATCTTCATGTACTTTGTAATTTTCTGCTGATTTCTAAGCATTTGATTATCTTGGTGAAATTATTTTGAAAGTTGATTTCTATCACTCACTTAAGATTTTATATTTGATTGTGTTTGTGTTGATGGTCAGAGAAGTTGTTTTCCAGAGTGCACTTTCCTTCTCTTCCCAGTGGCTGGCACCCCTGGGCCACCTCTGACCTACAACCCACCTCTCCTGAACTGTGGCAGCATGCTGGGCTGGGACCCAACCAGGCTACAGTCCAGCCAAAGCCACCATTCTCCATGTGTGCCGGTAGTCACTGACTCCAGGGGTAGGGAGTGGACACTGTACACACTGAGTGAGACCCCATGTGGGCACAATGTGTCTGGTGCCTCCCAGGTTCTTGTGTGGAAAGGTCTCAGATTGCAGGACTGGAAGTTTCCACTTCATCAGCCAGCAGCTGGCCAGGGGGTAATCTGCTTTTAACTGGCCAGTAGAACTGGGCTTGTATTAGGGTACTGCTGTGACAGTTGGGTTGGCTGTATTTCTCAATCAAAATAGAGCCAGGTACTCATGCAGGTGTGTAGACGGGCTCTGACTGCACACAGGTAGGGGGCTGGAGAGGCTCTAGTAAGTCCTGCAGTTTCCCCGCACTTTCTGGCCTGCCCAGCAGATGGTGCTCTTCAGTGATTTAATTGTCTTCAGAAGCTGTTTCTGAAGCCCAGGCAGCATCTGACCAGGTGGACCTGAATTATCTCCGAGTCTGGAGGCCTCTGACCAGCCAGGTTTGAATTCTCTCCAAGCTCTGACTGAGTCTGACCAGGTGGGGCTGAATTCTCTCCAAGTCCAACTGCATCTGACCAGGTGGGGTTGTAGCTGTGAATTCCTGTGCCCTCACTTTGCCAGCTGAAATCTGATCCATATATGGTGGTGCTCCCCACTTTACTCGGGGTGGACATCTTCACCAGCCACCCCCGTGGCTGGATCAGACCTCCTACTGCTGTTTCCCTCAGGGATGGAGGAGGGGTACCAGAACATATGGCTGAAAACACAGTCTCTGTTAATCTTTTCTCAGACTCTTTATTCCTACTGATCTGGCCCTTGAAATGCCTTTCCCTGTCCCCCGGGTCCCCAAACACTTGATTTGGGTTGTCTCAGCCTGGCTGCTTGCCTCTTTGGGGAAGATTTTGCGGTCCCCTCCCTAGTCCTTCATTTTGTAAAACTCCTCCATGCTTCCCTTTTGTATTCCACCCTCCCCCACGGCTTAAGTCCTGCCGTGGGTCCCTGTGGGCTTGGGTCTCTGTGCCTGGATACAAGTGGGGCTGCCCCACTGCTGTGAGGGGTTTTATCGCCTGTGTCCCTGGAGGGTGGTGGGAAGGATCCCGGCTGCTGACTCTGTGCCCTTCCCAAGCTGTGTGTGACGGAGTGAAGGGGAGGAGAGAGCACTGGCTAATCAGGGATGGAAGTTTCCTACCTGATATTTTTCTTTTTCTTCGATTCAGCTTTTGTAGAATCCTTCTCCAGTCTATACCTTTTCCCAAAGTTCTATGTAAATAGAAATAGTATTTTTCCCCATTGTATCTCTAAGGAAAAGTTACCAGTAGCGACTTATGTCACCATGTTGATCTCAACTAAAATAAAAAAAAATCAAATAGAATGATTTTGTGGTTACTTTGGTGTTCCCTCAATGCATCTAAGGGAGAGTTGCGACTGTCAGCTGCTGTTGGCTTACGGCTGCAGTCCGCACTGGGGAGTGTCCTGCCTCAGGCCGATGTGGATACAGAGGTCTGACTCTTGACTTCTATCTGGAAAGCACTGGATGGATCAGCCCAGTCCCAGGGCTTCTCTTAGGATTGGCTGGGGCCTCAGAGAGCTCCATTTTCCCCTTTTGGGAACTAAATAAATATCAAGGGTCAAACCCCTGTAGAGTCCAACTAAGGATATGCTGGGCTTGAGAAGAATATCGATCTAGCAAATATCTACAGGCTAGCGTCCAGAGTCATATGCAAAGCAGAGTGTTCTCAGACCTCAGAGGTGGTCTTGAGGTCTTTGGTTTCCACAGGTCAGACATGGTTCTGGCACAAAGTAATAGTTTGGGTTTCTAAGTGGGGTACATGGACATTACCTCATGTGGAGGGAGTACCATGAAGCTTCTCCATACACAGAAGGTTGCATGGCTTGTGTGACATGTTTCAGGAAACCGTGTACCATAAATCCATTGATTCCAGGTTTGCTTACCATAAAAACATTCAGTAGAAAAGGATTCTTCTGAAAAATTCCATTTGTCAGGAGGTTTACTTATCATTATGGTTACAAAGAGATCAGCCTGGGTGACCTGCCTGAGTTCTTTTCTGGCTATACCTCCCTGATAAAGTCCTGCTTTCTTAGGACCACTTGCATATGACGCCTATTTAACACCCCGGCAAGGACCCTGGGAGAGAGTGCAGACATACAGCTAGCCTGACCTGGAATTTTGGAAAAGTGATGGCTTTTTCTATTAGCTGAAGTAGAAATGCCAAAACCACCATAGTAGAAGGAAGGAATCTTAGAGGAATGGTCAGGAATGTACACTGTGTATGCAAGTGGTGGTTTGAAGCTGAGTGTACCCCAGAAAAATGTGTTCTTAAATTTAACCCATTCCGTGGGTGTGCACCCATTATAAGTAAAAGCCTTTGATGAGGTTACTAAGTTAAGTGTGGCCCACCTCAGTCAGGATGGGTCTTAATCATATTACTGGAGTCTTTTATAAGAAAAAGAAACTCAGAAAAAGAGAGAGAAAGCCAGAGACCAGGAGAGGCCGCTATCTGCATTGCATGTGATGAGGAGCTCAGAACCAGGGATCGCCGGCAGCCAGCCCCAGGACTCCAGTCTTCCAGAAAAAACCATCGCCTTGGTTGAGTACACCCATTGCCTGGTATTTGCTTGAGAGCCTCGGAACAGCTCAGAACACCCACAAGCTGGCGATGCTGTTGGAAGGGCCCAGAGGGCACTCCATTTACTACATGAATAAGTAATCCACTGGGAACTTCCTCTTTCAGCCCTGACGGAGTGACCGTGATTACCCTTTTACCCTAAGCAGCTATAAAAACAGACAAGATATATAAAGCAATGGGTGAGGGACATTGAAAAACACTTGCACAGGACTGAGGTCACTGAGAGAAGACGAGCTCTGTGATTGTCCCGGCTTTCCAGCCTGGAAGCAGTTTCCAGGCTGCAGGGCAGGGGGTTGAACCAATCAGAGCCTGGCAGTCTTGTAGCTGAGGAGTCATAGAGTGGACTTCATGGAGGTCAAGGCAGTTGAAATGTGCAGGTGCAAAATACCGGAGATGATGGCACTATCGAGGGAAAGAGAGTGTGTAAGATCTGCAGAGGCTTTCCTCTAAGTCATTGAGTGACTACTGATCTGGACATATGTGAGAGGAAATTATACAAGGCCAGGATAAGAGGGAAAAATGTCAGGGAAAGGGACAGAAAAATTCGTTTAGCCTCCACAGGACTGGAAATAGTTTATGCACTCATTAGCCAGAGTGAAATCCCTCGTACCACTTGGGGTGTCAGGTAGGTCCTCATATGGTGTGTCACACTACTAGTGGGGCTATCTCAGCTCTAGACTGAAGAAGACTCTGGATTCACCTTAGCTCTAATATGGCTTTAAAGAAAGTCCTGGAAGGATGCAAATGATTGCAAGCAACTGTATGAATGAAAAAAAAATTAAAAAGAATATAACAATTCAGAAACCAACAATGCAAAATTCATAATGTCCAGGATATAATAAAAACTACTGACATGAAAAAACCCCAGAAAATATGGCCTTCAAACCAGGAGACAATCAATCAATAAAAACATGATTAGAAATGAAAGGATGATGGAACTGGCAGAAAAGGAGGTTAAAAATAATATAAATGTGTTCGATACATTCATAAAAAGAGGAAAAATATGATGAAGAAAGAATTAGGAGATATTAAAAATGGAAATGCACTTTCTAGAGAAGAGAAACATAATATCTAAAACCAACTATATGCTACCTGGAAGTAACAGCAGATTAAAAGCTAAGAACTTGAGGATCTAGCACTAGAAACTCTGAAATTAATGATAGGGAGGGAAAAAAAGGGTTTAAAAGAAGGATTAGAGCATTACCAACCTGTGGAAAATATCAAACAGATTAATTTGAGTCCCACAAAATGGGAAGGAGGCAGGAAAAAGTTTTTGAAACATGGCAAAACTGTTTATACATTTGAGAAAAATCACAAACCACACAAAACCCAGAAAACTCATCAGACCCCAAGCCAAAAAAGAAAAAAAAAAAAAAAAAAAAGAAAAAGAGAATACAATGTTAAGGTACATCATCATCAAATTGCTCAACATCTGTGATTTTAAGAGAAAATATTAGTAGCTAGGTGTAAATGACACATTGCAGAGAGGAACAATGCTAAGATTAGCTGACTTCTCATCAGAAACTATGGCAAACCAGAAGACAATGAAAAGATATAATTAAAATATTGAATGCTTTCATCAACTTAGAATTCTATACAAGGTAAAGGTATTTTTTTAAAAAAATTTAACACTAAAATCTTTTTGAGACAGACAAAAACTGAGAAAATTGATCATTTTCAGGGAAGTAATTCAAAAAATTTAAAAGAAATTCTTCAGGCAAGAAGGAAAGTTATTCCAGACAAAAATTTAGATATGAATAAAATAATAAAGTGTACTCAAATAGTAAATATGAGGGTATATATGAGACATTTTTTCTTTTAAAAATTGACACTTTCAATAAATAACAATAATGGGCTGAAGGATTTATAGCACATATAGAAGTAAATTGTATGAAAAAAATATAGCCCAAAGAGCAGAAGTTAGTTGGCTGCGGTATTAAAGTTCTTACACTATGCAAGAGACATTCCAATATTGTTTGAAGGTAATCTTTTTTTTTTTTTTTTTATGAGGGCAGGCACCGGGAATCGAACCCAGGTCCCCTAGCATGGCAAGGGAAAACTCTGCCACTGAGCCACCTTTGCCCGCCCCATTTTAAGGTAATTTTATGAGGAGGGAGAGCATAGAGAGGATGTTCTCCTTTCACAACAGAATAAAACTGGAAATGAGTAGCATAATAATATGTTCTAGAAAGTTTCCAAATGTTTGGAGACAGAGAACACATTCTAAATGATCCATGGGCAACGAAAAAATTATAAGGATTATTAGAATATACTTAATAGCATGAAAACGAAAAAACAACATTTGTGGCATGCAGATTAAGAAGTGTTGCTAGATGAACTTTTTAAAAATAACAGTTGTGTATTCATCATCATGATCATTTCTTAGAACATTTGCATCAATTTAGAAAAAGAAATAAAAAGAAAACGATTCATACATACCTTAGTCCTTACCCCCCCCTTCATTGTTCACTAGCGTTTCAATCTACTAAATTAATTTTAACGTTTGGTCCCCGTATTATTTATTTGTTTTTAATCCATATGTTTTACTTGTCTGTCAATAAGGTAGATAAAAGGAGCATCAGACACAAGGTTTTCACAATCACACAGTCACATTGTGAAAGCTGTATCATTATACAATCATTTTCAAGCAAAATGGCTACTGGAACACAGCTCCACATTTTCAGGCAGTTCCCTCCAGCCTCTCCATTATACCTTAACTAAAAAGATGATATCTATATAATGCGTAAGAATAAACTACAGGATAACCTCTCAACTCTGTTTAGAATCTCTCAGCCATTGACACTTTATTTTGTCTCATTTCACTCTTCCCCCTTTTGGTCTAGAAGGTTTTCTTAATCCCTTGATGCTGAGTTACAGCTCATTCTAGGATTTCTGTCCCATATTGCCAGGAAGGTTCACACCCCTGGGAGTCATGTCCCACATACAGAGGGGAGGGCACTGAGTTTGCTTGTTGTGTTGGCTGAGAGAGAGAGGCCACATCTGAGCAACAAAAGAGGTTCTCTGGAGGTGACTCTTAGACCTAATTTTAAGTAGGCTTAGCCTATCCTTTGCAGGGTTAAGTTTCATATGAACAAACTCCTAGATTAAAGGCTCCCCCTATTGTTTTGGTTGTTCCCACTGCTTGTGAGGGTATCAAGAATTTTCTACTTGGGGAAGTTGAGTTTTCCCCCTTTCCGCCATTCCCCCAAGGGGACTTTACAAATACTTTTTATTCACTGTTCAAATCACCCTGGGATTTATTGAGGCATCACTCTGGACAAACTTACAAAATCTCATGCCCTACTCAAGGTTCCGTGTACTTATGGTGCTCAGTTAAGTTGTCCACATAAATTATATTAGGAAAAGCACTAGTGAAAATATAAATTTTGTACCAAATAAACGTTTTTTGCTTTAGTCTCACACATAAAGTTTTAAAATATCAATTACATCTATTTTCAACACTCTGCAGTATTGACATTCTTTTGTTCTTCCTCCTACAAAAACATTTTTAAATTTGTACATTTAGTCACTATCATTGTACACTCTAGGCATTGCTAGATTATACCATCTCAGTCTTTATTGTCCATCTTTCCTTCTGATTTCATTTGTGCCCCCAGGCCTCCTCCCTCTATCGTTCTCACATTCAGCTTCATTCAGTATTCTAACATTATTGTGCTACAATCAGGTAGTATTGTGCTGTCCATTTCTGAATATTTACAACCAGTCCCATTGTGCAATCTGTATCCCTTCAGTCCCAATTATCCAATACCTACCCTATTTCTATCTCCTGATGACCTCTGTTCTTAATTGAAATTCTCCAAGTTCATTCATTAATGTCAGTTCATATTGGCGAGACCATACAGTATTTGTCCTTTTGTTTCTGGCTAATCTCACTCAGCCTAATGTTCTTAAGTTCCATCCATGTTGTTACATACTTCATAACTTTATTCTGTCTTAGAGCTGCATAGTATTCCATCATATGTATGTACCACAGCTTGTTTAGCCACTTGTCTGTTGATGGACATTTTGGCTGTTTCCATCTCTTCACAATTGTAAATAACACTTCTATAAACACTGGTGTGCAAATGCCTGTTTGTGTCCTTGCCCTCATGTCCTTTGAGTAGATACCTAGCAATGGTATTGCTGGGTCGTATGGTAATTCTATACTTAACTTCCTGTGGAACCGCCAAACTGCCTTCCACATGGTTGTACCATTTGATATTCCCAACAACAGTGGATAAGTGTGCCTTTCTCCACATCCTCTCCAGCACTTGTTGTTTTCTATTTTATTGATAATAACCATTCTGGTGGGTGTGAGATGATATCTCATTGTGATTTTGATTTGCATTTCCCTAATAGCCACAGAAGTTGAGCATCTTCTCATGTGCCTTTGGACATTTGTGTTTCCTCTTCTGAGAAGTGTCTGTTTATGTCTTTTGCCCATTTTGTAATTGGGTTGTCTGTCTTTTTGTTGTTGAGTTGAACAATCTCCTATATATTCTGGATACTAGACCTTTATCTGATATATCATTTCCAAATACTGTCTTCCATTGTGTAGGCTGTTTTTTCACTTTCTTGACGAAGTTCTTTGATGCACAAAGGTGTTTAATTTTGAGGAGTTCCCATTTATTTCTTTCTTCAATGCTTGTGCTTTGGGTGTAAGGTCTAGGAAACTGCCTCCTATTATAAGATTTATAAGATATTTCCCTACATTTTCTTCTAAAATTTTTACGGTCTTAGATTTAACGTTTAGATCTTTGATCCATTTTGAGTTAATTTTTGTATAGGGTGTGAGATACGGATCCTCTTTCATTCTTTTGTGTGTGGATATCCAGTTCTCTAGGCACCATTTATTGAAGAGACTGTTCTGTCCCAGGTGAGTTGGCTTAACTGCTTTATCAAAGATCAATTGTCCATAGATGAGAGGGTCTTTATCTGAACCCATTGGTTAGTATATCTATCTTTATGCCAGTACCATGCTGTTTTAATCACTGTAGCTTCCCAATATGTCCTAAAATCAGGTAGTGTGAGACCTCTGACTTCATTTTTCTTTCTCAGGATCTTTTTAGCTATTCGGGGCACCCTGCCCTTCCAGATAATTTTGGTTATTGGTTTTTCTATTTCTGAAAAGTAAGTTTTTGGGATTTTTTTTGGTATTGCATTGAATCTGTAAATCAATTTAGGTAGAATTGACATCTTAACTATATTTAGTCTTCCAATCCATGAACACAGCATACCCTTCCATTTATTTAGGTCTTCTATGATTTCTTTTAACAATTTCTTGTAGTTGTCTTTGTACAGGTCTTTTGTATCTTTAGTTAAACTTATTTCTAAATAATTTATTCTTTTGGTTGCAATTGTAAATGGAATTTTTTTTCTTGACTTCCCCCTCAGATTGTTCATTACTGGTGCACAGAAACACTACAGATTTTTGAGTGTTGATCTTGTAACCTGCCACTTTGTTGTGCTCATTTATTAGCTTTAGTAGTTTTGCTGTGGATTTTGGGGGGGGGGTTTGACATATAGTATCATATCATCTGCAGACAGTGAGAGTTTTACTTCTTCCTTTCCAATTTTGATGCCTTGTATTTCTATTTCTTGTCTAATTGCTCTGGCTAGAATTTCCAACACAATGTTGAATAACAATGGTGATAGTGGACATCCTTGTCTTGTTCCTGATCTTAGGGGGAAAGTTTTCAGTTTTTCCCCATTGAGGATGATGTTAGCTGTGGGTTTTTCATATATTCCCTTTATCATGTTGAGGAAGTTCCCTTCTTTTCCTATCCTTTGAAGAGTTTTCAACAAAAAACGATGCTGAATTTTGTCAAATGACTTTTCTGCCTCAATTGAGATGATCATGTGTTTTTTCTGCTTTGATTTGTTTATATGGTGTACTACATTAATTGATTTTCTTGTGTTGAACCATCCTTGCATACCTGGGATGATTCCTACTTGGTCATGGTGTATAATTTTTTCAATGTGCTGCTGGATTTAATTTGTAAGAATTTTGTTGAGGATTTTTGCATCTGTATTCATTTGAGAGATTGGTCTGTAATTTTCTTTTCTTGTAATATCTTTGTCTGGCTTTGGTATGAGGGTGATGTTGACTTTATAGAATGAGTTAGGTAGCATTCCCTCCTCTTCAATTTTTTTGAAGAGTTTGAGCAGGATTGATACTAATTCTTTCTTGAATGTTTGGTAGAATTCATCTGGTCCTGGACTTTTCTTTTTGGGTATCTTCTTAATGACTGATTCAATTTCTTTACTTGTGATTGGTTTGTTGAGGTCGTCTATTTCTTCCTGAGTCAATGTCGGTTGTCCATGCCTTTCTAGGAAATTGTCCACTTCATCTACATTGTCTAGTTTATTAGCAAAAAGTTGTTCATAGTATCCTCTCATTACCTCCTCTATTTCTGCAGGGTCAGTGGTTATGTCTCCACTTCCATTTCTGATTTTATTTATTTGCATCTTCTCTCTTCTTGTTTTTGTCAACCTCACTAAGGGTCGATCAATCTTATTGATTTTCTCATAGAACCAACTTCTGGTTTTGTTGATTTTCTTGCTAGTTTTCATGTTCTCAATTTCATTTATTTCTGCTCTAATCTTTGTTATTTCTTTCCTTTTGCTTGCTTTGGGGTTAGTTTCCCATTCTTTCTCTAGTTCTTCCAAGTGGGCAGTTAATTCCTCCATTTTTGCTCTTTCTTCTTTTTTGATATAGGCATCAAGGGCAATAAATTCCTCTCTTAGCACTGCCTTTGCTGCATCCATAAATTTTGACATGTTGTATTTTCATTTTCATTTGCCTCAAGATATTTACTGATTTTTTTTGTAATTTCTTCCTTGACCCACAACAATTTCTTGTTGTTCAAGAGCATGTTGTTGTGCCTCTATATAATTGTGAATTTTCTGCACTCTGTCTATTATTGATTTCCAACTTCATTCCTATATGATCTGAGGAAGTGAATTGTATGATTTCAATCTTTTAAAATTTATTGAGACTTGCTTTGTGACCCGGCATATGATCTATCCTTTGGAATGATCCATGAGCACTTGAGAAAAAGGTGTAACCTGCCGTTGTGGGGTATAATGTTCTATAAAAGTCTATTAAGTCTAGCTCATTTATTGTATTATTCAAATTCTCTGCTTCTTTATTGATCTTCTGTCTAAATTTTCTGTCTATTGATGAGAATGGGGAATTGAATTCTCCATCTATTATGGTAGATGTGTCTGTTTCTCTTTTCAGTATTTTCAATGTTTGACTCATGTATTTTGGAGCACTCTGGCTCAGTGCATAAGTATTTATGATTGTTATGTCTTCTTGTTGAATTGTTCCTTTTATTAATATATAGTGTCCTTCTTTGTCTCTTTTAACTATTTTACATTTGAAGTCTAATTTGTTGGATATTAGTATAGCTACTCCTGCTCTTTGCAGATTGTTATCTGCAGTGAAATATCTTTTCCCAGCCTTAACTTTCAACCTATGTTTATCCTTTGGTACAAGATGCATTTCCTGTAAACAGCATATAGATGGGTCCTGTTTTTTAATTCATTTTGCCAGTCTATGTCTTTTGATTAGGGAGATTAATCCATTAACATTTAGTATCATTACTGTAGGGGCAGTACTTTCTTCTACCATTTTGCCTTTTGGCTTTTGTATGTCATATCTAATTTTCCTTCTTTTTACCTTTACTCTTAGTCTTCCTTTCTACACTCTTCTCCACACTTCTCTCTTTTGTCTTTTCTTATCTGTCTCTAGTGCTCCCTTTAGTATTTCTTTCAGAGTTGGTCTCTTGGTCACAAATTGTCTCAGTGATTTTCGTCTGAAAATGTTTTAATTTCCCCCTCATTTTTGAAGGGCAATTTTGCTACATATAGAATTCCTGGTTGGCAGTTTTTTTCTTTTAATAACTTAAATATATCATCCCACTGTTTTCTTCCCTCCATAGTTTCTGCTGAGAAATCTATGTATAGTGTCACTGGGCTTCCCTTGTATGTGATGGATTGCTTTTCTCTTGCTGATTTCAAGACTCTCTCTTTCTCTTTTACATTTGACATTCTGATTAATATGTGTCTTGGAGTACGTCTCTTTGGATCTATTCTGTTTGAGGTATGCTGCACTTCTTGGATCTGTAATTTTAAGTCTTTCACAAGAGTTGGGAAATTTTCAGTGATAATTTCCTCCATTAGGTTTTCTCCTCCTTTTCCCTTCTCTTCTCCTTCTGGGACACCCACAACATATGTACTCATACGCTTCATATTGTCATTCAGTTCCCTGAGTTCCTGCTCATATTTTTCCATTCTTTTCCCTATATTTTCTTTTGCTTGTCAGATTTCAGATGTCCTGTCCCCAGTTCATTAATCTTATCTTCTGCCTCTTGAAATCTGACATTGTAGGTTTCCATTGTGTTTTTTTCCCATCTCTTCTACTGAGACATTCATTCCCATAAATTCTGCAATTTGTTTTTTCAGACTTTGATTTCTTCTTTTTGTTCATTCCTTGCCTTCTTTATATCCTCCCTCAACTCATTGATTTGATTTTTGATGAGGCCTTCCATGTCTGTTGAAACATTCTGAATTAATTGTTTCAACTCCTGTATCTTATTTGAATTGTTGGTTTGTTCCTTTGACTGGGCGATATCTTCAAATTTCTTAGTATGATTCATTATTTTTTGCTGGTGTCTAGGGATTTAATTACCTTAATTAGTTTATTCTGGAGATTATTTTCACTTTTTTTTTAACATAGGATTTTCTTGCTGGATGACTTTTGTGCCGGTTTGAAAGGATGTATGTCCCCTAGAAAAGCCATGTTTTAATATAAATCCCATTTTGTGAAGGTGGAATAATCTCCATTCAGCACTGTATGTTTGAAACTGTAATTAGATCATCTCCCCAGAGATGAAATTTAATCAAGAGTGGTTGTTAAACTGGATTAGCTGGAGGTGTGTGTCCATCCCTTTGGGTGGGTCTTGATAAGTTTCTGGAGTCCTATAAAAGAGGAAGCATTTTGGAGAATGAAAGAAATTCAGAGAGAGCAGAGAATACTGCAGCACCATGAAGCAGAGAGTCCATCAGTCAGCATTTTGGAGATGAAAAAGGAAGGTGCCTCCTGGGGAGCTTCATGAAATAGGAAGCCAGGAAAAAAACCTAGCAGATGACACAGTGCTCACCATGTGCCCTCCATGTGCCCTTCCAGCTGAGGGAGAAACCATAACTGTGTTCACCATGTGCCTTCTCGGATGAGAGAGAGACCCTGAACTTCATCAGGCTTCTTGAACCAAGGTATCTTTCCCTGGATACCTTTGACTGGACATTTCTATAGACTTGCTTTGATTGGGACATTTTCTCAGCCTTAGAACTGTAAACTAGCTACTTATTAAATTCCCCCTTTTAAAAGCCATTCTGTTCCTGGTATATTACATTCTGGCAGCTAGCAAACTAGAACTACTTTGTTGTCTGTCTGTTCTTTCACATTCAGTTCAGCTTATTCTAGACCTCTAGCTTAGGCTTTGTTTAACAGATCAGAATTTTTCAGTTCTTGTTTTCTTGCCCTGCCTGTATGGTGCCTTACCCCCTCCCCCTTAGGAGAGTCTACTTAGGTATTATAGACCCCAGCCAGACTTTCCAAGACCAAACTGGCCTCCTCTAAGGAAAAGGAGTCACCTGTGCAGTTTTCCCTGAAGGCGAGACCCAGCAGATTGAAAGGCTTTCTTATGAAGCCTCTGGACTCTGCATTTTTCCTATCCTGCCCAGCATGTGGCACTTGTCTGCCTGCACGTTCCACCAGCAAAAGGTGATGTGGAATCTTTAACTTCAACAGACTCTCCCTGCTGGGGGTGTGGTTGAGACAGAGGAGAGGTCGTGGGCTTACTTTAATCACTTCACTTTTCCAGACCCTGGTGTCTGAATTCCTTGAGGGAGGGATTTCACCTAAGCTGGGCCCCACCCCTCCCCTGGGAGAAGCACAGGCTCCAGGCAAGCTCTCAGACAAGCTTGTTTCTGCCTAAGCCTGGGGCAGTTGGAGCCTGAGAAGTCCTGCAGATGTATCCAAAGAGTAGTCAAGCCATAGAAATACAGCTACAAAAAAGAAAAAGAAAAATCCTTTCCAGAGCAGGGCCCCCATTCCTCAGGTTTGCCAATTAAGAGCTTAAGTTGTTGTGCTGCTCTGTGTATCTCCAGGTCCTATGTGCCTGCTCCTTTCCTTCAGGGTCCAGATGCTTTCAAGTATTATGCTCTATCCGATCCAAAAAACCTCTGTTTTTTGTTCTTCCTTTTTTTTCTTTTTTTGTCAGCCCTTCCTGATCTGCGCCGGGGCAAAACCCAGCCACCTCAGCTTTTACTCATGGTTCAGCTGAGCTGAGGGCCTACTTTTAGTAGTCAGAATTTGTTAATTAATTAATTCCACAGTTGGAGCTTGGTTGTGCTCAGCCCCTTCTCCTGGTAAAGTCCCTTTCTTTTCCCCTCTGGGAAGCAGCCTGTGGGGAGGGGCGCCGGCCACCATGGCTTGGGGGACTCACAGTTCTGGGTGAGTCGGTCCAGCTGGTCCAGAATGGGGTACACTGTGTGTCCAGTCACCAGTGTGGCCCCAGCAGTTGTTCTGTCCTGTTCCTGGCTATTTTCTAGCTGTGCTGGAGGATGAACTAAATTCTACTCCTCGCTAAGCCACCATCTTGGCCCTCTCTCATTTCCCATCTTTTAAACCAAACCATTTCATGGTATTTACTTGAGCAGTCTAGGAAACTAAATCAGGTGCTCTGTCCCCACCTGGTAGAAATAATAGGTCTGGGAAACAAGGGTGGAAGGAAGAGTGTCCGGCTTACCAGCACCCCAATGATGTCACCGAATGGCCCAATCACACAATGAAATGTGTGCTTGCAACTTCAGCTTCTGTAGTTCTAGCAGTCCTGGCTCCCAGAGGGCAAACATTTCCAGATTTCCACTGGGGACACCATTTCATGATCCTCATGCCAAGAGACCAGCTAGCAAGGAAAGAGTGGCTGTGTTGGCATGGGCCATTGATTCTAATTTCTAGAAGAAATAAAACCATTGCTTCACGTGTGGGAAGGCCTGTAGATGCTTGCTTTTCAGATAATCCTCTGGTGCTTCTATGTTCAGTTGCTAATTTAAAAACGTTTTTGAAGTAATCTCGAATTTAAGAAAAGTCGCAAAGATATGAAGAATTTATTTTCACCTGAACCTTTTGGGAGTGCCTTGCCAGACCGAGGCCCTAACATTCTCTGATGTCTTAGTGTGCATTTTGTAAGATAAAGACATTTTCTTCTACAAGCACAAGACACTGACATTGATATCCATTACTACCCTGTAACCTTCAGACCCCATTCAAGTTCCGCCAGCGAGACACTGTCCAGCTGTGTCCATATTGTCGGAAGCAGTTTCAAGCAGTGGTCAAGGGGGCAACTTTGTGGCAGATCCAGAAACAAGTGACAGTGTATCCGACGGTGCAGCCTATGGCGGAGATGCAGGTTCCCAGCCCAGTGTCTCTTCCCTTTGGGAATCACTTCTTCACATTTGCTTCCCTGACTAGCTCCTTCCTTTTCCTCTTCTGGCTCTTTCAACACTGTGAAACCCATCAATTTCCTCCAGGTTTAAAATACCAAGAGGAGATTCCGTTTTCCTGGCCGGATCCTACCTGAGAAAAGAGCAAAGTTTCACTGTGTTGTTTTCATTTCTCTCTGTGGTTTTCATTAGGTTTATACATGAAAGTCCCAGGTGCCCCCTGTTTCTGAGTCTATTAGGTAAGACTGTATTTTCCACCCCCTTTATGGTTAGGAACAACCGTGTGCTGACTTTCACCAAAGACATACGTCAGTTTAAGGCAGAGCTGTAAGAGTCTGTGCACAACTCTCCACGTCTCCTTTTCTTGCCTTGGCTATTGGGGAAGCACATGTCAAGGTGAGCCCTCTTGAGCACGGTTCTTAAGGGAATACGATGAATAAAGACAGTCTGCCTGTACCCACAATGAACATGTAACATGAGCAAGAAATAAAGATCACTGTTGCAAGAAACTTTGATTTTGGAGCATTTGCGTGCGTGTAGCATATCTGAAACTAGCCTCCCTCATATGCTAAACATGAACACTATTGGTTGGGTCTCACTTTAAATCTCCCAGGGATTGCTCGTCTACAGAGACTAGTATATTTGGACTGGGCTGCAGAAAGTACTTTCATATTTAAGATTCTCTGTCTGCAAAGTTGACACATTCTTCCCGCGCATCCACCTTACCTCCTTGGAGGTGGATTTTTGTTGTTGTTGTTGCATTGCAGAGTGTCCACATTTCTCAAAAATATGCAGCAGTTAAAGCTGTCAGCATTTAAAAGAGCAAGTAACCGGCTGCAAGTCTCTTGTATAACTTTGTGTTAACACATCCGAGGGTTTGATGAACTATTCCTTTGATTTAAGTGATGGAATTCTTGGCTTTTGCAGGTTTGTTTCCTTCTTTATGTACCTGGCTTCCACACTAGCATCAAAAGAAACTGCAAACTGAGGACAATTCTGGATGGTGGCAAGCTTTACTGAAGCCAGAGGCTAGAGGTCTTTCATGGCATAATGCAGATATGCTTTTTCTTACCACTCAGATAGACTTTTTAAATTGAATTTGAGGGATTATTTTTTTTTACATTTAAATAAAATATTCAAAATTCAGGATTGAATTGTCACAAAATAATCAATAATCCTAGGTTTCATATGTGCATTTAATAATTGTACAAGTTTACTCTGGTTTAGTAAAAATTATGGGTTTAACTGACTCGTGAAAACTATTCATAAAAAAATAATAGGGCGGGCCGCGGTGGCTCAGCGGGCAAAGTGCTTGCCTGCTATGCCGGAGGACCTCGGTTCGATTCCCGGCCCCAGCCCATGTAACAAAAACGGAGAAACAGAATACAATAAAACAAGAAAATGTTTAAAAATGTTTCCCTTTCTTCCTTCCTTCCTTCCTTCCTTCCTTCTATCCTTCCTTCCTTCTCTCTGTCTTTCCTTTAAAAAAAAAAAAAAAAAAAAAAAAAAAAAAAAAAAAAATAATAGATGAGCACGACACCATGTTAATCACATCATTCAGTCTTCAGGGATATTTATATTCTGAACTAGTTTCCAATGCCATTTCCCTCAGTCTTCATTGGGGTAATCCCTAATTAGATTAAATTTTCCTTTTCAAAGGATTTAAATAGGACCATATACAATTTGGGTTACTCTATTATATTCTGTAATTTTTCTTTTTAATCTTAACAAACTGGTAGTTGTATATTTCATTTCATGATTTTAGTTCAATGTCTGCATCCCAAAATAAGCACCAGGAGGATAAGGGCCATGTCTGTGGTGTTTACCACTGTATTTTCACCACTGAGAACACTTCCTGGCACAAAGTAATCGCTCAGTCTATATATGTTGAATAAATTAGTGACTCATTGAAGAAGCAGGACATGCTCATTCCCTTGTGCCTTTGCTCATCACTTCACATTGCAAAACCAATTGAGTAGCTGTGTGGCTTTGGATAAGTTGCATAACTTCTCTGAGCATAGGATTCTTCATCTGTGAAGTATTAATAATAATGGTATCTAAACGTGACTTGTGTTGTTTTCTTCTGGCTGCCCTAGCAGATAAACACCCATTCTCTCCGGTGGAAGGGTGGGTCATGACTCATATCGTGACTTGTGGTGAAAGGCTGTCCTACTGTTATTAGAGAAACCAAAGGGGACAGAGAAGCCACATCCCTACAGCCCTGGCTGCTAAGACGACTGTGGCCAGAACACTGGATCCCGAGGGAGGGTCACGCGATTGAAGGAGAGCTGGGAGATTCTTCACTGTAGCAGCAGCAGCTGAGGGGTGTCCTGACTAGAATGCTCTGGAAGTGACCTCGGCTGCTCCTACTACCTAACCCACCTGGGTTTCCGCTCGTTATCTGTGCCCTATTCTCCAATCTTCTCTTAGGTTATGTGAGATACCTAATGTGCTTCTAAAATATACCACTTCTGCATATGTTGGCCATTTGGCTTCTGTGATTAGTCATCAAGACTCCCAATCATATATAAGACATTTATGAGGATTAAATGAGATAAAACAAGACAAATGGATAATATTGTACATATTGTCTAATTTTACTTACACAAATGGGATAAAATCTTATAGACTGGGATATGTCTCTACACAACAGATTTTATCTTTTTCGCTCTAAAGGCACCATAAACATTCAATTAACCATGTGTCTATTAATCCATCAACCAGTCAATAAATATTTATGCGTAAGACACGGTGTTAGAAATATTAAGCATTGTGTTGCTAAATGATCATTCGAAGAAGTACACAGAAAATAGAAAAACAAAATGGAGTTAAGAAGAAGAAAAGGAAAGTAAGACAAAAGAGTTGGAGAAAAGATATGGTTTGGATGAATCTAGTGGCACCTACCCAGGGCCAACAGTCATTAGGTGATGTCGTCTGGTCTCAAGAAAAAAGTGGAGGACTTGGAATCATATTTTGGTGATACCTCTAGGCCCACTGCTAATTCAGGTGCTGCTTCCTTACTTTACACACCTGTGGAATGTGATAATCTTCTTCACAACGATATTGTGGGAAAAAATAAGATAATAAATAGAAAGTAATTGAAAGTCCTCAAATTAAAGTTATTCTGCTAATCTGTATGTGATTTTCATTGTTGTCATGAATAGTGATTTGCAATTGTCATATAAAATTTAGCATTTTGTCCCAGCCTCAGATTGTACACTGCTGAATTTCTAACTAATGCTGAAGGAGACATTTCTCTTCTCCTTAAACACAATTCAATGGATGTGAAATTTACCTTGCCATTTTGTTGTGGATTAAAAAATGAATTTCTATTTAAACTCTTCTTCTTTTTTGGGAAGAAATATTGAGGATGATGGAGACAATGTTATTTTTTTCTTCTGAGAAAATTAAGCTCTTCACAGAGAGTGCTCAGTATAAGTTTCAACATTTTACTGGATTCAAATGGAAGTACACCTAATACCACCCCAAGGTCACGGCCAGGGCTATGGAATCTTAGTTCTCTAGACATTATATTGTCCATGTCCAGTGTCTGAGACCAAAACACTGAGTGTTTGTGACAGAGCAAGCTGGTCGTACTCTAGCTCAATCTAAAACAAGAGAAGAAAGAGAATCTTAAGGGAAGAAAGAACTTGACCTCTGATGTGGTCCAGCTGCTTCATTTCACAACTCATGAAACCAAAGTCCAAAGATAACAAGCAACTCCTTGAGGAAAGTCAGAGAAGACATCCTTTCTCTCCCCATTCTCATTCCCCGCTCCCTTCCCCTCTTCTCCTCTCCTCTGGCTCCTTGATTTACACTCCTCTTCAATTACATTTCTTTCTCTCTCAAGTGGAACCAAGGGTGCCACAGGAAACTTCCTGTTGAAATAATGCCATGATTTTAGGATTCTGTCATGTATAATTTTGGTTTAGACGTGTTCCCTCTACTAACTAACCCTTTATGACATTAGTCTTCATCTGGTTAGGGTCCGAGACTCTTCTTCTTTTTTATTATACTAGCTCCCCTGGTCTCTTTCACCCCATATGCACCAAAACAAGTAATAGATCTGAGATTCTCTTGATGGCATCTGATTTACCCTTTTAATAGTGCAATGGGCTGAAATGGATAGAAAACACCTAGTCCTTTGTTTATCTAGCATTAAGGAAGGATAGTGATTCCTTGAGCCCATTGCGGAAGGACCCTTACTTCTAAAGCAATTAGAAGGATTTTTTAGGTCTATTTGCCTCTGATAAATTGACTCTACATATGTTAGTCTTTTTGAAGCAATTTAACCAGAAATAATCTTGGAAGGACTGCCTCCATCATGCTACCTTCTTACGATCTATATAGGGTGCTCAGAAAAACAACCTCTATACCTTACACAACAACAACAAAAAATCCTTGGTTAAACACTTTATCACCAGCAGATTTTCCAAACTCTGTCTTAGAAAACTTTTCTGATGGAGCAGTTAATTCCACAGGCTTACTCACAACGGTGTCCTCTATATACACCACAAAACATGAGTCCCTTGGCACATGAGTGAGGGGATGACACAAATAATCTGTTTTCAGTAAGGGCACATTATTGGGGAAAGAATATGCACAAATATTCACATCACAAGTTTGCTTCTATCTATTAAACTTATTATGTATATGATGTGACCCGATTTTTCAATTTTTAGATCTCTACCCTGGATGTGTACCATGCAGGAAGTAGAAAGTTGCAAAGAATGTCATTCTCAACAACAGGAAAAGTCTGGAAAATTTAGAAAATCATAACTTTCTTGAACTTTCCATCACGCTGAATTAGCAAGGCAACCTGAATTCTAAAGAGGGACAATTCCTCAAAAGAGAGATGGATTCATGAACTGCTTCATTTTAGCAGAGCAGGAGTGAGAGGGCTGGTTGCCATATAAAGGAAAGGAGAAATCACTTGCGCTGATCTGAAAGTGCTGTGTACTCCACAAAAGCCATGCTCTTTAATTCTGATTCAATATGGTTGAGTGAGATCTTTTTTATTAAATTGTTGCCATGGAGATGTGACCCACCCAATTGTGGGTGGGATCTTTTGATTAGGCGGTTTCCATGGAGATGTGTCTCCATCCATTCAAGGTGGGTTGCTTACTGGAGCCCTTTCAGAGGGAACCATTTTGGAAAAAGCTTCAGAGCCAACACGAGACCCAGACATTTGAAGGCATAGAAAGAAAATGCCCCCGGGGAAGCTGTTTGAAATCAGTAGTCAAAGGACCAGCAGATGCCAGCTGCATGCCTTCCGAGATTGGCCTTTCTTGAGTCAAGGTATCTTTCCCTAGATGCCTTCGTTTGGACATTTTTATGGCCTTGGAACTGTAAACTTATAACTTAATAAATACCTTTTTTAAAAGCCAACCCACTTCTGGTATATTGCATTTCTGGCAACATTAGCAAACTAACACATCACCTAGAAGTTGAACAAGTTGTTAAAGGCCAAGCATGGGCTAATGAGGGAGCCTGGAAGAGCTGGGGGCCCTAGCCACAAAGGGAAGTTGCCCTCACTCACAAGCTCTTTTCAGCAGATGCTCACAAGGAACACTGGGGGCAAGGCAGGCGAGCAAGAGGCCTCCCTCAAGAGGCAGACAAGTAGGCATGTGGAAGGCGATTGGCAGGCACTGTGTAAGGGAAAGGCACAAAGCCCTGCCTCCTTCCCAGATCCTTTTCTTTGAACAAGCAAAACTTGACAGGAGGTGGGTGCAAAATGGTAAGTATAAAGTTTTACACATTGATCCCTCCTCAATCAAAAGAGGAAAGAGGAAAGAGCTGCAAAACAGGATAGAAATGAACTAGACGGTAACCTTGGAACTGGAACTGACATTTAGAATGACCACAAGAGTGCCAGAGGAAGTGAGGGGCACTCACTTTGTAAGAGAAAGCCCAAAGCAGTGACCGCCCCATTGCTCGGCCCCACTGCAGTCACTGCAGAAACAGCTGCAGTAATGGGACGGATTCCAGGCTGAGCCCAGGGCTGGCAGAGAAGCCCCCTCCTCTAAAAGCTGGATTGAAGGTCAAGGTCAGTCTGGGGAATCCCTGAAGCACCAGCATGCAAACTGGCCTCAGCTTTGGCCCTCTGGGCAACAGTGGCTTCTGACCTCCCACCAGCCTCCATTTGGTCCACATGGATGTAAAGAACTAGTGCACCTTCTGCAGCTCTTCCTGTTTTTTAACCTTCTATGTGTGGTCGTTTTCTGGTCTGACACCGTTGAAGGCACAGCAAGGACTCTGGCCTTGGTTTCAGTCCTTTCTGCAGCAGAGACTCTGGCCTCACAGGAGCTTTTATAAAGACTAAAAGACACAGCACAGTTTTTCAATGGTCGTGATTTTTTTCTCTTGTGCTGTTTGGGCTGGCAGATCCTTGAGAGTCCAGAGCAGAGTTTAGCTTCGGTTCCTCTCAGAAACGGTGTCTTCTGGCCTCACACCAACATCTACCAGGGCATAAAGAACTTATTGCACCTCCTCCTTCTCCTCCCCTTCCTCCTCCCCTTCCTCTTCCTTCTTCTTTCCTCCCTCTCCCTCCTCCACCTCCTCCTCCTCTTCATCCTCCTCTTCCTCCCAGATGAATAAAATAGTATTGAAATTAGTACTTACCACTATATAACCCATTTTCATCTTTCCACACCTTAGCCAAGTATCAGATACATGGTAGGTACTCAAAGATTCATGATTATTAGATGAATGGCTAGGTGTTCTCTTACATCCGGAAGTGGTTTCTGAAACCTATGCCACAGGAAGTATTTTAGATAAAACTTTTAAGCTGTGCAGCAATCCAATTCGGCTTTGGGATTTAAGCGTGAGATGTTTCTATCACCTGAGACCACTTATGGTGCTTCTGAGTTTCTATTGTTTTTGACCTAATTGTTAGTAATGTGTTCCTTTTTCTCAGGCCACAACGGACTGAAAAGAGAAGGGCAAGCAGAGACATACACCAGGAATAGATTCTATTTTATCCAACGGCAGACATATAGGCGGTAATTACTTTGCTACTGTGTTTGATCAACTCACAGAACAAGCTTAGCATACTTGAGACAACCATCCAGAAAAAGGACTCTGAGATTCTGAAAACAGAGCAGCCACAGTTCCTGGATCCAGAAGTGAAGTAGAGACCACCTGCCAAACAGACTCCCCACAACACATGCCCAAACCTCGAGGCTGTACAGCTGTGCAGCCCCTCGTTTCTGTTCTACTTTGATCCTTATTCCTCAATCACTGACTGAAAAAGAGAAAAGAAAAGAAACTGACCAACACTGTGAAATATAAAAGGACAAACTAATCTGAAGAAGAGGAAAAAAGTTTGTTTCAATAGGAGTACATCCTTAGGTTTCCTAAGTCTCTTAAGACAATAAAATATCCTAAGGAAGAACAATGTCACAGGGGCTAAGAAAACTAGACTGAATGGATCTTTCTATGGGGCAAACCTTTTCTAATGAGTTGTCATGGTTTGACTCTGTTATGTACCCCTTTACTCAAAGAAGTTTTCTCCCTCTTGATGCCTTAATTTGGACATTTCATGGTCTTAGACCTGTAAGGTTTTTTTGTAACCTAAAAAATCCCTTTGTGAAAGCCAACCCATTTCTGGTATGTTGCATCCTGGTAGCTTTAGCAAACCTGAACAGATTTTGATACCCAGAAGTAGGGTGCTGTGATTTGCCCCCAGGAGAAGCAAGAAAGACCGACATGAGCTGTGAGAGCCATTTTGAAACCAGAATCCAGGAGAGAAGGACTAGCTGATGTCGCCATGTGCCTTCTCATGTGACAGAGGAACCCCTGATGCCAGCAGCCTCTCCTCAGAGAAGGTATCCTCCCCCCCTGATGCCTTAATCTGGACATTTTCATGACCTTAGAACTGTAAATTTCTAACCCAATAATCTTCTTTGAAGAAGTCAATCCATTTCTGGTGTATTGCATTCTGGAAGCTTTAGCAAACTGAAACATGAGTGTTTCCCTTTTATCTCTTCTTACAAATATTAATGTTTTCTATATCTCCATAGCTGTGTTGGTTAGTGGGATATGAAATGTGACTTCCTTTGTTTCCACAAATATTGATGATTTTCTGCTCTAAATATTTTCCCTATATCCATATGATTTTGGAAACCAAGAGCTGCTATATTTCATAAAATTTAATTCTTATCTGTTTTAACCAAAATTTGAAGTATTTCAAGGCATATTTAATTATTAAATTTAGAATTCATCTTTAATAAACCAAAATTTTATACTTAATGAATTATTTAGTTAAATGTCTAGAAAGATATGTACCAGAGTGTTAGCTTTCAAAGAATGTTACTGGAAAAGTGATGTATCAACATGGGGAAAAAATGAAATTTGATCTGCATCTCACATCACAAACAAAAACCCAGTCCAGATGGATGAAGGACATTTATGCTAAAATTATGAAATCTGTAAAACTCTTACCAGTTATTGCCTGCTTCCTCTGAGGTCGATTCCCTTCTGTTTCCATGCTCTTCTCTGCATCTTGCAGGGTTGGGCTTGCAAGCCATATTTCTGAGGACCCCTGCCCTTCTGGCTTCTGTGAGCACTGGGTCACTGGGAGGCCCTGGTGGACCCTTGCAGGCAGACAGAGGGGGACACAGGTCCTTTCTTTGCTTCTGTGTTCCTAGCATGGTCTCTAAGTGCGGCTCCCATCCGAGCTGGAGCCCTGCTGCAGACTCTCTGTTTAGATGTCCTTGCCCCGGGCTTTGGCAGCCTCGTGCCCTCCTTCTGTCCCTCCAGCCTCAGCTGTTGGTGGGATTTGGTGGTGTTGACCTCCAGGCTGTCCTGCCATCGCCTTCGACTTTTCTGCTCTCTCAGCACCTTTTTAATGATTCCCTACTTAAAATTCCATCCGTTGAGTTACTTCTTAGGCACTCCTATTTTTACTGATTCTGCCTGAATGATACAAACTCTACAAAGAAACAAAAAGGGAATATCTTTATGACCAGGGGTGAGATAAACTTCTTAAAGGAGTCACAGAGAGCACTGACTGTAGACACAAAGATGGACGAATTCTATCATGTTAAATTAAGGCCTTCTGTTCATCAAATCACTCTTTTAAAAAAGGAAAACGCTAAAAACTGAGAGAATATATTTGCAAAGCGTAGCCAATATAGAATTCATGCAAAGTACATTTAATCAATAAAAATCATGCAATTTGATTAATAAGAAAAATGCAAAATTATCCGTAGGTAAATGGGCAAAAATACATGAACAGGCATTTCCAAAAGTAGACACACATAGGCTGGTAAATATGTGAAAAGATATTCAGCTTTCCCTGTAATGAAAGAAATGCAAACTAAGACCACAATTTATTCCACTTGATTGATAGAAGCAATTAGATTAATAGATCAATAGACTCTCTTATACATTGCTGACGAGGGATGCATTTGAAAAATTTAGAAAGCAATTTTCATATCTTACCAATTCCACACATATTTCCTAATCATTAGAAATTTCTTGTTTCATTTTTTCCCTGGGGATAAATGTGATATGTACTCTCAAAACTTCCTGAAATTTGAAATCTCTACTCATTTGGTAAAACTTGGAAAATAGATAGCTAATGGGGCTTGGGGTGACTTATTTCTGCTGGAAAATTCAAAATAAAGATATTAATTAACTTGGAGTAAGATTCAAAATTCATGTGAAGCTATTAGAGAAAACAGGTTCCTACCCCAAGATATTTGGGAATTTTGCAAATTTTCAATATCTTTGAAATATCTTAAAGATCTAAGTTCGACAAAATTGTTTTGGGGATGTGAAAAGAAGGAAGACAGACTTTTAGATATTCATAGAGAAACGTGAAAATGTACCTCAAGGATTTTGCACAGTATTAACAGCCTCCCACTTTGACATTGTTTGGGTGATGTTAGAAAACTTTAAATTGATTTTCATTTATTATGGCTATGTGGTTGGTGTTTTTCAAAGAAATGATTCTTTTCCAAGGCAAGGGTAAATCAGTCAGATTATGTGAAAATAAAGAATATTTCTTGTTCTTCTGTCTTTAACAAGCTAAAGTTTGCATCTTTGGAGAAATAGCCATTTTTAAACCCAATTGTGGGGTTCTCTGTTAACCTTGAATATCAAGCTCTCAGGACTAGAGTCATTTGGGACATTAGAAATGTGGGAAATATGTATATACAAAACTGTATATATATCCATATATATAAACCAGATCGTGAGTGTGTGCCACAATCAAAGTCTATTTGGTTGAGTTATATAGCTACACAAGTAAGAAAAAATCTGAGTCTGTCATAGAGCAGGGAATTTGTGGCTAACTGATATAATCAAGTTTGGCTAGATGATAGACTTAGCAGAAAAAATTTCAAAACAGCTATTGTAAATAACTAAAAAAAAGGGAAGGTTTAAATTATAAAAGGAAATTTAATGCAGTAAAGACAAGTGTGATCATAATGGCTCAACATTTAAAGAATTTCAATAAAGAGAAATCAATAAAAAATACCAAATAGAAAATTCTGGAGTTTAAAAATATACTATCTATTGAGCTATTTTTCCTTAATTATGGGTCATACTTTACTGTTTCATTGCTCAAATCCTAACTTTTTATTAAAAATGGATAGTTTATACAATTATTAGATATTACTTAATATTTAGATGTTTTATTACATATAGTATTTAGCAACTATGAATTCTGATATTTCTCCCTCGTGGGTTGCTGCTGATTCTTTTTGTTTAGTAACTTCTTGTGCCAGTTTGAAAGGATTTCTGTACCCTAGAAAAGCCACGTTTCAATCCTAATCAATCTTGTGGGAGCAACAGTTTCTTCTAATCCCTATTCAGTGCTATAGGTTGGAAACTTGATCAGGTTATCTCCACGGAGATGTGATTCACCAGTTGTGGGTATTAAACTTGATTAGATGGAGACGTATCTCCCCCCATTCTACATGGGTCTTGAATAGTTTCCTGGAATCCTATAAAAGAGGACAGAAGAATGAGAAAACCACAGAGTCTACAAGTCAGTGACTTCTGGAGATGAAGAAAGAAAATGCCTCCCAGGGAGCTTCAAGAAGCAAGAGGCCTGGAGAGAAAGCTCGCAGATGCTGCCGTGCTTGCCATGTGCCCTTCCAGCTCAGAGAGAAATGCTGAACGTCATCGACCTTCTTGAACCAAGGTATCTTTCCCTGGATGTCTTAGAGTAGACATTTCCATAATTTTGCTTTAATTTGGGCAATTTCACAGCCTTAGAACTGTAAACTACCAACTCATTAAATTCCCCTTTTTAAAAAACCATTCTGTTTCTGGTATATTGCATTCTGGCAGCTAGCAAACGAGAACACTTGTCGCAACCAAATCTGTGGAATCTGTTTTCCCTAAGGTGTCTGGCCACTGATGAATTTGTTCAGTTTTTTATTCTTGTTTTTATTTTTAAGTCTGGCTTCCCAGGGGCCACATGTTTCTGTAAAGCTTAGTGGTCAGCCAATGAATGGCCAAATAGTCCAAGCCAGTAAGGCATCCACTATCTGCCGGTAGATCTGTGTGTAATTTGGGGAGTCCAGTGAAAGTGCAGACAGTTTTCAAGTCTTCCCTGGCTGTCATGTTCAGCTGAGCCATGGTCAGCCAGTGATAGCTTGGACTTTCTCTAGTCTCACCTGTATGACTGTGTAAAGAGCTCTATAAGGCTAAGCACATGATTCCCCAGATCTCCTTATTAATTTTATGGCTGGACTATCACGCTATTGCTTGCCTCAACCAGGACTGCAGTACCAGGCTAGCTGAAGCACTGTTTTCCCAATGTGTTTGTCACCAAGTTTTCACTGTTACTGACAGTGCCAACGAGGGTAAGGTTTAAAAAGATTTTCTTTTCTGCACTGTACTCCAGATCCAGCGAGCCTCCTCTGGCAGCAAAGTAGCTGGTTTGTGTGATCTTCGCCAACTGGTGGAAGGACCTCATTGGCGGGGCTGGGAGAGGGATGGGTCAGCCTCTGACACCCCCACCCCCCAGTTTCTCACCTTTTCTTCCTGATGTTCAGCGAGTTTTCATGAATGACCTTTTCTCAATCTGTGATATGCCTTTGATCAATTTCCAGAGCCTTGAAATAGTTATTTTTTTTTTTAATAATTGTTTCCAACTTTGTAATTTCTTTTTGGAAGTGAGAATTTGTTGAAATTGGAAGTCCTGCCCCTTTCTAGTTTTCTTAATGTGGAAGCTTAGATCATTGATAGAAGACATTTCTTATGTCTAATATAAATGTTTGATGCTACAGATTTCCTTCTAAACACTGTTTTAGTTGCCTCTCACAAATTCTGATGTTTTCATTTGAGTTCAATGCAAAATATTTTTGTTTCCCTTTTGATTTCTTCTTTGAAATATTGCATATTTAGAAATGTTGCTCACTTTTCAAATATTTGAGGATTTATCAGATATATTTTGGTAGTTTTTTTCTAATTTAATACCATTTTTTCTTAGAGAACGTACTTTGGATGACTTCAGTCCTTGAAATTTTAAAGTATGGCCCCTGGGCCAAAGCTACTATTGAGTTTTGCAAATAAAGTGTTATTGAAACATAGCCAACTCCATTCACTTGTGAAATGTCTATGACTATTTCTCACTGCAGTGGCAGCCGTACTGTCCACAAATATAAACTTTTACTATCCGGTCCTTCACAGAAACCCCTAGCTCAGACCTTTTACAGTCATTGTGATTGTCAATATGTCTGTATTGAAATGCATTACCTTAGTATTTGTTTTTTGTTTCTTCCATCTGTTAATTATTTATTCACGTCTTTTCCTGTCTTCTTTTGTATTAATTGACTATTTTCAAAATACTTCAATTTTATTGCCATAACTGACTTATTGGTTATTTTTCTTTGATATGGGTTTGCTCTGGGTTTTATAATATATATTTTAAATTTGTCACAGTCTACCTTCAATACTACTCTAGTAGTATAACATTATGCATAGTGTAGGGAATTTATGATAGTTTACTTCCATTTCACCATTCTTGCCCTTTTTTCTCTTGCATTTCTCATACATTCTACATGTTATAATCCCTCCAATATACCTCTGTTATTTCCACTTTAAAAGTTCATATCTTTATATTCACTTTTAAAGATGAGAAATGCATTTTTCCATTGTTCTAATTTTCCAGGTGGAAGGATAAATGTAGTTTGTTCCTTCCATTGATCTTTAATGATAAATTTTGAAGACATTTCATATCCCAAATTCACAAATGAAAATTGGATGTCTAATATTCAGGCACTTTCCGGGTCTTTTTCCACATGCACTGTCTCTTTCCATCCTCCTAGGAGGTTTATACTATTATTTATATTTTATAAATGAAGAGATGGAGGATCAAAGAGTTAAGCAACTTATAAGATCAATCTAAATGAAGAGATGGAGGATCAAAGAGTTAAGCAACTTATAAGATCAATCTCACAAGGGAATGATATTTGAAAAACTTTCCAGGAAGGAGAAACTAATTAATCACTGATAAAATTAGCCAGTGAAGTCCAGTGCCAAGAAACGTGAGGGTCTGAGATTTCCCTCCTTGAAAACTAACAAGTTTACCTGCTCCATGATGCTGGTTGAGGTGAAGGATAGTTTCTTATTCACCACATTAATAGAAGCAGCAGCTTCATTCCCCCAAACTCAAATTCCCACAGGGAAGTTCAAAGAGAACATTTTAATTTGTTATTATTTGCAATAAAAGCAGGACATCCCCAAATATTTATAATGGGCAGTAGGCAAGTGCGCCGTTTGATCTGCTGGGAACTGCCACCTTCACTGTACTGGAGAGCAAGCATGCTTGCCCTTTGCCCGGCAGGAAAGTACTCTTTCTAGCTCCCAAAGCTCCTTGCTATGTGAACACCCTCAAAAAGATGGTCCAAAATCAGGACAATTGATGCTTCACATACAAGATGTTCTGAACCACCAAAGACATATGGCGAATTTTTCCCAACACCCAGCTCTTGAAAACATTTAAGAGATCTTGGGGATTTACACTTTTCATTATTGTAGTTATTTTCTATATATAAATGCTGGGATACTTACATATGGCAGGCATCTGTTGTGGGCTTTAAGAGTAGTAAGAAAAGGATCCAGATGAGTTGGATATATTTTATTTCAAAATTTGTTACAGTTGCCTGCTTCCATAAAACTCTCTCCTTTTCCATTGAAATTTATTTTAAATTTACCTTCAATAAAATAAGCCACATTCTGAGGATAAGAATGCCATAAGATAAATTTTATAAGTGGAAAGTGCTCTCACAGTTTGTTTGGATCCATTCTTCAATGAGTGACTCGCATAAGGACACATGGCTGGCAAGTGACAGAGACAGAGGTAAAATGAAGTCTCAGGTCATGGAACGTAGCCCATCACCTCTCACACTTTACTACCTCTTTTGTATGTTAACAGAGGATAATTTGTTGTTATCTGCAAGCGACATCCACTAAGCTAATTATCTTGAACAAGGAGTGGTAGACTTGCAACTATCAATTCAATTTTCGATGAAGACGCTAAAACTACAAATTGTAGATTTCTTTTTAATGTTAACCATCAAGCTCGGTGCTTAAGATGGTGAGATTATTATGATAAGAGTTGAATCTGCAGTTCTCATGTTGTCATTCACACATGCTTATCTTATCTCCCTGTGACAAACAGGCCTGCATTTTGAGTTACTGTGTTTGAAATTATCAGCATCAAATGCAGCCCTAAAACTATATAGCAATTTGGAGAATTGGAGAATGCATGCCACGAAAACCTGCTTTGCCTTCCTCGGGCCTTCTTTGAAGAACATCTGGAGAAATCACAGCTAGCCTGTAGATATTCAGCAGCATGGGAAAATCTTATCAGACATGAAATTTCATTTTAGCGTGATAATTGCAAATCAAAACATTCTAAAGCTCACCGGGTAGCTCTGAAGTTTTCATATTCTGCGATTTCTGTAGCAAACGCAGCAGGCCGGATGTAGAAAAAATGTTTGTCCAAGACCTCCTATTACCCAGGCTGTTACTTCCATTCACACTTGTGGAAGGTCTAAGAAGGGGCTCATTCATAAGAATTGACTGATAGACTCTCCAGTGTGGAGGCCAATAAATGCCTGACATGGAGCTATTCTCACTTAGTCCTTGCAATTAGAGATCAGCTTTATCATGTGCCCGCTGGCTGCACAGACAGAAGCTGCTTTCTTTCATTTTAGACCATTTGGATGGTTCAGAAAAGTGTAAAATAAAAAGAGTACATGCACACATGCGCGCACACACACACACACACACGTGCAGTCGTCCTGCTCAGGAGCAAACACAATGAACCCTGCATGTGTCTGATGTATGTGTTCTTTCTCGTGGAAAACATGTCATGGAGAGAGATGAGGTGGCCACAGTCTGAGCCCTGACAAGGAGTAGGATCAGGCTGTTGGACTCTGTCATCGCTGGCCTAAGCCAGCCACGTGTCTGGGCAAACAGGCCGTTTAACCGCATGTGGGGTGGAGGAGTCTCCCAAAGGGCCCTCCTGGCCCTCACCGGCCACAGGAGCTTCTGAGAACATTATCACTCCAATCAATACACCATTCTGACCCCCGCCTGCCCGTGATCTGGGCATGCCAGAAAACCAGAGCTTCTGTGACAAGTAGGGCCACAAGGAGATGCGCTTTGCAGAGTGTATGACAAAAGGCAGGGAGGCTCCTTCTCCCGGGTGGAGAGCCTGCTGCACTGGCCCAGGGGCCACAGTGCCCACGGTGACAGGCCTGTCCAGTGTCCACAGTGCCCAGCCAAGGGCAGCAGCACGCAAGTGTTCAGCAAGTCTGCAGTCCCCATATGGCAACTGCCCTGTGAGGAAGACATTGGGAACATCCAGCAGAGGCAGGAGTGAAAGCCCATAAAACCTTAGTTAGAATTCAGCCCCTTCCGAACCTGGATGCACCTCAGAATCATTGGCAAACGTCGGAAAATCACACTTGTCTCGGGCATGGTTCCTGGAGACCTGTAGTCGTAAAAGACAGCCCCCCCCCCATCTGATAAGGATGCCAGCGGCATAAGGGCAGGCTTTAGGGACTGAAGCCGTCCTCAGAGTGTGACCCCTAGGGAAGTCAGCCTGTGCAGCTGGAGCCCACTGTCCCTTTTCTGAGCCAGGGCTCCTGCCCCAGTGCTGTGAAGTCGGACGCCCAGGGCTCCAAGCTGCACGGCTTCGGGGTGCTGGGGCAGCTCTCCCCCAAGGCCCCAAGGTGGAATATGAAGATAACAAGAATAGCCCTAAAACATGAGGAACTGGTGAAATTCATGCTACACATCTCCCCAGGGCCTCAGGTCAGAGCTGTTTCCCACTGCTTTCACTTCTATGCTGAACCCTCTGTCCTTCCCTCCCTTACATGCTCCTTCTGAGAACCTTCCTCAATTAAGAATCCCAGAGAAGTCAGGCTCTGTTTATCAGGAACCGAACCTAAGACCATGGGTGCCACTGGGGAGCTGGTGGGAAATGCAGGACCCCAGGCCCCCAGGCCCAGCCCAGGCCCAGGGGCTCAGGAGTGAAGCTGAACAAGCTCCTTAGGTGATTAGTGACCTGCACTCACAGCAAAGTGAGAGGCTGGGCCGGAGGGGCTGTGCTCAGAAGGTAGGGGGGCGGACTGGCAGGCAGGTGTGCATAAGGCCAGGGGCCCAGACAGACACACTAACAGGGCCCCCTGCCCCAACACCCCCTTAATTCTTTGCTTAAATGAAGGAGAAGCTTTCAGAAACAGAAACAAAGTCTAAACAGGCAGTGAAAAGCAAGGGAGTGGAAGGGGGAAGAGCATTTTACAAATTAGATGTGGCAGGTATGTAGGGCAGTATGAACATTTGTGGGATTCCCAAGAATCTACGAAGAAAAAAAAAATGTAGGTTTTTCCTTTTTCTACTCCAATTTGTGCCACCCCCAAGACACCCCAGAAAATCCCACTGAAAACTGAAATAAATAATTGTTTAATTAAATGCCCATAAAAGTAATATTATATCAATCAGTTCCCTGCAATTTAACAAAACCCATATATATTTAGTTATATTTAGTGTGGGACGTGGTGGACTTTTAATGTTTGCTATTCAGTGGCTTGGGGCTTCTATAACTATGAATATCCAAAGCTATAAACAAACCTAAAGGACTGCGGTAAGACATGCAACCGAGCAATCTAGCCTTGAGATGATGGGGAGCTCAGTAAATAAAAGATGGGGCTCTCCTTCTAATTGGTAGACCCGCCCCTCCTCCCTCGGGCTGCCTCTTGACTGACACATGGATGAGGAACCCCCAAGCAAGGAGCAAGTTCAGTGATTTCTAAGCATGTTGCTGGGTAACGAGCAGAAATGGGCCCAAAGTGGATGCTTTGTTCTTAACCACCTAATTAACTTTTTCTCCTAAAAATGGAGTGGGGCCAAGTAGAAGGTCCAGTAGAATTTTTTTATTGATCCCTTAGAATTTTCTAAATATGCAACCATGTTCTCTGAGAATAAAGGCTTTATTTCTTTTAAAAAATCTGTATGTCTTTTATTTCTTTTTCTTTCCTTAACTTCATGTCTTGCATCTCCAGTGCAGTGTTAGCAAAATGATGGCAGATAGAACATCCTTGCTTTGATTCTGATTTCAGGTGGAAAGCATTCAGTCTTTCACCACCAAGTATGCTTTTAGTTTAAAGGTTTTTTAACAGATAGGCTTTATTAGGTTGAGAAAGTTTTTCTCTATTAATATGTTGCTGAGAAATATTTTTAAATCATGACTGAGTATTGGATTTTTATCCAATGATTTCTGTACATCTACTGAGACAATCATATAGTTTTTCTGCTCTATTTTATTAATATGCTCTAAGTCATCCTTGCATTCTTGTGGACAAACCCCGTTTACTCATGGTGCATTATCATTTTACTTGCTAATATATATTTTTAAACTTGCATTTATAGTCAAGTGATATGTAGGTCTCTAGTATGTGAGTGTGTGTGTATATGTGAGTGTGAGAGAGAGAAGAGGAGAGGAGAGGAGAGAAGAGAATAGATACTTTAAGGATAATAGCAGTCACATAAAATGAGCTTTTTGGCTATTATTTCCTCTAATAAGAAAAACTCCTTCTGGGAATCCAAGTTACACCTGTGTTACTATGTTTGAATCTATTCATTTATATTCGGACTTTTGTTACTGTTCTTCAGACCAGATAATTTCTACTGACTTATATTTAAGTTCACTGATTCTTTCTTCTGTCCTTCTCGATCTGCTGTTTCAATGTTTATTTCAGTATTATACCTTTAAGCCCTAGAATTTATATTTTTAATAGCATCCATTTCTATGTTGAGATTCTCTATTGCTTTTTAAATTTTTTTCATTATTATTAGTATTTTTTGAATGGGCAGGCACCAGGAAAAGAACCCAGGTCTCCGGCATGGCAGGCGAGAACTCTGCCTGCTGAGTCACCATGGCCCACCCTATTGCTTTTTAAATTCTATATTTTCTTCTAGTTTTTTTATTTTAAAGTATTTATAATGGCTGCTCTGGAATCTTTCTCTGCTAAATCTATCATTTGGGTCCACTTAGAGTAATTTCTATCGACTGCCTTTTTTAACCTGAATGTGGGTCACACTGTTCTGTTTCTTTGTCTAATAATTTTGGGTTGAAAACTGGACATTGCAGGTAATATGTTGCAACGTTCTGGATTCTGTCTTGTTCTTCTGAAAGTTGTTAGCTTTTTGTTTTCATAGGCAATTAACTTATCTGGAATTAAACTATGAGATCTATCACCCTTGTGCTGTGTAGTCAGTGATTATTTCTGATAGGTTTTTTGTTAATCTGACTTCCTACTTGTGAATTAGTCACATGCATTTGAAACATTTCCTATGAGTGATATTTTAAGGTTAATCTGTCAACTATAGCCAAAATGTATATGAAAATCTAAGAAAATATAAGCATTTATGCGCTTTTATCATTTTTATTTTTACAGTCACTCCAATTCTTGATCAAATCTAATTTTTAGATTTATAGCTTAATATTGTTATTTAAATTATTATTTAAATGTTACTTATTTTTATCCCTGATTTATTGATAACCTAACAAGCTTCACTGGACTTTTTGACAAGTCCAGTGAACTTTTTCTGAATGCAGCGGTAGTAAAAGACCCAATGATGAAGATTGAAGTTATGATGAAGAAATGAAGACCAAAAGTTTCACTAGCTTTATTTAGAGCTGTATTCTTTCATATCCTGACTTTAGTCTCATAGATAATATCACTGGTGAAGTTCCCAAATTAAAGAATGTCATCTGAAGAGATGTAATGGCTAAAGAAGCGAAGAAACCATAAAAATGTTACTAACATTTTCATACAAAACATAAAGAAATAAGTTTAAAATACCCCAAAAGAATTCCTTGAAACAGAGCATTTAAATAAACACACACACAACAGAAGCAGATGTTGAATATTTCACAAACAAACATTGGTGCATGGTGGAGATTCTAATAAAGGGGCACTTCAGATGGCTAAGGCTAAAATATCATATACTACTGCTGAGACACTAGTTATATTGGATTGAACTGTGTCCCCCCCAAAAAAGGTATGTTCACAATGCGACCTAAGTTGGAAATACGATCTTTACAAATGTAAGATGAGGTCATACTGGATTAGTGGGGCCCTAAATCCATTGACTGGTGTCTACAGAAAAAGGAGACAGAGATTTGGACAGAGAGACAAAGAAGAAGAATATGTTGACAGAAGGATAGATTGGATTGATGCAACTATCAGCTAAGGAATACCAAGGAATGCTGGGAGCCACCTGGGAAGAAGCAAGGAAGGCGTCTTCTCAAGAGCCTTTGGAGGGAGCATGACCTTGCTGACATCTTTCTTTCTGATTTCTACCTTCTAGAATTGTGAGAGAATAAATTTCTATTGTTTTAGCCACTTGGTTTATGGTCATTTGTTGTGGCAGACGTAGAAACTTAAAGCACTAGTGAAAAACTGTATCAAAGATGTTTGGAAAAATTGTTGGATAAATTTGTACTGAACAAAATGGCCCTTGTTTCAACTTCTAATGATCCCATAGTCCCACATATATGATGAACCGGCTAATGATACTGAAAAACAGCTATGGAAATAAAATTATTTTTCATGGCAAGTTGATGCCTGCACGTGTTGTGCCAATATGGCAACTGTTCAGTTTGAGTGTCACTGCAAAATGATGATGGCATTAAAGAGGAATTCTCTTAGTCAGCTTCGTTTCCAGCAAACGTGCTCACTCTGAACTAATATAACACTATGAAGACTTATATCACCAACAATGTGGTGTAGTTTAAGTTTTGTGTAAGATGACATAGCCACAATAACAGGAAAACATCTTGGAATAGTTACCCAGATTAAGGAGTACAAAACGTTAGTCATTTTCTTATTGGCTGATTCCAGTCAGCTGTATGGTGGTGTGACAGATGCCACATCCTTGCTGCCCTACAGTCTATTCTCAAAACTTTGACCAGGGAGATTCTTTTAGAATGTGAAACAGGTCATGCCGTCCTCCAACCACACCTCAACAGTTGGCTCTGTATTACATTCAGTTAGAGCCAGAGCCTTGCAAAGGCTGTAAGGCTCGACATGACTCTTATTTACTGCAGTTCTTTGCCTTCTCTCTTCCATGTGTGTCTCTCCTTCCATCCTCCCTCCTTTCTCCTTCAACTTGATCATAGGAAGGTTGAAGCTATTAAAGTTTGGTGGGAAAGTCACATCCCAAGTCTCCTTTCTCTTTACCATTGTGTCCAAGTGAAGGGTTTTGTTGGATACCAAGCCGAAACATTTACACTGAGATACTTCATCCATTGAGAGGTGTTAACAGTAAGCCATACCCTTAATTTCACCATTGAACAAAGCTGAGTTTTAATTGGACTTGGTCTCTCTAAGACTTTTCCCCAATTTATATTCTAGTGTTTGAGATTAAAATTTATCTTCTAAACCTCCAAGTTCCTGTGTGGATGTAGTGGCTAAGAAAGAAGGAATTTGTGGCCTCTTCAGAAAAATGTGGGTCTGAGGTTGGTTAGGGATGCCTGTGGTAATGTTTAAATAATACTCCTGGGTTGATGCCTGTTAGAGCAAGTGTGTGAGTCTCCATAGTTCCCATTTACAGGCTTCCACCCTAAAGGGTTTCCCTAGATATGACAAAATACATCCTCAACTAAATAGCAGTCTAATGTTAATGTATAACTTTATCCTTCCCTAGAAAAGCAGATGACCTTAGTATACTTTAACTCCATTTACCCCACTCTCAACTCACATGGTATTGTCTTCATGCATCTTAATCCCATCATGTATTATTTCTATACTATAAAGTCAAAGTTGATTTAGATTTACCCATGTTTTTTATCTATCTGTTCTTCATTCCTTTTTCCATCTCGGACTTTCCATCTAGGACCATTTTCCTCCTGCCTAAAGCACATTCTTTAGAACTTTCTTTAATGTAGATCCTTGGAAACAAATAATTTCAGTTACTGTTTGAATGGGAGTGTTTCTATTTTACCTCACTGTTAAAGGTTGGCCATTATTTTCTTTCAGCACATTCATTTAAGGTAGCATCCTTCTATCAAGCTTCCCTTTCCATTTTTGAAGAATTCGTCTGTCAGTCTATCACTTTGAAGATAGTCTATCTTTCTACTCTGGCTGTTTTATCTTTCTATGATGTGTGTAGGTGAGGATTTCTTTTTATTTCTCCTGTTTGAGATTCACTGGGCTTCGTGGATGTCTGGACTGATTTCTTTCATCAGTTTCGGGAAATTATCACCCATTACCTCTTAATTATTGCTTCTACCCCATTTGATCTTTTTTTTTTTTTTTTAATATTTTCAGGATTTTAAATAAACAAATCTTTAGACCTCCTCAATGCATCTGACCCTTTCCTGCTTTTTGCTCTATTTTGCCACTCACATTGTATTCTGGATAGCTTCTTCTGTTGTATCTTCCAGTTTAATAATTTCTCTTCAGCTGTGTCTATCCATTGACTTTAAACTGGACCTCTTAATTGTGATTATTGCAATTTTTAACTCTAGAAAAATCTGCTATGTTACTTTTTATAGTTTTCAGTCCTCTGCTAAAATTTGAAGCTTAGATTTTGTGTTTTTATGGCATCATCTTTGACTCCTTTCTTTCATGTCATTCCACATTGAACCCACAGAAAATCCTGCTAGCTCTATCTTCAAAATGTATTCAGGATATGATAATACCCTACCATTTCTGCTACTACCATTCTGTTTTGAGAAGCCATTGTCTATCACTTGGGTTTCTGCAACAATCTCCTCAATGGTTTTCCTGCTTCCCACCCTTAACCTCCCTCCAGTCCACTTTCAACCCTCTAACTAGAGAGATTCTTTTAAAAATTATTCTTAGTCATGTCTCCCCTCTGAGTGACAGGAGAATGGCTAGCCTTCCATTTCACTCTGAATAAAACCCCAAGTTCTTACAATGGTTTAAGGCCTCCTTCTGAACTCATCTCTTATTACTCAACTCCTAGTCCATGCTACTTTAGCCACACTGACCTCCTTGCTGTTTCCCCGACAAACTCAGCATGCACTCACCTTAGAAATTTTGCACTATGTCCTTCCTCTGCCCAGATGATTCTTTGCAAAGTTAGCACAGTACTAACTCCCTCAACAACTTTGTCTCTTTTCTATAATGCCGTCTTCCCAATAAAGGCAACCCTCATTATTATGACATTATCCCATAATCCTGCTGCATTCATTTTTCCCCCCAGAGCAAGGATCACCTGCTATTATAATATCTATTTTCTCATTTATTGCATTTACTTGTATGTGCCCTCCATTCAACTGAACAGTAGTTCCATAAGGGCATGGATCATTGTTTATTTAATCCATGGATGGTTCAGGTACCTAGAACAGTGCCTGGAACTTAGTAGGCACTCTACGTATTTCTTGGATGCAGAAATGCATTCACTAGTAATTTCATTTGCCCAACCTTTTATTCAAATTCACATACATAGTTGATGTAAAGACCTTTATAAAATTTCGTATACCATAGTCAAAATCTAGAACTAATGAAAGTGCAGTGGCTATTTTTTATCCTGAGCTGGGGTCCATCCCTTGACCTGCTAGGCCTCCCCTTCATCCTTGCATTGTTCCCTCAGGGACCCCCCAGACCCCCGGGGCTCTGTATATGGCAGCTGGAAAACCCTGGCCTGTACGTATTTACGCTGCAAGCTATTTCTATAAACTAACACATATATTACTCATCCATGGAACTGTTTACACAGTATGTCACATACCAGGATGAAATAAAAGATTCAGTCTGTTCTCTGAGTGTCCATTTAACCTGGCATATGAATTTTCAGTTCTTGCTTCCCTAGATCTCACCAGCTGGAGAAGACAAATGAGTAATGGCAAATATCGTTAAAGCTGTTGGCTCTGAGGCCCCATCTGGTGGACTCGCCAGGACATACAGACTCACAGAAACCTCCTCCCCTAGCTTGGGCTCAGTGGCCTCCAACATTTTCCTTTGCAGTTGTGAGAAGTTGGCCTCCACATCCAGGAGACTTACTCTGTTGACACCACATCGGTACTCAATGCTGTTGGCATGTTCCTTATAGTGGCTAATGCCAACCTGGTCTTCCTCAAAGCTGCTAAAGCCATCGGTGAGTAAGCCTGGCATGCCAAGCAGCACACGGCCTCTGGTATTGTTTCTTCAGTGACTTAGTCCCCTCTTTTGAGACATTCAGGACAAGTTCATCCTGGGCTGAGTTTGGAAGTCATCCAAAGCATCTTTTCACTGCTATGTATTAATTATGACCCAAGAGAGAGCCCATGTACCCCAATTCTCTGGTCATGGGGTGATTCTCCCACCTTCCTATCTCTACCCCTAGAAACTTCTTAGAGGTTCAAAGAACTGTCTAGTGCCCCTATATGTTCAGGAGTATTGATGCTGGGGCACCAGGCCCAGTGAGCAGTTCTCAAAGTGGAACTGATGACGTCTTCTAGAAGGCCGCCGTGTGTATGGGTGGTTAACTGGCAGTTGGCAAGAGGGGTGTAAATATTAATTATGGCACATTCATGCCTGTTTTCATATGTGGCTCATCTGTCCCCTTACCTTTACACAGTGAAATATATTAGAAGACAAGTTTAACCACATTTAAAAGGTCATTGATGACCCCTTAAAAATAATTGAGAGGAGTAAGTATAAGGATTGACATCACTTTAAAAATCTCAAAATTTTAAACAAGGCTGTACGAGAGACTGTGCCGTGAAGAGACATAGATCTGCTAGGATGGAAATGTTAACACAACTCTACAGAACTAAATTTGCCTCTTCATTTAGCAAAAAAACCATCAATATCTGCAGATGTGAAAGCTCTCTGATCTTACTGTCTCAATATTTCATGCAGTCAAGGCATTTTTTTTTTTCTCTTTTTTTTTTTTTTTTTTTTTTTTTATTAACGGAAAGAAAAAAAAGAAATTAACACAACATTTAGAAATCATACCATTCTACATATGCACTCAGTAATTCTTAACATCATCACATAGATGCATGATCATTGTTTCTTAGTACATTTGCATCAGTTTAGAGGAACTAGCAACACAACAGAAAAAGATATAAAATGTCAATATAAAGAAAAGAAATAAAAGTAGTAGTAATAGTAAAAAACAACAACAACAAACAAACCAACAAGCAAACAAAAACAAAAAAAAAACCCTATAGCTCAGATGCAGCTTCATTCAGTATTTTAACATGATTACTTTACAATTAGGTATTATTGTGCTGTCCATTTTTGAGTTTTTGTATCTAGTCCTGTTGCACAATCTGTATCCCTTCAGCTTCAATTACCCATTGTCTTACCCTGTTTCTAACTCCTGCTGAACTCTGTTACCAATGACATATTTCAAGTTTATTCTCGAATGTCCGTTCACAACAGTGGGACCATACAGTACTTGTCCTTTAGTTTTTGGCTGGATTCACTCAGCATAATATTCTCTAGGTCCATCCATGTTATTACATGGTTCACAAGTTTATCTTGTCTTAAAGCTGCATAATATTCCATCGTATGTATATACCACAGTTTGTTTAGCCACTCTTCTGTTGATGGAGATTTTGGCTGTTTCCATCTCTTTGCAATTGTAAATAACGCTGCTATAAACATTGGTGTGCAAATGTCCGTTTGTGTCTTTGCCCTTAAGTCCTTTGAGTAGATACCTAGCAATGGTATTGCTGGGTCGTATGGCAATTCTATATTCAGCTTTTTGAGGAACCGCCAAACTGCCTTCCACAGTGGTTGCACCCTTTGACATTCCCACCAACAGTGAATAAGTGTGCCTCTTTCTCCGCATCCTCTCCAGCACTTGTCCTTTTCTGTTTTGTTGATAATGGCCATTCTGGTGGGTGTGAGATGATATCTCATTGTGGTTTTGATTTGCATTTCTCTAATGGCCAGGGACATTGAGCATCTCTTCATGTGCCTCTTGGCCATCCGTATTTCTTCTTCTGGTAGGTGTCTGTTTAAGTCTTTTTCCCATTTTGTAATTGGGTTGGCTGTCTTTTTGTTGTTGAGTTGAATAATCTCTTTATAAATTCTGGATACTAGACCCTTATCTGATATGTCATTTCCAAATATTGTCTCCCATTGTGTAGGCTGTCTTTCTACTTTCTTGATGAAGTTCTCTGATGCACAAAAGTGTTTAATTTTGAGAAGCTCCCATTTATTTATTTCCTTCTTCAGTGTTCTTGCTTTAGGTTTAAGGTCCATAAAACCACCTCCAGTTGTAAGATCCATAAGATATCTCCCAACATTTTCCTCTAACTGTTTTATGGTCTTAGACCTAATGTTTAGATCTTTGATCCATTTTGAGTTAACTTTTGTATAGGGTGTGAGAGATGGGTCTTCTTTCATTCTTTTGCATATGGATATCCAGTTCTCTAGGCACCATTTATTGAAGAGACTGTTCTGTCCCAGGTGAGTTGGCTTGACTGCCTTATCAAAGATCAAATGTCCATAGATGAGAGGGTCTATATCTGAGCACTCTATTCGATTCCATTGGTCGATATATCTATCTTTATGCCAATACCATGCTGTTTTGACCCCTGTGGCTTCATAATATGCCTTAAAGTCAGGCAGCACGAGACCTCCAGCTTCGTTTTTTTTCCTCAAGATGTTTTTAGCAATTCGGGGCACCCTGCCCTTCCAGATAAATTTGCTTATTGGTTTTTCTATTTCTGAAAAATATGTTGTTGGGATTTTGATTGGTATTGCATTGAATCTGTAAATCAATTTAGGTAGGATTGACATCTTAACTATATTTAGTCTTCCAATCCATGAACACGGTACGCCCTTCCATCTATTTAGGTCTTCTGTGATTTCTTTTAACAGTTTTTTGTAGTTTTCTTTATATAGGTTTTTTGTCTCTTTGGTTAAATTTATTCCTAGGTATTTTATTCTTTTAGTTGCGATTGTAAATGGGATTCGTTTCTTGATTTCTACCTCAGCTTGTTCATTACTAGTGTATAGAAATGCTACAGATTTTTGAATGTTGATCTTGTAGCCTGCTACTTTGCTGTACTCATTTATTAGCTCTAGTAATTTTGTTGTGGATTTTTCTGGGTTTTCTACATATAGTATCATATCGTCTGCAAACAGTGATAGTTTTACTTCTTCCTTTCCAATTTTGATGCCTTGTATTTCTTTTTCTTGCCTAATTGCTCTGGCTAGAACTTCCAACACAATGTTGAATAATAGTGGTGATAGTGGACATCCTTGTCTTGTTCCTGATCTTAGGGGGAAAGTTTTCAATTTTTCCCCATTGAGGATGATATTAGCTGTGGGTTTTTCATATATTCCCTCTATCATTTTAAGGAAGTTCCCTTGTATTCCTATCTTTTGAAGTGTTTTCAGCAGGAAAGGATGTTGAATCTTGTCAAATGCCTTCTCTGCATCAATTGAGATGATCATGTGATTTTTCTGCTTTGATTTGTTGATATGGTGTATTACATTAATTGATTTTCTTATGTTGAACCATCCTTGCATACCTGGGATGAATCCTACTTGGTCATGATGTATAATTCTTTTAATGTGTTGCTGGATACGATTTGCTAGAATTTTATTGAGGATTTTTGCATCTGTATTCATTAGAGAGATTGGTCTGTAGTTTTCTTTTTTTGTAATATCTTTGCCTGGTTTTGGTATGAGGGTGATGTTGGCTTCATAGAATGAATTAGGTAGTTTTCCCTCCACTTCGATTATGTTGAAGAGTTTGAGGAGAGTAGGTACTAATTCTTTCTGGAATGTTTGATAGAATTCACATGTGAAGCCGTCTGGTCCTGGACTTTTCTTTTTAGGGAGGTTTTGAATAACTAATTCAATCTCTTTACTTGTGATTGGTTTGTTGAGGTCGTCTATTTCTTCTTGAGTCAAAGTTGGTTGTTCATGTCTTTCCAGGAACCTGTCCATTTCTTCTAAATTGTTGTATTTATTAGCGTAAAGTTGTTCATAGTATCCTGTTATTACCTCCTTTATTTCTGTGAGGTCAGTAGTTATGTCTCCTCTTTCATTTCTAATCTTATTTATTTGCATCCTCTCTCTTCTTCTTTTTGTCAATCTTGCTAAGGGCCCATCAATCTTGTTGATTTTCTCATAGAACCAACTTCTGGTCTTATTGATTTTCTCTATTGTTTTCATGTTTTCAATTTCATTTATTTCTGCTCTAATCTTTGTTATTTCTTTCCTTTTGCTTGCTTTGGGATTAGTTTGCTGTTCTTTCTCCAGTTCTTCCAAGTGGACAGTTAATTCCTGCATTTTTGCCTTTTCTTCTTTTCTGATAAAGGCATTTAGGGCAATAAATTTCCCTCTTAGCACTGCCTTTGCTGCGTCCCATAAGTTTTGATATGTTGTGTCTTCATTTTCATTTGCCTCTAGGTATTTACTAATTTCTCTTGCAATTTCTTCTTTGACCCACTTGTTGTTTAAGAGTGTGTTGTTGAGCCTCCATGTATTTATGAATTTTCTGGCACTCCGCCTATTATTGATTTCCAACTTCATTCCTTTATGATCCGAGAAAGTGTTGTGTATGATTTCAATCTTTTTAAATTTGTTAAGACTTGCTTTGTGACCCAGCATATGGTCTATCTTTGAGAATGATCCATGAGCACTTGAAAAAAGGTGTATCCTGCTGTTGTGGGATGTAATGTCCTATAAATGTCTGTTAAGTCAAGTTCATTTATAGTAATATTCAGGTTCTCTATTTCTTTATTGATCCTCTGTGTAGATGTTCTGTCCATTGATGAGAGTGGTGAATTGAAGTCTCCAACTATTATGGTATATGTGTCTATTTCCCTTTTCAGTGTTTGTAGTGTATTCCTCACGTATTTTGGGGCATTCTGGTTCGGTGCGTAAATATTTATGATTGTTATGTCTTCTTGTTTAATTGTTCCTTTTATTAGTATATAGTGTCCTTCTTTGTCTCTTTTAACTGTTTTACATTTGAAGTCTAATTTGTTGGATATTAGTATAGCCACTCCTGCTCTTTTCTGGTTGTTGTTTGCATGAAATATCTTTTCCCAACCTTTCACTTTCAACCTATATTTATCTTTGGGTCTAAGGTGTGTTTCCTGTAGACAGCATATAGAAGGATCCTGTTTTTTAATCCATTCTGCCAGTCTATGTCTTTTAATTGGGGAATTCAGTCCATTGACATTTAGAGTTATTACTGTTTGGATAATATTTTCCTCTACCATTTTGCCTTTTGTATTATATATATCATATCTGTCTTTCCTTCTTTCTACACTTTTCTCCATGTCTCTCTCTTCTGTCTTTTTGTATCTGACTCTAGTGCTTCCTTTAGTATTTCTTGCAAAGCTGGTCTCTTGGTCACAAATTCTCTTAGTGACTTTTTGTCTGAGAATGTTTTAAATTCTCCCTCATTTTTGAAGGACAATTTTGCTGGATATAGGAGTCTTGGCTGGCAGTTTTTCTCTTTTAGTAACTTAAATATATCATCCCACTGTCTTCTAGCTTCCATGGTTTCTGCTGAGAAATCTACACATAGTCTTATTGGGTTTCCCTTGTATGTGACGGATTGTTTTTCTCTCGCTGCCTTCAAGATCCTCTCTTTCTCTTTGACCTCTGACATTCTAACTAGTAAGTGTCTTGGGAACGCCTATTTGTGTCTAATCTCTTTGGGGTGCGCTGCACTTCTTGGATCTGTAATTTTAGGTCTTTCATAAGAGTTGGGAAATTTTCAGTGATAATTTCTTCCATTAGTTTTTCTCCTCCTTTTCCCTTCTCTTCTCCTTCTGGGATACCCACTACACGTATATTTGTACGGTTCACATTGTCCTTGAGTTCCCTGATACCTTGTTCAAATTTTTCCATTCTTTTCCGGATAGTTTCTGTTTCTTTTTGGAGTTCAGATGTTTCATCCTCCAAATCACTAATTCTATCTTCTGTTTCTTTAAATCTGTCGTTGTAGGTATCCATTGTTTTTTCCATCTTTTCTACTTTATCTTTCACTTCCATAAGTTCTGTGATTTGTTTTTTCAGTTTTTCTATTTCTTCTTTATGTTCAGCCCATGTCTTCTTCATGTCCTCCCTCAATTTATCGATTTCGTTTTTGAAGAGGTTTTCCATTTCTGTTCGTATATTCAGCATTAGTTGTTTCAGCTCCTGTATCTCATTTGAACTATTGGTTTCTTCGTTTGACTGGGCCATATGTTCAATTTTCTGAGCGTGATCCGTTATCTTCTGCTGGCGTCTGGGCATTTAGTCAGATTTCCCCGGGTGTTCGACCCCACAGGTTGAAAGATTTTTCTGCGCAGTCTCTGGGTTCTGTTCTTCCTATCCTGCCCAGTAGGTGGCACACGTAGCACACGCCTGTCTGTGGGTTCCACCAGCGAAAGTTGCTGTGGGTCCCTCAACTCTGGAAAACTCTCGCCGTAGGGGAGGTTCGGCAACCGAAGCGTCTTGGAAGAATGCCAGCCGGCCCGGGGTTCCAAACGCGGGGAGGGTCGCCGGCTGTCGCAGCACAGGAGAGCGTCCGGCCAAATTAGCTAGTCGGCCCGGGGCACCAAGCGTGGCGGGAGGGCGCCAGCTGTCGCAGCCCGGGAGAGTGCACTGCTCCCAGCCGACGGGGGAGTCACGTGTTTGGAAGGGATCCCCTGGTCACTGTTCTCCGCAGTCTGGGGATTTCCGACCCAACTATCTCAGTTGTTCCGGGGGGCCTCGTGTGGTGGGGGCACCAGCCGCCGCGGCCTAAGGGGACCGCCTGTCCAATTCTACCAGCTGGCCTGGGAAGGTGGAAGGGAGGGACTCCGGTCGCTTGCTGTCCCACCCAGGAAAGCCCGTGCCCCTTGGTGATCTCACCGGAGCTGGTTCTCCCAGATAGTCAGCCGTTCCAGGATGGGGTACGCTGTCCCTTTGATTTCCCTCGTGGCTCCGGGAGCTGCTCTGTATTATCTCCACTCCCCCAGTAGTTGTTCTGGAGGAGGAAAGGTGAGGGCGGCAAGGCTGTCGAGGCTGGTGGCGGAGGAGCACGGTGAAGGCGGGGGAAGAGGGCACCGTGTTGGTTGGAGAGCAGCCGGAGCAGGAGGGGGAGGAGGGGGGTAGAGAGGGGGTAGGGAGGTCGGGCGGCTCGGCTGCTGCGGGGCGCGTGCGCCGCGCGGCGGTCCGGCGGAGAGAGAGAGGGGGTAGGGAGGTCGGGCGGCTCGGCTGCTGCGGGGCGCGTGCGCCGCGCGGCGGTCCGGCGGAGAGAGGGCATTTTTTTTTAATTATAAAATCTTTAAAGGTTTCCTCTGCTTTTCTCTCTTTCTTGGCCCTTCTTCTCAATTAATAGAATTAAAATATATCAAGATTATCGATCTAGAGTCATGTAGGGTTTTCCTAACCAGCAGTGCATGCATATTAAAGCAAAGGGATGTGGGAGGCTGCAGTCATTTTGATTTATTGCAGCGGAACAAAGCACTGGCATGCAGACGTCAGTGGCGCTCGAGCGGAGATTTCCTAATCCACAAATTATATCTTTTCCTCCTGTGTTCCCTCCTTCCACACGCTGAAGAGTCTGATAAATGTGAAGATGTGCAGCATGCCCTGAAATATATAACAGATACATATGCATGTAAGAATCAATTATAGGTGACACATGTTTTGTTTCTGTGAGTGTGGATGTGTGGAGGGTGTGCTTACACACACACACACACACACACACACTCTATCGTCCTCCTGAAGGGAAAGGAAGGGGAGTGACCTAACTTTTCCGTTGCTGACAGTCTTCATCGAAGGCCTTTCTCTTTTGCTGGCGGTCCTACAGATGTTTGTCATTTAGTCGTCATCCACCAGAGGTGCCTGGGGCAGACCTGCCTGCATCCGAGGGTTCCCAGCTCTCTGCTAGAGCAATCCTTTCTAGCCTGAGGAGCTATCCCAGCCTTGGTGCCGATTCTGCCTTGTCTTCCCACAAAGGTGGTCTTTCCCCCTGCTTAGCTCTTCAGAGAGCCTGGTGTGCAAGTGCCCTCACCGCCGCCCTACTCCCCCCGCAAGGATCAGGGTCTGTGCTCTGTGACACACTTGTGAGCTGAAAGGGATGGAGCCAGCCATGCAGTAGAAAGCTCCTATTCCATCTTGTTCCTGATAGATGCCAGGGGCAGGACACACTCAAGCACTCGCCCCAGTCCACTTCCTCCCTCTCCAAACAGCGTCCAGCCCCTTTCTGCCCCATTAACATTGCTATCCTCTCATGTTTGCAACATGTATAATTTCTTTGTTCTTTGGATGCAAGAGAAGGAGTTAATAATTTTCCAGTAGTGTGTATCATATCAGCCTTTCCAACTTTGCATAAAAGTCATTTTGCAGCTGGACCAATTTTAACTTATTTTGTGCAATAAACAGTTTACCCCAAACGAGATCTTTCACTGAAATCCATCAGCCAACATTTGAAGATAGGTTTTACATTTATGGCGCTTTATCCTCTTTGCTGAACGCAGTTCTCATGCATGCCACAGTATGGGCTTGGACACAAAGTGATGGAGGTTATATTAGAAACAGTGCCCCACCACCACGATGTGCTTGTGTCAATTTCCTTTTCATTGAGCACCCCCAAAATTGCTTGGGACCACGTTCAATATCGAAGACATCGTTCCTGCCATCAATGGGTCACATTCTAGGGATACCAGCAAATAGAGGTGTCAGCGTTCATCCTTCCTTCAGCTTCTCCCTTCTTCAGCTCCCCCTGAACCTCCCCTCTAAATGCCCCCACCGTGTCTTTCTCTCTCCTTCTTGGCAGGAGAGAGGAAATGTGGGATTGGGTGTGGAACTGATGCTATTATCATTTCAAATGCACAAACTGCCCCTTTAACAAGACTTCATTTATTTACTACATAAAAATGTTCACACCAATCCAGAGAACTTTTCCTGCTGTTAAAGGTACTAAGAAGTGGGGCATGTTGGAAGTCACCCAACTGAAAAGCAGCCGTGTCTGGAAAGGGCAGGAACACAGAAACCTCAACTGCTGTTTGCAGGTCACATCCCTGGGTCTCCAAAAAACTTCACTGCTTTGATGGGCTGCAGAGAAAAACATGGCCCTAGACTTGAAAATTTCAAAAATTTGCAAGACTATGTAAACACTCTGCTTCTTAGTATCACCTAATGGGCTTCGAAGTCATTTGTGGGGAGAATGGAGATTACAGACTGGGAAAAAGAAGTAAAAATCATCAAGGAGTTACAAAAAAAGTGGGGGCACGCTCCCCTTAACCACTTCATTCTGAAGCTGCTGTGCTTTGTGCACTTGACAACTCAGCCCATGCTTTTAAATTGGAGGCAATGCTCATGCTCTGTGAAATTTTGATCTGAGCCAGCAAAAGCAGCTTGGGGGCGCTCCCGGGTGACCCCCGGATCATACTTGGGGCAGTTCAATCGGAAAAGGACCTGGAGTCCTGGTTTCAGAGCCACCAGTTAATTATCAACTGGCAGAATCTTTCTAGTTCTGAATGCATGTGGTTGCTCCACAGGCTGGTTTCCAGTGACATGCACCACGTTTCCACCGTGTCCATGCCTCCAAGATGGAGCCCCTTCCCTGGGCAGGGCTCTTGCCCCGCAGCTTGCCCTGAGTCCTCATTGTGAGATGTGCTGTGGCTGAACCCGAGACTAAACCCAGGCTCCCCACCTCTTGGTTGTAACACGACCAAACGGACTAGGTTGTTTGACTAGACCATTAAGTACGTATATCAGCTCATATTTACCTGGTTACAGATCTGTATGCACAGAGGTATTAAAATCCAAAAAGCATTAAGGATTCCTGCCGCTGCAGACAGCTTTTGCTGCTGACGCATTTGCCTCTTAATTTGCATGCCTAACCCGTGCTTTGTTTTGTGTCAATAGCACAAAAAAAAATCAGGGTAGGAGATGCCACGAAATATATGGCAGCTTCCCCCACCGGTAAAGCGTTTGATCGATTCCTGTTGCAAGAGCTTAAAATGTCTGTCGGACCTTTCCCATCACCCTGTTTGCCTGAAAAATTCCTTTTTTTTTTTTTTAACTCTAAATCCACGTGTGAAGCATTCATTATGAAACACTGCAGAGATGGTTCCACTGGATGCAAGAATCTTTTCTAACATCCATATTTTAACGGCACAAGCCAAAGCAACCCGTGCTTTGCGCATAATCGCATCTCTCAAAACATAAAGATTAAATATCAAGTTTTTCCTACAAAGGAGAAAAGGCAGTTCCAGCCCCCTTCTCTGCCTTGGCTGGGGCGGGGAGCAGGAGGGGGTTGTTGTACACGTGCCAGGAGTAACGGCCTAACGGTTTGATTTATGAGTCTGATAATAAAAATCCCATTAGGCGCCTCTCATTGAGAAAAAGAAGCCGGAGAAGAGAAGCCGAGCGTGTCACCCGGCAGCACTGACGCAAGCAGCGCTGACGGCAGCAGCAGCGGGGCTGCGGGGCGGGAGGCGCAGGGGGGCCGCGAGGGGCGCGCGCCGGCCGCGCATCCCGGGCGCTGCGCCCCAGGGACCCTCTGCAGCCCCCCTCCCCTCTGCGATTCCCGGACCCCTCTCCAGCCCCCCACACCCTGCAGTCCTCTCAAACACCCCACCCCCCGCCGCACCCCTGCAGGCAGTGCGCCCCTGGACGCACCCGGGTCGCTCTGCAGCCTTCCCGCTCCCCCAGCCCCCACTCTGCGGCTCCCCCCAGCGCCTCCCTGCTCTCCCCGGGCTCCCCTGCAGTCCCCTCGCCCTTCCCTTCACCCCCCCTCGGACACCCCCGTCCCCTCCTGGCTCTGGGAAGGCACGTGCACGCGCAGGGGGCTGAGGGTGGGGGGCAGAGCTGGGGGCATCCGCGGCCGGTAGCCCCCAGAGGGAGGGTCCATAAGAGTAAGGCTGGGGGTGGCGAGGGCACACGTTGCCCCGGGACACAGGACGCCCCCCAGTCCCCCGCAGTGGCCACCGCGCAACCTGCTTTCCCACCTGCGGCCCTCCCAGGCCCGGCCTGGCTTCCCACGCTCGCCCTGGCACCCCCGCCCCAACCCCGCCCGGTCTCTGGCAAGTGTCCACTGCTCACTGCGTGAGGACATGCTAGAGGGAGGATTATTTTTCTGTTCAAAAGAAATTGTCAGCACAGGACAGAAGATGAGTGGTGTGTGCTCTTTTGTGCATGTGTGTGTGTGTGTGCGTGTCCGATTTCAGCCGGTGTATCACAAGAGCCTGTCTGCTTCTCCCAAAGCTCCCCACAAAGCTCTGGGAAGCGGCACATGCCCGAGGGGCCGAGCTGGGGATGGGGCCGCCGCTGCAGCCAGCGTGCCGCGCTCCTTTCAGTGCTAGCAGAGCAAGGGGAGGCTGCAAAAGCTTTCGTTCTTTCCGGACCGATGGGTTTTCCCGCAGTTTCCAGCGTAGCATAACCTGGGCCACATGTAGAAAGGTTTCCTGTGCTCCTTTCTAAAGGTGCTGGGAAATGAATCTCCCTGAGCTGGGCCTGGACTTGGCAGCCATAATTCAGTCCTCGCCTTAGTTTCTCAAGTCTGTACTCTCATCCTTCGCTGGGGGTAACGGAGAAAGTATTCAAAATCTCCCGGTGGGGGGCACCCCCCCCCCCCCCCCCCCCCCCCCCCCCCCCGCCAAGGGCAGCGCTGTGGCCTCGCTGCCCGGGGAGAGACTCCGGTGAGCGCCTTCCTGCACGCTGGTTAGTAACAATGATAGTGCAATTGATAGTGCAATGATAACAAGCACTTAACAAGTTCTTGCTAACTTGTTAATACCTTTCCAGTAAACCCTAATGAAAGGCTGTTAGAAATGCTGCTTCAACCAGGCCGACCCTGAGAACTGCCAGGACCGGGTGGGGTGGGTGGGGGGACAGGGCGGGAGGAAGGCGGTGGGCATTAACCATCCGAGCATCCAGCTCCCCTGAAAACTGAGAGAACACCAAAAGCCTTGAGGGCTCTCTTGCCCTTTCAACTTTTGCCAACAGAAGGTCCCTATTCCCTTCGCGGGTGTTGGGGAGCAGCTTCTTACCGCCCGCCTCTCCCCTCTGCGGGCGCCTTCCCAAGCCGAGCGGGGCCCCCACCCCGACGACGCCGCAGACCCCCCACTCACGTCAGGGCTGTTTCAGAAGAAAATAACTTCAGTATCTTTGGTGGCTACTAAGTGCATTTGGTTTCTGTTGCTGCTCGCAGTGGGAGGTGTGACCGTGCACTCCGGGGCTGAAACCCGGGGCGGCACCGGGCCCCTTCTGGAGGCCCTAGGGGAGGACCTGTGTCCTCACCTTTCCCAGCTTCTAGAGGCACTTTGGGTTCCTGGGCCGTCTAGGCCCCCTCCCTCCATCCTCAGAACCAGCGTGGGTCTACCTTCTTCTGGCCACGTTCTGGAACATTCCTTCCCTTAAAGGACCCATCCACCATGTCAGGGACGAGCTCACAGGCTCTCAGACTTGGGCGTGGCGTCCTGGGGTGGCTCTCTGCCCCCAAACAAGAAACCCAGTGTAGTTTGTGCCATCACAGCCATCCAAGTGGGTTCACTCACCAAGTGTAAATAAAAGGGGAGAAACCAAGGCTCTTCTGTGTGACATTTTTTTTTTGTAGTTCCACTCTTATCACCCAAAATAGACAAAGTCAAACATTCATTCCCATAGACATGCTAAGTTCCCACGGCGCAGTGTTTTCTTTCCGATCACATTCTCTCCTGGGCCTGCTGATCAGGCTGTACATTGTGGCTGAGACAGTTCCATGGACGTCATTTTAAAAAGATGCACAGCTTTTTAGTCCTCTGTTCCATTCTGGGACTCAGCAAACATGGCTTCTGGATCTTGCTATGGCCTTGGACCCGGCGTTTCACATCTGCTGCCTCCGGGTGTGCCCTGAGCTGCAACACTCTGTGATGGTGGCCAAGGGAGGGTAGATCATGCAATCTGGAACCGTGTCCAGCCACTATTTATCACATTTGTCCCCCTCCATGGCTTTTAGGGGTTCCTCTCTGTGCTGCTTTGAAAGGATGTATGGACCCTAGAAAAGCCATGTTTTAATCAAAATCCCATTTCATAAAGGCAGAATAATCCCTATTCAATACTGTATGTTTGATTAATCAGATCATCTCCCTGGAGATTTGATTTAATCGAGAGTGGTTGTTAAACTGGGCTAGGTAGAAGCGTGTCTCCACCCATTTTGGTGGGTCTTGATAAGTTTCTGGAGTCCTATAAAAGAGAAAAATTTTGGAGAATGAAGGAGATTTGGAGAGAGCAGAGGATGCTGCAGCACCACGAAGCACAGAGTTCACAAGCCAGTGACCTTCAGAGACAAAGAAGGAAAACGCCTCCCGGGGAGCTTCATGAAACAGGAAGCCAGGAGAGAAAGCTAACAGATGACGCCGTGTTCACCATGTGCCCTTCTAGCTGAGAGAAAAGCCCTGACTGTGTTCTCCAAGTGCCTTCTCACTTGAGAGAGAAACCCTGAACTTCATCAGCCTTCTTGAATAAAGGTATCTTTCCCTGGATGCCTTAGATTGGACATTTCTATAGACTTGTTTTAGTTGGGACATTTTCTCGGCCTTAGAAATGTAAACTAGCAACTTATTAAATTCCCCTTTTAAAAGCCATTCCATTTCTGGTGTATTGCATTCCAGCAGCTAGCAGACTAGAACCCTCTCCCTGATGTTTTCACCTTCAGCATCCAGGTCTCAGTACAGTTTATTTCTCCCGGACCCTGCTTCACACTGTGTGGGACTCTCAGACTGAGCCTGCCTTCTGTCCTTTGGTCACGAGAAATGCTATAAGGAGAGTTTCTTAAACTTTTATAATATTGCTTGCCCTGTTTTCCTACTCTTTCTTTGAGCATCTCCTCTTGGATGGATGCCCTGCTCCTGACCCACCCTCCACATCACTTGCTTTGTTGTTCAGACTCCATCATTACATTTTTGGAGTGTCACTGGCCCCATCAACCAGCTCGGTAAGTTGCTCTCCTGATTTGTCCACTGTCCTCGCCAGCTTTGAGATCTACTTTTTAAATTTTCACAATTAAATTGTTCATCATAATCTCATCGACTGGTTCGTTTTTCATAACCACCTGCTTTGCCTTACGGAAACCTCTTGGATCTTTTCATGGCTCCGTCTTTTACAGGCCTAGTGCAGCTGTCCTGTGATCCCTGCGTCCCCTGAATAGGTTATTCTGTGTGTCTGTCCCTCCCTTCGCAGTAACGGTACTTCCCAGATGCGGGGAGAGTCTCGCCTTGGGTTCATCTTTGGGGCTGGGAAGTCTGGTGGTCAGCCGGCCTCTGAGGGGCAGCTGGGATAGGGGCACCCACCACTGAGCTCAGGGGTTCGGGCAGAGTGGGAGGACTGCTGTCACCAGCATGGTGACACAGGTCCCAAGCCATGGAGAGCCTTGGCTCTGCTGTCGCCTTCTCGAAATTCTTAACAATTATCAACAAGGGACCTGTTTCGGTTTGCTAAATCTGCCAGAGTGCAATAGACCAGAATGGGTTGGCTTTTACAATGAGGGTCTATTAGTTTACAAAGTTACAGTTCTAAGGCCCTGAAAATGTCCGAATTAAGGCATCCAGAGCAAGATCCCTTCTCTGAGGAGAGGCTGCTGGCCTCCAGGCTCCTCTGTCACGTGGGAAGGCACGTGGTGCCGTCTGTGGTCCTTCTCTCTCGGGTTTCGCTGGCTTCAGTGGCTCTTTCAGCTCCTGTGAGTCCTTGCTTGCATCTCCAGAGACCACCTCTCTAAGCTCTCTGTGCGTTTCTGCCTTTTATCCTCAGAAAGGACTCCAGTAAAGGATTAAGACCCACCTTGAATGGGCTGGGTCCCATCTCAATTGAAACAACCTAAGCAGAAGGTCCCACCCACGGCAGGTCTGCACCCACAAGAATGCATGAAAAGAATGTGGCCTTTTCTGGGGACATAACAACTGCAAACAACCACAGGGCCCCACGTCTCCATTTGGTATTGGGCCATGCCAATCATCCAGCGGGTTCTGGGCCCACAGCGTGTGCTGCCTGGCCGGGACTTTTTCTGTCCCTGGGCATCCCCGACTAGCCAGCACTCGGCACCGTCTCCCTGCGCCCCAAGCACAGTGCCTGCCCAAGACGGTTTCGGCTGCTGGGGCTCCTGGTGGGTTTTGCAGGGGGGTGAGGAGGAAGCAGCGGGGCTGCTCATGCTACAGGCTCTGCTTTTAGAGTCAGGGGGGCGGCTCTGCGGCTGTAAGAAGTCACCCAAGGAACCGACGCTGTGTACTTCTCTCTCGGGTTACAGTCCTGCGGTGAGGATTTCAGGCCCGTGACTGCTGGCTTCCGGGGCTGCGCTGGTCGCTGATGTGCAAGGGAAGGAGAGCGTGGAGCCGGCACTCCTGGTCTCCGGCAGGCCTGGGTGAGGGCAGGACCTGCTCCACAACTCGGGAGAACTCATCACGGGCCCCTTGTAACTAACTGCAAGGGAGATGGGGAAATGCATAGCTCTGGGTCTTTTATGGGGAAGAGGGACAGAGGGACTCGGTCTTAGCCACCCTGCCCCTTCCGTGCTGGTCCCTGTGGACCTCTCCTGCTCCTGAGTCTGCACTTCTCACCATGCCAGTCCCGGGTCAGTGCTGTGCGCTGACCCCCTTTCCGTTCCCATTTGCTTGGCCTCTTCAGGAATCCTAATACTCTTCCTCTAGTGCAGCCCCAAATCAATTTATTTTTCAAAATGTATTTCTTATTTTTTTGAGTTTTCATGTAAGGCGGGGAGACTGAAGCACATTCTTGATTAGCTATTTAAGCACTTGCAAAGGTGATATTAGATCAATGGTATGGATAGGGGAAAGGTACAACTGCTGGGCCTTTTGGAGAAAAGAAAGTAAATCTGTGTCACTTGATTGTTCAAAGCCCTCTGATGCCTACCTGCTGCCTTGGGGTATCTAATTTGAGTACAGGTTCTAGGCCCCCACACTGTCTGGTCCTTTCCATCCCTCCCGTCCGTCCATACTACCCTGTGCCTGTCCCTCTGCTCACCTTCTGTCTGCAGTCTAAAGGCTTGGGAGCGCCCCACTCCTGTTCCCTCTTCCTAGAACAGTTCTCCTCTTTCACTCTCAGCTAATGCCCACTTGGTTTTTAGGTCTAGCCAGAAATATCATTTCAAGTTAATCTTCTTTCACCATTTCCCATCCCAACTCCAAACACACAGCCTAATTATCATCAATGATTGCACTGTGCAATTTTCCTTCATGGCACATAGTTCAGCTTGTAATTATGTATTGACTTAGATACTTCCTTTGCATCAGCACCGCCTCACACCCAACAATGTAAGCTCTGCTCCGGGCACTGACCTTGCCTATTTGCTCTCATTTGTGCTACGCCGTATACAGCGTGTACCTGGCACCTGGGAAGTGTGCAAGAAACATGCTTCGGCTGACTAAGCCAATGAAAGAGCGATTCGTCGGCGCTGGTGTGAGCTGCAACGTAGGTCCTAGGAGAGGAACTGTCTATATGTGTGGTGTGCAGGTTCTAATGCTTCACCCCAGTGCTGGTTCCTGGACGGTCGAGGCCCCTGAGAAGGAGCTACCTACACACATTTTCATATGGTCTGATAAACGCCCCAGTCGCACTTCCGGCTTTCTTTCTCCTTCTTCATTTTTCTTCCCACACACAGTATGTTTCCCATTTTCTGTCATCTATTAACTCTGCTAATTATATAGTTTCCTTTTGCAATCGCTTGCAGTGAAATATTCTATTAGCTATTTCCAGCATGTTTCAGATATAAAAGACCATTGGTAGATGTGAGTGACTGTGTTGTTCCTTTTTTTTAAGGAAACTGAAGGCATTTAAAATGAATTGGAGATGTTTACTGCCAGCCTTCCTCAATTTGTGTAGAATTTCCTCAGATATGTCGTTGGGTAAACTTTTCCATATTTGATCTTTTTTTCAAGTTGAACAGGTGTGTATGCACACCATAATAAACCACATAGGACATTCCTATACATATGTTACCAAAAGAAATAATTGGAAAAACTTTTTGATCAAAGACCAAATTATAAATGGGTTTCATGCTGTGACAGTGCGTTCTTTGATTGGTACATCACTCAAAATCCTAACGATTCTCAATGGGAGATTCCAGATTTGTGAGAGAATCGCTAGCATTTCAAACCCTTGTGAGAATGGTGGGAACTCTCTCAGATCTGAGAGAAGCAACACAAATTCCAATGGCATATTTCTTTGTTTTTCACCTGGAAGAAAACCTTAGTGTTGAATTGTTGCAAATAGCTGGAGGAGGGGAGCGGGGTACTTGTGCACGCTAAGTATGTGACAGAGCACGAGACACCATCACAAGCCTCTTTGATTTTCAGTACATCTCGCTTGTATGGATTGCGTACATTTTGTAAAAAACTTATTTCCCAAGGGTGCGGAGTTGGACGCCAGGTACTCCAATTTAACTGCCGGCAAAATTAAGGTTGGCACTTGGCTTGGCCTAGCAATTCTTTTATTTTGCTGACAACTCTTATGTCTGCTCCTTAAAGAGCTACAGCCTCTAATTTGTGCATACTCTTTCTGTAAAAACATATCAGCTGCTATTCTAAAGTCAAGATATTCAAGATCTTTTGGTGTATCATAGCCCTTCTTTTTCACAACTTGGTCAAAATTTACAGTCACTAATGGGTAACAAGAGTGAAATCTTCCCATAGATATTGAAGTAGTGTGCGGGGGTTTGGGGGTACTTTATACCAAACTAAAGCATGCTCACTATGCCTAGAACAATGTCCAGTATACTTAGCTCCTGCCTGTAAAACTTCAGAAAATCATTAGATGCTAAGAGAGATGAAAGCATAAATGGTAAAACCAGAAGCCCCCTTTACATCAATGTGAAAAATTTTGATTATGCATCTATAGTGATACAAGCACTGTGGTGAATGCTGGAGACAGAGGGAAACAGATCCAGGCTTGGCCCTGGGTTAATGGGGCAAGAAATATGGCAGATGCTGTTGACTGCATTCCTAAGCCTTATTCTCCCATTCTGTCCTTCTGAGAGGTCTCTGGTTCTGAGCCCAGCCCCAGGTGACAGCTCACACCAGGTTCTCATGGCAATAGGCAATTATGACAGAGGCCTGGCAAATGAGGTGTGAACACCTGTTGAGGAAGGCTCATTTTCCCCCATAGAAGGAACCCATGCCAGTTGGCATCACTCTTTCTTCCCTCATCATCATACCTTAAACACAAAATGATACCTATTGCCATCTTGCCCATAAAGGCACAGAGAGGAAAAGCCAACAACTTCCCAGAAGGGCTGGACCTGGCATTGATGACCCTCTAAATAGAAGCAGAAATTACTTCCTTCCAGACTTACTGGTATGTAACAAGAAGTTGCATTTTCAAATCTTTCTCAAACTCTTCCTAAGAATTCAAGGTGAGGGAACTTCATAATTCATTCTGTGAAGCCAGTATTGCTCTGACACCAGTGTCTGGTAAACATATCACAAGAAAATAAAATTGCTGACCAATTTCTCTTATGAATATAGATTTAAAAATTCTCATCAGAATATTGGCAAACCAAATCCAATGGCATATTAAAAAGATAATATATCTTCACCAAGTGGGATTCATCCTGGGAATGGAAGACTGGTACAACATATGAAAAATCAATCAATGTAATGCTACGTAAAAAGAATGAAAGAAAAAAACTTCATGATTATCTCAATAGATGCTGACAAGGTACTCAACAAAATCTAGTTTTTTGATAAAAGCACTCAGAAAAGTATAAATAAAAGGGAACCTTCTCAACATGATAATGGCCTTTAATAAAACCCCACAGGTAACACCATAGCCAATGGTGCATTTTCTTTCCCCCTAAGATCAGGAATGAGACAAGGATGCTATTCAGTATTGTCTTGGAAGTTCTTATCAGAGAAATTAGACAAGAAAAAAATTAGATTATATCAAAATTGGAAAGGAAGAAATAAAACTACCTTTATTTGGTATATATATATTTGTATATATCCAAAGAATCCACAAGAAAACTATGCAAACTAGTAAATGAATTCAGCGAAGCGGCAGGGTACCAGATCAACACAAGAAAAACAGTTGTGTTCAATTCACTATCAATGAACACTCTGAAGAGGAAGTTAAGAAAATAATTCTATTTACAATAGCATCTGTCACGGTCAGGTTCATGTGTCAACTTCGCCAAGTGGTGGTACCTGTTTGTCTGGTTGGGCAAGTGCTGGCCTGTCTGTTGCGAAGAGGACACTTCATAGAATTAAATCATGATCACGTCAGCTGTATCCACAGCTGATTCCATTTGTAATCGGCCAAAGGGGAGTGTCTTCTGCAATGAGTAATGCTTAATCTGATCACTGGAAGCCTTTTAAGGAGGATTCAGAAGAGACAGGCTCTTCCTGTTTTGGCTGGTGAGCCTCTCCTGTGGAGTTCGTCTAGACTCTCCATTGGAATCGTCGGCTTCACAGCCTGCCCTGCAGATTTTGGACTCTGTGTTCCCATGGTCACGTGAGACACTTTTATAAATTTTATATTTGCAAGTGTTCCCTATTGATTCTGTTTCTCCAGAGAACTCTAAGTAATACAGCACCTAAAAGAATAAAATATCTAGTAATAAATTTAACTGAAGATACAAAGGACTCATATACTGAAAACTACAGTAATTGCTGAAAGAAACTAAAGAAGACCCAAAGAAAAGGCCAGACATCCCATGTTCACAGACCGAGTTAACATTGTTAATATGTCCATATTACCTATAGCAATATACAGATTTAGTGCAAACCTATTAAAATTCCAGCAACCTTTTTTGCAGAAGTGGAAAAACTGATTCTCAAATTTATACAGAACAAATGCGTATGCAAGGGGCCCCAACAGTCAAAACAATCTTGAAGTTGGAAGACTGAACACTTCCTGATTTCAAATTGTTTTACAAAATGATGGTAATCAAAATATTGGTGCTGCCATAAAGATAGATATATAGATCAGTGGAATAGAATTGAAAGTCCAGAAATAGACCCACATGTTTAAGGCCAACTGATTTTTGACAAGGGTTCTAACTACACGCAGTGAGGAAAATGCAAACGGTGCATTTTGACAAATGGTGTTGGAAAATCAGATATTTACATGCAGAAAAATATTAGATGCCTGCCTCACACCATATGCAAAAATCAACTTAAAATGGATCAAAGATCTAAATATAAGAGCTAAAACTATAAAAGCCTTAGAAGATAACATAGGGGCAAATCTTTATGACCTGGGATTTGGCAATGAATTCTTAGATATGACACCAAAAGCACAAGCAACAAAAGAAAGAATAGACAAACGATTTCATCAAGTTCTAAAACTTTTGTGTATCAAAGGATATTATCAAGAAAGTGAAAAAACCTACAGAATGGTAGAAAATAGTTTCAAATAGTACTTGGAAAAGGGTTTAATATCTAGAATATATAAAGAACTTTTACAATGCAAAAAGAGATGGACAAAGGATTTGAATAGACATTTCCTCAAAGAAAATATACAAATGGTTAATGAACACATGCAAAGATGTTCAACATGATTAGTAGCCACCAGGGAAATGCAAATCAAAGTCACAATACGGTACCACTTTACACCCATGAAGATGGCCATTATTAAAACACAAACAGAAAATAACAAGTGTTGGAGAGGATTGGAACTCTAGTGCCTTGTTGGCAGGAAGGTAAAATGGTGCAGTCCCTGAGGAAAGCAATATGACAGTTTCTCAAAAAGTTAAGCATAGAATTTAGTATTTTAACTGGCCATTCACTTCTAGGTATATACCCAAAAAAGAGTGAAGATAGCTTTGCAAATAGGTATTTGTACACTAATGTTTATAGCAGCATTATTCACAATAGCCAAAAGCTGAAAACCACAAAAGTGCCTATCAGCAAATGTATGAACAAACAAAACAAAATCCATACATTAAATGGACTATTATTCAGCCATAGAAAAAATGAATTTATGAGACATACTGCAATGTAGAAAAACCTCAGAAATGTGCTCAGTGAAATAAGCAAAACACACAAGGACAAAAATTATATGGTATCACGTATAAGAGATGACTAGAAATAGAAAATTCACAGAGATAGAAAGCATACTAGAAGTTACTAGGGGAAGGGACAGTGGAGGGAAGGGAGAGTAGTGTATTTGTAAAAATTAAAAATAAATAAGTAAAAATAAATAATTAAAAAAATCCTCTCTGGGGCAGGATCTATGTTAGGTTTAAGGAAACAAAGGTCCAGAAGAAATGTATTTGGCCATATGGAACTTATTTTCCAATGGGGAAGCAGACAGACAGACACACACAAAAGAAACTGCTGAACCATTTTCCAGAAAGAGAGAGAGAGACGAGACAGAGAAGAGAGAAGGAGAGAGGGGAAAAGAGTAGAGAGAGGAAGTTGGTGCCTCTGTACAGATGTTCAGGTTCTTTCTGGGCAGCAGAGTCTGTGGGAAACAGAAGCAAGATGATCCAAAAGAGAGTAGAGGCATGAGGAGGTTTTCACTCATCCAGGTATCCACATCCCCACCCCCAGCAAAGCCCCAAAAGAGAGAAAAAAAGTTGGGTTTTCATTTACTTCTAGCAGAACACATGTCTTACTGATACACACATGCACACATAACCTTGTTTGCAATAAAACACTGGGACAAAATATGCCCTGACATAGATATGTCCAGGATACTGTGAAAGCAGAGGGAAGAACCTACACTCATCCCAAGTAGAAGGAAAGAGTATGGGAGAATTTCCAGGAAGAAGTGAACGTTGATATAAGCACTGAGGAAGGAGGCAGCTTCTCGTAGTTAGATGTTGTATGGGGAAAAAGTCCAGGCAAGGCTGTCCTGACAGAGGTAAAGGTGTAGGTGAAATGCGAAAGGGATGAAACAGCATAAGGAACTTAGGTGCTCATTGTGACTGAAGAATAAGGCACATTAGACAGGTGGAGGAAGATATGCCTGGAGAGGTAAGCAAGAGCCAGCTCTAAAGGGCTTTCGGAGGCTAGTATGAATATAGACTTTATCTTGGAAGGAGTTACTCAATAATGCTGAGGTAGGCCATGCCATGGTCAGATTTCCATTTATCAAACATATACCTGAGTATGAGGTAGGGGAAGTAAGAATAAGGAAGGGAGACAAATTAGGTGACCTCCAGAATGACCTAAGCTGAAAATGACGAGGACCAATTTGAGTGACATTTGGGAAATTAGATAATTAGAGGGATATCCAGTTCAAATTCTATATGTTCCATTTAGTAGACAAGAGATATAGACATATATTTATATTATAGATTGTTAAGTCCATCTCGTTCCAAGTTGCCTGAGTGTAAAGCAACACCTAAGAGTCAAAAACCTAGTGATTCCAGTTCAGTGACCCATACCTCTTGCTTGAAACTCATAAAATATTTTTCATTAGTGCAGAAGTGCTTATATTTGCTTAATTTTATCTATTGTTTTTAAAATAATAAAGTCAATGATGCGTTATAAAATGATACAATCTCTTTGGAGAAGAATTTGGCAAAATCTACCACAAGTATATTTGCATGTGTCTTGTACTCCAGGAATCTCACATCTGGGAATTTACCCCAAATTCATACTTCCAATACGAAAATATAAACACACAAAATAATTCATTTCATCATTTCTGATTGTCCAATACTGGAAATTACCTAAATGTCCAAATGTCCAAACACAAGAATTGTACAAACTATTGTATATATACACAATTGAGTGCTATGTATCTGTAAAAAGGAGTGAGGAAGATATTTATAAACTGATATGGCATGATTTTCATGAGGTATTACTAAACAAAACACAGAAAATTGCTGTAGTATGCTACCCTTTTACAGAAGGAAAGTAAGGTAAGATAAGCTAGAAGAAAATGAGGTTGGTTTCCTAAAAGGGGAGAGGTGGAGTGGAAAGAATACAGAAGCACGGGAGCCTTTTCTGTGTATACCTTAAAGTACACTTTCGCCATTTGAAAGCATGTTCAAAAAATAAAATTAAATCAGTAAGAAGGGGAAGGGGAAAATACCCCTAAAATTGAGCGCAAAATAGAATCAAGTGAACCTATTCATCTTTCAAATGAAAAATAATATAAAGGAGATAGATAATTTGGAACAAATCCAAATAATTTATGTATTTTTTTCTATATATACTCTGTATTGGAGGAGTTGAGGCAAGAATTGCAAATAAATCCTGATCTCTTTATAGTAATTTGTTTACGGTAATGATATAGGTGAAACCATTAGGAAACTATTTTACATGGATTACAGAATTGAGCAAATGAGTAAATACATTGGGAGCAAGGGATCTGGCTGTGATAAAAGGAACATGCAAGTATGGAATGGGGGAAGGCAAGAAAGAACCGGATTTTGAAGGTACGTAAAGGTGTCTATATGTGCTACACGCACATATACATTGTGCACGTGTGCACGCTTTCTGCATACATATATGTGTGTGTCTATAAGTATGAGGATTTATGTCTACGTGTACATACATGCACTTATTCCTTGGATGTGCTTGTTGAAAGGACCAAGAAGTGATATCCCAGAAGCAATAAGCACCTGTGGTGCCCAGATCGTGGTCTCTAACACCATTGAAAGACACAAGAGTTCCTCAGAGAAACAGCTGATCCCAAGGCTGGGGCAGGGTTTGTATAAGTGAGCCCTGGGACACTCCAAGGCCAAGGTCTGGGGAGACAAGTTGTTTAACAAATGCTTCTGGGAAGAAAGGTCCAGAAAAATAGGATAAGAACCAGGAGAGTGTCCTGAAAGCCAGGTGAAAGATGTGTTTTAAAGAGGAGGGAACGAACTCTTGTCAAATGCTGTTGACAAATCCAGTAAGATGAGAACCGCTGGGCTGAGCTACATGGAGATGATTTGTGATTTCGATACCAGCAGGATTTTGCAGGGCAATGGAGGTGAAAATTCTAAGGAAGTTTTGCTGGAGTGGGTTCAAGAGCAAAGGAGGGAAGAGAAACTAGGAAACAGAGTATTCAGAGCACACAGACAAGGGTTGTGAGGTTTTTGTTGGAACGGGAAGAAGAGACCCCGGGGGATGGATGAAGGAGAAAGTGGGGTGAAGACTTTCTTTTCTGATGAGAGAAAGGACAGCATGTGAGTGTGACCGGGAAAATCCAGTGAGTGATTTAGGCGGGAAAGCTAGGAGAACCGCTGAATGAATTTACTGGAGTGCTAGTCCCTTGCACAAATGGAAGGGACCTTTTATTACAGCAGGAGCCCAGCGAGCAAACTCTCCTCTCTGGGACTTCTGCGAGGGGCTGTCCGACTCTGGAGGCCCGGGCCAAAGTTGTGACCCCGCGAAGAGCACAGGAGAAAGTTGACCACGGCGCCACCTGCAGTTGCTGTCGCCAGGCCCAGGCGCGCGCATCTTACCGTGTCCAGCGCGCTCGGATCCACTTAGGCATGGTCTGTGCTGTGCGTCCCACTGAAGCCTTAATACATCTGTGTGTGTGGGGGGGTGAGGGGACGGGGGACTGGGGAGCGCCTCAGAACTCAGTCCTGGGGACTCCCAGGCCCCCTGCCCTTGAACACAGTCGAAGAGCGCGGGCGGCGCCCAGTCTGGGGAGCGCTGACCTCCCCATACGGCCGCTCCAGGCAGAGCTAGGCGCTGGATTGCCCGCGAGCCGGGCTGGGCTGGTGGACCCGGCTCGGCAGTGCTCCCGCTCCGCCTCCAGCCCACCCCCAGCCCCGCTCCTCCGCTCGGCGCCTCGGGGGAGGAGTTGGGAGGGGATCCGGAGTGGGGAGCCGCGGCGGTCGGTGCTTAGTGGGGCTGCAACACCCTTCGCCCCCGGCCTTCCCGTGCTTCCCGTGGCCTCCGTCTGGGCGCAGACAGGCTCGGTCCCCATCCAGTGTCAAAGCGGGGAGGGGGCGGGACTCTTTCTCCTTACAGCGTTCAAGCGCCTTAGGGGCAGAAAAGACCCCTGGGGTGGGAGTGGGGTGCTAGAGGCGGGCGCCTGGGCTACTCCAGGGTGGTGACTGGGGTCCCCGCGCGGCGCTGCGGTGCTTCAGCGCTTGAGGGGCAGGGGGCTGTGTGGAGAACGCCAATACCCCCCCCCCCCAGCCCCCGCAGCTGACTGAGGCCTCGCGGGCGGGAGCCGCAGACCCGCAGTCTGCAGAGCCCGCGTCGGTGCTGGGCTGCTCCGGAGGCTGCGGTTCCCCTTGGTCTATGAATGGAGAGGAGATAGAGAGAAAACGTCTATTCCACTCCCTCCTCCCCCGCGTCCCCTCGCCCTCCCCCGTTCCTCCTGGCAGAGTCAGCCCGATAGATATTGACAGAAAGGGGGGCGCGGAGGGGCTCCTGCGGGGGCGCCACGCGGGGCCCGGCTGGCTGGAGCCTGCACAGTTTGTGTGCTCCGGGGCCGCAGCACGGAAAGGGCAGAGCCCAGGGACCCAACTCCCGCCGCCGGCCGCAGCGCCTCTCCCCACCCCCACCTCCCTCTCCTTCTCCCTCTCCCGGGTGGCTTTGATTGCCTGATCCCTCATTTAGGGGGAGAGGGGGCGGACTGGCAGGTGCGGGGGTGGGAGTCGTCTCCGCGGGCGCCGGGGAGCCAAAGGTCCGGCTGCTGACGTCGGAGCGCCGCGCTCCTGTGGCTGCGCGCCCGGGCGGCCTGGGGACTGTGACGGCAATGAGGCTCAGACGTCATCGGCTCCTGGTGGACGCGGGAGGAGGGGGGCCCCGGCAGCCTCTCCCGGCTTAAAGGAAAACTCTCTGAGTGCCAGGCAGCCAGGGGAGACTCGATCCTGACAGCACATGCCCCCAAATATCAAGTGCGCGCGCGCGCGCGCGCGCACACACACACACACACACACACACACACACACACACACACACACACAAACACACACACACACACACACTTTCGTAGGTTCCATGTCCCTGTCCGGGTCCAAAGTTGCTGCAGCTGGGAGAAGCGGAAACTGTGCGGCTCTGCCTCGGCGCCCAGCGCGCCCTGCGCTGCTTTCCTCAAGACCCCAGATGGAAAGGAGGGATGAGAAGTGTCACACCGGTTTAGAGTTTTCTGCCCTCTTTTGCGAGATCAGCGCGAAACCTAGGCGCCTCGGAAGTATGCCTGCTGCGTGGAGGACCCGGGAGCGCTCTGGGAGGGGTCCTGAATTTGGGCACCCCGGCTCGCTTTGCAACTTGTTTTGCGCCCCTCTCGGTGGAGCCGCGGGCCCACCCGACCCGTGCCGCCTGGCTTTTCCCCCTTGGCCAATGTGCGAACTTGGAAGGAAGCGCAAAGCAGATAATACGCCTCCTCACACTCTTGGCGGGTAAGTTGATAGTTCTTTTCCCCTAATATTTAACCCATGAGAGTCCAGAGAAACTTAATTCCAACCTGTTCCTACTTTTTCCTTTTAACTGCTCATCATTGCCTCTTGTTGCCTTTCTGGCAATAAGGAAAGATACGGGTGTGTTGTGTTTGGGGAGCTGACCGTTTGCGGGGAGGAAGGATGAATGGAAGCGAGGAAGTGGAAACAAGATTTTAGGAAGCCGGGGCACGCAAGAGGTTGCAGAGGAGGCGAGAGCTCGCGGCAGCCAACCCGAGCGCCCGAGCGATGGTCCCCGGGCTGCAGGTGGAAACGAGGAGTTTCTGAGCTCCCAGCGCCCCGCCGGCTGCGGCCCACAGCGGCTGCAATGGGCCTCGCAGGTGCCTCCACTGGCGCGCCGCACCTTCCGTCCATCCTTCCTTCCGCACCTCCCTTCTCCAGCTCTGAATGGGCGCAAGGACTTCCCCCTCCTCTTTCCCCCTGGGCCACCACTCTTCTCTGTTCCCCCCTCCAGCCTTTTTTTTTTTTTTCTGCAAAAGCTCCTATGATGTCACAGGCGAGGAGGGGGCCCGGAGCCCCTAGCACCCGAAGGCATCGCTATGTTGCATTCTGCAGCATTTTATTTCTTTTCCTTCCACCCAGTTTTCCTTGCAATCCATGGAAACACCCACACCAAACACCCCAAACATTGCCCCGCCAGCCCTCACCCATATGAGACCACTTCTTCATCAATAAGGGGCAGGAGTACGAATATATAGCACCCCACCCTACCCCCTCCCAAATTAGAAAGAAATCAGCTGAGATGCCTAGAGACTCTTCTCCCAGGCTTTTGATCTCGCCTCCCCTCCCCTCAACCCTTCCAGTTGAAAGAAAAGAGAGAGAGAGAGAGAGAGAGAGAGAGAGAGAGAGAGAGAGAGAGAGAGAGAGAGAGAGAGAGAGAGAGAGAGAGAGAGAGAGAGAGGAAGAGAACACAGACAGCCCCTAGACAAGGCCACAGTGATGGAACTAGGGTTTCTGCCCTCAGTCCCTGCCTCCTCCTGCCTTTCTTGCCACGCCAAAGTCCCTTCCCCTCTTTAAGCAGTAATTTCTTTCTGGCTCCCTCCCTTGTCTCCTCTCCGCACCCCTTTCCTCTGCCTCTCCTTCTCCCCTGCACCTCACCCCACCTCCACTCTTCTCTCTGAGGGGGGAGGGGGAGGGGGTGGGGAAAGAAAACCCCCAAAGTCCCAGCCCTGGTCAGAGATGTCGAAGAAACGCAAAGCCCTGGAGGGTGGCGGAGGTGGAGGAGAGTCCCGGCTCCCAGAGGAGGGACCCACTGCCTGGTTTGGGGGCAGCAGCGAGGAGCAAGGTAGGGGGCGGGGAGGGGAGGAGGGGAGGAGGAAAAGGAAAGGAACACACTGGGGAGAACGTTTGGGAGTTGAGATCCTTCATAGGAATGCACTGGCTAGCCTTCGTCAGAGCTCCTTATAGCAAGGCAACTTGAGTAGACTCCCCCCCCCCCCCCACCAAGGGATTTTACAAGTGTCTGTAGGAAAGTGGGGGTGGGTGGGACATGAGCTGAGCAGGGATGCTGGAGGAGGAGATTGTTCTGAACTTGTGGATAAGTGGAGGGTGGGTTGGGATGGGAGAGGGGGCAGAAGAGGCCAGGAGGTACTGAAGAGGTCCCTTTCTCTGCCTGGCTTGTCATTTGTGTGGGGGTGGACAAGCTGCCCTGTTGATTTAAAGCCTGTGCCAATGTCTGTGTGCAGGACCTGCGCCGGGAGGGTGGGCGATGGTGAGGTCCACCTAGTATTTGTGACTGATGAAGGAAAGCAGGCAGGGACATTGCCTTCTTCAGTGCCTCTCCAATCCAGAGATGTTTTGAATTGCGTCATGTTGAAGCCTCGTCCCTTGCACACCGGCAGGGCTCTTTGCAGCTTACTCAAGTTGGTGGTGAGGTTTGAAGCAAATTTAGTGATGTGCTGTGATTTCAAGGAGAGATTGAGTGGGGAAAGCAGTTGGCTACTTCTTTGCTTTGGTGCCAGTGAAAAAGTGAAGATGGAAATTTTCCTGTGGAAACCAAAATGATACTCAGGTATCTGATTTCCACATAAAAGAAACCCTACCAGATACCTTTATTTCACTTAAAGTATTCTGGATTTGGTTAAAAGTAGGCCCAAATGAACCAATCAAGCTGGTTCTGGACTGTAGTTAGGAAACAAAAGAAAAATGAACCAGATGCAAATGTTTTGTTCTTGGTGAAGCTGTGAAAAATCAGGTGAAAGGAGAAGTCGGAAGATCATCTGGACCCAAGTAGGCAGAGGAGTTGTTTCGTGTGATTGCTTTCCTTTCCAGAACGGAGGCTTGTGGACGTGGGTTTTATGGCAGGTGCAGGTTTGAGCAAAGCACCAGGAAGGATGGGCGAATGTCTTCAAAATGGAGTCCATGGCCCTTTTCCTTTGACGTCATAAGAAACTTGAGGTCAGGAGAGTCTCTCCCGCAGGGAAAGCATGTCTTTCAGCCTCCCCTGGGAAGTTTTTGCATCCTTGCATGCATTTGAACAAAGGTTTGGTTTTGGATGTGCCTGGACCATGCACTTTGGTTTTAATAGGTGTGGGTAAGAACAGCGATGCCCCACCTCCCTTAAAAGAGGCTGTGCTTTGGTGATTGTCCATATTTTAACTGTATTTGCTAAGTCATGAATTTTGAAGCAAAAGCCAGTGCATTTCTTAAATGAATTTTACTGAAAAGAGTATTTGATAAGAAATTCGAACATTGTAAATGACTTTATCTGTAGGGTTGGTATTTTTCCATCTCTGGAAGGCATAATGCAGTGTTGTCATGTGCATCTGACAGACTCATCAGCTTTTTACCAAACATTTGGTTTTAACCTGAGGGTTGATCTATAAAGGCACATATCACTTTCTTTTGGTTAAGCCACTGAGGAACTCTAGGGGAGAAGCATAATTATTATGGTAAATATCAAGTTGGATACATTTTTTTTTCTTATGGGGTCTCTCACTAAGTCAAATTCTGAGCTTCCCCCCTAGATGGATACATTTTTATTCACAACAATGAAAGAATGGCAGCTAGTTATAGAGTGATGTGAAATATATTTTAACAACTATTCCTCATCCTTTTTGTAGAAATGTGCAGCAATAAAATATTTTTAAAGGTATGCTTTGGAGGTCCTGTATTACCAGCTGCAAATAATTCCTGCATTCCCTAGTGAAATATGATTTTGCAGATGAGAATAAGCACCATTAAGTACCTATGTCTGTATTATTCAGAGGTGATCATAATTTTGAAATTACTTATCTGAACATTGGTTTAGTTTTAGTACTTCAAATACTTAGTGATTTTCCTCCATCTTTTGTATTTAGCAAATAAATTGCTGCTTGATAACAGCCTATGGCTGTGCAATGGTAGAAATCGTCAAGTGTGTGGAAACTCAACTACTGTGTTATGTGAGTGTATTTCTTTGGGAAATGGTAGCCATGGGGCACACACGGAAAATAGTAGAAGCACACAGGATAGAGTTCATATCTCTGCACACAATAGTGGGGATGGGAAGTTCCAAGTGAAGCCAGTGCTCGAGTGACCGAGGGTTATGGAGCAAGCAGGGAAAGGTGGCGGGCCGCTTAGACCTTTCAAACTCAATAGTGTTTTTTCCCCTTTGGCCCTCCATACCAAATTGGAAAACATGCACACTGAAGAATAAAGAAAAGTCTGTACATCAGTCTTGCAGACCATGAAAATCAGAAGGGAGGTCTTTAAAGTTCCAACAATTTGGAAAGGCCCACGTGTTCATTTTCAACTGCTGAAAGTATTATAGTGACTATTAAATTAAGGCAATTGAAAATTAAGTTCCACTGATAGTCATTGATTTAAAGACTGTCAGCCAGTTGATTTGAGAGACAATTTTAAAGAGCCTGTAAACATACAAGTTGCCTGGAGAGAGTGCTGAAAGAACTTTGGACATAAGAACAAAAACTTATTGCTTCTTTTCACGTCCTCACTTACTACTGATATAAGCCACATATAATCCTCAGAAATGGCTGGTAGGTGTCCATGCCAGACCCGTGCTTGCTATTTCCCGGTCACCATGTTGTAGTGGCACCTGTCTAGCTAATGATATCTTCAGGAGGTTTCTTACGGTGATGAAGGTAAGATCTAAATGGGTCATTGGATGCACGTGGATGAGTTTGCTTTTCTACCTGACCTTGATAGCTCTCTCCCATTTTATTTTGCAGAGTGAAGGGGGAAACGAAGGGTATTTTCCTAGCTATGGTTGAAAATTTCTTTGGCTATCCAGTGAAGTTATTTGATGTGTGTGTGTGTGTGTGTGTGTGTGGCTTCATGTCAGATGTGGTCCTTTGGTGGGTACCCGCTGGTTCTCTTGGCCTACATATGTGCAGACTGTGTGGATGGAAGATGCCTGCATAAAATATTTAACATACACAGATTTTGCTTTTACAACTTAGAAAAATTTGGTGTCCAAAAGTCACAACTTTTGGTTTTCTTTGTTTCTACTTTTCTTCATTGCTTTGAGCTTAGGTATAAGAGCCTGTTACACTTTTCTAGCAGCTGTGAAGATACTGGATGTCAGAGACTGGATGGAGAGAGTCTCTGACAGAAGCACTGAAGAATTATAATTATTCATCTTAGAATAAAAGAAGATGCTTCAATTTCTTTCATTCTCTTTATATTAATCTCTTTTCAGGGAATTATTATTAGGGATCATTTCAAGGAATAATAATTATATTGTTTATTGTTTCATTTAATTACAACATGTCTTATTGGTTACTCTAACCTTAAATATACAAAAAAACCCTATTTTCTTAGTTATGCTCTAGTTAGAAACCTGTTCTCTTGGGCCTAGTAGCTTCTCTGAAATCCATCTCCATTCTCCACTCCCTCCTTAACCTAATGATTCTGTATTGCTCTGTCTTCTAGTTTTAACCTCCATTTCCTTTACGATAGTATTGTAATGTGATACAATACCAATTGTATATTTTCATATTAAATTAATCTCAGGAGTGTCTTAAATATAAGTTGTTTCTATTTTACTGAAATTGGTCAAGCTCATATCCTGTCCAGTTTTCTGGGTTGTGCCACCATGGTGTTTAAAATTACCAGCTGAGGCGCCTCTGGGGCTGAGTGAATCTAGGGAAATTGAACGTGAACTATTCATGTTTTAAATTCCACAGATGTTTTCACTACAGTGGGTAACTGTTCCTTTGCCTGATGAATTAATGACTGTAACTGTGTACCCGTCGGATTTAAGAATGACACTTGGGTTTTGTGGCTTGTCCGTGTTTTTTTTGGGGGTGGTGGTGCATGGTCCGGGAATCGAACCCAGGTCTCCCGCCTGGAAGGTGAGCATTCTACCACTGAACCCCCTGTGCACCCCTTCACCTGTATTATTAATGGGCGGTCCTGACTCTGGGAGAATCTGGAACTGGGGCTGGGGCAGTTCCTTGCCTCTAAAACTAACTGAAAGTGAAGATCTGAAATGTTAACTGAGCTGTATCTACATGATGCCCAAAGATCGGCTGGATCAACTTTTCCCCAACAAATTAATGATTTTTAATATAATTGATCATTTCATAAATAATTAAGAAAAACCTCACAAGGGGTGATTCATAATTATTAATACAAAAGAGTGGATGGGACTCTTACAAGGAAAAATCAAAACATCCCCAAATCATACAGGTACCCATTCTACAGAAGCATGATGCCAAAGAGAGTTATAATCCAGTTCTTTTTTAGTTCTCATGTTATTTTCTCTGGTGCCCAACCAGAAAGGCCATTGCCATTGAGTGGGCCAAGGAAGATGGAGAGGAGAGGAGAGTTTAGGGGAAATTTTCAGGAAACAAAGAATGGAAGCAAGAAGTTACTCCTCATAATGGATCAAGCCCACCTTTTCGCTTCCAGCCAGAAAGGAAGTTATACGTATAAACAGACAAAAGGCACCCCTTTGTGCCGCATTTGTTAATCTGAAAGGTTGAATTAGCTGCCCTTGTTAGTCGTATGTCCAAGACTTTGATTATGATCGAGTGAAGAAATGGATGTCGTGATTGGACTGCAATCTACATGGTAACTCACAAAGAAAGTGATGAAGGGCACGCCTTATTGACTTTTTGAAAAAAGTGGGGTGAGGAATAACCTAAAACTACAACCTTATTAAAAAGGCCAGTAGCTGGAAGGAGACTATCTCTATAGGTCTACCAGAAGCTCTTAGCATCCTGGATGTTAACAGCAGGCATCTTTTGACTTACAGCTTAGTTGTGAGCTTTCTTTACATTGTAAAGAGTTAATGTTTACACTCCTACTTGCCAGCCTTCTCCTTATCTCCCCACAAGCACATACCTTCCCACTTCCTTCCGGTGGAGAAGTAGGATTGCAAATACATGCAGGTAAAAGTTATGCAACATTGCTTCCTGCTCTTACTTCTATGGTTGGGCTGAATAATATAAATGGAACTTTTGCTTCTCAGGTAAGCAGAAATTATCTTCACCTTGTTAGCTGAAGGACAATTTTTAATAAAAGAACAGGTCAAGTGTGACACAAAATTTGCGGTGAAGATTTCCTTGGCTCTTCCTTTTTTTCCTTGATGATACAATGTAGTGATCACAATTACCAATCTCATAATATTACACACACACATTTGCACACGTACACATACATGGACATGTTTCAAAAAAGTCACATATTACAAGAAGATATAAAAGTCCTCCTCCAACCCCATTTACCTTCCCCAAAGCACACAAATGTCATAAGGTTCTTAGGTAGCCAACCAGAAAATTCTGAGCAACTACAGGCCTATGTATGTGAATCCCTTTCTTACATAAAGGTAAGCATCATATAGATGCCTTTTTCTTTTACTTTGCTTTATTCACTTACTATATCTTGGAAATTTATCAGCATATATAGCTTTTTATTTTTTATTGGCTACATAGTATTTCATTGTGTGGTTTCCCTTGATTAATTTTGATTTATAAAATTTTCCTTTAGACTTAGTTTTGAGTAATGAAGTCCAGTATGAGTATGCCAGGTATGAATGCTTCAGAGAGACCTGGAAACATTTTCTTCTTTTCCCAACTTTTTATTCTGAGAAATATCAAATCTGCAGGATAGTTGCAGGGCTAGGACAATGAACATCTCTATACGCTTCACCGTAATTTACCAGCTGTCACACTGTAACAGTTGAGCTGAAACCATCTTTGATGTTTCAGGCTTACGCCATCCCCCTTCCCTCGGGTCTCACATCCTCCTTGTCTCTTCTCCTCCTTCTCTTCTCTCTTTCACCATTATTGTTATTTTTGGCTGAATTGCTTGAGAGTGATTTGCAGACATTCTGATGCTTTTCCCTGAATATGTCAGATTTATTTTCTGAAAACAAAGCATTCTCCTCCATGACCATAATCCAATGACCACACTTGTGATGTTTAACACATTTTATGTGACTACATCTTCAGATCTCCCCAGTATATTCTCCTCACCCCCCTCAATCTAGGATCTAATCAAGAGTCACACCTTACATTCAATTGTCATATTTCTTTAATCCTCTAATTTCTTTAACTTGGCGCTCATGGTTCTTTAGTTAGTGTTCATCAAATTTTCTTTTAATACTTCTAGGACATTGGAATTTTAAAAAGTGGTCAGTTGTCTATGAGGAATTCCCAACTTGGGTCTTCTTGGTGTTTCCTAATGATTTTGGGTACAGATTGTAAAGAGATGACAGTGGTCCCTTCTCTCCATGACCTTTGGAAACGCTCAGTTTGGGCATTTGGTTAAGGTAATATCTATCAGACTTCTCCATTGAAAGAGAAGTTGAAGCATATGTTGATTATTCATTGCTTATGTATGCCGTAGCAAAATCTCTGCCTCAAAATGTAAAATGTTGAATACAACAATCTGTAATAAAAACCAATTCGTCATGATATAAATTTAAATTTTGTTTATACATCAATATTTTCTTTTTTGTTGGGCTGCAAAATTTTCAGAAAGTTCACTTCCTTAGGTGAGCAGCTTAATGATATGTGTGCACATCTCTGTGTCTACCACCCAGATGAAAATATAGAGCATTTCCAGCAAGGAAAGCTCCGTTCTGTGCCCTTCCTGTCAAATGCCTATGCAAAGTAATATTCAATATTTTGACCTGTTACCATCAATTAATTTTCCTGTTTTTGGACTTTATATATAAGTAGTCATACAGTCTGCTCCTTTGTGCCTATGTTCTTTTCTTCAGCACTGTCTCATTGGTATTCATTCACACTGTTGAGTAGTTTGCTCTTTTTGAGTGATAAGTAGTATTGCATTGTACGTGTATTCCATAATTTACTTATCCTTTCTACCACTGACGGCTATTTAGGTTGTTTCAATTATGGAATTATTTTGAGCAAAACTGCCACGAAACATTCTTGCATACGCTTTTTAGTGGACATAAGCATTATTTTTCAAAAGTATATTCCTTATACACCAATTTTTAATTCCAATCACTTGTTTAATATTCTTTATCAGAGTTATTAGGGTCCATCAATGAAGGTGTTTGATTTTCCGTGAATGTGCATGGTCAGCAAAAACTTATTATTCATGAGAAAAATCCTTGATGCTCTTCACACAATTTAACAAGGTAACATTTATAATCAAGATATGGGATCATGATAAATAAACTAGACATTCATAGTAGAAGTCCACACATAATTTTGATTCACAAATATGATAAGTATTCCTCTCCAGCATGGATATTAAATGACTTGTTCCTTTTCATTTAAAAGACATTGCGGTTGCTTTGCGGAAATATTTAAAAGGAAGAGGAAATATCAACATGCTATAAAATCTTGAGGTAAAGTTTGCTCATGAGGTAGAATCATTTACTTCTGTTTTTGGAAAAACAACAACAACAACAGATTTAGGAATCTCTGCCTAGGAAACAAGTTGGGAACTCTGCAAGTTCATCTCCGGAGGTGAAGTAACAATAAGCAAGACTAACCAGGAGGACTTTGTTCTCTTTCCTAGGCCACTCTTTATGCTGCTGTGATGTTAATTGCTGTCCCTCTATTTCTCTCCATCTAAGATAAGCACAGCAGACACCTGCCTGTCTTGTCTGCAACTTTCCTGCGTTACCAGTGAGGCAGAAGTAAAAGTTCCATGGGACTAAAAGTCGGAAGTCCCCTTCATGATATTATTCACCCTCCTAAAGGATAAAACTTATATTTCAGTAACAGACTTTCAGTAGAAGATTTAAATTATCCTGACATTTGGCACCTGAATCTCTCTCACGAAGGAAACTGTCTTTGCTTGAAAAATTCCTTGATTCATGCTGTGGTGGTTTGGAGCTGTCTGTAATGCAGAGAAACACATTCTTTAAAACTAATCCATTCCCATGGATGTGAACCCATTGTAAGTGGGACCTTTTGGTGAGGTCACTTCAGTTAAGGGGTGGCCCTCCTCAATCAGCATGGGTCTAACTCCTGTTACTGGAATCCTTTATAAGAGACTGATATTCAGGCAAAGACAGAGAGAGAGAGAGAGAGAAGTCACAGGAAGTAAGAAGCTGAAATTCAGTGGAATCCAGAAGAGAGGGGAGAGGCCAGGAGAGGCCGCCATGTTCCTCGCCACGTGATAAGCCAAGGACCGAGGATGACTAGCAGCCAGCCCCAAAATGCCATGGTCTTTGGGGAGAAACCATCACCTTTACAATGCCTCCATTTGGACTTTCTTTGAACCTCCAAACTATGAGCTTACAAATTTCCATTGTTTAACCCAACCTGTTTTATAGTATTTTCTTGAGCAGCCCAGGAATCTAAAAACATGCTGTGCCAGTTTGAATCTATTATGTACCCCAGAAAAATGCGTGTTTTAATCTTGGTCCATCTTGTGGGAGCAGCCATTTGTTTTAATCCTAATTCAATATTGTAGGGCAGAAACTTTTGATTCAGTTATCTCCATGAAGATGAGACGTGCCCAAGTGTGGGTGTAACTTTTTGATTAGATGGAGATGTAGCTCTGCTGATTCAGGGTGGATTATGGTTAGTTTATTGGAATCCTTTAAAAGAGGAAACATTTTGGAGAAACCTCAGAAATGACAGAGCTGACAAAAACTTCAGAGCAGAGCCAACACCGATACCAACACGTGGAGAACAGAGACACGGATGATTGGAGATGCTTGGAGCCCAGCAGACATTGCCATGAGATGGTAAACAAGCCAGAACCTGGGGAGAGCCAAGGGAGACCAAGAGATGAAAACCAGCCCTGGAGATGTAACGTGAGGACCCCCCACAGGAACAAAGGCTGAAAGCAACAGAGCCCAGGAGCAAGGGACCAGCAGATGTTGGCCGTGTGACTGCCCAGCTGACAGAGGTGCCCCTGACCCTTTGGCCTTCCTTGAATTAAGGTGTCTTTTCCAGGATGCCTTAGTTTGAACATTTTTATAGACTCAGAATTGTAAACTTACTAAATTCCCTTTTTAAAAGTCATCCCAGTTCAGGTATAGTGCAGTCTGGCAGCTTGCAACCTGATACACATGCCTACAGCAGATGATGAGACCCTAGAGCCCCAGGTGCCAAGGAATTTTGTTGTTTAGGTAAAAGGGAGGGGGAGGCTGAGTGCAGGGAAGAGCATATGAGGGAGAGAGGAGATGGGGGGGCATGAGGGCTGAACAAAGTGGGATCCCTGCTGGCAGTGCAGGCCACAGGACTTTAAAACCCAGGAATGACTGTTATTTACTGCATGCTAATTTGGCGTGTGGAGCAAGATGTGTCTACCGAAGTTCACAAATGTTTTTGAGTGGCCTTTTTTTTTTGTATACTGTATGGCAGGGTCACATTTCATTCTTTTTCCATGTGAGTATCCCATTATTGCAGCACCATTTGTTGAATTTTTTTTTTTGTTCTTTGCTTGTTTGTTTTTTGGGCACTGCATGGGCCAGGAATCAAGCCCGGTCTCCTGCGTGGCAAAGAGTGGGCTTTTAAAATGACACCCAGTGAAAGTCTGAGTTTCATTCTGGACTGAAGTGGTGTAGACCTGAGAGAGAATCATGGGAGTCACAGGCGGAGCCAGGGGAGTCCGCGCAGACTTTGGCCCTAGAATAGCTTTAGAAATGTTGGCAGGGGCTTCGGGTATCTCCAGGCCGAGATATTTTGCTACCAAAGACAAGTATCTAAATATCAAGGGCTGGTAATTGATTTTGAACTGTATTAGAGCCATATTTCTTTCCCCCCAATGTTTCAAATGTTAATTGGAACATTTTAATCCCAGTCACAGCCTATCCCCTGTTTTTAACCTGGTTACATATGTGGTTTGAGATTTAGGTAAAGATTGGCATTTTCATAAGCCTGGTTCCATTTGAAGTCCAATAGAATTCATAGATTGGTCTAAAGTTACTGATATTGTGTCTAAATCAGGCTGTGTACCTTGAATGAAAAAAGCAATAACTAACGTGTGTAAGTACTTTAATGATTTAAAAAATGCCAATCTTTACCTAAATCTCAAACCACATATGTTACCAGGTTAAAAACAGGGGATAGGCTGTGACTAGAATTAAAATGTTCCAATCAACACTTGGAACATTGGGGGGAAAGAAATATGTGTAGTTTAAGGACTTTTCTTTAGCACATAAAGAACATCCCCATGTGTATGGGAAAGAATAGTTTGTCATGATACACACACAGAATCTACAGTCAACTGAGGACATGTTCACTGAATCTCTACTCTTCTATCCCTCTCTGCTTAATGTTAAGTTATTTTCTTGCTTGTCCCCTCAACACTTTTGTTGTTGGGTCTCTGATTGATCGTCAGTCTTCTAAGGTCCCCTGTAACTGATTGTCTGAAATGCAATACAAAGGAATTGTACAGTGGAACTTAAATTTTGCCTATCACAGGATTTCATGAAGTTGGTGAAAGTGGAGTTGAGAAGAGTTTCACTCACACACGAAGCCACTGATGAGTGGATCAATTTACAGTGATGGAAGAAAGTCATCAAAGATGACCCCCAGTGCTCTTACTACAATATATGCCATTCCATCCCATCCCATCCCATCCCATCCCATCCCATCCCATCCCATCCCATCCCATCCCATCCTATTCTATTCTCTCTTGTCCTATCCTATCCTACTCTTTCCTTATTCATGAAGCATTTACTGAGTACCACCCAAGCATTAGGCCTATCGAAAGTGCTAGGAACAGTGTTAGTGAGAAGGCCTGGCCTTGCAGGTCAGAGGACGGATGTGCTATTTAACTCAGAGCAAATTGATATCTGATATTTTCTTGTTTTGTTCGCCTTTTTTTTTTTTTGTAGTCCACCTCTCTCCACAAGAATATATTCTTGATAAAGGTGGAAACTTCTTTGGCCTTTTTTCCACTGTATCTGTAGTAGCAGTTAGAACCGAGCCTGGCAAATATTAAATGCTTCACTCCTATTTGCAGAATGAACGTCTGAATGAATGAATGAACTCCCTTTTCAATGGCATTTTCTCTAGGTGCAGGTCACAGAGAATGTATTCCAGAAAGAAGCAAAGGCAGAGTTGTGCAACAACCCCCAGGCAGGCTTGGTGTTTCCCGGCTCTCTCTGTGGCAGCCACTCTGTGCTGTGAGGTCCCTTTCAATTGCAAGTGGCAAACCCAGAGACTGCCAACTCCCTTAAGTAACAGGGAGTGTATCAGAAAGTCCCCGGGGAAGCGTCACAGAATCAGAGATGGGCTGGGACCTCCAGGGCTGGAACGTGGACTCTTCTGGACCCCCTGTTCTCTCAGATACCATGGGGCTGGGAGCTCTTAATGGAACCCTTACAACCCACCAGCAGCAGCAAAGAAAACATTTTCCCTGCTGGCCCCAGCCCGAATATCCAAAAGACAGACCTCATTTGTGTGGATGAGGGTAGTATAGTTGTGTTTCTGGAAGAAAGTGGAAAATAAAGATGTTCACACAAACACAATAGCCATCCTTATTGCCAGGTCCATTTTGCTGAATAAAAGGCAGCTCTGCTGCTTACACTTCTGGTGCAGAGAAAATTGCCAACATTTTCTCCACTCTCTGGAACGACTGAGCACAAATCCTTCACTTTGGTATTATGAACTACCACGCTTTGGCCCCAATGAGGCAGAGATTGGACCATGGAAGTGCAAAGCTTTGAGAAGGAAAAGTCCTGGCATCAAGGTAAAACCTTAACATCTTGTGTGCATCCCCCATTCCTCCCCTTCCAGGTTCCTGGTCATTTCCCTAAATTGACACTTTTATTATTACCTTTTATGGTTGTGTCTGAGGTGTCCTCTTCCTAGAACTCCCATTCTCCACCCGGGTCTCTCTGTTGAGATCTCAGGTGCCCCTGGAAGCTGCTTTGCTGTGCTGTCCGGTTCTCTGCCATGGCCCGTGGCCTTCCCCCCAGCATCCTGGGCAGGCTTCAGCACACTCTTTCTTCATTAGCCTTAAAGGCTCTTGAGAAGACGCATTTATTTCATAGGTCTTCTTGCAGGGATGGGAGTGGTGATTTTCATAGGAGGCCCTGTGATCATTTTTTTGTTTTAAAAATTTTTTTATTTATTTTTCCCGTGATCATTTTTAATGTAATAGAGCATAAGTTTTTGGAAGCTGTTACTTATCAAAATTTACCTACCAGAAGAAGGAAGGATGTGAAGACAAAAAACCTACTATTATTAGCATTAAAAGAAGATCTGCCTTTAATTACCCATATGGAGTGGAACTATACACCTTTTTAGCACTGTTTATGAATTATTTAATGATTTTTACTAGTCAGACTCAGGTGGTGTTTCACAGATGATAGAACATATAAAGCACTTGGGTACAAAAACCTCTACAACTGCAAAGACCATCATAGCTCAATCAGTTAGATTCTGAGTGTCCTTCTGGCAGCAGCCACGAGTTCGGGGGCCCAGGCCACCCGCACTTCTGACTGACTGGCTATAAACTCAGATGTTTCTACACCTGGCCGGGGTCCATAATTCATAGAGTGACTCATGGAAAGCACTGCATTTGTGATTATTAATTTATTGCAGTAAAAGGATACAAATCAGAAACCCAAAGAAACAATACTCAGGACAAGGTCTGGGAGGTGTGAAAGGCAAGCCATCTTCTCCAGGTGGAGTCCAAAGGTATAAGAGTTTCACCCCAGCACTGGGATGACATCATTCAACAAGCCCTCAGAGCTCCAAGTGTCCTTTGTTTCTAGGGGACCTCCCGGCGTGGGTGTGATTGGGGAATCAATGTCCCTGGGTTAATCCACGTTCCTATAGGGATCACGGCATAGGCATGATCAGTGGCACAATGTCCTTGTAGTTGACTCTGCTTTTCTACAATGACATCGTCATCGTCGGTGACATCATTGTCCCTAAGGCTGAATTGACCTGTAGCCCCCTTCCACTTCCAGAGGGTGAGGAGGTCAGGCCGACGTCATGCGGTCCAATGCCGCCACCTCCCGATCACACACTGAGTGAGTTGCCCGCCCACTGAGACCCCCATCAGTGGCTGGCCCCACGCTGTCGGGGACAAAAGACCCTCCTATAATGGGAAATTCCAAAGATTCAGAGGTTACCTCTCCAGGAATGGGGTCAAAGACCAGACGAGTTTTTCATTATACTACATAAGAGTGAAACAATTTTTTTTTTTTTTGCTTCAGACAATGACTGCTTTACAGGGTGTGTAATTTTTATGCCAAAATTCCTTTATTTTGTCTAGAAATTTTGTCATGTTATTGAAAGAGATTGTCCCGATATCAAAGAGGATAAATTGTGATAAAGAAAATAAAAGCACTTGCACAGAAAACTGTGTTAATATATTTATGACCTAAAACTATAAATGCCCACCATGGCATATTTATTCAGATATTACTGCCCAAGTTCTGTCCTCACCCGTCTTTTATATTGTCTGGTCTTAGACACCTGACATAGCTCATCTGCTTTAATCTCCCCAGGACCTCTTGAGTGCACCCCTTTTTAGATTGCCCAGGACTATTGAATGTCTGAGAACATTTATTATTTTAAAAGATGTTAAGTTTTTGCTAATGTAGTACATTTCTTAGTCAACTTCAGCTAACCTCAACAAACCTTTCTTTTATCTTTCACTTACAAGCATATGCAGGAATCCTTAGACTTCCATTCCATAATATTTAGAATGGTTTCAACCAGTGTTTTTAAAACTGTGGGTAATTTAAAATCCATTTTTTAGTGAGCCTTAACCATATTAAAAAAAAAACTGAATGGAATGAAAGAGAAGGGGAGGAAGTGGGGAGAGAAAGAGAGGAGAGGAAAGGCAAAAGGAGGGGAGGGGAGGACAGAAGAAGGAAAGAGAGAATATCTGAATGAATTCAGGAGTAGGAGCAGATGTTATTTAGAGAAACTTTTTTGTGTGAGTGTATTCGGTCCCATTGTAAAATACATTTCTAATGTGAGTTGAAATTGTTTAATAAGCCTCGGTTTAGACCATATGTTACAGTTGTCTTGGCCAAATGACCCCAAGGCCTATGAGATTAGAATGGTTGGTGGCCTTTTTGTGAAAAATAATAAAGCCGTCTGTTCAGATTAAGCATTGCCTCTGAAGGGACTCACACTTGCCACTGTTAGCTGAAAGAGGAATGCAGTAACCTACTGGAACCTGTAAGGCTTCAGTCCCAGGTGATGTCCTCTGTCAGTGCTTTACTATCGCCTGTCAGGGACAGCTTCCTTGAGTCCCCTCCGCCAAACTCCTCCCTTGGAGTCCACTCCCCAGGCGAGTGACCAGATGTGCTCTGGGTTATTGTTGTCTGATTCTTCTTGGGTGCCTGGCTCCACAGCTAGATGGAAAATCCTCTAAGAGCACAATCGAGTCTTCATTTCCAGTTATTTTTCCATGACGCACATGGAGTAGGTGTTCAACAAATGTATATTTTAATGAATGGCGCATACTCAACAATGGAACACGTCATCGGGCAGGGAGGGGTGAGAGGAAAGGAGGAGAGAAATAGAGTCAGGATATCCACGCTGGGAGGGCTCTGTCAGGGCACCTCTGAGCAGCCAGTGGCCAAGACAGGGCCAGTTGGCGTGACCTCAGGGCTCCCGGGGCTCGGCGGAATCTTCTTCCTGTCTTTGCAGGTGGCAGCACCCTACCACTAATTAGATTCTTGTTTCCTGCTGCCTCCTTGGTCCCACCTTTCATGCTGGAGGGAAAGGAGCTCTTTCCTTTCTAAAATCATTTCTATGCTCCTGAAAACGGTTCACACCTAATTCCCAATCTTTGTTTGAATGTGCTTGGGGAGCCACGATCTGTTTTTTGTTTTGTTTTCTGTGAGTTCTCTTAGGTTTCCTTTGTTACAGGGTGTACCTTTTCCCTTCACATCCTCGCACCCCAGGAGGCCGGACTTTACCTCCATTATTGAGGCTTTGATCGCTGCTTTGCCAGGTATCACTTGTTATTTTATGCTTTAAAATGTTTAAAGTTAAATCAGAAGCAGCACAACCTGATGGGTACATATCATTCTTTATTTTCCCCCTTCGAGTGTGAAATTCAACTCGTCTAGGTTTGATAGGTAAAGAGGTAAAATAGTTAAATAAAAGCTTTGTGGCTGCCTCCTTGCCAATTTGCTTAACTTAATTCCAAATCACCTTTGGAAATGTCTGGCAGAGTGGTGGTTTTCAACGGCTGACTCTGCTGATTTAAACGTTTCGGTTCTCTTTTAAAAAATTAGAAGTAGTAAATTACTATTGTTTTCAACTCCTTTCCTTCCAGTTTCAATAAATTCAATAAATGTGTGTGTGTGAGTGTGTGCATCTTGTTTCTTATTTGGAGAAGCACCATTAACAATTTGGGTCTGAGTTTTGATCAAGAAAGAAAGAAAATTAAAGCCTTCTTTTCATTCAAAGTTTTACCATAAGTTGACTATGTGTGAAGCACCAGAGAACTGCAAAGGGTTCTGGGGAACAGTTTATTTTCCCAGCCCTTTCCCAGTTTTCAGTGTGTAAAGGGAGATAAGAACGTGTTGCATGAGCCATTTGGTGGATGGCTTAACGTGAGTCGTCCAAAGGGCTGTGGAGGCTTTGAGAAGGAAGTGAACCATTTCTCCTAGGTGGGGTTGAATTATGTTATGGGCCACCTTGAATTTCTAGACTGCTCATTAAGCAGTGAGGAGCCGATCCTCATTTTTAAGTAGGTGAATCACATGGAGTCCATTTTTTGTGCAATGTTTTTTTTTTTTCTTTAAAATGGGTTTCTTTGTAAGAAATTTTACTAGATTTAATAAAGACCACAGAAAATCCATTGTCATGGGGTCCAGTTCATATTCTGATAATACTTCTTCAAAGTACTGTTGTTGCTATTTCAGTCATTTATTCCTGACCAAAGATACACGCAATTGACAAAAATTCAAAAGATGCAAAAAGGCATATAAGAAAAATAAGTCTTCTTTTAGGTCCCTCAGTAGTGTTTCTAAGCTTTCCTCATGTAAATATTACCAGATTCCCTCTAAGTTTATTCTTAGGTATGCTAATCTTATTTATTGCTCTTATAAATGGAGTACTTTCTTCTGCACAATGGATTTTTTTTTTTAACATGGGCAGGCACCAGGAATCGAACCCGGGTCTAGATTTTTATATATACTGAAAGTTGTGGCTATTTCTATAAAGTGATCTTTAAATTTTGAAACAGTCTCAAACTTACAAGTTACAAGTACAGTAGAAAGAACATTTTTTCCCCCGAACCATTGTCTCAGATAACTTTAGTGTGTGTATCCTCCAAACACATAACCATATGTATTAGTTAGGGTTCTCTAGAGAAACAGAATCAACAGGGAACACTTGCAAATATAAAATTTATGAAAGTGTCTCACGTGACCGTAGGAACGCAGAGTCCAAAATCCACAGGGCAGGCTGCGAAGCCGATGACTCCAATGGATGGCCTGGACGAACTCCACAGGAGAGGCTCACCAGCCAAAGCAGGAATGCAACCTGTCTCCTCTGAGTCCTCCTTAAAAGGCTTCCCATGATTGGATTTAGCATCACTAATTGCAGAAGACACTCCCCTTTGGCTGATTACAAATGGAATCAGCTGTGGATGTAGCTGACGTGATCATGACCTAATCCTATGAAATGTCCTCATTGCAACAGAGAGGCCAGCGCTTGCCCAATCAGATGAACAGGTACCACAACTTGGCCAAGTTGACACCTGTCCCTAACCATGACACCATAATATAACCACAAATTAACATTGGCCCCTTTGTACTATCTAATCCTCAGACTCCTTTTGGCTTTTTTCCTGTTGTTTTAAGAACATCCTTCAAAACCAAAAGATTGGCTCCAGAATCACACTTTACATTTGTTTGTCCCTTTGGTCTCGTTCAATAGGAAAGTTTCTCAGTCTGTCATTGACTTTCATGGCCTAGGATTGCTGACGACCGTGAGCAAGTTATTTTAAGGAAGGTCCTTCTATTTGCTTGTGTTCGGGTCTATTCTCAAGTGAAACGCCATGTGGAGAAACATCTCAGAATTGCAGCTGAGGAGTCTCCTCGCGTCTCACGGGTAGCCTGTGAATTACATCTGCCCTGCTAGGATGCTGTTTGTGTTGCTCTCTTGACCACTGGATCAAGGTTGTGTCTTCCAGGCTTTTCTATCATAAACCTACATTCTTCCCCCTTGTATTTAATGAGTGATTTGTGGGAAGGTGCATGGAATGTTCTCTTCCTCTTTAAACTTTCAATTAGTAATGTGTTTGTTTCAGTATGGACTCATGGGTCCTTATTTTATTCAGTGGGTTATAATCTATTGTTACTGTGTTTGACTGTGAAGTGCAAATTTTCCCAGATTTGGCCCGTAGGAGCCTCTTCAGGGTTGGTTCTCTGTCTTTTGACGTGCCCCATCATTCTTTGAGCGATTCCTTACTTTGTGGCACAACAGGATGTTCCAGGCTTGCTTTGGGCTCTCCACACCTTAGCCCTGCCCTTAACCCTTTCTCCAAAGAATGGAGAATGATATTTAGAGGCCAGGATCTGGGTGCTGGGTATTTCATTGGTAAAGGAGTATCACTGCTTCCAGACCATCTCATTGGAGAGAGAATGTGTGTTTTGAAGCTCCAGGTTAAAAATAACTATGATTTCCCATGTTGTTTGGTGAGGCTAGGTCACCTAAAGAATTACCTGGAGTTGGATATATTTGTCTCTTCTAGTCCCTACCTCCACCCCGCTTCTCTCTCATGATCAAGGGAGCTCACCATGATGAACATCTTACCATTGCCTGTCTAATTCTGCTCTTTCCTACCTTCTTCCCACTCCAATAATAATAATAATAATAATAATAATAATAATAATAATAATAATAAATAAATAAAATACTGCACGAGTGTCTTTAGCCCACTATTAGAAGTCCACTTTGGGTACTGGGACTCACACTGTGACTGTGGGTGCTAAGGGCCTTCTGAGTTCTTTTGTCATTTTTATAAGGCTTTATTTAATAAGGCACATGCATCATCCATTTGAGTGACTCCATTTGCCACAGTCCAATACATCTGGAGGTTAATACTTAATAAAACACAACAGTGACCATGTTTACTTTATTTAAATCTGATTTTTTATGCAGGTAAACCTTGTGAATTCTGCAGGATATTCCCCACTGGTATTAGACATCTTGATGAGTCATCTTTGCTTTGCATTTTTTTCTGATACCTTGCTCAGAGCAGAAACCTGCCATTCCTTCTCCATGTTTTCCTTTTGGAATAGGCACACTGCCACAAACCAACTCAATGAGCTTCAACCTTTTTCAGTTACTTTCTGGGCCCTATCATTTTTGGATGATGATCAGTAAATTTTACCTACATTTTCTAGCCTTGACTTTCTCTGTTTAAGGTTCTAACTGCCAAGAGCTACATCAATATTCCTGCATATTTAATTTAACATATATATCATGTGTTTGAGAAAGAATAGCAGAGTATAATTCTGGTGAACGCTACTGTGAAATCCTAGGAGGCAGTTTGTGGAGGGAGCAATGATCCACCTATTAGAATATTTAATAAAACATAGGAATCAGTTGACCTACGTGTATATGCAGAATAGCTCAAAGAGAGCAGGAGAAATAATACTGTGATCCTTGAACTACCTCACAAAAAAGATGAAATCCAGGCTAAATAATTATGAGACAGACAAGAGTTGTCTAAGGAAATTGTACACATGCTATTTCTTAATTTAAACCACTCTTTCCCTCATATTCAGTTTTTAAATGCCTTGCGTTTGTCTAGGAAAAAATATTGACATTGATGGTTTTCAAAATTTCTGGTGGCTAAATAATTTCCTTTTTAAGATTGAAAAATTCAGGATTCTTTTTCTCTCGTCTTTTGCAGTTTGCGCCACAGACATAGGAGTGAGATCACAAGTGGGGCATGTCCAGGTATTGGTTGGGACCCTTAGTGTGCAGTTAGCACCTTGTGCCTTGGTTCTTTCTGTCATTGGTTTCCAGAGGCTCAGGAGACAAAATTCTGGTTCTTCTCTAAGAAAGTTAGAGATTTTCATGGCAGTCATTTAGTGTATCACCTTCATTTCTGATTTCATCTTATCTTTCCTCTTGTTTTCCATTGGTTTTCTCTCCTATTTCTTTAAAAATTTTCTTTCTCTTGCTCTATGGTGTGTATTTTTGTTAGCTGCTTGAAATCCTTTTTCGAATAAGAGTATGAAAACATAACTGCAATGAAGCAGTACATGCATTATTATTTGGGAACATGACCAATCTCCTTTACTCGTTTCATGCACCTTTAGGTCAAGGACGAGGATTTTTTTTTTTGTCTGCATTTTCCCATGGCTACAATGCCTTAAAAATTATACTGAGGGCTCTATAAATGTCTGAATAAATGTTAAGGAATGTTTGTGAGAGTTATAGTCAACTATAATAGTCAAGTCTGACAAAATAGCAGACTTGATATTTTCCACATGACAGCAGAAAAAGTGAGCAAAATTCCAACATCACATGATTTTTAAGCAGCTTCTAGGTGCTGGCCTCTGAGGCTTGGAGTGCTGTGTTGTGGCCCCTGGCCTCTAGTGGTCCATGAAAATAGGAATAATTATAAATATTTGAAAAAGTGCAAAGTACAATGAGAAAGAAATATAGTATGGATGCGAAATGCAATGGAGAGGATGGGAGGTAGGATGTAATGTTATTTCCAAGGAGGCTGGAAAACCCTCACATCCTCTATCTGAATGGCCCTTCTGTGAAAAATATAGGAAACCAGGGTCTATAGAATAGTAAAAGTAACTCACAGTGGCCTTAATGTTCTTAAGCCTTTGCTTAGAGTTACAGAGGGAAGTAATTTTCTCATTCTCATTTCTCCAAATGATCTATCCTTTCTCCGCCAAAAAGCCTGGCTGGTTCTGAGAGGTATCACTGAAGTTCAACTTTCTTGGGCTATGGCCTCGTTGAAAACAAGGACCTACCTTTGTAGTTCTCTAGTGAGATGTACACATTTGTAGCAATGATTTCTAGTGACCACAATTCTCCCAAATCCAATTATCAAATGGAATGAAGAAAGACCCATAATTCTTAATTGTAATGTAGTTTACTGAATATTTTATGCAACTATTGCCAAATCAAAAGGACCCAGAGCCTTTCTTAGCAGTTTCTTCTCTACTTCACCCTAGTTTACCTGGCCGGCTGCTGAGTTGCTGTTCAACAGTGATTGCTGTGATTGGGTTCAACTATGTCTTCAGTGTGAACAGGTTTGCAGTCTGCACACAGTTCTATACTGCTGGTATAGTCTGCTGAGCTGCTGTAATGCAAAATACTGCAAACAGGCTGGCTTTTCACAATGGAAGTTTATTAGTTTACAAGAAAGACAGTTCTGAGACTGCGAAAATGTCCAAATCAAGGCATCTTCAAGTAATGCTTTCTCCCCAAAGATAGGCTGCCAGCAATCCTGGGCTCCTCTGCCTCATGGCAAGGCATATGGCAGCATCTGCTGGTTGTTCCCTTTTCTTCTGGGCTTCATTGAGTCAGCTTCTTACTTCTGTGACTTTCTGTCTCAGCTTCTGTGGCTTTCTCTCTCTCTGTCTGATTTTCATTCACTTACAAAGGACTCCACTAAGAGAATAAACACACCCTGAGTGAGGTGCATCACACCTTAAGATCCTCCTCACTAAAAAATCCTGCTTACCATGGGTCTGCACCCACAGGGATAGATTAACTTTGAGAATATGCTTTTCTTGGGTATGTACAGCTTCAAACCATCACAATTACTACTTAATAGCAAACTCTGACTTGCTTAGATGGGAACACTGCTGTAAGAGAGACACGTTTTCTTTAGTTCAGGGCACAAATTCAAAAGCCACCACAAAGCTCGATTTCCTAAGCAGTGTAATGTCCAGACGTGGACATTCTTTGAATGACAAAAAGATATAGTGTTAAAGACTCTAGCATTAGGGTGTTGGGCCAGAATATCAAATGGGCTGTCAAACCCCAGACAGGGTGAGACTCAGACCAGATTGAGGTACATCCTCGTTTTGTTAGAAGTATGGGATCTCCACTTCAGAACACTCTCTCCAGCTCTATCTCCCTGTGTTCAATGCCCTGAGGCATACTTCCACCTAGACTTAATCTCAGTCTCTTGAAAAGTGCAGTTTCTCTCATGTCCACTCAGATCACCTCTTGAACTCTCTGTACCAGTAGACACCACACCATTCACCAGGCCACACAAGCCAGAAACTTGGAGTCATCTCTTTTCTTAACAGTTATGTAAATTCTACGTCCTTAACATCTCGGTTTCTCTCATCGAATCACTTACATTGTCTCCATTTCAAATGTCTTAATTCCGTTTCTGATGATCTCTCACTTGGAAGACTGTGGTTTGCCAGTTTGGATTCACATGCTTCTCATAAAATCTCTACACTGCTGCTAGAGGGAGCTTTCTAAAATCAGACATGACCATATTATATCCTTCTTAAACACACTAGGGAATGGCCTTCAGCATCCAGTTTGACAAATGTCATCTGCCCCCTACTCACTCTATTTGGTGGTTTGAAGCTGTGAGTACCCCAGAAAAACAGGTCCTAAATTTAATCCATTCCTGTGGGTATGAACCTATTGTAGCTAGGACCCTTTGATGAGGCTGTTTCAATTAAAGTGTGGCCCTCCTCAATCAGGATGAATCTTAATCCTATTACTGGAGTTTATTATAAACAGTGAAAATCACACAAAAAGAAAGAGAAAGCCATAGAAAGCAAGAGGCTGAACATGATGGACCCTAGAAGAGAAAGGAGAGACCAGGAGATGCCACCATGTGCCTTGCTATGTGACAAGCTAAGCACCAAGGCTTGCTGGCAGCCAGCCCAGAACTCTGATCTTGGGAAGAAATCATCATCTTGATGATGCCTTGATTTGGACTTTCTTTTAGCCTCAAAACTGTAAGCTAATTAATTCCCATTATTTGAATCAACCCATTTTATGGTATTTGCTTAGGCAGGCCAGGAAACTAAAACACCTTATCACCTGCCACCTTCACCTCCACTGTCTTTCATTCCTCTTTGTCTTAGCACCACGTTTTCTCTATTCCTTCCTTCTATTTATCTTCCTGGTGAATTTTTACTCTTCCTTTAATGACCACTGTAGTATCTTCTGCTTTGTAGAGTGTTCCTTGATTTTCTCAAGTGGATTTTTTCACTCCCTTCTACGTAGCACTGCGTCTGCTACACTTCTCTTATCATTGCATGAGTTGATCTGTGTGCTTGGAACAAAGTAAATGTTTAAGTAAAAATAGTAGCTAAACTATTATTTTATCTATAAATTTCCCTAGTAATTATTTGCTTATATAGCTATTCCCCTTCTAATTTGGACACTGCTTGATAATAGGGGCCATGTCATAAACCTTTGTATCATTTGTGCCAATAGCTGGCACCCAGCAAGTATTCCATGCCTTTGTTTTTTTATGCATGGGCAGGCACTGGGAATTGAACCCGGGTCTCCGGCATGGCAGGCAAGAACTCCACCTGTTGAGCCACTGTGGCCGACCCTCCATGCCTTTTTGATGAATGAGAGAAAGATCCTATGTAAATTCCATCAGCACACTTAAGTGGAACTGGTTGGGCAGTTTTTTTTAAAGAAAATATGAATAATTTATACGTTTTCTGCCCAGTTTTCATCTCTACGCTTTACAAACAATGTTGTGAAACTGGTACACAAAAGGGAATAAAAGAGATACAAAAGAGAGTAAAAAACATCATTAAAAGGATAGGGGAACTAGGTTCTATGAGATTAAAAAATATGTAACGTTGGCTATCCCTTAACCTCTCTGAATCTTACTTTTGCCATCTACAAAGTGAACGGCTGAGCTGCTGTTTGCTGCCTAAGGCCTCCTTCAGTTAGCAAGTACCCTGAGTCCATATTCAGGCTGGTTGGCTTCGGGAACTTGAGTCCTTCTCGGTAGACACTGGCAATTTGCTTCACTGCTCCAAGGTTGATAATAAGGACGTGGGTTAAATTTTATAGGGGGGCTTCATAGGTCAAATAAAGAATTTCTTGGCAATAAGAGAGAGAAAATAATGAAATAGTTGACTAAGAGAAGTCTCTGAGTCTTTGATTTTAAACCAGAAAGTCAGCTTTTGATAGTTTGGAATTTCACCTTCCAAGAAACCAAATAATCTTGACATTGTGGCTAACACTGCAGCTTTAGAATTTTTATTTTTCCTTCCAACATTGATGACGCTCTGTGGTCCTGTTGTTGTGAATCCAGAGCTAAGCATACAGGTCTGGCCCTCAGAGTCTAGTGAAGTGGCGATGCCAGAGCAGTCCCTGCACTGAGAGAGGTGGGCAGCGGATGTTGTGACAGGAGAGGCTTGCAGCTCTGCCTGATGGTGACAGAGGCAGTGCTTCCGCTGGGTGAGGATGCACAGGCAGGAGTTACAATGCTAAAAAAGAAAACCCAGAGGCAGGAGAGCATGACTTGTACTTGCCTTCTGGCCAAAGGAGAGCCTGGCACATCTGTCAGCAACATTTGAGACCTATAGGAGCATGTGCAGGCAGGCTGGAGTCACAGAGCTTCCTAACTGGATGTTTTTAAATCCACGAATTAGCATCGGTCTGCTTTTTTCATTTGTAAGTGCTTCAAAGTACAGTAAGACCACACTTTACATTCACCAGATGTGGATATTAGCTCTGTTTTGCCCAGTGGTACTGACTTTCAGTCAGTTGTCTACCCACTTTGGGCCACTCTTCATCAGGAATATTTTTAAATACATGCCAGATGCTTTCAATAAGATTTTCACCAAAGTTCTCTGGGGTAGATAGTGCCCTCCCATTTTAGATGCAAATCATGCAAAGGTGTTGGATAACTTGTAAATGCCTGCGTACTGGTAGGTAGTAAAGCTGGGATTAGAACCTAGAACTGTTTGGCTAAAGATCTCATACTTAAAAAAAATCCAAAGTTGTCCTCTATGAAAATGAGGCCAGTATAAGTATCAAATGAGAGAATGTTTAAGGAGATACTTTGAAAACTCTGAAGCACTTTCAAATATAAGGAATTATTAAATGAGATATTTGCTTTACAGTCAGAGATTTTGAGCTACCTGGATGAAGCCTTCAGGATATTTTCCCTCTTTCCTCATGTGAGTGTGTGTGTAAATACATACACGTACAAGTAGGTTAGTACATTTGTGTGTGCGAGAAAGGACGAGGTGGGTAACGGGGCGGGGAGGTGGGAGAGGAAGAACTGACACAAATCTTGATAAAATATTTCAAAAACTTTTATTTCAGGAAGGTGGAAAAAAGTTGCCTTCTTCCCAAATTCTGACATTTCCATCCCCTAGGAGTAAATATATTTCTGAAATTGGGTAGCTAGTTGTGAGTGTGTGTGGATTTGTGTGCATGCGTGCGCGCACCTCTTTCTCATTTTAACTCATGAAATAATCAGGTTCAATGCATAGACCAAGCTTGAAACCTTAATTTGCTGGTCATTAAAATGTATTCGATGGAGACTGAAAGGCTTGTCCAAGAGCAGATGGACTTTAGTCACCCACGGGGAGTGACGATGCGCTCGATCCCCATTGTCTGGGGCATCTGCTTGGCTTTATGACCCTGAATTTATAAAGTTAATACAGCTAAGCTTTAGCCTTTACTGGCTTGTCTCGGACTCAGTATGATGTCACGCATGGCCCACTGAGAAGCTCAAATCCTGGCTGGTGTCCTCCAGACACTTGTAAAACTTGTGCACGTGCGTGGCTGCTGTCCCGCGGCAGGGGAGCAGAGTCTGGACAAACAGACATTTGGTCCTCATTTAGCCTCTCCCCAGGCCCCATGAGAAACATATTTCTCCATCACGTTGTCTGAATATTCATTCCCACCTGAATTCTGTCTTGGAGCAAAACTTCTCGTATAGTTAAGCGATGAAAAATGATTCAGCAGTGGGTGTCCATGCTCCTGCAGACAAGATGAGCGGCCGGTCAGTGGCGTGGCCAGCTTGGATGCAGTGTCTCCTGTGTGGCGCGCCGCTCCCATCCCCACCCGCTCTGACCACCAGTTAGAACCAGACAATCTGTGTGCAGGGCCGGCCTTGGAGAGGCTCCTAACGCCTTTGGGACCTAGGCATGGTTTTCAAACCTGGACCCCCAAGGAATACATGAATATATGATTGTTTTTCTTCATGAAGTATGTCACTAACTCAGAAGTCGAACGTGGAATGAGGCGTTCATGCCTAGTGGGAAGGCGTAGGCTTTGAAGCTTCTGGGGCAAATCAGCCTGGGTTTACATCTCAGCTGCGGCGCTACTAGCAAGATAACCTTGGGCAGCTTTCTGAAGCTCATGGTGTCCTATATCCAGTATCACTTTGGCCATAATGCTGGGCCATAAGCTTGTTATAAGGATTTGAAATTCACATGTGAATCGCCCAGTGAAGGGCTGGCCAGGTAACGTGTATGCTAGCAGCAGACACACTAAAGTAGAGTACCTGGGCATGAATGCCAGTTAGCAATTCCAGAGATTCTTCCCTTCCACCCTACTCCCCCATCTTCACCCCAGGTGATAACCCGGCCATCTCTTGGGGCTAGCAGACATGGTGTTCTGCTTCCTGCTCCCTGTCTTCCATTATGCTGATCTCGCCATCCTCTCCTACTTGCTTTCTTCTGCATGAGGATCAGGTGTGTCTTCTTCTCTCCCTGATCCTGCTCCCACCTGTACTCTCCAGCCCCCATCTCCTCAGGTACCACGTGCTGCCAGGTATTCTTTTTCTCCCAATTTACTGACTCACTTCCCTTAATACTATATAAATATACTTCATTGCTTTTTTTCTTTTAATCTTGCTTCTGCCACCCTCTCTAGCTATCCTCTCACTTGCTCCTTTCTTCACAACCTAACTTCCCTTTGTCCTCAGTGTTCTAGAATTTAACTGTGACATATCTAGATGTGAGTTTAAAAATTTATCCTAAATGGAATTCAGTGACCCTTTAAATTAGAAGCCTTCACACCTTTCCCCAGTTCTAGGAAAATGTGGGGCTATTTGTTTATATCTTGTGTCACTTCCATTCTCTCTTCCTAGAACTTCTATTGGTGAATGTCTGATCAGTTCTCCATTTCTCCTTATTTTATTTGTACTTTCCATCTCTTCATGGTATGTCCTCTGTAACCTTTGAGCTGTATTCTGTAAAAATTCCTTTGCAGTATGTTTCACCATATTGATTTAGTCTTTGCATGCTATTCATCCTATAGTAAATTATTTGTTCATTTTAAGAATTCTGCTTTTTTTTTCCATGTTCATTGATTCTTGTTTATTTCCCATCCTTGTTTTATAACCATCCATTCAAGTTTTAGAGGTGCAATAGCTGGCTTTATTTCTAAGCATATTTATTCTTATATAAAAGTTCTGTTTTAATTTTTGGTTGCTCTAACTCTGTTAAATGTGACAGATCACACATCTGTTCCATATGTGTTAAGTTTGTTGTCTTGCTTTCATTTCAACTGTTGTGATTCCTGAATTCAACAGTGTTCTCCAGGAAAACAGAACTGATGGGATATCTTTATCTCTACCTCTCTGTCTCTGCTTCTACCTTCATATGTAAATATGAAGAGATTTATTCTAAAATTGGCTCACGTGGCCATGGAGACCAGCGAGTCCAAATTGCATAGAGCAGGCTGAAAGTTGGGGATTTGATGAAGGTGACAATGAATTCCCCAGGAAAAGCTAGGGGGCTACAGTAGAGATAGAAATATTTTTTCTACAGCTGAGTAGATGAAGAGATGCCTTTCATTGTTGTCAGCACTCTCCTTTGTTGATTGTAGATGCACTCAACTGATTAATGAGTTAAATCCACAAAATACTCTCCCAGGAACAATCAGGCCAGAGCTTACTTGGCCAAACAATAGACACCATAACCTAGCCGAACTTAACCTTTCTCTCTCTTCAGGTTCTTTTCTCCTAAGCCACCAGGAAATCCTCAAAAAGAGAGTATCTGGATCACCTATTACCTAGGGAATCAATTTCCTAGGCTGACTTCCATGCTGCTCTCCTGCGATGAATGCGAAAACTAGGAGTTACTGTGTCACTCTAATTTAATCTTGGTAGACTTAATTTACATAATGTTTTGCATAGGGAAGGTGGTAGATAAGTGTCTCATATTTTTTACGGTAACACACTCCTGGTCTTTCTTATAGCTTAACAGGTTGATTTGCTAGGAAGAGAAAAGCCAAGAACATGTCTCCTTTCCTCCCTGCCCCCACCCCTCCCTTACCTTCTCCCCTTCCATTCCATGCAGCTCCAAGAGAAAACAGTTTCTTTGCACGCCAGTATGGAAACCATTGCTTGGAACTGGGAAGCTGAACATTTTTTGAGAATGGCTTCACCTTGGCTTCCAACTCCACCGAACATATTGCAGACTTTTCACTCTGTGTGTGTGATGTTTGCCAAGAACACTCGAGGCAGAGGTGCTGAGCCTGAAACTATGTGCTGTGTTCAGAACTGAACTGTAATGTGTCACCACTTCATACATCACCCAGATTTTCGTCCTAATTGAATTCACCATGCCTGTTGGTGAGGACTTGCACCAGCTTTTCCTTTTACCAATCCCAGAAATGCTGTCGCCTCTGGATTTTCTAGTGCAACTGGGAACTTGACAGTGATGAGAGAAACATTAGGAAACAAAACTTTCCAAATATTTGTAGGGAGGAGAAACTCATTCTTTTAAAATTATAATTCAAAGTGGTCATTATTTGTAATGACTTGTTTCTATAGAATGAGTGTTTGTTTCTGCTTTTCTTTTACTTTGTTCCCTTCTGTGTGCATTTGAGTGTCTTGCCCTCCTGCGTTGGGACAGTTCTGCTTTCTTTTGGGAAGTGGAAGTTCAGAGAGACTTGCTTGAAGAAATGTAGCAGATGGTTCCTGGAAATGTTGGGTTTCTGTTTATTAAGTGAGTGGATCCAGCTTTTTGTTTTCCATTGCTAAGTGAGAATCCTCCCATTTGAGTTCTGACTTCTGGGGAGAGGAAAAGGACAGAAATTAATTTCTTAGTGGTTTTCTACTGGAGCTGAGCTAAATTGAGTTGAGCAAAAAGTCCTCTAGCACCAGCCTTAGAAATTCAAACCATTGCCAACCCCTGCCGCACCCTCTCCCCGTCAGCGGCATTGTTCTCCAGCTCCTGAGAAGTGCAATACTGAAATTAAGAACTGAATTGTAAGCTAAATTTCCAAGGTGGCATAGGCCTGATTTGGACTCCTATAAAATAAATTATTTTAAACTAAGAATGAATCTATTTTAAAGATGGTGACTGCTTTTGGTTATTATTTATCTCTGTTCTCTTCTGCCTCCTTGCAAAGCTCTTAAGCTCTTAAGAGCCCAGGAGGTATATCTTATACATGTTAGTCATTTTATTTTACCAATGCCCAAGCACGGGGCCTCGAGCACAGTAAGTAGGTAATTAATGGTGCCAAGTGGTTTGGAGTTGGACCCCAAGGTTCCGGAACCAAATTGTCTCAAAGTAACTCAAGTAAAAAGCTTAGCAAAGTGACTGGCAGAGGGCCACTTGGTAAATGTTAGTTATGATTAGTGTTAATAATATCTGCTCCTTGGAGAACCCTCCTGCCCCCCACCTCTATCCCTCCATCTCCCCATTTCTGGCATCCTATTGAGTTCATTCTCAGATCAGTGTACGTCCTCTGGTGCTACGGACTGTTTTTGCTGGGCTGGGCAGCTCTCGGCCACTACCTTTGCTCTCGCTTAGGTATTTCTTAGCACTCATTTCTATGCCTCGTAGTCTGGAGGGAGAGGCGCCATATTAATATGAGAGCCATTGCAATTACAGTTGTTTCTCAACATTTTTTTAAGGAGTTCAAGTGAAGGAATTACTACCCATGACACTTTCTCTCCACTTCACTGAGTCCTTTTCTGAAATCCCTATTTGAGTGACTCAGTTCTGTGGTTTCTTGCAACTTAATTATTTTAAACAGTTCTAATGGTGTTCAATTTATGAGTATCTCTAGAAACGTACCAAGAATGATGAAAACCACAAAAGAAAAGCAATCCTTATGCAATTTTGGCCCAGTCAGCTTGCAGAATCCTGTGATGATCATTCAAGGGACCCAGGAGATTTTCTTATTTCCATGAGCTAAGAAAGCTTCCTGTTCAACCAAATGTGAGGGATATTTTCAAACTTTTCATTTAAACCTTGGGTAAGATTCACCAGATTCTATTACTTCCTATGGTTTCTTACTTGAATTTTTAAAAATAACTATTTTTACAAGGAAACGATTGGTGGATTATAGGGTTTCCTCTTTGACATCTTTCTATTTCTACTGAGCATATCAGCATGATTTGTCATGGAATTTAAATCATGCCACAGAATCAAAACTGGCCAGTACACCTTAAGCTTCTGCCATAGGTGATTTATTTTTCCACTGTTTTTTTTTTTTTTTTGCATGGGCAGGCACCGGGAATTGAACCCCAGTCTCTGACATGGCAGGTGAGAATTCTGCCACTGAGCCACCGTCACACCGCCCAGGTGATTTATTTTTAAATATATCCCTTCCTAAAGAGTGATTAATTGTGTGAGTCACTATTCAATCTCCATCAATTCAGAACATTTTATAGAGTGAACAGCAACCCAAGGGTGGATTGGTAAGTCAAAAATAAAAAGTCGTGGGGATGGCCCACTGTTCCTTTGAGCTGGACCAGGAACAAATCTGTTTACCAGATGCCTGGCTCAAAAAGAAGACATTTTAATGCAAGCTGAATAGTAGAGCATGGTGATTAACAGCTTGGCTTTAGGCTTTGGGAAGTCTTGGGTCTAGGTCCCATCTACAAGACTTATTTGCTGTGTAACTATAGAGAGTTTAACCTCCCCCAGCCTCAGTTTCTTCATCTGTGAAATAGGTATGACAAGAATACTTACTTCACAATGTTGCCTTGATAGTTATGTGAACTTGTATGGGTGAAGCACTTAGCATGACATTTAGGAGATAACGAGAGCTCAAGAAATGTTAACGCTTGTAATTATCAACACTGGGAGAGTTCTGGTTCTTACATCATTTGGGTTCTACCCAAAATGCCATGCCATCCATAAGGCCTGAGGACCATGAGTGTGTAATTATTTTTTTGGTTAAATATGGTGAGAAGTATGGTTTCACTTAATGTGTATTAGAGACGTGCTTACACAAACTAGTTGAAAATAAGATGCCACTATCATGAAATGAATTTTAATAGTGTTTATTTTATTTGGTTTTTTTAAACTCTAAGAGCTGGAAAGTGTCCTTCAATAATTGTTCTAGTATCTTTCCTTACTTTTTGTTCAGTCAGTTTATGAATATGCCCATCTTACAGATGTAACAGTTGAGACCCAAAACAGATGAAAGAATATTCTCAGAAATAGGATAAAACAAAATGCATAGTATGCATTTCTTGACATACGTTTATGGATCTTTGTATGCATCCAAATCAAAGTATGTGTTATTATATCTTGGAACCAAACAAAATACAGCTGCAAATAATGGTAGCTTTTCTCTTTCATCTGTTATATTACTAGGCTAGTACTTTCATGCTAACAAGATAAAGGTTCTTTAAATTCTCTGCTCTTAAGTCCCCTTGAAGGACTGGGGAAAAATGTGGAAATAGTAAACTTGCCCACCTAGGGAACTCCTGATATTCTCACAAACATTGGAGACAAACAATTTAGTAGGTCGAACCCTCAATTTGGGATTTGTCCCTATGAAACTTATTCCTGCAAAGGAAAAGCTGAGCCTACTTACAATTGTGCCTAAGAGTCACCTCCCGAGAACCTCTTTTGTTGCTCAGCTGTGGTCTCTCTAAGCCAACTCAGCAGGTGAACTCACTGCTCTTTCCCCTGCACAGACATGACTCCCAGGGGTGTAAATCTCCCTGGCAACATGGGCCTGGCTCCCAGGGATGGGCCTGAACCTGGCACTGTGGGAGTGAGAAAGCCCTCTTGACCAAAAGAGAAAAGAAAAATGAAACAAAATAAAGTTTCAGTGACTGAGAGATTTCAAAAAGGTTGAGAGGTCATTCTGGAGATTATTATTAGGTATTATATAGATAACTGTTTTTAGTTTTTAGTGTATTAGAATAGCTATAATGAAATACCTGTAATCCAGTATTTCAAGTACAAACATCTTGAAGATAATTGTAAAATTACTTAGCTTTTATGGTTTAGCCATGTGTTTATGAAAACCCTGTGACTGGTGCTCCCTTTATCCGGTGTATGGACAGATGAATAAGAAAATACAGACAAAAAATAAATAAATAATAAGGTGGATAAGGGGCATGTGATGCTTTGGGTGTTCTTTTTCTTTTTCTTTTTTATTCTTCTTATTTTTTTTTGAGTAATGAAAATATCCAAAAATTGATTATGGTGATGGATGCACAACTATATGATGATACTGCAAACCATCGATTGTACATTTTGGATGATTGTATGGTATGTGAATATATCACAATAACATTGCATTTAAAAATTCTCTGCTCTTGTGTAGTTATCCTCCTTGGCAATAACTTTTGAAGCACACTTATACTAAGAAATGGCTTGTATATGCCCATTTAAAAAGCTTTAATATGTGTTCCATAGGAAACTTTCCCAGTGTGGGTTAGCCTCTGGCTTTCTCTGTTGTCTACACTGGAATGTTGGACTTTATAAGAAGGATGCATTTCAGGCAGAGGGAACAGCATGGGCGATGGTTCAGAGGCCGGGACTGTAATCAGAGCAGGGGATGGTGGATAGAAGACAGCTGGTGGGGCATGTTGGATGCTCGACTTTACGTGCTGGTCTTGGTGGGGCTGCAAAGGCTTGTGAACTGGTGAGAAACCCCAGCAGTTCTGTGCTCCAGGGAGACTGAGCTGGAAATAATAGAGGGGACTGGCAGTGGGAGACCAGTCCAGAAGCTATCATAAAGGTCAAGCAAGTGATAACAAAGGCTTAATTAAAGTAGTAGAAGTGAAAAATGAAAGAGAAAATACCTCTCCATTGCCTCTTCTTTCCTCCTTTATTTTCAACCCTACATGCAGAGTACACCTCAACTCTCAGGAGTTGGGGAACACTTGGGACTTGTAATATGCCCAGAAACTCGTGAAACAGGAGGTAACTTGGACGTGTCTTAGTGACTGGTGATGGGATAAAGAACTGTGATAGCAGCCAGGGCAGGTGTCAGGGTAAACAACAACCAATTCAGTCTATCCTTCTGAGTAGATACCCTGGTAGGCAGCAAGCAAATGCATGTGGAGATGTACAGCAGGTTAGAATGGGCCAAATTGTAGCTACGTTTTGTTTGTTTGGGTTGTGTTTATTTTTACTGCTGTTTGTTCCTTGCAATGGCAAAACCAGTTGGTTTCGCTAAGCCAGTGCCCTTCCTGATGCCCTGCTCCCTTGATTTCCTCCTCGCTGGAAGTTTGAAGGACTGAATTCTTGCTTTCCCACCTCTCTGCATCCAGGGGTGGTTACGTCTCCCTGACTGCCAAAGAGAAAGACAGACACCTGCTGGAAAAACTTCTGGAAAACCTTTTATTTCCTGTGAAAGGTGTGCTGGCACTTCTCCTCTCCCTGTCATCTACTTTGCAACCCTGAGACAAGGATGAAGATGGAGTCAGCACTGAGGATGGGGTGGGGGGAAGATGATAAAACCAGCAATTGCTGCCCTCTGGACTTCTGGTCATGTTTGAAAAACAAATCCCTGCTTCTTTTTTTAGGCTCTGTTAGTTGGATTTTCTGATACTTATGTAGACTGTGTTCCCAATGGATTTTCTTTACCTTCTTTTCTCCTTCCTAAGGAGCTGAGGGTTTCCTAACAGTAGGTAGAGGTTAGGCTCTGAGCATCTAGAACAAAATCAAGTGTCAATGTGCTTGTGTATGACTATAAATTATATTGGTTGTCATGTGGCCATTGCTTTTGTTTTCAGTTTTGATAACATAATCTTAATGATATCAGCAAATCACAATAGTCATAATGTCAGAAGTATCATACAATGTAATATTTTTATACAAAAAATTTTAATTAAAATTTTCTTTCTCTTTCTCCTTTAAGCAAGAAGTATTTCAGAAATGAATATTTCATACACCCACTATTGCAAGGGATAGACAGAGAATGCTGTAAACTAAATAGTTAAAAGCATTTCCAACAAGAACAGAAGAGCTGAAGGGTCACAGTCCTAAGACAGGAAATACTAACAGGATCTCATATATAACTTTTGATTAATAAATGTCAACTGATGCAGAAATGGTAGTTCCAGCAGCCAGCTCAAAAACTGATTTTCATTCTACAATTCTCCTATCTCAATTTACAATTTCCTCTAATGCTGGTTTTGAAGCTTAATGTTAGGGAGAGTTGATAGGATAGCTGCTTGGTGATTTTAAGGTTATAGGAGGATGGAAAAACCAAAACTTTTGGTCAGTAATGCACTGTGGACATTTTTTGCTATTATAAAAATAAAAAATGACTGAGGAAATACACATAAAAGATTTACTTAGAGACATGAACTGAAGCCAAGTGTGAAGAAAAATTAAGCCTATTTGAAACATTTATGGGTGGAAATTGTGGTGGACTCACAGACTGTAAGGCGAGGCTGGTTTCAGGCAGTTAACACCCCTAAGCAAAGCCTATTTGGCTCTGGCAGGGTTGAAAGGGTGCAGTTTCCTGCCTCTCCCAAATTTCCTAGGCTTCTGGTGTGCTTTCCCTGTTTCTTAAGAAAGCAAAATTAAGACCTGAGAGGAAAACGCAGGACATTTTCTTGCAAAAGTAATATTTAAGAATCAATCCCAATGAAGTGGGGGAAATCTCAGAGTTGAGGATGGAAGTGTATGGATTTGTGTGTGTGTTCAATGGATGAATTTTATTCTTTTCCAATGGTTTATCCCAGATTTTGTGAAGCATAAAATGTGCCGGCCGTAGCCTTATTGCAATGGTTCAATCATTGAATTTTGGCAAAATCTAATAATGATGAGATGAAATATAACTATAAGGTCACTAAGAGGTGTGTGTTGAGTGATGCTCAGTGAGAGGGAAGCACTATATAAAAGTACAGTTGGGGAGACAGGGCATGCACATGTGAAAGTTGAAAACAGTAACATACAATCAATCACAGATGCATTTGGGGCTCTTTGTTACGAGGCAGAGCCACACCATAGCTAAAAGGGTTTGGAATCAGAATGCCCAGAGTTTGAATCCTGGGAGGAATACACTTGGTGTATAATATGGGGAAAAATCACTTACTTTCTTTTATGACGGATTGAGGATAATAATAGTACCGGCTTGAGGTTTTCGGGAGGCTGAAGTGACACATGTATTGGAAAGTACTTAACAGCATTGCCTAGCGTAGTACATTCTTGATTAGTGTTAACTGCATTATTGCAAATTATCAAAGCTAGTAGCTGATGAAAGCCCAATCGAAGCAGTTTGGCCAGCTAGCTAGAATAGTGCCTGGCACTTAGTGGACCCTTAATAAGTTTATTGAGTGAATAAATGGCACAAGATCTATTCATTACAGGAGAGCAAGATTACCACTTGGCGTGGAGAAAGTATGCTTTGACCTGGATTCTGAGGAGTTGTGGGAGAAGAGAATGGAAAATTAAACAGAAAGGACAGCAGACAGAGGGCATTGCTGGGCAGTGATTAGAACCATCTAAATGAAGAACATTTTCATGCACACATGTTAGGAGGAGACCAAACTAGAGAGAAAGAACAGAACTGTATTGAAGTGAACTTGCAGGTGAGGAGAAGACCTTAGCATTTCACAGCACATAAATGTGAGCCATGTAAAAGGATGCGTCATGAGACTCAATTGGAAGAATAATGACTCTCGGTGGGGAAACCAACCAGAAAGCCATGGCAATGCATCTGTGAGATACTGCGGATGGAAGCTAGGGTGGCTGGTCACTAGATCCAAGAAGGTCCCATGGAACAGATCTCAGGTTGGACAGGACAGCATTTGGTACAGCTGATGAACGCAGTTCAAAGTTTCACAAAGCTTAAATAAGGAAAAAAAATGCAAATATAATACTCTAAGAGAAGGATTAAAACACATGTGCAAATAGATTAACATATTGATATCTGTTGTGTCGTCTATGGTCTAATTTATCACTTTGCAGAACTGGTGAATCTAGTGTGACTTTGTGTCAGCTTAAAAGCTGCTTTTTAGATCCTTCTCCAACCTGCTGGCCTTCCCTAACATGTAAGTATTGCTGCTGTCAGCCTCTGGGTCCTTTACCCATCCCATGAACAGATTGACTTTTAGAGTCTGAAGAGACATACAACACATAAGAGAAAAAACACATATTGTACATGGTTCCAGCCCATGCAAGAGAACAATGTCCAAAGAAGTCAGTGGCTTTCCAAGGAGCACACATATATTTTATTAAATACGGATTAGAGATCATATCTTCCAACTTGTGCTTCAGTTTTACATCATTTTATTGAATTTTTGCCATTAATCGTGTTTACATGTAGTTCTGCTTTGCGTCAGGGGACCTAACCAGACCAGTGTGTGAATCATCTGGTGGTGTCGGTTTCTCTTATTTTAGAGCTTTGGACTGGTGTGCTTTGAATCTGTTCTCACAGGGCACTGAGAACCGCCTAAGTCGGCTGCTTTTCTCCTGATGCAAAAGGCGCCCTTTTGGCATTTCAGGTAGAACTGTTCTTCACTGGCAGAGAGTCTCCCCTGAACGCCCATTGGCAGAAAGTGCTTTGGGTACAATAGACACAGGATCTCAGGAGAAAGCACAGTCTGTGGGGACGGTCTTTAGGAAATGAGAACTCCTGGAGGGAGCCCTTTCTGGGGTTCTTACACATGCTCAACAGGTAGATTAAGCCCATACCTTAAGACAGTTCTGAAAGAAAGCAAGCTCATCTCTTATTCTTTTGACATATATCATAAGCTAAAAATGATAGAAACTCTCACTGTGTAAAGAGAAAATTCTAAATGCTGCAATAGACCAGGTTACTATGTGTGAGTTAGGTTGGTTTCAAAACTTTTATCAAGCCAGATAAGCTTGTTAAAATCTACAGTAAAGATTGTACTTTTGTGTGCACAGGTGGTATAAATTTTATAGCATTTTCTGAGGAATTTTACTCAGATCATAGAGAATATTCCATTTTATTATAATTTTATAAATCTAAGATGCATCAAAAATAGGTCATATTGTTCAGGTCAATTTGACTTCATTTTTAAGGAGATAATATCACAGAAAGAATGAAGCAGTTCAGCTTAACAAGGAAAAAGGAACAAGAGACTCAACAAAATTCATGCAAAATAATTATTGTTATTTTCTAAGAAGTTTCTTACACTAATATAATTGTACCTCCTCATAGTCCAGCTTTTGTTATTAAATAATTGCATAATATGCTCTGTTTTCCCATTTTTCCCTAGGTCAGTTTTACTTCTTATCAATGACAAAGCAATTAGAATAATGCTGAAACTTCAAAAGTAACCACAAATGATAAATTTATTCTTCAATGGATGATTCACTTTTCCTGTTTGTTGACTTTTTGGAGACTGCTGATAAAACACTGAAATAAATATTTTTTTTTACTATGCCTCCTAAATTTTCTAAGACTTTACTTGTTTTGTAAGGGGATTTCTTATAAAGAGATATTTAACATTTTTGTTTTCCAGTAGTTTCTTCTGTAAGTTTATTGCCGCCTCCTCCAACAATGATCTGATGTTTCATGATGGTTGTGTTTTGTGGTTTGGGCTGTGCTATTGTCTCACTTTTACGTCTGGTACTGGGGTGGGGGTGGGGGCCTGCTGAGTGCACATCCTCCAGTACATAAACTGATTTCTCTTCCAAAGTTCAAGAAATTAGGCCATGCTGTAATAATAATTGCCATGAATTCAGTCCTGTTGTGTGCCAGATGGTTTGAAATTTAGTGCATTTTAAACTGGCTATTGCAACTTATATGGTTTTCTTACGGGAAGACTGATCTCATCTTGCCATGAAGTCCGTATTCCCATCGACGGTGGAGAATAATATATTCTTCTCGGTTAAAGGTAAGAGTTTCTGCTGGGTCAAAATTGTCTCTCTTTTTTTTTTTTTTTTAAATCACGTTTCTCAATCATTGTCTATTAAAAGGGCAAATTGCTTACTGATATTTCCTTGGTGTCAGCACCAGGTTGTGCTCTGCAGGCTGTGTCTAGCCTTGGGTTGGCTTGTGGCTTGTCTCTGGGTCATGAGCTCTGGCCTTCCTGCATCTACTGCAGAGGCATCAAGGGCTGAACAAGCTCTGGGCTCTCTTTGGGGCATGGCATGCAGCTTCCACTGCTGGCTTTGCCCTGCCTTGGCTCTGAGCTGTAGGGTCAGGCAGCTCTTTCATCTGGCCCTGGTTTGGGCTGTCCACCCACTGTGACTTTGGCTCTGAGGTCACCCTGGTGGCCCCATGACTGGCCTCAATTCTACCACTTCTTCTTCACCAGAGCACTGGTTGCCTTCTGTGACCCAACACACAGGACTGTTCTTTGTAAAAGCCCCACTGCCATTTCTTCTTTGCTGTAGACATACCATGTGGTTGCAGAACACTACGTGGGTGTTTTCTCCAGGAATCTTTCCAATGGGAATTAAATGCAACCTCTTTCTGCTTTCAGTTTTCCCTGCATCTACAATGCATTTAAAAAAGTTGTGATAGATTAAAATCAACTTAAGAAATATAAGAAGACACAATGAATGGCCCTTGATTGGATCCCAATTTGGACAATAATATTTGGGGGTGAGTAAATTTGAAGATTGGACTAGGCATAACTTAAGATGAAAATTCATTGGAATGGAAATCTGGAGCTTATTAACTGAACAAATTGGTTATAATATCATATATGCAAAACGATTTCATTTTAGTTTTGCATGCATATATAGATAAGAAAGATCTGAATGATAGTCAAATAGATGTTTATAATGCCAGTCTCTGGGTGAAAACCAGGGAGAAGATGATGTTACATCTTCCCATTCCGAATGAGAGGAAGGAGAGCCAAGTCCTTCCAGCTGGTAAATGCACCAGACCAAAGACCCAGGGGGAAGCAAGGGTTCAACCCCTTCCCCCACAATCTAATTTTCTGATCAGGGGTCCTCAAGGTCTAGACCAGCAGCCTCAGAATCTCCTGCAAATTTGTTAGCATCAAAAATTTGGTGATTTTCTCCTCTACAAACACTCATCATTTCAAGACACCAGTGTTTCTCATTAAACACAGAGCTGGAAATGTAAACACACAATCAGCTTTTTAAGGTAAAGTGAGCTGGGTCTAATGAACTGTTGGCAGTGTTGGTTCTGTTATAAGGCAATGGAATTATTCCTAAAAACCAATATATTATGCAGAATTGTGGACTAAAAACCACAAGACTGTTGGGAAAATGGGGGTGAGGGAATAACACTCAAAAAATGTTATCAGTGATGCATAAAAAAGGAAAGGAACCAAATAAAAATGGTAGCACAGTTATGTATATTTTAACTGGTTAAGAAATACATAAATGGTACGATAAACATTTCACTTTGAAAAAGTCACCGAGAAAAGGTCCTGAGTTTGCTTGGGGAAATGGAAGCTCACATTCCTTTTGGCATACCATGCGAGAGAAGGAGGAAAGAGAGATGGAGAGAGGAAAAAGAACAGGAAAAATACAAAATATACTCAGAAAAGACAGGACGATTAACAAGAGGGAAGGGCACAAGTTGTCAGGCTAGGTTGGCCATTGAAAGACTTGTGTAGTGTGAAGTCCCAGAGGGAGGGTTATCTGGAACGTCACGGAAGGCTGAATGACCAGGTGTGGATGGGTGGGGCTCACTGACTGGGTGAGATGTGGGAAGGGGTGCAGTTTGTGCATTCCCTCATAGCTCAGTTCAGCTGTGTGCAATGTTCTGCATTCAGTTGGTTTCTCAGGGGTGAAATGGTGCATGAGCAATCTGAAATTCACGATATGCTCAAATTGTTCTCTGATATATCAATCATGTTGGGAAAAATTTTCATTTTCAAAACAAGTGTTATAGCAGAATTGGCTGTATTTACACCACAGAAATTGGCAAACATTACAAGTCAGGATATTTTTTCCCCTGGACAGCCAGTTGTTAAATATTTACTGACACACTGCTGATTTTCTTTTTTCACTTTCTTGCCAATATATTTGAAAATTTAGATTCCTCATTCAGATTTTCAGGGAAAAAAATTAAAGGCTCTGTTCAAGAAGATTAAAAAATATTAATATACCTATGACAATTTAAGGAATCTATTTTCTAAAAATATTGCTGCCTCCATCCTCTTCCCCCAAATATGCACAAGAAAAACAGACAGCCTCTATGGTTTTATATATCAGTCCTACTAAACCATTGAAGGAACAGAGAAATCCAAAATTATATTAATTGTTCTAGAGATTATAAAAAAGAGACAATGCTCTAACTCATTTATAAGAATAGTACAACCTTGACTTAAACTTTAAAGGAAGAGTGTGAGAAATAAAATCGTAGGCTAACATCATGTGTTAACATAGAGGGAAAAGGTCTAAATTAAATATTAGCAAACTGAGTTCAATCATGCTTTTAAAAATCCTATTATTGCCCATTCCTTAAGTGTGGGCTGCGTGTAGTTGCTTCCTTCCAAAGAGTACAATATGGAAAGGCAGAAGAAGGAATAACTTTGCAGTGGAAAAATCTGACAAATGCTACCTCATTGAGGAAGGTCATCATTAACAGTGATAAGCCATGTTGCTGCTATGTACCCTTAAATGATGTGATGAAACAGCACTTTAACCTCTGTGGTCCTCCTCCCCCAAACCCAGTTTGATCATGATAAAAACATCAGATAGATTCCAATAGAGGGACTGTCTACAAAGTACTGGCCAGTACATCTCAAAACTGTCAAATTTTCAAAAATAAGGAAAATCTGAGTAATCATCACAACCGAAAGGAGCCATGGAGACAGAACTGTTAAAAGTAATGTGGCATTCTGGATGGGATCCTTTACTGGAGATCTTTACTTCTTCATGCAGCTTTGAACTGTCTGTTGTCCTTTGCTTTCAGTCTAAAGAGTTCCTTTTAGGATTACTTATAGGGCAGGTCTAGTGGTGATGAACTCCCTCAGCGTTATTTATATGAGAATGCCTTAATCTCTTCCTCATTTTTCTTTCTGCTTCTCAGACAGAATAATTTCAGTTGTCTTATCTTCAAGTTTACTGGTTCTTTCCTCTGCTTGCTCCAATCTGTTGTTGAAATACTCTAGGAAACTATTTAAATTCTGTGTTTTCTGTTTTTAAATGGGCTAGTATCAGAGCATCAAACATTCAGAGAAAATGTCTTTTATTCCCATACTTAATCAAGAATCAGGGTTACTCAATCGTGTGTATCATCAACTCATTCCCTATAATTACTCACATTTCACTTTATTCAAGACCTTTTCAAAAATGGGGCCATGGGCTGAGGGTGAAATGGACTGGAGCTCTAGGGAGAACCCTAATTCATGTCCCACACAGAAGGCATGTCCATGCCGGTAGGTATGGGCACGCTGTAAATCAGATCTCTTAAAGATGTTGTTTCATTCAAAGTGTGGCCCCACGGAATCAAGTTGGGCTTTAATCCACATTACTGGAGTTCTTGATAAGCAGAATGAAATTCAGACAGACAGAGAAGTCCCGGAAGCAGCCAGAAGGTGGAAGTCAGTGGAGCCTGGAGGAGAAATGCGAAGACATCCTCACGTGCACCAGCATGTTGAGGGGGGCCCTGTGGGTCTTTGGCCCTTGCCTGGTGCAGCGAAATTGACATGTCCCACCAGTTTAGTTGTGAAGGAAGGTGCTTAATGGCCGGTGGAGGCAGGGACCTCATGGTCTAAGACCTGCCTCCCCAAGGGACCGCAGAAACCAGGCTTATATGTATTATTTGGACCAAAGAGAATCGGAGAGGAACAAAGGAAACTCAAGGAGATGATATTTATGGATTCTTTGAGAAACTGAGAAAAGTTAGGAAATGCAATCAAAAGTTTAGGAGGAGTGCACGGTAGTTTCCTATCCCGGTTTACTACAATGTAGCTAAGACGAACATTTGGTCAGAGAACCTTTGCTGGGGCCTGGAAGCCTGTCTACTGTTCAAGTTCACGACCCTCCCTTTGTCAGAAAGGTCAGCACTGCTGGAGTGGGGGTGGGGTTAAAGATAACGGTATAGTATTATCGCCTCTGCTGGGGGTAAAGGAACTTAATTGCAGGGGTTTTTGTAAAGATTAAGCCAGTTTCCTGTCATCCAAGCTGGGAACCAAGAGACCCAGCTGTAGGGGCTCCTTCAATGTGACAGAAAAGCCAGGAACTTCACAGATTAATGGTCAGCCAGAAGGTAACAACCCACAGGAAGCAAGCCTTCTAACTTCGAAGCCGGGAGCCAAACAATTCCTGTTATTGAGCCAACCCATTGTATGGTATTTGTTTTAGCGACTAGAAAACCGATAGAGTTCTGAAGAAAGAGATAAAATCCCCAGAAGGGAGTGCTGTGAGTGTGTTGGCCAGGTTGCATAAAGTGAGACAGTGAATACAAGTTCTACGCCCCAGTGTGTGAAGCTTTAAAGTTAGAACAGGAGTGTATGCAGCAGGGCTTGCCAGGCCAAGCGTCCCGCCAATTCATTGCCACAGAACACGGCACAAGAGCTTCTCATGAAACTTTCTCAGCACAACTGTTGTTTCCATTTGGTTCTACCTTCAAATATGAAATGGTTTGGGTTAATTTTCCTGATTATACTTTATACTTGGCCTGGTTGTTGGCTAGTAATTGCCAGCAAGTCTGTTTGCTCCTTTTGATTACTTTCCACTGCATGTGTTTTAATACAATGCTCCTTTTTTTCCACATTTATTCAGGCCAACCCTGTCTGCAAAGACTTGGTCTAATAAAAACTTGAGTGTAGCTGCCATGACTAAAAATGTACTAAAGATGCAGTAATCTATCACTGAATGAGTCTTTATGCTGTGTATAGAGGGCAGACACCTGGTAAATAATTCTTGAATAAGAAAACAATTGGAGTTCATGTGCTGAGCTTTAAGAAATCTTCAACTTACTGGTCTGTAAGTTTTCATCACAGTGTAGGGTTTACCAGTTGCCTTCGCTGCACAGAAGTGGGCTTGTAGAGAGCTGGAAGCTCTGGGACCTCCTTAATCCCAAGGCCTCTTTTGCTGCTGGAGAACTCAGGGGTGGGTGCTAATTGGAGTAATCAAAGCATTCCACAGCAAAGAATGCTTCCATTGTTGGAGCTTGATTTTGTCAGCTTCTTCTTGGAGCCCTGGTAGCATCGGAAACCAGAGTTTTGGGAGGATCCTGTGAGTAGTAGAAAAAATTTTGGAGTTAGGCAAAATTGAGCTACAAATCCTGTCTTGCTGGTTATGAGTCATGTAAACTGAAGCAGATGACGCCGTCTTTCTCACCTATATCTCCTTCTGAACATTATTATGAGGACAATGTAACGCACATAAAGTTCCAAACCTTTAATACACAAAGTGTAGACACTGTTTATTTGACAGGAATAAAAATGCCAAAACGAAGTGATACAAATAAAAAACAATTCACTTCTCCTTTTACATAGTTTTATATGCAAATGTACTAAACATATCGTGGTGGTTTGACACCATCTGCGCCCCAGAAAAACATGTTGTCGAAGTGAGTCCATTCCTGTGGGCACGAACCGTTGAGAATCAGACCTTTCGATGAGGCTTCGTCGGGTAAGCTGTGACCACCTCAGTCAGGAGGGGTCTCATCCTATTACTGGAGCCCTTTGTAGATAGAGTGAAGTGGGCGTGGGACACTCACAGGAAGCGTGAAGCTGAAACAGAGCTCAGAAGAGAAGGGAGAGGCCGGGAGATGCCACCATGTGCCTTGCCATGTGACAAGCCAGGGACCAAGGGTCCCCAGCAGCCAGCCCCAGAATGCCACGGGCCTGGGGAGAAAGCATCACCTGGATGTGGACATGTTTCAGGCCTTAAAACTGTGAGCAAATAAATTCTCATTGCTCACCTGACCCATTTCATGGTATTTACTTAAGTAGCCAAGGAAATGAAAACATGTATTTAAATATTTTTATAAATACAAAACTGTGAACTATCATAATTCTGTTTTTTTGATTTACAGATATATAAATGCATATACATATGCTTATGCAGGTTTTCTTTACCATATGAAATCTTATTTGAATTTGCTATCTGAACTTAGGAACAAGATTTGGAGAAGAAGGGTTAGTGGTATATATATTTGCATACGTAGCAGTTTCGTTATTGTTTGTTTTACAAAATAAGGCTATTATGACATTATAATAATAATATAATATTATCTACTTTTGCTTTTTCTGAATCAGACTTCCTGAAAATGTCACTGAGTCAATTGGTACATTCTAATTAATTGTCACAGCTACCTAAAACTCCAAGGTATAGATGTACCAATTTTATTTATACTATTATTTATTTATACTGTGTTTTCAGTTTTCTGATGTTATAAACAATGTTGCGATAAATATCCTTGTAATACCTCTAATGTCCCAAAGATCTTCTCTAAAAACGTTTTATTTCCCATTTTATCTGATCTTCCCTTTCATATACATATATGTTCTGTCAATACAGGTATTCATAGTAAGTGTGCATTTTTACATTTTTTGCTAGATCCTAAATACATTTTTCTGTCTGTTTCTTGAGTACTTGACAAGGGGCCCAGGAACCAATGTTTTGGAAAACATCAGGGCTCCCTTAGTAAATGCCCAAGTGGCTTCTCTGGGGAGCCACCTGGGAACAGATATTGTAGCCTAGGGAATGAATTTTAGTAGGCTGGGTGACTTAGAATAGAAATCAGCTTTATTGCATTATTTATATTTTTAAAAATTCACGTTTTTTGTGAATGCAGAATGGCCATTTTATGTAAATATCAAGAGATATGGGCTGCTGCTTTCATGAGTTGAGTTGGAGACACATTTGTAGGTTTAATTCAGAGATGCACATAATCTTCAATGAGGTTGATGCCACAGTTTCATGAAACAATGTTTGCTTTTCATCAACAAAGAGCTCTTCTGCTCATGTCATGCAGTTCTGATTTTCAGCCGGTTTTATCTTGGATGTTTTACTTTGACTTACTGATGCATTCACAGTTGTACTTCAAGAGTGCCAAAGATAGCTGCTCAGTTTACAAAGATTCTTGACTTTTTGCAGAGGAACAATTAGCATTTTTTGATTTTTTATATTGACAGCTCTTTTTTTTTTAAAATTTCTGACTTCCTTATGGAGAGAGCAGGAGAGATGGATATATGATCCTTCTAAAGGGTGGGGTCTATTCAGAGGTCTCAAATTTTTAAGATTTTTACTTATGGGGTTCTGAGTTTAGGCTTTGACAGGTGAGAATCTCTGAAATTAGCAAGACCAGTTTGATTAGCACATATTACAAGGCCAGTTCGGTTTAGGGTAAGTAAATCCATAGCATGTCCTACTAAAAACATGCTTGCTATACAAAACTTGGGTAATCTATTTTAAAAATAGAGTTGCTACTCTGGGACAACAAGCTGTGTGTAAGTGACAGCAGCTCTTTCTCAACTTGCTTTTATCTATTTGCCAAAATGTTCACTGTTCATTCATTGCATAATCACTGTTGACTCTTCATTCAGCAACAAATATTTATTGAGTCCTACTATGTGCCAGCCGCTGTGTAGCCTATAAAGTTGTCTGAACATGGGCTGTGCCCACTCTTCCAATAATTTTATTTGGAGACATAAACCTAAGAAGGGATCTATTAAGTAGGGGTTGTTTTTTTAAATATGTAAGTTGACTTTGGGTAAAATATGAGACTGAATTCCAATGTAGAGTTATTTTAAGAGAATGTGCAAATCCTACCATTTAAATGACTTAGAAGAAAAGTTACTCTGAGAATTAGTTGTAGGCTAGATAGAATAAAAATTTAAAGGTTAGGTGATATCTTCTTATAGTGTATGATTTTTCTTTTGGCACAACATTTGCAAATCAACGTTTTAATATTAAGTGTCAAGTAGCACCATCTGGACCATTCCCTATACAGGACTGAACAAGTGGGGGTGGAAGCGGAGTTTGCTGGACGAGCCAGGCTACTCAGGCCAAAAGGCTGGCCTCTCCCCTAATTCTCCAGGGTTTCTGAGACCTCAGGGGTATCACATGGGGACCATGCAAAACTACCTGTATAGGGCTAAAAACATCTTTGCAGTCGTCCCTTTATGAAAGAATCAAGTCCCAGCTCAAGTGGTCTTCCCAAATTTGAACAATTTCCTTATAACATACACTGCCTCAGCCCTAACCAAGCCTTCTCTCAGATCCCTTTCAGGAGTCTTATTCCAGTCGCTTATTCCTCTCGAAATACAGATACTTTTTCTCCACTCCAACAAGGAAGTTCTGAATGAAAATCCCCTAGAAGACAAATGATAATTAACACTCGGGCTGAAAAGAGAGCAGAACAGTGAAGCTCTCCACTCAGAAACTTGCTTGTCAGTCTCTCCCCATCACCACTGGCTGCTTTTCTTCAACTCCTAAACATGCTCAAATCTCTCTCTTAGGTTGCAATTTAGAGTGGTTTCACCCTGTGTTGCATTCCTATCTCTCTGCTTTCTTTCACAGCAGGGACTCTCATTGTCTCCAATAATTTGCATTCATCCCAAGACCACCGCAGTATCTTCTAGACTCACTGTCCCCCAGGAAAACAATGTTTGGCAAAGGTGCAGCCAAATCTAGTTGCCAGGTCTGCATTTCATCCTCAGAGTATCTCTTCTTCCTCCTTCTTCCTTCTCAAGACTCTCCCCTGGATTCCTTGCACCCCTTTCTCCTGTCCTCTTTCCTCTCTGCCATTCTTCAGCTTCATTTTTTCCCTCCCTATCTCTTAGATGGAGATGATATCCAGAATCCTTTACCAGTTACTATTTTTTGCTCTATGTTCTCTCCATGTTTAAACACATCCATTCTCCTGGCTTCAATGAACCCCAATTCTGTGACCCTGTTTCCATCGAATATGATTAAAGAAAGCCAAAACTCTTCAGCACAGAGTATATTTTACACATTTTATAATGTTCTTTGTTATCTAGCATCCTCTCCCCACTTTCCCAGCCCACTTCCTGTCCCTCCCTCACATGTACACATTGCAGTTCTTTTTATATCTCTGTGCCTTTTCACATACAGTTTTTTGCTTTTGTATCACTTCCACCCCTTCCCTTTCTCTTTACTCTGATTATGGTGTTTCCATCCTTCAAAAACTGAGCCTAAATATGGATTTCACTTAAAAAGCCTTTCACATCCTCTTTCCCTGGCAGAATTAGTTGCTCCATTATCTGGCCATCCTTTTCTATCTCTGTGGCCGGCGCTTTGCAGACTCTTGCACTTATTGGTTTGCCCATCTGTCTCTTCTACTAGATGTTGAGCTTCATGAGGGACTAGCTCCTAGCCATCTGGGTAGCTTTTCGGACATAGAACCTGACGTACAGGAATCTTTGTGATTCCCAAATTTGCCACTTCCTTTCCCTTGGGTGAATGCCTGAGATACATGTTTTCTGCATGTACCCATGATCTGGATTTCCGTAATGAAAATGGAGATCCGACCTGCCCTGGTAACCACACGGGATCGCTGTAACACTAAAACATGATAATGTTCACGATAACAGCTCTCAAACTGAAGATTTTTATCCACAAGCAAGATATTATTATCGTTTTTATCATTATTCCACCAACCTTACTGGTTTTGGGCCCACCTTAGGAGGCTGTCATGGCACTGTAGAGAGAGGCAGAGAAAAGGCACGTCCAGAGTCCCGCGTCCCTGAGAAGTAGGCATGGACCCAAGGAACACACGACACCTATGTAGTGATGGTATTTGCTTTCCAGTAAAAATTTGTTTCAGTGGTAGCTCGTTGAGGGCAGTTTTCAGAGGTGTGTGAAAACAAAGGAAGACGTAATAAATGCAGAATTAATTTAAAAAGTGGGGCAGAGAAAAAATAGAGATTATAAAGAAAGGCGGGACAGAGTCAGTTTTCTGTCACTCGATTTGAAAATTGGTGGTGCAGACCAGCTGGTGCTGAAGCCCCACTTCCAAGCAAAATTTCAAAAACTCAATTAAATGCACATTAAATCTTTACATTTTGGTGTGGCTGAGGATGCCTGAACAGTAAAGGACTGATAAGTGTTCAGAGGAGCTGACTGAAATTTTAGGATGAAAAATTGCCAAGGCAGAGCTTTGCTTGTGGTCCCCACACTTACGTTCGTACATTTCCCCAGACTGTGTCATATGGGCTGCTGACGCTCACACGCCCTCAGGTCAGTCACATGATTCTGACTGCCCCACACCTGGACTCAGAGTGGAATTGAGATTCTTTTCCTTGCATGTCATCTCAGTTTTAAATACTGTGTTGAATTTTTGCTGTGTGTAAATTTTTCCTATAAAAATACCTAGCCTAAAAATGTACTGAAAGATCTGTACGTTCTACAAAGTTTGAGCTATAAAAGCCTGTTGGTACACTCTGTTGGCAGTATATTAAGCAGAGAAATACTGTTGAGGTCTCTGCCTTTAATTATCTATATTTTAAAATGAATTTTTAAGTTTCTGCATTTCATGGGAGTTTGTATGAATTCTATAATAAATGGGCAGTGATGCTTTTTTTAAAAAAATTATATATATATATACATAATATATATTCTTTCATTAAAAGTCAACATATTTTCTAGGACATAATATCAAAAGATAAGCTTGGTATAAGTTCCTTTGCCCCCCACAGTGTCTAGAATGCTGACATGAAAAATTGGCAGTCTCTGGTAATACATTCATTAATGGAGTATATGCTGTGTGCTAGATGTGAGGCAAGGTGGTTAAAATGGTGAGTAGGGTTTAGTCTCTGTCCTATAAGAACTCACAGCTTAATATCAGGCAAGTGTATGAAGGCACAGTTGTAACACAACAGAAAAAATATGTGAATAAATATGTGTTAGGGCACATGGGGAAGAGAGGAAGAAATAACTAACTCTGCCATGGGTAAGGCTTCACAAAAGAGGGGGCATTTGAACTGAAACCTGAAGGATGAGTTGGGAAGGAAAGGAATTGCAGATGGAGAGAAAACATACTGCAAAATCGCAGATGTGTGATGGAGTGGTGCTTCAACACAATGGAAAGGGCACAGCTGGAATGAAGGGCAAATTTCTGGGGAGGTTAAATTAGCTTTGGATCATTATGTAGCAAGCTGCATTTTCTCTAATAGAGCTCTTAAGATACTGTTTTGTAGTTGTCTCTTGGCTTGTCTGAGTCTTCCCCAAAGCTCTTCCAGGTATTTAGCTCAGTGCCCAAGACAAAGCAGGTATTCAATAAATAGTTGTTGAATGAGTAAAGTTTTAGCTGGGGTCAGATTATCAAAGTCTCCAGACCATCTGCTAAGAGTAAGACTTGTTCCACTCACCCACCTGGCAAGGGGAGCTATTAAGGACAGAGGTGAAATGCTCACCTTTCCATTGTACAAATACTCCCCTTTGGGTACTTATTGTATATATGAATCAAAGCAGTCTCAGGTATTCCCTGCCAGGGTATCAATATCGACTCATACCCACTTACTAATATTTATCCAACCAGGAATTACAGAACACATGCAACGTGGCAGTCGCTTTCCTTAGTGAAGAAGACAGAGTGCCAGCACTGATGGAACTTATAGTCTAGTTGGGAGGTGGAAATAAGGAAGGGGGGCAGACAATGGGAAAGTAAATGATAAGTGGTATAAAGAAAATGAGAGAAGATAATGTAAAGAAGACATTGATTTATATTGGGTGGTCAGCTTGGCCTCTGGGAGGAGGTGACAACTTTGGCTGAGACCTAAACACAAGCAGGAACTAACAGCATAAAGACCTGGGATAGGGTGTTCCAGGCAGGGTGTGGCAGGGACCTCTAGGTATCCAACAAAAGTCACTCTCTCTTTCTTCCAGACCACGAAGCTTCTACCTGATAGAAGGTGAGTGAAGGTGATGTTAGTAACATCTAGGGCCAACCTAGGAAGCCTCCCACTGCATCCTCTTCCATGCTCTTTCCTCCTCCACTGGGTCTGGAAAGCTCTAGGGCCTGACAGAGCTACAAGATGGAAGGTGCCTGGGTTCCTGCGAGACTGCATGGAGGAGAGTGGTCATAGAGACCTCAGCACCTGCCCAGGGCTGTCATGTGAGCAAGAAGGAAATGTCGATCTATGTTCACCCATTATATGTTTAGACCTATTTGTTACAGCAGCTTAACTTACCGTAAATCATATACAAAGGCAACAGAAAGTACGAAAGCCTGGAGACAGGACAACCAGGGAATGTTTGAGAAACAGAAGAAAACAAATGACTCCACATGTTAACTGCTGCTGCGGCTGTTCTTTACTTGTTTCTCTCTTCTTCATCTTAGTCTTTTAGCGTCCTCTGAATAGGTACTCTGGATTGCATGTCTTCTGTCTAACCAGGAAAGCTCCTCTTTATTTGTTGTACTTTGTTCTTGAGATTGTCTCTCATGTTTTGAATCTGGAAGCATTAATTGTCGTTTTGCTAAGACACAGGTATGTGCTAGCATCGAATGAGAGTGCTGTGGCTGCATTCCCCACACTTGACAGAGCTCTACATTTGGGCTAGGAATTGATATGCAGCAGGTAGAATTTCACAAAAGTCAAGGGTGCAAAAATAAAAACTTTTTTTTGGATAACTACTCAATATTATTTTGAGTCCCCATTTCCACATGATGGCCCAAAACTTAGTATGGTCACCTCCAGATGCACCTGACAAATCTTGGTCGTTGTATATTTAATCACAGTCAGTGCAGGATTCCCTCCGTTCGCTCTGTCTCCCTGGGTGGCACAGTTCCAGGGGTGCGCTCTGGTCCATGGCTGCGGAAGTGCTCAGTGTATCTTTCTGCTCTCTGATCATCAGACCCCACCCACGTAGCATGCAGGACCCCACACCCCCCATGGTTTCTGGGTGCAGGATTCCTGTGAGTCACCCTGTCTCCTCTGGTCCCACCGAACTCTCCTGGGTCAATTCTCTGCTTTCCTAGAGACCAGAACCTTTGACTTTCTCCCCTTTGTCTGGGGCCCACTGACAATTTCAGGGCTGTTTTCAGCCCTTTCACGCCTAGCCACACCATAAAGTATTTGTTGCCCTGTTACCCAGATACGCTGGAATGAGGAGTGCCCCCCTAAGGCTGTGCCATCTTGGTCTTCGGCAGGGAGCAGTCCTGTCCTCACATACCCGAATCTAAGACGGAGTTCTGTCGCCTTCTGCAGCCCCCTCGGGAGAAGGTCTCTCTCCAGAATGTGCTGGAGCCTCATCCCTCTTTCCCTCCTGGGTGAACTTTATCTAGTGTCACCAGAGTCAGGTGGATGTGGGGGTGGGGACTGAAAGGGAGCAAACGTCCATTTCACAGGGTCTTGTGCCGATTTGCTGATTCTGTGACCCCTAAGCCCAAATAGTAAAACGCACAATGGGGCAAATACAACAGGGTCATACGGAGGGACTGGGTCAGAGCTGCCCCCTTAACTAGTCAAGGAAGACCCCTCTTAGGGGGTGACATTTGAGCTGAGACTGAAATGAAGAGAAGGAGGCCGCCACGGGGAGACTGAGGAAGTGGTCTTGTAAAATCAAATGGTATTTTGCGGGCAGACCCCAGCGTTTTCCCCACAGTGGTGTGCAGTGATTCCTGGGGGACATTTTCGGTGGTTGCTGATGAGGCTGCAGCGGTGACCGCTGCCGGGTCAGCTGCGCGGTGGCCTCTGCGCCCCGGGCTGGGTGCGTCCTGAGCGCCGGCTGCCGCCCCCCGGGGAGCCACGCGCGCGAGCTCTTTTCCGTGGCGCCCACGGCTCCGTCTCCCCGGGGCAATGACTGTCATTACCGTGGACAGCTAAGCTACTCCGGGTTTCTCACTTGACATGTTTTGAACGTGAGTAAGTTACTTTTTAAAATAATAGGACTGTTTCTTTCTGCCACTCGCTTCCACGTACAGTCATCATTTTCAGTGTATTTATTTGAGCGTCGATGAAAAGTAAGTTCTGAGGATCTCTTGAGGAAACTCTTATTTTTAAGAAGAAAAGTACGATTTGTGAAGTGCGGGGGCAACTCTGTGACACGTGAATAGAAGGAAAAACAACCCGCTATTATAAATTTCTAATTAATTCCTAATTTCTCCCCCTTTTCGTCTCCGGTCAGGAGGTTATGCTGACAGCTCCCGACAGTGCTGCAGCCAGAGGTAACTAGGTTGGGAAACAGTTCCTTTCCTGAGTCTGGCGGCCGCCCGCCCCCTCTCTCTTTTCTTACTCCTCCTTGACTGCTTTTCTTCATGGGGACGTCCTGCCGACCCTGTTGGCACCTCCTTGGAGATGAGTCTCCGGGCTTCCTGGAGAGCACAGAGAAGAAAAACGATTTGTCTCATTAACCAATGACTCACGGATAGTTGAGCTTCCGGGTTTGCCACCTTCACGCTTAGAGTTAATGTGGTTTCCCAAACTTTGAAGAGCAAACTTGTTCCTCCCTCTGCAGCGCTAGGGACAGGCCCAGCTCTGGTTCTCAGGTCAGCTGTGCCATAGCAGGGGGCTCCCTGTGTGAGTGGGGGGAGCTGCTGGGATGGTGCTGGAGACCCTGACATTACACATGCTTATGCTAATCATCCTGCTAAAAAAGGGAGTTTTCAGGTCATGATTTTTTTCTCGTGTATGCTGTGTGGTGGGGGTCACGTTTCACTCTTTTTCCGTGTGAGTAGCCCCTTATGGCAGCACCGTTTGCTGGATTTTTGTTTATTTGGTTTTTCGTTTGATTGTTTGTTTGGGAAGTGCATGGGCCGGGAATCGAACCTGGGTCTTCCGCATGGCAGGCAAGAATTCTACCATTGAGCTCCCCTTGCTCCCCTCATGTCATGATTTTTTAATAGCAGATTCAAAGCATACTCCCACTTACCTGCTGGAGGTGCTGTAGCCACACAAAGTGTTCACTTACATCAGAGTAATTCCATGAAAGCATGGAACTATCCAGAATACCAGGGCAAGAAAAAACATTTTCCATGAATGATTATCAGTTCTGCCCTTCCCAGAAACAAGCCAACAGATGAGGGGAGGAAAGAAGCATTTGCCTCAAACCTTATCCTTCCCAAATTCCAGTCAGCCACCCACCATCCCACCATCAAGTCTAATCTACAAATGAGGAGACTGCAATGTGTTTTGCAAACATCTCATTTAATTTGATTTTGTTTCCTATACTGATCATTTTATTAACAGGAGTTATCAAGTGCCTACAATGGACAATGCTGTGGATTGAATTTATTTCTTGTGAATGACAATCATATGCCTGGACTTTACAGCGTCATTTAATTTTGTTCTCCCAACAACTTTATGTGAGGGAGGGACTATTTCACAGAGGAGAAATCAAAAGTTCCAAGAGGCTAATCCACTTGTCCAGGGACCTACAGATTTCAAGGGGAAGAGCCCAGATTCAAAATTAGACTGGTGTGGCTCCAAGGTGCCCTCTTCCCACTATTTCATTTTTTGTCCAACAGCCCAACAAGCCCTCACTGGAAGCTGCTCAACCACAAGGACCACAGCTTATGCTTCTCCATCTCTTTGGGTACATATTTTAGGCACTCATTATATGGGGAGCTGGATAATTGCTTGTCGAGGAAAAATTGCATTCTTTGTTGGGGTCCCAGAACCCAACGTAGTGCCTGGCATTTAGAAGAAGGTGCTCTTAGCATTTTTTGAGTTCAAAATGGATGTGAGAGGGACAGAGAGAGCCTGCACCTCAATGCCCAATGCCTGGAACAACTGACCCACCCAGGATTTTTAAACTGAAAGCAAACTTGTTTCCTTCACCCATGGCATGATTTCCCCTTTGCCCTGTCATTTCATTTTAAAAACACTTCTATCCTTTGATTCTGGTAAACAGCAAGGTGTAGGGGACCAGCCTTAATTTGAGAGTGAGAGTTTGCAGAGTGTATCGCTCTATGGCTGGTGGTGTTGGCCAGGCTCAGCCAGGTAGATGGCAGGTGTTCGAAGCCAAGCTGTCCCAAGGGCCCGCCCAGCTCTGCAGGGTGCCTCCAGGAGGCTTCCGGTAACGACTCTTTCCTAGGCCCCCTTTGGATTTCTCGAACCCCAATTTCAGTCTCATCCTCCTGCCACTCTCCACATAGTTCAGGAAGGATTCTTATGCAGAGTCACTCTGAGAACTCATTTTTTACTCCGTGTCTCTGTCTCTGACCCTTAGGAGGTGTCTGTGTGAGCACCCTCCCACCTCCCTCCCTTCCCTCTTTTCTACCTGTTTCTGAGTGTGGCAATGCTAAACATTCAGGACACTTTAGTTAAAAATGTTCATGAGGGAAACATCAGAAAAATATAGGCACAAACAGGGGAAAACATGAGACCTGGCCAGTTCTACCCATAGATCAACATGTATAATATCTTCGTATATATTTTTTGGTATCTTCTGCATGTGGTCATTTGTACATTTATGTTGTTTCCAAAAATAATGTTTTCTTTGTAGTTACTGTTTATAAACTGCCTTTTTAAATTTACTACATTATAATTATCTTCCCATGTCAGCAAAATACTTTTCTATTATCATTTTTATTTATACATGTAAATAACTTATTTAACCAGTCTTCTATTATTGGATTTAGTCTCTTTCTAACAGCAGTATAATGAATAGCCTTGGAACCCGACTCTTTATGTGCACCCTTAATTATTTTCTTAGTATGAATTCCTGGTAGTTTAGTGTTTAAGTGCAGCACGCACTTTTTGAAAACTCTTAATATATTTCCAATGAGTTTGTTTCTCCAACTAACTAGTAGTCAGAGAAAAATCTAGCAACTTTTGCCCAGCCGAGCACCAGCCTTTGTGTCCAATCCTAGAAATTCAACATAATTCTTTCAGAAAATTGAAACCTTTTGATGTTAAGTGCAATATCTTCATGAGGAAACAGAATTATTTTCAGTAGCTGTGAGGTTTAAGATATAAGCAATGAGCCACGATGTCACTTGAAGATAACGGAGCCGAATCTAACACATGGCTGGTGTTGAGCAGTGGGTGGGATTGTGTGGAAAGTCTGATTTTTCTCGGGTTGAGTGTTGTGTTCTAATTGCCAAAGCCTGGAAGCCTGGGTTGCTTGTCTCCTCCCTGTGCTGCAGTGCCAGGGCCTGTAGGGGCAGTCTAACAGATGGGATTTCTACTGGAAAAAGGTTCAGACTGCATCCCCCCTCTTTTTATTTTTAGTTTGCCTTTTCCATTTAAAACAGATCTTTTGTGTTTGGAAGAATTTATACATGGATACAAAGGCTGTGGAAGAAGTCAAAATAGAAGTGATTCGTCAACACTTAAGGGCATAGGCATGTTTAGTTCTAGAGATAAGAAGGGATGGATTTCCATACAGCAATGAGCAAGAGCTGGGGGACTTCTCATCGAAACTGGCTCTTTCAGTCAAAATCTCAGTTCCCATCAGGATTCAAATCTTGCCTTAGATGACATCGAGGGCGACACTGACAGCCCACTGCCACTCATCCTTCCCCTACCTCACTCTGCCAGATGGAAAGCAGGGACAGGATGCACCTGGGCAACTGGTTTCCTGGGAGCCCCCACTCCTGAAGGAAACACCGTCACTGCGCACATTGGTTGTTGCGTGAATTCATTACTTTTTATTGCTGATTAGTATTCTCAGGTGTGGCTATACCACATTTTGTTGCGTTACCATCCAGCTATTGAAGGCTTTTGGGCTGTTTCTGGCTTTTTAGTATTACAATTAGAGTTGCTATGAATGTGTGTGGACAGGTTTTTGTCTGAACAAACCAAGGGGTGGAAATGCATGATTTAAATGCATGAAATGTCATTGCAACAGACAGGCTGGAACTTGCCCAACCAGACAAATAAGTGCTACCACCTGGCCAAATTGACAAGTGAACCTGACCATGACAGTCCACCCCTTGTCAACTTGGCAGCTATACTCATCACCTTAAGCCATACCTAATTTATAAATAGAAAAAAATAAAAGACACATTTTTTCCCTCACCTAATAATACTCAACTGTCCTGCATATAACAGGAAACACATTAAATCTCCCCAGAATAAGATGTAAGTCCTTGGGTAATATTCATTCTTAAATTTGATATCTTACAACTTAAATAGTATAAAATGAACAAAACAGCATTACAGTCCTTGTTTCTTTAACTGATCATGTGCTTGTAGTTCATATTTATCACTACCTTCTTCCACTACCCATTCCATGTACCTTTTACCCTCAGCAAGCATTTCAGCTGACCATGGTTCTTTGCCTGGTGAGGTAACCCAAACCTTCATTCTTGAAGTTTTGGAGCCACTGGTAGTCCTGCCTGGATTGGGTTGTTGCAGTTTTCCATTGATTTTAATCTTAGGTAATGGTAGTACCAAAAGACGCCCTAGGAGATCTCCTATATTCCAGGAAAACTGTTTACCTTCAGTGTGTAGTTGCAATCCTATTTTCCCCTGATAGTCAGGGTCAGTCACCCCAGCCAATAATCTAATCCCCTTCTTGCCTTGTTGATCCAGTGGCATGAGTAGCCCAAATTGACCAGGTGGCTGTCTTAGATTCCAGTTCAATGGAATCATTGTTGTTTTTCCTGGTGGAAGCACTTCCCCTTTTGGAATTAAAACCTCAGATCTCAGGGTCACAGGAGCAGGAAGCAAAAATTTTTCTAGTGAATTATTAGGGGGTATAGTGAGTAGTGCTACTCCCATTTCCACCCCTTGGTTCCTGGACCCATGGATCCTCGCTATAGGAGAAACTAGCACCATACAGTGGACACTGATTCAGAGCATACACAGCTTCCTGGAAAATATTGCCCCAGACCTCCAAGGTATTGCCACCTAGTTGGCACCCATACTGAGATTTCAAAAGGCCATTCCACTGTTCTATCAATCCAGATGCTTCTGGATGATGGGGAACATGGCAAGACCAGAGAATTCCATGAGCATGTGCTCATTCTCACATTTTGTTTGCTGTGAAGTGTATTCCTTGATCAGAACCAATGCTGTGTGGAATATCGTGATGAAGGATAAGGGGTTCTGTAAGGCCATGGATGGTAGTTTTGGCAGAAGCATTATGTGCAGAGAAAGCAAATCCATATGCAGAGTATGTGTCTATTCCAATTAGAACAAATTGCTGCCCCTTCCATGAAGGGAGCGGTCCAATATAATCAACCTGCCACCATGTAGCTGGCAGGCCACCATGAGGAATTGTGCCATGTCAGGGGCTGAGTGTGGGTCTTTGCCGCTGGCAGATTGGGCACTCAGCAGTGGCTGTAGCCAGGTCAGCCTTGGTGAGTGGAAGTCCATGTTGCTGAGCCCATGCATAACCTCCATCCTTATCACCATGGCCACTTTGTTCATGAGCCCATTGGGAAAGTTTCTAGGGAAAGAGGCTGACTGGTATCAACAGAACGGGTCATCTTATCCGTGTGATTATTAAAGCCTTCCTCTGCTGAAGTCACCCTCTGGTGCACATTCACATGGGACACAAATATCTTCATGTTTTTAGCCCACTCAGAAAGGGTTATCCGCATAACTCTTCCCCAGATCTCTTTGTCACCAATTTTCCAGTTATGGTCTTTCCAAGTCCCTGACCATCCAGCCAAACCGTTAACCACAGCCCATGAGTTAGTATACAAATGCACCTCTGGCCAGTTCTCCTTCAAAGCAAAATGAACAAGCAGGTGCACTGCTCAAAGTTCTGCCCACTGGGAGGATTTCCCCTCACCACTGTCCTTCAAGGACACCCCAGAAAGGGGTTGTAGTGCTGCAGCTGTCCACTTTTGGGTGGTACCTGCATATCGTGCTGAACCATCTGTAAACCAGGCCTGAGTTTTCTCTTCCTCAGTCAATTCACTGTAAGGAACTCCCCAAGAGGTCACAACTCTGGTCTGGGAAAGAGAATGTAATGTGGCAGGAATGGAGACCATGGACATTTGGGCTGCTTCCTCATGTAACTTACTTGCACTTTCAGGACCTGCTCTGGCCCTATCTCATATATACCATTTCCATTTTATAATGAAGTGCTGCTGCACATGCCCAATTTCATGGCTTGGTGGGTCAGACAACACCCAGCTCATGATTGGCAACTCAGGCCCGTGGTTAAGAGTTCAGCCTCTACTAAGGTCCAGTAGCAGGCCAAAAGCTGTTTCTCAAAAGGAGAGTAGTTGTCTGCAGCAGATGCTAAGGCTTTGCTCCAAAATCCTAAGGGTCTGTGTTGTGATTTTCCTATAGAGTCCTGCCAAAGGCTCCAAACAGCATCCCTATTTGCCACTGACACTTCCAGCACAATTGGATCTGCTGGGTCATATGGTCCAAGTGGCAGAGCAGCTTGTACAGCAGCCTGGACCTGTCGCAGAGCCTCTTCTTGTTCAGATCCTCATTCAAAATTAGCAGCTTTTCTGATCATTTGATAAATGGGCTGGAGTAGCACACCCAAATGAGGAATATGTTGTCACTAAATCCAAAGAGACCAACTAGGCATTGTGCCTCTTTTTTGATTGTAGGAGGGGCCAGATGCAGCAACTTATCCTTCATCTTAAAAGGAATATCTTGACATGCCCCACACCACTGGACATCTAGTAATTTCACTGAGGTGGAAGGCCCCTGTATTTTTGTTGGATTTATCTCCCACCTTCTTACATGCAAATGCCTTACCAGTAAGTCTAGATTAGTTGCTTCTTCTTGCTCTCTAGGTCCAATCAACATGATATCATCAATATAATGGACCAGTGTGATGTCTTGTGGGAGGGAGAAACAATCAAGGTCCCTGCAGACAAGATTATGACATAGGGCTGGAGAGTTGATATACCCCTGAGGTAGGACAGTGAAAGTATATTGCTGACCTTGCCAGCTGAAAGCAAACTGTTTCTAGTAGTCCTTACTAACAGCTATTTGAGAGAACGCATTTGCCAGATCAATAGTTGCATACCAGGCGACAGGGGATGTATTGATTTGCTCAAGCAATGGTACCACATCTGGAACAGCAGCTGCAATTCGAGTTACCACCTGGTTGAGCTTACAATAATCCACTGTCATTCTCCAAGACCCATCTGTTTTCTGCACAGGCCAAATAGGAGAGTTGAATAGGGATGTGCTGGGAATCTCCACCCCTACATCCTTCCAGTTCTTAAGAGTGGCAGTAATCTCTGCAATCCCTTCAGGAATCGGTATTGCTTCTGATTTACTATTTTGCTAGGTAGGGGCAGTTCTAGTGGTTTCCACTTGGACTTTCCCACCATAACAGCCCTCACTGCACGAGTTAGAGAGCCAATGTGGGGATTCTGCCAGTTGCTCAGTGTGTCTATGCCAATTATGCATTTTGGAACAGGGGGAATAACAACAGAATGGGTCTGGGGGCTCACTGGACCCACTGTGAGACGGGCCTGAGCTAAAACTCCACTGATAAACTGACCTCCATAGGCCCCCATTCTCACTGGTAGACCACAGTGATGTTTTGGGTCCCCTGGAATTAATGTCACTTCTGAACCAGTATCTAATAATCTCCGAAATATCTATTCATTTCCTTTTCCCCAGTGCACAGTTACCTGGTAAAAGGCCATCAGTCTCCTTGGGGAAGGCTTGGGGGAAGATTAACAGTATAAATTTGTGGCAGTGTAACAGGGTTCTCCTCCAAAGGGATCTGGCCTCCCCTTCATTCAAGGGGCTCTGGGTCTGTAAACTGTCTCAAATCTGTAAATTGATTAAGGGGCCGTGACTCTGTGTTTTATAGTTCAATTTATACTTCTGTTCACTTGACCTAGAACTCTTTTGTTTATACAGCTCAAACAAGAATTTAGTAGACTTCCCATCTATTGTACTTCTAGGTACCCCATGATTTAGTAGCCAATGCCACAAATCTCTGTGAGTCATATAATTTTGATGCCTGCTTTGAGTTTGCTGTCTATTATAATAGCCATGTCTACCCTGTCTTTGGTGATTAAGTGCTGCCACCTGGTTCTGCCAATTTGGGATCTGGTCATCCCCCTTTTGTTTAAGGATTCCAGCTCAGTGACAGCAGTTCCTACAGTAACATCTGACCTACAGAGAAGTACAACTACAGAGCTCTTCAGGGATGATGGCGCTAGTCTCACAAATTTATTTCTCACTGTTCTGGTAAAAGGTGCATCCTCCGGACATTCCTGGGGTGTAAGAGCAGGGTTGCATGATAAATCCACTCTAACATTCCAATCTCTCTAAGCCTCTGATTCCCACATCTACATTATACCAGGACAGTTCTGGCATTTTTAACCTCAGGTAATGTCTGTCCCCTTTTGATCCATGTTTCAGCCAACCATCCAAACAAACTGTTAATGCCTTTTCTAATCTCTCGAGCTATAACAATGAATGTAGAATCTCTGCTTAGTGGACCCATAACAATAAATTCAGCCTGATCCAGCCTTATATTCCTCACACCATTATCCCACACTCTTAAAATCCATTGCCACACATATTCCCCTGATTTCTGTCTATATAAATTGGAAAACTCACACAATAACGTGCCTCCTCATGTGTGATACTTTGTACTACACCTTTAGGGGCCTGTTGGGACTTTAGTCTAGTTATAGGTCTGGAAGAAATGAGGGGTAGTCGGGGTGGGTCATGAAAAGTATTAGAAATATCTTCCAAGCCATTTGCTTCAGGGCCTTCATTTGCAGTTTCATCTGGTGAAACAGGATTAATCACTCTAGGGCTTATCCCTTCAGGGGGAGGTTGGGTGGCCAACTCCTCAAGGCAGGCTGGAGGTGGGGTGGCTATGTCCTCAGGGCAGACTATTACAGGATTATCTAGAGAAGATTCAGCATGATCTAGGGTTTCAACCTCTCCACCAACATCATTATCAATCCATATGTCGCCATCCATTTTTCAGGGTCCCATTCCTTTCCAATCAATGCCCTCACTTTAACAGCAGACACCATGCCAGACTGAGATTTTAGCTTATGTTGTAAAGTTGCTACTCTAACAATAAGATTATGAGTCTGATTTATGGAGATCTCAAGTCTATGGCTACACAAAATAAGATTTTCCTTCAGGATGCTCATAGTAATGTTTGCATCTATCAAATGAAAGGCTTCTCATTTGAAGCCTTAAGCCCATCCCTTTCAGTCATTAATGTATACAGTGTATCTTAACAGCAACCAGCCAACATCTCTATATTTCCTATTTCTACAGAACACCTTAATGATGTCAAAAACATTATCCTCCAGAGCCTGGTTTCGTGCAAGTGAAGCATTAGTAGAATCAAATGGTGATATTTTGAATATCTCTCTTGCCAACTCACTCCATGGATTGGCAGCGTCATTCTGATTATGGGAATCAGAGTCTTTAGTGCCTTTGAGTCCAGTCAGAGTAGATAACCAATCATAAAAACCCATTTCTAAGATTCTGTTTCTTAAGAAAAACTCCTGGTACCAAGTTGTATTAGTTAGGGTTCTCCAGAGAAACAGAATCAACAGGAAATATTTGTAAATAAAAAAATTTATAAAGGTGACTCATGTAACCATGGGAAAGTAGAGTCCAAAATCCATAGGGCAGGCTGTGAAGGTGATGATTCCAATGGAGGGTCTGGTCAAACTCCACAGGAGAGGCTCACTGGCCGAAGCAGGAAGGAAAACTGACTCTTCTGAATCCTCCTTAAAAGGCTTCCAGTGTTTAGATTGAGCATCACTCTTTGCACAAGACACTTCCCCTTGGCTTATTTCAAATGGAATCAGCTATGGATGCAGCTGACATGATCAGAATTTAATTCCATGAAATGTCCTCATAGCAACAGACAGACTTGCCCAACCAGGCTATCAGGTACCACCACCTGGCCAAGTTGGCACATGAACTGACCATGATAGCAGCTGAAGCCTTTTTGCCATGACTGTGTGGTAGTTAGATTCAGTTGTCAACTTGGCCAGGTGAAGGTGCCTAGTTATGTTGCTGTGGACATGAGCCAATGATATGTGAACCTCATCTGTTACTCATTACATCTGCAGTCAGCTAGGAGACATGCCTGCTGCAGTGAATGATGTTTGATCTAATTGACTGGTGCTTAAATGAGAGAGGTCAATGTAACACAGCCCAAGCAGATTGGAATACCTCATCTCAGCACTCACAGCTCAGCCCAGGCCTTTGGAGATGTAGAAAGGAATCACCCCGGGAAAAGTTGTTGGGACCCAGAGGCCTGGAGAGAAGGCCAGCAGAGATCACCCTGAGCTTTCCCACGTAAGAAAGAAACTCAGATGAAAGTTAGCTGTTTTTCCTCTGAAGAACTAACAAAATAAATTCCCTTTTATTAAAAGCCAATCTGTCTCTGGTATGTTGCGTTCTGGCAGCTAGCAAACTAGAACAGCTTGTAACTCTCAGCTGTTGGAGATGGTGGCAAGGTGTGGTGGCAGGACCTGGGGAAACTAGCTTTGGAGAATCTCTGCTCCAGAGCCACTCTGATGGGGAAGTTGTCCCTATGTCTTAGACCTCAAGGTCAGCAGGCAGTCCTTTGGTCTGACTATCCCTAGGAGTTGCTCACAGGTCTACTGGTGACAGTTCATATCAATATGCACAGTCCATTCACTCCAGGCCTTGTAGCCCTTTGGAATAAGCACAAATGAGCCCTTTGATTATTTTCACATTTTGGTGAGTATATAAACATCCTTCCTCTGAGAAAAGTTTGATTACATAGATGTTAGAGAGACTGCAGTTTGTGACTTTTAACTTACATTGGTTGAATGTCTAATATGTTCCAGGCCCTCTTACAAATAATGGGAATATGGTGGTGAATAAAATTTCCTGCCCCTGGCATATGTTCTCATGGGTTACTCAGAACAAAATAAGTAAATTAACAAACAAACAAATAACATGTCGGGAGATGATAGAAATAATGAGGTGGGAGAATACTACAGGTACAGAAAGAAAAGGGTGAAAAATTTTTAAAATCAATTTCAAAATATGACTATGGTTGACCATAACCAATTGCTGACTTTGGCATTCGTCTGGAATTTATGGTGAGCAGGTGGTGTGTGTGTGTGTGTGTGTGTGTGTGTATGTGTGTGTGTATGCCCATGCCAGCCCAACCTCTGGAAGATAAGCATTTTGAGAGTCACTCTGTGAGTCTTTTGATGTAAGAAGATCAATAGACTTGTTCTTAAAGATTAAGATACTCATACTATACTACTGTCCTCCCCCAGACTAATGAAGTGCTATGTAATTAGAAGGTTCTCAATACAAATCTTTGAAGGAAGAACTAAGCGAAAGAATGAATGGGTGAAGGCGATAGCAGAGCGTAAGTTGCAAAGTAGAAAATATACTAAATGAATGTTCTTGATCTTGCTTTTTAGTGCACATCAAGGGTCAGGGAACATTTTCTTCAAAGGGCCGACAGTAAATATTTTAGGCCTTATGGGCCATATGAGGGTACAAAAGCAGACTGGATGAAACATAACACAGTAAGCACGCCTTCCAATAAAACTTTGTTTGCAAAACTTTATGTACAGAACAGACATAGGGGCTTTTTTGTAAACAATAGTTTGCTGGCACTTTAGATGATCATGGACTCTTATTAGGGTGGTAAAAGTGTGTTTAATGATAATGTCATGATGAACCATAGCCATAAAAAACATCAGAAACTCTAGGGAGTACAAATGCTGGGACCTCAAGGAGGTATCTCATTTTCATGATGATTCTCAATATTATTAATAAGAAGACCTGTTTGAGCTGGATTTTTGTCAGAGTCCTAGGTTTGCTTTCCTTTGCATCGTAAAGATCAGGGAAAGTTAGGAAAATCAGACTGATGAGTAAATAAGCAATTATAGTTCTTAAAAGTAGGGCTTTAAAGTGAGTTAGAATAGTTTGCCTGGATTGGCAAACTGTGGAGAGCAGGCCAACCCCACCCATGGCCTGATTCTGTACTGCCTTGTGAGCTAAGAATGGTTTTTCCATTTTTCAGGCTTGAAATGGAAAGAAGATACTGCCGAGACCATGCCACAATGGATTAGGCCCACAAAGCCTAAATTATTCAATATCTGTCCTACTATGGGTTGAATTGTGTTCTCCAAAATGATATGTTGAAGTCATAACCCCCAGTTCCTCAGAATGTGAGCTTACTTGGGATTGGGGTCATTTCACATGGAATTAGTTAAGTTAAAATGAGGTGCTACTGGAGTAGAAGGACCCCTAACCCGACCCGACTGGTGTCCCTATGAGACGGGGAGAGGAGACCCAGACAGCAACAGAGAAGAGAAGGTCAGGGGAAGATGGAGGCAGAGATGGAGTCACGCTGCTGCAAGCCAAGAAATGCCAGAGCTTGCCGGCCTCAGCAGCAGGGAGAGAGACAGGGGGCAGATTCTTCCCTTTGGGTTTCAGAGGGAGCCTGGCCTGCCTACACTTCAGACTTCTGGTCTCCAGAACTGTGAGATAATATGTTTCTATGGCTTTAAGCTCCCACATTGTGTGACTTAATTATAGCAGCGCCAGGAAACTGAGACATGGCCTTCACAGAAAAAGTTTGCCCACCTCCAGTGAGAGAATGCAAAGTACGGGTTATAGAGGAAATGGCTGTGGAGTGAAAAAGCCCTTGCTGTTGATAGCTAAGCTGCAAGGGCACCCCTAGCAGAAGCAGGCCTGGGCCCACTCAACCACACCATACACACGCGTAAATAGGGTGCACACCTCGCATGCCCATGCCCCCAGCGTTGGGCGCAGGATGGCTGCCTGGGTGTCCTGATGCCGCATTCGTATCTGGGGTGGGTGGATGTGGCTTTTGTAAAGGGACATGGCAGCCGTGACAAGGACCTGACTATCTGCTGTCTAGAGAACCTGTTCAGTTCAGTGAGGCACCAAGCCAGCTTTGCTTATTGACAAATCCATAAAGAGAAAGATTATAATCATTAAAATGGGCAGTTCCGGAAGGTTCCAGACCTCCCTTATGGGTCAAGCATTTATTCAAGCAGAGTCCAATTTTTAAGCATTGGCAATTTGCTATGTCTGTGGGTGCAAAACACTTCTCCAGAGAATGTGATTGACATCTGTGCTTTTGCCATTTGGTCAGAGCGGATTTCCCATCCTCTATTATTAAAAACAGCCCTCTTTAACTTATTACAGGTTGGAAGCATGCCGGTGAAGAGAGTCTGAGGGTTTGTATTATTCATTAGTGTTATTAATTTCCCGGGTGCTCACACTGACACCCGCTAGAGAGATGGTTTCACAGTTGTGGTCAAACTCATGGAGAGGAACTAGTGTCTGCTTAGGAATTTTTGTTAGAAATGTGTTTCTACTATCTGAGAGCCCAGGTCTCAGATTGATGGTAGATAGATAGATAGATAGATAGATAGATAGATAGATAGATAGATATAGAGATAAAATTTTATATATTATAGATATATGTAAAAACAGAATATTTCAAAAGGCAAATCATCTAAGTGCAAGAATCAGTTTATCATTTAAGAAATTCAATGGCAAAAAAGTTGTAAATCAATCAAACTGTTGGCTACCAAAATAATTACTGGCTGGAGAGAAGTTCTCATACTAGTCCTGACAGCAGATAATGCAATTCTCAATTATTTAAATATCGTTGGCATTAAATCTCATTTCCACCGAAATTACTCTAGTCTGAGGGATTTTCTGAATGGAAAATAAGTTAGAACATTTTATTTGTTTTTTTTCTCTCAAACCTGAAAATATTTATTGTATTTTAATTATCCACATTTTCGAGCACTATTGGTAATTGAAGAATACATCCGTGTTTGACCCAACCCTTCAGAGAATTCCATCCTTGATGAGACCATTGTGGTTAAAAATTTCTCATAGTTTCCAATAGGTGGAATTTGAATTCACTGTACATTTTCTTATGGCACTCTGGTATCGTTGAATTGAGCAACTATTTTCCTTATTCAGATTTTAAATAAATCGCAATGTGCTTTCTGTATGTATCAAGTGGTTATTCACTGGCTGCAGCCCATGGGGACACCCGTCCTGCTCCCGTACTCAAGGAACACAGAACGGCAAGATGCCTTGGTAAGAAGAAAACAAGGTAGAAGTGATGCATGGACTGAGATGCACAGCACAGAACTTAGAAAGCAAGTTTACGTCAGGATCCTGGGATATGGAAGTGGAAGAAGAAGTAATGTTCAATGTTTGAAAGATGGAGAGGATTGAATGTGTTGAAACTTGGGGAACGACTAGTAGGAAGGGGAAGTCAGTCTTGCCTGGAAGATTTTCCAACTTACCACTTACTTAGCTGCAATGATCCACAAAACATGATTTGTTTTTTTCCTCCTTTTATTTCACTCAGTTAATGTCTCCTTTTTTTTTTTGCTGTCATTCCTGCATTTGTTCCAATTCTGTCTCAAAACTAAGCTATAGTGGTCAACATCTCTCCGGTATGTCGGAGGTTCATGCAGAAGATACTGTTCTCGCCATTCTCTTGGCTTTTCCATGCTGGTGGAATCCTAACTTTCGCCAAGATTTTCCCCTCCCATGCAATCCTGTTTTTCTCCTCTAGGATTGAATCGTAGTTTATTTACACAATCATGATAATTCTGTTCCTCTATTAGCCGCAGACCCATAAGGATACGTAAACTAATCTTGGCCTCCAGGAAGGAGGAAAATGCTGGGACACTTCAAAATAAACGAGATCAGGGGTGGGGACAAGATGGTCTTCTTCACCATGTCTGAGGGTGTTGTCTGAACTCTGGGCTTGGAATTGCTGCAGCCATGCTGGCACAGTCAAAGGAAACCCAAGGGCTGACCAGGATTCCTTGCATTTTTGAGCTGCTGAGTTAAGCAAATCTTGAATCACCCATCCCCAAGAATTTTTGGTGTGAAATTCTAAATTCCAACTATTGAAAGCAGCTTTTCATTGGCTATTCTGTACCCTGCAACTGAGAATATCACACCAACATAAATTTAGACAAGGGAGATGATACTGAAGATCTCCATTTGGTGGAGGGAAAGTGGACAAAGTTAGTTAACAGACATTGTATTTTAATTTCTTATAATGACGGTATGTTTGGTCCACATCCTCACAGTATGTTAAAATTTAATTGACATAACAACCACATAGAAGAAACAGAATTGTCGGTAATCGCCGAAGACCTAAGGCAATCAGTTTTTTGCTTCATTATGTTTGCTTTCTAATCTTTTGACTCAGAGCTATGTAACATCAAAATCAATATAAATGAGAGTTTTGACACATATTGAGCTGGCAAAGAGTGGGAGAAGGGAAAGGAATGACATTGTTTTTTCCGTTCTCCTTTGTCATTAGCTCTGGCTGCTGTGTTGTCATGTAAGATGTAGCCAGTAATAAGGCCTGACCTTAAGTTCCAGATTTTAATATGAGTAACTTACTGCCACAATTCTCACAGAAAAGCACATGTGGAGGTCAAACTTGGAATTAGGTCATGGAAACTCATGATGCTGATGGATATTTTACCTTTTGTGGTACTGGCAGGTTTTGCAGAAACATGTTTGGATCAACAGATTGCAAATTTAGGAACTGGTGCTAGTTCTGACAGTTGCTGACAATTTTTTTTAAAAAGAATATTCAAAGTAGAATAATTTTACATTCCAAAATTAATGTTCCCATAGCAATGTTAACATAACCACATTGTGCAGATGTAATTACTCATTGATTGTTATCGTTTAAATCTTAACTTAAAGTTCAGTGTCCAGAGCTAATGACATGGTTGAATTTAGTATTTTTAGGACAGCTTTATATCAGGGTGGGCCACGGTGGGCCAACAGGCAGAGTTCTTGCCTGCCATGTCAGACACGTGGGTTCAATCCCTGGTGCCTGCCCATGTAAAAAAAAATCAATGATCATTGAAGTTTCAAAGATGTTCCTATATTTGGACTTCTGAGTTTGAGTCAGCTGAGTGATGTGCCAAAAGAAACAAGGGAAGTTGAGGAAATTTGAAGGTGTCCATATGGCTTTGATGTAGACTTGTAATGCTCATCTTGGCTTTTTGACAAATGACAGCAGAGAACATTGGTACATACATCAAATGAAGCAGTGTTGTGTAATTCTGAGCTGATGTGTGATACTGCAGGGCACTCCACAGTGCTGGACACCTTTTAAAGGTGGTCTGGTCACTGGAAACAGAAAGTGAGGAAACCATGGTAGAATGGAGACATGTGCCCTACATTAGGCAGGTGAGGAGCCTGGTCTTTCCCCACTCCTGTTGTGTTGCATCTCTAGTGTAAAGAAAAGATGGGCTGATTGTGAAAATTGCGGCAGGTGTGGAAAAGCTTCCCCCCTCATAATCTGTAACTATTTATTGTAGCCTTCAGAAGGAACATGCCTATATCATGCTTTAGGATTTCATTTTTTTGGTCTTATTTTCAAATGATTTCTCATTTTATCATTACAATATTTTCAACCTACTGACTTTTTTCATTGTTAGAATTTGAGAGAAGGAATCATGTCACTGACTTGCTTTTTGTCTCATTTCTCTTGGCCTCATGTTTGTTCACTCAAATGTCTGGATGGGACCCTGATGAGCTGAGCCTACTACTCAAAGTCTGGATTATTACACTTTCTGTTGTACACAAGCACTTAGAGGGTACATTTTCCTTTTGCTAAGAAAAATTGGTTTTGGACATATTCTGTATTCATGAATTTCAAAATAGAGCTCTGTGCTGTTTGTTAAAGTACCCTTTGGATTAATTATAAAGTGCCTAAATGATATTTGATTGTTCTAGAAGCAAAATTTGCATCAGGGAACTTCCAGGGAAAATGGCAGAGTAGGGAGCTCTAAGACTCATTCCTTCCTCCAAAACAGCTAGTAAACAGGCAGGAACCATCTTAAATAATTGTTTTGGGGCTCTGGTGGCCAGAAGAACACTGTACAGCATCCAGGGAAGAGTGAGGGAAAGAGACAGATAAGTCACTGTAAAGAACTGTGGGTAGCTCTCTCTGCATGGGGACTGCTGGTGCCATCATCCTCCACTCTTGGGGCAGACCACTTGGGGTTTGGTCCTGGCTGGCTACTGTGGATGGAGAGGAACATGGAAGTCCTCTTCACCAAGAATGGGGATAGGGCAGTGCAGGGGTGGAGGCACAGTCAAGCAGTGTTCATGGCTTTCGATCAGCAAATTTGGATAGCTGGGTTCTGGCTCTGAGCTGCTGTTTTTGCAGTCTTTGTGGTCATTATTTCAACCCCACCCCTGACAGGGATGGAGGCAATGGAGATGTAAAATCACAGGGCCTCCTTAGGGCTGTGGGGAACAGTTTGCAGAAGGGTGTCAACTGCTGGGCAGGCCAGAAAAGTGCAGGTTTGCGGAGATGTCTAAAAGACTCTAGGCATCTTTCCTGACCCTTTCCCCAAGGCATTTTGGAGCTGGTCTGCAGCCCTTTCAGGGGTCACTGGCCCTTTAATGACTGGGAAATACTGACTTAGGAAAATCCTCCCCAAGGTGATCCTCCAATCAGAATTTGCCCTCCAGGTAAAAACAGCTAGAGATAATGAAAGAAGAAGTAAAAAAAAACAAACAAAGCTAAACTAAATAGGTAAATCATTACACAGAACAGAACAAGATTCTGGGGTAGGTGGGTGGGAACAGAGGAAAAGAAACTTTCTCCTGGGAGTGAAACAATTGCACAAATAGTACATTCTAAAAAATTATACCACATGTTCAGGCAAGAATCAGATGAAGAAGAGCTGAGAAATTTGATCAGTTAGACTCAGGTTATCATAAAGATCTAGAATAAATTGGACCAAGCATCAAAGAGAGGCTTAACACAAAGCCAATCAGCAATAAAATCCTAGATAAGAGGGAGAAACTGACCTTTAGAGTTAACCCATGAAGATAATCTGATGCCTAGACATAAGCACAAATTACAAGCCATACTAAGAAACAGGGAGGTATGGCCCAATTAAAGGAACAAATTAATACTTTGGAGGAGACACAGAATTGAAGCAACTAATAAAAGATATTTAAACAAATCTCCTAAATCAATTCAAGAAGATGAAGAAAAATTTGGCTAAAGAAATAAGGGATATAATTGTGACACTGGGCATAAGATTTTGAAAATATAAAAATAAAGATAAACAATAAAAATTATGGGAATGAGAGACACAGAGAAGGGATTAAAAATACACTAGAAGTGGGTGGGCCACAGTGGCTCAGCAGGCAGAGTTCTTGCCTGCCATGCCAGAGATCCGGGTTCCATTCCTGGTGCCTGCCCATGCAAAAAAAACCCAAAAACCAAAAAGTGAAAAAAAAAAACAACAAAATACTAGAGGCATACAAGAGAAGATTTAGATAAGCATAAGAAACAATCAGCAAACTAGAAGACAGGGCAATTGAAATCATATAGCAGAAGAACAGATAGAGAATAAAATAGAAAAAATTGACCAGTGACTCAGAGATTTGAGAGACAGCATGAAATGCACAAAGATAAGCATCATGGCTATCCCAGAAGGAGAAGAAAAGGGTAAAGGGGCAGAAAGTATATTTGAAGAAAGAATAGCTGAAAATTTCCCATCTCTTATAAATATACATGTCCAAGAAGCATAATGTATTCCAAACAGAATATGTCCTAATAGACCTACTCCCAAACACATACTAATCAGAATTTCAAATGCCAAAGAAAAAGAGCAAACCCTGAAAGCAGCAATAGAAAATGATTTGCCACATAAAAATTATCCTCCATATGATTAAGTCCTAATATTTCATCAGAAACCATGGAAGCAGGAAGGCAGTGATTATGTATTTAAGATACTGAAAGAGAAAAACTTGCCCACTAAGAATTCTGAATCTGCATCCAAAAGCAATCTGGGCAGAAAATAAAAAAAATATTTGCCAAGTCCCTTTAAGGGACTAGATAAAAATGTGGAAATATTAAACTTCCCCACCTGGGAAATTCCTGATATTCCTGCAAGCATTGGGGACTACCAATTTAATAGGCCAAGTCCTCAATCTTGGGTCTTGCCCTTATGAAACTTACTCCCACAAAGGAGAAGCTAAGACTACTTATAATTACACCTAAAAGTCACCCCCAGAAAACCTCTTTTGTTGCTCAGATGTGGCCTCTGTCTTTAAGCCAACTCTGCAAGCAAACACATTGCCTGTGTGGAACATGACTCCCACGGGTGTAAATCTCCCTGGCCCTGTGGTACCTGACTCCCAGGGATGAGACTGGCCCTGGCATTGTGCGATTGAGAGAGCTTTCTTTACTAAAAGGGGGAAAAGAAATGAAACAAAATAAAGTTTCATTGGCTGAGAGTTTTCAGATAGAGTTGAGAGGTCATTCTGGAGCTTATTTTTATGCACTATATAGATATCCTTTTCAGTTTTTAGTGTATTAGGATAGCCAGAAGCCATTGAACTGTAACCCAGTAGTCTTGATTCTTGAAGATGATTATATAATTATATAGCTTTTATGGTGTGACAGTGTGATTGTGAAAACTTTGTGACTGACACTCCATTTATCTAGAGTATGGAGAGATGAGTAAGAAAATAAACACAAAAAATATATAAAAATAGGGTGAATAAAGGGTATGGGATGTTCTGGGTGTTCTTTTTAATTTTTATCCTTATTTTTTTTCTGGAGTAATGAAAATGTTCAAAAATTGATTGTGGTGATGAATGCACAGCTATATGATGATACAGTGAACTATTGATTGTGTACTTTGGATGACTGTATGGTATATGAATCTATCACAATAAAATTGCCTTAAAAAAGAATTCTGTATTTGGCAAAACCGTCCTTCAAAAATGAGAGAGAATTTGAAATACTTACAAATAAACAAAAACTGAGAGAGTTTGTCAACAAGAGACCAACAGTACAAGAAATACTAAAGGGAGTTCTGTAAGCTAAAAGGAAAAGACAGGACAGAATGGCTTGGAGTAGAGTTTAGAAAGGAAGATCATCACTATGGGTTATTAAAAGAGTTAAAAAACAGATGAAAAAAGATATGACATATAAAAACCAAAGGATAAGATGGTTGAAGTAAGTACTGCCTTTACAGTAATAACACCAAATGTTCACAGATTAAACTCCCCAATCAAAATATACCAAGTGGTAGAGTGGATAAAAAAGGTATGATCCAACTACATGCTGTCTACAGGAGACTTACCCTGGACCCAGAGAATGGAGAGAGTGGCTTGGAGTACTGTGGAGTAATGAAGACCATCACTAAGTGTAACTAAAAGGGTAAATGCAAAACCTGATAGTACTGTATCTTCAATATACAATGCTACTCTTTAATTCATGCAAGAATCAGAACACAATCGAACAAGAAAAAAGACATATTTCCTGATAATGGATCTGCAAAATCCACCATCATCCAGTGGTGAAGGGGGATGAAAAGAACATAAAGAGGGGAAACAGAGGGATTTGGGAGCATGGAATGTGTATATGAAGCTAAGTTGGTATGTTTTCAAATTAGTAGATTGTAGATGTAAGTTGTGTAATATAAACTCAATGGTAATCACAAAGAAAGTATTTTAAAATATACAGAAACAGACATAAGAAAAACATCAGTCAGATACATCACAAAAGATCAACTCTACAGTAAAGGAAGAAAAGAGAGACAAAAAATGATATGACATGTAAAAACCAAAAGACAAAATGGCTGAAGTAAGTACTGCCTTTACAGTAATAACATTGGATATTAACAGATTTAAACTCCTGAATCAAAAGACACAGATTGGTAGAATGTATTAAAAGTATGTTTCAACTATATGCTGTCTACGAAAGACTCATCTTAGATCCAAAGATACAAGTAAGTGGAAAATGAAAGGATGGAAAAAGATTCTCCATGCAAACAGTAATCAAAAAAGACCTGAGGTAGCTATACTAATATCAGACAAAACAGAGTCTAAATGGAAAACTTTTATGAGACAGTATATATTAATAAAAGGGGCAATACTCCCCAAAGAAACAGTAGTCATAAATATTTACACATCTAATGATGGTGCCCCAAAATACATGAAGCAAACACTAGAAAAACTGAAGGGAGAAATAGATTATTATTTACAATAACAGTTGGAGACTTCAATACATCCACTTTCATCAAAATATAGAACACCTAGAAAGATGATCAATAAAGAAACAGAGAACTTAAATGATATGATAAATGAACTAGAACTAACAGACATACAAAGAACATTGCATCCCAAACAGCAGGATATACATTCTTCTTGAGAACTCATGGCTCATTCTCTGAGATAGACCACATCTTGGTCACAAAGCAAGTCTCAATATATTTAAAAAGCTGGAAATTATACAAAGCACTTTCTCTGACCATAGTGGAATGAACCTGGAAATCCATAACTGATGGAGAACTAGAAAATACATAAATATATAAAAGTTAAACAATGCACACTTAAAGAATTAGTGGGTCACAATAGAAATTGCAACAGAAACTAGGAAATATCTAGAGATGAATGAAAATTAACTTATGAGATGCAGTATGGGCACTGCTAACAGAGAAATATATGCCCCTGAAAAAGAAGAAAGAGCTAAAATCAAAGAACTAACTGCACGCCTGGAGGAACAGCAAACTCATCCCAAAGTAAGCAGGAGGAAAGAAGTAACAAACACCAGAGCAAAAATAAATGAAACTGAGAATAAACAAAACAATGGAAAGAATTAACAAAACCAAAATTTGGGTCTTTGAAAAGATCAATTAAAATTGACAAACCCTTAGCTAGACTCACAAAGACAAAAAGAGAGATGTAAATAAATAAAACCTGAAATGAGAGGGGAATATTACTACTGACCCCACAAAAATAGAAAAGATTATGAGTATACTATGAACAACTGTATGCCAACAAATTAAACAACTTAGATAAAAACACTAACAACTTATATTGACTTTAGAAGAAATAGTAGACCTCAACACACAAATTACAAGTAAAATGATTGAATCAGTCATCAAAACCTCCCAACGAAGAAAAGGCCAGCACCAGATGGCTTCACACTTAAATGCTAACAATTACTCCAAGAGAAACTAACTAATCCTGCTCAGACTCATCCAAAAAACATCAGAGAGAAATACTACCTAACTCATTCTATGAGGCTATCATCACCCTAATACAAAAGCCAGATAAAGATACTACTAGAAAATTACAGACTAATTTTTCTAATGAAGATAGATGCATAAATCCTCAGCAAAATACTTGCAAATCAAATCCAAAAGCTCATTAAAAGAATTATACACCATGATCAAGTGGTTTTTATTCTCAGTATGCCAGGGTGGTTCAACATAAGAAAATCAATTAATATATTACACCATATTAACACATTGAAGGGGAAAAAATCACAAGATGATCTCTGCTGATGCAGAAAAAACATTTGTCAAAAGCCAGGATACTTCCTTGATAAAAATACTTTGAAAAATAGAAATAGAGGAAATGTCCTCAAAATAATGAAGGACTTATACGAAAAGAGTCATAGCTAACCTCACACTCAATGATGAAACCTGAAAGCTTTCTCTCTAAGGTCTGGAACAAGACAATGATGCTTAATCTCGCCATTGTTATTCAACATTGTGCTGGGAGTCTTAGTGAGAGCAGTTAGGCAAGAAAGAGAGATAAAGGCACCCAAGGTGGAAATGAAGGAGTAAAACATTTGCTGCTTGCAGATGACATAATCTTGCACATAGAAGGTTCTGGAAAATCTACAACAAAACTATTAGAGTAGTACTAGAGTTCAGCCAAGTGCCAGGATTAAGATAAACATGCAAACTCAATAGTGTTCCTATACACTATTAAAGAGAAATCTGAGGAAGAAATCAAGAAAAAAATCCATTTAAAATACAACCAAAAGAATCAAATATCTAGGAAAAATGAAATCTATGTAATCAAGGGTGTAAAGGACATGTACATAGAAACTATAAAAATTGCTAAAAGGAATGAAAGACAAATAAATGGAAGAACGTTCCATGTCCATGGATCAGAAGACTAGATATCATTCAGATGTCAATTATATTCAAATTGATTTTCAGATTCAACATACTCCCAATAAAAATTCCAATAGCCCACTTTACAAAAATGAAAAAGCCAACTATCAAGTATTTTGGTAGGAGAAAGGGCCCCAGATAGCCAAAACCATATTTAAAAAGAAAAGTGAAGTTGGAGGATTCACACACTTCCTGATTTTAAAAATTGTTGCAAAACTACAATGTAAAAACAGCATGATACTGGTATAAAGATAGACATGTTGACCAATGGAATTTAATTGGGAGTTCAGAAATAGACCCTCACATCTATGGAGATTGAGTTTTGACAAGCTCAATTTGAGCTTGTCCACTGAGCTGGAAAAAAAATAAGTCTCTTCAACAAATGACGCTGGGAGAGGAGGATATCCTTATGCAAAGAATGAAAGAGGACCCCTATCTCACACCTTATATAAAAATTAACTCAAAATGAATCAAAGACCTAAATATGAGATATAGGACATAAAACTCATTTCACACCAGAATCACTGCTACTGAAAAAAATGAAAATTACAAGAGAGAGAATATGAAGGGATAGGAACACTCATTCATTGCTGGTGTGATTGTAAAATGGTACAGCTGCTGTGAAAGAAAGTTTGTCTGTTCCTCAGAAAGCTAAGTATAGAGCTGCCATATGGTCTGGCAATCTCGCTACTAGATATATCCCCAGAAGAACTGAAAACAAGGACTCAAACAGACATTTTCACACTGATGTTCATAGCAACATTATTCACAATTGCCAAAACATGGGCGCTGCACAAGTGTCCATCAACTGATGAATGGATAAACAAAATGTGGTATATAATGCAGAGGAATATTACTCAGCTGCAAAAAAGGAATGCAGTCCTGTTGCATGTGGCAACATGGAGAAATTTGAGGACATTAGGCTGAGTGCAGCAAGCCAGACACAAAAGGACAAATATTGTAGTATCTCACTGTGATGAACTAATTATTATAAGCAAGCTCATGAAGTTAGAATCTTAAATATAGGATAGCAGATAATAGATTGGGGCCAGAGAATGGGGAGTTGATACTTGTGTGGAATTTTTATTTAGGGTGAAGGTAAAGGTTTGGAAGTGGACGGTAGGTGATGGTAGCGCATTATTGTGAGCATAATCAACAGCACTGAAGTGTGTAAGTAAATGTGGTTAAAATGGGAAACTTTAGGATGTGTATGTGACTAGAATAAAAGTTAAAGGCTAGACCATGGGACTGAACAGCACCACACTCCCTGTTATAGATGATGGACTGTAGTTAATGGTACCACTGTGAGAATGTTCTTTCGTGGTTATAACAAATGTATGATACTAATACAAGGTGGAAATAATCTGGTGGTATACGGGAAAAATACAACTAATGTACATAATGGGTGATAGAACTATTTTAATAATCTTTCATCAATTGTTTCAAGGTAACTAATGTTAAAAAAACATACAATTATCTGAAAAGTGCTATCATCAATAGTATATTCAACATTCCACACCGATGCAAGGGGTATGGGATTCCTGTATGTTACACATGATTGTTTTTTAAACTCACAACTTCTCTTGTTATTATATATATGTGTGTGTATATATATATATATATATATATATGTATGTATGTATGTATGTATTAGGACAGTGTTTCTGTGACTTGAAACCAGCTGAATAACAATCAATTCTCTAAATTTCATGTTTTTTCTAGAAACATCCTGTACTACATCTATCATTCAAACAGATCGGTTGAGAGAGGAATTGAAAAAGGCATGGCATCCCCTTCCAAGTTCTAAGTTTCTGGTTGTAGATTTTCTTTAAAAGAGCCCCACACTCATATAAACATTATGTAACATCTGTGTTGCTGTGTGATCCATTTACTTATGAAACTGCACACTCCTTGAAATATTAACAAAATGAAACCAAGATGAGTGATTCTTTCTGCATTTTGGCGGCTGCCTGGCATAAGAAAGAAAGAATTGGCTGAGGATTTTTTGTGTATCTCATCCATTTTTCCAGAGTGCTTCCTGCTGCCTGAGTGGGTGATATTATAACCGGACGGTTTCTATTCTTCACCCTTCCCTCTTAACGCTTTTGTACAGCTGTTACCCCCCCCCCCCCTTCAATTGCTATGTCTTTGTTTTATCATCTGTTATGCAGCTGTGAAAAATCCCTATGGGATCACACAAGGAGCAAGTCGGTTAGTATTTGTCAAGCCCTTGAAGATGAGATGGTTTAAAAGGCAAAATCCTGGAGTGATGTTTACAGAAGGTCTTCATAACTTTTCATGAAACCGCACTTGTTACATTGCTCCTAGGAGACTAGGAGGGCACCTCTAAGAAGGGGGTGCCCCCGGAGGAAATGGCCATTTGTCTTCTAAGTTAGTTGAGCTCATGGGTGACGTCATAAGATCACTGTCACCTAGGCAATGGAACATGTTGCTATGGCAACCTCAAAGCTGCATTATAACACAGCTTCAACACGTTAGCAGTTGGAAAAGGCCCCCTTTTCTCCTGTACTCCAAGCCAAAAGCGGTGTTTTTCTGTATATTTTGTCTAAAATATTTACATGTACAGTTTCTTAATATAAACCACTTTGTTGCTCTTAAAATGTTTAGAATATTGAAATTTTTGGAAAATTATTACCATTTGGCTGCATTAAAAAAGCCCTGTGTGCTGGAACTCTTATAGGCCTCATGAAGTCAGAGTTGTAATAAGAAAGACATGAAACATCTTTGAAAAGCTGAAAGAACTGAGAAAGTATAGGATGACATGTCTCAGGCATGTCTTGAATTTGAGCTCTGACGGATGGTTTGTACACAGACCCTTGGTGCTTGTCTTCTAGCTGCACTTCCTGTGCCCTGGTTTATGAAGGTTTGATGCTGCATCCTCCTGTTCATGTGTTCCTAGGACTTCGTCTATCTCTATGTAGGCTTCAACATTTCCCGTCCACCTGAAGACTTAGTGGGGAACCCTTTGGGAAGTCAAGGGCGAACCTCTCCCCGGAAGAAAACACCACACACTGCCTTGTCCCTTGAAAGCTTCCTCTCAGGGCTCCACTGGGAATGGACACTCTTCTTCTGGGCAATTTGTTTTTAATCCCTCACCATGGCACAGGGCACACGGACTGGTGCTATGCATCCTCTCAACCCTTCCAGGTATGTAGATCTGGAGGGTGGGAAGAGTGTCCCCTGTACAGCGGCTTCCCTGGGCAGGTCTTTGTGTTTGGTGGTGGTTTATGCATGGTGAATGACTGAAAAATGGGGGCTAAGAATAAAAGTGTTCTAGTTTGCTAGCTGCCAGAATGCAATATACCAGAAACAGACAGCTTTTAAAAAGGAGAATTTAATGAATTGCAAGTTTACAGTTCTAAGGTCATGGAAATGTCCCAATTAAAGCAATTCTATAGAAATGTCCAGTCTAAGGCATCCAGGGAAAAAGACTTGATTCAAGAAGGCTGATGAAGTTTAGGGTCTCTCTCTCAAGTGGAAAGGCACATGGAGAGCACAGTCAGGGATCCTCTGTCAGCTGGAAGGACACATGGTGAACACGGTGTAGTCTGCTAGCTTCCTCTCCAGCTCACCGGGAGGCGTTTTCCTTCATCTCCAAAAGTTGCTGACTGGTAGACTGCTCCATGTTTCTGCTGTGTTCTCTATTGTAGTTTTCTCGTGGTTCTGTCATTCTTCTCTGCTCTCTCTGAATCTCTTGGCTTTCTCTCTTGTCATTCTCTAGCTTTTTCCAAAGTGCTTATTCTTTTAAAGGATTCCAGTAAAACCAATCAAGACCCAACTGGAACGGGTGGAGACATGTCTCCACGTAATCAGGTTTAATACCCACACTGATTGAATCACATCTCCGTGGAGATAAGCTAATCAAAGTTTCCAATATACAGTACTGAATAGGACTTAGAAGAAATAGCTGCCTTTATAAAACGGGATTACGATTAAAATGTGACTTTTCTAGGGTACATAAATCCTTTCAAACCAGCACAATGTCCAAATTAAGGCATCCATGGAAAGACACCTTGGTTCAAGAAGACCAATGACGTTCAGGGTTTCGCTTTCAAATGGAAAGACACCTGGTGACATCTGCTAGTTTTCTCTCCAGGCTTCTTCAACAGCTTCCCTGGGGGGTGTTTTCTTTCTTCATCTCCAATGGTCTCTAACTGTGTGGGTTCTGTTAGGTCTGGTGGCTCTAAAGTTTTTTCCCAAAATGGTACCCTCTTAAAGGGCTCCAGTAAGGAACCCCACTTTGAAAGGTTGGAGACACATCTCCATGGAAACCATCTAATCAAAAATTACCACCCACAGTTGAGTGTGTCACACCTCCATGAAAACAATAAAAAAGATCCTACCCAGCAATATGAAAGAGGATTAAAGGACATGGTTTTTCTGGGCTACTTAATAGCTTCAAACCGGCACAAAAAGAAACACTAGGGTCAGTGCAGTGAGGATGGGGCCAGAGCCTCTGTTTCGAAAGTGCTGGCAGGTGGATGTCATTCCCTTCTGTTTTCCTGGTTGCCCTCAGTGGTGGTCTAGAGGTCCTGGTAATGCTTTCCTGGTGGTAAAGACAAGATTTGAGTCAATTTCCTGGTGGCAAATCCATGGCTGGAAAGACCCGAGTTCCTCATCTACATAATGCAATCATTTGTTTAGGGAAATTTAATGGTTCTGAAGTCCTTTCTTTAAAAGGTATTGTTTAAAAAAATATATAATTCAGAGGAACTCAGAGTTATGGAACAAAGTCCTTGCATGCCATTTTAGGAACCCTGCCTTTGTGAAAGTACTCCCGAAACAATGCAGTCAATATTATTTGTGTTCTTCATTAAAAGGTAAATTAGTATGAATAAAAATAATTATTTTTGGAAGGATTTGTTTATGGCTCAGGATTTGTTTATGGATTTGTTTATGTTTTGCATTTTTAAAAGTTATAAAAATTTGGGGGTGCTCGGGTAGCTCAGTGGTAGAATACTCATCTGCCATGCAGGAGACCTGGGTTGAATTCCTGGCCTATGCATTTCCAAAAACAAACAGACAAGCAAAGGAAAGAAAGAAAGAAACAAACAAACAAAAGGTCAACAAATGGTGCTGCAATAATGGGATATTCACCTGGAAAAAAAATGAAATGTGACACCCACTATGCAGCATACAAGAAAAAAAAAGTTATAAAAGTGTTTGAGCTGTAACGGCACCACAGTTCTTAAAAATCCCACCATAACAGCAGAATTGAGTGGGCTGTTTTTTGTTTTTGTTTTGTGGTTTTGTGTTTTAGTAACTGAAAAAGTATTGATTGTTTGCCTTCACTTTGGTGCCTCTACCACGTGCTAGGTACTCTGCTAAATACTCTAATTATATTGGTTTGAATCTTTACAATATTCCTGCAAGATGCCCATTTTTCAGATGACAAAACTGAGGCTCAGAAAAGCTAGTAAATATCTGATCAGCAATACAAGTACAGATGTGTCTGATTCCAAGAACCACACTATTTTTATTTGGCTTTGTAGTATAAACCTCTAAATATATCTTAGATATTATTCTCATAATTTAGATATTATTAATATTGTTATCTTGCAATTTTGAACTCCAGCAGAGTTATAGGATCTTGCAATATCTTGGGGATGGAGTAGGAATAAGAAAATATAGGGAGTAGATTCATGTGCTAGGGATTGAGGCTTCACCTCCTTTGTTGAGCCAAATTAGACTTCCAGAAAAAGATTCTTGCTTTTCACATCCCCAAGATGTTATTAAAAGAAGCTTTCAAATCGAGTTTTTATTCTGGCAGCATTGCCTTTAAATTGGTACACACTATATATATATTAATTGTCTTGTGAATCTTCCAAACAGAAAGAACTGTTCTTAGCAAATTTGTCAGCAATTTATTTAGATGCAGTTTGACTATCTGATGAGCAATCAAAACATTCCCATCTGTTCATCACAGAGAGAGTCTGAATGTAAACATATAGTTCCACTGTTAAGCTCCCAGGCACCATTTCCAACTTCCATGGTTTTCTGGCTGTGGTGGTTTGGAGCTGTGTGTACCCCAGAAAGATGTTCTTAAATCTAATCCATTCCTGTGGGTGCGAATCCATTAGGGTCTTTTGATGAGGCTACTTCAGTTGAGGTGAGACCCAGCTCGTTCAAGATGGAACTTAATTCTGTGACTGGAGTCCTTCCCTTATAAACCATGAATGCAGAGAGGAAGGGAGAAAGCCAAGGAAGTAAGAAGTTGAAATCAGTGAAACACAGAAGAGAAGGCTGAGACCAGCAGATGCTGCCATGTGCTCTGGCCATCCAGAGGAGCCAAGGATCACCAGCAGCCAGTCTTCAGGGGAGAAAGCATTGCCTTGATGATACTTTGACTGGACATTTTCTCGACTGAAAACCGTGAGTGAATAAATTCCCATTGGTTATGCTGACAATATCATGGTATTTGCTGGGATAGTCTGGGAAACTAAAACCCTGCCTGTGCTATGTCCCTCATCACCCAGCATCCTATTCTTTATGGTATCAGCATCATTTGGAGTCATTCTTGTTGTTTGTCTGCATCCCTCTCAGCATCCCCAATCCAAGAGTGATAATCAATCCATGCCCTTCATCCAACAAATATTCACCAAGCATCTAGTTTAGGCCCAGTGCTGTTCCAGGCTATGGAGATATAGCAAAGAACAAACCTGAGAAACATTCCTGCCCAGGGCTTACATTCTAGTGGAGAAAATAGAAAAAAGAATAATCAAGGTAAATAAACTGAGGAATAATATGTCAAGCAGTGATAAGAGCTAAGAAGAAACAATGCAGGAAAGGGGAGCATGAAGCTGGGTGTGGAGGGGTATTAAAATGTGGCCGGGGGGGGCTTCCTGAAGAAGTGAAATTAAAGGTCCAGACCAGGGAGGAAGCCATGGGGATATGAGGGTAAGCGGCACTGCAGAGAGAAGGGAAGGCAGAGCTAAGGCAAAGGTGAAATGTCTGGTGCGTGGGCAGCACGGTATAGAGCACGAAGGGAGGAGCACGGTCAGATAAGACTGGGGGCCAGCTGCCAGGGGCCGTGGAGCATCTTGGCTTTGACGATGAACTAGACGGGAAGCCAGCAGAGATACCAGAGAGCTGAAGGTGAGTCGGGAAGACCAGTTGCAAGGTTGGAGGCAAGAGAGTGCTTGCATGAGAGTGTTAGTGGTGGAAATGGAGCAAAGGGCTGGGTTCTGGATGGAATTTGAAGCTAAATGTCCTCAGAATTTTCTGGTGGACTGAATGTGGAGTGTGTGAGAGAAGAGGTGGTCAAAGAAGACTCTGAGATGGCTGCCCCGAAAAGCTAAAAGAAAAGGCGTGTTATTTTACTGAGATGGTGGATACTGGGAGAAGGGGAGAAGCACTGGGGTTGGGTTTGGATGCGGTTGTTTTGCTGTGCCTGAGGATGCTGTCGGGACACGGGGCGCTGGGTCTAGGCTTCAGAAGAGAGGCTCAGGCTGATGTTAGCTGCGGAAATCCTCAGCACAAGTGTTATTTAAAGCCAGGTGATGGAGAGGAGTATACATAGGAAAGGGTCAAGCTGTGCTCAGTCCAAGTTTTAGACGTCAAATTGAGGCAGATAAACCAGAAAGGAGACTTGTAATGGAGTGGCCAGAAAAAAGCAGAAATAAGAGGAAAGTATGAAATCTTAGAAGGCGACTAAAGAAAGCATTTCCAAAGGGGAGTGTACTAGGTGGAGGGGAGGGGGCAAAGGCTGCTGAAGGGCCAAGTAGGATGGGGCTGGGCCACAGACTATGGGTTTAGCAATGTGGAGCTCAGTGGAAACTTGAGAAGGCACTGCCAGGAGAATGGGAGAGTGAAGGCCTGATAGAAAAAGCCCCCAGAGAGGAGCAGAACGGAGGTCCTCAGCTGAGAGAGAGAACGGTGGGGCAAGCAGTGTTGGAGGATGAAGAGAAAGAAAGAGGAGGGAGTAATCTTTGGGGAGGCTGGGAGAGCAAAAGGATCCCAGGTAGCCTGACGGCCCCCATAGGTGGCAACCTTGAACTCGGGGAATAGACTCCAGGCTGGGGTGACACCATTTGGCACCACGAAGTGGAGAGTTGGAGAACCAAGCCTGGGGCTCTGCCAGGGGAGCAGGACAAAGAGATGGAGGGACGACGAGGGGGTGAAAGGTACATTCAAGCAGCGAGTCTAGAGACTGGCAGGGAAGTTATGGGGTTAGAGGAATTCCTGGTATTAGAGAGAGTCAACTGGAGAGGGAGGTAACAGTGAGATGGAGGCTCACTTGGAGTGAGTCAGGAGCTAAATTCTTGAGGAATGAGAGGGTTAAACTAGGGGTTATTCAAATGGATCCCAATGATGTTGGGCTTAAGAAGTTGCTCATGAGAGGACAGGAGCAGATTAGTAACAGTTGCTATTACGATGGTGGTAAAAGCTGCTGACATTTACTGGAGCTTTCTGCGTGCAAGGTGCTGCTTTCATCGTATTGCATGCACTGATTCATCCTTGCTGTAAGCCAACGAGGAGAAGACTGTTGTTATCATCTTCATCTTATAGAGGAAAAAATTGAGGCACAAGTGTTTACATTATCTGCCCAAATCTGCATGCCCAGGCACGTTGCTGTGATGGATGGCCTGAGAAATAAAATAGTACAAAATCAACCTTCCCATCTCACCCAACTCAGTCCAAAAACACTGCGTTAGGCTGGATTCTGGGGTGACTGAAGAGCTGAAATGTGCTGATTATGCTGAAGATGGGCAGTGAGAAGGAGGGTTCATGAGGCCCTAAGCCAGAATTCCTCCCGCACAGGTACCCCCAAAGATGCGATGGCCAGAGTGTAGACCCCAGGCTCCCGGGACCGAGAGGAGAGCTCGCTGGAGCACTTCCATCCTGACTGTTCCCCCTGGGTCTGCCAGTGCTTCTGGGCTCAGGTGGGTGGGGAAGCTCCTCAAATGGTCATTTCCTTTCAACCCCCAGTGCCAAGAGAGGAGATCCAGGAAATCATGTGAAAGAGACAGATGCTCAGAGGACGCTGTCCAAGAGGATGGGATCTCAAGAGGACCTAATGGTCCTCCTCACCACCACCGAAACCTCCATCCATTGCAGCTTTGGACCCATGTTTTCCAGACCGTCTCTGAGAATAGGGTGAGGGAAAAAGGCCCCAAGTTTCTCTGAACCTGCCATTAACCCTTTTGAACCTTGTCTTTTCCCATTGACTCTGAGATGCTTATCAAGCAGATCGGTGGGCAGTCATGGGATTTGCTGTCCTCAAATGAGATCTTTGGAATTGTAGAGAAGTTCCACTACACTGTTCTGATTCTTTAGGACTGTCTGCCGGCCTTGGGAAGCATTTGTGCAAGCCCAGAGGGGTTGTGCCATGACCTGGGCTGCTCGTGTCTCAGTGCTAGCTCAGGAGAAGCCCTCTGTTTTCTGACGCTTCCACCTGGAATGATGAGGCAGTCGATTATATCCCTCAAGACTTCCATAAATGTCTTTTATTATTATTTTTTTTTACATGGACAGTCTCTGGAAATCAAACCTGGGTCTCTGGCATGGCAGGCGAGAATTCTGCCACTGAGCAAGTGTTGCACCACCCTCATAAATGTCCTTTTGTTTTTCTTCTTTGCATGGGCACGCACCGGGAATCGAACCCGAGTCTTTGGCACGGCAGGCCTGCTGAGCCACCATGGCCTGCCCCATAAATGCCTTTTTAATGATGCTCTCAGACACCTCTGCAAGGCAGCAGTTCAATAATTTTATCCCAAAGCCATAATCAATGCAAACCTGGAAACCATTTTCAATTTTATTTCTCTTTTGCACCAAACCGTACTGTCCGAGTCCAACAGAGAACTAACAAGATGGCAACATAAAATGCTGCGAATTTGTTATCATTGTGTAAAAGTCCTTACAATTTGAATCAATTCAAAGCATTCTATTCACAGAATAAGTAAAACTCTAAAAGAGCTTAAGAACATCTTTCCTCTTCCTCTTTCTTTTTCACTATTTGTCACAATCTTAACCTGAGGGTCCTAACTCCGGTGAGATTTTGTAAAGGCAGGTTCTTCTTCGGTATCTGCAACTAACGTCATTTTCCCTGGAATGGAAGTATCTTGTTTAACTGCTCCCAAATTGGATTAAATCAAACCTAAACCTTGTGTGTGCCATCTTTTTCAACATCCCAGTGAGTTTCCAAGATGTGCTTTGTAGCTAGACAAAGAAGCAGCTTTTTCCAAACCATCACTTCCACTTAGGAAGCTCTGCCCCAAGTCTTAAATGTGTCCACTGGATGAACCCATCAAACAATCTTCTCAAGGAAAAGCCAAGTTTCTAGAACCTGGTATGTCTCTTACATTGTAAACCCCCTTTGTTGTCAGTAGTTACAGATTATAATAGACAGTAGATGATTGTAGAGGAAAGTGGGAGAGAAGAAGGCAGAAGAGGGATGAAAAGAGCATCTTTCTGGTTGTAGCTGTTCAAGGGTTAAAAGCATGTCACTTACCCACACTTGACCCTGGAAATTCACTACTCAATTAGGAGACATGTTCAAACAGGCAACTGTCACATTAGAGTCCCTGCATTCTGGAGAAGCTCTCTTCTCTCCCTTGGGCAGCCTGCCCTTTGTCTTAAAAATGGCATCTAAAACACCACTGTCATCTAACAGAAAATGTCTAAATTCACAGGGAGCGTCTCCTTTCTGAAATTGCCCATATCTTTATCACGTCCAGCCTGTGTATTTGAAACTTCGCAGTTTACCAGCACCCTGGGTTGAGTTGAATGTGGATTCTCTTTGGGGATATGGCAATGTAACCCACAATCAAAATAACAACTCCCAAACAAAATTAGCGACACTGCTATTCCTTATTATCACCTGCTTTTTTCTCTGAATTCCTCCAGCCCAGCAGTGGCCAGCCATGTTAAGACTCCCATGGTGGAAGCTGCTTTTGACTTCTGCTCAGAAAAAGACTGCCTCCTAAGGGTTTCTTCATTTGTTGCAAGTGAGGAAGTTACCTTTTCCACTCCCGTTTCTTTACTGGAGCTGGGAAGCCACTGCCAATTTTGTTGTTGTTGTTGTTTGTGTGTGTGTGTGTGTGTGTTTGGTCTTTGCTCTCTGGTACCAGTAAGTGTTTGTATAGCGTCTGCCATATACTCCACCAAAACACACAAGCAAGCACGCGCACACACACACACACACACACACACACACACACACACACACAGGTTTTTACCCAGATTTTGAAGTCCCATAGCCTAATAGCTCTTTCTACAATCTGTCTTTCTGTAGGAACAGAACCTGATACTTTCCTCTAGTGGCTTCACTTCCTTCCTCCTCTATCTCTCTCAATGATTTTCATGAAGATTATTCTGCTGCTGCAAAATGTAATCTTGCTTTCCAAATTGTCCTTTTAAAAAAATACTTTACTAATAAAATGTATTGGGGCGGGCAACAGTGGTGCAGTGGCAGTGTTCTCGCCTGCCATGCCCAAGACCCGGCTTCGATTCCTGGTGCCTGCCCATGTTAAAAAAAAATTAGCTCTGTTTTCTACTGTATATTTAAAAATAACTTATGATGCGTGGCAAAAATCTGAGAACCAATTACATATATACAGTATTAGTGTTTTTTGTGTATGGCACAAAAATCATAAAGAAATAGCATAAAAGGCTGATAATATATAATTTTTCTTTTTCTTTATTAGAGGAGCTTTGGGTTTACAGAACAAGCATGCTTCTGTCCAGGACCCCCCCATCCCACCCCACCACCAATCCCTTGCCTTGGTGCGGGCCATTTAGATTCCATTTGAAGCCAGAACATTTTTTATCATTGTACTAGTAACTAAAGCGCATGCTTTAACTTAAAGTCCTCTGTGTAGTGTAAGTCCATGGGTTTTTTTTTTAAATTTCATTCTGTTACCATATATACCATTTAATGTTTCTCCTTTTAATCACATACAAGTATATACTTCCATGCTGTTAACTGAGCTCTAAATGTGCTTCCATCACCACCATCCATTACCATTTCCACCATTCCAAATGGGAACCCTGGACATTTTAAGCCTTGCCTCTCCATTCCCTATCCCCACCCTAACCCTATTCCAGATTCTGACTCTGAGGGTCTGTTATTCTAATTGATTCAAATCAGTGAGATGATACCACATTTCCAAGTCATTCTTGTTCTCCTCCTCCTGAGCATTTGCTGAAACAAGGCGCCCCTTCCTTAGTACGGGAAAGATTTCTCCTTGTTTCGGTCTTAACCCAGAGCAAAACTTGTTCAACATATTCTTCTCTGGGTTTCAGATGATGTTCCAAAGTTTAACTGGTAGTTTTTGTTAGTTTTTTTTTGTTTGTTTAAGTAATGATAATTGAAGCCTTTTTATGTCTTTTATTTTTTCCAATAACCAGCTGGCCGTGGTTTTCTCTCAGCCTCTGATCAAACTTGATTCCTGAGTGAGGTATTTCCAGGCACTGCCCGTGTTAGTTCCTTCTCAGCGTTTTCATTTAGAATAAACCGCTGGGCCTTTCCTGTCCCCCGCTAAGTGGGAAGGCTTCCACTCTGCACGGATAACCGCGACCGCCCTCCTGTGACTGAGCCCACAGTCTGGAGCCCCACAAATCTTAACTGCTGTCAAGAGTGACAACCCAGTCCCGCAGCTCTGCTCGAGACACCAGTGAGGGAGAGAAGCAGCTGGCTGTGGGCATGGGTGCCAGAGATGGTCCGTGCCCCTGAACACCCGAGCTTCCCCTGCTTTTGTGTGAGCTTTCCCTGGCCTCGCGGCAGTTCGCTGCCCCACAAGGCTGACTTTGTCATCACATCATGAGGCCGGGATGGGCATGGCATGGGCAGGGTTGCAGAAAGCAAGAGCGCGAGTGAGTGAGTGCCTGGCTGCTGCAGTGGAGACACCTCCAGAGTCACCCCGGCCTAAGTGTGGGTTTGGCAACACGGGGCCCACATGAAACGTAGCTGCTCTCACTAGCTGAAGGTCTCGAGTAGACCTGCCCCTTCTGTATTAGCCACCGGTTCATAATTTCTTCCCTGTTCTTTCCCACAGGGGAAAATATTCGTCCTGCCTCTGATTAAACACAGACCCCAAATCTCTGTTTAACGGTAATGGCCGAGATCCCAAATCCCCAGATCCACGATCATGGGCTCTGTAATTCCCTGGCTGTGTCCTGCCTGCCCTGGAGGGCACTGCAGCCAACACAGGCCCTGCCTGACAGCCAGGGCTCTCACCCCTCCCCAGCAATGCTCCTCCTCTAGGGTAAGCCAAGAGAGCACCCTTCCTTGTTGAGTTTAAAACACAATTCAAAAAGTACAGAAAACCATCCTAACACAGCACCCTGTGGGGGGGATTGCTGGACCCGTAAAGTTGGGGGGGTGTTCTTTGTGGTCCCCTAGAGAAGTCTATCCCAGAGGACGCTCCAGGTGAACAGCAAGAGCTCGTGATCGTTGCACCCCCATCGCGTGGCCCCCCCATCTCTGCCATCCGTGTTGGCCTCAGTCCTTGCTCCTGGGTTTAAGCGAGTGGGGGCGGGAGGTCTGCCAGGCGCTTCTCCTCAATGTGTGGCCACCTGTAAACTCTCTCCCACCTGGTCTGGCCCAGCCAGTGGGCCACCACTGCAGACTTTGCCAAGCCATGCCACGTCCTTCCGCAGTGAGAATTGCCAGGGCCGCTTCACTAAGCGGGTCCAGTCTTCTAGGGAGAGAAGATGACTATATAAGATAACATTAAAAACAAAACTGCATAAATGGAAGTTTAACAAAAGAAATATTTGGCAAAGGCAGTTAAAGAATAATAAAATTCCATTGATGAATTGGGAATTCATCATTTCCAGACCCATCTTTGCTTAGTAGCTGTGTGACTTTGATCAAGTTGTTCACCTCTCTGGGCCAGGGTTTCTTCATTTGTAAAATGAGAGAACTGGACTTAGTGAGTGATTATCAGGACTTCCAGATCCCTAAGAGAAGGAAGAGAGGAATAGGGATGGGGGATTGTTCGGGAAATGTTTAAGTGACAGGTGGACAAAAATGTAAAAGGGTATTATGATGACATACCTAAATAGGAGAGCGTCTTCTTGTTCACTGTATCACTTGGACAAGTGGAATTCATGACAAATGAAGATGTTGTGTGTCTCCATGCTCTCCAACACGACAGCTTCCAAAGGACCTGCTTTGCTGCTGAAATCTGATGACATCTCATTTTGTTCACAGAAAGGAAGGGCCAGAGGAAGGAAGGAAAAGAAGGAAGGAAGGAGGGAGGAAAAGAAAGAAAAGGGAAAGAAAAGATTTATTTTATGTAATGACACAATCGTTTATGAACTATAAGCACCTGTAAGTACTATTTTTATTACTAGGTTTGCATATAAAACTAGGTAAAGTTATGCTTGGTTTGCTCTCAGAACCCTAATTGACCTGACTTTTAGAAATATCCATATTGCTTACATGTTTTCTTTCCAATTCTACACCAAGATTGTTAGTCTTTTGTTACTTCAAAATAAGTAACATTTTGAATTTGTGAGTACTGAATAGTAACCTTTATTCTTATAAGGCATTTTTTTCCATTTATGCAAGTATTATGGTTAATGTAGGGAATTGGAAAAAAGGAAAAGTATTTGAAAAATCACCTGGTAAATTGTTACTTAAAACATTTTAGTGTATGCATTTTCAACTTTTAATGAATTTATGTATATACACATATTTTACACTTCTTGTAAGTATAGCTACGTTAAAAATCAATAAATAGCATTTGTTAATATTATAAAGATTTGTAATGATTCTTAAAGAGTATTTAATCCATATGAAAGATCAAAACTATTAAGGCCTGTGTAGTTTATAAGGATGGATATGTAAACTTAGTCTAGGGTTAACAATTTAATGCTATCTACTAATTCAAACAGAGTCTCTGCATAGACTTTTTACACATACACGCAATAAAATTGAATCCTTTCAACATTTCAAGTGATTCTTCTCAATTGGTTGATGTTAGTGAGGTTTTCTTATAAAATTATTACTTTTGTAAAGTAAAAGAAATCACTTCGTGTAATTGAAGGGCTTTAGTTCTGCAAAACCTTTTTCCCAGGCATCTCAATCATGGCAGTTTGAACAGTGTGTAATGCTGGTGTTTCCTTTTGTACATGAAATAAAAACATTCTGACAACAGCTCATTAGGGGTGGTGACTAAAATAAAAAAAGATGAGAAATATCTGTATCTAAAAATGACAAAAGAATGGAGGTATATATGGGACATGAGCTAAAATAAAATTTGAAAAAAATCCAAATAAACCTATTCATTAATCAGTTGATGTAAAAAAAATTGAGGGCATAAATTTTTCAGTAAATGCCTTGAAGTATGGTGCATTTAGAGCTGACAGAAAAGGGAGAGAGAGATAGGACAAAGCTCACATGGGGTTTAAGTTCATTTTGGGTAAGATTTCCATGGTGTGCACAATTGACATACTGAGTAGAAAAACATTAGCGAAATTAACTTGAAATCGAGATATTCTCACTCAAGGAATATGTAAAGTATACAAAACTATAAAGTATAAAAATAAAGGAAAAATAAGTGAAGTTAACTGGAAATTGAGACATTCTAACTCAAGGAATATGAAAAGTACATAAATAAAAACTGTATTTACATTTGTTTCTTTAATAATCCAAAGTACAAGTTCATACCCCCCAAGAAAACTTGGTTTCTGGGAAAGATCCCTTAATATGACACTCTGCTTGAATCAGGTACCAAAATATCATAGTAAATAGGTTAAAAAAAACGTTTAGTGAGACTTTGCTTTGGAAGGATGTACAAAACATCTTTTTTTGTTTGTAATGCATAAGAATAACCTCCAGGGTAACCTCTCGACTCTGTTTGAAATCTCTCAGCCGTTGACACTTTATTTTGTCTCATATCTCTCTTTCCCCTTTTGGTTGAGAAGTTTTTCTCAATTCCTTGATTCTGAGTCCCAGCATCAATACATCTTATATTCGAAAAAATCAGATCACAATTGTAATTATGGGTTAACTCTTAAAGTTTTACTTACTCTTGGCAATGACCGCCTGTCACCGTTTATGGGGAAAATGGAATCCCAGAGGCTTCTTCATCTCTTTCCTAACGCAGCTCAGCCATGCCCATGGGGGCCCTGCCTTCCCTCCTCTAAAGCAGTTGCCATGTCTTTGCCTCTAAACAGACCAAGCTCCACCCTGGTGCTCAGGGTCCCGCCTCTCTCCTCTTTAAAACTTTGTCGCACAACTACTCCCCCCTCTATTACACCATCAATCCTTCCCACTGTATCTCATCATACACTTCAGCATTAAAAAAATTCCCTGGCATCTTTTATCTTGATAAAAAACAAAACCTTCCTTAGATCTTGTAATTCCCTCCAGCTACTGCCCCATTTCTCTGCTCCTCTTGAAAGCAAAACATTTCCACATCTAGTCCCTCATCTTAGATGGTCTCTTGAGCCCACTGCAATCAGACTTAGGTCTCCACACTCCAGCTTCATTGTCCTTGCTAAGGTCCCTGGGACCTCCATCTTACCAAAGCTGATGGTCATTTCATGGTCCTCATCTTGATTCTTCAAAGGCCTTTCAGCATGACTGACCATTTCTTCCTTAAAGCACACAGTTCTCTTGTGACATCTCCAACTCCATGTGTCTTCCCACCTGCAGGCTCTTTGTTCTCCACCTTCTCTGATTGTTAAATGCCGGACTAATCCAGGACGCGATTCCCAGCCTTTGTCTGCATCTACACCCTCCTCCTAGTAATCTCATCCAAGGTATGGGCTTTAATCATCACAAAAATAAACTCCCCAAAGTTTATTTTAATTCAGTGAGTAGCAGACCATTATAAACAACAGCTCTCTGTGCCTTGCCAGGTGGATGTCTAATTGAAGCTTCAAACTTATGTCCAAAAACAGAAGTCTTGATTTGTCCTTCAATTTTCCCCTTAGTCTTGTACATTTCAATAAATGGCACCACCTCCAACCCAAACCTTAGCAGTCATCTTTGATCTCTCTCTCCTGCACTCATCACATTCCAACCTTAAAGAAGGCCTGTCATCTTTACTTCCAAAATAAATCCTGAATTCATTTACTTCTCTTCATTTCCATTTCTACTGCCCTAGTCTTCTTGTCCTACTATGTGCAGTTAGAGAAATCAGAGACATTTAAAAAAACTGAAATACCATTCATTAATATTTTCCAATGGGCTCCCTATGCACAAGAATAAAATCCAAGCTCCTTAGCACTTATGAAATTCTGTAAAACCTGGCCCCTTTCTCATTCACCAACATCTTATTACTCCTCTTTACCCTATTTCAACTTTACTTAGGAGTAAAAGCAATAGGACTTGGTGATGAATTAAATGTATAGCATGAGAAAGGAAGTGCCAGGCATGTCTTCTGGGTTTCTGCCTTGCTCAGTTTGATAGTGTATTAGCAGCATTAATGCTTGCTGCTGTACAAATAGGCCACAAAAATAGTTCAAGCACAATAGAAGTTTATTTCTTGTTCATATAACAGTACAAAATGAGTGTTCCTGGTCTGGGAAGCTTTCCTCCATGCAGAGACCCAGGGACCCAGGCCCTGCCTATTTGTAGCCTCATCAGTCTCCAGAAACTCTCCAGTGAGCTCCCAGAATGCAGAAGGTGAAATGATGTGGAGACAACACAACTGTTTTTTTAAAGTCTTGACCCAGAAATGACACCTGGGTCTCATTTCATTGGCAAGGACCATCCTCAAGAAAGCATCTAGATACAGAAGGTGGGGGTGGAAATCTCATTTCTGATGGACAGGCACTTTCTGGGACTCTCTTCTAGAGAATGGGGCACACGGATGTCACTGGTTATCCATCTGACTCTGCCACAGTTAATCGTTCTGCAAGAGGAAATCACTAGAGAGCCAGTTTTGAGAGGGGGTGTCATGAGCTCTCCTATCATCAACGAGAAAGGAAGGACGCCTTTCATGGTGCACAGTCTGTCTGTGATGCTAAACCACCAGTCAGTTTGGTAAAAGTCATTCATACTCATGCTTTGGGTCCTTGAAACCAGAAACACAAGTCAAAGGAAAAGACCCATTCTTTAGAAATTGATTTACTAAATCGGCCATCTTTTTACCCATCTCAACATGAAAAAAATTCAAGGACTGATGGACAAATTCAAACCATGACACATAGTTTGTGGCTCTGTGAGAGATAAGATCAGCAGCCAGATGAGTGGACATAGTGAGTGATAAAAAAAAGATGGTATGGGCTCCTTCAAACAGTGATTTAAAAAGGTGCCCAGATTTTATGAAAGAAACTCGTCTAACAGACTCGTCTTTTTTTATATTCAACTTGGAAATGATTACTAATCACCATTTCCTAAAACTCACGCAAATGATACAAAACCAAAGGTGATCGACTGTAACAAACTGAGAATACTTAGTGTTCTTTGTCAATTCATTGTCAAAGAAAGCAACTTTGACAATGAATTGTTTCAATCTCTCTAGATACTCAGAACACAACATTTCTAAGATCAATTGGTGTCTATTAGACATTTTTATGTGACAGAACTGTGCCTAAGTAGTAGGGTCAAAGAAAATGAGAAAAACACTTTCACCCTGGAAAATCACACCATATCACGGAGAAGATTATTTTAACACACTTTGATCTAGTACTAAGGCACGAGCCATGGAAATAGAGAGGCAGCCAGGAAGGACTTCCCAGTGGAGGTGTTATTTAAGCGGAGCCTTTTGGCCTTTAATCAAGTCTATCTTTATTTATAACAAAAAAAAAAAAGAATATACAGCTAAAGCTAATTTGATTTTTAAAGATCAAAGCCCATTTAGTGACAGTTCATGTTTTATAATAAAATCATAGTAAAATACTGACATCTGATATTTTAAAGAAAGCATAATTCATGTAAAATTCATGTTGTAGCATATAAAATTTAATGAGAAAATTTGTAGTTCACAAAAGTACACATTTTGTCAACAGCTCATGAGAACATCATTTTAAATTTACTTAAGATATGAAACAAAATTCACAGTTAGGCTTGACATTTAGTACAATTAGATTTTGTGCTGAGTCCAGATATTTTTGTTATTGAGGTTTATTTGAAATAATTGATTCAGATTATCAATAAATTGATGGTTTATTGTGTAGCCAAACTCTATTGGTTTTACAATTTGTCTAGATTATCTCACCAATAATTTAAATGATAGACATCTAGTTGAAACCCCAGTGACATACTGTTAGCAGAAAAATTAAAAGTACCAGAAGTTTTGATTTTCATTTTCATGAATACATACAAGATAAATTTGTATTTTGCAATTAAAATGTGTACCAAAAAGTCAAGCCCTAAAGTTTTATTTTATTTTTTCAAGAGAAAAATTTTTATTAAACGAAGTCTGAAAGGAGTTGCTGAGGTAGTGGGAAAGGGCATTCTGGGCAGAGAACACAGCTTCCCTCGAGATGCAGCTGCACAGCTCAGCCTGGGGGCCGGGGGGCTGGGGGGCTTAGGGGACATGCACCATGCTGCACTGGGGAGGAGACAGCTGGGCTGCAAGCGGTCAGAGGGGATTCAGGATGTGTCTAGAAGTGGGCTATGCTGGGGTTTGTGGCACTCTAGTTCTCACACATCCTAGATTTTCTTACTTCTATTACTGACCCTGCACAATGATAGCCGACCCACTACTGAATCGTTAAAATAAGGAAATTCCCGGGTTGGATCTGGTTTTAACCAGGAACTAGTCTACTCTCCATTTTCTGGTTAGTCTAGGAAACATCATATATTTTATTCTGTGTAATATCCAGTGAGGCTTCCGGCATCAACTGTATGTATTGAGAGTGTGCTGAACAAAGGTGAAGGTTGTAGATTTGCTTTATAGATTAGTTCTTGAATTTGGCCTTAAGAATGGAGCTTGAAAAGGGAAACTGAATTTTGACCTGGTTTGCCCTGTTACCCCTTTTCCATTATCAACCAATACTCACTGGGTTGGGGAAGTAGGCCTCCAACTTTCCAACTTCAATCTCTTATCCTTTCCACTCAGGTACCTGTGAACAGGAAAGAGATACAGAGAGAGATACAGAGAGAGAGAGAGAGAGAGAGATGGGTTTAGGCCCAGCTGGTCAAATGTCTGTGTCTTGAGTGATCTAAATAGAAAGACATCTGAGTGTCACTCAGCGCCTTGGTTTCACAGTCTCACACCTCTCTCTCTCTTCCTAAGGGTGGCACAAAGCCCCACCCAAGGCTGCCCAGGGTGTCTGTCTGACCAGTGAGCCAGGAGCTCTGTGCACCTCCCCTCCCCCCATGTCCAGCATCACAGTCACAGTCTTGTTAGCTCTTGATGACATAATTTACCTGATTGACCAATCAGCCTTTCCAGACTAATGACCACAAGGACCAATGAAAAATTAGTGTATGAGGGGATTCAAAAAGAAGAAAGAAAAAATCAGGTTGCTGAGCAACCCAACTCCGTAAGCACAGGAAGATGCTATTTTTACACTAAGAAGGTGGCTGCAGTGTATTTTGTAACAAACTCCTGTGAGACCAGAGCCACCAGCCTCGGGCAGTAAGATGACATCCTGAAGACCTGAGAATGAGCCAGGTGGTGCTGTGATCTGGTATAACCTGGTAAATACATATCTCAAGGTCTCTAGGTATTAAGCCTCCAGGTAGCGCCTTCCAGGCCTCCAATTAAATATGGATCTTCAGAAAGGACCCCACATTGCGTATGTCCCTCAGAGTACCCTATACTTTTTTCTGCTTAGCACACATCAAAATTTGTAATTAAAAAAAAAAAATAGCTCTCTGTCCGGTAGATTGTACGCTCCCCAAGGGTTGGAGAGCAGTATCCATTTACCACGGTTTAGCCTCAGCACCTGTTCCACTGCCAGTGCATCGTGGGACTGAATGAATATTTGCAGAACAAATGAACCAATGAATGAATGAAAATGATGACTGAATATTAGTATATTGGATCAGATCTTTGTTAAATGTCAACTGTAGTCAAGATGTAGGAAAAAGTAGTAAGATGATTGGACATACATTTTTAAAGGGGCACTCTGGCTCTTATTGAAAAAAAAAGTGTATGAAAGGCAAATGTGGAAGCAGGGAGACCAGGAGGCTTGTGCAATGCTCTTAGAGCACAGTGATGGCAGCTTGTATGCAGGAGGCGTGGGTGGCCTGGACCAGTGGAACGGCAAGCAGATGACAGTCCTGGGTGGATATATTTGGGTGGGAGAGCCCTTGGGATCTGCTCACAGATTGGACGGGGGCTGATAGAGGAAGCAAGATGGGCTCAAGGGTTTTGACCTGGAGGGAGTAGGAGTTAACTAAGAGGAGTGCTGTGGCTTCCAGTCCCAGCTAATCAAGAGAACTGCTTGTAAGTCTATTTAAAATGCAGCTTTCTAGGCTCTACACCAAACCAGCTGAATCTGAATCATTCCAGGATATGGTCTTTTTAAAGCTCCGTGTGTGTATTAGTTTCCTAGGACTTTAATAACAAAGTACCACAAACTGGATGACTCAAGCCAACAGAAAGTTCTTGTCTCACAGTTCTTGAGACTGAAATAAAGGTGTCTGCAGTGCCATGCCGCCTCTGAAACCTGTAGGAGAGCATCCTTCCTTGTGTCTTCCAGCTTCTGGTGGCATGCCCACAGCCTGGGGTTCCTTGGCTCACAGCTGCAGACCTTCAGTCTCTGCCCCATTGTCAGATGGCCTTCTCCCTTCTGTCCCTTCTCCACTTCTTATAAGGATGCTGATCCTATTGAAGTGGGGCCTTCCCTACTAAAGTATGACCTTACCTTAACAATGACCCTATTTCCAAGTAAGGTCACCTTCTAAGGTACCAGGGGTTAGAACCTCAACATCTCTTTTAGGGACACACAAGTCAACCCACAGCCATGTGTTCCTGACCCTGATTCAGGGTTGAGACCCATGCTCTGGCTGATGAAGACTGATTGAAGTCTTACCTTTTTTATGATATCAGATTTTAGACACCCTGCAGTTTGAACAGCCATAGTTGAGTGTTTTCTAGTGTTTCTGTCCTATAATGGGGCGCTTCAAATTGAACTTATTCGCCAAGATGTTTTGTGTCCAGCATTGAGCACAGTCCCTTATTTTATTCTGTTTACTACTCCTCTGTTAAAAGAGTATGGTCCTGTGGTACATTTTATAGTAGCCTGACCTGATCTTGGCTTCATTGTGTGCTTGTGGTCTACTAAAATCCTCCCACATCTTCACAAGAACAGCTATAAATCCAGGTTTTCCCTCTCTGGTACTTGTGCAATTGATTTTTGGAACCCAAATGCAGGCCTTGACATATATCTCTGTTTAATTTCGTCTTGCGGCCTGAGTCAAGTGCTCCTGCCTGCTGAGGCCTTCTGTGGTTGAGTCGTTTATCATGCTAGCTACATCTCATGAGTTTGTCATCCATAGACTTGATAAGTACATCTTTCCTGGCTTCACCCAAATGGCTAGAGAACATGTCAAACAAAATGAGGTCAAACATAGAAACATAAGATACTGCTCCAGGGACAGGCCTCTAATAGCAAGTACTCTTTCTTTTAGGGGATGTAGCTCCAACACCAGCTGTTGTATTAAACCAACTCTTATTCAAGCCATATCTTATTCTTAGAGAATGATTTGAAGCTTTGGTCATCTAGGGACTGCAGATTCCTAATGCTATCTTTGAAGGACATGACACAAGGACCAAAGAGGAGTGGACCATGTAGACAGGACCCTGAGGACAGTTGGCCGGCAACAAGGAGACATGACTCACCAACAAAGAGTTCTCACTGTCAGCTTCAAACTAAAAGCAATCTCTGCATCAGCTAAGCACCAAGGGACCAAGACCTGTGACTTCAAAGCCAAAGGACCACCCAGCATGATTTTTGAAGCTTGAAGCTAAAATGTCATATTAATATTGCTGCAGTTCCAAATCCTATTTAAGTCCTATACAATACCTGGAAATTTCAGGCGCTAGGTGGGCTGGGATATATTAATATGTGGGAAAAGAGAAAGCCATGGGGGTGGGGCAGATTAGAGGAGATCTGTATTTGCATAAAGTTTAGCTGTTCAGACTCCTGCCAGCAGTTTACTGGCTGTGTGACTTCTGTTGGACTAGTTAACTTCTCTGAGCCTCATTTGAACCTTCAGTTAAATAGTGACAATAGTGGGCATGTACCTAACAAGATTGTGAGACTTGAATCAGATGAGTGGAAAGAGTGTAACTCAGGAGAGTGCCTAGTGCATGGAAAGTAGTTATAACACGTCAACTCAGTTCTAAAACAACTAAATGTCATATGGAGTTCTGAACCAGAGACAGGGCAGGACTGCAACAATGGGCAACATTTGAATAGTCACATGGATTAGTTAAAAAAAAGATTGTGACAGTGTTTCTTTCCTGATTTTAGTAATTGTGCTGTGGTCATGTGACATTTGGAGAGGCTGGGTAAAGGACGTATGAGGATGCTTTATATTATTTTGCAACATGTTTGTAAGTCTACAGTTATTTCAAAATGAAGTTAAAATGATTAAACATCAATTCCTTTAACATGTTTTGTCTATCCCATACTAAAAGAGCTAAAAATCTACGTGGAAGATAAGACATAAACATGTGACAATTACCGAACAGGAGATGGTTGAGCACCCAAATGCAAGGCTCCGGCTGAGAAGGCTGGACACTGCCAAGATTGGTAACCCATGAACCTCTACGGCCGCCCTGTAGAGGCCTTCTCAGATTCTTGAGGAGCCTCCAGATTCTTCTGAAGCTTACTGCCAGCCTTCCTTAGAACAAAGCCATTGTCCGAGACCCTGCTGTGGGGGTGAGCCATCATCTTTGGCATGAAGAAGACAACGGTGTGATTTCCCTGGATTATTCCTGGGGAGAGACAAGGCAGGACATTGAGAAGACAAAAGGACAGGGGCGATGCTTGAGGCACTCTGTGGGGAGAGGTTAAAGTGATCAGCCAGGTGGTGCAGCTAAGGGGGACAGGAACACAGAAGTGGGAAGCCCCAAGCCCCAGAAGAGGGGAGCTAGTGCCAGTCCAAGAAGAGTGTGTCCCCATTCAGAGGGAGAGGGGCTGCCAGTTCATCCAGGACTCCTCTGCGTTGCAAGACATTAACACCAACTAATAAAAAAAAAGACATCTGTAGGTGTCCATGGGGCATGCTGGGCTCAGCTTTCTTTCCCTTAACTTTTTTTTCTACCATGGAAGTTATTGAGTGGAGCTGCCATGGTGTGGTTTTCTCCAGCAGCTCTTTGTTTTTCTTTTGTAGGCATCTCTACCTTTGCTCAGAAGTGTCAGGGAATTAGACTAGGGTGTTCATGTCAGAGGGAGTTTCCTTTTGTTCCCCCTACAGTGGCAGTGCCATTTCCCCTTGGGGTCTCGCTCTCTCTGCCCCCATCTCCTTGCTCCCTCAACCACTTCTAAGTTTCAACAAGGAGCTTGTTGCTAGCACTTGGCTGTGGGCGAGTCTCCAACAGCTTTTGTTCAAACCATGTGTTAGCTTTCTCCCCAATCTTTCTGTTCTTCGTTCCCCACTTATTCTATGCCTAAGACATGTGGGCGGGGCTGGTACAGGAGGCTGTGCTTTCCTCGGACTTTCGGCCATGAAAGTTGCTGGCTGCAGCCCCAGGCAGGTGCAAAGAAAGGCTCTGAGTGGATTTTCTCCCACCCCTTCGGAGTCTCTGTAATTGCTGGGATAGAACGAAGAGTTTACGAATAACAACGAAGAAGCTCTGTGCTTTTGGTTGCCTGGACCAATGTGCTCCCTGAGCACTGTTTCAGTTCTCTGACCACTCACTAACTGGCCTAGAGTTACAGGAGAGACTGTTCCAATTTTGCTTTCATTCTACTAAGGAGAAGACAAAATAAGAAGGAGCGAGAAGAACCAAAGTCACCGCTGTCCTGTCATATTCCTGGGGTCCACCTCTGGGAGCAGTGGGGTGCTGGGGGGTGGGGGGTGGGCCCAGGGAGCTGAGGACTGCTTCAGGCAGGGCCACCACAGGCCACCACAAGAAGCCTCCCAGGGGCCGAGAAGTCCGGTGCCAGGACAGCAACCAGCAGCTGCCAGGGAGAGCCTGCCCTGGATGGAAATATGGGGAAGGAGTCCTCCATCCTGGTGGCACCCCTGAAGCCCAGCTCAGTTCAGGCCTCCTCTAAAGTGAGATACAACTGCAGAAAAAAAGCTGCTTTCCATGTACAGGCGCCATGACTTAGAGCTGCTTTCAAATTGTTTGTAAAACTGCTGTTTCCACATATTTAAAACTGGACAGAAAATTCCTATCCTTTTATAGAATACAGTGGATGACATTATCAGAATGTAAAAAGGGGCTGCACATCCTCTCTGCAACATTACAGGTATAAGATTTTGTTATTTTCAAAAGGCAGTCTACTAGAAAGAAAATGACGTGTGGGGGAAGAAGGGATTGATTTTCTGTTTTCTTCTAAAATTTGAAAGGAGGTGTGACCAGTATGGGGAGAAGGATAGTGAGTATTATAATACTCTAAATAATGAACCAGTTTTTAGACCTGCCATACATTGGAACCAGGTGAGTGTCCCTTCTGCAACACACCAGTGAGGTCCCTTATCTTTTCCTTCACCTGAAAATAACACCAGCTCTTCACTTTAAGATGGAGTTATGTCTACAATAATAGGGTTCCAATACTGCTATATCATGACTAACGTTCCCCATTCTTTTTTTCCTTTTGTCATTTGCAGCCCTATTCGATCCTTTACCTTTTTAATGCCATAATATCCAAGTGAACAGACAGCAGGAAGGTTCTTCTGTATATGTTAGGGATCCACTGAGAAAAGTGGGAACACAATGGAGACCTGCTCTACCTGCCTGGGATAACTTGCAAGGGTGGTTTTGTTGTTTTTATGATAAGAAGGTCCGAGGTTACTGGCAAAACTCATTAACTTCTAATGAGGTCTGAATATAGCCCAGAAGAAAAAAAAATACTGAGGATTGAGGACTTTAATTAAATAGCCAAAGCCATCATTTCAGAGGCTATTAATTTATTTATGCTCTTTCCTGCTCTCCTCCAATTACCCATCTGTAAAACTTCCCCTTTAAAAAGTAAATGCCATTGGCCGACTCTGGGTGCTGTTCAGAGCTTTCCAGTGTTTGCTGCCGTCCTGTGGAGAAGAGAGACAGCGGACTTTGAACGTCGCTGAATTGAAAGTCTGTAGGATATGTTACTTGCATCATGACAACATAGAGCCCCACTAGTTTCTGTGTAAATGACTCTTTAAATTTACATTCAATTAAAACCACAGGAAACTTGCCACCTGAAGGAGACATCACCCTATGTTGCTGCTAGCTAATATCTCTTCGGATAAACCAACATCTCCACCAAGGACACAGCCCAGCACCCAGCATAGAGCAGGGAGCCCAGGAAATGCTTGTCGAGTGAGTGAGTGGATAAATGAGTGAGAGGAACAACAGGTCTCTTGGATCCCTGGCAAGGAAAGGTTCCTGGGTTGTTGAGTCGCGAGGGGCCCTAGAGTTCCTCAGTACCTGATGTGGCCCTCACCACCACGTGGGTGGTTGTGTCGGACAAAGAGGAGTCCTGAGATTACTCGCTGGTGGCAGGCGTTGAGAAGTCTAGGGATCGCCAGTGTTTCTGTCTTGGGCTGAAGAGGTGAGAGGAAGCCAGAGCATAGAAGTGTTTCAGAAGGTCATGGTCTAGACAAATCAGAGACTCTTAAAAGAAGAGTGACAAATAGCATATAGAAAATGGTTTTAGGATAACTGTGGAGCACCATCGTGGCTTCTAAAAGAGTAAATCTCCTCATATGGGCCTTGATGGGCTCAGCAACTCAAAAATAGCTCAAGAACTAAGACAATTCTGGTCCAGAGTACTTGACGGTGCTTGCTTTCCAGGTGGACATCCCCGGTAAAAGCCAATGCTATGTTCGTTCTTTGGGCATGCTCGTTGTTCTATTCCTGTGCCTGGCATATTTCACCAAGAAGGTCCGAGTGGGAATGTTGTTGCTTAGGTCTGTGTTGTACATGAGTACAAATTAAGAAACAACTAGCAACAGTGTGTAAATATTATTATGTGTAAATAACCATATTAGCAAAAATTAATAATCTAATTAAGGTTTTCTCTCTTTTTTTGTGGTACCCATAGTCCATACTTCTCAATAGGTATTAGGCAATTGGTTTGGGAATCGGTGCAAAATCTTAGATATTACAACAGGTTATGACCCTCCAAAGCTCAACCCTACCAACCTAAATCTTATTCCTTTGTATTCGATTTCTCTTTTTAAGTTTTCTTGGCTCTCGCATGGGCATTATTGACATTGAAATCATATAAAATATATGCAAAATCATGGTTAAAGATCCACTGATGACTGTGTTTGGGGAACTTTGACCAAATGTTCCATCTCTGCCATGTTTATTGGGATGGCTACTTTTATTATTTATTCATTCTGCCTGGGGTTCATTATATTCCCTAAATCTGAGGATACATGCCTCTGAAATACTCAAGTATTTGTCCTTAAATAATTCCGCTTTCCTTCCAGAACTCTAAATAAATGTATGTTAGACCTTTCATTTATCGCCCATAATTCTTATTTTGCCTCTTAATATTTCCATCTCTTAGTCTAACATGTTCATTGCGTGATTGCTTTGGGCCAGACTTGCTTCAAGGTACTTGAGAAGGTCTGTGAACAAAGCAAACAGAAATCCCAGCCTTGTAGAACTTATATATATATATATGTATATTACAGCAGAAAAGGTAGGCGATATAATACAAACTGTAAACTACATAGAACGTTGGAAGGCAATGAGTGCTTTGGACTATAGAAAAGGTAAACCAAGTGTGTGGGTTGGGACATCTAGGGTTGGAGGGGGATTTTGGAGCATGCTATGGTGGTCAATGCAAACTTTTTGAGATGGAAGTTTGAGCAAAGATTTTAAGAAGGCGAATGAAGTAGCTAAGTAAATATCTGCTGGATGAGTGTTCCAGGCAGGAGGAACAGCTAGTGCAAAGACCTTAAAGAGGGAGCACAACTAGCATGTTTGAGAAACAAGTAAGCCAATGGTGCTGATGTGAAATCATTAGATGAAGGAATGAGAGAAGATGAAGTCAGAGAAGCAACAGGTAGGCAGATCATGTAGGGTCCTATGGGCCAATGTAAGGACTGTGTCTTTCCCTCTGATTACTATTGTGATGTTCTGAGCTGATGAATGATATGATCTGGTATGCATTTTTAAAGGATGACTCTGGTACTGTCACTGAAAAGCGTTGAAGTAGGAGGGGAGAGACCAATTAGGAGGCTATTACTGGTATTCTGGGTGTGCATTGTAGTGGCCTGCAAATAAGGATAAAAGTGAAATGGGTGAGAAGCAGTTCAATTCTGGATATTAAAGGCTTAAGCCACAGCATTTGTTGATAGACAGGATATGAGATGGGAAAGAAAGACTAATGCAGATAGCACCAAGGATTTTGGTCTTAACAACTGGACAGATAATGGTTGAAGGCTTGTAGAAGTTACTGATTGAGAAGCCTGCAGGAGCAGCTCTATCTTTAGCAAAGAGCTTGGTTAACCCACAGCATGATGGTGAATGAATGGTTCAATCCACATTGAAATACAAAATACAAAATGGGATGTTTTCACTCCTGGAAGAAAATGTAGGGACACATCTTCAAGATCTTGTATTAAGCAATAGTTTCTTAGACTTTACATGCAAAGCACAAGAATTAAGAGAGAAAAAGATAAATGGGACCTCCTCAAAATTAAAAACTTTTGTATCTCACAGGATTTTGTCACAAAACTAAAAAGACAACCTATTCAACAGAAGAAAATATTTGGAAGCCACATAGCTGATAAGTGTTTAATATCCGGAATATAAAAAGGAATCCTACAACTCAACAATAAAAAGACAAACAACCCAATGAAAAATATGGGCAAAATACTTAAATAGGAATTTTTGCAAAGAGGATATGCAAATGGGTAAAAAGCACATGAAAAGATGCTCAGCATCACTAGGTACAGGGAAATGCACATCACAACCATAATGAGCTATCATTTCACATCCACTAGAATGGCTACTATTTTTAAAAAACAGAAAACTACAAGTATTGGAGAGGATGAGAAGAAATAGTCATACTCATTCATTGTTGCTGAGAATGTGAAATGTTGCAGCTGCTGTGGAAAACAGTTTGGCAGTTCCTCAGGAAGCTAAGTATGCAATTACCATATGACCTGGCAATCCTACTTCTAGGTATATACCCAGAATAATTGAAAGGTATTGGTTAGGGAGCAATGTACGGGAGACCATGATTGTTCTGTAAACCCACAACTTCTCTAATTAAAAAAAAAATGGAATGGTTCAAAGAATTGGGGAGGGTTGAGAAAAAAGAATGGAACAGGGAATACACAAACCTTTATGCAATAAAAGTGCAGTAGATAAAGGGAGACCTGAGCATCTGGGAGTTCTTCTGGCAACTGTCATAAACATGGATAAAGACAAAATGATATTTTTCCCTACAGATTCAGGGCAGGTAGATTTAATGAGTCTGAGAGTGTTGTGGGTAGAAAAGTGTGGATTTGTACGGCACATTATTCAACTCTGATGGTGGGAGAAGATGGTTTAAGGAAAGATGATCTCCATCTCAGGGGGAAGACTTCCTCTTCATATCCATTTTTCAGTTCACTAATTCTCTCTTCAGCAGTATCTAATCCATTGTTTAACCCATTTGGGATGGTTTGGAGCTATATGTACCCCAGAAAAACATGTTCTTAAATCTAATCCATTCCTGTGGGTGTAAACCCATTGTAAATAGGACCTTAATAGGACCTACTTCAGTTAAGATGTGACCCACGTCAATCAGGATGGGTCTTAATCTTATTACTGGAGTCCTTTATGAATGGAATGAATACAGAGCAAAGCCATAGAAACAAGAAACTGAAAGCAACAAAACCAAGAAGAGAAAGGAAAGACCAGATGATGTGGCCACGTGTGTTGCCATGTGGCAGAAGAGCCCAGGATCACCAGCAGCTGGTCTACAGGGAGAACACATTGCCTTGATAATACATTAATTTGGACATTTTCCTGTATTCTAACCATGAGCAAATGAATTCCTATTGTCTAAGCTGAACCATTTCATGGTATTTGCATTGAAGCATCTTAGGAAGCTAAAACATTTTGGCACCAGGAGAGTGGGGTGCTGCTATTGCAAATACCAAAAAATGTGGAAACCACTTTGCAATTGGGTAATGGATAGAGGCTGGAAGAATTGTGAGGTGCTTGAGAAAAAAGGCCTACCTAGATTGCTTTGAAGAGATTTCGGTAGAAATATGGAAGCTAAAGGGACTTCTGATGAGACCTTAAATGGAAATGAAACACATGTTATTGGAAACTGGAGGAAAGGTGACCTCTGTTTTAAGATGGCAGAGAAGTTGGAAAAATTGAGTTCTGATGTCAGATGGAAGGCAAAATTTCAAAGGGGTGGAATGGATATTTAGCTGAGGAGATTTCTAAGCTAAGTTTGGAAAGTATAGCCTGATTTCTCCTTGCTTGTGAAAAGGAATAAGCTAAGCACAAAGGAATGCTTGTGAAAAGGAATAAGCTAAGCATGAGGGAACAGAAATTGATGGTTTGGAAAATTCTGAGCTTTTAGAAAACAAGTCAGGATTGGAAATGCAGTTATCTAGGAAGGATCTGTGCAAGTTTTATTATTTTTTTTTATTTAATGATTTGGATCCCTGTGTACTACATGCTAAGCCAACAAGTTTTTTGCAAGATCTATATGAACAGAACCACTGCCAGCCTGGACTAAAAAGGACAGAAAAGGGTCAGATTCAAGGAAAAATCACTTCAAGGACAGAATCATGGAAGCCAAAGACATAATCTCAATCCAAGAAAGAGGACCCACTCATTTGTTTGGAAATGGTGAATATGCCCTAGGGCTTAAAGAGGGTGTGTTTCCTGACCTGTTGTTCAGGAAGTGTGCTGCCATCACAGTCTTTAGAAAGGGTAGAGCATAAACCCCAGGGATTTTGTACAGTTTGACTCCCACCCCTGTGCTTGATGAGAGTGGAATCTGTGCCCCAGTGTTCCACGAGAGCTTGGCTGCCATCCCGGTGCTTGTAGACCTTTCATCCCGGTGTTTGGGGAAAGTCTGGCCACTGCACAAGCACTTGGAAGAATTGGGGCTCTTAATCCATCAGGACTGAATGATAAAACATTGATCCATAGATGATTCTCAGGCCTTGAAATCTATGGAGTATGCCTTGCAGACTCGGAATTGTTTGCAACCCATGAACCCTATTTCTCCTTATGGGAATTTAATGTTTTTCCTATGACTGTCCCTCCTGTCTTTATTGGAAGTAGATAAGTTTTCTCTCGATTTCCCAGATCCATAGACAGAGGGGAATTGTGTCCAGGACAGACCACACCTATGATGGATTTTGATGAGTCTTTGTACTTAGTAATGTTACTGAAATGACTTAAGGCTTTGGGGATATTGTGATAGAATGAATGTATTTTGCATATGGAAATAACATGACTTTTGGGTCCAGAGGGTGGATGTGGTGGTTTGGAGCTGCAACTACCCAAGAAAAACATGTTATTAAATCTAATCTATTCCTGTGTGTGTAAACCCATTGTACATAGGCCCTTTTGATGAAGTTGCTACAGTTAAGGTATGGCCCACCTCAATCCTTTATAAATGGAATGAGTACATAGAAAAGTAAAGCCACGGAATCAAGACACTGAAATCTGTAACACCTTGGAGAGAAAGGAGAGACCAGCAGAGGTTGCCATGTGCCCTGCCATGAGGATGGTCAGTAGCCGGTCTTCGGGGAGGAAGCATCACCCTGATAATGCCTTGATTTGGATGTTCTCCTGGATTCTACCATGAATGAATAAAATCCCATTATTTTAGCTGAAGCACTGCATAGTATTTGCATTGAAGCAGCTGAGGAAACTAAAACACTATCATTGATTACGGTTTTCCATTTTATAAGCTTTATTTGATTTGTTTCTAAATTGCTCTGTTTCAAATCTCCCTCTTCTAAAATAGTTTCTGTGCTTTGCTCATGTTCTCCTGCCCCTCCTTTATTTCTTTAAATATAGTGAACATGTGTTTATGTATTTAAAATCCAATGTATTCTGGACCTGACAATTCCATTATTGAAAGTCCTGTGGTGTTTCAGATTCCTCATGTGAGCCCATGCTTAATGAGATGTTATCTGTGGGACTTCCTTGAGATCTGGATTAAAGATGCATTTCTGCAGAGAAGCTCCTCATTTGATTTTTCCAAAGGCTTGCTGGTGTTCCCAATCTGGAGATAATAAAAATATTTTCCCTCTTCAGATTTTCCAGTAGATGTTTGTAGTATCATTTTCTTCTTTTTTAAAAAAATTAGTGCAGTTGAGGGTTACAGAAAAAATATCATGCAGAAAGTACAGAATTTCCATATACCCTCCCTCTCACACACAGTTTTGCCTACTTTTAACACTGCGTTAGTGTGGTACCTTTGTTACAATTGATGAAACTAGTTTATTGCAATTGTAATATTAAGTATGGTCTATAGTTTACACTAGGGTATACTGTTTCAGACAGTAGCACTGTTTTTTAATTTTTAAAACATATATATATATATATATATAAAATGTAAAATTTCCCTTTTAACCACATTCAGATATACCACTCAGTTGTGCTAAGTACATCCACAATGCATGCTGCCATTACTACCATCCATTACCTAAACTTCCCCGTCATCCCAAACGGAAAATCTCTACCGATTAAGGATTGACTTCTTGTCTCTTGATCCCACCCTGGCCCCTGGTAACTGCTCTGCTGGTTTCCGACTCTATGAATTTCATATTCTGATTATTTTACATAAGTGTCTGTCATTACAAATTCTCAGTGGAGACCATTTCCCCCTCCCAGAACCAAGACCCAGATGGAGATATTTCCAGTTTATGGTGCTGCTTTTTCTCTATCCACCGTCTCACTCAGCCCCTCCAGGGTTCAGGCATCACGTGGGGGCCTCTGCCTCTCCCGTCCCCTGTGTTCAGGCCTGTCTCTGACCTCAGGTGGCCCTTACATCTAAGTTCTGAGCTAGCAGGGTCAGCTCACACCTGCAGGGCTGCCCTCAGCTCCGGGACATGCTATCCACTGAGGCGTTCACCTACTTGTCAAAGCAGTTATATGTTTAAAATAGTTTAGAAACATTGTTTCTAACATTTTGTGTTTGTTTTGTGACAAGGTATTTTCAGGCCATCTACACTAAAATTACTGCCAGAGATGTATGCGATTTCATTTATATTTTTGGTTTCCTTGGCATAGTGTACTGCTTATTACAGGCACTCAAGAAATATTCATTGAGAGGATGAATAAATAGATACACAACATAAAGTTACATAAAATGTATGAACTCCCATATTTACACTCTATATAGTTCCTCTCTCCCTCTTGCTTTTGCTTTCTTTCTACCGCCCTCTCTATGTATATCTCTATTATCTATCCATTATCCACTATCTCTATCCATCCATCCATCCATCCATCCATCCATCCATCCATCCATCCATCCATCCATCCATCCATCCATCTATCCATCTATCCATCCGTCTATCTATCTATCTATCTATCTATCTATCTATCTATCTATCTATCTATCTATCTATCTATCTATCTATCTATCCATCCATCTATCTATCTCTGTTTAAGTCTTCAGGCTGCTAAAACAAGTACCATACAATCAGTTGGCTAACAACGGGAATTTGTTGGTCATGGTTTTAGAGGGGAGGTTTGCTTCCTCCTGGGTGGACAATCTTTAGGTTTCCTTGGCTTTTCCATGCACGTTGGACAGCTTCTCCTTTCTCATTTGGGTCTGTTGACCTCTGACTTCGTGCTGTTGCCTGTGGCTTCTCTTTCTTTCTGCTTGAATTTCATTCTCCAGGAATCTGGATTAAAGGCTGACCTGATTCAGTTAGGTCACCCCTTAACTGAGGGAACTTCTTCAAGAGATCCCACTTACAAGTTGTCCACACTCACAGCACCAGAACCCGGGAACTGAACATGCCCTCTGGGAGGGACATGCTTCTGCCATCAACTCTATCCATCCATCATCTGTCTGTCTGTCTGTCTGTCTGTCTGCTATCTGTCTATCATATATCCTTCTCTCTAATCATTGCCACCTATCTTCATCAGATCAAATGTACATAATAGATTATTTTTATTTAGTCTTTCTGTCCTCCTTTCCAACACATATATTCCTATATATATGTTATATAAATACATACATAAATGATAGATGCTAAGGTCTAAAAGAGAACAGTAGAGCAAAACTGTTCATTGAACATTTCGTTTCTGCTGAAGGATCCCACATAAGAGCACAGGACATATTGAGATGACCAGAGAAGTTTATGAAACTACCCCTGTCACCCATCCCTCTGGACCCATCAGTTTATAATCTGTAGCCAGTTTCTTTTCTCTCAGGTGGGCTTCCAGGTGATTCTAGGAGACTAGCTGCCTGAAAACTCTATCATCGAAACCACCGTGTACTTTTCTGAGTCAGGCATGAAAGAGGGCACGCCTAGTGGGTGTGTCAGAAAGATTGGAAATGCATTTCCTCCTCATTTTTAGGCCCTCAGTATTTAACGACCTGCAGTGACCTTTATTTTCCTTTGCTGCAGTTCCCACTTATCCACACCTGTGCTTCCAATGGGCTTTAAAGAGAGACGTGGTGTGTACTTCCATCTAGTGGTTGGCAGGCACATATGCTCGAAGTTACAGCCCCGCTGCACAGAGCCCCAGCAGAATCCTGTAATTACACCCCACACAGTAAAATACATAAACCTTGCAGATATGCATGCCCATGCCCCCTCCCTCTGTGTTTGTCTCCTGCCCCTAGGTTCTTTCCAGGCTTATGTCCAACTTGTACTTAAGCTTTTACAGTGGAAGTGGCTTGTAATAATTTTCTTAAAAAAAAAAACCTAGCACACTGTTGACATTCAATTAATCTGATCCATTATTGTGGTTGTTATATAAAAAAAGAAGTCAATCATGCTTGATTTAAGTTCATTTCTGAGTGCCACATCACATGTTAGAAAGGATATTTTACATAAAATTCATTTTAGGAATATCAAGGCAAAATAGTTTATATCAGCTTTAGGCTTCTTTGCATGATTCAAACATAGCCTTGTGGTTTAAATTGTTTGAAACTACAAATGTGTTTTCCACTTTTAGAAAAATAGTATAGTTGAAAATTTCAGTGAGAAGACATTATGTGAGCGGTGGTAAGACAAAAGATATCTAGTATTTTATTCTAGTGGTGCCACTAACTAGCCTTTGTGATTTTGGACAAGTCACTTCACTGCTTTGTATCTTTTGAACAGAATGTTTTCTGTTAATGGTTTCAGAGCCCTTGGCAACTAAAGTTCTATGGTTCTTTAGCACTAAGAGGGAAGTCAAATTTGGGAGTCAAAAATTGATGGATGAGGCAAACTTTCCATGAAAATTTTATGAACTTGTGGAAGGAAACACAATTTTAAAAACGGGTGCCCCGAAGGTTTTCCTTCTTCTGTCTGTCCCCTATCTTGTCCTTTTGCTGTGACCCAGCAAACAGATGCCTTTTGGGCTATAAAGCACAGTTTTTATTTCTTAGAAAAATAGCTTTTCTTTGGGTGAACGTTTACATTTTCTCTGCGGGTCCCTTATGACTGTTGTGTAAGGACATTCGTGTGATTTTATTTTTGCCCACTTCTCTGCATGCCCCGCCCCCCCATTTCCTCTCCCTTCCTTTGTTTGATGGCTGTGTGTGCTGCATGTTCAGGCTAGAGGTAGGTTTTTGTTCAGACACTCTAGGATCTATTCAGCTCCCTCTTCGAGGTCTGTTTACACACACACACACACACACATTTTTAAATGACACTCCCTTTGAAGACTAAACAATCGAGTAAGTAAGACATTAGATTGGAGCCCATTAAAGCAAAGTGGTGGAGATTTCCCTCTTTTAGGCCTGGGCCTTTTAAACCTCGATTCACACCCAACATGTTCTGTAGGGAGGATATAGGACTGGATCATCCCCTTTAAGGGCTTGCGTAAAAGAACACTTTCACAAGCTGAATGCACTAGGCACCAAGTGGAAATTTCTACCAGGGGCCCCTGCTCTGTACCGCGCGGATGCACCTTAGCTCTCCCGAAGGTTGGCTGCAATGCTAGTTATTCAAAACGAAAGGCAGAGCAGTTGCGGGGAGGCAGACGATGCCTTCCCCAGCACTTCAGGGTGGTTGTGTGGGGGCCATGGGGTCTCGTCTCGCCGCAGCTCGTGGCTGCTGGTCCTCTCTCTGGTTGCACCTGCTGCTTCCCCACCACCTCCCAGACCCCACAATTGACCCTCCTTCCCAGTGAACACGAAAGTTTTGGAAACTGAAACATTGCCTCTACCTCCCTTGAGCAGGTGTCCTTCTTTCAATTTCTTATAGTGATCTCCAAGTTTTCCTTCCCGGGACCGAGAACAGAGGTGCTTAAACCAAATTTTCAATGAATTTTCCTAGACCCCATGGACACACATTTTGAGAACTTGCTTCATAGCCAGCCATCATCACATATTTCCAAAAGAGGGGACATTTCTTTCCTGAAGATCTTTTCAGATGATTATTAAGGGCCAGAAAAAATTTTTGGAAGATGAATGTGCTATTAATGATATAACATCGTATATTGCTCAGTGCATATTTATTAATGCTATATAAAAATGCCATTGTCCTGGCATGTTTTTAAAGGTCTTCCACAGGCAGTTTTTAAGCAAAACACTGGTGGGATGATAGCACATGGTCATATTAAACCTAAATAGAAACTCAGGTAAAAATTTAAGTGGAGCATGTCCTCTTTTCTAAGCCAAAGTGAAGAATATTCATCCTAAGTCTAGATTCATTTAAATAAGATCTATTTTGATAATTATTTTTTATATTTGTTTTCATAACACCCAATGATATCATGACCATTTTATATTCATTCATTCATTCACGCAGCATCAATGTTGCATCAATGTCTCACCTATCCCATGCTAGGCCCTGTGAGTTGGGAGGTGGGGTGGGGACAAAGATGGCCTTTGAGGAACTCATAGTCCAGTTAGTGAGACACACGTGGAAGTGAATAAGTATAAAATTGACTAAATTCTTTGATAGATCAGTCATGTGACCCTTAAAACCAAGGGTTGCTATTCTGACCTGGTCTATGATAGCAGTAGGAGTAGAATCTTCTAAAAATTTCAGTTTATTTAATTCTTGAATTGTGTCATGGAGATCATCAGTTCTTTTGGCCAAAGGACTGTTATTCACATGATCAGTATCAGGGATTGGAGGAAATGAGATCATGCATGTAAAGTCCCAGAAGTGTGCATCGGAGCCACGCTCCATGAGTAATTGCTGTCATTAGTAGGGAATGCCACGTTATGGGTCACTGCAAGTCACTTGGTCAACCCTTCTGCCTGCCTACTTCATTCTGCCTGAGGTTCAACTAATAACATTGGATGGTATTTTTCTAAGCAATTTGCATTTTTGCAACAGTGAGAAATAGTGTACAGATGTATGATGGGAGAGGACAACTGAACAGGGAGTGGAGGATAATTCCCTTATGGCTGTCTGTATTAGTGCAATCATTATTTCCTTTACACTGTGTTTTTAGTCAAATGAATTTTCACCAACCTGAGGGTAGTTGGCATAAAGAAATTGATTGTTGCTATGCCCCCAGCCAGGAAGTGATCTGTGAAGGATGTTCTTTGTTTGTATTTAGAGATTATTTTACTGTCTTGTTGGATAGAGTTTAGAATATTATTTATTTAAACACTTCTGGTTTGAAGGGCTGGCTCTTTTGAATTTTGTTGAAAATTTCCAATCCTATGAGTCAGGGCATTTCCCAATGTTTGGGTTTAGTAAAGATGGTGAAATGCATTGGACAAGCCTATACAACCCATTTGAGTTTCTTACATATTCTGAATATACAACTGATCTTGAGCCTTTTTAAACTCTGTTTTTGTTTGCTACTTTTCTCTTTTTGTTAAAAAATGTGGTTTGTGGTTTAAAAACAAAAAAAAAGGCTTATGAAACTATACAGAAGCCTTAAACATCAAAAGCTTTTGTGAAATAACAAAACGATGAGTTAAGTGTGAATAAATGAGAGACATACAGATTAAATTTCCCTTGAAATGCACATGGATTTAAAAATTAGGAGGAAAAAGTGCTTGGCAAAAGTGCTTAGGATTTCCTGGGCCCAGAATATTTGATAAATGACTTTTAGCATTTTGCTGAACCTACCCAGCTGCCAGCTGAGCCTGTTCCCAGTGAAAAGTCTTCATGTCCAATTTTGGGGTGTGATTTTATGATCGGAAACTCAAAACACTTAATAGCAGAGAAAATGGCATCATGACATATCCAGAGGCCTTGACCAAGATACACTTGGGGTTTGCCCCTAAGAAACTTACCCCTGCAAAGGTTAGGCTAAGCCTACTTGAAATTATGCCTTAGAGTCACCCCCAGAGAAACTCATTTGTTGCTTAGATATGGCCCCTCTCTCTTTCTAAGCCAACATGACAAGTGAACTCATGTCATGCCTCCCTCCTACGTGGGACATGACTCCCAGGGGTGTAAACCTCCCTGGCAACATGGAACAAAAATTCTGGGATGAGCTGGGACTCGCATCAAGGGTTTGAGAAAATCTTCTTGACTGAAAGGGGAAAGAGAGAAATGAGACAAAATAAAGCATCAGTGGCTGAGAGATTTCAAACAGTCGAGAAGCTATCCTGGAGGTTATTCTTGAGCATTATATAGATATCACCTTTTCAGTTTATGGTGTATTAGAATGGCTAAAGGGAAGTGCCTGAAACTGTAGAGCTGTGTTCCAGTAGCCATGTGTCTTGAAGATGACTGTATAATGATACAGCTTTTACAACATGACTGTGTGATTGTGAAAACCTTTTGTCTGATGCTCCTTTTATCTATGGTATGGACAGATGAGTCAAAAATATGGATTAAAAAATAAACAAATAGTAGGGGGAACAAAGGTTAAAATAAATTGAGTAAATTGAAATACTAGTGGTCAGTGAGATGGAGGAGTAAGAGGTATGGTATGTATGAGTTTTTCCTTTTTTATTCCTTTTGCTGAAGAGATACAAATGTTACAAAAACTGATCCTGGTGATGAATACACAGCTGTGCAATGATATTGTGTGCCATTGATTGTACACCATGTATAGAATGTCTGTACGTCAAGAATGTTTGCATGTTTGCTTGTTGTGTACAATACAAATATTTACAAAAAATAGATATGAGGGATGCATATGAATGCTTAGTCTTAATTTACAATTTAATAAAGCGTTAGTCTTGGAAAATATACTCAAATGATGATATTATTGTCCAGCTTTTTGACTAAGGAAGTCAGAGTATTTCAGTATTTTACTTCCCTTTTTCCTCCAATGATATTGTCAAGAAAGGCAAAGAATTCCAAAGATTCCAGATCATTGTTATTTTCAAGAAGAAGATTAGGGGGTGGAGAGCAGAGTAACATTTATAACAAACAAAGTGAGGCTTTGGTTTTATCTTTTGTTGCCCATCCATGTAATCATAAATCCAAATGGTATTTTTTTGAGCATGATCATTGTATTAGTTTCTAAGCTGCTGGATTGCAATATACCAGAGATGGAAAAGCTTTTATGAAGAGAATTTAATAAGTTAAAGTTTATAGTTCTATGCCTATGAAAATGTCCAAACCTAAGGCATCCAAGGAACGTTACCTTAATTCAAGAAAGACCAATGTGTCTGGAACACCTTGTCAACTGGGAAGGCATGTGGCTGGCCTCTGCTGGTCCCTTGCTCCTGGGCTCCATTATTTTCAGCCTCTGTTCCTGTGGGGGTTCCTCACTTTGTTTCTCCAAGGCTGGCTTTCATCTCTTGGCTTCCCTTGGCTCTCCCCAGTTTCTGGCTTGCTTAACATCTCATGGTGATGTCTGCTGGGCTCCAAGCTCTTCCAAACATCTGTTTCTCTGTTCTGTGCAGCAACTGTTCTCCAAGCATCTCTGTTGGCTCTGTCATTTCTAACGCTTTCCAAAATATTTCCTCTTTTAAAGGATTCCAGTAAACTAATCAAGACCCACCTGGAATGGTTACATCTCCATCTAATCAAAAGGCCACTCCAATAATTGGGTGTGTCACAACTTTGTGGAGATAATATGATCAAAAGTTTCCATGCTACAAATGTTGAATCAGGATTAAAAGAAATGGCTGCTCTGACAAGATTGGATCAGGATTAAAAACATGACTTTTCTGAGGTACATAATATTTTCAAACCAGCACAATCATCAACGTGACACCCAAGCTTAATAACTAAATGCTCAGAAAGAAAAATGTCCCCACTGAACACCAAACTTGACACTGCCTTAAACTCTAAGACTTGACTTAAGAAATTGTTGATGATAGTAAAGTTGCTAAAGAACTGAGATTGATTACATGGAAGGCCTGGAATCTGTTTTCTGGTGGTGGGGGAGAGGGTTAGAAGTTTAAGTATTTCGCCTGCCTATTTGGGGTTCATTACATGTAACCCAAGTGTAATTATGTTCTCTGCTCTTTGGGGTTCAGAATGTAAATGAAATACTTGACCCTCCTTCTTCATGTTTCCTTCACTCCATGCAATGAAGCTCCCAAACCAGCCCCCTCCCCTGCATTTTTGGGTCTCTGCAGTCTGAATTATATCTGCTGCAGCTACCATGCATACTTGGCTCTCCTTTGCCATTTTTCTATAAGAAATCTAACCATATGTACATCTCAAACAAGCCCACCTTCCCTTCTATAGCTGTGCCAACAAAGCCCCTTGGGAGGTAAGCCCAGCTTCCTCCATCTTTCAACTACCTCCTTAGTAAAAAGCAGTCCCACCAAGTTCCCCAGCCTTGTCTATTAGAATTCTAGTGAATCAAATTGTCTTCATCTCATTATACCTATAAGTGATGGGTTTTAAAGTAAAACTTATTACAGTATCAGGTCACAATGACTGACGTAAACCAAGGATAAGCAGTGCAGTAAATATTTTTTGAATATGATTCCTTTCCATTACATTCCCTTGAAATGCAGGAAAGAACCCATGCAGAGCATCTCATGACTTAGAGAAAAAATTAAAACTTTTATTCAAATTCTGGTTTCACCTCCTGCAATCTCTAGCCTTGAACATGCTACTTAACTCCTCTGAAATTGAATTTACTCATCTTTAATGAGATAAAAATTTCTAACTAACAAGCTTATTGGCAGAATTAAACAATATGCCATATGCTGTGAATTTAATATATGGCCCAGACATGGAAGGCAACTAAAATACTAGTATCCTCTCTGTTTGGATGAGGGATTCCTCTATAGATGACACTTGATCCAGTGGTTCCCAGTAAAGATTTGTTCCTACTTCCTGAACAGGTCTCAATCCAGGTTAACGCCACAATCTTAGGAGACGAGGACATCAACAGGGTGAAGCCGCAGCCTGCCTGGTGAGGCGTTCGCAGGCCAGGTTGCATTCACAGTGTGCAGGTTGACCTCAGACGTATGGCTTGTAGGTTCCATTTCAGACCACCGCAATAAAGCAATATCACAATTAAGTTTGTCACACGATTTTTTTGGTTTCCCAGTGCATATAAAAGTTATGTTCATACAGTTATTTTTAAGTGTGCAATAGCATTATGTCTAAGAAACAATGTACGTACCTCAATTAAATTGCAACACAGAGGGCGGGCCATGGTGGCTCAGCAGGCAGTGTTCTCGCCTGCCATGCTGGAAACCCGGGTTCAGTTCCCAGTGCTGGTCCATGCCAAAAAAAAGCAACACAGAGACATGAAGTGAGTAGTACATGCTGTTGGGAAAATGGCGCTGACAGACTTGCTCGACACAGGGTTGCCACAGACCTTCAATTTGTGAAAAACACAATATCTGCAAAGTGTGATGACGTGAAGCGCATGAAAATGAGGTAGGCCCGTTATCCACAGGCAGTCCTTAAACAGTGGTGGCTCTGATGTTACACTGATCCGGCCGCAGCATCAGCAGGGCACCTGGGGCAGTCAGAAAGAGCCTTGAGGTGTGGGCGACACTGTTCCCTTCAGGCCTGGGGCTGACCTGTGGCTCAAGGGCTCACCTGGAAGCACCTGCTCCCCTTTCCGCTCAGCCTCTGATGCCTTTTGTCCAGCACCTGGCATGACCTCAGTAGTGGGTGGAAATCCACTGGTTGGGTTGGGAGATGCATCCCATTAAGCTTATCTCCATTAGGACCCATGAAGCCCCATAAATACAATACCTGGAGAAAGAGCAAATATTCTTCACTGTAGAGTAAAGCTCCAGAAATAAAAACGATGTTTAGACTTTTCCAAGGGAAAGTTTCTTCCTTTTCTCCTCTTTGGAGAAGGGGTCCAGTACAATGCTTGTGCGTGCCAGGGCTGAAGAGACAGTATGGCAGATTCCTGCTCCCGATGTGTGTATTTGAACTTGGGGTACACGCAGTCTGGCCAGCATTAGCACTTTATGTTCTACTCTGCTGTGATGGTTTCTTCTGCTGCAAATAGTTTGCTGGGCCTCAAAAATTGCTCAAAATGCAAGGAAGCCAGATTTTGAATGTTCAGTAACTTGTATTCTATCAGCAATTTTAATAGAATTAGCCATTTTAATGTAAAATTCAACCAGCACATTTGTAACCATTGTCTGAAAAAACTATACTTTTACATGCTTATCGTGATATTGTATGAGTGAATCAAGTTATACATAATGTGACTTTATGCTCCTGAGATGACCAAGAGATTTGAAATGCTGAGAAGCATTATGCCCAGTTCAATTTCACCACCAAATTCCAAGGTGACGTTCTAAGCTGACATCCATTAAAGTGTCCTGTTGCTGCTATAACAGATTACTGCAAATTTAGAGGCTTAAAACAACACAAATTCATTATCCTGGCATTGCAGAGGTCAGAATTATGAAATGGGTTTCTCAGGGCTAAAACCAAGGTATCGCCAAGGCTGCATTCCTTCTGGAAGTCCTGGGGGAGAGTCTGTTGCTTTACCTTTTCCAGCTTCTGGAGGCCCCCCACATTCCTTGGCTTGTGTTCCCTTCTTCCAAAGTGCATCACTCCAACCTCTGCTTCTTATCCTATGGTCTTTCCTCAGATGTTTTTTTCAAAATTTCTGAGTATGTCGCACCCACGTAAGGGCAGTCCTTGAAGCCTGAGGCTTCTACAAACTTTTAAGAACAACATCCTGGTTGATGGTGGTAACTGGTTAGTGCAGAAGCAATTGATGCTTTTGAACTGGTTTTATTTGTTTACTGGCTCTATAAATAGTGGCGTTCAAAAAAAAAAAAAAAAAAAAGTCCCTGCTGACAGCTTGCTTTCTGTTGACTTGGCTCTTCCTCTGAAAACAGCTCGCTCAATCTGATGACCGCAGATGACTTCTGAAGTCCGATGATTTGGCAAAGGAAAAAATTTGAAATGGTTTGGTTTCTGGTTTTCTCAACGCTTTGACAGAGTTAGTGTGCAGTAAGCAGGTTAATGACGCCTGATGGATCCTATCCAAATGTAATTCACAGTGAACTTTTTTTTTTTCCCTAACATGAGCAGGCACCCCTGGGGCCTCCAGCATGGCAGGTGAGCATTCTGCCGCTGAGCCACCATCACACGGCACTCACTATGGACTTTCGTCCCTGATGTATATTTGTAATGCCTAGAGTGCTGTTGGTGATCCAGGCTCTTGAGTGTCGGGGCAGTAGGAAGGTCTGAATCAGAGCCTGTACTTTTCACTGGACACTCTAATTCCTGGCCGCCCACTAAGTGTGGGATTTCAGGCAAATTACTTAGTTCCCTGTGCCTGCATGCCTTCTTCCATAAAATAAGGGGAATAATCCCGCCTTCATCAGGAAATTGTGTGAAAACTATTTGCTCATGACTGGCAAATAGAAAGCTCTTACATAATCTTAAGGATTATTATTATATTTAATTTTATGAAAATTATTCTGAAAAGGTAAGGTAGATAGAATTTTCCATTGGACACTGAAAAATACTTTAATTGCAAATGTGATTTTTTAAAAGAATCATATTTTAACGTATCTGGAAATATGAAGAGGATTTCGAGGACAGATACTAGCACACTGATGTTCACAGCGGTGTTATTCACACTCACCCAAGTTGGAAGCAACCCAAGTGCCATCAAACCAGTGATATTAGTATAAACAAAGTGTGGGCTACACACACAATGGAATCTCATCACCGTGAAAAGGAATGAAACCTGAGAATGTGACAATGTGGATGAAGCTGGAAGACGTCTAGTGGAGTGGTCCAGTGCTCCATTCTTGATTAAGTGTCAGAGGCAGCAGTTTTGCACCAGACCCTGTACTAGGAGATGAGATTACCAGCAGGGTGGGGACGCCAGGCCTCGGGTGTGGCAGATGACCCCACAGGGCAGGAGCCCGTGACTACCCTTCCCCAAGAAAACGACCATATGCGTAAGAAAGAAAATGAGGAGAATGCAGAAGGGGAAAATGTTCTAAACAATCACTCTGGGAGGGAGAGAAGAGTAAGGAATGGAGGGCATGCCTGGCCCATGAGGGTTAGGACATCTCAACTGAACCAACTCCATGTGGAATTGATGATGAGGCAAAACCAGAACAGGAAGAAATACACTGTGGCTGAAAGGAGACTGTGTGATAGCGCTTGCCACTGAGGTATGAATTAATTAATAACACAACCATTTATTTCGTGTCTGGTATGTACCAAGTGCCATAAGTCTTGAGAGCCACTCATGGGTCAAAGCGATTATTCATTTTGAAAGCACAGTGCCTAAGGAAGAGACAAAAGTCATGGCGAACTGCAACTCCAGGCATGCAGCCTACGGAATCCATGGCTTTCTAAATGCAGGTGTTTCAAATATAAATTTCAGCTGCAGGGAGAGATTATAGACCCCAAGTGGACGTTCAGCGTGAATTAGTAAGAAAGTTTATGGAGGGCGAATTTTAGCCTTTCTTTTGATTTCTCCTCCCTTTGCCCCTTTCCTGGTCTAGCACGCCAGCTGGACCTCAAAGCAAAGACTCAAACTGATTTCTGAAGGGCCGGTGGACTGACTGCAGCTCAGCCTTTAGTCCCGCAAGTATTCTCAGCGGGATGCTGTGGTCACTTGCAGCCGTTCTGCTCCACGGCGCTCGGGAGCTGCACCAACTCTTAAAGAGAACCAGGAGGCCACTGGTTTTGAACTGTTTGAAGATCCCGAAGAAGTCATGTCTCATGCAGTGGCACCTCCTAACTTTGAGAGGGGAAAAAGAATTGAACATGAAATATTTGGGAGTGATATTTTCATTTCCTTTGCTGATTTTGGGGCTTTTCAGTTTTTAGAGAGGAGCAGGCAGAACGAAGTGCCATTCCAAAGAATCTTTTTCACGTTTTGTTTTCTCAAGTGCCTAAATGTTTCACTATTTGAGGCTACAGTTTAAGTATTTGATTCCTTGCATTGGGCTTCCCTTGAATAAATAGGGATGAACGGGTCTTGAAATTAGACCATGTTTCTTTGTTTTAATTAAACATTCCAGCACCTGAATTAATTAAGGTTTATTTTGCCTTTTCTTTCTTCATTTGACAGTATCTAGGATGAATTGTTGCATTTATAACAGGTTGCTATTGCTTTTTGTATACAGACCATGTGTGCTTATTTCTCAGGAGGACACTCTCTCTTGCAGCCCTCCTGTGTCACAGGCCAAAGGCTGGTATGACACCAAGGAAGGGAGGGTTGTGTTTAATTGTCTTAGAAGCCCCAGTGCAATATATATATATATAACATATATATAAATTATATAAACTATATAATGACAGAGATGCAATTTATTGTCTTCTTACATATCCCAACCGTTTCTTTCCTTCTCCCAATCTCTCCAACCTCCCTGTTTTTCTGTCTTCTATCAAAAAGCCTAAAGCTTTTGTGATTAACTTTTGACAGGTCTCCTTAGCTTGGAAGGCTGGAATTACTGCTGCCTTTATGCCCTCTCTTTCTTCCTGTTTTAGGGTTTTGGTTGACTTCTTTCTTCTTATTGGTAAACTGCCTCAAATTCTTTAGGGCAAAAATAACCAATAAAATTGGCTTAAAAGTGAATAATTGGTGAATTGGCAGGTTGAGTTGTGATGGCATTATTCCAAATAATTAGCTCAATTGCTTTTCAAACTGAGTTTAGAGGTCGTATCTTTTATAAAGTTACGGCCTAACAAGTATAAGTGATGGGAATCAGTTAGCAAAGGAGATGGTGAAAAATCCTGCCCTGAAAAGGAGGCAGCCGGTCACAGCTGATTTGGTAACTTTGTTTCCGAAGAGAAGAGTGCCCTGCGCTAAGACTTATGGCTGTTTACGTGCAGAGCGAACCATCCGCCCAACAAGAGACGTGTCATCTGACCACCCTCGGGGACGGCCGTGGGGGGGGGGGGGGGTGACCATGGGAGCGCCTCACCTCTCGCAGCGCGCCCACTGCGGGGCTGCAGCTTCACCCAAGGTTGCCACTCAGCCCACTCCAGCCGGGCCCCGAGTGTGTCTCCCAATTCCCTTACCGTTTCGTATGATTGTTTAAAAAGTCAAGCACATTTCTTGGCTTCAGATATATACTTTTTTCCATTCCCTGTTCCCCTCTAGGAAACCAATTACCAGTTTAATATTAACTAAAAGAACAACGTCCTTACTGCCCCTGACCAGTGTCCTTTCTTGGACTAAATTCCTTCTCTGAACTGCAGCCGTGGGGAGGTGAGGAAGCAGACAGGGTTTGCAGCTGCCTCTGGGACTTCGGGGTGTGTTAGCTGGAGAGCACTGGCCCCCCAGTGTGGAGCAGGCACGTCACGTCAGAACTCGGGTGCGCCGCTGAGAATTAATGGAAATTTTTAGTGGGTTTGAAATATATTTTTAAAGAATATATTTTCCTCCTCTTCCTAATTTCAGTCGGGAATACTTTAGTCTGTGCAGACATTTGCGAAAAATCCTGGGAGAAGATACAAAAATGCTTAATAATTAATCTTGCTCACCAACATCATTTACATAAAACGTATTGCTGCCTCCAACTGTCTTTTTAGTCATCCAGCAATTATTTCCGATCATATTATTTTGAGCTCGTCTAGGACTGTCATCCTTCTTGTCCTGCTCTAAGGGAGGAAGGAATTCAGAGAGCACATTTGTGTGGGCTTACGATTAGTTGGGGTGCCCCAGGAATTGAATCTCAGATTCGAGTTAAAGCACCCTACTGATTCCTGCAGTATAAATTGTCCTTTCTAAAGCAAAATAAATTCTCTTTCCCAATGTGGGGAAATAGGCTTCAAGAAAAAGACTGTGCATTTCCCCAGAAGCAAGGACGTTTGTAACTATAGCTCCCAGTTGGAACGTGTCCCTGGTAGTCTTCCTGTCTGCAGAGTGGGGCTGGATAAAGACAAAACGAGAAGACGCAATGCTCTGTGGTCCCATGACCCGAAAACCCAGTGTGGGCGTGTGCAATATGATTATTGACATGTTTCATAAATTTGAGTAAATCACTTCCTTGTCCACTAAGCCTTGATCAGTTCTGTTTTTATATTCTGATATGTCTGTCATTTCAGTAATACCACATAAGGCTGCATTTTCTCATCAAGTGTCATTTCCTGGTCTCAGAATAAAGCTTCAGCCTCAGTCCCTTGGGGAAGGATGATAATAATAGGAACCTATCTTTGTATTATGTTTTCCATTTATGGAAGAAGGAACAGAATTTTCATCATGATTCTTTTTTTTTTTTACATGGGCAGGCACTGGGAATCGAACCCAGGTCCTCTGGCATGGCAGGCAAGCATCCTTGCCTGCTGAGCCACTGTGGCCCACCCTTCATCATGATTCTTAACAATCGCTTAAAACACACACATATTTTGAATTCCTAAATCATCAGGAATTAATGGATTTAAAAAAATCCATTAGTGAACGAATAACTTATTTTCAGGCACTTATATATTTTCCTTCAAAATAGGTGTTTCAGTGAATTGTGAGCAAAATAAAAAGGGAAAATCTGTCTACCTTATTTTCACCATCCAGATTAAGGAGAACAATTGTTTTTTTGTTTGTTTTTGTTTTGCATCTCACTGAAGTATTAAAATGCATCCTTCACATCTTCTTTCAAAATGTCTTCCATCAGGAAGTTGAGAGCAAGAATTTTAGGTCACATTCAAGTCAAATTGACCTTAATCCCCAATATTTTTTTCTAAAGTTAAGGAAAGGTCTAAACTAAAGGCTATACAGAACTCATTTTAAAAATGAGAACAGCAGATGTTTGCTCCCCCTAGGAGGGTGTTGAATTAAAGAAAATGATGGGCTTTCAAGCTCTGAATTCATAACATGAAATGACAAATTATCACCATTTTGCAGATGTTCAAAAGACAGCAGTGAGAGGTTAACCAGCGTACCCGACAGAGCAAGTTAGAAGGTCATAGCCAGAAGCCTCTGCAAAGCGGCTCAGGTTTTTGCTTTCCTTCCCAGAAATGTTCTAGTAGTAGTAGTTTTGCTTTTCAATGTGTTGAGACTTCACCATTTACGGAGTTCAAATACTCAGTGATTGAGGCAAAGAGATTTTAAGAAAAGGGAATTTATTCAGATGTAATTTTTCCTGACTATTCAGTTCAAATTAAAGACTTCTTTTTAAGCACAGGAAACTGGGTGCTTCTGCTAGGACATTGCCTCACTCTTCTGAGCGTGTTTGCTTCCCTTTCCAGCAGGCATGAGGCCAAGGAATGAATCTTGCCAAATAATGGCTGAAAAAAAATCTCCATTTCCCAACATATGAAGAATTTGAACTCTTGAGCTTCCTCCATTGGGCATTGCCCTCAGTGAAGATATTTCCTCTTTCGGTGCTGAAACTCCAGTTTAGCTCATGGAGGCATCTCAGCTGAACTTCACAGAGCCCAGTAAAATTCAGTAAAATGCACCTATCGGGAAGTTCGTGTGCCCTGGAGGAGACCCGCCTCTCGGACCATGTGGAATGCCGATTCCCACTCGGTAGCAGCTCAGGGTATAAGCTCGGTCCCAAGGAAGGTTTACATTGCATTCTTCTTCATTCTAAGGCCTTCTTCCATCTCATTTAAGATACACAGCTCCCCTTATCATTGCAGCCAGAACATCCCAGGGCCTTGCATGCATGCCTCGAGCCCATTGCTGTGCCCAGAGGCATGGAATGCACCGATTGGCTTTAGATAGTGGAGAGAACCCATGGGGGCAGCACGGTGGAGACTCCAGATTCTGCCTGGAAAGAAGGATGGAATAGTCTTGATGAGGCATCCCATGCATGTCTCCTGGCCCTGACTGCTAGGTTTGCTAAAACTTGGAGGCCCACCAGCTGAGAAAACCCCACCCAAAGATGATAATCAGTCCCATGAAAATGAGGGATCTCATTGTTGCAAGGCTAGTGAAAGCAATGCTTCTCAGTAGGTTTTCAAGCTACTGGTTAAAAAATAAAAAGGTAAAAACAAAATTTAGTTTTTCCCATTACTTAAACATGGGGAAAATAGGTTCTTACAAATGAAATGTGCATGTTATAAATATAATAAGCTCGATGAAGCTAGGAGAATAATAACACCAATAGAAACATTTTACCAAGTTATTTAATAAAAACATTATCGAGTCCTGCTTGGCCACAATCCTCGGTGGAGACTTTGCAAGGGCAAGAAGGCACTGAACTGAGGAGAGCGAGTCCTCACTGATGATAAAGCAGGCCCTGCTGCCGTGCAAACCCTCCGTACTCTTGGGCCAGTTGAATTTTCCAATTGTACTACTCTCCAATGAGAACCTTCACCAGAGTCAGACTCTTCTGATATTTCCTTACCAGAGTCAGACTCTTCTGAAATTTCCTTGAAAACATCTTGATTTCCACCTCTGCTTAGTCTCCCCTTCTCCATCCCCACAGCGCTCCCCTTTCTCAAACCTGCACAGGCTCAAAAGCCTTTCCCTGGATCAAATCCCACTCCCTCCAGAGCTGGCATGCCCTGCCTTGACTCTCCACTCCTGCGTCCTCCCCCATGCAGGCACCGCTGGGAGCACGTTTCCCTACCATGCCTGTCTGCTCGCCCAGGCTCACAAACTCCTGCTTGATCTATGGGACCCAGACTCGGCTTGCCCAGACACCTCCACCTCACGTCCCTAGGGTTCCTCAGAGTCAGCATTTCCCACACTGATCTTACTCTATTGCATGGCCTCAATCTGTCTTTTGCTGAATGTCTGCTCTTGGCTATTGGAGTCTTGGAATCCCTGTGTAAAAACACCTGAATTACACTCACCGCGATCCTTTCTCTCATCTCCCTGCATTCACCATGGCTCAGAAGCTCCTCCTTATCCACATCCCTTCACTACTGCCGTAGCACTGACAGCTTTGCTGACTTTGCGTTCAAGTTCAAAAAGTAAAGCGTACACATTTAAAAATGCTAAGAATATATATAAACATATTTAAAAAAATAATCATGCCGCCAGCCTGCCATGCGAGAGACCGGGTTCGATTCCCAGTGCCTGCCCATGCAAAAATAATAATAATAAATAATAATCATGAACTCAAATGTCACAACCAATATAAAATCTCCATCAACATTTTAACTTACTTGGAGCCTACTGTAGAAATAGTTTTAGATGCTATTGCTCTTTTTTTTTTCTTCACCTCTATAAGCATTTTCCCATGTTATTGAAATTTCCTCATGTGACTTTTGTAATGGTCCCATAATATTCTATCGTAAGTTGTTGATTTCTCCATTTCTAGACCTTTAATTTTTTGCTATTGCAAAATGGTACTCAGGAAACAATTGTATACTTGAATATTTGCCCGTATCTTGAATCTTTTTTTGGCCAGATTCCTAGAAGTAGAGCTAATAGATCAAAGTGAATAGAAACTAAGACAGCAGGCTGGGACCTGCACGGGGCACACAGCCACCTGACTTTCCTATGGCCCGATTATTTTGAATCTTACCCGCCTCTTGATGAGCACTGTCCCCTCTAGACAGTCAATGGGATGGACGCTTCCATGACACTAGATGTAGCTAGTGCAACCACAGGTCAGGTGAGGCAGCTTCTTGTCTCTTGGTTGGGGGCCGTTGGGCCACCCATTCATTTCCGTTTCAAGTTGATCTTCAGTAATTTCATTCCACAAGGTTCATTTTGTTTCTGAACTTCTGAAGTATCTTGCCATAAGCACCTGCTCATTTGTGGCACGTCTCTCATCTGCATTTTGTTCTAAGAGCTATTTGGAGTACACATGTGTCATAGCATCGATGCCTATTTTTGTTTGTTTATTGATGGGGGTGAGGTGGTTGGTGACTAAAGCTCATACGATGAAGTAATCGTGAAATATAAATAAGAATTTAAAAATGCACAGCAGAGGAACTATAAATAGGAAAGGAAAACCAACGCAAAGGGGAAAAAAGGACGCAAATGTGCTATATGGCATCCCATTAGAGAGTCAGTATATTTGGCCTCTGGTAAGTTAGGCCTTTAATTTCCTGCCAGTGCCAAAAAGTAGACACAGGCAGCTATCTACTGTATAGTCTTAGATAGAGGACCAAATGCCCCTTATTTCAAGTAAAACAAAGTCTATTCTCTAGCCTTTAACACAAAAATAAATTTTCACGTGAAACTTCATTTACGGCCCACTGAGCAAGAAAGGATGTTCCCCAAAGCATCCCGTTTAAATGCGATACTCAATTGCTCCTTCTCACTGTCCCTTGATGAAAGCTAAGCGCATAAAAAACCCAAATACAACCTGTGGACAGGTGTGTGGATGGAGGAAAAGGGTCTGTGCCCAGGTGTGTCGCTCGCTGATGACCGGGCAAAACGTGGCTTAGCACCCGGCCCGCCTCGCACGGGGTTTGCGCCTCTCAAACCTCAGAGTCTGTTTTCCATTCTCTGCCGCAGGCAAACGACAAACCGTTCTTTGGGTTTCAGCTGGCATAGTACTAGAGGCATTTCAGAGATTATTCAGGGCGAGGAAAACATACCAACTGGCGTGTGCATTAGTGGAATCGCTGAGGCCCTCACTTGGGCTGGGGAGCCTGCCGCTGCCCAGGGTGTGTCGAGGCGGCAAAACGTTTCGGGTGTGAACTTCAGGCACCCAAGGGCGCTGTCCTGAGTTCGTTCAGGATTTTATTTACTGCCCTTCTGGTTTCTTCATCATACATCACTGTTACTTTGTCTTCCTTATCGCTCTCGTTGCTAGCGGAGATTTACTTTGCCGTCTACGGGTGTGGCAGTGTATATGGGTAGCAATAGTTTTTTAACCTATGAACTAATCTTTAAGACAAGCATGCAAGATGTTTTGCAGTTCAAATGGGAAGCAGATATTACAAGATCGCTAAAGCAGATGCATTTATAACCCCACCGCTCTGCATTTCCTGTTCCTGCAGGCATCTGCCCTCTTCTATGTGTCCTGTGAATTTGTGCCATTTCAACAATTTATGGCACAACAGGCTCATGCCATGGCAACCACGGCCTGACTCAGTTATGAAATCTCACCTGTTGCAGGTAGGAGCTTTCAATTTAAGGTGTGTAAGCACAGCGCTCTTCTCCCACGGCTGACTCCGGCGTAAACAGCTCCCAGTGTCAGAGTCCCAGCCCGCAGAGGTTTCTTGATGGGCAGCAGGTGAATCGAATGGGATTCACTGAACGTTAAACACTGTTGCGTATTATGTTTAAAACTAAGTTTATTTGCCTTCAGTCTCCTAGTTCCTTCTTATTTTCAGAAACTCAGGGCCAATATGTGTTCATGTGCGCACATGGAAAACGTGGCTGGGAAGAGAAGCATCAGCGAGACATTTGGCCACGCCAAGCCGACCCCGTCTAGCTGCCCTGCAGAAGGCGGGCGGGGCCCTCATATCTCCTTCCAGGGCCACAGACTTACCCTGCTTGCAGCTCAGCAGCAGGTCCCCATCGTGAATTGCTCTAGTCTGGTTGTGTTGCCCTGGGAAGCCCCAAATTCTTTACACACACATCCACACACTCACACACAGAACCGTCGAAATGAGACCACAAAGGCAAGTGCTGGGCTGCACATACACAGAGCATTTCCTCTCAGTTTCTTGTCCCCAGCCACGGCTTTTCCCCAGTTGAGTTGCCCTCTGCAACCCCAAAGGATGCGGGTCCCCCAGCGGGAGGCAGCTTGCATGGCAGGGAGGTGTCCGAGGGCTGAGTCGCATTTCCCTGCCTTTGAGGTGCTCTTGGGAGAAAGCAGCACAATGAAAGGTTATGCAACATTGAAAGACCTTACAAGAGACGTTTTTTTCTCCCTGACCCCACACAAGGATGCAGGTACTGCAGAGAAATGGAGACCGTTGTGAGTTCAGCTGGCTGGAAGGTTGCATTTGCTCTAAGAGAGTCTTGCTCCTCAAGGGGTGCAGTTCATGCCTTGGTCTGCTCAGAGCTCTCTGCTGCAGATGCAAGCCCATCCCAGTGAAATGGAGCCCCCGTTTTCCTGGGGGTTAGCTCTGATTTGCCTGGGGTGGAGAGCTTGCCTAGTGTCAGACGTGGAGTGTTCTCTTAGTGGGCAGGACCCCTGAAGGGTTAGAAGGAAACACCAAGGCCTTGAAATTATTAACCAAGCCTCTCGCCTTATCACTTCTGTGTTATCGTCAGGAATGAGCTGTGCTTGTTTTTCATGGAGAATTCGATAAATTAGAGGTTCTGGCAGCTTAATGCTTTGAGCTGAATACTTTATTTCAAATTAGGACCGTGATTTTCACTTGCAAGGTTTAAAGAGTTTTTGGACCGGCATGTTCGCCAGTCGTGTACATTGATTCACCGGAATTGTTTTAAGTCCCTGGGAAAGCAGTGCTTGTCAGTTCCAGCACTTGAGGTGCTTCTTAGAAAATTAAAGCAGTAGGTGTTTCTGAATGCAGCTTAATGCATTAAAGGAAGCTTAACCAAGTTTGTCAGTGTGACTGATTACCTAAGGAAGTTTCGTCTGCTTGATTTGCAGGAGCATTAACCAAGACCCTTTGAACATTTCACTAAAAGGTCTCATAAGAAGAAGAATAAAAAGAGTTGTAAATTGATCTCAAAAACACAAGGGGAAGTTAGAGTTCTTATTTTAATAAATTGGCTATTTGGTCACAAATGGTCTGTACTAACCACAAAAGGACCCCTTCCTGGGCATCAAAAAGCTCGTTGGCAGGAACTTGTCACCGTGTGCTGAGCTTTGTCCCCTTTGCTGGCTGGAAAGTAAAGGAGACTGATCTCAGCTGGGTGCCGGGGCGGGGGTGGTGTTTCTAACTGAGCCTTCGGTGGCGTGCGGCACTGCTTCCGGAGGGCCCAGGGCTGTGCGATCCTGGCAGGGATGTCGCGGGGATGTGGCAGGGCCAGTCACAGGCTAGACGCAAGTTTCGAGTTATTTCCCTTGGTCTGGGCTGTGCCATAGAATGACCCAGGGAGCTTAAGAACTCAGATTTCCAAACCCTTCTTTCAGTTGTTTAAACCCACGAGGAGTAAGCGTCTGGAATTCTCTCCCGGTGCGTGTGTTCAGCATCACAGGTGTGGGAAGCGGCTCCTCCCGAGCCCGGATCTGGGGCGGCCGCTGGGATGGCAGCAGTGGCTGTCACCCTGTGTGCACCCTTCACAAGGCTGAGTCCTTGGCACCGAGGGGACATTTGGTGAAGCCTAAAGTCGCTGAAAATTCTACAAAGAGCGTAGTGTGACACCACTGGATTTGTACTCACTTTGAACTGTCAGTTGGCATGACATCAATGGCAACACTGAGCTTGGAGAAGACATGACAGCAGAAAGAGGATGGCATTCTGAGGCTCTCTTAAGGCAGAAATGTCCCCCCGGCTGAGGGCACTGCGCCATGGGGCTTGTTTGAAATTCCAGATGCTTCTGTTGTCCTTTGAAAGTCTCATGTGCTTTCCTGGGTCATCACTCAGGCAATTCCTTCCTCACGTACTTTCCCCTCGAGCCCAGGAGACGCCCGCCTGGATTTCTGAGAGGCTCTGGGAGACAATCCACCCCTTGCCGTGGAGCCGGGCTCAGATCTGGTGGTGTTCCTCTCTCGCAGGGACGCTGCTGGTGTGGACGCACTGGGGGACTGGGTGTGGCCGCCTCCGAGATCCTTACATGGACAGCGGGGCCTGGGGCGAGCTGGTGTCTTGTGCTAAGCACTAGGATGCCTCTGTGAACAACATGGACGTCACCTCTGAGTCCCCTTGAAGCCCCCGCACAGGCACCCCCCACTTTAGCACCCCTGCCTCCCGCCCACGATGCGGATCCGGGCGGGTCTCAGTTCACCTCGTGGGACACTCCTTCCCAGCCTCCCTCGCTGACTTGCCATGTGTCGGGTGCTTCAGCCAGGGCCCTCTCCTCTTCCTCATTTATGGTTCCTCCTACTGGAAACACGCTCTTCTCAGCTGTCGCTGATGACTCAGGGTTCCTGGAAGATGCCTGCTCTTTTACTTTCTCCTTTTTCTCCTCAAAAATCTCAGCTTTCCTTCAAGGCCCACATCAAGGGCTACCCCTCCCCAAACCTTTCCTGGTCCTTCAAGGACATGCCATTACCCCTTACAATCTCTGCTCCCGGTGTCCCTCTCTTACATGTCAGTTCTCTGAAGCTTGGCACCGCTCCCCTTGGATGGTGAGCTCCTGGAGGCCAGCAGTCCCTCTGGTTTACCTTTGTCACCTCCCCAAAGCCCAGTCCATGCTGACACATGGCAGCTGCCCAAAAGGCATTTGGGGAACGTATTTGAATGGGAGACCAGGAGAAGCAGAACCTCCCACGGCTACCAAAGTGGATGCAGAAAGAAGCAGAGACAAATTACACCCATACGCGCCATCCGTGGTCTGCCTTGGCCTTCCTGCTGAGCACGCACCATCTAGCTTCACCTCACTGAACACAAGCTCTCGCGCCATCTAGTTCCTGCACCTGCCTGTCTGCATCTATACAAACCCCACCGTCTCATCCTGTGTGCCCAGCCACCCCATGTACCTGGAGAAATCTGGGTCTGCCCCCTCCGCTCTTGCTGGCTGTCACTTCCTCTTCTCTGAGAGGACGTGCCCATTCCCACAGTCCCAGGCGTCCTCCTTGCCCTGACCTTCTCTTTCTTCTTGACTCACAGTGGCGAATGTAGCACCCAGAGTACATGAAGTCCTCTACCCACCTCCACTGCCTGCATCCCAGCATCCCATTCCCGAGTCCCCACTGAGCTCAGCCGCCCTGTGGTGGGGCCTATGGCCCAGCTCATCTGCCACTGCCTGTCCCTCTCCTCAAACCCTCAGCTTGTGTGGCCTCCTTGACCGTCACCCCCAGTGTGGTCTGCCTTGTTTGCACACTCACCCCTTCAAGCACAGTGCAGGGAGCTCACACTTCTGGAGAAACCCTCTGTGGAGCACATGGAGGACATAAGTGAACATTCCAGGTGGAAAGTTCTCAAAAGTCCCAGCAGAATTGAACCCCCAGCAGCCCCAGCACCCAGCAGCACCCTTTGGGGGCTGTTTCTCCTCTTCCTATCAAACTCCTACTTCCTGGGACCACTTTCCAGGTAAACCGTGCACACCCAAGTCCATGCCTCAGGCCAATGCAATCTCTTCTGTCTTTGTGGCTCGTGTCTCTGTTGGGGCAATTCAACTTCAATCCTGACCAGGGTACTCCCAGCCCCGCCTCCCTCCTGAGGTCCCCCTTGCTCATTCATTCCACTCATCCAGCAGGCGACATTGAATGTCTGCCATGTGTGCAGAGCTCATACTGCATCCCAGGAGGACAAGCAGAAGGGAGTCACAGAGGCCATCTCCGAACACAGGAAAGGCCCTACGATGTGTACGGACTCGCCATGGCTTGCTGGGCATCTCCACCGGTGCTGCGTGGCAGACCAGTCTCAGTAGGCTGGATATCCCGTCATCTTCAGTACCAAAGCGCACCCCTTCCCTGGCGTGACTTTTCCCTCTTCACGGCATCAGCATCCTCCAGGCTTTAGCCCTAGCCTCACCTCAGGCTCCTGCTTCTCTGGAGAACCTTGTTGCTAAGTTAGAGTCTCTCAGTGTGGTCTGCAAATCCTTAGGTCCCTGGCAGTCTTAGGGTTAGGACAGGCAGCCAAACGTTCTGGGTCGCTGTCGTTTTCCACCTTGAAATGCAAGCCTGATGACAGTGCTCAGAAATACACTTACACTCTGCATAACTGTGGCATTCCCACAGTTACAGAAGTTCTTCAAGAATTGTACTCACTGGGTTTTCTTTGCTGAAATTCTGTCAAACAAGGTGAAATTAATTTGCTTTTCATCATTTGTATGATACTTCCTATTGCTGAGTCAATGTAATAGTTCACTGATACTGCTTTTTTATATATATCATTAATTTACAAACATGATTCTTTGAAAAGCACTGCAGTTCAAAATAATGTCCTGAATGGAAAGAGAGAATATGACTCCAGTGTAAATATGCATTAGTATAAGGGACGGTTTGGGATAAGCAGCTAAAATTAGAAAAGTTTTGAGAGGTAGTACAACAACGAATTTCAGAAACTTGAGTATTCTTGATGATCTGTGAATTTCAAGTCCTTACTACATTTCTTTAGGAGAGTTTATCAGGTAGAGCTGTGACATTAAGTCTTTCACATAATTTTCATCCAAGCACTGAGACCCTTCATATAAAGTGTTTCTAGAACAAACATAAAACAATGCTTTCCACTATGCAATTAATTATTTTTTTCACTCAAAGAAGAGAAGCTACCAAAACTACAGGCATCATCCAAAGTCGCACTCCACGTTCAGTATTGTGAAGAAATTTAGAATAGCAGCCTCCAAGTTAATGACAAAGAGTCTGTACAGAGAAGAAGCAAAATGAGCCACTGGAAGAAGTTTCTCTCAAACGACTTTGCTGGGTGCCCACAAAATCAGTGGCATGGAATCCAGCAAAGCAATATTGTGGTGGCGGGCGGGTTGTGTGTGAATGAAATCATGACCGTAGAGAGAATAAGTCAGCTCGAGCACATGCTACAGATGAGCAAAAAACACAGCACAATGCTCTCTTTCTTTTGTAACTGCATTCCCGTGCTTCAGGAAAAGAGGATTTTGAGTCTAACCGATGCACCATGAGCTACGAGGGAGCCTAGAAAGAGTGTCTGATGTCAGTTGTTAATGAAAGAGCAGCCGTAGTGCCGGGAGGATGGCTGACGCCATGGGAACAGCGGGCATCTGCAAGTCCAGCCATTGCTGAGCGTGTTTCCTGGAGGACAGCTGGGGCTCCGCGAGGTGCTTCCTGATGCTGGGGTTCCGACTGTAAGGGAGATAAGAGAGATGTGGATAAAGTCTAACGCACCAGCAGCGCGTCTCTTCAGCTTCCCTGTGAAGCGATGGCATCAGTGCACGCTGTGTCCAACATAAGCTGGGAGGAGACAAAAAAAAGATTTCCCATGACCCAGATAATGCCAGAAAAGACCATTTCTAGGATTTCAAGGGATTGATCTCAGTAATGCATTCGGTACCTTGAATGACTTAACGTGGGAAGGCTGAGACGGCGTGGTTTTCCACGCTGAGGTTCTGGCCCGAGGGCTTCTCCATGGGCCCAGTGTGCTGCACCCGCCATGCCTTCAGGGAGGAGATGGTTTTCTCTCTCATCAAAACGGGGGGTTGCTCCAGCTCCCTGGGCTGAGCTGCAGGGCCCGTGAGGTGGGTCGGGGGTACAACGGGCGTTTATTTGGTTGGAGGCTGGGAGAAAGTCCAAATCGAGGCATCGTCAAGAAGACCCTGGCGCTCTGGCTGGCGGCCAACGTCTTGTCCTGGGCTCGTCACGTGGCCGGGCACGTGGCGGTGTCCCCTGCCAGCCCCTCCTCCTCTGGGTTCTGTTGATGTGCAGCTTCTGGCTTCCTGTGACTTTCTGTCTGTCTGTCTATCTGAATTCCATTCTCTTATAAAGGACCCCAGTGTCAGGGTGAAGACCCACCCTGATCGAGGTGGGCCACCCCTTCACTGGAGGGACCCCTTCGAAGGGTCTTATTTTCAAGGGATGCACACCCAGGGCAATGGATTAGATTTAAGGACATATTTTTCTGGGGTCCTTACAGCTTCAACCCACCACAGATAGGTTTCCAGGTATTTTTTTTTAAATGCACTTTTATTGAGATATATTCACACATCATACAAACCATCCAGGGTACACAATCACTGGCTCACAATATCATCACGTAGTTGTGCATCAACCCCATGGTCAATTTTAGAATATTTTCATTGCCCCAGAAGAGAAATAAAAATAAAAAAGAAAAGCCAAATCTTCCCATACCATTATCTCCCCATATTATTGACCCAAAGTATTATCACATTATTAATGAAAGGGTATTAAAATATTACTGCTAATTTTAGTCTGTGGTTTGCAGTAAGTCCATTTTCCCCATATACCAGTCTGTTAGTAATTCCCTGTACTAGTGTCACACATTTGTTCTAGCTCATGAAAGAACATTTTTATATTTGGGCAGTTAATCACAGACATTGTCCACTACAAGATTCACTGTTATACATTCCCATGGTTTTTGTTGTTATTGTTTTTTAACTTTTTTATTATATAGTATAACATACATTCAAAGCAAAGAAAGAAAAAAGCAATAGTTTTCAGAGCACTCTACAACAAGTAGTTACAGGACAGATTCTAGAGTTTGTCATGGGCTAAAATGCCATCCTCTCAAATTTTTCCCTCTAGCTGCTCCAGAATATAGGAGGCTAGAGGGTTTAAATATTTTTTTATCATCACAGTCGACTTTTTTTCCTTCTTTTTTTTGTGTGAAAAATAACATATATACAAAGAAGCAATAAATTTCAAAGCCTAGCACAACATTTAGTTGTAGCACAGATTTCAGAGTTTGGTATGAGTTACAATTTCACAATTTTAGGTTTTGACTTCTAGCTGCTCTAAGGTACTGGAGACTAAAAGAAATATCAATTAGTGATTCAGCAATCATATTCATTTGTTAAACCCGACCTTCTCTGAATAACTCCACCATCACCTTTGATCTTTCTGTCCTTCTCTTTAGGGGTATTTGGGCTATGGCCATTCTAACTTTTCCATGTTGGAAAGGGCTGTCACCAATATGGGGTAGGGAGATGGAACTATCTGATGTTCTGGCGAGGCTGGGCCCTCTGGGTTCAGACTTATCTGGTCCAGGAACCCATCTGGAGATTGTAGGTTTCTGGAAAGTTACCCTAGTGCATGGAAAATTTGTAGACTCTTATATATTGACTTAGGTGTTCTTTAGGATTTGCAGGAATGGTTCTGGTTGGGGTTTGGCAAGTTATACCACAGACATAATATCAGGTATTTTTTTAAAACCATATCCACCTGCTATAACCAGCTTTTAGATAGATGTTGCGTGAGGAATCCATTTTTCCACTCATCTTCTGAGTTGAAATCCAACTTCAAGCACTTGATTATGATTTGCTCATTGACTTCTCATGAGAGGGTACAGGGAAGGCCTGATTTCCGGGTCCATTTTCAATCTCTAGACCACAAGTACCCAAGGAAGCCACCAGCAACAGCTGTCCTTCCTGAAGGACCCTGCCACAGAGGCAGGACTTTCCATCTCAGTAGAAATGAAGACTCAGAGAAGAAGATCATTTGTGAGACCCAGCCTGGACGCCAGGCCACCCATTACCGCACTGAACGGGGTGTCTTGGGGAAAGGTGCCAGGTCTCACTCCCCGCTACTGTCATGAATCAGTTACTGTGATATATTTTTAAAACGCCATTATTATGATATATTTTTAAAACGCCATGTTTTATTATTCTTGTTTCCAGACCATGTCCAGGATATCTCTACAAAAGCCTTTTGTTTATGTGCTGTTTTAGTTTGCCAAAGCTTCTGAAATGCAATATACCAGAAATAAAAACCAGGGCTGGTTTTTAACAGTGGGAATGTGCTAGTTTACAGGCTTACAGTTCTAAGGTCATGAAAACGTCCAAATCAAGGCCTCAATGAGATGACACCTGCGTGTCTCTGTGTCACGGCCAGCCCCATGGCAGCAGCTCCTTTCTCTTCTGGGTTCTGTAGCTTCTGGTTTCCTCTCTCAGCTTCTGTGTCTTTCTCTTTTCGCTTCTGTGCCTTTCTCTCTGTATGTCTCTCTCTGAATTTCATCTCTTATGCAGGACTCCAGTAAGAGGGTTAAAACCATCTGGGGCATGCCTCCACTGAAATAAGCTAATCAAAAGGTCCAACCCACAATAGGTCTACACCCGCAAGAGTGGATTAGCTTTAAGACCCTGGTCTTCTGGGATGCATACAGCTTTGGACTGCCACGTGAGCTTTCTCATCTTATAATGCACCACTTTCCCATTTCCTCCCTGCTATAATCATAGCAGTCTTGCAAGAACCAGTTCAAATTCTATGTCCTGTGCAATGAAGCCCCCTTCCTCAGCACCCAGAGTGACCTCTTCAGTGTGTTTGTGCCTCAAGGGTCTGCAGGAGCTGACCTTGGACTGACCCTGTTTGGGGGTTCCTATATTTCAAAGTTCTGTTAGGGCTAGAAACGGGCTCTATTAACCTTTGGACATTCACAAAGTCTGGCCCTCTATCCAGCACATAATAAATGCTCAGTTAACCCATGCTAAAACATGCCCAGGTATAAAATGTATATACATGGACTGCTGGTCAGGAAATGGCCAAATGTGCCCTCTTCGAGGGAGGAGAATATGCAAAACCATTCAGACGATTAACTGACATCTGACCAGAGCCAGGCCATGTTTGCTAAGTATGAAACGCTTCAGTTGCCTTTCTCTATTTTGGGGGAGAATAATTAGTGCAAATTTATGTACAACCTGTATAAGTCTTAAAGCAATCTTAGTATCAACATGGCATTTGCATGGTCCAAACCAGCTTTGACCATGTGTCGAAGATAACTAAGTATTTTTAGAGTAGAGATGTAGGTGGAAAGAGGTCTCTAAAATGTCACTAGAAAGTTTTCTTTCATTGGTTCATTTTATCTTACTCGAATCTACCGGCTTACATACTTTCTCTCCCTTTAAACACACACATGCAAACACATAGACACACGCATTCACACAAACACGGTTAAACTGCCTGATAAAATATTTGCTTAATTCAAACTTAAATACCTTACAAATATAAGCAATAGGGATAGTGCCTGTGGTTTTAAGTTACCTAATGAGATGTTGGACATGCTACAGAAAATGGAAAATCACCAAATGGTTTTAATAATGGTTGAGCCCAATATAATAAACTTGGGTTTTTAAAAAAAACATTTAAATTACTGAAAATAAATAAAGCATGTGATTGAAAAAGCTGGAATACCTTGCATCTGCTGCTACCGCCTAAGGAGATACTTTGTACAAGAAGCTGGACCATTAGTCATTAATTACCTAATGTAGTTAAGCTTAGAAAGTTTTAAAATCTCTCTTCCTAGCCATCCCATTTCCCATGGTGACCAGCAGAGGGCACTCGTCTTTCAGATTTTCAATCTGCTCTCTGAAAACTGACTTTAAGATTATCAGAGCTGGATTTCTAATTTGCAAAAGAGTACATAACAGAAGTGAATCAACTTTAATACGATTTTATAGTATATATGTGGCATAACAGACTATTGGGAAATAACTGTTCAAAGAATTCCTGGACACATAGCTTTCTGCTTTCTTTCTGTTTTTATTTTTAGAAAATGAACTCTAAAATATTTCAGTAGTTGGGTCTTAACTATTAAACCTCCTGGATTGCTAATGTTATTTCCAACTGTATGATATATTCTAGTTTGAGTCCATTCTACACCCTTTCATTTTAAAGCACCATTTTTTTTTAAGTCAGCAGTTTCACCCCAGAAGAGTGCATTAACGTTTTCTCCACTACTTATTTGCTTTCCTTTTCACCATGCTTCATGGCTGATAAGCTAACAGAGTCTGCTGAGGAATGAGCACTTTTTTATTTCCATAAATCACTCGACTTCAAAACAGAACACTTATGTGATGGCCCATTCTGGCTTCTCGATGGAGAGTTGTAAACTTGTCATTTGTACTTAGACCCTTTTCAAAACATTGTCATCCTGACCTGTGCTGTTTTTTATTGTTTAACAAGATGACCAGTTACTCTACTTTTCTTTTTCTAACTTAGCAGCATCCTTACTGGCTGCTGATTTTTAAAAAAATGTTTATTTCAATCACGTGCAGTCTTCCTTCAGAGACACGCTAGGCACTTGATCTTATCAGGACTGATTGGAACTCAGGTCCTGGATCAGTAAAGAGTTTCTAGTTTTCAGCAGTGTGCTGAGCTGCTCTAAAGAAAACTGAATGGAGCAACAATACAGCAAGGAGTTAATATGGAAAATGTAGACAAAAACAAGCGTATGTGCAGCTAAGAGGCAGACCTCAGGACGTGCAGGTGAGCTCGCTGTGACCCTGCTTTTCCCAGCCTACTTAGTCCAGGTGAAGAGAATTTCATTTATTTAGTGCACGTGCTGGTTTGAAACTGTTGTGCACCCCTGGAAAGGCCACGGTCTTCGAATCCAACCTTGTGGGTGCAGACTGACTGTGGGCAGGACTCTTTGATTAGGCTGTTTCCATGGGGATGTGGCCCCGCCCATTCAAGGTGGGTCTTCATTGGTTTACTAGAGTCCTTAAAAGAGTTCAAGTCAGAGAGCAGAGAAACGAAACCAGACACAGACGTCTAGAGATGCAAAAGCTGCGGAGAGAGCTGCCTGAACCTGAAAGCTGGGAGAGGAGGACAGCACAGGTTGTCAAGTGCCTTCCCATGTGGTGGAGAAACCCGGACATGAGTAACTTTTCTTGAGAGAAGGCATCCTCTTCTTGGTGTCTTAATTTGGACATTTTCACACGTTCTTAATTTGACCTTGGAGTTGCAATTTTTAGCCTCATAAAATCCCTCTGTGGAAGCCAGTCCATTTCTGGTGTATTGCATTCTGGCATCCTTAGCAAACCTAAACAGTGCATAAAGAGGTCGCTATGTCCCCCTAAAGTGCCAGGCATTGTGCTGAGTGCAAAAAGTAGAGCTCAGAAGAAGGCAACTTCTAGAAGTGAGATACAAAGAGAATGGTACAGATGGCGATACAGGAGTTGGGTGTAGGTCAGCAGATGTGCAAATGGGGCCTGCGGAGCCCTGGGGACTCCCGACATGCTTCAGGAGCTTTGGAAGGTCAAGTTTTCTCACAGTAAACACTGATATTTTGCCTTTTTCACTGTGTTGGCATTTGCCCTGACCATGCCCGGGTTGTGCTGGGGCCTTCTCAGGCGTCGGGTCAGTGATGGGCTTTTCACGGGCGGGCACACACAGCGACGGGACAAACGAGGGCGCGGTCTCACTGGAGACTGGAAAACGTTCATTTTGCTGAGCCTTGACCCCTCCATGTGAAGAGACAGGAAGCACCCACGGAGCATCTCTGCGGCCTCTCATGCTGTGGTGGTTGTCACTAGGAAAACCACTTGTGTGGTTTTTAAAGTGCAAGTTGAACAAGCCACATTTTGTCTTGCACTCCATTTTTACTTGAAAGGATAACTGACAAACTGTCGTCATTCAGACGTGGGTATTTGGCACATAATTTCTTGAGAAAGAATGAAGCGAGTCTGTCACTTCAAAGAAGACAAATGACAGGGCTTGTTGCAAGTGAGAACATTCAAGCTTTCAAGTGCAAATTAGAATTTTGGTGTCTTGTATCAACCACCCTAAGCTTGAACTTCTCAGTGCTTAAAGATTTTCAGATCATATTGGTGGTGGTGATAAAAAAATGTGAACTTTTTTTTTATATTGTATGTACTTAATGAACCAATATGTTCCAAATGATCAATGGATGAAGTTACAAAATCAGAAATGACTGAAAGCTCTAGTGTTAATGGACCTGAGTACAAAAGGTCATTAATTTGGTTTTGGGTTCCACATTGCAGCTAACTTTTAAGAAGCTGCCATATTTCAAGATTTGGCATAGTATCGAAGTGGGGAATATCCACAATTTTCTGAAAGGGCCATTAAAATATTTTTCCCTTTTCCAACTACTTGTTTCAGAGAAGCCAGATTTTCTTCATAATATGTCAATCAAAGCAGCATATCTCACGAGAGTGAGTGCAGAGGCATATTTGCATAAATGCAAATCCACTGTCTTCTATTAAGCCAGACAGTACAGATGCCAAATGTAAAGCAATGCCAGCCTTTCCCCTAAATTACTTTCTGTTTTTTAAACTTGTACTTGTTTTTCATAACGATATGCATAAATGACTATGTAAAATTTCATTATTCTTCGTTTAAATGAATGGATAAATTATTTTTAAAATTTCTCCATGTTAAGTTCTAGTGGGGCTAATATCAATTGACATAACTCACACAGACAAAAGCTCTTTGGAGTCCTCAGTAGTTTTTTTTTTTTTAACATTTTTTATTGTTAAATATAACATTTATACAAAGGAAAGAAAAAAAGCAATGATTTTCAAAGTACGCTTCAATAAGTAGATACAGAACAGATTCTTGAGTTTGTTATGGGTAACCATTCCACTATTCCAGATTTTTCCTTCTAGCTGCTCCAAAACACTGGAGACTAGAGGAAATATTTATTTTTAGTTTTGTGAAAAATAACATATATACAAAAAAAGCAATAAATTTCAAAGCACAGCACCACAATTAGTTGTAGAACAGATTTCTGAGTTTGGTATAGGTTACAATTCCACAATTTTAGGTTTTGACTTCTAGCGGCCCTAAGATGCCTTCCATAATCTTTAAAATTGTAAAAAGGGTCTTGAGACCAAGAAGTCTGGGGGCAGATGGAACACAGCACAGTAAGGGGGTCAAAGGAAGGGGCGGTTAGCCCCAGCAGAAGACACAGGAAAAGCTGTTTGAGGGGCGGCACAACTTTGCTAGGGGGTATTTAGTGTCAGCAGGAGTGCACAGGAATCCTTGTTCCAAATCAGGGCAAACAAGGGAATTCCAGCTTCCAAAACCCCAAAGAGGCCACGTCTAGCTAGGACATCATGCGGGACCCACGGGGAGTCAAACAACACATGGTGCAATGAGGGCTGAGAATTTTCTGGGCTGAAGTTGTTGCCTAGTTCTGTGCAGTCGCTAGCTGCATGGCCATGCCAAGGCTAGTTTCAGAGGCCCACTTGGACCAGATCCTCTCGGGCCAGTGGGGTTGGCTGGAGCAGAGGTGGGGAAGGAGGCCCCGCTGGAAGTAAAGCGAGGTGTGTGGGGCTGAGGGTCATGCTGGGCAGGAGGAAATGCCTCTCCCTCCCCCTCCTCCTCGACGTCCTGCCCGCCACCCCCCCCACCCCCCCCCACGCCCCCGGCAGCGCTTCCCCAGTACGCAGCAGACCCTCCCCCTGATCCCCTGCGAGGACAGTCAGCCCGCCTGAAACCTCAGAGAACCGAGGATGGAAACTAAGAATCCAATAGACGCAGACTAATTTTGCATGATCATTTCTTTTCTTTCCGTATCAGGGAAGATTCTGGCTGCTGAAGGTCATGGAGAATACCCAGGGATAGAGTGGAAACATCAGACAGAGCTACCCAGGAGTAGGGAGTGGGCAGAGCTGGCCTGCACACGGCCTCACTGGCCCAGTCAGCATGGGCTGAGCGGTCTTGAAGTACTTATAGTCAGTGGCTCTTGGTTAAGAACCAGCCAATATAGAGATAGACATTTCCAGATTCTCGTGAAACATTGAGAGCTTGGGACACCCTGGGCCACATTCTCATTTGGCCACAGGGCCTTGACTTATTCGGGGGCTGATCCCTTTAAAGGGATCCGCAATTCTCTTAGCCTCCCCTCTTTCTCTTAGTTCCCTGACACTGAGATTGTTGTAAAGTGCCCTTAATTCCAGTTCGCCAGGCACTGCCACATTTCCACGAGTTCTGTGGGTTGGGATATGGAAATCACTAGGGGGATGGCATTCTGCCCACAATGCTGTAAGAGTTTACTTTGTGAAGATCCAAGGACAATGCCTGAGACTTCTACCAGGGCGTTGTGGTGAAGCCAGAAGAGTGGTGCCCACTTCGTCATGGTACGGGGTATCCTGACGCATCATGCAGCTTTGGCCCTCATCTTCACAGATGCAAAGTGCTGAACAAGGAAAGTACTAGATGATTCTCAATATTGTGCTAAAGATATTTGTTCTAGTTTGCAAGCTGCCAGAATGCAATATACCAGAAACAAAATGGCTTTTAAAAAGGGGAACTTATTAAGTTGTAAGTTTAAGGCCATGAAAATTCCCAATTAAAGCAAGTCTATAAAAATGCCCAAATTAAGCCACCAATAAGAGGTTACCTTCACTCAAGAAAGGCCAGTGAAGATCAAGGTTTCTCTCTCTCAATTGGAAGGGTGCATGGCGAACATGGCAATGTCTGCTAGCTTTCTCTCCAGGCTTCTTGTTTAATGAAGATCCCCCAGGGGTGTTTTCCTTCTTCATCTCCAAATGTCTCTGGCTGCACGAACTCTAGTGGTTCTCATGGCTCTGAAGCTTTTTCCAAAATGGTTCTCTTAAAGGGCTCCAGTAAGCAACCCCACCTTGAATGGGTAGAGAGACATTTCCATGGAAATCACCTAATCAAAAGGTCCCACCCACAATTGGGTGGGTCACTTCTTCATGGATAATCAGAAAGCTCCTACCTAGTGATATTGAATGAGGATTAAAGGACATGGCTTTTCTGGGGTACACGACAGTTTCAAACCAGCACAATATTCAATACAAATGTATTGTGCTTACTAAATGCAAGTTATAGATAATAGTCAACAAACTAATAATGAAAATAATAGGAACATCTATTGAGAGTTTACTTTATGCTAGACACCAGTTCAAGCATTTTGTTTGTATTATCTCATGCAATCATTGCGAGAGAGGCATGGTAAACCCCACCACCATCATCCACTCCTATAGAAGAGGCAGGCAGGGCCAACAGAACTTGCCAGTGGCAGTGCCGGGCTTTGAACTCAGGTCCTTCGGACTCCACAGCTTGGACTGTTTGCCGCTTCCCTGGATGTCTCCTAGAAGGGGGTTAAGGATGATGTTGCAGATGAGACCCTTCACTTTCAAAAGAACAACAAAGAATGATAATGGGTTAAAGACAATCACCTCCAATGTAGAATTTGATGGACATTGAAAATGAGCAGAGCTTAATTTTATGTGGGCTTGGATAAAGTTCCCACCCTGAAAGCATCAACCCCCATTTATATCTTCCTTCAGGATATATTCAGGATCCACCATCATCCCTTTCTTGGACTATTGCCGTCACCTCCTAATGGGGCTCCGCTTTCCCCCTTGGCCCTATACAGTTGATTTCCAACACAGCAGTAGGGATGATCCTTAGAATGAGACTCCGATTGCGTGAATCTGTTCAGCTCTCAGAGTTAAGGTCCGAACTCTACAAAGGCCTGGATGGCAAACGCCATGTGGTTCTCATCCCTCCACTTCCAGCTATGCTGCTCTCCCTGCTGGCTGTGAGAGTGCCAAGCATGCTTCTCACGTCCCACCACCTTAAGGTATTTGTTCGCAGGCTCCTTCTCTGGAGGACTTCTCCAACCACCCAAACCAAACTGGTAGATCTCCCTTCTTTTCCTCACCCCGCCCCTACACCATCCCTTGTTCCCCAATCCAAGGGACACACTCTTCCTGTGAGCATATGGTCCGACTTCGTGAATGAAAACCGCAGGGGAACAGGGAATTTGGCCCCTTCTGCTGACGCCTAAATCCCCAGCTCATGGGACAGTTCCTGGCATGTTTGGAGGCCTTGGAGAGTATCTGTTGGATGAATGGATGAGAAAAGGATTAAGCTGGTTGCTGGGTGATTTCACTGGATGATGCTTTCATTTCCCAGGCATGAACTTGAGAAAAGAGTAGTAAAATAGCTATCATATGGAAATTTATTCAGAGACTCTGGGCACAATTCAATATGGCACTGTGTTTTTGGCTGGCGGAATAAAGAGAGAGAAATGTTTTGATAGTCAGTACTGCACAGCTCCTTTGAAAGGCCCATGAGACAGTAAAATACTTGAACTAAGCTCCTGAAAAATATATTTTGATTGAATAGAACAGCATGTATTCAAAAGGCTCAGTAAAATTAAATCAAGATTTAGGTTCAGACAAATTTGTTTAGGTTCAAACAAATATGGTGATTCACATCTTAATGGTTCCGTTTAAGATAACTTTGTTCTCATCTCTTTGGTAGCTACAAAAATCAGCTTTTATTTTTTTTTTATTCTTAATTGCTGCCAAAAACACAAACAAAAGCTCTGGCTTACAATGTGGAAGTCTGCTTGCTTCAAAGCAAGACGCTTTTTATCAGAAATGATGTCAGAAGCAGGCCTATGTATTTGAGGGAGCCAGTTGATTTGCATTTGCGTTTTATAAACTTTTATCTAGATTACAGCTTCCTTGTTTGACCACAAAGTTATTTTACAGTATTTTTTATATGCTTTTGTGCTGACTTGTTCATGAACTTTCCATCAAATTGTTTTTATATAAGGCAGTGGTTTTGCCATACACTCGTGCCCTTGTAAAGGTTGTTTGAAGTATGTATTGTTTTAGTTTGCTAAAGCTGATGAAATGCAATATACCAGAAATGGGATGGCTTTTACAGTGGGGATTTATTACTGTGCAAGCTTACAGTTCAGAGGCTGTGGAAATGCCCAAAGCAAAGCATCAATAAGATGGTACCTTCTCCCTGCAGACCGCTCCTGGCCCCTCTGCCTCCCGGCCAGCACATGGTGGCATCTGCTGGCCCTGCTTGTGGGTCAGTGCTCCGGGCTCCTGCTGGCTGAGCTTGAGTCTCTGTGTGTTTCTCTCCCAGCGGCTCTGGCTTTCCCCTCTGAGCTCCTCTGGCATTTTTCGGTGTCTTCTCTCTGCCTTTTAACCTCCTATAAAGGCCTCTGGTGAGATTAAGACCCACCCCGAGGAAGGGGGGCCACGTCTCACTTAATGTAAGCTCCTACTCACCAAGAAATCCTGCTCACAAGGGCTCCACACCACGGGAAGGGGTGAGCGTCAGGGATGTGCTTCTCTCGGGGACATGCAGCCTCCGACCTTCACATGCATCATGACAGTGTGAGAGCAATGCTCTTAGTAATTACAAAAAACCCAGCAGATAAATCCGAGGACGTCAGAGTTTAATCTTTATAGTTAGTCGCATCACCTTACTTACTTACAGCTCCTGTGTCAGCTTGAGGAATGACTGTGGCTTTATAGTAATCCTGATTATTGCCCTGAAGTTCTTCTGGCCTCTCGCCAACCTATTTGCAGTTTTTCTTTAGCTACTTGCTCCTGTGTTGCCATCACCTCTGTGTAAATGACAATTCCGTGGGGCCTGCACAACCACTCCCTAGGATTTAAGAGGCAGGAAGTGTTTGAAATGCATCTGCTTCTAGCTGCAATGATAAGATGTAACTGGTAGAATAAGAAAGTAATTACTTAGTGGGAAGATTCAGTCCAGACAAGGAGCAGTGGAGCTGGCAGAGAACCGTGCAGTGTTTTGAAAATAAGCCTGGGCTGGTGTATCTTTGGGGCGGGGGCTCACCTCATCCGGGGGTCGGCCACTCTGAGCACATGTTTTCTCCCTGCACCTGGTTGGAAAGTCCTTCAGAGTAGTTATCGCCACGTCCCGCACCGAGAAATACTCACAACTCAGAGAGGGGCCTGCGGGTCCTCAAATTCATATGACAGCTTTTTCAAGCTTCAGGGTTTTCTTCCCAGGGAAGGAAAGAAAGGAAGGAATGCATAGCTTTGCTTTACTCCCACAGGGCTTGTGGCACTCATTTCTCATCCATTTTCACTTTTATTTGGTTTCCAAATTGTTCATCTCAATTGCTCATATTTCCCCTTTCCACAAACCGCTGAAGGGAGAGACAACTCTCCTTTCTGGAATTCCCCAGAGAATCTTCTTTCCCTAATTGTTGAATTGGAATGAGGTTTAGCAACCCCCTGGGGATTGGCAGTGCACTCTGTGAGGAGCAGGGTGAAAAGGCCCTAAGGAAAAGGAACCTCTTGTGTCTCATTCTCCCCAAACATTCAGCTTGTCTCCAGGAAACAGGTTCTTCTCTGGCGTGACACCAGTACGAGCGGTCAAAACACGGGCATTCGCAAACACAGTAGTTTGTTACTTGTGAGGATTCTCCTTTAAGGACAATTTCCTTAGGTGGCAGAACTTTATTTACTTATTACATCTGCATCTACTCCCCAGTGCTTCTGATGGAGGGTGGGTAAATGATGACTACAGACTCCTCTCAAAACTCGGCAGTGCTGACCAGACTTCTAAAGCGCTGGGCTGTTGTTGGGACCCTGTCCTGGGCAGCACAGCTTTCTCCCAGGCCTCTAGGTGAGGTTACAGCAGTGACTTTAACAGTCCGATCCGCTTATAGGCATTAAGAGCTCCCAACCAGCAAAGCACAAAAAGTCCATTTTTGGTTGGATTCCAAAGTCAAGTTAGAAAATGACAAAGATTGATTATGGGCCCTCATGCATTCTGAAAATTGTCCTAAAGGATTAGCCCTCTCTGAAATGAATTCCCCAAGCTCACGTACTTACATTTCTTCACCTACTATTATAATCACTGCATTCTTCAGGCAACAGCAGTGAAGAATACATATTCTCTTTTGCTGCTGCCTGCAGAATTATATATATTAATTCTTGTTAATATATCTTGTTAATATATCTTGTTAATATACAACACATGTTGTCTTGAGACACTCCTATTTAATTAGTCAACAAATTATTTGGAGGTCTCATGCCTAGTCATTGGTCAAATTTACAAACAACTTATTAAATACGCCAAAGAATATAATAAATCATTTACATATTTAGCAGATGTTGGCAGATTTATGCACTATAGGAAATTCTATCTCAAATGGAACAGCTTAATGTTTGTATTGTATGTTCAGTTGATTCCCGATAAGTTTAATATATTCCTTATGAGGTTTAACAGCACATAAATAATATCCCACAAGCAACCTTTAACTTCAAAAGAGAAACACAACCCTTGTTGAGCTGAGCACGGCTGTCGGAAACATTTTATTAGATCCTGACAGTTCTGATTAGCTTTAGCACTATTTTTCCAAATAAGTGGGTTAAATGATTTGCCCCAGCAATAATGCAAGTGAAGCCAAGCTAAAAATGTGACTTTTCTGATATGTTAGCTCCCACTTGATCTCTCTTATCTTTCTTTATCCTAATTTTATCTTTCTTTATCCTAATTTTATGTCCTCTCAACCCTTTCTCACAGTAGCTCAAGCTTTCTCTCTCTTTCCTGTTTTCTTTTGAGAATGTGGTTTGTTAGCTTTCTTCAAATAAGGTGTCCTCATTTGGAATTTCATTAATATAGGGTCCGTAGCCTTGACTTTTGACCTTTTGGTGTAAACTGTAGTCAAACATGTAAGAATCTATTTTTTTCTCTCTTATTTAGTGACTTTTCAGGGAAAGAGTTTAGTTTGTACTGTCATCTGTGATAAGTACTTAAATATAAAATTATGTTGCTGATTCCACACAACATAATGTTAAAATCTGCACAACTGTACCTCCCCCTTTTGTATCTCAAGTTCCCTGGAACCGTGCAGAGCAGAGCCTGTCATATTTAAGTCACTTTGTGTGGCATGCTCCTCTCCCAGAGGAGAGAGTTCATTTCTCCCAGTTCATTTACAGCCTATTGCATCTCCCAGTTCATTTACAGCCTATTACAGTGACCATCAAAGAGAGAGACTGCCCATCAAGTGAATAATAAGAATACGTTAAAATCTGTCGAAGTTTTGATGTTCTGATCTGTATCATTTGTTTATATTTTATGCAACTCTTGAATAAGCTTCCTTGATATTAATAAGCATAACAGCTAATGCTTTCATAAACAGGAAACTGAGAATATACGGAAGTCTGCCAAAAAGTGTGATCCAAAAACTAGTTGATGGAAATCACCACTTGTTTTTTTTTGGATTTTTTGTTTGTTTGTTTTTAAAAGAAGTTTCTTCGCTCACAACCTAAATCAGGATCCAAGCAGTGTGACCCTGAACCAGTATTTTAGCTTTTCAGGTAATTTTTAAACTGACTTTAGGACTCCCTTCTCTAACCCACGATGCTGGTATCAGCATAGTTTTTTCTTTAATGTTCTTTTCAACCGCCTTACATTATGATTGAAGAGTAAAAGTAAGCATTAAGGAAAATGATGGAGAGAATGAGATTAATTAGGTCCAAATAAACAGAATCTGAAAGCTACTTCTTTCCTGACTTATGGTTTTAAAACATACTGAAAAAAAAAACCATACTGAACTTTTAGGTTACCTTTTATATAAAGGATTTAAAATTCTAGATTTATGGTAACTCATTAGGCATTTCCAAAACCCAGGTTCAGTTAGAGGGCGTTAGATGTCATATGTTCATTTTTGAAAATGGAAACTCGTTGCCTTGAATGCCTTCGCTGCTCCCTGTTAAGTTTCACCAATTAGCAATGTGCATATTATGTAAGCTGCTTTTCTTCAACGCTTAATGATAAGCGTGCAGAAAAAAAGCTGGCACAGATAGACAGAACTTGTCTGATTCCTCCGTCCTCAGTTTTGCTCTTTAGCCTCTCAGGCTTTGTGACCTTGGGATGAGTGACCCCCAGTCGCTGGCTGGCCCCTGGCCCGTCAGCTTTTCCCACCCCTGTGACCTAGTTTGAGAAAAGCAAATCCACTGAGACTAAACTCAGCCTTTGCCCCCCAGCCCCGAATAAATTCCACCTGTGCCACATAAACCTCACAGCTGCAGCGGCCCTGCCTCTAGCTTTTCTCGAGCACTCCCGGTTTGGGAATCTCTGCTTGGCGTCCTGTAGGCCCTGTGATGCCACCCCCTGGGCTTTCCTCACCTCCCCTTTGGTGGAAACAATGTAGCTCAGAGGCCAGGCTGGGTCTCTTTAGGTATCACTTGACATTTCACTCGCGGCTCAAGCCTTTCACTGCTGCTCCAGTCCCCATGGAATGAGGTTCCCACTTTTCTCTCATACTCGTTCCCTCCTCGGCTTCCATTCCACCTCTCAGCATCCTTCCTGTCTCGGAGCCGGCTCAGTCCCCTCGTGAGCCCGTGGTGATCTCTTCCTGCCCCAAATCCCACCGGGCTTGTTTAGCACGACGAGCCTTAGCCTGTCCTGGGCACATGGGGGCTTAGCCTCACCTGGGCACAAGGGGGCTTAGCCTCACCTGGGCACAAGGGGGCTTAGCCTCACCTGGGCACAAGGGGGCTTAGCCTCACCTGGGCACAAGGGGGCTTAGCCTCACCTGGCCATGCCTTTTCACCCGACTCAGGGGCCAGGACCCTGACTGGTCCTGACCTCACCCACTTCTGAGAATGATCGGGTTTGTGTACCATGCCTCAAATCCCAAAGGTTTCCTCAATCTCCATAGCAACCTTTTCAGGTAGACCAGGCAGACATCGTTTTCTTGTGGACATTTTATCGAGGAAGCTATCGCGCCCCAGAGAAGTTGAATGAATTGTGTAAAGTTAGTCCCTAGGCTAGTGAGTATCAGAGAAGGAACCTAGAGGGGTAAAGTTGGGACTCCAAGCCCCGTTCCCTTTTCATGGTAACATCGTCTTTCTGTGACCAGCATAAACCAGCACACCCATTACTCGCACGGGACAGCACCTGACGTCTGAGGCTTGCCTCTTGCCTCTTCCTCACATGCTTGCTGTGTGACCAGGGGCCAGGAGCTGCACATCTCTGTGCTGGCTGAGACTGTGATGGGGATGAAAACACATGGTTCAGGCTCAGCGCTTAAAGCAGCCCTTGGCCTGGAGTCACCGGACACGTTTGAGCTAACACAACTGCTAAAATAAAAATCATCAGCCATCCCATACACCCGCCCAGGAGGATGCCTTGATGAATTTCAAAGTAAACTTCTAGTCTCTGTGACTCATTTTAACTCACAGAGTTAAAGTAGATGGATGTTTCCTGAGGCTGTTGTTGCATTCGCAGAGGTCTTGGATTTCAATACAAATACCTGCGTTTCCTTAACACATGCAAAGATTTAACCACCAAACTCCTTACAGGAGAAATTAGAGAACTGCTGAAGGATTCTAATGGGCACATTTGCAGCTCTAAGTGGATCATTTAATGGAAGTTGGGCAGTTACAGCACCTGCTGGGTGAAAATAGAGATCATCTTTGGCAACTTTAGCTCTGAATTACCTGGCTTTTGTCTGGTTGATTGATTTTGACAAACTTAACATTTTAGAAAACGTGTAATGTTAACTTTCAAGATTTTAATATGTCGAAGACAAGCATGTTAAAATTTTGTTTAAATTAAGCTATCAAATATATATAATTTCAGGCTAAAAGGACCATTGTTCACCTTTTTAAAGCAGATCTACAAAATCTTTTTGAAATTGTACATACCTGTTTTTTCTCTTTTTCTCTAGCAAAGTTTCTCTAAAGTAAGTACGGTGGGAGTGAGGAATACTGTGAGGCAGCAATATTATTTAGCAATTCAGGTGGAGCAAAAGTTACCATTTAGGTGGAGAACCCTCGGCACAAGTTATATCATATTCATATTTTAAATTTTTTGGATGTTGTTTTGATTGCCTTCATATTAAAATAAGCAACTGTATAGTTATTTGTTCTAGCTTTCTCTCCAGGCTTCTTGTTTCATGAAGCTCCCCAGGGGCGTTTTCCTTCTTCATCTCCAAAGCTGTGTGGGCGCTCATGGTTTTCGTGGCTCTCCTGTGGCTCTGAGGCTTTCTCCAATGTTTCCTCTTTTAAAGGATTCCAGTAAAGACCCACATGGAATGGGTGGAGTCACATTTCCCTCTAATCAAAGGTTGGGTGCGTCACATCTCCATGGGGATAATCTAATCAGGTCTTCACCCTGTAGTGAAGACCTAAATAGGGATTCAAGGAAATGGTTGCCCCCACAGGACTGGATCAGGATTACAACATGGCTTCTCTAGGCACATAATCCTTTTAAACTGGCACACTCCTGGACAAACGCTTGCTGATGTCCTGCTCTGCTCTGACCACCTAAATACAAAGATAAATGAGCTGGATATCAGCCTTCGCATGGTAAATCATTCATTCACTCAATCCCTGTTTACTGGATACCCCCTTTATGCATGGTAAATCATTATGCAAGGAGCTATGCAGCTTCCTTCACTTGGAAAGCATCATAAAGTGGCTTTCTCCCTATGGGATGTCTTTCCTTCACTGGGGACTTCAGCAAGGGCCCCAAAGCACCAGAGGAGACGTGGAGCTTGTCGCAAACCCTCGGGGAGGCGGGGAGGTGAGCAGGCCGCTGCGTGGTGCCCTGAGAGCAGGCTGACCTTTCACACCCTCGCCTGGGCATGCACACAGCTGCCGGAAGGAGCCTGCTCCTCGCCCTGCTGGGCTGACCTCAGGTATCCTCTGCTGGGAGCCAGCCAGGAGGGGAACACAGGGGCTTTGGACTCAGGTGGCTGGGGACATAGGCTCAGCAGCTTGTGGGCAGTGAAGGCAGGTGCATGCCCCTGGCAAGCAGGAAGCAGCTACAGAAGGCAGACCTTCGTCCCTCAGCACCCTTTAAGATTAAGGGGTAAGAACTTTTTAAGGGGGAACTTGAGGCTGGCTGGAACAGGGAGGGAGGGGACATAGAAAAACTGTGAAGGAGCCCTTGGGCAAGGGCATCAACCAAGGTCAGGAGGACCTGTGCCCTGGACAGACACCTGCCCGGGGATTGCGCACTTACAGGAAACACCTGGCAGCAAGAGACCCACCTGGAGCCAAGTGACCCCACCTGAGCGAGTCATCTACAGAGAAGGGTGGTGCCCACCCACCCTCCGATCACCATCTACCACCGGGCCCCACCCCGGAGAGAATGGAGGGTTGGAGGAAGGACCTCGAGCCCAGAAGGGGGAGGAAGTAAGTAAAGCAAATCTGTAAAAGCAGATGGCATTGCGTTGCCTATTGTCTCTCGCCTTTCATCTTTCCTTTCTTGCAAGAGTGCCCACATGTCTTCTCACATGTGTATTCATTAAACTTTCTATCTGCTTAAAAAAAAACAAAACAAACTTGTGAGTGGGAGTGACCAGACCTGGCCAGGGCAGTGGCTGGTGACATGGTGAGATGGACCCTGCAGACTGTTCTAAGGGTTCTAGGTGGAAGTTGTTCCTCTCCCCTGGGGCTCACCCACAGGCACTGCTCCAGCCATCTGGGAACAGCAGGTACCTGTGCCTGCATGCAGAGGCACCGACACTAGGCAGGACAATGGGGCTCCATGCATGACTGGCCACTGTCTCTGCCCTGTCCCTGCAGAGACCTGCAGGTAAAACATTTCCATCCCCACTACCCATCCTTGCATTTCTGAGCACACTCTGACCTCAGTGTGGGAGATTGCACATGGCAGAATAAACCTGTGGATTTGGATGGCTTTCCGCAGTTGTTAAATGTTTTACGTGCAGGAAACCACTTGTTACCTAGTATGCGTTGATTTTTACTGGTGAGCTACAAAAATGAGATTGAAGCAAACTGGAGTAATACCTACTCAAAGTCTTTATGTTCAATTCACTAACTGACACCTACTGTTTGCAAAGTACTATGCTGATATCCAAAGTTGGTGCAATTAAAAAGAGTGCAGACAGCTATTCTCCAAATGAAGTTCTAGAAAGGGGTAGCCCCCAAATTGGGGCACGCTCAACCCAGAGAATGCTGCCTGGGGTGTGAGAGGAAAATATTAGGGTGCCTCTATATCACTATTTTATATTACCCTTGTTTAATTTCTGATGCTAGTGTATATTTTATAACATGTATGATATAGCACTATATAGGTCCTCTCCTTTGCAAATAATTGATAAAAATGAAGACAGAAATAGGAGTGTATATTAAACATTTGTGATGATAGGGATGTGTATTTAGAGTACCGGTTCTAGAATGTGCTAGAACTGCAAATGCACAACTCTAGCACTTACAGAACTTCCTCCAGGTCTTGCCACACTGTCCCTCCACCATTTCGGTAACTTGTGAGGATGTGCAATTTGTAAGGTGAACCACCCAGTATTTTCAACCAGCCCAGGGGTGCTCAGCTAGGTAGATGTCTGCTTTTCTTTATACTTTAATGACTATAAGTAATCACAAAGGAAAAGCATAAGCAAGAAACATTTTAGGGAACAATATATCGGCTCTAGAATGAAACTCTTGCTAAGTAAAATGTAAAATCATGCCTTCCAATATTCCTGCTATTCTTGAAAAGTGGCTCCTACACTAAGTACAACACAGCAGCTCCAGTATCTTCAGTGTGACTGGAGGTGGCCGAATGGGGAAGAGACTGGAGGAGCTTAGAGAACTAGAGGTGCTGTGCCGAGGAGCCCACATTCTGGTCTCCAGTGGACTAAGGTAGAGAATGTTCTTCTACCTTTTCAGAATTATTTTCCCATATGAATTGAGGAAGTCTCCAGAAGTAGTGGAGTGCTTGTGTGGTCTGTTAATCTGTTGAGAATGAATAGGGTTGGGAGAAAATACATCTAATGTATGTTATTTACATACTTTTTTCTCTAAATTTCTTTAGGCTCACTTGTCAAAAGGAAAATTTGCAATTTCATAGTCAATTTCTCATTAAAAGTTTGAGATAAATATGATAACTCTTAATGAATCCCTTTATAATTTATTGCGCAGCTGTAGTGATTATAGTTCTTTGAGCTCCTCTGCTGAAAGGCACTATTTAAAGCACAAAGAACTTCTGAATATTAACTCAATAATTCTAACACCCTTGTGGGAAGGTAGGTGGCAAAATGATTCACTCAAGGTCATGTTAAGTCAGTGACAGAGACTTTGGCATGTGGAAGAAGAGTTTCTGGACTTTTTTGGAAGTGTTCTTTTCACTGAACTAATCATATTGAACTAAGAAAGGCTTAGCAGAATGGGAAATCAGTGGAGGCACAGATGTTACATGCTTCCATTCATTCCATGTCCCAGACAGGGTTCTTGTTTGCAAACAATGGAAACCAACCAAAGCTATCTTGAGTGGAAAAGGAACTTATTGGAAGGACGTGGGCTAGCTCACAGTGTCACGGAAAGTCTTAGGAACTGGTCCATAAAATGAACATGGGCAGAGGGAGGCCAGGGGTCTAGACCACAGCAAGATCCAGTCTGGACCCTGATTCAACCCTGACTGGTGCTGAATCAATCCTTAACTCTCTGCCCTTCCATATCAGCCACTCAGAGCTCCAGAGGAAGCATCCAATTAACTTGAGCCTGCAAAGGAATGGGTTCTGGAAAACCAAAATAACAGTAAAAGATACCTGAAAAGCATGAAGTAGTAGGTGTGCCATGGGAAAGGAGAGGTAGATTGTGTTTTCCAGCAGCTCACACACACGTGGGGAAGGCAAACCTAGAGGGAAAAAGAGTCGGTGACTCTATCAGCACAATAGAGAAGTGAGAGTCAAAATGTTGGGTTCCAGGGAGTCAAGGAAGACTTCACTGAGGAAGTCAGATTTAACTGAGGTCTTGAAGGACTTCATTTGACCACGCAGGAGTGTAGCAAAGGACTAAAGCAATCCTTTCAGACAGAAGCAACAGCAAATTCAGCAGCTTAGGTAGCACATGGGGCACAGGTGAGCTTTACTGTGTGACTGAAGCATACGTTCATTGTGTAGGTGGAAAAGGTACGCCAGAAGTGGAATGAAAGTGCCTTGTTAACTGTTCTGAAGAGCTTAGTTATTTCCCTTGAAATTAAGGGGACATAAAAGACTATTGCAGTAAGAAATTACGAAGTTTCTTTAGGTGTCCTTGAGGACCCTCTGGGGAAGTTTGGGTGAGAATTAGAGCACTCAAGGTGCTAGTTGAACCACGACTTTCTCAAGCTCATGGTGTTCTGTCTAGCTTTGAAGACTTTGCATATGCTGCTCCTTTTTCCCCTGCAATGCCCTTCTCAGGCTGATTGCTTGCTTCATTGTAAATGCTTTGCAGAGTAGAAGAAAGGTACCAAGGAGGGTACCTGCCCTGGGGGCAGGAGATGTGTAGCAAGGTTTGAAGCTAATTGAGAACATGGGTTGTACCAGTTCTTTCTGCCCAGTGTAAGGCTTAGTTCTTAGCATAAGATTAATGAATATTCATTAAATGAAGGAAAGACTTTTTCTACCATATACAGTAGAAAAAAATCAAGAGGAACCAGTATTTTAAGGACAAATGCTCAGGCTTTAACACAACACAGTAGCGGAATTTTGAATCTCCTAGTCTCACCTCATTAGCCTTGACTTAAGAAAAATATCAGTGACAAATTGCTAGTGTTTTGTGAATGAAATATTCATAGCTGAAGTGACTTGAATTCACCTCTCAACTTTCGTAGCCTCAGAATTTTCCTTTTGCTCTGCCACCTCACCCTCTCGGAGCAACTCAATAGGACTAGGTCCCTAGGAGTGACTTCTTGTCTGGTCACATTTCATGCTGGCGGTGTTGTCCTCTCTCACCTCTTCCGCTTGATTCGCGAGACTCTGAAGAATCATTTCAGTGGCCTTTCGGGTTTGTTCGCTTTTTTGGGAAGGGCCAGATCTTTTTGTTTTAATCTATCAGGCACATTTTATTCCATAAAACCGCATAAAATTAAACACCGAAACAGACAGATTGCTTTCTAATTAAGCCTTGGATGGACAATAGTAACTTTCAAATTTTGCAATTTTTTTAGGAAGACAAATGTCCGTTACCCAAATTACACCACAAAAATTAATGTATATGGCCACTGGTAGTCTGACCACAGCAGTGTAGCTACCAAGTGGCTCGGGAAGCCTGGCTTCATGTCCTTTCATTTCTCTTTGAGTTGTTACTTAATGGTTTTTCTTAACCTCCCGGGCTGGCCTTTCTGGCCGCCATTATTAAGATTCATGATGAGCAGTCTCTCGTTCTCCCTGCTCCTCCCGTGTAGCTTGGGGGCTGGACCTTGTCTTCGGGCTTCTTCGGGTGGTAGTGAATGAGAGTCCAAGAGGAAGGTGCTCCTTCAATCACCTTCAACTTGTCACTGGTTCCCCACAAGGTCTGCCATGCTGTGCCAGAGCCTTGCAGATGCTCACCAAGGAGTTCTGATGCTCACAGGCAGCGTTTATTAAACATTCACTATGTGTCGGGTATGGCTCTACGTGTTTAAAGTATTTTCCCCATTTGCCCTTGCAAGTCAATGATGTATGGATGGTTTTTATTTCTATTTCAAAGATAAGAAAGAAAACAGACTCAATTAGAGAGAAGTTAGGTGGTCCAAGGAAACAGAGCTCAAAAGAGCTCAACCTGGTCTTTCTAAACCCAAAGCTCATTTGAACTCCTTGAGGTTGACAAATCAGGCAACTCCAACTTGTTGCAGTATGGCTGTCAGCCAGACTGCTTGCTCGTTCCAAAATGCAAGCCCTCTGTTTAACACCTCTCAGAGCTCCATGCCTGGATGCCCACAGCGCTCTGAGTTTGCCTTCCTCTTTATAGTTACCACATTGAGTTGTGATGATCTCTTTTAAATGAATAATTCTTCTGCAAAAGTGTTCAGTCCTTGAAGGGACCTTGAAGGGAACAATTTGATTTTAATCAGTTTTATATCCCTGGAGTGCTTCACAGTCCTACGACTAAGTAGATTCATGGTGTTGCTTAATTCACTGACTGAGGACAGAAGGAAGGAATTAATTTATACCCCTCACATTTGTAGTACTCGCTCTGTCTTCTGCTGATTCTGTCTTCTAGAATTCTCTCCTCCTCCATGTCTGCCTACCTAAACCACCCAAATTTCTGCTCAAGTTTCACCTCCCGTATGAAGCCCAGCCTTATGACTCTACTCCAAATTCCTCTTGTTCCTTTCCGAAGAGCAGTGAATCCATGCTGCTGTTCACAGAGAAGGGGACGGAGGCCCCGAGAGGCATGGCCGCCCATCGCTCGCGTGGTGTGGCTAGAATAGCGCTGAATCTCTCAGTCAGAGCTTGTTCCTCGGCTCTGTGTTCTCCTTTCTCTCCTCTCCCTTGAAGCTTCACCACCTGGAATGTGTTCCCTGAGTTCAGGGCTCCAATCTAGGCTGGATGGAGGAGACCTTTGTCATATACCAGTACTCCAAGCCCAATCTGGGTGGCTGATCATTTGGTATTACCAAAAGATCTGTCCAACACTTATTTAGGAAGACATTGATTCTCCATAAATAAATATAGTATATCTCTTTAGAAAGTTCAAATTTTGAGCTGTGTTCTCTTCTCTGAATACGGCGAAACATTATTACTTATTTGGAACTATCCTTCAAGACCATTTTCCTGTCACTCATAATTGGATAGTGTTAATCATTTATGTTAACTTATTCATTCATTCACAGATATTAATTGAACACCTACACAAGGCACACACAGTGCTAGGAGTTGGGGCACAGCAGTGAGGAGAATCAACTCTGGTTCCTGCCTACTGGGCAGGAGGGAGGTGTGAAGAAGTCTCACCACTCAGTGCGTAGAAATGCCGTAAATGAACTGAGCTGGTGTGAGGTCAGGGAAGTCTTCTCCAAAGAAGGCATGCTTAGAGAAAAATATGAACAATGGATAGAAGAGGGAAAGGGGTTCCAGGCAGAGGAGACAAGGAAGTGCAAAATCTTACTGGTGAGATGTGGGATGGCATATCCAAGGTGGTGGTGGGGGGTGACTAGCAGAGGCCAGTGTGGCTGGAAGACAGATGGTGAGGGACAGTGATGTGGATGGTAGAGGAGAAAGTAGAGGCTAAGTGCACTTAACAATGGCAAGGATTTTAATCTTGATCCGACCAGCAAAGAGAAGCCATTGGAAGTTATTTTAAATGATGGTGGTGGTGGCAGAATCACATTTCCATTTTGGAAACCTTATGCGCTGAAGCTTGGAGGGCAGCTTGGAGGGAATGCTGGAAGACCAGTGGGGAGTGAACCTTGGGAAAATGTAGAAGAGGGGTAGTTGATGATAACTGGAAAGGCAGATGGGGGTGGACTGTAAAAGAAGTGGGCAGATTTGAGATATTTAGATAGTAAAATCAATGGGACTTAGTGCAAGATTCCATGTGGGAGGAGGTGGAGAAAGGAGTCAGAGAGAGGGCCTACGGCTTGCCCAAATGGATGGATGGGCCTGAGAAAGGGGGGACCTGTGGGATACTGAGCTTCAACTGGTAGAAGTTGAGGTGCTTCTGAGACACGCACGGAGAGTTGTCAGGCAGACATTAGGATGCCAGGCTTGACGTTCAGAGGAGATGTCTGGCTTGGAGATATAAAACCAAAGCCATGAGTGGGACAGGGGCAGCCCGGGTTGAGAGAAGACAGTGAGAAGTCCCAGGCATGAGCCTTGAAGGACAGTGTATCAGAACAGCCAGGAGAGAGGTGAAAGGGGCAGGGTGGGTTGGCAGTGTTCCTGCTTCTGAGAGGTCAGGGAAGGTGAAGACTTGAAAACGTCCATTAAACTTAGGAACAAGAGCTGTTTCCATGGAGTGAAGGGAAACCAGACTATCCATGGGAAATGAGGAAATGGAGATAGCCAGTCTAGATAAATCTCTATGAATCTGGCAGTGCTGGGGTGGAAAGCAATAGGAACAAGCTGGAGGGGCACAGGATATTAGAAGAGGGGTTTGCTTGTTTTCTGTTCTTTTTTTAATGAGTGGCTTGAGCATACTCATCTATGGATGGAAGGATGCATTTGAGCTGGAGCTGTGTAGTGAGACAGAGAACTGAAGATGCCAAGTTTCTGAGCAGATGAAATGCATGACAGCCAAACCGCAGGGATTCCCCTTAAATAAAATGAGGACCCTGTCCTTTAACTTAAGAGGAACAAAGATAGAGAAGAAAGAGATGGATCTAATTATGTTGGTGGTTTAGAATCAGGGCCTCATGAAATCAGTGTTTCCTCTTTACTGGAAGGTGGAAAGTGGCATCATCTTGTAACATCAAGAGAGTAGATATGAGAAGGATCGAAAGTTAAAGAGCTTTGCAGACAGTGAAACAGCAAGCAGACCTGAGAAGATGTATTAAATGCCAGGTGGCCTGAAGGCACATTTAAAGTCAGAGATCACAAACAACATATAAAACTGGGGCCCCGTGTTGTGCACTTGTATCAGTTCTCCACTGCCTTGAGCTGATCCAGAGGAAGAAGATGTTGGAGTCATTTGGAGTAGGGATTTGGCCAGGTGAGAGTGACAAAAATGGGGCTGGCATAGGAGTTTATGGTCCTGGAATCCAACATGAGTGTGTGTGAGTGTGTGTGGGGGGAGTTGATGGATTAGCACAAATTAGGACAAGAGGTAAGTTTTTAAGAGTTCCCAGAAGATGACACTGCACCCATGGTATTGGGTTTCCTTGTCTAAGCTGTCTGATTTCTGACTCCAGCGGAAATTTGTCCAGCTGGTCTCAGAGCTGGTGGCTGGCCATGGGCGAATCCTGCAACTTGATTTTGCTCACGGTGTAAATTCTGAATCGATATATGTTGGCAAGGAATGTTTTTACATTTTCACTTCTTTTATAATGCAGAGCCACTTTATATTTCACCAGCTATGTAAAGATTCACATGAAGAAACTTGAGTTAGCCGTGCTACCTTGTTTCTGGTTTATTCCAATGCTGCTTGAGTATTCCTTGTAGACGGCTGCTATGAAGAAATTGAGCTAGCCAACTTCTGATTCTCTGGTTACCCAGATTGCAGCATCTAGGCTTGATTCCATATTCTCTTCTTCTTTGGTGTGTCTTTTAGGGTCTAAAATACTGTGGTAACAGTTCAATTCTTTAACGAGGCAAACATACCTTGTTTACTTTCCAATGGGTTGTGACCCAAGTAGGATAAAGTGTTGGCAATGAAATCAGGGAATGAATGACCTGATGACCCCCAAAGCCATGGGGTGCAGCCCAGAAGAGAGTATGATGTGCCAACCAGAGGCAAGGGGTGCTTCTCTCTCCCATTGGACGAGGAGGTCTGCATTTTGCTGTTGAACCAGGTAGAATGTGCTTGGTGGAGGGGAATAATGACCAATTGCATCAGTCTAGGAGTCACCCAGACAAGCAGAACCAGTAGGAAATTGTTTATATGAATCTGTTTATGATATGTACATAGACTTGTACATGCACATGCACATGTTTGAAGAGATTCATTGCTAAGAGTTGACTGCAATTGCAGAATGTGATTGTGGGGCTGGCTAAGCACATCTGAAATCTGTAGTGTAGGTGGGGATGAAGGGAAAATTGCCAGCAGGCTGAGGTTCTTTGAGTCTCTGATCTTAGGGAAGGTCTAAGGCCTCTTCTAAAGGAGTTCACCTGGTTAGGGCTGCCCTGGACAATGGCCTTTTGGGATGAACTTCAAGTCTGCTGTTTTAGGGTCTTAAATCACATCTGCACAATCCCTGTGTGGTGGCCCCCAGCTTAGTGTTTGATTGAATCAGTTGAGGCTATAGCCAAGCCTGGTCAAGCTGACACATCAAACGGCCATCAGATAAGGAGCCACACTGATGCTCTGGCTCACAAAACTTCAAAGTGTGGAGGTGGTATGGGTTTCTGAACTACTCAATCACAGCTCAAGCTCCATTTCTCTGCAGTTGTCTCTGTTCTTCCCACTTCCTGAGTAAATTTTGTCCTAAGCATCACAGCCCAAATGGCTACAGAATTTCCAGCTATTATATCTGCATTATGGACAGTCAAGGGCAAGAGAGCCTTATTTCCCAATACCATGTATTGTCCATAGCATCCAAAATATTCCTGAAGAAATATTGAATTAAAACAAATTGTCTTGGGCGGGCCACGGTGGCTCAGCAGGCAAGAATGCTTGCCTGCCATGCCAGAGGACCCAGGTTCGATTCCCAGTGCCTGCCCATGTAAAAAAAAAAAAAAAAATTGTCTTGAAAGTACATTTGTGGTGCCAAGGGCTGGGGTGGGGGGAAGGGATAAAGCGCAGTGACTGCAAATGGGTTCTTTTAGGGCTGATGAAAATATTCTGAATTAGATTGAGGTCATACTTGCACAAACTTGTGCAAGACTAAAAAAACCACTGAATTGTACATTTTAAAGGGGTGAATTTCGTAGTATATGGATTAGATCTCATTAAAAAGTGGCAGAAATGTTATGCCCCCAAAATAAGGAGTTTTATTACATAGGAATAACAGGAGTCTAAAAAAGTCCTAGAAAATCCTTATTTATATTCAACATTCCCTGGCTTAAGTTTGTTTTGGTTAAAAGGCATTCCATTAATGTGGGCTTTTCAGTAACTATAAGAAATGATGACTGAGATGGTATGAGTTTAAAGTGAAAAGTTATTCCCCCAAAGGGTTTAAGTGAGGTTATAAATTGTAGGAAGGGAACAGAATTGTTTTATGATGTTACTTGAACCCTACAATTAAACTAGGTTTAGATCATTTGTTCACCTTTATAGTTCACAGGTTGAAGGAAGCTTGCACATTTGGAAATGTTTTCATCTTCTTTCCTTCCTGAGCTTGCTGGCACCACACCACTTCTTAAAATGGGAGAGATGTAAGATATGCCTAATTTAGTAGATTATTTAGAGAAGGACTGCTTGAGTTAAACATTATTCACAACTAGCAAATGACCTTGATCAATTTATTTTTCTAAAAGAACTTCTGACAGCCAGTGTTTATTTACATTTTCAAACAAAAAACTTGAGCAAACGATTAAACAAAGAACCAACAGAGAGTATGATGTAGCAAACGAAGTAATGTTCGAAGCTGAAAAAGTGAGACAAGTGATAAATAAAAAGGGAAAAAAAATTCCAAAGTAAGAAAATAAACCTTATTTAATTCTGATGCTGTACATGGCCATACAAATGACAGCACCTCAGAACTGCAGATCATTTCCAAATCAGCTTGAAGCGGGTTAGTTTTATTACGTAGCAAGCATTAAAATTCTGTGCTTCCCTATAGACTTCCCGTTGTCTTCGCCTGCAGCCCTTGTCTGAAGTTCTCGTTTACTTCTGGGCTTTGGGAAGCTTTTGAGTTCCTGAGTGGGGTAGGGTTCCCTCACTTTCCCAAAGCCCCAGAAGCCAGCATTTCCTAAGGACCAGGCAAGTCAGAAAATCTCGTTTTACACCTGGGCCCCGTGTCCACAGCACAAGCCAAGGGCACATCTGGAAAACAATCTGGCAAATTAGTGCTAACAGGCAATCCATGATAAAGTGATACATATTTTCAGAATAATCAGAAGCAGAAAGAGCACTGTTGCTAAGGATATAAAAGTTGCCAGATAGTTTGAATATCCAAAGATAATCGGATCATCTTACAGATCAGAGGGCTTGTTCCATGATTTAGCAGCTACGGAAGGCCCTAGAGAAAACTCAAAATCATGGCTACTAGACTCTTGACACTTGGAAGAGAGGTAAAACTGTTCCAGAAAATTCTGGAAAACAGTTCTTCCAGAAAACAATTATTTGTAGGGACGTGATCAAGTGAAAAGATACCTGGTGGAGTCTGGGCAGTGCACAGCTCCGTGCTGAGTCCCCTCTGTGACAACGCTACGGCCACTACAAAGCAATGGCCACCAGGTCACTGGAAAAATCCGTGGCTCCTGCCAGCTCAGAAAGTGAAGACTTTGGACAGGTAGAGGAAATGAGGAAAGACATTTTGTTTCAGATTGGACAAATGCTTTAAGCAATGTTATAAGAAGGAAGTTTTCCCTGAGAGGGAGAAGATCATTTTGCAGAAGCAGAAAATTTCATCTGAGAAGGTGAAGCTCATCCAGACGTCGGGATGGCTTTATACGAGGTTGAACCACATGAAATGGCTAATAGTTGACAGTTATTTGACCTACAAAAAGCAGTTAGGCGCGGCTCAATTTATTATGTCAGACATGCCAAAGAATTTGGATTTTATTCATTTGTATTAGTTGGGGAGCTGTTAATGGTTATCTTTCTTTGGAATCATTGAGAGGCTTTGTCCTTAGAAAGTTTTCTAAGAATGAACACCCTTTGCCTGGTTCTATCCTTTCTTCCTCAGCTCATTCTTGCAGTTACCCAATACAAATTCTCCTTCTTCTCCTCTCCTCCTCCCCGCTCCCTCCTCCTCTACCTCCTCCTCTTCCTCTACCTTCTTCTCCTACTCCACCTCCTCCTCTCCTCCTTCACCTCCTCCTCTTCTCCCTCCTCCCTTTTCTCCTCCTCTGCTCCCCCTCCTCCCCTCCTTCTCCCCCTCCTCCTCCCCCTCCTTGCCCCCCCTCCTCACGCCTTCTTTGTGCCCAGCTGTGGTCTTGAGCAGGCAGCCCCCCTTGTCCAGGTGCCGGCTGCCCCCCAGTGACTCTTGCTGATGCTCCTGATGTCACACCTGTGCATGGACCTCACTCTGGGTCTGCCAAGCGACAGTAAGGGTGGCAGACTGGAAGGGTGGTGAGAAACTAGCCCCCAGTTCCACACTGATGCTTCAGTGGGGCCCTGTTGAAGTCCACAGGCTTAGACCAGCAGGCAGCTCACCATGTCTGAGACCGACTAACACAGGAGTTGCAGGGACACTGTCATCAATTTTGTCGCAAGAAGCAAAAAAAAGTACCCTTGATGTAAAGTGGCTTTAGAGAGGAAGGAGATAAAGCTATATTAAAATATATACAGTGGATGGAGACCAGGGGAGTGGACACCGGGACACCCTCCACTAGCCATGCCTGCCAAAGCTCATTCTTCCAAAGGGACAATCTAAGACACTGGGGGATGAAGGAGGGAGGAGCCCTGTGGCCTCATGACTGTTAAATAAACTGCAGGTCTCTCGGACTGGCCGATGCAAGTTGGATTGAGTATGGTAGCGGCTCGTTTAGCTCCTGACACATTCTAACTCTTTGAGGCTCCTGTAAGTGCACACCCATTGCTGAACTGCACCTGGGCCGCAGGTGGGCTTCTGTTACTTCCTACTTGACAAGGTGTGAAGCCACCCGCCTCCCACCAGTTGCCAGAAAGAACTAGTTACTTGTCTGAGAGACAGGAAGCTCTGCTCAGAGTTATGTTAAGCTAGTTGTGGTAGTTAGATTCAGCTGTCAACTTGGCCAGGTGAAGGTGCCTAGTTCTGTTGCTGTGGACATGAGCCAATGGTACATGAACCTCATCTGTTGCTGATTACATCTGCAGTTGGCTAAGAGGCGTGCCTGCTGCAATGAATGATGTTTGACTTAATTGGCTGGTGCTTAAATGAGAGAGCTCAACATAGCATGGCCCAAGCAGCTCAGCATACCTCATCTCAGCACTCGCAGCTCAGCCCCAGGCCTTTGGAGATGCAGAAAGAAATCACCCCGGGGAAAGTTGTTGGAACCCAGAGGCCTGGAGAGAAGGCCAGCAGAGATCGCCCTGTGCCTTCCCATGTAAGAAAGAACCTCAGTGAAAGTTAGCTGCCTTTCCTCTGAAGAACTAATGAAATAAATCCCCTTTTATTAAAAGTCAGTCTGTCTCTGGTGTGTTGCATTCCAGCAGCTAGCAAACTAGAACACTAGTTTATGTAAATAAAACGTCCACTGGTAACCAGAGGGCCCTAGAGGTTTTCAGAGAAAATGAAAATCACACAAACTTCTGCAACTTTTTTCATTTAGTTTTAAAGATCAAGCAAAATATAAAAGGTGGTCACCATGGAGAACTTCAGCCCAGTTTCCCAGAGCGTGTGAATGAGTCAGTGGACCCACATAGTCCCCAAAGAATTTACTCTGAGAAGAATGTGAATAAGCTGATTAATTTCTGTTCCACAGTCATAACTTATCAGAAGATTCAATTCTTGACTTCCAAAGAGAAAGTCTTATGGGCCCACCAAGCGTGGACCAGATTTCCTGTTACTTTCAAGTAAGAGATGTGGCTCTGAGAACTGCCGAATAACTGGGCTCATCGGGTGGAGAACACTCTGTACACACACAAGTCTCAGTTTTGGATTTCTGTGGTGATTGGTAAATCAGTCAACATACCTAGTGCTGTAGCAGCCAGTTCCAAGGAAAATAAATCAACATGCCTTTTTATAATTCCTTTAAGAAGTTTAGGGTTGGTTATTTAGGCTTCAATAGAAAAATGGCTATAATTATCTAACAACTTCGACCTGGTAAGGATTAAAACTTTAGAACATTAACTTTTGGATTTTGTAAGAATTAATCAATTTGTATCAATTCGATCCTGTAAGAATGTATATCATAGGCTCATGAAACTGAGAAATAAATGAGCTCTTTCATTTACTTACTTTTAGTGGTCTTAGTGCTCAGTTTCTATCTTCACAAAGAAGAGTTTAAGCAGCTCTTCTTTTTTTTTGTGCATGGGCAGGCACCGGGAATCGAACCCAGGTTTCCATGGCAGGCGAGAACTCTGCCTGCTGAGCCACTGTGGCCCACCTGCAGCTCTTCTTTTTAATACCTATACAAGGATGGAACTTTAAAGGCAAATAGACCTTTTGAGGTCACTAAGCCAACTTTCTAATTTTAGAGATGAGCCAGTTTCAGTTTTGTGCAGGTAATTTATAGTCTTCACAGTTCCCGTTTGGAGAACAGCAGGCATGACCATTCCCTGCTTCTGGGCTTTTGGAGAGCCCACAGTGTAAAGGTCACAGGACTTAACACGGTTTTGTGACATCCAGGCAGGAGGCACAGGCATGACTTCCTTGGAAGGCTCTCACTTCCTGTCTTGCCTCTGTACTATTTGGGTGGCACGGCTCCCACTCAAGGGAAAGAGGAGAGCACAGGCAAGGGACAGCCTTGCTGGAGACTTAGCAAAGTATTCCCCAAAGCATTTACTATTGAAAGAAGTATGATAAATTGATGATTCTGTATTTCATTATAACCAGTCAATAAATTTATTTGTTTTTCCCCCAAGTGTGAAAAAAGCATTTTTGATCCATACAATGCTCATCAATATTTAAATCATACATCAGTTACCAAATTCTGTGTCTCATGCGCTCATCTGTTAAGTAAGATTTCCAGAATATTTGGGAGAGGTCTAGAGTTTCAGTTAATCACCACTGCCAGGGAAGCAGACCCTAACTGTAAATTTCCATATTTATTATGGTCTATGTCCACAATTCCTTCCATTAGTTTGCCCACTCGCCAATGTACTAAGGAGGCCCTTTCTTCCAGTACTTTTGGCGAGGCTTAGGCTGGACCTCTGCAATCCTGAAGCCTAGAGGTTTGTAGGAGTCCACAGCTGTTGACAAGGATGATTATTCTTTTGCTAGAGAGCACTGAAAGTACAGTCAGTTGTCATTTTTTTCAGATTCTGTATTTGCAAACTCATCTACTTCCTAAAATTTATCTGTAACCCCCACATCAATACTGGGCAAACTCTGAGGTCATTCAGACGTGCAGAGAGAGGTGGAAATTGCTGGTCTCAGCCAACGTCAAGTAAAGTGACGCTCTCTCCTGCCCCAGCTCTCCTACTGTAAGCAAGTGCATTTTCACAGCGTGTTTAGTACCACACTTATCACATCGTTGCGCCTGTTTGTTGGTGACTTCGCTGTCCAGTGTGCCAGAGACCAAGAAGGCCACAATGTGCCTACGGAGAAAGTAAGTGCGTCAGATAAGCTCTGTTCAGGCATGAGCTAGAGTGCTGTTGGCTGTGAGTTGAATGTTAAAGAATCGATCATAGATATTGATTATGTATTGACTGGTTGATGAACATGTTGGACGAGGGGGTTCCCTAACCCATATTTCTGCTGGGAGCAATGGTTTAGTATTTGCTAATTTGGCGTTGGTGACAACTTTATAGAACATAACTGCTGAACTACTATGAATAACAAGAATCAAATGTATCTCCTACCTCTTGAAGAGGTGTATTTGGTCTGCCAGCAGAGGTAGTATTCAGAAAGTAAAAAAAAAAGGTTTGGAAGTAATGGAGTAGGGTCTATCTATAAGATAAAACTCATAGTTTATCTTTGATTTTAATTATTACCTTGATAGAAACAATTCCATGTAACACTCTCATAAAGACAGTAGGGTGTTGTTTTGTGATTTATGTATCTGATTTCATGTGTCACATTTCATATATCATGTTTATGGCAGCTAAGCAATGCGCTTCTCTCCTGGCACTGTGGGACCTTGTCTTAGGAAATTATCCTGGAGAACAGTTTGTGTCTTAAGGAACTAAGGGGCTTCTTGTGGCCAAGGCTGAAACCAATTTAATGCCAATTTACAGGTATGGCTGTAATTAAAGAATTAATGCAAAATATAGAATTCTTAATTTTGCATAGTGTGATATGGTACTTGATTTCAGTGTGAGTGCATGTCTAATGGAAAGGAAACCCTACAGATGGGGGAAAGATTAAGCTCTGGGCATCCGGGTATCTAGCAAGCGTGCCTGGAGGGCAGCCTGATTGGAAAAGCAGTGGAAATGAGGGCTCCCCCTCTGAGGGCCCTCGGCACAGGACTGAGAACTTCCATTTGGCCTGTTCCAAATGGAAGGGGACTGGGTCCCAGGGGTTGTGAGGAAGGAAGCTATTGATCTTTTTTTTTGTATGCTGTGTGATGGGGTCACATTTCGTTCTTTTCCATGTGACTATCCCGTTATTGCAGCACCATTAGTTGATTTTTCTGTTTTACTTTGGCAGCGGGGTGGGGTGGGTGGGTGGAAGGCGGGGCATGGGTCAGGAATCGAACTCTGGATTCCCGCATGGCAGCAAGAATTCTACCATTGAACTACCCTTGCACCCCCCGAAGCACATGCTATTTTATGCGTCCTCAGTCTTTTCGCTCTGAACCTTTTCTCCTCTGGGACCCCAATCACTTAGCTCCTTACATCCTCCCTGACCTTCACCAAACCAATCAAAATCTAATGGTGTCAGGACCTGGCATATCTGTTATTTGTACAATATACTTCATTGATGTTGCCTTAAATAAGCCTTTTCTCTTGCTGAAATATGAAAAGCTTTTTCCTTTGTTAAAGAACTGTCAGGCATTAGGAGGTAGGGGATGTCCTAAGCTGGACTATTTATGGAGCCCTGCATAGGAAGCTGAGCTTGTGTTTAGGTGATCTAAGCACTGCGGGGGGCTCAGAGGCTCCCCTGCCCTTGAGATGCTAGTTAAGGCTGCTGGAGGGTTAGGTCAACCTTTGGAAAGGTCTTAGTTAAAAGAGAACAGCTCTAGGACCTAACAAATTTGTGCTCAGATTTTCAAATTGCAGCTCTTCCAGTGGTGCAAATGTGCACATTTTGCATAATCCCTTAGAACTTCAGTTTCTTCATATTTAAATGGGAATATTAGCATCCATTCTGGGAGTCAATGTAGAAAACACACACACAAATAAGCCCAATTATAAATGCACACATGTACCTACAATTTTTTATAATGGAATATATAATATATATAATTACCTTTAGCACATTTTTTTTTTACTTTAACTTCTTCTCCAAGACCCCCATATAATATATTTGATCTTTCAAACTTGTCCTCGAGTTGCTTTTGAATTATTTTCCATGCTTGATTTGAAATTCTTCTTGGCAAGGACTTACTCTTTCTCAGTGTATATTCCATACCTGTGACAGAGTCCAGTACATAAATTAGGTGTTCAGTAAATGTAAAGAGTAATGTGTACTTCAATTTACAATGTGTACAACGTCTAACAAAGGGGTGTGTCTTAGAATAAGCCACTTTCTCTAAATAGACCTAGTTCTCTCTTCTTGTGTTCCACACCTTAATGCTAATTTTGATCATTTCTTTTCTGCAATAGACAATCAATGAACAAGTTTAAACTCATTAACCAAAGTGCACTGGTTTTGAGAGATCTCTTCTCTGCCTATATTAGTTTGGACCAGATTCCTTGCTGATCTGGTTAGTGAATAATCATTTTTTTCTAATTAACTTTTAACATGTAGTAAAAAGAAAAGAGACAAGTCACATATCAAAATAAGTGATGTGGGTTTAATAGTTATCCTAATTTTTAGAAACCACTCAAATATTACTGGATCCACTCAATAACCAAAAATCTGCTTCTAAGCTTAAATTTTCCTATAGAAGGGATTTAGCTTAGTTGTCCTTGTTTTGGGGGGAGGTGGCAGTGGCGGGGAGGGGAGACGTTTGTAGGGGTTGGAGAGAGAAGTATTTGTCTAGGAATTGCTTGTTTCTTCTAGGGAGGAATTCGGGGTGGAGATTTCTATTATCATTAGGACATCTCTCATGAGCAAACTGGAGCGGGTCTGCTTGGACTGCTGCAATGCATGTTCTGGGCGCTGGATGGGCATGGTGGCTGTCCCCTGTGGGCTGCTGAGAAGAGTGGAAAGGGGGTCCCTGTTCACTGGACGTGCCCAGGGGTCCCTTTTCACTGGACCTGCCCCAGGGTCCCTGTTCACTGGGTCTGCCCGGGGGTCCCTTCACTGGGCCTGCCGGGTGTGTGTGGGGGGTGGTCCCTGTTCACTGGGCCTGCCCTGGGGAGGGGGGTCCCTGTTCCCTGGGACTGCCCGGTTCAAAGGGCTGCTCAGCGGAGAAAGCAGGGGTGCAGACTTCAAAGACTTGACCCTTTCGCTTCCCCCACTGTGGCCTCCATCTGCCGCCCAGCTCCGGACGGAAGGAAAGCGCTGCCCCCTCGGTGGGGGCAACAGAGGGGCCGGGGAGGGCTGTCGCCGCTGGGTGTTCCAGGTCCTGGCGCCCTTACCCCCAGGCAGGGAGAGGAGCGCGGTGGGCAGGGCGCACTCGGCTCCGCGTCTCCGCTCCGCTCCACCCCCAGCCCGGTCCCTTGCGTCCCGCCCCACCTCTGGACCCCCTTCGCGCCTCCCCCTCGGTTCACTGCTCCGCGCCCCCCACCCCGACTCCCCTAAGATCCCACTCCAAGCCTTCCCCCTCCGCATCTCCCCCATCGTGACCCTCTCCAGCACCGCTCTGCACCCCTCCATGCCTTCCCGCCACGCTCCACACCCACCAGCAACCCCCTCCGAGTTTCCCCTCCTCTCCACCCAAATCCGTGCCCCGCCCTGCCTCCCCAGTCCGTCCCTCCCATTTCCGTACCCCCTGTATCCCCCAGTGCCTGCCCTGGCTCCTTGGGTGCTTTTTCTTTGCTCTCCCCGCCGTGTCCCTCCCCTCTGCCTCCCCCCACGGTGCTCCCCTCGGTGCCCCCTTCCGTACTCCTTCCCGCCTCCCCCCACCCGGCCCCAGGGCTGCGGTGGGACCCGCACTTGCTGCGGACACTGACTGGGACCCCTACGCGGACCCCGGGCTCGCTCAGGGCTCCTTCCGCGCGTTAGCTCCAGTGCACCCCGTGCCCTGCCCCGCGTCCGCCGCTCTGCAGCCGGCTGCTAGGGACCAGCGAGGACCCGCCCAGGGGGTGGGGGCGGCTCGTGGGGTCACGGGTCGCTGCGGTGCCACCGCGGGCCAGGCCGGCCAGCGGTCAGTCACCTCCCCACGCATCCCGGAGGCGCCGCCACCATGCTGGGGCCAGGCGGCTGCAGCGTGCGGGTCAAGGCACCCATGGGCAGGATTTGGAGAAAAACTCCCAAATTGAAAGTCTGACACAGTGGAAAACTATTATTCTGAACTCCTGGGATTACAGGGAACTGGGATTGAGGCTGTGTAGGGTTCATTTCCAAAACGCTTGAGAAGGTCGTCTCAGAAGTTTTCTCTTTCCCGGTTTGAAGTATTTCACTAAAATGACTATAACAGTTTAGGGCCTCTAAGGGGGGCGGGGGGAGATACTTTTATTATTAATTTTTGAAGGACAGTCCTAATTAGGAAAATTGTGAAGAAAATGAAGAACAATAAAAAGACTGGAAAAGTCGAGATAGATTATATGCTGTGTTTAGCTTTCGGTTTAAGGTTTAATTTAGGTCCAGGAGTTTCCTCCTTATGGCATCTGGCTGGAGGTGGGGGAGGAGCAGGGCGTGCTTCACTCTCATCCATCTCCTTAGAGCATGGATTCCTCCAGGTTGGAGAGCCACGTCCCAGGAAACATCCCGAGATGACCTGCTCAGGGGAGACTCGGCAGAGACGCCGATAGGACGCCCCGGGTTTCACCACGCGGGGCTCTTCTCACAGCCGGCTTCAGGCCGACATCCTGGGCAGTTTGTTTTTGTTGCTCTTGGCTCTGCGGCTGCACAGATGGCTTGAGGCGTCCAGCTGGAATCTTCTTTCGATTGGGTTCCAGGGATGGGGCTCATTCACCCAGCCTCGTGTGTTCTCTCCTCAAATCATGGAGAGCTGCAGGGCAGCTGCTTGGTTTTCAGTTGATTGATCTAACGTGGGGTCTGAGGACCCCACAGCTTGAGGCCCACTTGTAAGAAGTGATGCATCATGCATGCCTCAAATCACTTTATCCTTTTTGTATGGTTAAAAACCTCTATTGTAAGAAATGAAAAAGAACCACTTGGCCACTATAGATTCCAGTTTCCTTGTCAGGATATGTCCCTGTGCTCACAGGGCTTGTGGTTGAAGGCATACAGTTTGAAGCTTTCTGTACCTATTCCTGCAGGTACGAACCCAATGTAGGTAGGCCCTTTGGATGAGGTTAATTCAATTACGGTGTAGCCCGCTCATTCAAGATGGGGCTTACTCCTCTTACTGGAATCCTTTATAAGAGAATGGAATTCAGCCATAGAGAAAAGCCATGGAAGCAAGACTCAATGAAACCTGGGAAAGGAGGGTGAGATCAGCAGATGCCACATCAGTGCCTTGCCATGAGGCAGAGGAGCCAAGGGTATCTGGCAGCCAGTCTTTGAGAAGAAAGCATCATCTTGATGATGCCTTGATTTGAACATTTTCATGGCCCCAAAACTATGAGCGAATAAATTCCCATTGTTTAGCCCGACCCATTTCATGGTATTTGCTTTCAGCAACCTAGGAAACTGTAGCAGGGCTGTCTGAGCTTGGGCAAAGCAGCTCTCACGGAGGAGAGGACCTCGGCTCAAACACCATGGATCTGGATGATACCTGGATTTGCATTGCAACCCTCCTGCCGCCTCGGGGAGTGAACTTGAGCTGTTGACTGACTTTCTGAACCCCATTTTCCTCCTCTCTTACAAGGAGGTGACAGTGCCTACCTTGTAGGTGGGTCAGGAGAATTAGATAGGGTAGAACAAGGAGGAGTTTTGACACCTGTCTGACACACGGTATGTGTGCCATAAACGTGGGTTCTTTCTCCTTCCCCCATGGGTCCATGCCAAGGGAACTCAAGCCTGGTACCATGCACTGGTGATGAGATGATGCTGACCGAAGCAACTGCAAATTGACCTGACCTCTAGGTAAGTGGAACCTCAAGGGTCCCAGGCTGAGGGACCCCTTAGAACTGAGGCAGAGCAAAGGGCTAGAAGTGTTAACTGTTCAAGTGCTCTCATATGTGTTATTTCATTCAATCTTCCCTGCAGCTTTCCCAGCAAGAGTAATTTTTTTTTCCATCTGAACTCCCATGGTGACTCCACCATTTTGCTTGTGGCCCACTTCACTTCCTGAAATCTCTGCACCTTGAGGACGAGTTGTTTCCACTTTTTTTGTTTGTTTGTTTGTTTTTAAGTTCCCCTTTTTTTATTAATTAAAAAAAAATTAACAAAACATTTAGAAATCATTCCATTCTACATGTACAATCAGTAATTCTTAATATCATCACATAGTTGCATATTCATCATTTCTTAGTACATTTGCATCGATTTAGAAAAAGAAATAAAAAGACAACAGAATAAGAATTGAAATGATAATAGAGAGAGAAAAAAAAAACCTATACCTCACATGCAGCTTCATTCAATGTTTTAACATAATTGCATTACAGTTAGGTAGTATTGTGCTGTCCATTTCTGAGTTTTTATATCCAGTCCTGTTGCACAGTCTGTATCCCTTCAGCTCCAATTACCTCTTCTCTTTTTTTTTTTTTTAATTAACGGAAAAAATGAAATTAACCCAATATTTAGAAATCATACCATTCTACATATACAATCAGTAATTCTTAACATCATCACATAGATGCATGATCATCGTTTCTTAGTACATTTGCATCGGTTTAGAAGAACTAGCAACACAACCGAAAAAGATATAGAATGTTAATATAGAGAAAAAAATAAAAGTAATAATAGTAAAAACAAAACAAAACAAAACAAAACAAAAACCTATAGCTCAGAGGCAGCTTCATTCAGTGTTTGAACATGATGACTTTACAATTAGGTATTATTGTGCTGTCCATTTTTGAGTTTTTGTATCTAGTCCTGTCTCACAGTCTGTATCCCTTCAGCTCCAATTGCCCATCATCTTACCCTGTTTCTACCTCCTGCTGGACTCTGTTACCAATGACATATTCCAAATTTATTCTTGAATGTCCGTTCACATCAGTGGGACCATACAGTATTTGTCCTTTAGTTTTTGGCTGGACTCACTCAGCATAATGTTCTCTAGGTCCATCCATGTTATTACATGCTTCATAAGTTTATCCTGTCTTAAAACTGCATAATATTCCATCGTATGTATATACCACAGTTTGTTTAGCCATTCTTCTGTTGATGGACATTTTGGCTGTTTCCATCTCTTTGCAATTGCAAATAACGCTGCTATAAACATTGGTGTGCAAATGTCCGTTTGTGTCTTTGTCCTTAAGTCCTTTGAGTAGATACCCAGCAATGGTATTGCTGGGTCGTATGGCAATTCTATATTCAGCTTTTTGAGGAACCGCCAAACTGCCTTCCACAGTGGTTGCACCCTTTGACATTCCCACCAACAGTGGATAAGTGTGCCTCTTTCTCCACATCCTCTCCAGCACTTGTCATTTTCTGTTTTGTTGATAATGGCCATTCTGGTGGGTGTGAGATGATATCTCATTGTGGTTTTGATTTGCATTTCTCTAATGGCCAGGGACATTGAGCATCTCTTCATGTGCCTTTTGGCCATTTGTATTTCCTCTTCTGATAGGTGTCTGTTCAAGTCTTTTTCCCATTTTGTAATTGGGTTGGCTGTCTTTTTGTTGTTGAGTTGAACAATCTCTTTATAAATTCTGGATACTAGACCTTTATCTGATATGTCATTTCCAAATATTGTCTCCCATTGTGTAGGCTGTCTTTCTACTTTCTTGATGAAGTTCTTTGATGCACAAAAGTGTTTAATTTTGAGGAGCTCCCATTTATTTGTTGCCTTCTTCAGTGCTCTTGCTTTAGGTTTAAGGTCCATAAAACCACCTCCAATTGTAAGTTTCATAAGATATCTCCCTACATTTTCCTCTAACTGTTTTATGGTCTTAGACCTAATGTTTAGATCTTTGATCCATTTTGAGTTAACTTTTGTATAGGGTGTGAGACATGGGTCTTCTTTCATTCTTTTGCATATGGATATCCAGTTCTCTAGGCACCATTTATTGAAGAGACTGTTCTGTCCCAGGTGAGTTGGCTTGACTGCCTTATCAAAGATCAAATGTCCATAGATGAGAGGGTCTATATCTGAGCACTCTATTCGATTCCATTGGTTGATATATCTATCTTTATGCCAATACCATGCTGTTTTGACCACTGTGGCTTCATAATATGCCTTAAAGTCAGGCAGCGCGAGACCTCCAGCTTCGTTTTTTTTCCTCAAGATGTTTTTAGCAATTCCGGGCACCCTGCCCTTCCAGAAAAATTTGCTTATTGTTTTTTCTATTTCTGAAAAATAAGTTGTTGGGATTTTGATTGGTATTGCATTGAATCTGTAAATCAATTTAGGTAGGATTGACATCTTAACTATATTTAGTCTTCCAATCCATGAACACGGTATGCCCTTCCATCTATTTAGGTCTTCTGTGATTTCTTTTAACAGTTTTTTGTAGTTTTCTTTATATATTTTTTTGCCTCTTTAGTTAAATTTATTCCTAGGTATTTTATTCTTTTAGTTGCAGTTGTAAATGGGATTCGTTTCTTGATTTCCCCCTCCGCTTGTTCATTGCTAGTGTATAGAAATGCTACAGATTTTTTAATGTTGATCTCGTAACCTGCTACTTTGCTGTACTCATTTATTAGCTCTAGTAGTTTTGTTATGGATTTTTCCGGGTTTTCGAAGTATAGTATCATATCGTCTGCAAACAGTGATAGTTTTACTTCTTCCTTTCCAATTTTGATGCCTTGTATTTCTTTTTCTTGTCTAATTGCTCTGGCTAGAACCTCCAACACAATGTTGAATAATAGTGGTGATAGTGGACATCCTTGTCTTGTTCCTGATCTTAGGGGGAAAGTTTTCAATTTTTCCCCATTGAGGATGATATTAGCTGTGGGTTTTTCATATATTCCCTCTATCATTGTAAGGAAGTTCCCTTGTATTCCTATCCTTTGAAGTGTTTTCAACAGGAAAGGATGTTGAATCTTGTCAAATGCCTTCTCTGCATCAATTGAGATGATCATGTGATTTTTCTGCTTTGATTTGTTGATATGGTGTATTACATTAATTGATTTTCTTATGTTGAACCATCCTTGCATACCTGGGATGAATCCTACTTGGTCATGATGTATAATTCTTTTAATGTGTTGTTGGATACGATTTGCTAGAATTTTATTGAGGATTTTTGCATCTATATTCATTAGAGAGATTGGCCTATAGTTTTCTTTTTTTGTAATATCTTTGCCTGGTTTTGGTATGAGGGTGATGTTGGCTTCATAGAATGAATTAGGTAGTTTTCCCTCCACTTCGATTTTTTTGAAGAGTTTGAGGAGAGTTGGTACTAATTCTTTCTGGAATGTTTGATAGAATTCACATGTGAAGCCGTCTGGTCCTGGACTTTTCTTTTTAGGAAGCTTTTGAATGACTGATTTAATTTCTTTACTTGTGATTGGTTTGTTGAGGTCATCTATGTCTTCTTGAGTCAAAGTTGGTTGTTCATGTCTTTCCAGGAACCCATCCATTTCCTCTAAATTGTTGTATTTATTAGCGTAAAGTTGTTCATAGTATCCTGTTATTACCTCCTTTATTTCTGTGAGGTCAGTGGTTATGTCTCCTCTTCCATTTCTGATCCTATTTATTTGCATCCTCTCTCTTCTTCTTTTTGTCAATTTTGATAAGGGCCAATCATTCTTATTGATTTTCTCATAGAACCAACTTCTGGTCTTATTGATTTTCTCTATTGTTTTCATGTTTTCAATTTCATTTATTTCTGCTCTAATCTTTGTTATTTCTTTCCTTTTGCTTGCTTTGGGATTAGTTTGCTGTTCTTTCTCCAGTTCTTCCAAATGGATAGATAATTCCTGAATTTTTGCCTTTTCTTCTTTTCTGATACAGGCATTTAGAGCAATAAATTTCCCTCTTAGCACTGCCTTTGCTGCGTCCCATAAGTTTTGATATGTTGTGTTTTCATTTTCATTCGCCTCGAGGTATTTGCTAATTTCTCTAGCAATTTCTTCTTTGACCCACTCGTTGTTTAGGAGTGTGTTGTTGAGCCTCCACGTATTTGTGAATTTTCTGGCACTCCGCCTATTATTGATTTCCAACTTCATTCCTTTATGATCCGAGAAAGTGTTGTGTATGATTTCAATCTTTTTAAATTTGTTAAGACTTGCTTTGTGACCCAGCATATGGTCTATCTTTGAGAATGATCCATGAGCACTTGAGAAAAAGGTGTATCCTGCTGTTGTGGGATGTAATGTCCTATAAATGTCTGTTAAGTCTAGCTCATTTATAGTAATATTCAGATTTTCTATTTCTTTATTGATCCTCTGTCTAGATGTTCTGTCCATTGATGAGAGTGGTGAATTGAAGTCTCCAACTATTATGGTATATGAGTCTATTTCCCTTTTCAGTAATTGCAGTGTATTCCTCACGTATTTTGGGGCATTCTGGTTCGGTGCGTAGATATTTATGATTGTTATGTCTTCTTGTTTAATTGTTCCTTTTATTGGTATATAGTGTCCTTCTTTGTCTCTTTTAACTGCTTTACATTTGAAGTCTAATTTGTTGGATATTAGTGTAGCCACTCCTGCTCTTTTCTGGTTGTTATTTGCATGAAATATCTTTTCCCAACCTTTCACTTTCAACCTATGTTTATCTTTGGGTCTAAGGTTTGTTTCCTGTAGACAGCATATAGAAGGATCCTGTTTTTTAATCCATTCTGCCAATCTATGTCTTTTGATTGGGGAATTCAGTCCATTGACATTTAATGTTATTACTGTTTGGATAATATTTTCCTCTAATATTTTGCCTTTTGTATTGTATATATCATATCTGATTTTCCTTCTTTCTACCCTCTTCTCCATACCTCTCTCTTCTGTCTTTTCGTATCTGACTCTAGTGCTCCCTTTAGTATTTCTTGCAGAGCTGGTCTCTTGGTCACAAATTCTCTCAGTGACTTTTTGTCTGAGAATGTTTTAATTTCTCCCTCATTTTTGAAGGATAATTTTGCTGGATATAGGAGTCTTGGTTGGCAGTTTTTCTCTTTTAGTAATTTAAATATATCATCCCACTGTCTTCTAGCTTCCATGGTTTCTGCTGAGAAATCTACACATAGTCTTATTGGGTTTCCCTTGTATGTGATGGATTGTTTTTCTCTTGCTACTTTCAAGATCCTCTCTTTCTCTTTGACCTCTGACATTCTAACTAGTAAGTGTCTTGGAGAACGCCTATTTGGATCTATTCTCTTTGGGGTGTGCTATACTTCTTGGATCTGTAATTTTAGGTCTTTCATAAGAGTTGGGAAATTTTCAGTGATAATTTCTTCCATTAGTTTTTCTCCTCCTTTTCCCTTCTCTTCTCCTTCTGGGACACCCACAACACGTATATTTGTGCGGTTCATATTGTCCTTGAGTTCCCTGATACCCTGTTCAAATTTTTCTGTTCTTTTCCCGATAGTTTCTGTTTCTTTTTGGAATTCAAATGTTCCATCCTCCAAATCACTAATTCTATCTTCTGTCTCTTAAATCTATCATTGTAGGTATCCATTGTTTTTTCCATCTTTTCTACTTTATCCTTCACTTCCATAAGTTCTGTGATTTGTTTTTTCAGTTTTTCTATTTCTTCTTTATGTTCATCCCATGTCCTCTTCATGTCCTCCCTCAATTTATCGATTTCATTTTTGAAGAGGTTTTCCATTTCTGTTCGTATATTCAGCATTAGTTGTCTCAGCTCTTGTATCTCATTTGAACTATTGGTTTGTTCCTTTGACTGGGCCATATTCTCAAGCTTCTGCGCGTGGACAGTTATCTTCTGCTGCTGGCGTCTGGGCATTTAGTCAGATTTCCCTGGGTGTCGGACCCAACAAGGTTGTAAGATTTTTCTGTGAAATCTCTGGGTTCTGTTTTTCTTATCCTGCCCAGTAGGTGGCGCTCGTGGCACACCTTTGTCTGCGGGTCCCACCAGTAAAAGGTGCTGTGGGTCCTTTAACTTTGGAAAACTCTCACCGTCCAGGAGGTTCGCTAGCCCAAGCGGTTTAGAAGAGTGCCAACCGGCCTGGGGTCCAAATGCGGGGAGGATCGCTGGCTGCCGCAGCCCGGGAAAGCGCCCGTCTGAATTTCCTAGTCCGGTGGCGGGAGGGCGCCAGCCGCAGTGGCCCGCCCGGGAGAGTGCACGTTCCCGGGGAGTCACGGGTTTGGAAGGGCCCCCCCCCCATCGCCGTTCTCCACGGCCTGGGGATTTCCGATCCAATTCTCTCAGTTTGTCCGGGGGGCCGCGCGTGGTGTGGGCGCCAGCCGCTGCGGTTTAAGGCGACCGCCTGTCCAATTCTCCCAGCCGGCCCGGGAAGGGGGAAGGAAGTGACTCCGGCCGCTTGCTGCCCCGCCCGGTGAAGTCCGCGCCCCTCGGCGATCTCACCAGAGCGTGGTCTCTCAGCCAGCCAGCCGTTCCAGGATGGGGTACGCTGTCTTTTTTATCTCTGTCGTGGCTTTGGGAGCTGTTCTGTATCGTTTCTACTCCCCTAGTAGCTGTCCTGGAGGAGAAATTAAGATCCGCGCGTCTTACTAAGCCGCCATCTTCTCCGGAAGTCGAGTTGTTTCCACTTCATTCACTCATTCATTCAATAAGCATGGACTGAGCCCTGCTCGATGAGAACGCTTATTTTAGGCTCTGCGAATGCAGCTGTAAACAAACACATAGAGCCTCTGCTCCCACAGAGCTCACACTGCATGTGGAAGACAAGCAGCAAAAATAAAATAAAATTAAAAGAACAAAGAATTTATAATGTCAAAACTACTAAATACCATGGAAAAAAGTAAGTGTGAGGGGCCAGTGGGTGATGAGATGTGGGGTGTGTGGTGTCAATGTTGTTTGGGTTTAGGTTACCATTTGAACAGAGATCCGAACAAAGTACCTGGAGAAGTCATGTGACCACCGGAGGACAAGGTGTTCCATTCCAGGCAGAAGGAACAGCATATGCTAAGGCTCTGAGCCAGGAGGAGCATGGGGTTTGTGTCCAAGGAGGCAGCTGTGGCTGGAGCCATATGTACCCCAAGTGAGGCTGTTGTGTGTAGAGGGAATGTAGCAATTGCGGTTAGGAGAATAGTAGCAGTTTGTGCCAGAGGTGATGGGACGTGAAAAAGGTGAGAAGTACATAAAATTTGGTCAGAGTGGAGCCATATCTTAAAAGTGGTTTTCGTTTGTTACTGAAATTTGCTGTGGATGCTCAGCATGTATCTCCTGGAAGTCACATGCATGATGGAGTGACGGGATGGTATTATTTTCTCTTTGTAATGTGTGAAGATGAAGCATAAAAGCATTCTTTCCTGGATCTCCAGGGAGAGTCGCAGTGAATTCACGGAGTGATCGGGTCATTGGCCTTTGCTTTCTGCTCCCAGCTCTCTCTCACCCTCCTGAGACTGACAGACAAGCCCAGAGATTTCATTGTTCTGAGAGCATCCAAAACGATGTTAATAAGAAGAAATATCTAAATAATGCAGCATGCAACTCCAATTCAGTAGATTGGAGATAAGTGCTTTAAAATGATTAAACAACTTTTGATGATAATGCAGGTGTTCAAAAATTCAGTAGGTAAGAACAAAATTAAAATAAAAACTCCCATATGTAATAGAAGACATCAGAGTGTCCTGAAAAACTCAAGATGTGAAGTGCCAGAGACACTCCTTCCAAGAAAACCCAAATGGCTCCAGCTACCTGTGTGATGTTCGCATGTCATTAGTTGAATCTAGGCCAGTTTGTTATTTGCAAATAAAAACAATGGTCCATTCTTTGTTCAGAGGTGAAGACGAACTGAGATAAAGTGACTTGTGCCATGTGAGGATCGTAAATATTTGGAAAATGAGTTGAATAAGCCATTGGAAGATGGCCATTAAATAAGCCATTTAAATGAGATGACAACGTAGGTTGTGAGGAAAATGCACTTTTCATGTTTTTACATTGAATTATATGGCAGTTATATCTCTTTTTTGCCCAAAATAAAAGCTCCTCAAATCCATATTACTCCAGTCAAAAAGGTATTTAAATTTTGTGTGATATCTGCTATTTTGACATTGAACTTTTTTGTTGCAAGAGATTGTTATGATTTTATCTTTACCAGAATCACTGATTTCCTGGGGAAAGACTCAGACTTTTTGAGAACGGAACGACATCAAAAATGAAGTTTCAATGAAAATAGTCAATGATACGTGAGGACAGCTATCATCTACTGAACACATCCTGTGTGCCAGGTGCTCTCCATATTTTGCCTCATGAAGCCTCACAACAATGCTATGAGGGAGATATTTTTCTCAGTCACCAGAAATAACTTTCTGAAGCCCACCAAGCATTTAAGTGGTGGAATCAGAGGTTTAACCCTGGCATTTCTGAATCCACAACCCTGGGACTTTTAAACTAGGCAAGTCAACAAAGGGTTTTCACGCTGTTGTCTGAAGCACAGCGTCTGTGAATCAGGACAGAGCAGCACATGTGCATAGCTTTTAAAAACATAAATGTTCGAGTTTCGAGGGGAGGGATTAGCAGGAAAAGTTTTTGCCACATTCAGAAGCTTCAACCTGAGAGCATGGCCCATATTTGACCTTTCTGAAATCACCTTGCTGCTTGGCCGGGAACGACAGGATTCCACTTCCCCATCATTCAGTGCGGGAAGGTGATCTTTTCTCATTACCAGACAGAAAAAAATCCAGGAACTCACTCAATTCTGTTCACTGACTCTGAACCTTTATACTCTGTCAAAAAATAAAATAAAATTTATAGACAAGTTAAAACGCATTAGCATAGTTTAAACTTGGCTCCTACATTTAAACAATGTCATCTTCTGTGCTGTTCTCTAGGATCATAATTATCAGTAATTAAAATATTAAATGCTTCGTCGTTGGGGAGATTTAATTTTTTTCTCTGTGTTGTCAAGATAATGACTTAGTTTTCTAAGGGAAGGTCGTGTTGGCATGAAGCAGGTAGGGCAATTGAACATAAGGGCAGGAGAGCGAGCCCCTATTTCGAGGTTATTTAAGTGCTATTAGCCTGGGTCATGAATCTGGCCAGGATCTACCTTTACATCTGAGGCCTGCGAGCAAAGTTAGATGATGCCACTCGGAGGCCTTCCTTTCAGTTCTGGGAACTGGTTGAGCAGGCAGCAGCCACTCATGCTTATACTTGCTGGATTGTCTTAACTGTCTCCCACGGCCACCCTCCACCCCTGTTGGCCACTTCCCCACCCCTTTGCTCCTTCCCCCAAGCAGCCGTTCACATGTTTAAGGAAGAGAGAGAAGGGTGGGGAAACGGTGAGTTTGGCCAACAAATCAGGCTGTCCAAATCCACAGCATCCATTCACTCCTTCAACCAGTGTCTCCTGAGCACCATCTCTTCTGCGAGAGCTCACTGACCCTCTAAGGGTGTGTACCTAGAATGTGCAAAACTCAGCTCCCGCTTTATTTATTTATTAGCAGATTAGAAAGACTGGCAAGCACATTCTCCAGTTTTTTTAGTTGTTTTGTTTTGGTGGTTTCTGCAATGGAAATGGAAGGAGCTTGTCCTCGTCCCAGGTGTAGTCCTGACCTGCCTTTTGGACTGCCCTGCTGCAAACTCAAGACCTGCCTTGTAGTAGAATGAACAGCAAGCAGATGCAAGGCAGTGTATGGGCTGCAGCGCCATGGAGCGAGTGAAATGCCACCTCATCTTGTGAGAGTCCGACCTTAGGAAAAAAGAAGGCAGGTCTTCTGGGATGGTTCACCTAGTTATCAGTTCCCATCCAATTTCTTTTAAAAATAATTTCTAACGCTGCTGTTTATTCATTCAATTATTCATTGAGCATCAACTCTGCACACTGTGCAAGGGGCTGCAGATACGATTTGCCATGTAGGACCCCAAGCTCTGGGGAGCTTACAGCCTGGTGAGGGGATGGTGGAGGATAGAAGAGATGCCCTTAGAAAAGGGAAGGCCATCTCATGGGCATCTCCCAAGTGTCTGGTTCCTAGTTAAAGTTCAGTAACCTCAGTGGAAAGCAAAAGCCCCTTTTCAAATCATCTCACTGCACTTTGGCTCTATGTGGTCACACACTTACATTTTATAAGAGGATGTGTACAATCAATTGAGGGCAGCTGACTTTACAGTAGAAATTAGTAATTCACTAACCCTCCTGGAAACTGGAAAAGCTTTTGGAATTAGTGTGAAACAGACTTGTTTCTTTGTTGACTTCTAGGGAACAGGTATAGATTATTTTGTCTTCAATACTGCATTAAATTTTCCCCTTTTAAGAAGGTGGTTCCAAGATTCTTTTCCCTACAAAAGCCACGCGGAACTTTCTTAGGGTGCATGTGACCATCTGTGGTTCTAACTCAGCTACTCTCCAGTTATCAAATGCACGATTAGATTTACTATTCCATAGGTGATAAATATTTTATTGTAATCAAATTGAGGTGATTAGCATTTCATAAATAGCCTTAGCCATCTTTGAGCAGTCACTAAACTGTTGATTGCACAATTAATTTGATTTTAGTGTAATAGAAAAATATTATAGTGGGTATGGATTGCAAATCATGATGGCCTGTCTTACATTTACTTCCCCACCCCCCAGATCTTAAGACTGTACTTACCCCAATTTTTCTAAAATATTTTTATTGACAAATTTTCACACACATGCAGTCCGTACATGGTGTACAATCAATGGCTCACAATAACTTACCCAAATTGTAAGACTATCGAATGCTACTGCAATAACTGTGACTATTAATGGTCTTGCTTTTACAATGTAGCACATTTATGAGAGAATATTTTAGAGTTCATCTACAAATTCAAGCTGATTAATTAGTGCAATAACTGAGGTTCACTAGTTTATCGTTTAGCTTCCTTTATGTTAAAAAGTTTTTTTTTTTTTTTGCTTTTATGAAAGTGATTTCCTATGCAAATGAAGCACTCAATGAATTTCAGCCTGCAAAAGGGCAGTCGTGGGTTTGCCATAACTGAGCCCATGTTGAGCAACATTTTCGCTCTATGATGCTGTAGCCCACAGAGATTATTTTCACGTGCATACATACTCAAATTTAAACAACCCAGAAAGATTCAGAGTACAAATGATAATTATAGAGCTGATAAAACTCATTTATAGGATGCATGAAAAGAAATAAAGAGGGCCACAGTGGCTCAGCAGGCAAGAATTCTTGCCTGCCATGCCAGAGGACCTGGGTTCGATTCCCGGTGCCTGCCCATGTTAAAAAAAAAAAAAAGAAATGAAGAATTCAGTGAGTATGAAGAAAGAAATGATTACTTAGGATGAGATTCTGAAGATAAACGGGGAAGTTTTAGGGATTAGTGTAGATTAGGTTTGTTTCCTGGGATGATGACTTCTAATGGACACAGTTACAAATTATTTGGCCCCTGATAATCATAACTTATTTTGCCTCCTACTAATTTGTGACATAAACTTACAAAAAAAAAAATCCCGTTCTTTTTTTTAAAAATTAATACATGTTCACTCTAGAAGTATTTCGGAGGGCAATGTAAGCAAGCAAAAATGAAAACAAAAACTATTCTTAATCCTATTATCAGTGATAATCTATTAGGACATTTTGCTAATAGGTCTTTGTGGTTCACTCACACCTATATTTTTCAAATAAAAATGAATTCAAGTTATACAGTCTTATTACCTTTCAGTTAATGATTCAAAAACATTTTCCTAAGTGATTATTTTCATTGGTTGCTTTTTTTTACAGTAAGGCATACACAGTTTGCGATGGATAATTTGCAGTACTCAAAAGATATTTCCTCCTGGGTGGGCCACGGTGGCTCAACAGGCAGAGTTCCTGCCTGCCATGCCAGAGACCCGGGTTCAATTCCTGGTGCCTGCCCATGCAAAAAAAAAAGATATTTCCCCTTTAAAAATCCTTCCCAAATTTTATATTATTAATGTGTGTTTTGGGAATTAAAAAGGAAAGTTTTCTAGAAGTAATGTTTCTGTAAGTGCTATGACTAACCACACTTTGGAGACATAAATAGACCCGTTAACCTTAAACAACCTCTTAAATTTCGTTACTATTGTTATTTCAAGCTACCATTTGTCCATCTGTTCACTCAAAGGAGGCTTTCTTGCAGCCTGCTGAGTGTCAGGTGTTGCTGGGGCTTTGTGGACGTGGAGAGGGCATATCTGAGGTGCTAAGGAGAAGGAGCGCAGAGCACCCTTCAATGCACTCCCGTGAGCTCTGGGCCCCGGGGAAGCCCCGGCCCATGAGCCTTCCAGACAGTGGATGCTCCTGGGAAGTCTCAGGAGCCTGGGCGCGTCCTGCCTCAGTGGGAGCCTGGGGGAGACTGAGGTTCGTCTCAGAGAAAACGTGCGGGTGGACGTGTGGATGATGGATGGAGGTGGTGGAAACCAGACACGGGAGAAAGATCTGGGCTGGGGAGCAGCCGGCAACTGCAGGAGCCATGAGCTGATAATGAGGATCTGAATTTAGCAGCAGGAATGGTGCTCTGAAAGAAGCATGCATTGCAAGAAATACTTAGGAGGTAGAAGTAGGGAGACTTGGCAGCTAATTAAATGTGGACAGAGAGAGGGAGGAAGGAAAACTTAATACTAAGCTTTCCATCTGTGTTTTATTGGGCATTTGATGATAAGGAATGAGGGAGAGGGAGCAGATTCAGAGAAGATGAACTTGGTTTTTGAAACGTTGAATTTGAGATGCCTTCAGGAAGTTCCATCGTCAGGAGAAATGAGAAACTCAGGCTTAGAGGGAGGGTGGAGGCTTTGGAAACATACATTAAAAAATGTACATTTTTCCAACCAAACATCAAGCTTCTTCCTAAGTCCTATACATTTCATATATATCTATCTGACATTTTTAACCTAGAAAGATGAGAAATCATGAAATTGGCCCCTCCTGGGGAGTTTGGAATAACTTGAAACTCTATACCCAGTAAGCACCAATGAATGCTGTCCAGGGAGCAGGCTTCAGTCTTCTGTCCGTCACTTTGAAAGAAGTTTCCATAATCTCATTTGCTATAGACGTGCTCCAGATAAATTAGCAAGCATGTCTATCAACCATATTTGGATAATGTATATGGGTCTATCAACCGTATTATAATAGTGTTGCCCATTATTAAAAAAAAATCATATTAAAAATATGAAATCATCTTCATTTTTATCTAAAATAATCATTCATAAAATCGTACGGTTTTGCTTTTATGTTCAGTATTTGAATTTCATTTTCATTTCTCACAGGCAATCTAAAAGCAAACCACAATTAGTCGATTTGTCATTTTTTTCTACATAAATTAGCTTACATTATGCTTTTAGTATTTGTGTTTGTCCAGCCTTCCACCTGAGATCGAAAGATGCTTTGACTTTTTTTTTCAGTTCCCAAAGAGAAGCATTTTATTTCCTTGTCATTACCAACTAATTAGGACAAAGTAAACAAACCTACCTAACCAGATTAGTGAACACGTACCATTATTTGGTTTAAGTTTAGTGCTGTTGGGTTTTTTTATCCTCCTTCCCCTTTTTGCATTTTCCCCTTTTGTTCTTTACTTGGAAGAGGGAGTATAGGAGAAAAGGTATATGTGGGAGAAGATGGAATTAAAATGGAGATGGGGCAGGTGTGACCAATGAATGAGCAAAGAAAAGTGTTCAAGAAATAGGAGACAATGAAGGAAGATACTTATCCCTTCACTGTACAAGTGGCAACTTGGTTTCCATATCTGTGAAGTGGGCCGGTGCTCCCGCCCTCAGATTGCCAATGCGGGAACTAAACGAAGTTGATTTCTGAAGTGTTCCTGGCAGTATCTGGCAAAAGTTCAACAGCTGAGACATGCTGTTCCTAGGTTGTGGGGCAGCTGTGGGCAGATAGGGTGATTCTGTCCCTCATTTTGAAGAGACTAAACTTCTATGGCACGTTCTAGTTAATTTTGTGTGTGTCGTCTCGTTGGACACCAACTATCTATGAGATCAACAGCAGAGCGGATATTATTTTCCAGGTCAGGAAATGGATGTTGAGAGTTGAAAGTTGTTTTTCTAAACCCACTGGCAGGCTCAGAACTAGGATCGAGGTCTTCCTTTTCCAAATCTAGGTTTCCTCCGCCTGCTTGCTCTCCCTGAGTTCGGGTGCGATGGGAGCGACAGGGTGGGCCCCTCTGCAGGGATTGGCAGTGTGTGCTTACTCAGACTGGGTCTATGTCTTCATCACCCCCTGCATAAGAAACACACCTGTGAGTCCTGTACTCACAGTGCGTCTCAGCTGCTCAACTTGGCACTCACACTGTTCTCAAGCTGACCTAACATTTACTAACCAGAATCATCTCCCCATTTGCCCCATACCTGGTGTGTGTCTCAGTGTGTGTGCATGTGTGTGTGCTGGCGGGGTGGGGGGGTGTTTATGGGTTGGATGCCCAATACCTGCCTCACCTGGGAACTGACAGCCTCCATCCCACTGCCCTTCTGTCCCCAGCACCTAGTGGGTCAATGAATTATCCCCAGGCGACCCTCTGTTAGTGGCTGATGCTGTTGGGTCTAAACTAGTGCTATTAGTCATCCCTTCTCTTCTAAATGAAGAGCTCTGATCTGCTGTGAGAAGAAGAATGCAACCATCAAGCGGAGAGAAGCAGGAAGAAGAGATGGGGAGAGCATCTTGGCAGCTTTTGTGCTCTGATTCCTCTATCCTATCCTTTTGGTAGCTCGGTCACTGAATTTTCCCTCTAGGTTTCTTCTCTTAACACTGATTTCTGTGGGGTTCTTAGCACTTGCAACCCCACCTATCCTAACCACCACAGCTGGGCTTCTGCCCATTTTTTGCAGCTGCAGCATGCCACGTTCATCATCCCTTCCCCTGCCCCCTCCTTTCTTTCTCTCTCTGTTTGCTGAGAACCCACAGCCCTTCTAGCCATGGAGTCTGGTGCTGACTTAACAGTCACGGCCTTATTGCTAGATTTTGTGCAGCTTAGATTGTTATTTAACTATTTTAAGTATACTTATTTAACAAACACTTATATAGTTTTAATATTTGCCAGGTTCTGCCCCAAGAACTTTACAGATATTAACTCATTGATCCCTCATGACAATCCTATTATCATCCCCATTTCACAAGTAGGAAAACTGAGGCAGAGCCCCAGTTCCCGTGGCTAGTAAGCAGCGGTGAGGATTTTCCACTGGGCCATTGGTGCCAGAGCACCCACTGCTGACTCCTTTCTAACAATACTCCATCCTAAGCCCAGAGACTATCGGAACCTTTAAATCAAATGCCCTACAGGGACTGGCAGAGTGAGGATGGGATGCACGGTCCATCGATAAATGTCAGGCTGAGTGGTTACTCAATTTCCTTTATCAGGGGCTGACTCGCCTTGTCAACAGGCAGCTCTGGGAGGGATGAAGCTCAGGTGGGCGGCACGAGAGGACTGTGGAGTGATGAGGCAGCTCAGCTGAATGGGCTCAGCCCATAAATGGCGTGTGATACACCCCAGCCGAATCATCCTCCCTTCCCGTGACTCACAGCTGTTCCCAAAGGAAAGTCTGGAAGGAACCAAATGGGCTGGTGGAAGCGATGATAGGGAAAAAGTGCAATGCCTCTGTCAGTCTGTGATTAAACGAATGCAGGACCTGAAGTGGGCAAGCCAAACCTACTCTTAAAGGAGACCACTCCCTAGATGAGACCACCCGCTCAGGATCTCAGCACCATCTCCTATCATTTCCTTTCTTCTCTGGATGTACAGCCTCCTTCATCCCATGTAGTGCTGCCTCTTCACCCCGACATTCATAACATCCGAGCCCCAAGCTACTGCTAAACATCTCTTCCACCCCCCCTACTCCATCAATCATGACTGATCTTGTAAGCTCTTCCTTTTGGACCCTTTCTTCCTACATCGCAGGGTCACCGATGGGTTAACCAGTAGTTAAGCTGTTGTCCTCAACATCTGTCAAACCTGAGGGCTAGTGTTCCATCACAAGACCCTAGAACTCAGTTAAAATGTCTAGCCCCTTAAGAAAACAATGCTGTGGATTGCATGCATTGTGGCAGAACAGCAGGCCACAGTGATTTTGTTGTTTTGTTGACTGGTTGATTCATTCAGTCACCAGATATTTATTGAGCATATTCAGCATGTGCGGAGCTGGATGCTGGGTGGTGTAGTGTACAGCGGCCGGGTACAGTGACCAACAAGACTCACCCCCTGCTCGTTTTACTGACATCTGCATGTGACATTGGTGCTGGCCGTCTTTATTCTTTTGTTTGAACCAACAACCAGAGATAAAATCATATGTCCCATCTCCTTTTAGAATCATATGCTCGATCTCTTTTTAGAAGGCACATAGAGGGTCCCTTTTCATCAAAAGATTTATTCATCTTTTCAATGCCAAGGGTTACCTGCAGAAGCAGCCCTATGAGCCTCGAGATTTGATTTATCTGTTTCCATCCACTGTCTGATTTCCTGGGGCTCAGGCACAGGGACAGAACTGATGCCATAGCTAGCCCTCACGTAAGACCTCGCGATGTCTGTGGACCCAGGGAATTAAAGACATTTGGCTACTTTCTGTCCATCATGAGCTGGGTTATTGTTCATCCAACAACAACACTTTTCCAAATTAGTTTAGCTTTTCAGTTTTCTTCTTTGGTTGTAGCGAATAAGAACATCCAACTAAGGAATATGACTGTATGAAAAGGTTTTAAGAAAATTTTAGAGTTCAATTTCTACTTCATTGTGTCTCTCCAGAAAGAAGAGTATTTTTACTCTTTACATATGAATTTTTAAATCATGTTGAGTCAACTAGAACTTCAAGAATATGGCAATCATGGGGGAAATGACCATGAAATAATTTATCAAAAATAAATACGACCCCCTTTTTTTTGTTCAGGGGTCTGATATTTTAATTTTAGGATGTAATTTTTTCTCCAAAGTATTGTGGCTCATTTTATAGGCTTTTATCTGTTATTTCAATTGATATTAATAATCCTGGGTGGCAAGCAGGGGGACGGATCATTTTGTCCTATTTCACGGTCGCTGAAAATGGGTTTTGAGCCGTTGGGTGACGCGGTAAGTCATGTAAGTGGCACAAGATTCGTGAGACCCCAGGTATTGACTGCCCGTCTGATCTTCTCAACACTGAAATAAAATGATAGCTTTATTAACCCGACATCCAGGTGTTCCTCCAAATCCTGAGCACACACGGAAGTCATTATGTTTAGAAAGAAGAAGGAGCTGCTGCTCTCAGCGGCTCTGAATAACCCAGGGTGTCACGCGGAGGGTGAAAGGGCCCTGAATAAGGTATCCACTGAGTCCAGTCAAATCCTACTAGGAAAGGGGAGCTCAGGGGTCATCTCTGAAAGCCCCAGTCTGCCCATTACCACATTGAAATGTTAAAATCAGAGGAATCATGCACAACCTCATGAGCAGAGAAGAAAAAAAAACTGTTTTGCACTCTGTTCAGATCTGCTAGAGAAATTCTGGATACTTGATGTAATTTTTTTTTTGGATGCAATAAAATTTAACATATTGATCTGATATAACAAATATTTGAATATGAATAGAACTTATATGATATTCTATTTCTTTTTGAATCCGTTTTTGTAATTTGTGTATTTACAGGACTTTATCCCTTCTACATGACTTAATTTCTTGGTTTAAATTGTTCATAGTATCCTCTTGCAATCCTTTATTATTTTTATTGATTTATATTATATATTCATATACTGTGTCATCATCCAAAGTTATACAATCAATGGTTTACAATATCATCAGATAGCTGCGTATTTATCATCACAATTGACTTTTTTTTCTTTTTTGTGAAAAATTATATGTATGCAAAAAAGCAATGAATTTCAAAGTACATCACCACAATTAGTTGTAGAACAGATTTCAGAGTTTGGTATGGGTTACAATTCCACAATTTTAGGTTTTTACTTCTAGCTGCTCTGAGATACTGGAGACTAAAAGAGATATCAGTGTAATGATTCAGCAGTCATATTCATTTGTTAAATCCTATCTTCTCTGTATAACTCCACCATCACCTTTGATCTTTCTATCCTTCTTGAGGGGTATTTGGACTATGCCCGTTCTAACTTTTTCATGTTGGAAGGGGCTGTCGATAATAAGGGGTAGGGAGATGGAACTAGCTCATGTTCTGGAGAGGCTGGGCCCTCTGCATTTCAGGATTTATCTGGTCCAGGGACCCATCTGGAGGTTGTAGGTTTCTGGAAAGTTACTCTAGTTCATGGAACCTTTGTAGGATCTTTATTTAACACCTTAGGTGTTCTTGAGGATTGGCAGGAATGGTTTTGGTTGGGGATTGGCAGGTTATGATAGGCAGCAAGGTCTAACTGAAGCTTGCATATTTGAACTCTCTCTGCCACTGATACCTTTTTTTTGTATGCTGTATGGCAGGGGTCATGTTTTGTTCTTTTTCCATGTGAATATCCCATTATTCCAGCACCATTTGTGGAATTTTTGTTGGTTTCTTTGATTTGCTTGTTTGTTTTTCAGAAAGAGCATGGGCTGGGAATTGAACTTGGGTTTCCCGCATGGCAGGTGAGAATTCTACCACTGAACGACGCTTGCACCCTGATACCTTATTTGTTACACTTCTTTTCCCCTTTTTGGTCAGGATGGCATTGTTGATCCCAAACTGCCAGGGCCAGGCTCATCCCTGGGAGTCATCTCCCTTGCTGCCAGGGAGACTTTCATGTGTGGATGTCATGTCCCGTGTAGTGGGGAGGGCAATGATTTCACTTGCAGAGTTGGGTTTAGAGAGAGAGAGACCACATCTGAGTGACAAAAGAGGTCCTCCAGAGGTGAGTCTTAGGCGTACCTATAGTTAAGCTAAGCTAAAACCTCAAGATCAAAGGCTTGGCCTATTGATTTGGGTGTCCCTAATGTTTGACACAGTATTAGGGGTTTCCCCGGTGGTAAAGTTTAATAGTTCCATATTTTTTCTCCCATCCATCAAGGGACTTTGCCAATAGTTTTTTTATTATCTGCTTAATATACTCTGGGACGTATCTAGGTATTACATTAAGCTATACAGGATTAAAGGCTCTCGTTCTTATTCTGGGCTCCCTGCATTTGGATTGTTTAAATGATCTATCCAGACAGGTTATGTTATTATATGCCCAGAAAATTTAGGTTCTGGACAAAATAAACCTTTCTTCCTGTGTTCTCAAAGACTAGACGAGGTTCTAAAATATAGACAATGTCTTCCTTATCCCTGTATTCTGAATTCCTTTAATCACGACCTGATTGACTTTCTTCTTATCACTAAATACCAGATTATACATATATAAAACAGCCTCTCAAACTCCAGAAATAATAATTACCACTCCAGACTAACCGTGACTATTGTAAGAGCTTACATTCTAAGCCCTAGTTTTCTTTTAAGTATTTTCCAAATGAGACCATACAATATTTTTGCTCTTTTGTTTCTGGCTTATTTTGCCTCACCAAAAGTCCCACAGGTTCACTCACAATGTGGCATGCCTCACAACTTCGCTCCTTTTTGTAGCAGCACAATATTCGATCATATGTACACACCCTCGTTCGCCAATCTACTTCTCAGTCAGTGCATCGCCACCTCCATTCATTGGGTATCGTGCATAACATCCAAAGTCAACAGTCCATCAAAAGTTTATGCAATTTTGACAGAGAAAAATAAGGTTAAAATAGAACAAAATGTGTTTAATACCTATTTTAAATGCAGAATGTCTTCAGTTCAGCAACTTTAGCTTATGGTCAAATGTGGGCATCAATTTTAAATCATAATTTTATCAAATATCATTACACCAAGCTGAACCTTTTAGGGTATGGAGGGGTAAATCTTAATAAATGTTTATTTTAGGCATGACTCCACACTTGTTTGGGGGTAGCATTGCTGAACACTGAAATGAGCCCAGGATTTCTAGCCCATAAACCTGATCTAATCCCCCTCTGGCACTCACTAACTAGAAATGTTGGAGGGAAAAGTTACCTAACCTCTTCCAGACTCAATTTATTTTGTAAGATGAAGATAATGATAGTGTCTTTGTAGGCAATGTAGAAATTAAACACGAATATAAAGAATTTGTAGGTAATCAATAAGTTGTCCATAACAGATAGCATTATATGGGGAAAATATATTATGAACTTTCAGAGATTTCTTCTCCTTTTTTTTTTCAATTTTAGATTTCTTGCTTATATTTCATCACAGAATCATTATTTACTGAAGTGATTGGAAATTTTTGTGAAAGTCGCTACTCATTTTCAGAGTAGCTCCACAGATTGATCGCTTTCGATTTTGAACTCCATGAACAGGGCTATTCACTGTGGAAAAGTCAGTTTTCCTATAGTGACAGTTGTAGGATATTATTTCGCAAGAATACCATGTTTTTTGCTTTCAGGATCTTCGATATTCCTTGCTTAATTGCGGATCAAGTTTGCTGAAATTATTAAAAATCATTTTTTTCTGAAACACTGAACATGGGGATTAGAAATAACATAGGTTCTCTGGATGGTGTTTTATTATCTTCTGAAAAATACTCCTTTGGCACCTGCGACGTATCTAACCCAATAGCTGAGTGGCCAGAAAATGGGTGATGACAGAGGTCTGATGTATTTGGACCTTTCCCATGTCCCACAAGAACTTGAGGCAATTTACAAGAAATACATTCTCTCCTTCAGACCAAAATCCATCCGCATAAAACAAAATTAAAATGACGTGAGTAAATAAAAGCAGTAAAAGGAAGCACTGTGCGGAGACGCTGCACTTCAGGATGGCTCGGCAGCTGAGCACAGGACCCAGCACTGAAACCCCAGGTGCGGGTGTGGGGAGGTAGTTTCGGGCTCGCCCCACGGCTCTCGGGGGTGCGGGGACCCTGGGGCAGGAGGAGGCCGTTCCCGCCCTCAGGAGCTGCGCCTCAGCTTCCCAAGCTCCCTGGACGCAGACAGGAAATGGCCGTGGCCCGGGAGAGGGACAACCACGGGGCCTGAGCAGCTGAGGGAGTAAATGTAAGGGTGGGGGATAAAAGGGACCTTCTAGGACGATACAGCCGGTTCAAGGGCTGTTCTCGCCTGAGTAAAGATTTTGTGATGTTAAGATGGATGAGAGGTAGGGGTGGAAAGGTGATGTGAGTTGCAATTGTTAAGGGACCTTGATTCCAGTCTAAGCAGTTTGGGTGACAGCTCTTAGGAAGTAAGAGCAACTCAGTTAATTTTTTTTTCTTTTAACCAGAAAAATGCTCAATAAAGAAAAAAATACCTCGGAAAGATTAGTGGAGTAATATTTTCTGCAATGGTCTTGAGAAGGCAGGCCTGAGTAGGAAGGCTGTGGTGGCAAAGGGCTAGCAGAGAGGGATGGCAGGAGGGTGAGGTGGAGACATTTCAGAGAAACCAGTTGCTTGGCCTTCATGTTACTGGAGAGACATGAATGCAAAGAGGAAATTCTTCACCATGTCGCACCCCTGCCAAGAGGTTGAGAGATGAAAGGGGAGTCGTTTTGGTGGAAGGAAGGCGTTTCGTTTCGCAGACGATGATGTTGAAGTGATGGTAGCTCAAGCGTCCATGGCTTCCTGGAGACAGACAGATGTTCGGGGGCTTGGTTAGTGGAAGTAAATGTATTTTAGGAATCACCCACATGGAACTTACATTGGTGAATGAGAGTTGAGTCCCGTGAGGAGGTGATTCTAGAGTGACTAAAATGGGCCAAAATACCAAATTTAGGAACCTGTGTAATAACGACCATGAAGAGAGAAGCCAGCTGGGGGGAGGGGAAAGCCTCATGGGCATTTCCTCATGCAGGGCAGGCAGAACCGTGAAACACTCAAGTGGCCACACACCCAACGATTTCATGGAATCAGAATGAACCTTGGAGTTTTTGTACAGAAGCAAAAGAGAAGATGTCAGGTGAGCCAAAGACTCAGGACGGTTAGGCTTTGGTTCCACAGCAAGTCTGTGGTCTCTTTCATGTCTGTAAGCCTTTAATGTTTTCAGAATAGAGAGTTCAACAAGGAATAATGCCAGGTCACCTCTTCTGAATGCTCTACCTCGCCAGGCCTTGGACCAACAAGCGTTGATGTGGAAAATACCATGCTTGGGGTGGGGTGACAGGGGGTGGCTTTGGTCCTGGAGGAAGGAGGGGACGTCCCTGAGAGGACCCCATGGGAAGACTGAGCTATCCAGCATTTTAGATGGTCCACCAATGCATTCCATCACACTGCCCCGAGTGAACTCATTTTTGTTCTGTCTAAATGGGCAGAGATCAAGTCTTTGGAGGTTTTCAGCTGACTTGGGGGCTTCATTTCATAGGTTGCATCACTAGTTCTTCATGTGGAGATGCCTGAACTCCGTACCCTGCTATAGGGTTGACACTTTGAGTTGCTGTTCCATGAAACCAACTAGTCAGGCTGGGTGTGGTGAACCAAGTAGAAGGAATATCTGCAAATTCACACAAGAGACTTCTGAGGAGCCTTCACTGGGCACCTACTTGTCTCTCTGAGGCAGCCGTGGTGCTAGGCTGTGTGGAGGGTAGAGGCATCAGGGTGCCTGCCCTCAGAGGGCTTATAGCTTCATGGTGAAATGAGCCCGGAACCAATGGTCACAGCCTGGTGAGGGACCTGCTGTGAAAGGAGCCCTGCAGGCCTGAGGACCCTAGGTGTGGGGCTATGGGCAAGGTCTGCTGGGCCAGCCGGGCTGGTCCCACAGGGGAGCAGCGAGCAGCTCAGAGGACGCAGTGTAAGAGAGTCGCAGGATGAATGGAGAGGAACGCACAGACCAGCTAAAGAAGGTGCCTCATGCCCTGAACTCAGGGATTTAAACTTCACCCTGAGAGCGGTGGGGACTTCTGAAAAGATTCTAAGCAAAAGAGTAACCTGATCAGATTTGCATTTGAGAAAGGTGACCCTGGCCACAGGTGAGGGTTTTACTAATTGATTGTGGCCAGAGCCCAGCCCGGAGGCAAGGCAGGTGTGGACATCCCTAAATGCACAGGTTAGCCCAGAGCTAACAAAACTTAATTTTTTCAATGGCATGGCAGGCTCTAGGGGCTCAGGGTCCAGATCATGAGCTTCCTTACAACATGAGCTGTGACCAATTATATTAAGTCCTGTGCCAGGTATTACATAAGATGAAATAATTTGTTTGAAAAGTTTGTGGTGTGCTGAAACTCAGGATAATTTACTGCCAGCAGGTATTTACTTCCTTAATTGTGCCCAACATTGGCAAAATATATGATGTAGAATGCTCTAATTATATCTAATATCCACATTACCAATAATATGCCAAAGAATATTAGCAAGCAATGATGTCTGCAATGATGCCTTTTACTTCACATGAAAGAAAAATTGCAGCCTGCCGTTTTAATATGCATCCTTTTAAATGGAGGAGCATGTTTTCAAATGGATTCAAAGGATACTTTCTGTTTTGACCCATGCAAACGCTGTAATTTAAGTCAATTGACATAAGTGATGGCTTCATGCCTTGAATGTCTTCTTAGACAAGTAAATATGAAAAGGACCTCGGCTATGCCAGGAATTGGGAGTACCTGTATTCATTTAGTGTTGTGCATAATTGCAAGTTCCAAAAATGTAAGGAATGAGAAGTGACACACACGATTCCTCATCCCCTGTCAACTGTAATCCCAACAGGAGGAAAAAACATGATAGACTCACAGGCTGGAAAATTTAGATCATCTCATCTGACTTTCCCCAGTTGTTCTGAGACAACTAGGTCTGGGAACAGTTCAAGGACTTCTAGAAGGTTGACCAGAGAGCGGCAGAAGTAGGGCTGGCACCCAGGTCGCCAGCCTCCAGCCACAGCTCGTCCCTCTCATTCACACGTCTTGTACGAAATTTGTTTTACTCCCCGTGGCTTGTTGTACCAGAACAGCGAGCCGTTTCAGCAAATGTGCAGTAATTCTGGGAAAAGGACCAGGCAACTGGCAGCAATTAAAGATGCAATCCATCACGTTGAAGGCTGTGTGGACCACGGCGACACCCACACTTGCAGCCACCCTCGAAGCCTTCCCAGGAAGAATGAGCTAGAGAGGGAACCTGAAATCATTCAGCAACTCAGCTACAGTGAGGGGGGAAAAATAAAGGAAAAGCAAACAAAAGCGGCGAAAATGAGGCAATAGGAATTCCTGGCTACACACAGCGGAATCCTAATGCCTTCATTAAAAAGCTTCACAAATGGTTTTTGAAATGAATCCTTGCCTTGGAGTTGTGACCTTCTTCCTCTCTCCATCCTGCAGAAGTTCTCAGTTCCCACCACTCTGGCAAACTGGTATTAGTGGCAGAAAAATATGTGAATGTAGCTTTACAGACCCATATGGCAACAGGCAGGAGGCATTCCTAACTCAAAAACAGAGCAGAGAGCGGGCCGAGCTGAGATCGTGACGGCATCTCACCGGGCAAGAGTGGTGGCATGTGTGGGGGTGGGCCTGGGCACTGCCTTCCAATCTTATATCTTCAGCTTGAATCTGCATTTCTAAGAGGACTTTGGGGAGTTAAAGTATGTTCCTTGTGAATGTTTCTAAAGCTTGAAGTAAACAGAGGCTGACGTCGAACGTGCCCTTTCCTTCTTTCCAGCAGATGGCAGTGAGCCAGGAGCACTCACTCAGCCTGGGGCCATCTCAGCCCCCCAGTCCCCTCTCCAAATTCCCCTTGGTACTGTACTTGGCATCTGCTGACGTCATGGCATTTTCTGCCAAGAAAACAGGTTGGAATCCCATCCGTGCTCAGTCAGGAGCGAACGTTCTGGCTTCTTGTAGCCAGGGGAGCTGCACCAGCGGGGAAATGGTGGCCTCACGCCCTTAGTAGAAACTCTAAGGATGACTGGACCCCAGTGCCTTCAACAGGGCATCCTGTTAATACTGAAAGAGGCCAGCACCCAGGCAGGCCTGCCTCTCTCTAGACGTATGACTTATGAATACAGTGGAATTGTTTTTTATTTTGATTTTTGAGAAAATGGGAGAGGACCAAATGCATGGGTAAAAAAAAAAAAATTAGTAGCAAACCGAAGGAATGTTCTTCCTTGCTTTGCATTTCAGGTTTCTCTTACATTTGGACTAGGGTATGCCTTAGTGGCAGAGCTGCGAGATCCTGTGCTGGTCCTAAGGAATTTGGGTGATGAAAAGACTGGGAACTTTGAAAATGTAGTGTTAAAATTGTTTTCAACCATTTGAAAATACTCCCCCCATGGTATTGTGATATACTTACAGACATATTTGTTAAGTGCAGAGAGAGATTATAAGGGGATGCTGTAAGGCCTTCATTTATCAGGATTCCTGTTGTTTGATGACCAGCCTGCCTCTAAATTTGCTCAATAGTAATGTCTAAGGTAGTGGCTCTGGTTCCAAAGGGGCATGTGTGAAGCGCATGAGGGCCCTGAGGCTGTAGCTGTTTTAAGAGGGGCCCTGGCTCCTGCTGTAGATTGGATTATTCCCTCAAAAGTCATGTTCTTATGAAAAAGTCAGAATGGGCATTGCCCAAAGGTCCCCATAGATGGGGAGAAGGAGGCGCTATAACCAAGACAATGGGATTTAACAGCTGAGTGTGGCTGCCTAGTCACTGCATTAATATTCCTTCTGGGCTCCGATGTTCTGGAGCAGCTGGAAGGAAAACTCTGAGATGGTGGAATGGTGGCCCCTGACAAACTCTGGGATCTGTCCTGGAGCTACGTGTTGAAGGGTGCTTTGAAAATTGTGGGGTTTTTCTTTTCCCCCTTTTTTGCTTTGTATGATTGTTATATTTTACAATAAAAAATGTTAGAAATTAAAAGAAAAAAAGCATTGCCTGGAAAAAGGAGACCTGCTCCTAATCTACATGAGCCCCTCTGTGTCCTGGGCCTCTCTGAGCGCTCCCTGGGAAGGGCTTTCCTAGGAGCTGCAGTCCCGTCCCTGGCGCCCTCAGCGAGAGCCAGAAGCCCTGGGCAGTGCAGGAGGAGGCCGCGGGGTGCAGCCGCCCCCAGCCCCGAGCCCTGAGCAGTGAGCCTGGGGTGCAGCACGGCCGAGCGGGGCCTGGTCCTGGGGCCCTCCCCACAGGGACACCCGCGAGCCCTGACAGGAGCTCCAAGGTGAGTGCCTCCTGGGGCCCACATGCAGGTTCCTGCTCAGAAAAGCAGGCCGGGGGCTCGGGGCGGGGAAGGCCTGGGAGCGGATGCTGCCTGAGGGCTGCTCGTGGGGTGGGGGTGGGGCCTGTGGGAGCAGCTGTGCAGAGGGCACACGAGGGCCCCGTGACCCACGGGCAGAGGTGCTGGGTCAGCGTGACGTGGCCCCGTTATCCCTGGGGGAGCCCTGTCAGCTGCGGTTTTGCCGTATTTACACCGTTTATCCTCCAATCCTCACACGTGTGGGTGTCAGAGCAGGCCCAGAGAAGATGCCTGTAATCTCTGATCCTGTTTTAAAAGGCCAAGTTGCCAGGCACCCAATGCTGCCAAGGCCTTAGCTCCTTTCCAGGGTCTCCCAAAGTAAAGACAACATGGGATTTCAGTGCCGCCAAGTGCGTTCAGTGCAGCCTGGGGGAGATGGCATGCACACCCCAGCATGTTTCAGGAGAAGAAGGTTACGTGCCAGAGTCAGGTATAGCTAAAAGGTGTTTTATTTTGGAAGTAGGTGCCACTAGAATGTAATTTTTCTCTTTATAAAGGTATGCTTGATGCTATTTTTATTATTTTCCTCTGACACTGCATTTTGTGATGAGCCCCTCTGCTCAGTGGCCTGGATTTTATCAACCATGGGAGGTTTCAAGAACAGAACCCCTGGGTTGCCCTAGGGTGGGCAAGAGATGTAAGTAAAACCTGTAATCTGGCAAAAAACACACACACACACACACACAAAAACACAGCTGATTAGTTACCCCCCTCCCCCACAAAACACAGCTAATTAGTTAGGCCCACGATGATGTTTATATTCCAAAACTAATCACGTTTATTTAGTAATGGCTGACCACTGAAGAGAGTTAGGGTCTAAGGAAAAAAAAACCTGAACATTCACATTTAGGTCAAAAGAGTAAACACGAATATATTGACGGCATTTCCAGGCGTCCTGGGCACGGGTCCCATACCCACAGGCGCCTGGCGAGAAAGGGCACTGTGCCGTCCGAGTGACCGTGGGGCATCAGCATAGGCACATCCCAGCCCTCCGATACGTGGGAGATGAAACGAAGGCTGGTATCCTGAGACAGAGACCAGCGAGCCTCAGCGTGGTCCCCTGCAGAGCAGCTGTTAGGACGTGAACCACGAGCTCTTCCATCCTTTCTGTGAGCTGTGGCCTTGGAAAGCGACCTAGGTGTCATCAGAGGCAGCCTGGCATTAGTTTGCCAAAAGTGCCAAAGTGCCGTCTACCAGAAAGGGGTTGGCTTTTACAGCGCGGATTTGACTTACGTGCTTACAGCTCTGAGGCTGTGAAAATGTCCATATCAAAGCTGCATCAGGCGATGCTTTCTCCCCAAGGATGTCCTGGGCTCCTTCGTCACGTGGCCAGGCCCACAGCGGCTCCTGCTGGGCTCTCCCTTCTGTTCTGGATTTCGTTGCTTCCAGCTTCTTGTTTCAGTGGTTCCCTCTCTATTTCTGTGGCTTCCTCTCTGTCTCTCGTACTCTTATAAAGAACTCCAATGATAGGGTTGAGGCCCAGCTGGGGCAGCCTCCCGGACATAGCCTAATCAGAGGGCCGCACCCACAACAGGTCTGCACCCACAGGAGTGGACTCGCGTTAACAATGTGATCTTCTGGGGTCCATAAAACCTCCGAACCATCACAGGCCCCGAAGGAAAAATCCTGAATGTATCAATGCATGTTATTGCACCCAAAGAAAGACTCAATAGATGGAAAAGAACAACTGAAATGATTAAAGAGAGAAGAGACTTCCATCCCGGGTCAGACTAAAGCAGAGGGCTTCATTCTGGAAAAATACAAATGGTTAGGGGTAGCACTTTTATTTGAAAAAAGCAAAAAACAGTTTATATTCACGCATAAGTGTACAATCAGCACCTCTTGGTATAATTGCATAGTTATGCATTCATCGCTGCAGTTAATATGAGAACATTCCCATTTCTTCTCAAAAGAAAGGTTTCAGTTAATGAAAGAATGTTGCAATGTTACTGTTACTGATAGACCTTAGTTTGCATTAATTATATTTTTCCCATATTACCACCCCATTTTTAACACCTTGTAATGGTGACATACATTTGTTCTAGCTTATATTAGAACTTTCTTATATTTGCACAATTAACCACAGTCATTGTCCACTCTAGGTTTTGCTAAGTAAGACAGCCCCAGTTTTTATCTTTAGCTTTCCTTCCGGTGACAAACACGACGCCAGTCTTCCTCTTTCAGCCATAATAACACTCAGCTCTATTAACTACACTTTACAGGATTGTGCTGCCATCACATAGTATTGTGCTCACAGTTTCCAAACCTTCACAATCAACCTTATCAACATTCTATACTCCTTAAGCATCAATTACCCAATCTCTGCCCTCTTTCTATCTCCTGATAACCTGTGCTCTTGAATTTAACTCTCAGAGTTTGCTTGTTTTATTTAGTTCATATTAATGAGACCATACAGAGCTCTCCTTTTGTATCTGGTTTATTTTGATAGCACCCTTTTAGATGACTGAAGCTTGGCTTTTCCTTTTCATCAAACCTCAACATTCTGGAAGTAGGATGAACCTTTCCGTTGGAAAGAGTTTCAGTCATTTTCGGAGAATAAACTTAGAGAGCCAGATGCCATGTGCTCCAGAGGAGTTGAGTTGTGTGGGTGTTTCGGAGATTTCCCGCTGTTTACGGAAAGCTTGGAAGGTATGTGACCCATCTCCACAGGCAGCTACCCCAGGGGCTGCAGAAAGCAGGGGAAAGAGAACCAACAGCATCGACAGAAAATATGCATTAAACTTAGTGCTGAATGGGCACGGAGCATGCTTTGTCTTGTCACTCTCTTAAGAAGCCTAAGATTTACATGATTATACTTAATCTCTAAATGAAGTAAGAGACTCAGGGAGACTAAATTGCATGTGTTCTTTGTGCAGTTAGCAAGGACTGGTGCCAGGATGCAGAGCCGATGGGTCAGATTCCAAACCCGCCCATGACATAAGTGCTTGGACCCCACATCCTTCCCTGACTAAGGGTTGCTTCACAGACTCTCATTTAAAGAGAATTTTTAAGCGTTAAAGTATAATCAAGATGGAGCATTCCAAAATAATATTGTCAATACTATTGACAAATAAGATGTAACTGGACAGGAATAATATAAAGATATACTGTTCCGTTATCCCTGGGAGTTCACATGGGTGAATTGAAAAGTAATTTAAATCTAGGGAGTGCTGAAGAATGGTGGTCCCGATGGAATGCTTGTTTGAGGTCATTTTAGGACCCTTCTCCCCCACCCTGTGTTTTTTTTTCTTGTTTCTTTATAAAAATACCCTTGTAAATAGAGTCAAAAGAGTTTCAGAGCAGGGGAAGTGGTTTGGAGTAAGTGAGCGTAAGGATGGGGGTTGTGTTTGGAAATGAGGAGTCAACCCTTTGGTGAGGGAAGGGCTTGCAGTTTGTGGCTCCTTCCATCATTGGGAGAAGGCCTTCTGGTCATCCCTGGGGGTGCAGGACCCCACCCCTCTCACTGCCTCCCCACCCCCAGTCTTCATTTGTTTGTTTGTCTCTGCCAACAAGACTCTCCCCCACCTCCCCCTGGCCACCCCGGGAGAGAAGTGCAAGCCTAAGCTCAGAAGCCTGGGACTTGGGCTTCGGTCCCCCACAGAGATGGGGGTGCGGGTAGGGAGTGGGGTCCACTGGAGCCCTGGACCGGGAGAGAGGGCGCCTTGGCGAGCCCCTCCACCTGCCCAGCCTCTTCACTTTGAATGGCACCCACAGACATGCGTGCAATCCCCACTTTCTGTGCAGCCTCATTTGGTTAAAAACAAAACAAAACAAAAAAACAATGTTGTTTTAAAGCCTCTTGGCTAATCAAAAGAAAATTGACCTGTGCCCACTTCGCCAAGGACCCCCCTTCTTCCTTGCCCTCCTTTCTGTTGCGGGGTTCATGTGATGTAATCATCCTTCTAGCCTGGGGGTCGCCTGCCCTTTGATACCACCCCTCTGACATCCTTCCTTTCTTAGCAAGCACACGGACAAAATGAAAAACACAAGAAATGAATGACCAAAAGTGGAAAAATGATAAGATCAGAATGGAATTTGAAGCACATTCTTGTAGCAGTTGTCAACATTTTAACATGGATTAGGGAGAAAAAAATTACAATTTGAGGACCTTCAAATATAGGATGAGTCATTGTTTTTATAAAATATTTCCCACTGAATCTTTCCCATCAATCTGCCCATCAGCCCACTCTCCAAACACACCTATTTCTATGGCTTCGTAGTATTTAGCTTTTATTTAAAACCAGTGTTTTCACTTATTAAGTAGAAGAACAGTTCTTGGCTAAATGTAGGTTTGTTTCCTCCTTTCCTTTTTTGCTTCCTGCTTCAAAAGGATCTGTCCTTCCACACTTGGGGTCAAGAACTACCAGTCTTTCATTAAGAAAAGAAGAGAAGACTTAAGACTGCCATATTTGTGACTTGTAGGACAAGTACAGTGTCCTGAGGGAGGTGGAATGGTGGAAACCAGACCCGAGGTTGCTTTTGCCCTGCATAAACAAAGCAGTTTCCAAATGTGAAGATGAAGGATTCTACTAATTTTGATAACTGTGCCTAAAGGAATGGAAAATCTATGGGGTGGGGTTAAGGAGGAAAAATCCTAATATCCAAAAACATCCTATGAACCGAGTATTATAGAGTATATGGCCCAAGAATAATTTATGTCAATGCTTTAAATATGATATCCATTTTTAGCAATTCATTACAGGAAAAATCTCATAATTTTGCACCTCATTCATGTACTCAAACATTTATTAAATTCCTACTTGTTTTTGGATTAGGTTAGGTGTTACCTATACAAAGACCAATAGGACTTCATTTCTGCCTTTAAGTAGTTTATCATCCAGTAAAGAGACTTAGACATAAAAACAGTTGAAAGCTTTTAATATTTTTCTTCCCCACAGCTGCTCTCCTTCCATATTTAGCTGTGGACACCATGCATACAGGTTCCTCGGGGTCACAGGCATGCAGTGGGATGAGCCTGGAGCTCAGGGAAAGTTCTGAACCAGAAGGATATATTTGAAGGTCCTCTGCTCACTTAGTAAAAAGTTGAAATCATGGGAATACTTGAGCTCTGCCAGGGAGAAGATGTAGAATGACAAGATAAAAAAGCAAGGATATAATTCCTGAGAATTTAAGTGTCTGAAAAATGAATTTTGGGAGGACACCAGTTTATATTCAGAGGTGACTCATCTGGTATGTTACAAAAAATATGCCCCTTGGTAGTAGTAAATTCTGGCTTCAAAGGATGGAAAGGGCAAGTTTAATCATTCCTTCCATTTATGACTCAAGCAAATTTTACGCCTCCGTAATATGTGCAACATTATTTTAGACTGCACAATATCTAGACCAAAAAACACAAAAACGAAAACAAAAAAGCACTGCCCTCTTGGAGCTTATAATTTATTTGCAGAAAGAAATCTAACTTGACCCAACGGAAGAGCCATCTGAGATGCTCTGTGTGGTACAGGGTCACCGTCTGGGCTATAAGGACACATTGAAAAGACAAAAAGTGAAATCCGCAGTCAGCAATGCCTTTATGGAAGAATTGGAATGAATGACGTCAGGTCAAGCTGGTAGAATTTGGGCACGGAGAAGACAAAGACATTCCAGGTAGAACACACAGAATCAAGCCAGAGTAAAGAGATAATTACGGATGAGGGGGAGCGCCCATCTTGCAATCCCCCCCCCCCCCCAGTTTGAATCCCACTTCCGTGCAGACCATCTAAGAAGCTGGCGGAGCTTATGCTTTAGGCCACCCACCTGCCTTCCAAGGCCTGTGTCTAATTTTATATTCATAATTTTGTAATATTTTTCTTAAAGAGGGCATCACGATAGAGTCAGCTTCAGATTCCAGACCACCTGGGCCTGCTCATGACCTTGCTTTGTCACAGCCCTTCCCACACTGAACTGGAGTTTCTTTGTTTACAGGCTTGTGTCTCCTTGCTGACCGAGGTTTTTTATCTCACCATGTTTGTATCCGTAGCAATGACATGTGGTAGTTCAGTAAATAGGTATTTGAGCCTGCAGGACACAGGTCTGACTGCAGAGGCAGTGTAAAACGTTGAAAAGCAAGGTTGGATGTTAGTGTTACCGTGGGCTGGGGGTCAGGCCTGATGGCCTATGATGGAGGGAGACAAATTGAAAAGCTGAGAATAAAGGGAAAATTTTGGAGGGGAAAGATAAAACTCACAGCAGTGTGGACACAGATCAAAGTTGGAAGGGGCCGAAGGCTGGGAGTCTATGGGAAAGTCATTACAACCCTCAAGGTGGGAAGAGAAGAGACTCAACAGCATTGTTGAGTGAATGTGGCCATTCAGTGGCGTCTGTCACCATTTATGACTTCCAGAACTCACAGAGCACAAATCTTTTGACTCAACCTAATGATCATTGACCTTGAAAATCACCTTCATCTTTCCCTTCTCACTTTATTATGAAAACTAGTTTTTCACATTTTGCTTTAAAAAATTATAGTTGCACGTTGGCCTGCTACCCTCTTCCGCTGTTGGTGCAGTGGCCACACAACTTTGTACATATTGTGGAAAGACCATCTTTTTCAAGCCCCGTGGCCACAGTGGGACATGGGACCATTACAGCATGCCAAATTTGGAAATAATTTTGTGTCCTGGACTATGCTCTCAGTCATGACAAACTTGTGGTCTTTAATAGAGAAAACCTGCAAAACTCAAAGCTTCAAACTTAGAACCAATTATCTCCACAAGCTCTCTAATGACATCTATTCCAAGAATTCTCTAGACACATAGTTTCATTTGGCTTGAAAATGGGTTTAAACTCATGGCTGCTTGGATCTTTGAATCAAGACAATTAATAGATCCTAATAATTTAGTATAATTGCTTTATCTCAAGACAAGAATTGTTGTGTTACTCAGAGCTCCTTAGCCCATGCAGAGGAAACCAGTGAACCACTGGGGGGGGGAAAGGATAACCTTTTTGAAATCACTGTTCATTTCAGTGATGTTCCTGTACATAGGTCTTGCTAAGAACATCTACACGAGTTTAGTTTTCTGCAGAAAGTGACTTGTAGTTAAAGGATTTCAAAGAGCAATTCATGAATGGAATTGATGGAACAGAGCAGTTTATAACATCTGAGCAGATTGGCCATTGGCCACAAATTAATGTCCTCATGATCACAGCCTTCAAGCTGGTGTTGATGTCTTTATGATCACAGCCTTCGAGCTGGTATGGAGGCTGAAGTTCTAGACCAGGAGCCGAGAGACGGAGATTCCAGTCCCACCTCCACCCCTAGAGGAATTTTGCCTCTTCAAAGCCCAGCTACCTCATTATTACCCTAAGACAACTATCTCCCCAATGGGCTCCACACCAGGATGATGCTGTATCAATGGCATTAAAGGGCAGTGTGTCTTACAGATGTGGGTGATGGCCATGGTGACTGCTTTGAGGACACCTCATGGGTGCTCATTTCATCCGGCTGCAGGCGCATTGCTGATCCCACTGGATCCCACTTCCCTCGACCTCAAAACATTGGGTGGACTACAGATACCCAAGGGAGCCCCCGATTCTGAGGGTGCCCTGAGGAAGCATCACTGGCCACACTGTTCAGGTTCTGGGGCGCGCTGGCTGTCCTTGGGGCCAGGGCCCCCTCTTGCCAAGTCCCATGGCCCTTCTGTGTCTATATGTCCATCTCAGCCCACAGCTCCTGCAGCTCACCAGGGGCCACGTCCCAGTTTCCCTTCACCTTTCTAGGCAGACGTAGGGCCTGGGATGTCACAGAGCCCCTCGACAGAAGACAGAGCCTGATTTATCGGTCCTCAGCCCCCGACAACTACCAGGAAAGAAAACGCAAAACTCCTTTTCTCTTGCTCTCGTTTGGAGCTCGGCAGAATATTTCCCTGCTTGGGGAATCACATGAATAGATTTGCTTTTTAAAAAGTTTCTCGGCCTACTTTTATGGAACCATTAATCCTCGATTCCGAACACATCTGCTTAGAGCACGAGCGCCAGCGTCTCACTGGCATGTTCTCCTGGAAGCTGCAAGATCCTGCTACCTGCACTGCTTATCTTTAACCTGCACTGGCAAGAAGGAAAGCAGGGCAGCCTGACGGACGCCCCAGGGCACGCGCGGCGAGGTGCAGGGGCAGGGGCTGCAGGTGGACTGGTTCATGAGTCAGGACGTGAGAGCAGGCTGTGGGGTGGCAGAGTCAAATATCAAGGATTTTAATGCTTGTATTCCCCAGAGTTATGGTCTCTTTAGGAAGGAGAATATCTGTGAAGGGTGGGGAGGGGCATTCAGGGCTCTTGTGATTTCACTTTTGCAAACCTAAAAATAAAAACACCATCAGTTTTGGAAGTCTGTTGAAGATTAACTGGTTGATCTCTTAGTTAGGCAGACTAGCGGGGGAAAATGTGTTAAAATCTGGTGTGTGACACTAGGCACATAGATTCCTAATGCATATTTATCGAGCGAACGAACTCATTAGCAGATGGGCGAAACGATGCTTTGTGAACTGGGGATAAAATACATTCCATACAGTAGACAACCAAAAATGAAAGGTGTTCCTCAGTAGTGAAGAAATTTTATTGAGCATTGGCTGCTTTCTAGATGAGGGGGGAAAGAAATCAGGAAAGGTATATGGTCATCAAGAAAAGAATTTTAAAAGTTACCTTTAAAAGTTTATTTAAAATTTTAAAAAGGAATGGTTGTTTCTAACCCCTACTTTCCTATCCAGCTTAGGAAATCTATCTAAATAGTCATTTATATTTGTAAGATTTTAAATCACTTGCCAAAACAAACAAGAAAAAAGACCGAGAAGCTAGCAAAATGTAGCAGTGAGAATTAGTGGATACACACACCCATCCTTTTTCACTGTCTGGTGAGAAGCCTTGGCTTGTTTTTCGTGCACAGCAGATGCTCAATTTGAGCCTCATACCAGAGATAGGCTGGGCAGCCTGCTATGGGAATTCCAGCACTGAAATCGCTCTTTTTTTTTTTTTTTGCCAAAATTTACGCTGGAGTGGCTAATATTTCCGTGGCATCTGTTATCAATGGTTTTAACTGTATAATCTAATTAAGAATCGCATTCTCATTCAGATTAATTAAATATCTCTTAACAGGCTACTAGTTTACATTTGACTTTGATTATTAACATCATTGAACATTGTATTTTTATGTGAGTGGTTCCAAATCTTCCCTTTAATGATGAGGCAGTTCCTTATTTGGTGGTGGATTCGCAATTTTTCTTTCCACAACCGCACATCTTCCTTTAGCCCCCATATAAAGAGTTGAGTGCTGTTTCAAAACTTCGGACTACCGTTGTGGATTTTGTATGTGCAAGGATGTTTGGGTTCTATCTTCTTAAAAGTTGTGGAAGTAAAAAAAAAAAAAAAAAAAAGTTGTGGACGTGATCAAAGTGGCCATGTCCCGCCACATGCAGGACAGAATGTCCTCCCTGTCCACTGTATTCAGAGGGTCATTAGGTTATATACCCTAAAATGGAGTAAACACCACACAAAAAAATCTAGAGTGAATGAGCACAGCCATGGTCCTTTAAAATGCTTTTGCTCTCTGCTCAGAAACAAGAGTCATTTGGTGTGTAAATAAAATGTTTTTCTTCCATTATTTCCAGACCAAAACTCAGGGATATATTCAAGATACACCCACTTTAATTTAAATCTGACTATAATGCCGCAGTCATTTTCTAAATTTGCAGACATTAACCACCTAAATTTAGAATTGAATTAAAAGTGTGCTTTCCATCACAAAGAATAATTCCTAAAAATGATTGTAAAGCACTGAATAAGTTTAAAAATCTGGAGGCATTGGTTATACTAAAAAGAGAAAAAGAGAGAAAACTCGTTGCACCCCCATTTGAAACAACCGTTACTCCAAGTCTTCATTATAACAATTGTAAATCAAAGGCAAAGAATTAAGCATTTACTCTGCCTTTGTAGGAGTGACTGCAGTCTACCCCAGAAGATGAAGGAAAACTCTTCTTTTTTTTATTTATTAAAAAAAATTAACTAACACAACATTTAGAAATCATTCCATTGTACATATGCAATCAGTGATTCTTAATATCATCACATAGATGCATGATCATCATTTCTTAGTACATTTTCATCGATTTAGAAAAAGAAAATAGCAAGACAACAGAAAAAGAAATAAAATGATAATATAGAGAAAAAATAAAAATAAAAAATACAAAAAATATATATAAAAACAGAACAAACAAACAAACAAAAGAAAACTATAGCTCAGGTGCAGCTTCATTCAGTGTTTTAACATAATTACATTGCAATTAGGTGGTATTGTGCTGTCCATTTTTGAGTTTTTGTATCCAGTCCTGTTGCACAGTCTGTATCCCTTCAGCTCCAATTGCCCATTATCTTACCCTATTTCTAACTCCTGATGGTCTCTGTTACCAATGACATATTCCAAGTTTATTCTCGAATGTCAGTTCACATCAGTGGGACCATACAGTATTTGTCCTTTAGTTTTTGGCTAGTCTCACTCAGCATAATGTTCTCTAAGTCCATCCATGTTATTACATGCTTCATAAGTTTATTCTGTCTTAAAGCTGCATAATATTCCATCGTATGTATATACCACAGTTTGTTTAGCCACTCGTCTGTTGATGGACATTTTGGCTGTGTCCATCTCTTTGCAACTGTAAATAATGCTGCTATAAACATTGGTGTGCAAATGTCCGTTTGTGTCTTTGCCCTTAAGTCCTCTGAGTAGATACCCAGCAATGGTATTCCTGGGTCATATGGCAATTCTATATTCAGCTTTTTGAGGAACTGCCTAACTGCCTTCCACAGTGGTTGCACCATTTGACATTCCCACCAACAGTGGATAAGTGTGCCTCTTTCTCCGCATCCTCTCCAGCACTTGTCATTTTTTGTTTTGTTGATAATGGCCATTCTGGTGGGTGTGAGATGATATCTCATTGTGGTTTTGATTTGCATTTCTCTAATGGCCAGGGAAATTGAGCATCTCTTCATGTGCCTTTTGGACATTTGTATTTCCTCCTCTGAGAGGTGTCTGTTCAAGTCTTTTTCCCATTTTGTAATTGGGTTGGCTGTCTTTTTGTTGTTGAGTTGAACAATCTCTTTATAAATTCTGGATACTAGACCTTTATCTGATATGTTGTTTCCAAATGTTGTCTCCCATTGTGTAGGCTGTCTTTCTACTTTCTTGATGAAGTTCTTTTATGCACAAATGTGTTTAATTTTGAGGAGCTCCCATTTATTTGTTTCTTTCTTCAGTGCTCTTGCTTTAGGTTTAAGGTCCATAAAACCGCCTCTAATTGTAAGATTCATAAGATATCTCCCTACATTTACCTCTAACTGTTTTATGGTCTTAGACTTAATGTTTAGATCTTTGATCCATTTGAGTTAACTTTTGTATAGGGTGTGAGATACGGGTCCTCTTTCATTCTTTTGCATATGGATATCCAGTTCTCTAGGCACCATTTACTGAAGAGACTGTTCTGTCCCAGGTGAGTTGGCTTGACTGCCTTATCAAAAATCAAATGTCCATAGATGAGAGGGTCTATATCTGAGCACTCTATTCGATTCCATTGGTCGATATATCTATCTTTATGCCAATACCATGCTGTTTTGACCACTGTAGCTTCATAATATGCCTTAAAGTCCGGCAGCGTGAGACCTCCAGCTTCGTTTTTTTTCCTCAAGATACTTTTAGAAATTCGGGGCACCCTGCCCTTCCAGATAAATTTGCTTATTGGTTTTTCTATTTCTGAAAAATAAGTTGTTGGGATTTTGATTGGTATTGCATTGAATCTGTAAATCAATTTAGGTAGAATTGACATCTAACTATATTTAGTCTTCCAATCCATGAACACAGTATGCCCTTCCATCTATTTAGGTCTTCTGTGATTTCTTTTAATAGTTTTTTGTAGTTTTCTTTGTATGGGTCTTTTGTCTCTTTAGTTAAATTTATTCCTAAGTATTTTATTCTTTTAGTTGCAATTGTAAATGGAATTTGTTCCTTGATTTCCCCCTCAGCTTGTTCATTGCTAGTGTATAGAAACACTACAGATTTTTGAATGTTGATCTTGTAACCTGCTACTTTGCTGTACTCATTTATTAGCTCTAGTAGTTTTGTTGTGGATTTTTCCGGGTTTTCGACGTATAGTATCATATTGTCTGCACACAGTGATAGTTTTACTTCTTCCTTTCCAATTTTGATGCCTTGTATTTCTTTCTCTTGTCTAATTGCTCTGGCTAGAACCTCCAACACGATGTTGAATAATAGTGGTGATAATGGACATCCTTGTCTTGTTCCTCATCTTAGGGGGAAAGTTTTCAATTTTTCCCCATTGAGGATGACATTAGCTGTGGGTTTTTCATATATTCCCTCTATCATTTTAAGGAGGTTCCCTTGTATTCCTATCCTTTGAAGTGTTTTCAACAGGAAAGGATGTTGAATCTTGTCGAATGCCTTCTCTGCATCAATTGAGATGATCATGTGATTTTTCTGCTTTGATTTGTTGATATGGTGTATTACATTAATTGATTTTCTTATGTTGAACCATCCTTGCATACCTGGGATGAATCCTACTTGGTTATGATGTATTATTCTTTTAATGTGTTGCTGGATTCGATTTGCTAGAATTTTGTTGAGGATTTTTGCATCTATATTCATTAGAGAGATTGGTCTGTAGTTTTCTTTTTTTGTAATATCTTTGCCTGGTTTTGGTATGAGGGTGATGTTGGCTTCATAGAATGAATTAGGTAGCTTTCCCTCCACTTCGATTTTTTTGAAGAGTTTGAGCAGAGTTGGTACTAATTCTTTCTGGAATGTTTGGTTGAATTCACATGTGAAGCCATCTGGTCCTGGACTTTTCTTTTTGGGAAGCTTTTGAATGACTGATTCAATTTCTTTACTTGTGATTGGTTTGTTGAGGTCATCTATTTCTTCTTGAGTCAAAGTTGGTTGTTCATGCCTTTCTAGGAACTTGTCCATTTCATCTAAATTGTTGTATTTATTAGCGTAAAGTTGTTCATAGTATCCTGTTATTACCTCCTTTATTTCTGTGAGGTCAGTAGTTATGTCTCCTCTTCCATTTCTGATCTTATTTATTTGCGTCCTCTCTCTTCTTCTTTTTGTCAATCTTGCTAAGGGCCCATCAATCTTGTTGATTTTCTCATAGAACCAACTTCTGGTCTTATTGATTTTCTCTATTGTTTTCATGTTCTCAATTTCATTAATTTCTGCTCTAATCTTTGTTATTTCTTTCCTTTTGCTTGCTTTGGGGTTAGTTTGCTATTCTTTCTCCAGTTCTTCCAAGTGGACAGTTAATTCCCGAATTTTTGCCCTTTATTCTTTTCTGATATAGGGATTTAGGGAATAAATTTCCCTCTTAGCACTGCCTTTGCTGTGTCCCATAGGTTTTGATATGTTGTGTTTTCATTTTCATTCGCCTCGAGATATTTACTAATTTCTCTTGTAATTTCTTCCTTGACCCACTGGTTGTTTAAGAGTGTGTTGTTGAGCCTCTACGTATTTGTGAATTTTCTGGCACTATGCCTATTATTGATTTCCAACTTCATTCCTTTATGATCCGAGAAGGTGTTGTGTATGATTTCAATCTTTTTAAATTTGTTGAGACTTGCTTTGTGACCCAGCATATGGTCTATATTTGAGAATGATCCATAAGCACTTGAGAAAAAGGTGTATCCTGCTGTTGTAGGGTGTAATGTCCTATAAATGTCTGTTAAGTCTAGCTCATTTATTGTAATATTCAAATTCTCTGTTTCTTTATTGATCCTCTGTCTAGATGTTCTGTCCATTGATGAGAGTGGGGAATTGAAGTCTCCAACTATTCTGGTAGATGTGTCTATTTCCCTTTTCAGTAATTGCAGTGTATTCCTCACATATTTTGGGGCATTCTGATTCAGTGCGTAAATATTTATGATTGTTATGTCTTCTTGTTTAATTGTTCCTTTTATTAGAAGATAGTATCCTTCTTTGTCTCTTTTAACTGTTTTACATTTGAAGTCTAATTTGTTGGATATTAGTATAGCTAATCCTGCTCTTTTCTGGTTGTTATTTGCATGAAATATCTTTTCCCAACCTTTCACTTTCAACCTATGTTTATCTTTGGGTCTAAGATGTGTTTCCTGTAGACAGCATATAGAATGATCCTGTTTTTTAATCCATTCTGCCAGTCTATGTCTTTCAATTGGGGAATTCAGTCCATTAACATTTAGTGTTATTACTGCTTGGGTAATACTTTCCTCTATCATTTTGCCTTTTGTATTATATATATCGTATCTAACTTTCCTTCTTTCTACACTCTTCTCCATACCTCTCTCTTCTGTCTTTTCGTATGTGACTCTAGTTCTCCCTTTAGTATTTCTTGCAGAGCTGGTCTCTTGGTCACAAATTCTCTCAGTGACTTTTTGTCTGAAAATGTTTTAATTTCTCCCTCATTTTTGAAGGACAATTTTGCTGGTTGTAGGAGTCTTGGTTGGCAGTTTTTCTCTTTTAGTAATTTAATATATCATCCCACTATCTTCTTGCTTCCACGGTTTCTGCTGAGAAATGTACACATAGTCTTATTGGGTTTCCCTCGTATGTGATGGACTGTTTTTCTCTTGCTGCTTTCAATATCCTCTCTTTCTCTTTGACCTCTGACATTCTAACTAGTAAGTGTCTTAGAGAACGCCTATTTGGATCTATTCTCTTTGGGGTGTGCTGCACTTCTTGGATCTGTAATTTTAGGTCTTTCATAAGAGTTGGGAAATTTTCAGTGATAATTTCTTCCATTAGTTTTTCTCCTCCTTTTCCCTTCTCTTCTCCTTCTGGGACACCCACAACACATACATTTGTGCGCTTCATATTATCATTCAATTCCCTGACCCCCTGCTCAAATTTTTCCATTCTTTTCCCTATAGTTTCTGTTTCTTTTTGGATTTCAGATGTTCCATCCTCCAGTTCACTAATTCTAGCCTCTGTCTCTTGAAATCTACCATTGTAGGTTTCCATTGTTTTTTTCATCTCTTCTACTGTATCTTTCATTCCCAGAAGTTCTGTGATTTGTTTTTTCAGACTTTCCATTTCTTCTTTTTGTTCATCCCATGCCTTCTTCATGTCCTCCCTCAATTTATTGTTTTGGGTTTTGAAGAGGTTTTCCATTTCTGTTTGTATATTCAGAATTAGTTTTCTCAGCTCCTGTATCTCATTTGAGCTATTGGTTTGTTCCTTTGACTGGGCCATATCTTCTATTTTCCTGGTGTGATTTGTTGTTTTTTGCTGGCGTCTGGACATTTAATCAGATTTCCCTGAGTATGGGACCCAGCAGGTTAAAAGACTTTCCTGTGAAGTCTCTGGGCTCTGTTTTTCTTATCCTGCCCAGTATGTGGTGTTTGTCTGTCTGCGGGTCCCACCAGCAAAAGATGTTGTGGCTCCTTTAACTTTGGAATACTCTCGCTGCTGGGTGTGTGGTGGAGACAGAGGAAAGTTTGTAGGTTGGTTTTAATGACTTCAAATTGTGAAGTCCTGGGATCTGAATTCCTTGAGAGAGGGATTCCACCTGAGTTGCATTTCACCCCTCCCGCGGAGAAGGTTCAGGTGGTAGAGAGCCCTGAAAGCAGCCCACCTCTGCATTCGGGGTGGTCGCAACCTGTGTAATCCCAGCGCTGAGCCCAGAGGCAACCATGCCTCCACAGAAACAGCTGTAGAAGGCTCTGTTTCGTCCCCTTTCCTCTTTTTCAGTTAGCCCAATAGGCGACTTCAGCCTTGATCAATTTTGCCTGAGCTGAGGGCCTATTTTTAGTAGTCAGAAGTTGTTCATTAATGACACTATTGGTGTTAGGTTGGACTCAGTCTCTACTACTGTTGGAGACTCTTTCCTTTTCCTCCGGGAAGTCGCCTGTGGGGGAGGGGCGCCGGCTGCCGCAGCTTGGGGAACTGCTGATCCGAGGCTCCCAGCCAGCCTGGGAGGCCGCGTGCGTGGGAGGGGCTCCGATCGCCGGCCACCGCGGCTTGGGGAACCGCTGATCCGAGTTTCTCAGCCGGACCGGGAAGGAGGGAGGGCGGGGGACGAGCCGCCAGCCACCCCAGCCCAGGGAAGCTCGCACCGCTCGAGGACCTCACCACGGCGGAGTCTCGTAGCCGGTCCAGCCGGTCCAGACTGGAGTACACTGTGTGTCTGGTCTCTGTCGTGGCTCCAGGAGCTGTTCTGTACTGTTTCTAGCTATTTAGTAGTTGTTCTGGAGGAGGAACTAAGACGCACGCACCTTACTAAGCCCCCATCTTCTCCGGAAGTCAGGAAAACTCTTCTTATGAAAAAAAATGCAAGCTAATAAAGGTAGAATAAATGATAGAGTTAGACAATTACAAATTTGCAACCCTCAAGGAAATAATAGAGTAGGCAAGGATAACCAATAGATTCTGAAGCAAATGGAATTGTTGGAAAACCAGCTCTCTTTAAGATGCCAAAAAAAAAAAACAAACCTTACAAATTACTTACTAATTGCAAATAGACAAACTCAAACTATACAATGGAGAGGTTCAATGGTCACCACTTAACCAAGTAATCAAACCTACCATCAATGATAATGGGCCTTCTGATGTGACACAGAGGGAAGAAAACACCATCCCCTTGCCCAAGAATTAACCTGAACTTAGCCAGCCCTGAGACTGGGGGTCTCCATGCATTCCATTGGCCTAGGACAATCCTATTTTATGTCTTTAAAACTTTTTTCGAGGTAAAATTCTAATAAGGCTCCTTTTACTCTTAAATATATTCCTGTTTGGATGATAAAGTTTATGGCTACCTTATTTACACCTAACTTCTAGTATACAGGAAATACAGGAGATAGAGGAATAAGTTAAATCATAGCAGGAAGAAACACCCAGAGAAATCTGGAAAGTAGAACATTCTCTGCAAGAGTGGGCCTTGTTTCTTCACAGCTTCAACGTCACAACATTGAGGAGAAAGAGGGGGGCTGTTGAAAGTATTATACGTTGAACAAGGCTAAAGGTGTATAACGGCCAAAACGCAATGTATAAACTTTGATTGGATTTTGATTTGGAAAGATATAAGCTTTAATAAAAGATAATTGTGGAAATTTGATTCTAGATGGCATTAGGGAATTATGATTGTTATTATTTTGTGAAATATATGTGACAGTGAGAGTCTTGACTTTTATAGAGATAATCCCCTATTTGGTTCTCCGACATGTCCTTATCTGTTTAACATGTGCCACCCAAATATTATACTCTTTGGGAAGGACTACTAGATGTTTCTTGCTTCTACCATTTTGGGGAAAAGCCCCATTGGCCCAAAGGGGTACGCAAATGGCCCACGAGACCTGGGGAAGTCCCTTTTCCAAATCATGGGTGAATTTAAGAGAGATGTGGAAATGAAATCTAGTTGTCCGAAATATCCCTGGTCAAGAATGCTGTTTTGACTGTGTTGAATCCAGTGATTTTTTTTAATGTGCAAAGGTTTGAGATGACCACTGAGAAAAATAAAAAGCTATTTTTTAAAAAACCAAGTGCATCTTGTAGTGGCAGGAGAAGCTGAATGGGTTTGGAAAGGTGGGGAGGACCGCAAGATGATGCTCTTTCTGACCCCGTCAGGGTGCCCAGTCACACGCTTCCCAGAGGACGGAGAGTGATGAGTGGAGGTCAGCTCATGCCACAGCTACACTTAGGGCTGACCATTTGGACCCTGAGAAGCCAGCCTGATGCACAACCGGACTCGGTCCCCACAGGGACAGCTGCTTGGTGTCAGCAGAGAAGGAATCTCTTCTGGGGACCAAATCTGCTGCAGACATGTGTGTGATGACCGGCTGTGACATGGACAGGGAAGGTGTGAGAGTGTTTCGGGGGGAAGAGGAAGACACAAAGTAGAGAAGAGCAAGCGAGACACAGAGGTGGTGGCAAGTTATCCCAGAGCCGGTGCCTCGTCTCACTCTGTGGAGAACCACCTCCAGAAAAGTCAGTCAGCTGAGATGACAGGGACAAAAGCGGGGACGAGTGGGAAACACACAGGTAGGAGAATGAACTCCCTTCTTGACGTTAAAATGACAGTTCTGTTTTGACAGAGCTCTAAAATAAGCCCATGTCACGTAAGGTTTTCTTTCATAATAGAGTATCTATATAATTCCAATTTTTTTCGATTATAGGGTTGTGTGTGGAACAGAACAATAGGCACATTCATGTTTATTCATTAATACTTCTGTAGAGCTTTTTCATCAGGACTGTAAGTTCCTTATTTGAGAAAGTTTCACTTACTCCCAATTATTTATCAAATTCGATGATAAAATTATCATTTCGTTTAGACTTGCCCTTTAAAGTGTGATTGTGTTTGAAAGAGGCCAATTCTCAGGGTATAGCATTGTTTCAATAGTATATCACCTTTTAATTAAAGTAAAAAGAATAGTCCTGTGTGTGTGAATACTGTACACATCATAAGTGGGAAACGAGATGTCGACGCAGGTGGGGTTTTGAAGGCTATCTCTGCCTCTTACTAGCTTGGAGACATTGTACAGGTTTAATTTTTTGTGAGACTCTATCTCTAGATCTATAAAATAAAAATAATGCCTATTTTTCAGGATATCTGTGAAGATTAAACGAGATGATGTGAGAAAAGTGCATATCACGTGTCTAATAAATGCAAGTGGTTGCTAGTTTCTGTATGTTTCTTTCTCAGATGTATTTTTTCAACATTTTTATTGTCTAATATTACATATATTTAGAAAGCAAAGAAAGAAAAAAGCAATAGTTTTCAAAGCACTCTTCAAATAGTTACAGGACAGATCCCAGAGTTTGTCATGGGCTACCATACCATCCCCTCAGATTTTTTTCTTCTAGCTGCTCCAAAATATAGGAGGCTAGAAGGAATAAATACTTTTTTATTATCACAATTGATTTTTTTTCTTTTTTGTGAAAAGTAACACATGTACCAAAAAAAAGTAGTAAATTTCAAAGCATAGCACCACAATTAGTTATAGAACAGATTTCAGAGTCTGGATATGGTTTTTACTTCTAGCTGCTCTAAGATACTGGAAACTAAAAGAAATATCAATTTAATGATTCAGCAATCATATTCATTTGTTAAATCCTATCTTTTCTATATAACTCCACCATCAGCTTTGGTCTTTCTGTCCCTCTCTTTAGGGATATTTGGAGTATGGCCATTCTAACTTTTTCATGTTGGAAGGGGGCTGTCAGTAATATTGGGTAGGGAGATGGAACAACCTGATGTTCTGGAGAGGGTGGTCCCTCTAGGTTTCAGGACTTATCTGAACCAGGGACCCATCTGGACGTTGTAGGTTTCTGGAAAGTTACCCTACTGCATGGAACCTTTGTGGAATCTTATATATGGCCCTAGGTGTTCTTTAGGATTGGCTGGAATGGTCCTGGTTGGGGGTTGGCAGGTTATGATAGGTAGCAAGGTCTACCTGAAGCTTGTCCAAGAGCAACCTCCAGAGTAGCCTTTCGACTCTATTCAAACGCTCTCTGCCACTGATACTTTATTAGTTATGCTTCTTTTCCCCCTTTTGGTCAGGATGGAATTGTTGATCACATAGTGCCAGGGCCAGACTCATCCTTAGATGAATTTTCATGTCAAAGTCTCTCAGGGTCCTTATTCTGTTTTAATATTGGTGAGTCGTATACAGAAGTAAAAATGCAAAACACCCACCTTTTGGCCCATTTATCTAAATATTGTCTTCTGGCATATTTGCAAGTTAGTTGGGATTGTACAGTTCAGCAGTGGGGGGAGTTGTCCACTTCACTTAACATCACTAGTAATAAATTATGTCTCCGTGCTGGGTTGACCAGGCATGGACCGGAATGGAGAAGATTCAGAAGGTCTGGCATGAGCAGCTTTCTCTAGACGAAAATGATTTGTAGTTGCTCCAGCTGCTCTGAGTTTCAGTTTTCCATCAGAAACAGTAGATACTAAGAATGCTCATCAGAGAGGATTGTTGAGAGAATCGATTTAGCTGCTGCTGGCAGTGTCCTCTGAGCATGGCCCGGGGGGGTGGCAAGTTCCACTGAGCTTGGCATGGCTCGGCCCCAGCCCCTGGGGAAGCTGTGGCTGAGAGGCATGTGGTGGTCTCACCTCTGTCAGGGGAAATTCCGTCTGGTCGCCAGTCAACTCCCTCTAACAAAGTCCTTGCGTTTCATGATTTCTTTTCTGATGACAGGATTTTTGAATCTGGATTTTCATCTTCTTCAGAGTGAATTAGTACTTTTCTTATAAGGCCCATGACTTCTTACAATTAAGACACCAACACACACACACACACACACACACACACACACACACACACACACACACACACTCACACACACACACAATAAGAAAGTATGGAGATTATTTGGTTTAGCAATTTGGTAACATTAAATTCTTTTTAGTTAGACCGTCAATGTTGTACATGATTAATACTCCCATATAAAGCTTATTATTACTGTTTGGCCCTAGAGAAATCTATTTTATAAAATAGACTGAGGATATTTTTAGCCATAGTGTGATTTTTGGACATTTAAATTTGCCTTATGACTTGAAAATCTACCATTTAAAGGACAGCCTCAGGGATGGGGCCGCCATGTTGCATCTGCCATGCCCCCCGTGCCCCCTGGGTTTCCCTTGGGGTGGGATCCACTCCCACTTTTCATTCTGTCATGTCACATCACACATCTAAAACCCCCACAGGAGAAGGACAGAGGCATTTTCATTCAATGCAAGTGTATCCATTAGAAAATAAAAGAACTTCCTGAGGCTGTTGAACATGTTCATCAGTAAAGTATATTAGCAGTGTTACTGTCTGATGCCGTGAGAATCACTTAAAAATAGTGTTCTTCCCCATTGTTAAAAGGTGTCTTTGCCTGCACACCCTGAGCAGATAGTGAGAGGACACACCAAATACTGTCCCCTCCCTCCATCCCCCATATACCCACCCAGTTTGGACATGGCTCTCACATCAAATGATTGTTGAAAAACTGCATTAGTTTTTGAACTCACATCCATGTGTGTCTGCCCCTAAAGCAGCAGGTTCCCAAGCACCTCTAAGCTTAGGTTCCTCACACTCACACACCGTTGGTCTCCCTGCACCTGTCAGGCTCATCCTTAACCCAAACCCTGATTAATCAAGGATGCCCTACCTCTTGGCCAAAGCCAATCCCTTCACCTCGTGTCCCTGAGCTCCTGCAGGTCTGGCTTTGACACAGAGATCCCCTTTCTCAAGTAGCATCCATCTCCTCTTCTCTACTGATGGCTTTGCAGGTAGATGGGTCTCCAGGGTCTTGGGGTGGGGGCACGCATTTCAATTGATCCTGCTCTTCTGTCTCTACCAGCGAAGAAAGGCAAATTCCGTGCATATAAGGAGCTAGACCTCTTAGTGAGGTGTGGCTGTCAGTAAACAAGCCAACATGTTATACTTCTGGTGGAAATAAGCCTGAAGAAGCACACCTGTAATGGACAGCTCAGCTATCACACAGTGTGTCATTAGGGCAGGCTGCTAGCTGGCCAAACCTGGGAAGAAAAAGTGCTTTTCCTGGACTGTGTGAATGGGTGAGGGAAGAAATGCTACCAGCTTACAGATCTCAGGATTGCAGCATGAGAGGTAGCAAGGTCGGACCCAAGCACTAAGGAGCTCTGAAACTGTGCTAATCCACACTTCAAAATTAATGATATCCTGCTCAACCCCAGTGGGGAACTCATTACACCAAAACACTTAGGCACCTTAAGCAGTGGTTTCAGTAAGCCTGAATAGGAAGGGAGAGAGGGTGGAAAACACAGAAACTCGTGCCAAAGGAAACAACCATCAAAACATCAAGACCAGTCAGCCGAGGTCATAAATACTGGCTCTGTGTGAGGCACATCACAGGACACAGGGTATTGAATCAACCCACATCTCTAGCCAAGGATGATCCTATGCAAAAATATTGGGATGTGACCAAAGCAAGAGCCCCCAAAGAATAATAGCAAGGAACAAAAACAAAAAGCAAGCCATTCCCAGCAAAGAGGATTGCACACCAGAAATTGTCAGCCAATTCCCGGTATGGGGCTGGCCCTGCACTGGCCCCACCCCGGGGCTGTGTGTGTTTTAATGTCCCACAGGACAGGGGTTGGCAAAGCCCACGTGCCAGCTGGAGACCCTGCACAGGGGCCTGCAACCTCGGAGATGGCTCTTGCCAGGAAGGGGGTGATGGAGTGGAAAGAGTGTGGGTGGGACACACCTCTGGGAACCCGGTTTCGCTTGATGTTGGGTATGGCCCCTGTCTTGGCACCAGTGTCCAAATCTGGAAAATGAGGAAGCTAGAATCACCCTGGCCCCAATGACTAGCTGTGCGCTCTTGTCTGGACCAGCCACCAAACCCAACGAGACGCTGTTTTCCCATCTCCAAAATGGAAACAAGATGCCTACTTCCCAAGGTTGTTGAAATGAGTGAAAGAGAGCCTGTCTGTGAATGAACTTAGGAGAGGGCCGGGTCCAAGAGAGTGTTCAGTAAATGCCTGAATCCAAACCTTATAGGCCAGTTCCAGCTGTAATGGCCTCTGGTTCTGTGCACTTAGAGCACCGGCTAATATTTCTTCTATCATGCCCTGGGGCTTCCCCTCATTAAAAAAAAAATATTTTTATTTTTTAAATTAGAGAAGTTGTAGGTTTCCAGAAAAATCATGCAGAAAATGCACAGTTCCCCTATACCCCTCCCCTGTAATTATGCTTTTCACTGGTGTGGTAACTTTGTCACAATTGATGAGAGAATATTGTAAGAATTTGTACTATTGGTGCTCTTAGCTATAGTCCACGGTTTACAGTAGAGTTCGCTGTTGGTGTTGTACTTTTCCTTCACATCTACACCTGCGTGTTCCACCCTGGATGAGGCAGAGATCAGAGCAGACCTTCAGCCACAGGTCCACACTGAAGCAAAGATGAGGCTATCGGGTTCCATGACCGATAAGTTACCTCTCCTTTCAGTTATGAAACCATATTTCATTTGCAGGTGACTAGAAGATTCCTGCCCAAATATGAAAGATTCCTACTTAAATACTGACTGCCCCTGCCGGGGGCAAGACAGAATAGTTCACTTTCATCAGCGTTTGAAACTTATGGTTAAGCCTTTTGAGAATAAGATATCCGCTTTATGAAATAGTTTTTCCTTCATGCATACCTGGGGAATTGTGAAATGGGTAGGGGGGCAAAGAGCTATTTAATTATTCTGCAATAATTACAGAAATTCATTCAATAACTTTGGGGCAGCAGCTTTCAAAGCCTGTGGCAGTCAGATTTTTCCCCGAAATAATCCAATGAAATTTAAAACGGAATGGATTAAAATGCATTTTCATGATTCTCTTCTCTTCACCACCTTTTTAGACTTGTATATCTCTTCACTACAACCAGAGGAACCTGCATCTTTTCAGTCATCCCTCATCCTTCCCCCACTTCCACCGTCCCATTCCACCCACAAGATGTTGAATATCCACACAAGATGCACACACATACATACACACTGAATTTCTTTTTTCACACTTTAAAAATATTTTCTTCAAATTTTCCACTGTTGGAACCGGAGTGGGAGACTGGGAGTAGTAGACACTGGTAGTTGGGGTATTTATCAGGCCAGCCTTTTTGAGAGCCATTTGGCAATATCTAATTTTTAAGTGCGTACTCGTTTTAATAAAGCAACTCTCACTTTGGATTTTGTGCAATAGAGATAATCCACGAATGTGCAAAAAAATCCCACAAATATGCAAAGATTTATTTACCAAGATAGTCACTACAGGTGATTTATACTAGTGAAAACTGGATACAAATTAAGCATCTGTTAAAAGGGAGTTAAATATGATACACTCACACGCCCATATAGTGGATTAAAAGTAGTAGATGGCTGCATAGACCCTGACCAGGTGGCAGGACCACCAAACAGTGTTAAGAGTAAAAGCTAGTTGTAAGTCGGGACTAATTTGCTTGGCTTTTATCATTTTCGAAAAATGGAGTTGAGTTGGTATGGAAAACCCACTTAACAAAGCTTACTCCTGGGGCATGCAAAGTAGAGGATGGAGCTTTCTTTTTTTCCAGTTAAGAATTGCTGTTTTCTCAAACTTTTTAAATTGGTGCTTAGAAGCTTACAAACAAATAATGAATTCCAAAATTGCTTCTTTAAGAAGCTCCTTCAAGAGAGGGAAAATGAAAATCTAGCCTTGCTACCCATCTGATTAAAAAAGACTGGGCTGGACAAAGTTGTGCTTTCTTCTAATCCTGTTCCTGTCATATTTTAAATGCTGAAAATACCTGTCCGTGCTTATTAGCTTATTACAATTCCATGTTTATCCAAATTCTTTTGATTAGACTAGGAATAAACCTGGAATGTTCTTCTATCTCCAGCATGTGTTCTAAACTGACCCCATGTGTTTTCATAGCAATATTCCATGCAGTAGGCAGAATTTTTTTTTCCTAATTTGTAGTTTAGCTAATTTTCTTTCCACCTCCTCTCTTTCTCCTGAATCTTCTGGGGCATCTAACAAGAGAAATTTATACACCTATTTATAAAGCAAGTATTTTGCTTTTAATGTCTGCTAAAGGCCACGCTATCCTCATCTTCTTCCAATTAAAGGCAAACATTGTCACAAAATAATTGAACTTTATATTAAAAGCTGGAAAATCTCTCCAAATATTTATGAAATAAACCAAGAATTTTAACCCTGTGGTGGCAAAAGTACGATAGAGTGGCAGTGGAAATTAGCTTACATAACACTAGAACTCTCCTGCCTCTTTGCCAATAGATTAAACAGTTTGAAAATTGATAATCCCCCAAAATAAGCCCCCAATCTTTCTCTCTTACACACACACATAGCTCAATTATCGGTTAAATTACCAGTGTTGTCATTGTTATAGTAAGCACGAATAAAATCATATACAGCACGAGTCTACATATGTACACGTGTGTGTACGCACAAAATTTATAGATGCAAAAAAAGTTGGTGAGAATTTGTGACAAATAATAAAGGTATGAAATTTTACATTTTCAGAGACTGAAAGCAAAAGCAAACTCAACTCATTGCAGAGCATTTGCTGTATGCTGGGAGCTAATCCTAGGGTGGGAAAAACCATGCTTCTTGATATTACTGGACTAATGTATTTCAAACAATAGTTAGCAAAGTTTATACTTGCTTTTCTTTATGTCATGATTTGTTTTAATTAAAGTAATGCATCTTGATTAAAATCATTAGTGACCAGAAATAAAAGTGCATGTCATTCGAATGATAAAGCTTTCCATTTTGCTTCAAGGCCCCAGGAAACAATTAGCAAATTTATGAATCTGTGGCTTATGATCTGATTCAAAGGTTAAATGTGAGTTTAAATTGTGTACCATGAATTGATCAAAGGTGTTTCCATTTTGAAATGTTGGCTGAGCTTGGTTATTTGTGCATCTTTACTTATTGGGTGTATTGTGAAACAATCTGTTGAATAAGCAATCTAGTTTTAATTTAAATAAAGGGAAGCGAATTCACTTCGGAGTTCGTTTAGGTAGAGCTACTAACCACCTGTGGGACTGTCTCGCTGCTCGGCCCCAGGACCTGCAGCTCTGCCTTCTCCGCAGGTCACTAGGCACGCTGCCCCCCTCCCGCACATTCCTACAAACACTCTGCACTTTTGTCTTTTGTCTTCAGAAATTCTCTTGCTTTGTTCTGGGTTATAGAGTAGTGGTAATTTATTAAGAACATACAATAAGCCCTTTGCTAAGAGATTTTAAATAGAGTTGAGAGGCTATTCTGGAGGATACCCTTATGCCAGCTTCCACGAGACATTGCTAATTGCCACGGTATGCCAAGCCCCACACAACAGGTTCCTGTAAACCCTAAAGAATACTCAGGGCTCTATCTGAGGCTCTATAAAAGTTTCACTCACTGAGTTTATTTTTCAGAAACCTAAACTCTCCAGATGGTTGCTAGGCCAGATAAGCCCTGACCCCCAGAGCTCCCAGTCTCTCCAAGAGCATCAACTGGTTGCATCCCCCTCGCCATAATGTCAACACCCCTCTTCAACATGAAGAAGTTAGAACAGTCATTGCCCAAATCCCTAAAGATTGGGAGAGGGATCAAAGGGGAAGGAGACTTGTAACAGAGGAGATAGGATTTAACAGAAGAATATGACTCCTGAATCACTATATTGATATTTTTTCAGTCTCCAGTGTCTTAGAGCAGCTAGAAAGAAATACCTGAAATGGTGGAGTGTAGCTCATCCTATACTTTGAAATTTGTTCTGAAACTACTTCTTAAAATGTATTTTGAAATGTATTGCTTTTTTGTATATATATTTCACAATTTAAAAATGTAAAAAAAAATTGCTACCAAGAGCACCAATAAACTTCAGGCCTGCAAAAACTAAAAAATAACCCCTTTGTTTATACTTCCATTGGGAACATTTATTACTTGCTTCTAGGATGTAAATAATATTTTATTTATGGTTCTATCTCTTATGCCATCAACTGTGTGGTCTTATTCATTAAATCGAATTTTAAAATATCTCTTGAGAAGAATTCCAATTGAAGAAATACTAATAAGCAATTACCAAGATTTATGCTTTCTAAAGAATGAAGAAAGAAAATGTTAATGTAGATGAATTTTAGCTATAGAATAGTCATTAATAAAGATGCTAGTGTTATTTTATAGAGAGACTTAAAATTTGTAAGCTAGTTTGAAATAAGAAAAAATATGTAACTAAAGATCCAAAGTATTTAAAAATGGAATGGTGTCCATCAATACATGGACAGTTTTACAATCAAGGTTTTATGAACCAATGGTATATCCCATTTAATGTAGGCCATTTATAGAAAAGTACCTTCATCTCTTTTTTTCTGATTAAGACAAATGTGATCTCACTTCCTTAGAATATCACTTATATTCTAATATCACTTCCAAAAAACAGAAGTACCGTTTGATTAGTCAGTCTTGTTAATACAGAAGAGCCAATCTGATGTCTCTGTTTTATAGAAGCCACTGGAAACACCCTGCCAGTTTTTCCATAAATAATTTTGTAGAAACATAAGTTTTCTTTATGTGAAGGAAAAATGTTCCTTTATTCCTCAGATATAAATTTAAATCATTTTAATATTGAATTGATGTAAAAAGTTTACTTCATTTTCAAAATAAGTTTCTGTTTTTGCTGTGGTAGCATAGATACAACATAAAATTTCCCATTTTAGCCACTTTCAAATATACAATTCAGTGGTACTAATTACATTCACAATATTGTACTGCCATCACCACCATCCCTTACCAAAACTTTCCCATCCCCCAAATAGAGACTCTACTCACTAAGCATCAATTCCCCATTCTCCGGTGCCCCCAAGAGTAATCTGCATTCTAGCTCTATGACTTTGCATTCAATGTCCATCCGTGTTCCTTCCTTTCTTGGCTGAATAATATTCCACTGGGTGTATATGCCACATTGGGTTCCTCCATTCATTTGTTGATGGACACGTGGGTTAAGTCCACCTTTTGGCCATTGTGAAGAATGCTGTGATGAGTGCTGGTGTCCGAGCCCCTGCTTTCAATTCTTCACTCATTCTTTATGTGGGAAATGGTAACCCCAACTAGATGTACACTCTCTAATAGCCGAGAATGCCTTAAACAGCTTCTCTTTCCTCCATGTTGCAAACTCCGCAGTTGATTGATTAATTACTTGACTAAAACATTCTTCTGGAATATATCTTTCAGGTCTATATTTTAGGAAGTTGGGATTAATTGTGAATATTGATGAATGCCATTAATGAGGAATAAGGTGGGCATGGGTTGAAGAGGTCCACTAAAGCTGATTTGAAACAAATTAAGAAAATGAGTGTTCTAAAAATTTTAACCAGAAGTCATTGTTTTAAAGATGCTTATTCTGGATTCTATCAAATCATTTCCACACCTATTTGCACATTAGAATTTCTTTGCTATAATAAAAATTCCAGGTTTGGGGGGAGGGTGGCGATGTGAAGATGTGATCAAGAATCAGTATTTTTGAAAACTCCCTAGGTGGTGCTAACATGCAACCAGATTGGGGAACCACTGACCTGCAAGTCCTTTTATTCTCTAAGAAAAAAAGCAGTTTTTTGAAGTTCTTTCATTTAGAAGTACTCTTTTACCAGATTTGGAAATGTGCTAAAAGGTTATTTTTTTCCATAGGGCAATGGATATAGAGGCTTGAAAATTTTGATAATTCCTAGTGATGGGAATCTGGTTTAATGCATTAAAGTATAATAATACAACAATAATAATATTTTAGCATTGGTATTTTAAACTTAATATGAATCGTATTTGTGAGAATATTTATGATACTAACCAACACTTAGAAACTACATTTAATTTTCCGCACTATACCTAAGAATTGACTCAAAAATCAAATAGCTTTAAGCATCTCTGCTTATCCATCTCTGTCCCCAATCTAGAAAAGGAGCAGATGGCCAAAAAACTAAGAAAGCAAAAATGAGAACAGCTATCATGATTTACTGAAGGGTTACTATATCTATCAAGCATTGTGTTACACATTTAACGTAAATAACCTCCCTCATTTTCACAACAACCCTAGGCAGTAAGTATTATACACCCATTTTACAGATTAGGAGACTGGGGTTCTATAATTGTCCAGGGATACATGTCTTATAAAAGGGAAAGCAGAGATGGAAGAATTAGCCACTTTGAAGGTGACAAAGAAGCTGAATTCTCCCACTGAGGTGGTTTTTTTTTTTTTTTTTTTTTTTTTTGCATGGGCGGGCACTGGGAATCAATGTCCCCGGCATGGCAGGCGAGAACTCTGCCACCGAGCCACCATCATTCACATCGCCCTCCCATTGAGTTGTAAATGTTGGGTTTTGGATGATTATCATCCTCCTTCTTCTGATTATGAATTGTAACCAGAGAGGACCTTTGAGACTTTGGGGGTCAAAGGGCAACATTTGCCCCTGACCTTCCCCCCACAGTGGCCTATTCCCAGGAGCGCTCCCTAGTACAATAAAAGCTGGGTTTGAGCACCAACTCAATTTCATCCTTTTGATCTTGTCTTACTGGAAACTGTCTTACTAATGCAATTATATCCCACCAGTCACCTGTGTTCAACTTCATTCTGCCTCCGTCCATACACATCTTTCCATCTAAATCCTGTCTACCCTTATGGGCATCTGGATGCAATCTGCCCTGTCCCAATACCTTTAGCTGTCCCAGTACCCATCATGCTTTCCACCCTCTGACCAGCTCATTGTTACCTGGTTCCACAGAAAAGAACAAAACTAAAGCAAAAATTATTGGCAATAGTTAAGCTCCTTTAGAAGGTTTCCATTTGAATGCTAATTTTCAAGAGCACATTGCTTGCTATTGTTTACATTTAACTCATTAAAGATATAAATGATAAAAGTTGTTTTGTCTCATATTCTATCTTTTATCATATTTAAAGTTTGACGTTTGACTTATTTAAATTTATTCAATTGTCCTAATTTCCTTTCCTTAGTAGAAAGGGGTAAAGATAGAAAAAAGAAGAGAAGAGTTAATTTAAATAGGAAAACAAGTTGTTTGGTAATAAATCAGGACGTTAGTGTACAAAAGAAGAAATGAGAAGGGAAGTATTGAGAAGGTACACATTAGCTGGATTGATTGATAAATAAGTAACCAGGAAAGTCGATGAATTAAGTTTTACTGAATACTGGAGTGGAATAATACTACAAGTCAAAATAAACTTAAACTTCGATTGCTTTTCTTTCTTTCTCCCTCTGACACCAGCTCATGCATTTTACATTTTCAAACCTGAATTACTCTTAGCTTTCAAACTAACTAGTGCTATAACTTGACTAATCACCAAGCCCTGTAGTTGTAATTTATTCTTCTCTAAAGTGGATGCGGTTGAAGTAGATGGACTCAACCATCATTCCTAGATCTCAAATTCTATATATTTTTTCAGAGTCCATCAACAGCTAGCCAAGGGTTTGGAGAGCACCCATTCTATGATAGTCAGCTCTGAATGTGAGATTTCCCTAAACCAGTAATCTTTCCATGGCCCAAAGTTTTTCTTCTGTACTTCTGATTAGTTTCCCTTCAGAAGGCATCTTCCTCTGTTCTGTGAATAAGGTCCATCATGAATTTTATAACCAGGCTTAAAATAAAATCATCAAACTATGAAAAATTCTCAATCTTAAGAAATCATCTATTTTTTAGTGCACGCATTTACATATCTTAATTTTATGCATTCATACTGCATAAATGTATGAATGGGTAAAAAAAATAATGAAAGAAAAAGATTGGGGAGATCTGGCTGTAACCTTTAAAGAACATCTAGCCTAGTAGGACTGTTAAGGTGTTCAGAAATTACAAGTAAGGCTGTGATAATAATTTGCATTATATTTTGTAAGAGCCACTGGATATGTGCAACTGGGCAACAGTAATAAGACAACCTCTTTTATAACTTCAATAGCTCCAGTAAAGGGATTCAGGTATAACACCTATTCAGCAGATACTTGCTTACTGAATAAAATATTTTGAATACTATTTCAGATTGCTAGGAAGCCAAAAAATATAGTTTTTGAGGATTATAAAATTTTATAGAGCATGCAAATCATATACTAAACCTACAAGGCAAGAAATTATGTGAACTACAAAGTGAGTGCTATGGAACTGCAGTGATGTGAAAGTAGCACGCAAAAATCTGTTTTATAGGGTTGTTTTTCTTCGCTTTCTATTTAACAGCATTTAAAAGGCTATATTTCTTCCATTCACACCCAAAAATTGAACTTGGATTTTGACACCTCATTGTAAGTTTTTCTGCTCCACACATTGTCTACCAATTAAGTCATGATGCATCTGCAAAAACTGGTCTCTTACACCAGTTCATACGTCACTGGGTACACAGTACAAAGTAGTTCTTGATGTTCTTCTAATTAGGCATGTTAGTTTCAGAATTATTTTATGATGGCTACTACGTTATATTTCCCAAGGGAGATACGATGAACTGAGTTAGCAGAGTTCCAAGTTCCACAAGATATGTCATGGGAGCATGGGTTGATGGGGTCCAATGTTCATCTCTGAAGGCCAGATTTTAAAAAGATGAAACCATATTGAGCTCTAAGTCTGGATATAACACTTGCACATACCAGGACTGCCACTGGGCTCAACCAATTTCTAGGCACTTTGTAATTCACCTAATCAGGTTTCCCACACCTTGTCCCTGCTGTCAATCTCCTGATTAGATTATAGATAATTTTTCAGTTGTGGTGGCCAAACAAATTTCTGTAAATTTAAGTAATGTAGGGTGCCTATAGCAATGCCTGTGAGGCAGCCTTAAATAGGTATTATGATTTCTCTGAAGCGATAAATCAAATTCACAAGGAGGATGACAGTAAAATCCCAGAGGACAATTAACTTGTCAGTGACTCACATGACTTAGTCCTTTTACTGAGCTACACGGGAACTTTGTGATTAAATTTTGAATTATTAAGAAACTTTTTCATTTAAGGGATTCAAGGTGAACATACTTTAATTGGAACTTTCGAATAGTATTGAGCTTAGGCAGTAAATCAACTGTCTTCATTTTCACATTCTTGGGATTTCTCCCTTCTCTAGACTGTTTGCCCTTGTCGTCTGAGATATCATACAAGTCTTCTATGGCTTCTGTAGCAAATTAGCACAAATTGTATTAGTGGCAAAAAAAACAACGTAAAATTCTGTTAGTTAGAAGTCCAGTGCAGGTCTCATGGGGCTAAGAACAAGGCGTTGGCAGGGCTGCATTCCTTTCTGGAGGCTCTGGAAGAGAATCTGTTTTTTGTCTTTTCCAGCTTCTGGAGGTTACATTTGAGTCCCTCTCCTTCTCCCATAGCAGTAACTGCCCCTCCTCTGCTGTAGGCAGACCTCCCTCTGCCTCTCTCTTCTACCTCCCTCTTCCATTTTTATGGACACTTGTGAATACCTCATCCAACTGATTAAGCCAGGATAATCTCCCCATTTTAGGGTCCTGAACTTAATCCCATCTGCAAAGTTTTTTGCCATGTAAGGTAACATATTTGTGGGTTCCAGGGCTTAGGATGTGTTCAGATTTAGGGGGCCACAGGCATTCATCTGGCACTCATTATGACGTGAGGCTTCATGTACAGGACTTAATTTTCTCCATCAGATAAATCCTGGGAGGAGAGCAACATTTCTTGCCTTCCCATCTCTTGGCAACCCTTTGGCTTATTGATGTGGATACCCAAACCAGAGTTGAACCAACCAGTCGTTGGACACCAAATGAACACAGAAGGTCAAACAATCATGAAGCAAAAGTTGAGTAGAAGGGGCGGTGTGATGGTGGTGCAGTGGCAGAATTCTCACCTGCCATGCCAGAGACCCGGGTTCGATTCCTGGTGCCTGCCCATGAAAAAAAAAAAATTGAGTAGAAGGACACAGTCAAGGTCAAATATTACATTAAATACAACAGAAAACTGAGCACTTATGAAGCATTAGACAAATTCAAGGCCAACAGTGGGCAGAAATTCAGGAAGACGATGCTCAGTGCCATGCCTTACACATAATTCGAGCTCAATAATAACTTACTGGATGAGGGATTGCTAACGAGAAAGAGCATGCAGCTGGTCCAGATAAATTTTCCTACACTTTATTCGTGCATAGATTTTGTTAAACCCTGTGGATCTGCCTTTTCAGGCATGTCAAGTTTATTCTCAAAGGCACAGCCCTGTGATACCCAGATATCCCGTATCTGGGGGAGTATTTGTTGCATACATAACTATAGTATTTTACTTTGCCATTTTCATCTTTCATTTTTACAAGTACTCTTACCCTATATAAACAGGCTCTAACATATCAATTAAAAACAACATTTAAGAACCAATCACACTAAAGATTTATTAGTTTCTAGTATGTGACACTCATTTTGGTTTAATGTGGGAGACAATTGTTATAAACTCATATTTGTCACTTTACTTCATTCAGCATCTCCATTAATTATACTGAGATTTTATTAAGCATAAAAATATTTTATTATATTTCAAAAGAAAATGACTGAGATTGTTGAATAGTAATGACTATTTTATTGCAGTTTGAAGCTAAACGTTTAGGGAAAAAATTACTAGTCATAATTTGTGATAAACAATGAATCACTATTTGTTAAATTTCAGTTTTCTCAGAAGAACTCAAGGTACTTTGCAATTAAATTCAAACTTAAACCACTTAAATATACAATTGTGAATAATCTAAGAAGAAGAAAAAGGAAATGTAGAGAGGGAGAGGATATAAAAAGCAATGAAAAATTCAGATTTGAATAAAGAACAGGTCTCTGTCCCAAGAAAAGGAAATTTTTCCAAACTGTGCGAAATCTCTCATACAAAGTAAATTTCCAATTCCCCATGGCTTTTAGAGCTTTATCTGAGGGAATGAAATGGATCCATTATGTCTTGGGCTTCTATTAAAAATGACATGCATGTGTGCAATGCAATGGGGGCTTCTGGTGTGGACAGTTATTGTGACATTTTATAAGATCCAAACATAAGCATCGCATTCAACAATATTGTGCTCATTTGGATAAATTTGAAACTATTTGTCAACACACCCCTACTAATTCTCAGGGAACTAGAAGTTCACTTTAGGTATTCCCCTACCTCATTTCCAGGAACATAACATTTGAAAGGAAATGCAGAAAGTATAATTCTGTTAATATTTAAAATCCACAATATGTGCCATTTGCCTTGCGTGGAATTGACTCTCTCTCCATTCACCATCATTGCACTTCTCTTACCCAATTGTCTTCCAATGGCAACTTCCACAAGACCCATGAAGCGTCCTTTCCTTGAATACTCCAACCCACTTCAATGCAATTTTCTAAAATATTTTATATATATAAAATCTGGCTATGTACTTTGGTGTTGATTTTGATGGCCAAGCACTGTATCCTTTGTATTCCACTGCCAATACCAAGCTTAGTGCTACCCACTGATGAATATTCAAAAACCAAGTTATAGGAGCTATGGAGTCACCCCAAAGCATGGATTCTCAAGACTAAATTACACAGTAGTTGTGATTTGGTAAATCAACTTTCCTGTCCTCTAGACTTTTTTTCATTCCAAAGGAGGTGTTTTAGTTTTTTTGGCTGCTCAAGCAAATGCCATGCAATGGGCTGGTGTTAACAATGGGAATTTAATAGGTCACAGTTTTGAGGCTGGGAAAAAGCCCAAATCACATTGTCACCAAGGAGATGCTTTCTCCCCAAATATTACAGCGTCCTGGGCTGCCTCGGTGGTCCCTGGCCCTGGGCTCCACTGCCACATGGCCGGCACATGGTCACCTCTCTTTGCTTCTCCTTGCTCTTCGGGTTCCACTGATCCTCAGCTACTTGCTTCCCATGTCTTCCTCCCTCTCTGTCTGAATTTTGTCCTGCTTACAAAGGACTCCAGTAATAGGCTGAAGACCCATCCTGACTGAGCTGGGCCACACCTTAATTGAAGTAGCCTCTTCCAAAGGTCCTACACACTATGTGTTCACACCCACACTAATGAATTACGTTTAAGAACATGGTTTTTTCTGGTGAAAAACATGAGAGCGCCAAACTACCACAGAAAGATTTAGGAAAAATATGTTAGTGGGAGATATATAAAGACAAGTGCTACTTTCATGTCTAACAATTTCATACTTATTTCCTCATCTGATAGTCACCAAGCCTGCGAGGAAAGCAGGTTCACCCGTTTCAGTTTCCTCATGAGGATCCAGAAGCTGATAGCTGGTCGGTGGTGAAACTCACATGGCACCCAGCTGTCTCTGTTCAAACCCTAAGCCATCTCCCAGTTCTTATTTCAGTAAAAAAGGACAGCTTTCCTTGATTGTGGACAACTCAAGTTTCACACTTACTAATGCCAAAGAGGATGCTTTCTGGTAGTCGGGCTGGGTTAGCCACCGCAAATAAATTTGCATTCTAAGAAAAAAGCTTTCTGCCTACCCATATCCAACTTCAAGCCCACTTTCCAACACAGCTGCTGCCTCCATCCCCCTGTCCTTCCCAACCCCAGCCTGACTGGCAACCCTATAGAGAAGTGTTGAGACTAAACTGAAACACTCACTCTGAGCCAAACATCTTCTTCAGTCAATGTGAATGTGAATACCAAATATGAATGCAATTTTGGGAGATTTTGAAGTTAATAGGGAGAGCAAGATTCAGAGTCTCTCTTCCCCTGTCCCGTATGTCATACCCACTGAAGACCCAAGTATATATGGTTGATTTTGTTGCATGCATCTACACATGGAGAGAAAAGCTTATTGAAATAACCAAGCCAGGAGATTTTGGTGTTGGTGCTGATGGTGACCTACCCTTAAGCAGTTTTTACCCTCCCTGAGCCTCCATTGCATCATCTCTAAAATGGGCATGATGATATTTTCACAGCCCATCCTCCCTTCCCTACTGACTCAATGGTGAGTTTCTCAAGACCAGAGTTCAGACCTTCATCTTCTTCAGGGCTGGGGACAGGGAAGGAAAGAAGGGCAGGAGGGAAAGAGGAAGGCAGTTAAACCCCAGCGCTGTGTCAAATAATATAGCACTGCAAAGGTTTCGTGATCTCTAGAGAGTGTTATACAAATTTAAAGTGATTAATGCATTCTTAAGGTCAATGACTGGTAATGATTATATATATATATATATGTATGTATATATATATATATAATAACTAACTTCTTTGAAAGGAGATAGAGGGAAAGCAATTCATTTGTATTTATTCAGTATTCATTTGCCTTGAATATTTTACTGCAGTGGGTTTGATTTCATAGAAATGAGCAAAAATGGCTAATGAGGGTATCAACTTAAGAACACTTTTGGGACATTATTGCAATTCATTAGAGGCAAAAGAAAGCAGAAAGTCTTTGTATGGATATTCTCAAATTTTCTTGTATTTATAGCCTTTTTATTTAGAAAATGTAAATGGGTTATACATATGCATAATTAGAAAGAAAAAGTTATTTGATTTAGGGAACAAGGATCAGTCTAAAAATAAGTTCATTTAATTAGTTTGTGTGAATCTCACAACTAAAAATCTCTGTGAAGGGATACTTGGTTGAGTTTTTTCCTCATTAAGTGGGATGTCTTGAATACAGTTAAAAATAAAATCAGCCTAATACTATTGGCTATTTTCTTATATTTCTTCTCAAATAGATCAATCTATCAAATTATTCAAAGATTTTTGTAATGTAGAAACTGATTAAATATATTATTCAAGAGAGTTCTAAAGAATATGAAGCAATTCCTTCCGTGAACACGATACGATCATTGGCCATTTTTTATCTCTGAAAATTATGTGTAAGTTTTAAACTCTATTACTAGATAAAAGCTGAATACCAATTGAGTTTATATTTTTGCTAAATATGAGCATAACAGGTATACCTTAGTAAATGGCTTTAAAAGAGAAACCAAAAGCATTTAAAATTGCTTAGGCAAAATGAATTATTTTCAATCAGTTTCATCCTTTCTGCTAATCAGTAGCAGAATAATAAAATATGGGCAAGTGACACTATAAGTATGTATTATAAAACATATAGCATTTTTATACCCCCAGATAAAATTTCATTTTCACATTAGAAAAAGGTAAAAATGCATTCCCCCCCCCAACAAATTAGTTTTTGTCTTACAGTGTGAGAAGGTACAGACCACAAATGGGCAAGCAAGCCAAAGAAAGCAAAGCAAGCGTGTTTTCATCTGATGACCTTTTAAAAGTTTATGCACAGCAAATAGTCAGTCCAGTGGCTAAAATAATGGGTGACTTCAAAGCAAGGGTGCGAAATGGGTTGCTAAGGAGGTGTCGCAGTGGATGTGCTGGGAGCCAGGTGGCTGTTACCTCTTCCAGGTTGCAGCCTCACTCTGGAGAAGCTGGCACTCCCACTGAGCTCCCTGGGGGTCACTATGGGGGCTTTGTTATTCCTAGAGCCATGAGCCAATCCTCAGGCATGGGTTTAAATGGTTTGCTTTCGTTTTCCCCATGGGCTGGATCCTTGATGATGTTAGGGAAACAAATGTGAACAAAGATAACCCACTTGGTCAGCCGGAAATAACCACATTTCTACTTTATAGAATGCACTGTTTCAGAGATCCAGGGGCAAGCATCAGCCTTCCTACCCCTCAGTCTGACAGGGGCCACGGAATCTCCTGGCTGCCCCCACTCTTCTTTGCTCCATGATGCAGGAAGATGCTGGCAGAGAGTTACTAGTCACAGAAAGTTCTTAAAAATCGTCGCCACGCCATATCGTGCAGGAAGAAACAAATATATCGTTGACCAGAGCTAGTGCTTTTACGCTAGTGAGAGTTTTTTTTTGAAAACTATTAAAAACAGACACCAACTAAAACACAGAGCTGCATTCCCACCATCTAGAATTGAGAGCTATGATGTTGCCAATTAGCTTCAATTCTTTTCAAGAAAGGAAAAGATTATAAATGAGATGGAAGATATTTTGATCCCCAGTCCCAATTCCCTTTCTCACTTTGAAAAAGTAAGGACTATCAGGAAATTGATGTGTTCCTTTCCAGGCCATAAACTTTTACCTCTGTATTTCAAAATAAAATGTGGTGTTTTATGTGTTTTTTAAAAATACGAGTAAAATATATATCCCTGCAGTTCACTTCCTCCCTTCACAAATCTATTCCTGCAAATCTGTCCTCGGGGGTCCTGCTATTAAATAATCATTTTCAGAGTGGAATTGAAATGAAAAGAAAGCACAAAAGTTAAAGACAATTACTTCCGAGTCATATCATTTTTACCTCACATTTTTAGATGTTCTTTCATTTTACACTAAATTTTTACTTAAATTTTTTTTCCTATCTACTTTCAGAGGGGAGGTCAGTATTGAAATTTGAAAGTCCTCAAATTATTGGGGATTCTTGAAGACAGGGTAAGTTACTTGCAAGTGCATTTCCCAGAAAATTGAAATGGCAGATCTTTCTTTTTAATTGAAGTCTTTCAAAAATAATGTGTTAAACACATCTTAGACTTAAAAACATACTGAACATGATTCTTCAAAAGTATGCTTGCTTGTAATGCAATCTGACTTGTGTCCGGGTTTAGGGCTGTTTTTCCCCACTGTTAATATTGCCATGTGGCTTTCAAGTTCTTATATCTTGATTTTATAATTTTTCTGTCCATATACTTATTGTAAGACTGACAAAGTTATTTTTTACTCTCATCCATGGTTAATATTCTGGAAACCCCCTCTTTCCCTCTCTTTGCTGCTTCTAATATACAATTACCTGGAAATTTTTATAATAAACTCTTTAGACTGAACTAACATTTTGTCAGTGGTGAACTGATTCAATGTATGTTTTTGATTCGGAGGCCTTTTTCTTTCTTTATTATTGATTCTTGGCTATGTCCTCATAAAAATAACGAAACTTGAAGATCTGTACTTTTCTGAGATTGGACTTGCAGAGGAAATAAATAGAGAAATTAGAAAAATATTCTATTTTAAATTTTATACATTTATTTAAATATGAAAAAAATAAGCCAATAAAGTACAAACTGTCATCATAAAATATAAGTAAGAACGACATTTCAAATATGGCCTCTCACTGAACATGTAAATAATGTTCTGTTGAGCATTATTTCAGCTGTGGACATATGTAAGAGGATTCATAAAGTCAACATGTAGTTTCCAAATAAATAAACAAGAGAAATTCTATTTTCAAGAAAAAGAAATGAATTTTTCTTCTGCTTAAGATGGAAGAGATATGCATGTGCATATTTTAAAATAATTGTCTTATCTGAGTAGAAATAAGTAAAAACTCATTAATTTGGACCTGAAGTAATGCAAAATGAAAATTCAGAGGGATACAGGCTTTCACAGATAGTTTTGCCTCTATTAAAGAAAAAAGATTTGGCCTCGGGAAATGATAAAAGTGTTTGTAGAAAGAATCATTTATGTAAGGATCCTATTTTAAGAATCAACTAATAATTGAGTTCTATGAAAGTGATAGTTTTTGTTCAAGCACAAGCCGAGGAGTGTTTGAACTCTGCTGGACTGTGGAAATTGTTAGTCCCTTTCATAGTATGTGCCTCCATAGATTAAAAAAATATTGCTTCTTCTGAATCATTCTTTCATTCAGATTTCTCACTGCCACATGTCCTTGCTCCCACCAAATAAATAAATAAATAAATAAGTACAAATTTTCTTTATTTATATTTAAAAGAAAAAAAAAAGGGCAGTGCAACCGTGACTCAGTGGCAGAGTTCTCTTCTGCCATGTCGGACACCGGGTTCGATTCCCAGACCCTGCCCATGCAAAAGAAAAAAAAAAAAAGACTCAGGGTGCTTGTCCTTAAAGAATTTGTTTTCCCAGCTAGATTCATTAGGAAAATACAGTACTAATCAAAATATATAGTAAAGCAACAACATAATCATAGGATGACAGAGTTTGAGAGGGTCCTAAAGACCACCTACCTTTCATTCCTATAAATGGGGAAGCAGAAGCCCAGGCAGGGAGTGACTCCTCGCGGAACTGCTAAACCCCAAAGGGAATGCCCAGCTCCTTATCCCGGGAAAGAATGAGAAAGGCAGAAGCGGAAGCTGAGGATGGAGGACCTTGAACAGCTGTCGAGAAGCTTGGATGTGACCGTGAAATACGCACCAGGAAACCTAAGGGGTTTTGTGTCTTTTTTTTAACCTTTTTGTGTTGAAATAATTTTAGGCTTTCAGAAATGTTGCAAAAATAGTACAGCGTTCCAGTGAATTCTGCATCCCATACATAATGTTACCAGCTGGCATAAGCACAGTCCAGTCCAGGAATTAATATTGACACAATGCTATTAGCTTGTCCATGGACCTTACTCACATGTTTTCAATCGTCCCACAGAGGGAGGATTTTGAAAGTAGAGTCAAGGTGGTGTTGGCCTTTCTTTCCTCCTGAGTTTGTTAGGACTTTTTTATGTGAGAAAGATAATATGACTTTATCATAAAGATATCATGTACCATTATATAACTACAACAAAGATATATAAAAGATCTCAGTATAAATGTTGAGAAACAGAAAAAGAACATTTAGCCTGACTATGCAGCATTTAATACCTGAGGTGCATCTCATTAAAAATAACCCTTAGGAAGCTTGTTTTTGTGTGTACAGCAGTTTCCTTGTCAGACTTTATTCAAACAGCACAATGGTTTATTCTTTGTACTTGTAGCTGGGCCTAAAAGTATTATGGATTAATTAAACACAATATTATAAGGCTTAAACATTACTCAAGTATCAAAGAAATATGACTATTTAAGTGTACCTTTTAAAGAAAAATTTCGAACATAATACAATATACAGGGCGTTGCTCCGATTTAAATTCCGGTGGGGTGGGGTAGCAAGGTCACTTAGGGCTGGGGTCGCGGCCACCCACCGGTAACCCTTTTATGTCGTGACCACCAGCTCTGGGTGGCTTTGGGCCCTCACTGCCCAGCACCTGCCCAGCGGAGACCCCATGGGGACAAGCAGCCATGCGGCGGTGCCCCCACCCTGATGCGCTGCTGCGAGTCCCAGATGCTCCCCTGGGGACGCAGGGTTTTGTTCTAACACCTGCAGAAGGTCTACCTTTCCTAGTCAGCCATCCAACTTCAGGATTGGGGAGCTAAATGCTGTGCTGTTTCATGGATGATTTACTTGTCTTTTTTCCAGAACTGTCTAGGAACCTGAACTTTGAGGAGACAGAGATGTAGAGACTTGTTTGGTTAGTTCTGTTCACTCCACCATGTGAAAACCTGGTGGGTTGCAGGTCCAATGGTCTTGCAAATATGGGTTCTGTTGGGACAGCGCAATGTCTCTGGGGCTCATTTTAGTAGGAAAGACCGTCTGGAAGGAGCATCTCACAGCTGGGAAGTGTTTGCCATGTGCTTGGAAGATGGGTCATGTGCGATTAGGTAAAGTCCTGCCAGAACGTGATCCCTGGGCCCAAAGGGCTCTGCAGAACCAAACGAGACAAAGTGAAGTGACACTCCTTCAGCACTGATGCTTCTGGCTCTATAATTGCACCACACCCACCCGTCTTTCTGGTCTCCTCATAGTTTAGTAAATCTAGATGCAGAGAACGGGGTCCTGTTTTTCAGTCATAGATGGTGCTAGGTATCTCAGGTACAAACAGGTATTAGTAAAACCTGGGCCCTGCCGTTGAAACCCTCAGTCTATACATCAAATGTGCTGCCTGCTGTAAGGGTCTCTAAGCCACATGACCATTGGGCCAAGGGTGACGATGTCTTAATTAGAGACGCTGACTGGGGGTTGGAGGGGTTCCAGGAAGCCCTGAAAAGAGGGTATGTGGGGGATGTGGTGTCTCACCAATCAGAGAAGGGAGGAAGGAAATCCAGGCAGGTGTGGTCAAGTGTGACGGGGGGAGGCGTGAGGGAGAGCCTCTGGGCTCTGTCTCATAGACTTTGAACTTCATCCTCGAGGCAGGTTGTGGTGTGAAACGGTTGGCAGGAGCAAGCTCTCTCTCGGGAGCATGTGGAAGACAGTTTAGGGATTCTTAGACCGCAGACGATGGCGATGACATGAGCTCCTGGGTGGAGGGAAGGTGTTCTAGGGTTGTTTCTGGGGCAGGACCAAAGCAGTGTGCGGTGTTGTGAGAAGGTGGAAGGAGTCCAGAGCTACTCCATTGTTCCTGGGATGAAATTTCATAGCACCTCTTCCAGCTCTGGGAACTTACGTAACTTCTTGAAAAGAGAGTTACCTACTATATATAAATAAGTCTACATTCAGAGAACATTCTGGAAGGATGCAAGGGAACATGTCAACCTTGATTTTATCTGGGTGGTGAATTTGGAGGTTGAGGTTTAGTAAGGAGACTTGGAGTCTCGATTTGTATACCTTCCTGCAGGCTTGATTTCTTTTTAAAATAGAGTATTTGTTATTTTAAATACCATATTCCAAAATCCCAGCTGTGATACCTACTTGTCATTTTGATCGGATGGCTTGATTCACAGCTGGAGAACCCTCATAGAGCCCTGTCCTCACTTTCCATTTTGGCTTGCTGTGTGCATTTCCTTTTGGTAATTTTTCTATTCTAATGCTTGCATTTCTGTACATTACTCGGGAATAGACACAGGAATGCAGTCTTGCCGGGACTCCATTCAGAGCAGAGAAACTATTTACTTTAGTTGTTAATATATCTGTTAATATTTTCTTTTCTGGAATTCATAATAGGAAAAAAGTCCAAATTACATAGTAGATTAAGGATGATTTCTATCTATAAGGAATTTATGTCTATAGAGTCCCTGCTAATTTTTAAAATACTCGGTTGCATAAGGAAATTATTTATTATATTTGTGTCATACGTGCAAACTCTCTTAGGCTGATCTCTCTTAGGTGCTAGGAAAGCAGATACATTAGTTCTTAACATAGAGCACTGGGGACTCTTTTTTTCCTATATTCCATGTTGTGAAATGCTCAATAATCTTTTTGTAGGTACCAGATACTGCCTCTTTGTTCATAGGCAAATTCACTAATGTTTTTCATTTCTATCTGAATGTCATTTTCGTGATTATGTGCTTTCTAAGATTTTTCACAGCATATAAAAAAAACCATTAACAATTAAACTTTTGTTTAATTTTAGTTACATGCTTGGCAGAGTATAGGAAATATTCAGCCAGATTTCTGCATATATTCTTTTCTTTGGCATAGAGAGAGGAAATGATTGTAGCAAAATGCATCATTGTTTAAATGAGCCAGTAGAAGTCACGGCAGGGCCACATCTCAGCCTTTTAACTTTTTTGTAATAGGTTATAATTTTGATAGATTGTCCCACTTACTCTAAAATTCATATTTTTAAAGCAGATTACTAGCTATGAGAGGACACATTATGATTCTCTAAAGCTGTGTCCAACAACAATAGCCGATAATCACGAGGTGATTTCAATTTAACTTAAAATTAAAGAACATTAAAAAATTCGTTCTTCATTTGCACTACCCACATTCACAGTACTCAATGGCCCCAGGAGGCCAGTGGCTCCTGCATTGAACAGCACAGTTCTAGAACATTCCACCGACACAGAAAGTTTTAATAGATAGCACTGGTTCCAGAAGACACGTATTTCATGAACGGAGTTTAAATGGAAAAGCTTCTGTCATTATTTATAAGATATATTGAAGAAGAAAATGCAGTTTCATGTAAATTTTTTACATAATAGGATATTTACGTTTTTTAAGTGCCACACTTTTTGCTGTTTTCCCCACTAGCATAACAATTGTGGAGATTGTTGCTATGGTGTGCCTTGTTTGCCTTTGCGTTAGACAAAGGAAGGAAAGTCTGAGCATAATGGAGAGGGTTACAATCAGCCTGTTCTTTTGGTTTAATGCTTCAAGTCCCGAATCCAGCCCAGCCGCGATGACGCTTTGGGTGGAGCTACGAAGTTAACTGCCCTTAAATGACAGGCAGGGAAAAGTGATCTCAACACCAGGATTGACTTTGTACCCTTTCCTCCCAGGATTCTTCGGATTTCTAACCCCAGATTATCACCATAGTTTTTTGTTACATATAATATATTTAGCTTCAAAAGTTCTTGGAAATACTACACTTCGGGTAGTACAGTGATCTGAATGGTGTAGGATAACTTCCATTCTCTATAAATATGGGAAATTTTGAGAACTAAGTAAAGGATATTTAAAAATACCTATACTGCCATATGCAAGCATTAACTCAAAATGGATCAAAGACATCAGTGTAAGAACTGTGAAAAAAAAAAAAAGCATGGTTGGAAATATTTGTGCCCTTGGATTAGGCAGTGGATTCTTAGGTATGACACCCGAACCACAAACAATCAAAGAAAAATAGAGAAATTGGACTTTTTCCAAAAAATTTTAAAAGTTATGTATTAAAGGATACTTGTCATAAAAGGGAAAAGACGATCCAAAGAATGGGAGAAAGTATTTGCAAATCATATATCTGAGAAGGGTCTAGTATCAAGAATATATGCAAATCCAAACAATTGAACAACAGAAGGACAAATAACCCACTTTGAAAATGGGCAAAGGATTTGAAAAGGCATGCTCCAGAGAAGATGCACAAACGGACAATAACACATGCAAAGATATTCAACATCATTAGTCATTAGGGAAACAAATCAAAACTACAAAATACCATTTCACACCCACGAGGATGGCTGTAATCCAAAAGGACAATAGCAAATGCTGATGAGGATTTGGAGAAACTGGAACCCTGAAATCTTGCTGGTGGGAATGTAATGGGGCACAGCCACTTTGGAAAAGAGTCAGGCTGTTCCTCAAAAAGTTGGAGCTGCCATTTGACTCAGAGTCCTACTACTAGGTGGGGATTGAAAATGTATGTTAACACAAAAACTTAAACACAAAACGTTGTTCATAATAGCCAAAAAGTGGAAAAACCCAAATGCCATCAACTGATGAATTAATAAAGCGTGGTCTATCCATACTGTGGAATATTATTCAATCCTAAAGAGGAACCAGTGGGGGCTTTGTGATGGGGGCTCAGCAGAAGGAAACAGTGGGTCCTCAGAAAGCTAATATAGAATTACCATATGGCCCACCATCCCCCTTTAGCCTATGTACCCCAAAGAATTCAGGGCAGGAACTCGAGCAGACATTCACCCACCAGTGTTCATAGTGACTTCCTTCACAATTGCCAAAAGATGGAAAAAACCTAAGCATCTATCAACAGATGAATGGATAGACAAAATTCGATGTATACGTACATTGGGATAGTATTTGGCAATAAAAAGGAAGTTCTGATGCACGTGACAACATGGATGAACCCTTCAGACAACACGGTGAGTGAAATAAGCCAGGCATGCAAGGACAAATATTGTATAGTCTCACTGATATGAAATAATGAATATAAGCAAACTCATAGAGTCAGATCTAAAATAAAGTTTACTAGAGGCTGGGGTATGGGTAACACATGGAGATTTGTGCAGTTTCTATTTGGTGTGATGGAAAAGTGCTGGTAATGGATAGTGGTGATGGTCATACAACATTGTGAATATAAGTAACAGCACTGAGTTTTAAATTGAAATGTGGTTAAAAGGGGGATATTTCAGGTTGTATAAATGTTACTGGAATAAACATTTTTAAAAAGCTGCAGGACTGTATAAGACAAACAGTGCACCCTGATATAAACTGTGGACCACAGTTAATAGTATAATTACATTGTTTTATTAGTTGTAACAAAGGTACCACACTAATGAAAAGTGTTCATAATAGGGAAAATGTGTGCATGGGGGGGAGTATAGGAACTCTGTATTTTCTGAGTGATTTTCCTGTAAGCCAACGACTTCTCTAAAAAACATGTTTAGTTTTTTACCTTTTTTGTTTTTTTAATCTAATAAAGATCTTTTTGATTATAAAAAGAAATGAAGGACTGATACACGCAACAAGGTTGAAGCTTGAAGACGTGATGCCGGGTGAAAGAAGCCAGTGGCACAGGACTGAGTATGATTCCACTTACAAAACGTGTCCAGAGTCCATGCACTTCCCCCCACCAAAAGGAAATTGAACAAGTGGTGGTGCAATAACAGAATAGTCACATGGAAAAAGAATGAAATGCGAACCCCACCATACAGCAAACAAACAAAAGTGTCCAGAATAGGTAAATCCGTAGAGACAGAAGGAGATCAGTGGCTGCCAGGAGCTGAAGGGTGAGGAAAAGGGGGGTGACTGCTAAAGGGTTGGAGCTTCCTGGGGGGTGATGAAATGCTCCGGGATCATCGTGATGGCAGCACAACTTTGAATATACTGAAACCACTGAATTACACACACCAACAGGGGGAATTTTATGGTATGTGCATTAAATGCCAATAAAAAATTTTTTGTGTGTGACCATATTTCTTGGTCACTCTTTTTAGCCACTTAATCTAATAAGTAATTTTTTCAGTGCCATCTGATTCAATCTATCAGAGAATTTGAAACAAAAAAATAAAAAATAAAAAACACTTTGACCTGATTGTGTGTTTGAGTGAAATAATAACAGTGAGATCTAAAATTTCATGTAGAAACATAAGAAGGCATCTCTTTCCACTTTAGCTGAAAGTATAAATCCAAAGTGGAAAATTTTATTTGTCAGCTGGAAAAAAAAATTATAAAACAATGGAAATTTTGAAAGACTTAGGTAGTTAGCATCTTTTTTAGTCAAAATTGCATGTTATATAATCTTTCCACAGCTATATAAAAAGAAGTGCACTGAACCACATAGGATTTTCACACGTCTCTAAAGTTTTAAATAAATGGGATGACTTTGAGTGCACTGGCAAACTATTAAACACATTTTACTTCAATTTATTTGTCATGGACTTTGCATTTTTATTGAAATATCTCTGAAGTGGCTGTTACTTTCCGGAAAGAGAAGCTAAATCACTGCAGGCAGCCTTCAGGTCAGGTGACTTCATTTCCTGGGTTATATAAAATCCAAACCTTTGGACAAATTGTCTGCAGGAAGTGTTTTCCACATAACCAATAAACAATAAAAGTGTGTGTGTGTGTGTGTGTGTGTGTGTGTGTGTGTGTGTGTGTATGGGTAGGGACTTGACTGGTTTGCAAAACAAGACGATTGCGTGGAAAAGTGACCTTAATTTGCAAAAGGCTTCAGATCATCTGATAGGGTGTCCAGCTCATAGTTTGAACTTTATATGAGCTTTTCAACACAGCATTACACTGAGATTTCTGTGCCAAATTAAGAAAGAAGACAAGACGACAAATAGAACTTTAAAGTAAAATTCTTGCTAAGGTCTTTTAAGCAACATGTACTACACAAGATAACCATATATATGGAAGAAGTCTTTCTTGATTAAGAAACGCTCCCTGTTTCTATCCTAAACATTTTATTTCAAACAAATATTGGTGAATGCCAGTCCCTGCTCAGGCATTCTACGTGCAAAAGCCCCTAGAAATAACTTTCTTTTCATGTCTTATCGTCATAAGCTGTTGGTGACTATTCACTCATTGTTTTCTCCAGGCAGTTTACCCCTCGCCCCCCTATTATTAGGGAGAGGGGAGGTGAGAGAGCAGTAAAAACGAGAGGGAAATGGCACTGATTGTTAGGAAGAAATAAAAGGGGTTGTTGTTGTAGTTTACCTATTTATATTTTACTGACTCTGTCCTTAAAAATATTTCTTGAGATATTAGAGGAAATGTTTTGAAAAATGCCCTAGGGTAAGAAAAAAAAAAAACTGGAAATGGCAGATTTCCACCAACTGTTTCATTGTTTAAATTAATTGCTATAGAATATGACAAAGGCTGTGCATTGTGAACACTGTCAATTCTTCCAAAAGGGGTGATCACCACAGGCGCCCTGGGTGTGAATTTTGCCAAGAGATTTTTTTAACACTAGGTAATATTAGAGCCGTTGGGATGTATTAGTATAATAGTACCTTACGTTTCCGCAGCGTGGTGAGCCAAGTATTATCGCTCTAGTCCAGATGGCAAAGTGGAGATGCAGACGGATTCGCTCACATGGCTAAGGACAACAGCTAGAAAGTGACAAACAAAGCAGAGATTCTAGTGCCCAGCCTTTGCACCAGCATCGAAAGCGTCAGTCCCCTGCTGTATTGCTCTGCAACCACAGCTGGACCTGGGTGTTCTCCCACAGTCCGTGCCGGGCTGCATTTTGCTGCGCACGGGGGCACTTGATAGCTGTTTTGCATACTACTTGCTCCACCACTTACTAGCCAAGTGGTTGCAGGCGTCGGTTTCCTCAGGTAGAAGTCAGGAACTGTACCACGGAGGGGATTCCGGTCTCGTGACTGGGGTCAGGAGCCAACGAGCTGCACATGCATGGCTTAGAGCAGCGCTGTCTTACTTGGCAGTCCTGCTGGGCAGATGCCCCTGACTGGCGGCGAAGCAAGGGGCAGGCTCGGAGGCTGGAAGCCCACAGCCATGCCCCAGGCAGGCCGGGCCGAGGTCCGAGCACCCAGCGCAGGCCTCTGGGCCAGTGGTCTGCTTCCTCCTGCCAGCTGGTCTCTTTGGTCTTGCCTGCAACTTCTGCTCCCGTGTTCAGTTGTCCTCTGCCTGGAAGGACGACAGTCAGATTGGATCAAGGCCCGCCCTGATTCTGTCTGGCCTCATCTTAATAGGGTTAAAAGAAAAACTGTTCGTGCCAGGTGGGATCTCTCAGCTTTGGTGAGCGATGCAGGGATGGGGCAGCGTCCCTTTCAGAATAGAAGGAGCCCCCCAAGGGGGTGGGAGGGGGAGGTCACAGAGGGTGACGGGGGAAGCAGTGAGGAGATGTGGGGTCTTCCAAGTGGGGAGCACGCAGACATTGATTAGTATGGCATGCTTGCCCAATCTGATAAGCTGCGTCTCCTGGACCGAAACTGGTCTATCACCAGGAGCTGCTTATCTGCAGCTCTGCAGGGTGTGCTCCATTTTCTCGGAAAGCCCCTGCAGGTCAATTGTTTAGGCTTCTGGAAAGTTCTTTCTTGGAAAGGGGTCCCTCCCGGCAACACCCAAGGTAGGCAGCAATTTTATTTTACTTAATAGTAGGAACTTGGAAGGTCCCATTTACAAATAAGTTCACTCCTACAGAGCTGGGGTTTAGTGTAACCAAAAAATTAGAATTTAAGAGATGATTGTGGTTGCTGAATCATTATATAGATATTCCTTTTTGCTTTCTGGTATATTAGAGTAAGCAGAAGGAAATGCGTCAAATCTTTGAAATATACTCCAACTGCCTTGATCTCTGATAATGATTCGTTAACCTTTATCTTGTGTCCTTGTGATTGTCTGAGATGTTACACCTTTATCCAATCCTTTCTTCAGAGCAACTTGTAAGGGTAAAGGCCCTAATGCTAATAGGTCACTAGAGCCTAGCTCAGCCCTGTGGACACTCACTATGTGATGGTCATTCTAGCCTGGTCCCAGCCCCGTGTAGACTCAGTATGTGATGGTCACTCTAGCCTGGTCTCAGCCCTGTGTAGGCTATTGTGATGTTAATTCAGCCTGGTCTCAGCCCTGTGTAGACTCACTATATGATAGTCACTGTAACCTGGTCTCAGCCCCGTGTAGACTCACTATGTGATGTTAATCTAGCTTGGTCTCAGCCCCGTGTAGACTCACTTTTGTAATGGTAACAATTCCATCACCCCTTGTTTGAATCCATAAAAGCCCTGAACCCTCTGAATTTAGGGAGACAGTTTTGGCTGCTCAGCCTTCTGATCTCCTGCTCTGCACCAAGCAGTAAACTTTTTCTCTCTTTGAAACCCCAGGTTCAGGAATTGATCATTTGAGCCATTGGGTAGAGAACCCACTGCCTTCATCCTGTGTCATTTGAACTTGAACTTGTCTGGTGCCCTCCTACCACCCCCACCATCAAGCTCCTTGGCGCCATAAAAGCCTTTTTCTAGTATCGAAAAGCTTTCTAAGCCTGCAGCTCATTGTCAGGCTAAGGGAGAATCCACAAACAGTTAAGTATCTACTATGTTCAATATTTTTTTGAGGAATATAAAGCCATGTAAGCGTGACCTGGTGCTACTGTTTAAAACGTGAAAACAAAAACACTCAAAATGATAAGTGAGATAAAACATTTCAGTAGAATTCCAAACTTCAAAGAAATATCATGGCAGGGGTGGCAGGAAAAACATTAGAGATCTTTAAAGAGAGGAAACGTTAGGTAAACTGAGGGAACTCCTGTAGGGTTGATGAACAAGCTATAGAAATGCAAATGAGGGAAATATTTGTTTGCACATGTGATGCAATGTGGAATATATATCCTGCCTCCTCCATCAACTAAAAAGGAAAATCTTCCAGCTACTCGTGAACATCAAGTCTTACAAATTCTGACACACCACATGTGGGTCAGCAAGTTACGAAGTTTTAGACCAAGACACATATTAGTCTGTGGCCAGTTTTCACAAAAAATAATTTCATTTTTCCCTGTTTCAGGATTTTTCAAAAGTTTTTGTGGTTGTTGACTTTTTTTTCTTTTTCTTTCCTTTTCTTCCTTTCTTTCATTCTGTGTTTGAGTGTTTATGTCTGTGTGTCTGTGCGTGTGGCTGAAGAGTTTTACGTGGTTGAAAATGTTGAAGTAGGAGTGAAAAGACCATTTCTGTTTGGGAATAGTGACTCAGTGATTGTCATCACAGAGATGGACTGGAGAACGCCAAAGATATGCCACAAAGAAAAGTACTGCCCAGTTTTCGCCTGAGACCAATTTTTTGTCAATGACAAAGTTTTCCCAGTTTATGGTGATGTAAGAAAAAAATGTATAGTGCAGTTTTGTACAGAGCTATGCTTATTTTATTTGCATTCATTATGTATTTGCATCTCATTTGGCTTCATTTGTAATGCCCCATTGTATTTCACTAAATATATAATGTGATTCAGATGTAAGTACAGAATAGAGATATATAAAATTGGAGATTGGCAACCTTAATCTTCTCCATCACAACCATCATTTTTTAAATGTTACTTATTTTTTTAATGATCTATGAAATCTAAAGTTCCGTGACCTTCAACATAGAGTATGATGCAATGATCCTTTCAAGAAGCATTACTTAAAAAGATGATTCAGTGGATTTCCATTTAGAACTTCAGTGATGATCATTTAATAGTCACATAGTTACTTCTCATAGAAAATATCTCTACAGCCACATGTAAGGACTCATTTGAAATTATTAGTATTTTAATCATATTCTTGCTTTCTTTGAAAAATTGTATTTCTTTTAATAGTATATGAAGTACATTTTATATAAAAACTTTGGTAGAAAAATCGTAATTTATATTATTTGCATCAAAACCCTAGACTTTTTGTATTTTAAAAATTTAATTAGAATTGTAATGACATTTTATATTATTTTCATAAAAACCCTAGACTCTGTATTTTAATAATTTAATTAGAATTGTAATGATAATAACTGAGCTTATTTTTTTCTCTGCTATTTGTAAACATCCATTTGTGGTGTCATGTTTAACCTCCCATTGATCATTTTAGACTTTTCTTTTTAAAGGAAAATCCAGGTTTGTATATCAAGCAAAATAAAAGGGACATAGAAAAATGTCCTTGCAAAAAATACAATGGGCTCAATAGATCTTGCAGGTGGCCAGCATGAAACGAATGTTGGGCTGATAGAATAAAGCTTTCCAAGGTCCGTATTCAAATACAGCGCCCAGTGGCCCTGGATTTTTCTTTTTTGGTAGGTTTTAGATTATTGATTTAATCTCTTTGCTTGTTAAAGGTCTGTTGAGATTTTCTATTTCTTCTTGGTCAGGTTAAGTAATGTTTCTAAGAATTTGTCCTTTTCATCTAGATTTTCTAATTTGTTGTCCTGTAGTTGTTTGTGGTACCCACTTATGATCCTTTTTATTTCTGGAGGGGTGATAATAATGTACCCACTTTCACTTTTGATGTTAGTTATCTGTGTCCTCTCTCTATTTTTCTTTGACTGTCTGGCTAAAGAGTTGTCATTTTTATGTGGTTTGTTGATTCTCTCTGTATTGTTTTTCTAGTCTCTACTTCATTTATCTCTGCTCTAGTTTTTATTATTTATTTCCTTCTATTAACTTTGAGTTTAGTCTTCTCTGCTTGTTCTAGTTTCTTTAGGTTCGAAGTTAGGTTATTGATTTGTGATCTTTCTTCTTTTTTTAATGTAGACATTTAGAGCTATAAATTTCCCTCTGAGCACTGCCTTACTTGCATCCCATAAATTTGGGGATGTGGTATTTTTGTTTTCATTCATTCCACAATATTTGCTAATTTCCTTTGTGATTTCTTCTTTGATCCATTGGTTGCTTAATAGTATGCTGTTTACTTTCCATATTTTTGTACATTTTCTAGCTTTCCTTCCATTATTCATTTCTGGCTTTATTCCATTGTGGTGCAATAAGATACTTTGTTTGATTCAATATTTTTTAAATTTAATAATTTTGATATGTGGCCTAACATGGTCTATCCAATAAAAAGTTTCATGTCCACTTTTGAAGAATGTGTATCTGCTGTTGTTGGATCTAAAGTTCTCTATCTGTCCATTAGGTCTAATTGTTAATGGTGTTGTTCAAGTCCTCTATTTCCTTATTGATCTTCTGCTTAGATGTTCTATCAATTATTGAAAGTGGTGTGTTGAAGTCTTCAATTCTTACTGTAAAACTATTATTTTACCCTTTAATTCTGCCAATTTTTGCTTCATGTATTTGGGAGCTCTGTTGTGAGGTGGATATAAATTTATAAATGGTATATCTTCTTGTTGGATTGAACCTTTTATCAGTATATGATATCTTTCTTTCTCACTTGTAAGCTTTTAAAACTTTAAGTCTATTTTATATGAGAATATCTCCATTTTGTCTCTCTTTTGATTATCATTTGCATGAATTACCTTTTTTTACCCCTTTACTTTCAACCTCACCTGTGCTTCAAGTGATTCTCTTGTAGACAATCCATAGATGAATTATGCTACTTCATCTAATCTGCAATCTCTGCCTTTGGGTAGAAATTTAATCTGTTAACATTTAAGATAATAACTGCAAAGAAAGAATTTATTTCTGCCATCTCACTGTTTTCTGGATGGCTTACATGCTATTTGTTCCTCATTTGCTCCATTCCTACCTTTTTATTGCATTTAGTTGCTTTTTCATAGCGAACCATTTCGATTCCTTCTTTCTTCCTTTACTCTACATTTTTAGTTATTAGTGGTTACCTTTGAAAATGTAATGGACATCTTAATACAATAACAACATAGTTCAGTTAGTACCCAGCTAGTTTCATTAGTATACAAACTCACCTGTATATTTATCTCCCTCCTCCATTATATTGTTACTAAGATTTTATCTTTATGCATGTTCTGCCCATTAATGCAGATTTATAATGTGATTTTACACATTTGCCTGTTAAGTCATATGGGGGTGGGGGAGCAGTTACAAACCAAAAGTAAAATAATGCAGGATTTTACATTTCCCTTTGCAGTTACCTTTACTGATGTTCATTACTTCTCTTATGGCTTTGAGTTACTGTCCAGTGTCCCTTTATTTCAGCCTGAAGAACTCCCTTTAGCAATTATTGTTAGGAAAGTCATCTGATATTGAATTCTTGCAGCTTTTGTTTATCTGTAAATGTCTTAATTTCTCCTCATTTTTGAAAGCTAACATTGCCAGATAGAGAATTCTTGAATGAGAGCTTTTCTCTAAGGACTTTATGCCATCCCAATGTCTTCTGATTTCTGACAAGAAATCCTCTCTTAATCTTATCAAAATCCCTTGTTTGTGACAAGTCAATTCTCTCTTCTGCTTTCAAAATCCTTTTATTTTTTTCATCTTGATAATTTCTCTATATGTCTTGGTATAGATGTCTTAGTGTCTATACTGCCTGCAGTTTCTTGAGCTTTCTTGATGTGAATATTCATGTTGTATAACAGATTTAGGAAGTTTCCAGCCATTATTTCTTCAAATACATTTTCTGCCCCTTTCTCCCTCCTTCTTGTCCTTCTGGGACTCCAGTGATATGTATGTTGTTACATTGGTAGAGTCCTCATGGGTCCCTCAGAGCCTGTTCATATTTCATTATTTTATCATTCTGCTCCTCACACTGAATAATGATGATTGCTCTTGATTTAAATTCAATGATCTTTTCTTCTGTCTGTTCAAATCTGCTGTTAAATCTGTTTTCATTTCAATTACCGCAACTCTAAATTTTCTGTTTGGTTTTTTTTATAATCTCCATCTCTTTATTTTGTTCAGACACTGTTTTTATAATGTCTTTTAGTTCTTTGTGTGTGGATTATTTTAGCTCATTGAGCATGTTTAAAATGGTTGATTTAAAGTCTTGGATTAATAATCCAATGTATGACATTCCGAGTATTATGCTGTCGTACCTCTGGGAGTCTAAATCTCCCACTGCTCTGGAATTTCAAGAGTTTGGTTGCTGTTACTGGTTTGTTGCTGTTGTTGAAGCCTGCAGGCATTGATTTGTGCCTTTCCCAATCTATTTTTGCTCCTAAACTAAGAATGGAAAGTGTCAAGAGGAAAAAAGAATAGGTATTTCCTCTTTATGATTGCATTGCTGCTTTTCACTGAGGGGGTTGGAACAGTGGCTGCCCTCAAGCCCAGCCCCAGCCCCTCAGCTACTGGAAGTTCCTGGTCCATAGCAGTCATCAGCGATCACACCAGATCGGGCCACATATGCAGACAAACATGCAAACACTCACAGATGTTGGACAACTGGGTCCTTTTAGCCCAACTGGTCCTAGGAAGCTGCACCAGGAGCCCGGGCTACAGTCCCCACTGTTGCCCTCAGTGGCTGGGGAAGGAGGTGGTAGCCACTACAAGGAGGGTGAAATTCACCGTATTCACCACGGTTTCCCAGCCCCTTCCTCCACCTCGTCCCTGAGTGATACACATGTTCTACTAGACTCCTGAGCTCCAAAATAGTTGATTCAGACAGTTTCTGCCAGTTCAATGGCTGTTTTGGTGGAAGGACCTATTCCTGGAGCTCCCTACTCTGCCATCTTCCCACATTCCTCTCTTCTCTTTTTAAGAACAGGTCAGTGAGAGGCTTTGACACCAGACAGAGCAGCTGTAAAACCCTAACTCACAATGGAAACCCCTTCTCAGCCACCTACAGCTGTAGGACCTGGGAAAAGTCACTTCATATCTGTGAACTCGGTTTTCTCATCTTTAAAATGTGAATGTTACCACCTCCTAGAATAGTAAAGGATTGTCTAAGTCAACTTCTGTAAAACATCAGGTAGAGTGTAGGCATCCAAAAAGGATTAGCTCTTCATCCCCCTCCACTCCAGAAGAAGGAAGATTTTATTCTACTGAATCCACATGCAAGCTATTTATTCATTCATTCCACAAATATTTACTGAACCCTTATTACCTGGTATAATGACGGAAGTAGGGAGATGGAAAACCGAAAATCGGGCTCAAGCTCTGCCATGAAGCAGCTATGCGAATTAGGAGACTGGATTAACCTGCCCCAGGCCTCAATTTTTTCATCTCTAATGTCCAATGGTTGAACTGAATAATAATTGTTAGGAGAAGGAAAAGAGGCGTGGAAGTAGAGGGAATGGGGGACTAGAGGAACAGGGAGAAGGGAAGAAAATAATGTCAAGGTTAAAATAAATGCTTTATTATAACTCAGAATCCTAAAAAGACAAAAAAATTATCCTTTTAATTCACAGCATTACTGAGCAAAAGTTTAATCTATATGTAACGGTGCCTTTCCAAGTTAAATTTCAATTCTAAATAAAGGAAAGATTAAAATGATTTTTTTCTCCAGCAACATCTCCAAGGTTGCTGTAAAATGCCATTTAGAATTTAATGGCTGTGTCAAGGAGAAGACCCAAGTGATGAGTGCAATGAATTACATGGGCTTGTGGGCCCATTGCAACATCAACCAAAGTACTGAGAGAAGTGTCTGGCATGTAAAAAGTGCTCATGAAAAATTTGTTATGATCATGAGAATCACGACTGCTCTATTACTATAACTGGATCATTAGAGTGCCCAGGATACACAAATGCTCTCATCTGATGTTAAATAAATTTCACAAAATGATATAGAAAGTACACAGCACTATACACTTCCCCTTTATATATAATAAGACTTTTCCTAGGAATAGACTTTGTTTTAGAAATTAGTATTTACTAAAATCTTGGAACTTGACTTTAAAGAACAGGCTGAAAAATGGCTATCAGTAAAAGCACAGAAATAAAGCAAAACCCTGTCTACTTAGTAGCAGGTCTAGTAGAGTAATCAGAAGCTGAAAGATGGTGATAAACATCCAGGGGAAAATGCAATAATCGTGTCTATTTATTCTTTAATGCTGGCATTTGATGAGCTGCCATTCCTTGTCTGGGGAAAACTAGCTTGAAAATAAGTTTTTAAGTAATCTGTACTGCGTGGAAATGCATTTGTTTATTTTTTCAGGGGCTGCAGTGAAGGCTCTGGGGAGCAGCGGGTGAGGCTGGCTGACCTTCAAACAACTCTTAATTCTAGGCTGTGAGATAGTGTAGGCAGAATAAATTAAATCACAATATCACCATAATTCAGGACAAAAAAACCTTGTGACAGAGCACTCTTTTGCTGTATTAACTGTAGATGGTAAGAGAAGAATGCAAAATAACTCAGGAGATGTTTTTTCTCTTTTGCAAAAATAATCATTTCTAGATAAGATCATAAAATAAATTCTATGTGTATTATTCTAGCATTGGATTTTACTTTATGTGCAAACCTGTGAAGCCGATGCCAGCATATGTTCACTATATTGATGCTGACCAAACCATGCAATTGAGTACAAACTTTATGCGGGATGAAGGAAAAAAACAAAGATAATTCCACCAACTCGAAGGGTTTTAGAGCTCACTTTTCAGTCCATTTCAAGAATGCTTTAATAAAAGCAGTAAGAAAACATGAAAGTAGTAAAAATAATAATAATAATAAACTCAACTTGTAGACCCAGAGATCTGGATGACCAGGGCATATCTGTAAAGTACTTTGGGTAAGATTTTCCATATGTTTTCATTGAAGAGACTGGACTAGAGCAACTGTAGGGAAAGTCTTACTTGGGCTTGCTATTTCATGATCTTTCAGTTAGATGGAAAATAAAATTGGACATTTGGACAGTTGGACATTTTATTCAGAAACAAGGGAACAAGATTATTTATTGTGACTTGTTAATTTTCAATATTCTTTTCTTCAAAATGGGAATGAATTTGCATATTGGGGTTTCTGACCTTAGAGAAAAGCTACACTTTCTTAGCAATGGAAGGAGGCAAATTGTGAGATTTTAGAGAATCCATTGTTACTCCTCATTCACAGAATTTTGTTCTGAGCACTGTCTTCTTTTTACATTTTAGGTTGGACCTACCCCAGAATGTAAGCTAAATTAAGCCATAGAAGTACTAAAAACAAAAACCATATAGGAATTCTTTATAAATTTAGCCTTGAAATGGGTGGTAGGATAAAACTGGAAAGATACAAAAGAAAATTATAACAGAGGCAACCTGTTCTGGGGGTGATGGGTAGTAATAGGGATGAAATGGACAGAGACTATTCATGTGTAATTTTTTATCATTTTCAGTGTTTGTACTAGATAAATGCATAGTCTCAAAACATTTTTTTTAAATCTCAAAACGTTTTAAATATTAAAAAAAAAATCACCTGGAAAAAACAATTTCTGGACACATGCCTCTTTGCAAAACAACTATCTCTGTCTTTCTTATTGCTATTTAAAATAATTTGTCTACTATTTCTAACATTATCCTTGTGCCAAATAATGGCGGCACCCAGGTAAACTGATATTGTCTCAGCCATTTGTCTTCCGCTCGGTGCTTTATTTCTCGGGGATGTGAAACCAGCGTGGTGAGAGGGTTAACCTGGCCTTGCCCTGGCACTAGAGTGACTCACACGCTGCAGAAAATCAGTCTTGCAATCACCTTGAGAAAGCAAGTGGCAGAAAGACAATTGCTAGGAAATGTGCTTCAGACATTTCAAATCCACATTTTTCTGCCAGTTCCCTCATACTTGTTCAGAAATGATTGAATGTGCGTTAGGTGACCAAATTAGATGAAAACGCTGGAGTTTTCTGATTGGGACCCCCGAGACTTGTATCTGATGGCATGGCAGTGGCTTCTTATCCTGCCTCTTGCCAAAATTTGCTGAACTCTCCTCTTTCCTGTTCCATTTTCTACAAATATCCCTCGCCCCAATTCTTTCCCTCCAGTCTTTCTGAACTATTAAACCCTCGTGTTCGCAGATTTAAAACACTGTTTATCAGCCATTCTTTCAAATTACTAGGTAAAGAAGAGCTTTGAAGTTGGTTTGCTAAGGCTAGACATCCTACTTTTTGTGCTGAGTTTTAAGGAAAAGAGTGATTCTAATAGCAATGTTGCTGAAGGGTGATAGAAGGACATTTATCGAGAGAAGCCTTCTGAGCTAGATGGCTAAACAAACAGCATGCTCTTCAGAGGCTCTGCTGTGTGATCATTTCAAGGACCGTATTTCCCTAGGGCAACGGCATCCTTTATAAATCTTATAAATACATTTAAGTGCAATTATTAACAGACAACGGTGTGTCAACTGAGACTCTACTGGCTTGAAATAATAGTTGGCCACTAAATAACTTCATTAAAAGTCATTTTAGAGGGGGCATGGGTGGTTCAGTGCTCGCCTTCCATGCGGGAGACCCATGTTCAATTCCCAGTCCATGCACTGCACCCCCCCGCCTGGCCCTCCCAAACAGAGTAATTTTGCAAAGCCCAAAATGGATTCAGGACTTTGAGCCTTATTGATTATATTTCTATGATTCTAAATTGTTTTGGTTACCTAAAATTCAGGTAATTTAGTTTCACATATTGTTGAAAACACATTTGATTGGTAAGAAATTTAAATGGCATCAAAGTTTCTCTCAAACTCTAGCATCCCTCTTTTTCCCCAGTCAAGTATGACTTGTAAAGTTAAAAATACTTTACAATCATACATAGAATTATGGACAAATATGTGTATGTAGGTACATAGCCAAATAATTATGCATAGAATCCTCTAATGTTACATAATTTTGTTGCTGACTTTGCCATAAGAATAAGAGATAAGCATCAGCTATCTCTAAGTAACATAGGCCATATTTTAAGTGGCCTGTTAAAAAGATTCTTCCCCACGTTTGAGTTGATGTCGAACAGTGATAACTGCAGGCCCGAGACAACACTTCCATCGGAACAGGACCCCAGAGTGTTCTAATGGAAGGAATGGCTCATGAGGGTTTTAAGTACTCCTACAGATTCCATGTGCCAAGACTCTTGGGGCACAAATAACAGAACCAATTAGGTCAGTTATCTATTGCTGTGGAACTCATTACCCCAAACCAGATTTGCAGCCACACCTTTCTCTCTCACGGTTTCTGGGGTTAGGTGTCCAGGCTCACCTCTCAGGAAGCCAGCTGTGTTGTCAGGACTCGGCCTCACATGCTGCTTGTAGAGTCCTTCAGTCCTTCGCCAGGTTGGCATCTTTGTGGGTGACTTATGAGATGGTTGTAGAAACAGTGGACAAATTCTAAGGATTTGGGGGCTGACCCAGAAAGGACTTGGGCCTGAAGACAGGACTGGAAGTCAACGAGAGAGTTAGCTTGGAGAACCGTGGCCTCTGCTCACTTGTGAAATATGTTAGTGGGTGTTTCAGTTTGTTAAAGCTGCCAGAATGCAATAAACCAACAGTTTCAGTTTGTTAAAGCTGCCTTAATGCAATAAACCAACAATGGGTTGGCTTTTCCAGTGGGGATTTATTAGGTTACCAATTTACAGTTCTAAGGCCATGAAAATACCCAAATTAAGGCATCGAGAGGAAGATACCTTCTCGGAGGAGAGGCTGCTAGCATCCGGGGTTCCACTGCCACATGGGAAGGCACATGGTGACGTCTGCTAGTCCTTCTCTGCTAGCTCTGTTTCAGTGGTTGCTCCAAAATGTCTCTTGACGTTTCTCTCTCTTATCCTCATCAAGGACTCCAGTGAAGGGATTAAGAACCACCTGAATGGGCTGGGACACATCTCAGTTGAACCAAAAAGCCCCATCCACAAAAGGTCTGTCCCCACAGGGCTGGATTAAAAACACGCAGCTTTAGTGGGGTACACAGCAGCTCCAAGCCAGCACAGTGGGCAGCTGGTACACAGTGGGCGCCAACCACAAGCATGTCTGCCTCTTTTCCTCTTTCACTTGCAGAAGGAAACAGTAACTCACACCTTGCGCTCTGCCGTTTCTCCAGCTGCAGCTGTTGCTTCTCCACGTTGAGCCCTTACCTCCTCGATGGAGGTACACTGAGTGTGCTCTGGAGGCTGCAGGACGGTCATCTCTGGTCCTGCTCACCCTAGAGGGCACCCTAGAGGAAGCTGCACGAGGCTTTGCTCTCAGGGAGAGGGAGTTCCAGTGCAGGAGAGTCCAAATGCGGAGAACATACATGACAATCTGTGTCCCTGTGCTCCTCTCTGGTGTGTTTAATGTACAGAGTTGTGTGTGTGTGTGTGCGTGAAATAAAGAGATGAGTCAAAAGATTGTATCTGAAGTGGAGCAGACAGAATAAAAAAAGGCAAAAATTAATTGGTGTCAGCAAAGGGAGAATCCTCATGATAGGTCCAAGCGTTCCAGTTTGAAGGTGAAACACAGTCTGCATTCTGTATATTTCATTTTGCATCTGTAATGTTATAACTTATTGCAACCATAGCAGTACTTTTGAGTCTATGGAAACCACCTCATTTTTTTTAGTGTGTGTATATGAATCTCCCTGGCAGAGGCAGAGATGCTGGTGGACCACGTGAAGTCATGGACATGGTCATGGCAATCGGCAGTAGGTGATCTTGTCGCTGGATGGGCACAGATGAAAGGCAGAGAGCGGCAAGTTTCCCCAGAGATCATTCAACCCTCTTGTTCACTTGAGAAAATTCAAGTTTTTCCTCAACTGGCACTTTCAGGAGAGTCCACAAAAATTCCTTATCACTAAAGTATTTTTCTTTTTCACTTCCAACGTTTGACTGCTATGTTTTGGGTTCCCTGGATTTTCCACATTAAATTCAGATAACTCTTCCTAAGTTGCTTGTTTATCTACTGGCATTGCTGTGACCTGTGCTCTCCCCATGCCCCCATCTTCTCTCAGCATTTTTCACTCCAGTCAAACCCAGACTTGACCACCTGACCATTCCCTCTCCTGTGTCCATCGTCCATTGATCTCCATGCCTTCCCTAAACCTCTAACCGCCTCCACTCTATGCTGTCAGGTGGCGTCCTCCCTCTTCAGATCTCACCTGGAGAAGCCTAAATAAGTCAGAGAGAACCAGAGGATGTCACACCGGAAACTGCACAATCTGAAACTCTCTACCTAAGCAGGATTCATGAGGCTCAGTGACTATTTCTTTGTCACAAAGGTTATATAAGAGTAAAGTTGTTCCATGTAACTCTGGAAGTTGTGAGGAAAAGAATAAGTAGAAACTTAAAGGGGAAATGTGAGGCACTAGAGAAGAATGTACTAAGTGTTTCAGAATCAATAGGTGATATTCCTCTTTACCCATTTAGCATTGGAAATAGTAAATAATGAAAGGTAAGGAATTGAGAGGGGAAAGGATCTTCACATAGCAATAAAGGTAAAGAAACTAGATTTGGAGGGGGTAGAAGTAATTTGTAAGTGCACTAATAGGGAGGTTCATAAAAAGTACATCCAACAGGAAATACTGGAGACTGGAAGAATATTTTAGGGCATTTTGTAGTTACATGGTTTTGATTTGTTGTTTCTTAGTTGCTTCACCAAAAATAGCTCCTGGATGATGATGGTGATGGTGATGATAATGTTGCTGGTGGTGATGATGGTGATGATGATAATGTTGATGGTGATAATGATGATGGTGATGGTGGTGATGGTGATGATGATGATGATGATGTTGAGGTGATCACGGTGATGATGATGTTGACGGTGATGATGATGTTGATGGTGGTGATGATGATGATTATGATGGTGATGGTGATGGTGGTGATGCTGATAGTGATGATGACGGTGATGATGTTGATGGTGGTGATGGTGATGATGGTGATGGTGATGGTGATGATGACAATGATGATGTTGATGGTGATGATGATGATGATGATAATGGCTATCTTTTTATTGAATGCTTTGTGCCAAATTCAGTTATGTGTATTAACTTGAATGATCCCTGCAGCACTTTTACAGCAGTGGTACTGTTATTAACCTCATTTTTACACATGAAGAAACTGAGGCAGAGAGAGGTTAAATAGCCTGCCCAAACCACACAGTGAATGGTGCCCTTGGGATTGAACTCAGAAAGTTTAACCCTAGTCCATAAATTCCACCACACTCTACTGCTTCTCCAATGGTCCTGCAGAATGATGTAAACTGTATTTCCCAATCATGGTGCCTTTTCACTAATGTGTCAAATAACACAATCACTCACAATAACACACATACACTCACCTACACACATCCTTCCCAGGCTCGGGCACTAAGATCTGAACACTAGGCTTCTAGAATCCATGTGTTCTGTGTGCATTTCTCTATCCCTATTCTCTGCTGGGTGTGCATCATTCACCTTTCTAGATCACCTCTTGTCTTTGCCTTTATAGAATTATTGGCAGCTGTGTCACTGTTTGCAGTTTATAAATATTTCTTTCATATCCTTGACCTTGAAAGGACAGTGGTGGTAACAGAACCAGGGACTCTGAAGTCCACTGGAAGAAAAATGTTTGAAAGGGGAAAAATGCACACCAGATAGTCCCAGTACCTGAAGGCTGCTCTCGTGCATTTATATTATGCTCCTTGAAACCATACCACAAGGTAAAACTACAGAACCCAAACCAAAACACTCCTTTTTTTCCCTAAAGCCTCAGGCAAATCAGCACTTATTTTCTGATGGTTTCATGTATCCATTTCTAGTAAAGAATCATCTCTTAGCAATTTTCCTATGCTCTAAGTACCTAACCAACATAAAAAAAAAAACAATGCTGAATTGACAATTAAATGCTAATGGACCTATACACATATTTTGCACAGATAGAAAGAAGACCTGGTCACCTGACATGGGTCTCTACTTCTAGGATTATAAGTCTGTCTCCCTCCCAGGTCTTTATTGTCAGTAGGAGGTTCAGGGAAGGGCTGGCAGACGTGGGCAGAACTTAACTGACAGCTTCCTTGAGGGTAGGTGGGCACAGACTTGAGCACCCAGGTGAACAGCCAGCTTGGGGGGGGGGGGTGTGAATCCTGCAGTGCTAGCAGGCTCCTGCTCTCCTGCTGGTTTTATATCACTGCTGTGCTTCTTTAAAGGATTTTTCTCCACTTGTCCCATCCTGTAGTAAATGCCGAGCCACATAAGCTCCGTTCTTAACGTGATGGAACGATCAGAAGAGGATGAAGTGAGCCCACCCCTGCACAGTGGCCACACTTTTGAGAAGCCCATCTCCCCGTCCCCTGCCTCTCACTGGTGGGTTTTCAGCAGGCAGCATCTTAAGGACTTTCCCCTGAGACTGTCCCTATGAGACGGCCATGTCCTTTTGGGTTTTATCCACTTATAGGCTTCATTTTCTTTCTGCCTCCTAGAAATTTGCTGGGCCCTCTCTCTTCAGCTGATGGTCCCCCTTCCATTCCTGTTGAAGTTATGGATTCATTTACCCCACACATTCAAAATATCACTCTACTGCTGTCTGAACAGGCTTGGGCCGGATTGGCTGAGTTTAAGTCCCAACTCCACACTGACAGTGTGATCTCATTTCAGTTTCTGCATCTGTAGAATGGGCTAATAACAGAATCTATTCCTCAAAGCTTGTGTGAAGGTTAAATGGGTTAGGGGCAACAAAGCATTTGGAGCACTCTCTGACACTGAACAAGCTTAAACAAATGTCTGCTGTTTTGGTGCAGCCTCACGAGGTGAAGACACATGCATGAGCTTAGCCTGATATCTTCATTCGGAAGCTTGTGTTTCCTTTATAATTGAAAAAATGACATTAGTTTTTTTTTTAAGTTTTTAAATTGTATAGTATAACATGTATACAAAGCAAAGCAAGAAGAAAGCAATAGTTTTCAAAGCAGTCTTCAGCAAGGAGTTATAGGACAGATTCCAGAGTGTGTCATGGGCTACCATACCATCCTCTCAGATTTTTCTTTCTAGCTGCTCCAAAACATTGGAGGCTAGAAGTGATATATATATTTTTTACCATCACTTTTTTATTTTTTGTGAAAAATAACATATATACAAAAAAGCAATAAATTTCAAAGTGCAACACAATGATTAGTTGTAGAACAGATTTTAGTTTGGTATGGGTTACAATTTCACAATTTTAGGTATTTACTTCTAGCTGCTCTAAGGTACTGGAGACTAAAAGAAATATCAGTATAATGACTCAGCAATTATACACATTAATTAAACACTACCTTCTCTCTTTCTCTCACTCTTTGGGGGTATTTGGGCTATGTCCATCCTAACTTTTTCATGTTGGAAGGGACCGTCACTAATATTAGGTAGGGTGATGGAACTATCTGATGTTCTGGAAAGACTGGTTCCTCTAGGTTTCAGGACTTATCTGGCCCAGGGACCCATCTGGAGATTATAGGTTTCTGGAAAGTTACCCTAGTGCCTGGAACCTTTGTAGAGTCTTAGGATTGGCTGGAATGGTTTTCATTGGGGTTTGGTAAGTTATGATAGGTAGCAATGTCTAATCAAAGTATGCATACAAGTGACCACCAGAGTACCACTAGAGTAGACTCTCGACTCTATTTGAACTCTCTTAGCCACTGATACTTTATTAATTATACTTCTTTTCCCCCGTTTTGGTCAGGATGGAATTGTTGATCCCATGGTGCCAGGGCCAGACTCACCCCTGGGAGTCATCTCCCATGCCGCCAGGGAGACTTTTAAACTCCTGGTTGTCATGTCCCATGTAAAGGGGAGGACAATGATTTCATTTGCAGAGTTGGATTCAGAGAGAGTCAAGCCACATCTGAGCAACAAAAGAGGCCCTCCAAAAGTAACTCTTAGCCTACTTATAGCTAAGCTTCTCTGCTATCTATACAAGCTTCACAAGAGCAAGCCTCAAGATCAAGGTCTTGGCCTATTGATCTTGGGTATCCCTAATGTTTGACACAGTATCGGGATTCCCTGGTGGTAAAGTTTCAGAGTTCCATATTTTTTCTCTCATCATTTTTTTATTATCTGCTTAATATATTCTGGGATGTTTCCAGATGTTACATTAAGCTACACAGGATTAAAAGCCCTCATTCTTATTCTGGGCTCCCTGTGTTTCGACTGTTTAAGTGAGCTATCTACACAGGTTGAGTTAGATTATGTGCTACAGAAAATTTAGGTCTGGACAAATAAACCTTTCTTCCCTTGGTCTCAAAGAATAGATGACTTTCTAAAATATAGACAATGTCTTCTTTACCCTTGTGTTCTGAATTACCTTAATCCCAACCTGATCGCCTTCATTCTTATCTCTGAATACCAGGATACAGATATATAAAACAGCCTCTCAAAACCCAGAATAATAATTACCACTCTGGACACAATGTGACTGCTACAAGAGCTTACAATCTAGGCCCTTGTTTTTTTTTGTAAGCATTTTCTACATGAAACCATACAATAATTGTGCTTTTGTTTCTGGTTTATTTTTGCCTCATCAAATGTCCCACAGGTTCATTCACATTGTTGCCTGCCTCACAACGTCATTCCTTTTTGTAGCAGCCCAGTATTCAGTCATACGTACACACCATTGTTTGCCAATCTACTTCTCAGCCAGGGCATCCTTCAGGCATCTGCATTCATTAGGCCTCATGTATAACGCCCAAAGTCCACAGCCCATCAACACTCTCAATTTTAGACAATTTCAAGAGGAAAATAAACAATAAACACACCCTCACCAAATAGAAAATCTAAACCTGCCCTTCACTCCTCCATTATTTATCCCTGGTGTTGCTGTGGTACTACTGATATTTTCCTGTTAAACATAGCCCGTAGCAAAAAAATGGCATTAATTTTTAAAATACCTATTTTAAGGTAAGGGACTCTAAGAAAAATCTGTAAAATTGTCTACCACTTTCTCTGGGTTGTGGTATTGTGATAACTGTTTTTTTCTATACAACTGTATTAATTTTCCAAGTTTTATAATTAATATATAGCGTTTTCTCATTAGAAAAGAGTAATAGAAAATATTTCAAGCAAAATTTGTAGTAAGGTTAAAAATGGTTTTGTATTTAATATTTATTTTTAAATGACTAAATTATTGTTCAAATATTACTGTACTCACATATATATAACAAAATATCCAACTTTAACAATGTTTAAGTGTACAATTCAGTGGCATTACTTATATTCACGACGGTGTGCTCCCATCAGCACATTCCAAGATCAAAGCATTTTCATCGCCCTGAACTGAAACTCTGCACCCATTAGGCAACGATTCCCCATTGTACTCTCTTGCCGACCCTAGTACCACTTCTAATCTTTCTGCCTGTATGAATTTTCTGATTCTAGATATTTCACATAAGTGGAGTCATATGATACTTGCCCTTTTGTATCTGGTCTATTTTACTCAGCTGAATGTCTTCCAGGTCCATCCAGGTTGTCATATGCATCTGACTTCAATCCCTGTTACAGCTGAATAATATTCCATTGTGTGGCTGCGCCACATCTGGTTTATCCGTTTACCTGTCGATGGACACCTGGATTGCTTTCGCCTTTTGGCTACTGTGAATAATACTGCTATGAACATCGGTGTACAAGCATCTGTTTGAGTCCGTATTTTCAGAACTTATCTGGCCGTGCAATTGCCAGGCCACATGGTAATGCGATGTTTGACTTTTGGAGGAAGTGCCAAGCTGTTTTTCACAGCAGCTGCACCATTTTACATCACCATTGGCAGTGCAGGAGGGCTCGAGTTTCTCTACCTCATCTCCTGCACTTGTTGTTTTCCACATTTAAAAGAATAGCCGTCCTAGGGTGTGTGAAGTGGTGTCTCACTGTGCTCTCATCTGTGTTTCCCTGGTGGCTAATATGTTGAGCATCTTTTCATGTGCTTATTTGCCATTTGTGGATGTTCTTTGGGAAAAGGTCTGTTCAAGTCCTTTGCTTAAAAAAACACACTCCATTTTAAGAAGCACTTTTGAAAGTAAACTTCTTGCAAGCAATTTATTAATACAGTCTAGAATCACAAGGACTTTTCAAAGAGTTCACAGCAAATGTTACAGATATGTCAAAACTTACGATTTGCCAAGGCGTATTATAGATATATATATCCTTACTTTGAAAGATGGCAATCAAATATATGGATAACTTGCTAAGCACCTGATTTTTCTTACATCAAATAGAAACAAAATGGGGAGAACTTTGCAGGTCACTATTTCGCCTCTGAACAGTTATCATCCGTTACTACTTTAAGGATCTCCACTGTTTCAAATTTGCCTGCTCATCACTAAATAGGAACTCAGAGAGGCAGAGGCGATGACTCTGGACACGCACGACTGGAGCTCTAGCACTCCCGACACTGCTCATGGCATACTAAATAGCTGTTGAATGAACGAAGGAATACCTAATCCCCTGGCTAGCTAGGAAAAGGACCTCTCTGCAGATCTGTCTGCACAGACAAGCTCCTCCAAGTCACGTATATTTGCATACTGGATCATGTCAGAATAAAAACCGTAGCGGGTGGGGACTTTGTCCATCTCATTCAATGCTGTATCCCCAGGCTCAGTCCCAGGCCGAGCACAGAGACAGTCCTGGAAAGGATCTGGGTTTGGCTCAAAACTCTCGCCCCACGTAGGTCTAAACACTGCCTCCTACCTTGCCCCACTCGCTTATTTACTGCATTTGCTGTATTTTATTATTGACTTACAGCTCTTTGGATGCTATTAATATTTTCTTGCTTATTAGGCTAAAAGTTCTACAGGGACATACGGCGTGTTTGTTACTCATTACTTTCAGATTATCCCTCGCTCTAGCTCCTGGGGTGCTTATTAAAACATTTCTGCTGCGAATTTCAGAATTCAGACTGGTGCAGGGCCCAAGAGAAAACATACATGCCCACGGACACACACGTGTGTCAGCAACATAAATGCACTGGGAATTATTTCCAGGGCACACAAAGATATACAAAGAATGATACAGTGGATGTCCATATAACTACTGCCTGGATTAATATATAAAAAATATCAAGGCAGGGCGGGCCATGGTGGCTCAGCAGGCAGAGTTCTTGCCTACCATGCCAGAGACCCGGGTTCAATTCCCGGTGCCTGCCCATGCAAAAAAAAAAAAAAATATATATATATATATCAAGGCAGTTGAAAATCACACACCCCTGGTGGACCCCTCCCTAGTCTCCTCACCCTCCTTCTATACATCAGGTATAATCTTGCCCTGATTTGGGGGTTTTCATTCCCACATGTGTCAATGTGTCTTCTATGCATATATATGTAAATATATATTTATGTATTATATATATGTACACATATATCTTTATATATTTGTATGATAGTATATAAATGATTTATATATGTTGTAATAATGGCATGTATGTATTAGTTTATATGTAATGATAATATATATTTGATTTATACATATATTTAAAAAATTATTTGCATATATTAGTACACATATACACTTACATATCTATATATTTATATATAAATAATTTATAAGTTTTATCTATTTACATATATATACTTTTACATAAGAACAATGTCTAAGCAATGCTTGCTATTGCTTTGAAAATTTAAAAACTACAGATAAACAATATTGTATTTATCCTGCAACTTGTTCTTCTCACACATTGGTACATAGGTCTAGTCCATTCATTTTTTTAATACTGTATGACATTCTGTTATACAGACATGCTCCAATTTTATTTATCTATTGTTCTTTTGAAGGATAAATTGCTTCCTTTGTGTTTGGTTCTGGTTTTTGTTTGTTCTTTCCATTATAAAAAAAAATCCTTCTGTTAAGATTTCTGATACACAACTCCTTATGCATAAATGCAAGAGTGTTTCTAGGACTGATATGTAGGAATGCTGTTACTAGGCCATAGTGAATGTGCATCTTAAACTTGATTGGACGTTGCTAACTCACTTTCCATAGTTGTTAATTAATTAGGAATGGATTCATTTCATTCCCAGCACTTGGCAATATTGGATGTTTTTTATTTTTGCCAATATGCTGCATGAGAAATAGTATTTGGAGGTCTTAATTGGAGTTCTGATTACTAGTGAGTCTGAACAAATTTTTGTACTTTTATTCAGCATTCAATTGGGCATTGAAATTCAATTTTTAAAAAAATGTTTGCATTTCTTTTGTACAGTTTTCCATTGGGTTTTTTTTTTTTTTTTTTTTTTGGTGATTTCCCTATTGATTTGTAGTTCCTTTTATATTCTGGGTTTTTTTTTTTTTTTGGTGATTTCTCTATTGATTTGTAGTTCCTTTTATATTCTGGCAACTTATCCTCTCCTTACTTTATGTATTGCAAGCATCTTTCTGTTTATGCCTTGTTGTGGTATGTGGGTTGGGTTTTTTTTGTTCAGTTCTTCAGTTTTTTAGTTATTTATTGTGAATTTTTTATAAAGAGAAATTTTTAAGTTTTCTTTTCTTCTTTTTTTTTTTTTTTTTGGCATGGGCAGGCACCGGGAATCGAACCCGGGTCTCTGGCATAGCAGGCAAGATTTCTGCCTGCTGAGCCACTGTGGCCTGCCGAAGTTTTCATGTTTATCAATAGCTATATTATGATTTGTACTCCTAGATCCTAGAGATAGTTTCCCAAATTTTCTTTTAAATATTCTAAAGTTTTCCTTTTTGTATTTAGGGTTTTCTTCCCCATGAGTTGATTTTTATGTACGGTGTACTATAGGGAGCCAATTTTATGATTCTGTTCACTATGAAAATTAATTGCTCATGTGCTATTTATTGGAAAATGTATTCTACATTTGTCATGTTGTAAATTTCCATGAGTACACAAGTCTGTTTTTATCCATCTGTCTGTCCTCTTTGCACAGTTACCTCACTGTCTTGGCCCTGCAGCTTCAAGTCAGTCTTTATGTCTGGTAGAGCAAGTCTCCACTGACTCATTCTTCCTTGAAATGGTCTTGAGAGCTTCTAGTTGTTTGTTCTTCCATAGGAATTTCAGAGTCATCTTATCAGAAAAGCCCTGTTGAGAGACAAGGCGGAATTTCACAGAACTTTCAGATTAAGTTAGAGAGAATGTACATGTTTGTGACAAGGAGCCTTTCTAGCTCATTGTTATGATCTCCCCACATGTATTTCCATCTTTTTAAATGTTTTTCAATAATTTGTTCACATATCTCGGCTTAAGGATAATGAACACCTTTTATTAGATTTAGTCTAGTTACTCTGTAGTTTTTGTTGCTATTAAAACCATTTATTATTCACACTACATTTTAAAAATAGTTGTTGCTAGCTATAGGGAGGCAGTGATCTTTTATTCAGCAAAACTTGGAAATTTATTCTAATAGGTTGGCTTGTGTTTTCTTGTAGTTAGTGAGGTTCTCTGTGAATTATGGTCGTTTTATTTCTTCCATTCCAATTCTTATTCAAGTCATTTCTTTTGCTTGTCTCCTGTACTGTGCTGAATAATGGCAGTGATAATGAGCATCTGCTTGTCATTTCTGATATTAAACAACTTGCCCAACAAGGACAGTAGGAAAAAGAGTAAGTTATGAGCCAATGCCTCTTATGAACATAGAAGCAACAATTCTAAAAACATATTAGCAAATTGAATCTTACCGATTTTTAAAAAAAATCATGACCAGGTCCCAGTGGTGTTTTAGCATGAGATTATTTGTTCACATAATCCACCACATTAATATATTAAAGGGAAAAAAAGCATATGATCGCCTTGATGGATACAAGAAAACATTCAGTAAAATTACATTTTTAATTAAAAAAAAAACCTTAGAAAATAAAAAATTTAAAAAGCTTTTCTAGTGCTTGTCATTCTGCCTTCGTGCTCGTGCAGTTTTTCTCCACATATTAGCTATTCAAAATATTGTCAGTGGATCGAGAGAAACGATCAGAAATTCGGCTTGCTTCTGTTTCTCATCCACTTTCCTTTATGGATTGCACTCCGGGCTCGTAGCATGGCCAGGCTCTGAGTGATCGCTGCTCATCTTGTATATTTTGGGTGTGTCATTGAGAATAAGTTTGAGTTTTGAACGCATGGGAGAACTTTTAATCAAACATCAGGCCTAGAAAAATCTGCTTCTCTAGCCAATGGTCTTTTCTGGCCCTAAGTACGCCACGAATTTGGTGTACCTCTCCTTCATGAGTTCATTTGCTCAGAAGCTCCGAAACGTGTGCATGTTCTAGCCTAGACAGTATAGCCAATATTTTTGTATTATAGCTCCTGGCTTCAATTTCATGTTACTAAATTTACTTTCTAAGGTCGTAGTTTCTCCTTCTATTCATTCTATCTTGACCTATTTTACTGAGTGCTTTATAAAATGATTTCTAAAAATATTGAGAGAATGCTTCTGAGGAGAGCCTTCTAGTTGAGATGCCTCACCCTGCCCATAAGCTTCTCTGAACCAAACTCTCAAGCCTCTGGAGCACTCGCTTTGGGGCTTGTGACATTGTACTTGGACTTCCAGTGTTCCCTGAGCTATAGCCTGGCCTCCCAAGTACAAAATATTTTAAGTGAAGGGCAGTTCTAGCACTTCTTTCCTGCCCCTTAGTGCTGAGGGATGAGAAATCACTCAATTAGGAGGCATTATATAGAAATAGCTATATCTTGCACTATTCATGCTAAACTGTTTGGTAGAGATTGCAGGCAGTAAGACAATAATCCTAGAATTGTAAAAACATTTATAAACGGAATTAGAAAAAAGTGAAGTTGATGTTGGTTATAGTAAGTGAACCAAATTTGAGTTTTGACGTTACTTAACTAAATTTTTTATTAAGAATTAAGCACATTTATTGTGGATTAAAGGTTGAGAATTTACTTTTGCTAATCATATCTAGGTCATGTGCTTCTTTTTCTTTTTTTTTTTTGCATGGGCAGGCACCGGGAATGGAACCCGGGTCCCGGCACGGCACGCGAGAACTCTGCCACTAAGCCACCGTGGCCTGCCCATGTGTTTATTTTTAAGTTGAGAAAATGATAAAGAGATGTTTTAATTAATTCTGAAAATATATTAGTTAACTACTGAGAACTGATAATTTTCTAATAATTGGAGCAATTTAAGAAACTACAAAGTAAAAGCTTGAAAAACCTCTCTTCTGAAACATGGTATCAAATGATGTCAGGAAATAATTTTTTAATAATTCATCATATGGAAAATGGCTAACTTTGCTGTTATCTAAATAAAAGTACATTAAAAAACCTCCTAGGTACTATTTTAATCCTATTAAACATAACAAAAAGTATCCAAAGAATTAAATTGAGGACCAGAGAAGTTCAAGAAAAATAGATATGCAAAGAAAAATTGCTAATGATGTTGTAAAAGAGAACAATGTTTTTAAATAAAAACTTTTATACCCTCTAGGCCAGGAATCTCACTACCAGAAACTTAAATAAATAATTCTAAAGTGTTAAAAGGAAATACAGGCCTACAATCCCTTGTCCAAAACCTTAGGCTAAATGTGCTTCAGAATTTACAATTTTGGAATTTTGGTAAGATGATATGGTACAAATACTATGTTACATAATACCCCCACGGCTCTGAGGCCACACCTCACAACAGACACAACATCTTTTCCTTGAATGTATGAGACCACAAGCAAGATAAAGATTAAATAGTTGCATGTCAGTTCGGGTCACGTGGCTCCCCTATGAATTCTGAGTTGAAACTTAAGAAAAAATTAAACTTTTTACTTTAATCCTATAAAAAAATTGGCTTTAGTGCTTTTATTATTTCATAAATGTATATGACTTGTATCTCAAAGATATATTAATATCAATATTATTTATGATGCAAATCCTATAAACATATAACATAAACAAATTAGAAAACAATTTAAAATATAAATGTTATTATGTAGCAACTCAATGAAATACTAGGAAGACTAAAGTAAAAATCAAGGGTTCTATGTACCAGTATGCAAAACTATTTAAAAACTGATGTTAGCCAGAAAAAGTAGAATAAAAAGTATAATGATGATAAATAGAACAGCAAAATGCAAATTCCTATTAAATAATACATTTTAATTCTAGTATTGTGACTAGGTATGTGAAATAATAAAACAACCGATGGATGGTAGAACATGGGTAAACATGTTTTCTTTTCAAATTCCCCCTAATTCTGTTTTTTAAAAGAATCAGTTTAATTTTACAAAGGAAGCTTACTTGCACTTCAGTTTGCATGTGACATTCCAAGAGTACATACTGCACATTTAAAAACAGCTAAACATTCTTTAATGTATTTTTCCTGTTTCAAACTTCTTTTCCAAACTACAGAAACTCTTTCATGGACTGCTCCTTAACCAGTTTTAGTTACCAGTGCAATGCTGGCATAAAGATATACCATCTCTTTCTTCCTTATAAAGGTCTGGCTTAAAAAAACAGCTTAACATTTATGTGTCTATCATGTTCTAGGGGCTGTAGAAAGCACAGAACCGTTAAAACAAGTATTCCAACATCAATAAAACCAATTCCTGCTGTCATATGGCTTATGTCTTATAAATAAGAAAAACAGCCCACCTCAGCAGAGACACAATTTAGTGAGTCTCTAGGAACGAAGGAGGTTATCTGCCTGTGCACTCTGGCAATGGAGAAACAACGTGTTTCTTGGCTGTACTTTCATAATATTTATTTCATTTAGAAATACAGAGTGGTTTTAACAATTTATGCTGTCGAGATGCAGCTTTAAAATCAAATTATTTCTTTCTCCGCCGGACCGCCGCGCGGCGCACGCGCCCCGCAGCAGCCGAGCCGCCCGACCTCCCTAACCCCCCTCTTTCTCCGCCGGACCGCCGCGCGGCGCACGCGCCCCGCAGCAGCCGAGCCGCCCGACCTCCCTAACCCCCCTCTTTCTCCGCCGGACCGCCGCGCGGCGCACGCGCCCCGCAGCAGCCGAGCCGCCCGACCTCCCTAACCCCCCTCTTTCTCCGCCGGACCGCCGCGCGGCGCACGCGCCCCGCAGCAGCCGAGCCGCCCGACCTCCCTAACCCCCCTCTTTCTCCGCCGGACCGCCGCGCGGCGCACGCGCCCCGCAGCAGCCGAGCCGCCCGACCTCCCTAACCCCCCTCTTTCTCCGCCGGACCGCCGCGCGGCGCACGCGCCCCGCAGCAGCCGAGCCGCCCGACCTCCCTAACCCCCCTCTTTCTCCGCCGGACCGCCGCGCGGCGCACGCGCCCCGCAGCAGCCGAGCCGCCCGACCTCCCTAACCCCCCTCTTTCTCCGCCGGACCGCCGCGCGGCGCACGCGCCCCGCAGCAGCCGAGCCGCCCGACCTCCCTAACCCCCCTCTTTCTCCGCCGGACCGCCGCGCGGCGCACGCGCCCCGCAGCAGCCGAGCCGCCCGACCTCCCTAACCCCCCTCTTTCTCCGCCGGACCGCCGCGCGGCGCACGCGCCCCGCAGCAGCCGAGCCGCCCGACCTCCCTAACCCCCCTCTTTCTCCGCCGGACCGCCGCGCGGCGCACGCGCCCCGCAGCAGCCGAGCCGCCCGACCTCCCTAACCCCCCTCTTTCTCCGCCGGACCGCCGCGCGGCGCACGCGCCCCGCAGCAGCCGAGCCGCCCGACCTCCCTAACCCCCCTCTTTCTCCGCCGGACCGCCGCGCGGCGCACGCGCCCCGCAGCAGCCGAGCCGCCCGACCTCCCTAACCCCCCTCTTTCTCCGCCGGACCGCCGCGCGGCGCACGCGCCCCGCAGCAGCCGAGCCGCCCGACCTCCCTCACCCCCCTCTTTCTCCGCCGGACCGCCGCGCGGCGCACGCGCCCCGCAGCAGCCGAGCCGCCCGACCTCCCTAACCCCCCTCTTTCTCCGCCGGACCGCCGCGCGGCGCACGCGCCCCGCAGCAGCCGAGCCGCCCGACCTCCCTAACCCCCCTCTTTCTCCGCCGGACCGCCGCGCGGCGCACGCGCCCCGCAGCAGCCGAGCCGCCCGACCTCCCTAACCCCCCTCTTTCTCCGCCGGACCGCCGCGCGGCGCACGCGCCCCGCAGCAGCCGAGCCGCCCGACCTCCCTAACCCCCCTCTTTCTCCGCCGGACCGCCGCGCGGCGCACGCGCCCCGCAGCAGCCGAGCCGCCCGACCTCCCTAACCCCCCTCTTTCTCCGCCGGACCGCCGCGCGGCGCACGCGCCCCGCAGCAGCCGAGCCGCCCGACCTCCCTAACCCCCCTCTTTCTCCGCCGGACCGCCGCGCGGCGCACGCGCCCCGCAGCAGCCGAGCCGCCCGACCTCCCTACCCCCCCTCTTTCTCCGCCGGACCGCCGCGCGGCGCACGCGCCCCGCAGCAGCCGAGCCGCCCGACCTCCCTAACCCCCCTCTTTCTCCGCCGGACCGCCGCGCGGCGCACGCGCCCCGCAGCAGCCGAGCCGCCCGACCTCCCTCACCCCCCTCTTTCTCCGCCGGACCGCCGCGCGGCGCACGCGCCCCGCAGCAGCCGAGCCGCCCGACCTCCCTAACCCCCCTCTTTCTCCGCCGGACCGCCGCGCGGCGCACGCGCCCCGCAGCAGCCGAGCCGCCCGACCTCCCTAACCCCCCTCTTTCTCCGCCGGACCGCCGCGCGGCGCACGCGCCCCGCAGCAGCCGAGCCGCCCGACCTCCCTAACCCCCCTCTTTCTCCGCCGGACCGCCGCGCGGCGCACGCGCCCCGCAGCAGCCGAGCCGCCCGACCTCCCTAACCCCCCTCTTTCTCCGCCGGACCGCCGCGCGGCGCACGCGCCCCGCAGCAGCCGAGCCGCCCGACCTCCCTAACCCCCCTCTTTCTCCGCCGGACCGCCGCGCGGCGCACGCGCCCCGCAGCAGCCGAGCCGCCCGACCTCCCTAACCCCCCTCTTTCTCCGCCGGACCGCCGCGCGGCGCACGCGCCCCGCAGCAGCCGAGCCGCCCGACCTCCCTAACCCCCCTCTTTCTCCGCCGGACCGCCGCGCGGCGCACGCGCCCCGCAGCAGCCGAGCCGCCCGACCTCCCTAACCCCCCTCTTTCTCCGCCGGACCGCCGCGCGGCGCACGCGCCCCGCAGCAGCCGAGCCGCCCGACCTCCCTAACCCCCCTCTTTCTCCGCCGGACCGCCGCGCGGCGCACGCGCCCCGCAGCAGCCGAGCCGCCCGACCTCCCTAACCCCCCTCTTTCTCCGCCGGACCGCCGCGCGGCGCACGCGCCCCGCAGCAGCCGAGCCGCCCGACCTCCCTAACCCCCCTCTTTCTCCGCCGGACCGCCGCGCGGCGCACGCGCCCCGCAGCAGCCGAGCCGCCCGACCTCCCTAACCCCCCTCTTTCTCCGCCGGACCGCCGCGCGGCGCACGCGCCCCGCAGCAGCCGAGCCGCCCGACCTCCCTAACCCCCCTCTTTCTCCGCCGGACCGCCGCGCGGCGCACGCGCCCCGCAGCAGCCGAGCCGCCCGACCTCCCTAACCCCCCTCTTTCTCCGCCGGACCGCCGCGCGGCGCACGCGCCCCGCAGCAGCCGAGCCGCCCGACCTCCCTAACCCCCCTCTTTCTCCGCCGGACCGCCGCGCGGCGCACGCGCCCCGCAGCAGCCGAGCCGCCCGACCTCCCTAACCCCCCTCTTTCTCCGCCGGACCGCCGCGCGGCGCACGCGCCCCGCAGCAGCCGAGCCGCCCGACCTCCCTAACCCCCCTCTTCCCCCTCCTGCTCCGGCTGCTCTCCAACCAACACGGTGCCCTCTTCCCCCGCCTTCACCGTGCTCCTCCGCCACCAGCCTCGACAGCCTTTCCGCCCTCACCTTTCCTCCTCCAGAACAACTACTGGGGGAGTGGAGATAATACAGAGCAGCTCCCGGAGCCACGAGGGAGATCAAAGGGACAGCGTACCCCATCCTGGAACGGCTGACTATCTGGGAGAACCAGCTCCGGTGAGATCACCAAGGGGCACGGGCTTTCCTGGGTGGGACAGCAAGCGACCGGAGTCCCTCCCTTCCACCTTCCCAGGCCAGCTGGTAGAATTGGACAGGCGGTCCCCTTAGGCCGCGGCGGCTGGTGCCCCCACCACACGAGGCCCCCCGGAACAACTGAGATAGTTGGGTCGGAAATCCCCAGACTGCGGAGAACAGTGACCGGGGGATCCCTTCCAAACACGTGACTCCCCCGTCGGCTGGGAGCAGTGCACTCTCCCGGGCTGCGACAGCTGGCGCCCTCCCGCCACGCTTGGTGCCCCGGGCCGACTAGCTAATTTGGCCGGACGCTCTCCTGTGCTGCGACAGCCGGCGACCCTCCCCGCGTTTGGAACCCCGGGCTGGCTGGCATTCTTCCAAGACGCTTCGGTTGCCGAACCTCCCCTACGGCGAGAGTTTTCCAGAGTTGAGGGACCCACAGCAACTTTCGCTGGTGGAACCCACAGACAGGCGTGTGCCACGTGCGCCACCTACTGGGCAGGATAGGAAGAACAGAACCCAGAGACTGCGCAGAAAAATCTTTCAACCTGTGGGGTCGAACACCCGGGGAAATCTGACTAAATGCCCAGACGCCAGCAGAAGATAACGGATCACGCTCAGAGAATTGAACATATGGCCCAGTCAAACGAAGAAACCAATAGTTCAAATGAGATACAGGAGCTGAAACAACTAATGCTGAATATACGAACAGAAATGGAAAACCTCTTCAAAAACGAAATCGATAAATTGAGGGAGGACATGAAGAAGACATGGGCTGAACATAAAGAAGAAATAGAAAAACTGAAAAAACAAATCACAGAACTTATGGAAGTGAAAGATAAAGTAGAAAAGATGGAAAAAACAATGGATACCTACAATGACAGATTTAAAGAAACAGAAGATAGAATTAGTGATTTGGAGGATGAAACATCTGAACTCCAAAAAGAAACAGAAACTATCCGGAAAAGAATGGAAAAATTTGAACAAGGTATCAGGGAACTCAAGGACAATGTGAACCGTACAAATATACGTGTAGTGGGTATCCCAGAAGGAGAAGAGAAGGGAAAAGGAGGAGAAAAACTAATGGAAGAAATTATCACTGAAAATTTCCCAACTCTTATGAAAGACCTAAAATTACAGATCCAAGAAGTGCAGCGCACCCCAAAGAGATTAGACACAAATAGGCGTTCCCCAAGACACTTACTAGTTAGAATGTCAGAGGTCAAAGAGAAAGAGAGGATCTTGAAGGCAGCGAGAGAAAAACAATCCGTCACATACAAGGGAAACCCAATAAGACTATGTGTAGATTTCTCGGCAGAAACCATGGAAGCTAGAAGACAGTGGGATGATATATTTAAGTTACTAAAAGAGAAAAACTGCCAGCCAAGACTCCTATATCCAGCAAAATTGTCCTTCAAAAATGAGGGAGAATTTAAAACATTCTCAGACAAAAAGTCACTAAGAGAATTTGTGACCAAGAGACCAGCTTTGCAAGAAATACTAAAGGAAGCACTAGAGTCAGATACAAAAAGACAGAAGAGAGAGACATGGAGAAGAGTGTAGAAAGAAGGAAAGACAGATATGATATATATAATACAAAAGGCAAAATGGTAGAGGAAAATATTATCCAAACAGTAATAACTCTAAATGTCAATGGACTGAATTCCCCAATTAAAAGACATAGACTGGCAGAATGGATTAAAAAACAGGATCCTTCTATATGCTGTCTACAGGAAACACATCTTAGACCCAAAGATAAATATAGGTTGAAAGTGAAAGGTTGGGAAAAGATATTTCATGCAAACAACAACCAGAAAAGAGCAGGAGTGGCTATACTAATATCCAACAAATTAGACTTCAAATGTAAAACAGTTAAAAGAGACAAAGAAGGACACTATATACTAATAAAAGGAACAATTAAACAAGAAGACATAACAATCATAAATATTTACGCACCGAACCAGAATGCCCCAAAATACGTGAGGAATACACTGCAAACACTGAAAAGGGAAATAGACACATATACCATAATAGTTGGAGACTTCAATTCACCACTCTCATCAATGGACAGAACATCTACACAGAGGATCAATAAAGAAATAGAGAACCTGAATATTACTATAAATGAACTTGACTTAACAGACATTTATAGGACATTACATCCCACAACAGCAGGATACACCTTTTTTTCAAGTGCTCATGGATCATTCTCAAAGATAGACCATATGCTGGGTCACAAAGCAAGTCTTAACAAATTTAAAAAGATTGAAATCATACACAACACTTTCTCGGATCATAAAGGAATGAAGTTGGAAATCAATAATAGGCGGAGTGCCAGAAAATTCATAAATACATGGAGGCTCAACAACACACTCTTAAACAACAAGTGGGTCAAAGAAGAAATTGCAAGAGAAATTAGTAAATACCTAGAGGCAAATGAAAATGAAGACACAACATATCAAAACTTATGGGACGCAGCAAAGGCAGTGCTAAGAGGGAAATTTATTGCCCTAAATGCCTTTATCAGAAAAGAAGAAAAGGCAAAAATGCAGGAATTAACTGTCCACTTGGAAGAACTGGAGAAAGAACAGCAAACTAATCCCAAAGCAAGCAAAAGGAAAGAAATAACAAAGATTAGAGCAGAAATAAATGAAATTGAAAACATGAAAACAATAGAGAAAATCAATAAGACCAGAAGTTGGTTCTATGAGAAAATCAACAAGATTGATGGGCCCTTAGCAAGATTGACAAAAAGAAGAAGAGAGAGGATGCAAATAAATAAGATTAGAAATGAAAGAGGAGACATAACTACTGACCTCACAGAAATAAAGGAGGTAATAACAGGATACTATGAACAACTTTACGCTAATAAATACAACAATTTAGAAGAAATGGACAGGTTCCTGGAAAGACAGGAACAACCAACTTTGACTCAAGAAGAAATAGACGACCTCAACAAACCAATCACAAGTAAAGAGATTGAATTAGTTATTCAAAACCTCCCTAAAAAGAAAAGTCCAGGACCAGACGGCTTCACATGTGAATTCTATCAAACATTCCAGAAAGAATTAGTACCTACGCTCCTCAAACTCTTCAACATAATCGAAGTGGAGGGAAAACTACCTAATTCATTCTATGAAGCCAACATCACCCTCATACCAAAACCAGGCAAAGATATTACAAAAAAAGAAAACTACAGACCAATCTCTCTAATGAATACAGATGCAAAAATCCTCAATAAAATTCTAGCAAATCGTATCCAACAACACATTAAAAGAATTATACATCATGACCAAGTAGGATTCATCCCAGGTATGCAAGGATGGTTCAACATAAGAAAATCAATTAATGTAATACACCATATCAACAAATCAAAGCAGAAAAATCACATGATCATCTCAATTGATGCAGAGAAGGCATTTGACAAGATTCAACATCCTTTCCTGCTGAAAACACTTCAAAAGATAGGAATACAAGGGAACTTCCTTAAAATGATAGAGGGAATATATGAAAAACCCACAGCTAATATCATCCTCAATGGGGAAAAATTGAAAACTTTCCCCCTAAGATCAGGAACAAGACAAGGATGTCCACTATCACCACTATTATTCAACATTGTGTTGGAAGTTCTAGCCAGAGCAATTAGGCAAGAAAAAGAAATACAAGGCATCAAAATTGGAAAGGAAGAAGTAAAACTATCACTGTTTGCAGACGATATGATACTATATGTAGAAAACCCAGAAAAATCCACAACAAAATTACTAGAGCTAATAAATGAGTACAGCAAAGTAGCAGGCTACAAGATCAACATTCAAAAATCTGTAGCTTTTCTATACACTAGTAATGAACAAGCTGAGGTAGAAATCAAGAAACGAATCCCATTTACAATCGCAACTAAAAGAATAAAATACCTAGGAATAAATTTAACCAAAGAGACAAAAAACCTATATAAAGAAAACTACAAAAAACTGTTAAAAGAAATCACAGAAGACCTAAATAGATGGAAGGGCGTACCGTGTTCATGGATTGGAAGACTAAATATAGTTAAGATGTCAATCCTACCTAAATTGATTTACAGATTCAATGCAATACCAATCAAAATCCCAACGACATATTTTTCAGAAATAGAAAAACCAATAAGCAAATTTATCTGGAAGGGCAGGGTACCCCGAATTGCTAAAAACATCTTGAGGAAAAAAAACGAAGCTGGAGGTCTCGCGCTGCCTGACTTTAAGGCATATTATGAAGCCACAGTGGTCAAAACAGCATGGTATTGGCATAAAGATAGATATATTGACCAATGGAATCGAATAGAGTGCTCAGATATAGACCCTCTCATCTATGGACATTTGATCTTTGATAAGGCAGTCAAGCCAACTCACCTGGGACAGAACAGTCTCTTCAATAAATGGTGCCTAGAGAACTGGATATCCATATGCAAAAGAATGAAAGAAGACCCATCTCTCACACCCTATACAAAAGTTAACTCAAAATGGATCAAAGATCTAAACATTAGGTCTAAGACCATAAAACAGTTAGAGGAAAATGTTGGGAGATATCTTATGGATCTTACAACTGGAGGTGGTTTTATGGACCTTAAACCTAAAGCAAGAACACTGAAGAAGGAAATAAATAAATGGGAGCTTCTCAAAATTAAACACTTTTGTGCATCAGAGAACTTCATCAAGAAAGTAGAAAGACAGCCTACACAATGGGAGACAATATTTGGAAATGACATATCAGATAAGGGTCTAGTATCCAGAATTTATAAAGAGATTATTCAACTCAACAACAAAAAGACAGCCAACCCAATTACAAAATGGGAAAAAGACTTAAATAGACACCTACCAGAAGAAGAAATACGGATGGCCAAGAGGCACATGAAGAGATGCTCAATGTCCCTGGCCATTAGAGAAATGCAAATCAAAACCACAATGAGATATCATCTCACACCCACCAGAATGGCCATTATCAACAAAACAGAAAATGACAAGTGCTGGAGAGGATGCGGAGAAAGAGGCACACTTATTCACTGTTGGTGGGAATGTCAAAGGGTGCAACCACTGTGGAAGGCAGTTTGGCGGTTCCTCAAAAAGCTGAATATAGAATTGCCATACGACCCAGCAATACCATTGCTAGGTATCTACTCAAAGGACTTAAGGGCAAAGACACAAACGGACATTTGCACACCAATGTTTATAGCAGCGTTATTTACAATTGCAAAGAGATGGAAACAGCCAAAATCTCCATCAACAGAAGAGTGGCTAAACAAACTGTGGTATATACATACGATGGAATATTATGCAGCTTTAAGACAAGATAAACTTGTGAACCATGTAATAACATGGATGGACCTAGAGAATACTATGCTGAGTGAATCCAGCCAAAAACTAAAGGACAAATACTGTATGGTCCCACTGTTGTGAACGGACATTCGAGAATAAACTTGAAATATGTCATTGGTAACAGAGTTCAGCAGGAGTTAGAAACAGGGTAAGACAATGGGTAATTGAAGCTGAAGGGATACAGATTGTGCAACAGGACTAGATACAAAAACTCAAAAATGGACAGCACAATAATACCTAATTGTAAAGTAATCATGTTAAAATACTGAATGAAGCTGCATCTGAGCTATAGGGTTTTTTTGTTGTTGTTGTTTGCTTGTTGGTTTGTTTGTTGTTGTTGTTTTTTACTATTACTACTACTTTTATTTCTTTTCTTTATATTAACATTTTATAGCTTTTTCTGTTGTGTTGCTAGTTCCTCTAAACTGATGCAAATGTACTAAGAAACAATGATCATGCATCTATGTGATGATGTTAAGAATTACTGAGTGCATATGTAGAATGGTATGATTTCTAAATGTTATGTTAATTTCTTTTTTTTCTTTCCGTTAATAAAAAAAAAAAAAAAAAAAAAAAAAATCAAATTATTCTGGGTGGGCCATGGTGGCTCAGCAGACAGAGTTCTCGCCTGCAATGTCAGAGACCCAAGTTTCATTCCTGGTGCCTGCCCATGCCAAAAAAAAAAATCAAATTATTCCATTTTCTCATTGAATAATAAACCGAGGACTGGTTATGTCTTTCTGACCTAAGTGTGGTTCTGAGATGCCTGGGTCAGGCAGGGGGCCCCCTCTGAGGGCTTGGTTGTAAATGGCCAGCTATAAGGGGCAAGCTTCTGGAGTAGACACTGGTTTCCTCTGGAGGCCCATTGCCTCAGATTTGGCAAGTTACACAGTTTAAGCAAAGCACTTCTTTCTTCTTTTTTGTTTTTGTTTTTTTTGAGCAGTACATTGAATTTATTGAATTGATTAATTTACAAAAGCAGCACTCTGTTCATTGAAGTAGGGATAGAAAAGAATATCAGGCAGAAGCATGAGTTTTATGATTCCCAAGAAGACATAAATGGCAGTGACTGTATCTGCCCTTCCTGCAGGAGCCCAGGAGTTGGGAACCTCGGACTGATGATCAAATCAGGCCAGTGACCCTCTAGCTAAAATGGTTTTCCCATTTTCAAAGGGTTATTTAAACACACACATGCACACAAATTTTAAAATATTTGTTATTTGGCCCTTTATAGAAAATATTTGCCACATGTTGCATATAAACTAAAGCAAATAGTATCACATTGAAACCCATCGTTTTGTTATTTCTTTTTTTTTAAACTTTTATTGATAAAACAAAACAACACATAAATACGAACATTCTTAACATATGAACATTTCATACTTGGGGTGCAATCAGTGGCTCACAATATCATCACATAGTTGTATATTCATCACCATGATCATTTCTTAGAACATTTGCATCACTCCAGGAAAAAGAAAAGAGAAGAAACTCACACATACCATATCCCTAACCCCTCCCTCTCATTGACCACTAGTATTTCCCTCTACCCAATTTATTTTAACATTTGTTCCTCCTGTTATTTATTTTAATCCATATTTTTTACTCATCTGTCCATACCATCGATAAAAGGAGCATCAAAACAAGGTTTTCACATCACAAATCACTTTGTGACAGCTATATCATTGTACAACCATCTTAAAGAGACACAGCTTTACAGTTTCAGGTACCTCCTTCCAGCCTCTCCAATGTACCTTAACTAAAAAGGTGATATCTATATAATGCATAAGAATAACCTCCAGGATAACCTCTCGACTTTGTTTGAAATCTCTCAGCCACTGACACTTTATTTTGTCTCATTTCTCTCTTCCCTCTTTAGTTAGAGAAGATTTTCTCAATCCCTTTAGTTCCAGCTCATTTTAGGATTTCTGTCCCACGTTACCAGGGAGGTCCACACCCCTGGGAGTCGTGTCCCATGTAGAGGGGGGAGGGCGGTGAATTAAGGAAGACACTTCTAAGTGTTTGACTTCAGGCTGGAGCTAAGCAAAGCCTGTGTGAATGCTGTAGTGGAACAACTGGAAGGTACCACATGTACATGCAAACAGCCTGTCACTCTAAGGGATGCCATTATTCCTGTAGGCTGTAGACTAGTAAAAGCTAGTTTAGACCATGCTGCTTTGTCATCTGGGGAGGAGGTGTGTGTTGGTGGCATCTGGGGAGTAGAATGAAGGAAGGATGGTAACCATCCTCCAGTGCACAGGACGTCCCATACCCACAATACAAGACTCATTCACCCTGAAATGTCAGAAATGCTGCTGGTCGTCACCACTACCATCACCCTCACCTTCATCACCACCATCACCCTCACCTCCATCACCACCATCATCTTCACCTCCATCACCACCATCACCCTTACCTTCATCACCATCGTCCTCACCTTCATCATGACCATCATCCTCACCTTCATCACCATCACCCTCACCTTCATCACCATCATCATCACCACCATCACCATCATTTTCATCACCATCACCTTCATCACCATCATCATCAACACCTTCACCTTCAGCACTATCACCATCACCACCATCACCTTTAACACCATCATCACCACTTTACCTTCATCACCATCATCGTCATCACTTCACCTTTATCACCATCATCACCATCAGCATCACCTTCATCAACACCTTCACCTTCATCACCATCAGCAACACCATCACCCTCACCTTCATCACCATCATTTTCATCACTATCATCACCATCACTTTTAACACCATCACCATCACCACCTTGATCTTCATCACCATCATCACCACCATCACTATCACCTTCATCACCATCATCATCATCTAGAACCAAATAACTGAACTTGATTTTAATTGTGATTTAACTCACTCATAAATAAAATACATGTAGTCTTTTTTAAATTTCACCTCAAAAATGTCATTCTTGTTTGCTATGATATTAGAGTAGCATTACCAGATTTAGGAAATAAAATTACAGGATGTCTAGTTAAGATTCAACTTGAAATACACAACAAATCATTTTGTCGTTTAATTATATCTCAAATATTGCATGGGATACAAGAATTCAAAAAATAATTTCTATTTATCTGAATTTTATATTTAACTGAGCATCCCATGTTTTATCTAGACACACTCTCCCCCCTTTAAAACCTGGATAATTTTTTTTTAATATCCACACCAAGTATCCTAACGTAGGAGCTAGGTCCAATGTGGAATTACACAAATGGCTCAATCTTTTTATCGGGTTCTTATTCATCATAGAATGCAACCTTCCCTTCCTCGTCTGCTCCAAGGTGTTTGCACCATAAAAATCCTTTTCCTGTATACATTACTACTTATAAAAATGGATACATTCGATCAGAAATATACAATGACTATAGTGTCTTTTGTTATTTTTGCCATTTTCCAAGAGGGCCCTTAAAACCATTGTTAAAATAGATGCTCCTTACAGGGGGGTGCAAGGGTGGTTCAGTGGTAGAATTCTTGCCTGCTATGCAGGAGACCTGGGTTCGAATTGTGTACTTCCTAAAACAAACAAACAAAAACTCAACAACTGGTATACTCACATGGAATAAAGAATGAAATGTGACCCCACCATATAGCACACACACAAAAAAGATACTCCTTTCAAATAAATTATCTTTAACCCTGAATTTTACCCTAATTAATCCAACTGTCACCATCCACTCTTTGCTTATGGATTTACCCATATTTTCTATTTGTTTGCCTACGTGTGATAAACATTGGCAACATATAGAACCTGTTTTATTTATCCATGTTCTTTATTGAATATACATTAAAATTCAAATAAAGTCGGTTTGACCACACAGAGCTTCCTTTTTTTAATCTACGAAATGAGGATAATCCCACCTACTTAACTCATGTTGATTAAATAGGGACTCCCATAATCTTGATTCGGATCCCAACTCAATTGGCCATGTGGTTGGGGCCAATTCAGTAAACGGGTCAAGTGAGGATGTTAACTGCTTCAGCATCCTAAAATAAGAAGAGAGAACAAACGAAGAACCAGCAGAGGCTCTACAGTTGTGCTTGGGGAGGTCTACAGTTGTACATAGCTCCATGCTAAATGCGTTAAGGCGTCGATCCATTTTCCCTTTCAGCTAAGTGCTGGTAAGCGATACCATCCCCACTTTATGGGTCGAGGAACTGAGGCTAAGCGAGACGAAGACTGCGCTCTTCAGAGCTCACCATCCCTGATTCCACAGATGGAGAATGGAAATGCTTCCAGCCCTCGTACGATAAAACAAACGCAAGCTTCAGAAAGACTTTCCGCATGTTCTTAACGTAGAATTTCAAAAATGAAAGTTATACACAGATAAAGCCTGTAGCTCAGTTAAAAGCATTGTGCAAATGCTGATTTCTTAATTTTAATAAATGAGGTGACAGCAGAGGACGCTCCGTGGCAGGCATGTAGGAACACTATGTCCTCTGAATGCAACTCTTCTAAAAATCTAAAATTATTTCAAAATAAAGAAGTGTTTTAAAAAGTGACAGCTCTGGAAACCATAATTCCAGTAGAATATAAATGGACTTCATCCCTCATGCCTATAATAGTAACTTGCGCATCGTGGGTGCACAATAAATATTTATGAAATGAATGAATGACTTCATTCAGTCATTCTACTAATAATGTCAACTCAGGCAGGCAAGGAAACCGGGATGTTCGGTGATCACTCTCTCCTGGGAAGCGAGTCACCAGGCTCTCAAACAATTTGCCATCAATTTTTTCTCTATGAAAAGACAAAGGGACATCAAGATGGCCATTAGGCCAACATCCTTTGGGCCATGCAAGTGGCTGGACACTTGGGAAATGACTGAATTTACTCTCCGTTAATGCAAGGTCACGCACGGTGCCTGACTTGTAGTTTTCGGTTTCCAACCGAAGGAAAGCAAACCCTTTCTTCAACAGTGGGAAGGTGTGTGTATGTGTGTGTGTGTGTGTATGTGTGTGTGTGTGTGTCAGGAGGGAAGCAGCCTAGATGGGAGGGGCCGGGAGTCATGAGCGCAGGAATAAGTAGGCGCCGGCTGTGTACAGAAGGTCTTTCCTGAGAAGCCCTTTGCTGACCCTGGAGCCAGCGACGGCAGAGTCAGACCCTGAGCTGTTCGGTGCACGCCTGGCTCTTTTTCTCGCAGGCAGGTTCCTAAGGGGCCACAGGAGCGGGAAGCTGCAGCAGTCCAGCTCACAATCTGCGCGCGGCTTCGCGTGGACCTGGGGAGACTGCCACCGGGATGTGGGCGGGGCTGCTCAGCTCCCAGGGGCCGTCGGGTCTCCGCCCATCGGGCCCGTTGCTGTCCCTCAGGGCAGTGGCCGAATTGTGCAAGGCGCGTGAGTGCCTGTGCACGCTCAGGGGCGGCGCTGATGCACTCAGGGGTGCCCGGGCTGCGCGGCCCTAGGGCGGGCACGGGGGCAGCGCACGGTGTGAAGGCTCCCAGACCAGCGCCTGTGCCATTTTGCCAATTCTTTGAGCCTTGGTTTCATTTTCTCTGTAACTGACATAAAGGCTACCTACAACCAAGGGTGCTAATGAAATGATATAATGCATAGAGGCTACCGAGACATTCAATAAATGGCAATTACTGTAGTGATTATCAAGACCTGCTCCGAAACATGTGTGACTTGATTTAAATCCTGCTGCTCTTTCACACCTGGCTGCCCGCACTGAATTGCATTATGCTTTTGCCTTGTCTCAATATGTCATCCTGGCAAATTAAGTATCAGAGAAGTTGAAGTGCAATCTCTAGGGAAAAGCCCTTGGTCCACGACTCATGAGTTGATAAATTTACAAGTCAAGTGCCACCGATTTTTTTCTTCCAAAAACTAAATCATAACAGATACAAGTAAATCTTCCTATATACCCATAACCAACCCCGTTTCCTTACCTCACTCCTTGCAAAGAAACCATTACCCTGAAAGCAGCTCTCACTCACATGCACACTTTTAGACTTTTACTACATATGTATATATTCCTATATAATATGTGGTATTGTGCATACTTTTGGATGTTATAAAATTATATCCTTTTTGTTTCTTTATCATCCATGCAGTGGAACTGCCGAAATTAGAATGTACTTATATTCACCTTTACTACTTACTACCAAATTGCTCTTGAGAATAATTCCATCAATTTAAACTTTCACAAACAGTTCCCTCCTATGATCCAAATTTTTCTCAATATTTGGATTTGTCAGAATTTTTAATTTTCCTCTGCCTAATAAGAACGGAATAATATCTTGTTCTTCTTTTAAACAATTTTGTTTTTAACCTCTCCCCTCAACGGCATTAATAATTTTTTCAGGCGATTTTTTTTTTAAGATATACCCAATGTTTACCCATTTCTTTAGGTCTGCTCACATGTTTGCTTCCATTACTTTGGCATCCCACTTGTTTCTGAGTGCGGTTTCCATCGCTTCTGAAAGCACATCCTCCAGCTGTGATGTCACAATGGTAAGCCCGCTCAGTCCTTGTTCTCCTGTAATGGTCTTTACCCTTGAATAGTAGATTATCTGAGTACGAAACACTAGACTGACACTTATTTCCTCAACATTTTGGAGATATCATTCCAATGTTTTCTGGTCTGTGATGTCCCCATAGGCCAGAGTTTCATTTCTTCACAGGTGAAATATCTTTCTTATTTTAAAATGTCCCCTTTGTTTTTGGAGTTCTGTCATTTCACTAAAATACAATCCACGTGTGGATGTCTATCTGGCTTAGAACTCTTGTATTTTACCAACCTGAGGGTTCTTATCTTCCAACAATCTGGAAAATTCTCTACCACTTCTTTTAAAATACCTCCTCTGCCATTCCCTTTAAATTCTCTTAATGGTGCTCCGATGAAGTGCATGCTGGATATTCCCCTTTTGTGCTCCGTGGATGTTAACGTTGCTTTCAAATTTTGTGCTCCTTATCCCTTGGAATTGTATCTGTTCAGTTCTGTCTCCCCATTCACTGATTCTCTCCCATTTGCTTCACCCAATACTCTAACTCCATTTTTCTTTTCAGTGACTATATTTTTATTTCTAGAAGCTTGTAGCCGATTCTTTTCCAAATCTACCTGCCCCTTTCCTCCTAAGGTTTTATTCTGAAACACTGAATTCAGAAACGTGGTTCTGAAGCCTTCTTTCCTGTCTAAGCATTTCAAATATGCTTAGTTCGTTTCTGGTTCTAGTTTTTTTGAGAATACTCATTTTTATCTCCTGAGTCTCTTTCATGCGTCCTTTCCCCTCCCGTCCTGTTGTTTTTCACTTTGTACTTTGCTCGCCTGTGGAGTTGTGTGTGGCTTCTTTGTGCAGTGCCCTGCAGATGAATTTGTTTTTGCTTCTGGCAGGTGGCCCAGGTGTATGGCCTCACCGAGACCAGTGCTAATACTTTTTTGTTCCAGCTTGTGGGTTCCCAAACCATGCAGACAGGATAAATCTAGATTCCAAACCCATGCCAAGGGCAGGTATTGCATTTTTTGTTTCTCAGAGATTTTTCATCAAGAGACCATGGAGAGTTTTGTTTCTATGCAGTCTCCTCTTCCCAGGGGATGGCCTTTCTAGTTTCCTTTTTTCCATAAGAATGTAATCTTTCAGGAGTCCTGGTTCTCTGCAGATAGATGTCTGAGCTCCATCTCCCATCTTGCATGGACCCAAAGTCTCATGTCATATCCAGAAGTAGAAATTGAAAATTGTCTGGGTACGTGAATGTTGCATTTGGGACCCTGCACATAACTGTGACAACCAGTGTCGATATTAGTGAAATGGCACAATGTTTTCCTTCTTGGGCCAGATTTGTCATTTTATGGTGTATCCGCACAATAATTTTTATATACGTAGGGAGCTCTCCTGGCTTTGGTGAAAGCTTGGCACATGAAAGAAGAGCTGGGGGGTGGGGGGGGTGGTAGAGCAAGTAATGAGAAATTGGCAGTATGTCTTTTGAGACAGAAGAACAGTTTAATTTTCTCCTGTCAAACAACTGGAGCATTTTAATAATCTCAGCCTTTTAAAATCTCAGACTTTTAAGTTTCCTTACATCTTTGACGTGATTTCTCTTTGCAATTCCACCCACTCGTTATGAGAATAATAATGTGCTAATACTCTATTCTTCTTCTGTGCTTTTTATTCAGAGAACTCAGAGCACTTTACAGACACCGCCATTTATCCTTAGAGCACCTCTGCACACTGTGGCTGCTAGTTTGTTAGAAGAAAACCTGTTTTACAGAAAATGAGGACCCAGCAGCCCAACTGTGACAGCATGGAAAACTGAATATCAGATTATATATTAAGAATAAGTTCATACACATACAACAAAAAAAAAAAGGAAGGATCCTTCCCCTTTCCCCCAACATAAGCAAGCTATTTCTAATCGGCAACGAAATAGTAAAAAGTCTGTGCCCATCCTAGCTCTTCTTCAAGGAAGAGATGTAAGGGGAAGCCTTATTTGATTAATTTTTTATCTCAGGTCGTGGTGGGATGAGGCTGGTGAGGTCTCCAGCAGAATGGAGATAGGACTTGTGAAGACAGTTGTGGCATGAGAACTGCTGGGGAAGCTGAGGTTCTCGGGTACAGACTCAATGCATTGAGCATCTAAGAGTGTGCTGTTTCTGGAGTGATGCAGGCTCAGTTGGCAATGAGCACCTTTGGGATATGGGGCAGGTCGTGGCTTGCCATCCACACAGGAAACCGGCATCACAGAAAACTGTCACTAGGTATGTTCTGTGAAGGAGCCTAGCAAGAGGGAAGCGGGGTTTCTGATTCCAGAATGGTCTCCATGGCCTACAGCAGATGTCAGCTAGACCAGGCTGAAACCCGAGTGGAAGCGTTGGTGGAGAAGGGTTGGGTGGGAACTTAGAGCTAGGGCACCATTGTAGGGCTGGGCCAAGGAATCGAGGGCTTGAGCTGGCTACATAATTCCCATCACGGGTGCGGTTTGCTCTGAGGACTGGGTTGATCTGCCAGAAAAAGACTCTCGAGCTCTGCTACTGTTGGGAGGCTTTAGATTGGGAACTGGGAGCCAAATGGACGTAGCATTGCCTTTTTCCAGTTTCTCCCAATGAGCCTCTTTCGGCAATCTGCAAAGTTTAAGGATAACTTCAGCAACTCACTTTTCTCTCATTATTCGTACTTTGAGAGATTAATTGACCCTAATCAGAATCATTGGGGGTCAGCATAATTCTCTGGGCTGGTCATGATGGCTAGAAAAGCACAGCAGATTAATTTGTGTCTTTCTTAGGCTTGAGGTCATCCAGAGGCATTTGTGTGCTGGCCTGACTCTTAGAAAAATTGGGAAAGGAGAAGTTTCATGTCTGTGTGTTGTTCACCAATGATTCTTGAAGTTAGCATAATCTGCAGAATCAGATACCCTCTGAGGGTAGGGACCCTCCACCTCTGGGTTCCCAACATGCCAACAGACTCTTTTAAGAAAATCATCAGCAGATTTGAAAGTGTCATGATATCGTTTTGAAAGGGTTTAAACTTCGGGAAATGAACAAACTAGATGGCAGAGGAGTGAAAAAGGCATGAAACAATAGAAGGATAAAGTCAGTGTTGTCAGAAAGCCGAGATTAGGTACCGTTGAATCGGCTGAGCAAGCAATTTAGCTTCAAGCTTCCAGAGAGACACCGCAAAAAAACAAAGGAAGGAAGAACAGGGCAAGTTCATTCTTTCGAAATGAATCGAGTACTTTCTACATGGCACATGCTGTGCTATGGTTGGGAGCAACCTGTAGTTTTTGAATAAAAGAAGCCTCATGTTCCTTGCCAAAGCAAAGTATAAAAAATTAATCCTGTGGATTTCATCTATAGGGATCTCACACCTCAAGCCTGTCTTCAATAGCAGCTTTTCCAGCCATACAAGGGTGTGGTAATTTGGCTACTTCTTACCCTGATCCATGAAAGAAGGTGAAAACATAATATACTGCATGTTCTGCTGATCTAATTTTACTGTAGAGAAAATAACTCTTTTTGAGCACTTAGTGAGCATGAGGCACAGTTCTAAATGTTTTACATGCCTAAACTCACACAAGCCTTGCGACAACATTACGCACTTTCTCCATACTGCAGATAAGGAAACTGAGTCACGGGGCCGTTAAACATCTTCCCTGCAGCCACAGTGCGATGAAATGTGGCAGAGCCAAGATTCCAACACGGAAATTCTAACTTTAGAGGTTAGACCCACTAGGCATCATTTTCTGGATTTTCAATCTTGTCTAGAGCTTAGAGGATTCTCTCTAAGATACACTCTCTCTCCAATGATGACCCCAGATGACATTTTATTCGTTTCCTGTTATTGTTTTAAAATAAGTATGTTTTCTCTTTATAAAGTTAATGCCTATTTATGGCGCCACATCCCTCTTTCCACTTTTCCCCTCACTCATGCAGAGAGGCCCTGGAGTCACTGCTGCTGCCTCCCTGATTGTGCCCCCGTCACACCAGTTCTTTGCGGTCCCTCCGCGGGTCTGGCCGCCTGCTTTCCCTGCTTGTGAACACTTCCTCTCGGCGGATGCTTCTGTCCGGGACCCTCTTTCTAGATATGCACAGAGTTCCCTGTTTCGTTTCCTTCACGTCTTTTTTCACGTCGCAACTTCTCCAGCAAGGCTTTCCCAAGCCCTGGTCAGCGCTCCCAGTGCCCTCCCCACCCACTTTTCCCCACAGCACCCATCACACGGAGCAGATGGCGTTCTCTACCCCTTCCGTCTTCCTAGCATGTCGTGCCATGTAACATGCTGTGTCTTTTGCTCATTTATTTCTTCATAGCGCTGAGCACAATGTCTCACGCTGTGTACGAACCTTTCTCCATTTCTTTGTTGGCTGTCTCTACGGCAGGAAGCAGTTTTGCCCTCCGGTTCTCTGTTCTAACCCAGCTTACTTTTGGGAGAAACAGGGCACAACATGAGGGAGAATTTATCTCTTGCCTTGGGTACTGGATTGTGTATTTTTGCTGTCTTTTAAAATTGTGCGCACGCATGCCTTGTGTGTGTGTGCTGGGGTCCTCAGTGGTACAGAAAGCACTGGGGTCAGAGGAGGCTGATTATTCAATGTAGGGACCTGCAGATAAGGGATGACTTCTAAGAAAAAGTGACTTTCCAGTTCAGCCCTGAAGAATAAGACAAACTCCCTGGAAGAGATGAGAGGAGGGAAGCTGAAATACCATGAAAGGAATTATTTCATTTAGCTATATATTTAACTGGTCTCAGGATCCTCTATCGACCTTGAATTCTTTTTCTACTTTGCTCTTTCTTCTTCTTCTTTACTCTCCCTTCTTGTCATCCTCTAATTGGCAAGTATCTTCTAGTAATTTTTTTAAAGGAAAATATACATGTGGCGTATTTCCTGAATGTACACGTATGAAAGTCAGTTGCCTTCAAATGAGCACTAGAACTGCTGCTAGAACATTCTTCTATTGCAACAAGAAATTACCCCATTATCTTCTGGCTTGCAATGCTACTCGGAAGTCTGAAGCTAGTCTGGTTTTGCTCCCTTGAAGATAATCAAGTTGTTTTTCCTGCTTAACCACCCGCAGCATGTGTTACAATTAGATATGAGGACTTCCAATATTTGCTCTTTCACAATTGTTTTACAGCTCACCTCCAAAGTAATGGGTGCTGTAGGCTTGGCAGAGCATAGAGGATCTGAGTCCGATGCTAATTAGAGCTATGACTCCCATTAACACAACGGTCCCTAGAAGCTTTGGCTCCATTTGGTTTGACCCATGGTTATTCAGCCCGTTACCCAAATTGAGTGTACTGGGTTGCTGCCCTCCAGTGGGCAGAGCAGGTAGTGATTATTTATTATTTAGTTCTTTCCAAACACAGGAATGTTTTTGCAGATTTCCAACTGCAAGTATAAATGCCCATATTTTAATATTTTCTTTTATCTCTTCATGCACATAAGTTAGAGGGTAAAATCAGGGTGATTTTTCCACAGGAAGATTGTTGAGATTCAATTTCCCTGATAAAAAAATTCATTAGGAAGCTGTGAATATATAATTTTCCCCTAACCTTTCCTTAACTAGTTTTAGTCCAAATTACATCTTTAACTTTTATATAGAATATATATACCATAACTCCAAATGTTATAAATTAACCAATAAAGCGGAGTCTTAAACTAGGGGCCAGTCAGCACATGATTCATTGTAGACATGTTCTGTTCGGTTCAGAAAGTGGTTTGAATTTCTTTGGGGGGGATATGAGTGCCTTTGGATGGGGCAGGTATACTGTCTTAGTTCAAAGTCACGTTCCTCTTTATCTTATACCTGGCTACTTAAGATACCTTTGTATCCTACCTAATTGAAGGTGGTATAAAATTGCATTTTGTGCCTAAAAATGGTATATAAGATCTTTTGTTTGTCCTTCCCCAACTTTTACGATACCCTGGCATCTGTTATCATATTACTATCTTAAGGGGTGTTTTGTGTTTTTTTTGCATGGAGATAACTAACATGTTGGAATTGCAAACAGAGACTTTGCCTTCTTCCATTACCTTTCTTGAAATGTGGTTTTACTTCTGAAAAGCTCCTAATGAAAGCAGGGAGGCTTGGCATTGCACCAACGTGTCCTGCTGAAGGGACGGATGAGTGGACTGTTTCCAATTGAGTTTCATTTTTACTGCAGGCCCACCATTATGGTGAAGATCTGCAGGTTTCTTTTTTTGCATTAGAAGCTGTTGTGAAGGTGCTTCTAAAAAGCAAATGAATAAAAGTGCCGGTGTCGACTCGAACAGAAAGAGTGATGCAAGAGTGCCAAGTGCTCTGATCGAGCCTTCAGAGGTTCTGCCGGGGGGATTTCACTTCTGGGAGCAAAGCATCAGATGTAAACAAGCACAAATATAAGTCCTGTCACTCGCCCTGTATCGTCACTGTTACACAGCCTGCAAAAGGGGGTGGAGGGACATACCTTGTCTTGTTGGCCTTTTTTCCTAGTTTTCTATCAAAGACTGAGACCAAGTGACCGTTTTGAAAAAAGAAAAAAAAATTAACCCCCTTTCTCTCTTTCCTTTTTTCTCATTGCATTTTTGCCAACTTACAAAGCGTTCTGAATTTTGATCTGCTTCAGCATCATGGGATGAAAAGCAGCTGAACAAAATAAAATGTCTTCACTTTTCTTTGGAAACATGGGTCATTCAAGTTATGCTTCATTAAATAAACAAACATACTAGGATCTTTTTCCTTGCAGTGAATGAAGCGATTGGATGCAAAAGCACACAATTTATTCATTTTATAAAAAATAATTTGAGATCCTCTGGCCATCTTTCTCTGTTCTCCTCCCTCCAAATTTCCACAGACATTTTGAATTCTTGAGCTTCCTACTGTGCGTTAGGCCTGAAGAAGAAGCCCCGTGGGCCGGTGCTCTCAGTAGGCTCTCCCTGGGGAATCTGCCTTTTGGGGTCAGCTCTCTTTCAGTGTTTCCTTCAAAGACCCTGAGCATTTTTCAGTGAGAGGAAAAAACACTTCTGCCAAAGGGGCTCAGACGCCCCAGAACAGGCATCCAGCTTTTTAAAAATTTCTCAGCTCCTCGCCTTCAGCAAGCGAGCTTTCTCCACCATCCTGGGTGGCTATTTGATTTGTCTGCCCACGTGTGACACTGAAGTGTGATGTCAGCTTCCAAGGAGGAAGCTTAGCGTGAAGCGAAGGACAGTTTGGCTGCAGTATTTATGTACTTGATTGTGAGAAGGAAAACAGTATCGATTTCAAGAACTCCTTTTGGTATGAGTCATTAGGCACACGCGCATCTGTCTGAAATCGGTTCTCAGCTCCTCACCGAGCTCTTCTCCCATGTGGTCCTCACAGCTGGGAAAATCTCTCCCAAGTCCAGATGCTGCACCCACGGGGCAGGCGGGAGGGGAGCCCGCCCCCTCCGTGCTTTCACCATTCCCCTCTCCATGGGCATCTCGGGGGCCGTGATTGGCGCATTTACATTTTATTCCAGCTAAGCTTGCCCGTCCACCCTTTTGGTTGGCTTCTGTTTTGCTGCTTTGGAACACATTTGCTCTTCTCTGTAATCTGCAGCTTTGGTCATGAGTGAAGTGGAGAGATTTTCCCAAAGGAAACTCTCTGCTTGTTTTCCTTTGGGGGGGACCACTGTTTTGGAGAACTCTGTGCTGCGTGCGGGACACTGTGTGGCGTCGTGTGTGACCCTGTGCCTTAGGTGGGGGGCGGAGTCTCAGCGCCGTGTGGAGTCTGACCACTGACACACCCACCCCCAAAAGGGAGGCGAAGTTTACTTGTCCAAATACCGTTCCAACTGCACACTTAGGTTTGGAACTATGGAGAGGGGCTCAGCATTTGCAACCCCCCCACCCCCACCCCTTCACCCCCTCTGCTTGTGCTCAGTACCCCTGCTCACCCCACTACATCTGGGCTGTCATTGCTTGAATTATGTGGGTAGTCACCGCTTTGCTTCCTCGGGAGACCAGCTATGTTTCACTGTAAATATTTGCAGCTTCCCATGTAATTGCTGAGGATCATTGTAAATGTCTCCTCAGTATATATTCTTTTATTGTTAATGTTTGCCAGTTCCTGCAAAAGATGTCACTATGTTGCTGCTTGTTTTGAGGAGTAGGGAGCTGCTGGAATCCCTATACTCTACCTCCCTTTCCTTCTGGAAGTGTGGGGGAAGTGCAGTGGGTTAGCCTGTCCCATAACAGTCAGGGCAGGGCTTGCTTGACCCAGCAACTGGGCAGCATAACCCAGCCAAGGCGACCCATGGACTTGATCACCACACGCAGATCGGAAAGTTCTGGAGGGTGAGGTGCTTTCGCTTTTCAAAACTCCTTTAACCCTGTCAGCTGTGCCACCCTGCAGCTCCTTTATTCCCCATTCCCTGCCTTGTGTGCACACTTAAAGCAACTTATCATAAGCTTGTCTATAGTTAAATGAGATGGGAATGGAACTTGTACTCCTGTTAAGGCCACATTCTCTCAGCCGTGAACGGAAGCCTCTGGAATCGTTGGAGTGTGCTGACTTAACTCAACTTCTGTAGAGTCGTAGCAAGTAGGCAGACCCCTTCAAAGCTGCTGGGCTCGTAGCCAGCCCTTCCACTTTTCAGATGTAGAAACTGCTGCACCGACTGTGTGAAGATGATGGCATGAACCCGGGATGATGAATCAGATACAAGGTGGCCAAGGGTGGGGAGAAGGTATCTCTCTGGGACGCTGCAGAAGAATGGTGAGGGGTCTTAAAGCAAGCAAAGCCTTGAGGCTGGACATCATGAGGCAGCAAAAAATAAAAATGGTTGCTATTTCTAAGTGCAAAAAACACCAGTGACAACTTCAAGAAGTATGAGAGTCAAGAAACGGCCATGAACTTCTAAAGTATGTTATCTGGTTCCTCTTCTGACCCCGCACAACTGAGGAATTCTGGCAACTGCTCACCACAGAGAAATGGCCTGTAATAAGTGATTATGGAACCTGTGTCTGTTTGACAAGATGACATTGGAGCCGAAGTGTAACTGAGCCATCAGCACTCTCCCGATTTCCAAATGTTTAACCTGATTGACTGCACAGTGTTTTGCGTTCTGTATTTCATTCTAAGCATTAGTAATATAAATAAATGTCATTTAATTATAGCCATTTTCCATGAAATGCAGAAATTTGAGCTAACTTCCATTCATTACTTTTGTAAGCATATCTTAGAGGAATTACAAGGATCTGGTAGACACAACAAAAGAAACTTTAAAATCACACTTGGCCTATTCAAAGGCATAATGGAGCCTACCGTATATATATATATGAAAGTCATATAAGAAAGATGCTGCTAATTTCAGGTCGGCAAAGATTGAGAGTGCTGGCTTGATTTTCCTTGTAGTTTTATAACAGTCCAGCTGTTTTACGTTAAATGACAATCGGAATATCATTTAGTTTTGCAGCCATATAGGGCTTCTAATTTTCTCACCACGCTTTCACATCATATGACACTCTCTTCAGCCTTGAAACAGCACCTAAAAGAGTAGAAAAGATTTTATACCCTCATTTTATCATGGAAATGTATGAGCCCCTGAGAGATCAGGCTAGGTGGCTTCTACCTGTATTTCCAACTCTATGATCTGTAATTCTGCAAGTTTGAATAAATCCCCCAATTTTGCATCATAAGTATACCACCAAGAGTCTCAGCATAAAATTTTTCAGTGTGAAACCCTGACAGACACACAAACGAAGGCAGCATATGTAATACCTTTCTGACTAATATTCAATCCCATCATCTTAACTTTGATAGCGTACGTGCTGCCCCCTCTAAGCCCATGTTTCCAGTGAGAACCCGAGAAGCCGTCGTTCTGGAACAGTCTGCACTGCTCAGTGAGGTTGCCCAGCCCCCACCGCCAGCTTCTCCCACATGTGAATAAAATTCAGAGGCTGACCTCCAAGGGAAAATAGAGAAATTATCAAGCCTTTCTTTTTTTCCTTGTTTGTTCCCACACCTTCAAAATTGGCTTAAAAATACTTAAGTAACCATTTTGAGGCAGCTAATTAGAAAGAGCATTTTGGAGGAAAACAAACAGAGCTCAAAAGGGGGTGGTTGCAATCCATGTCCTACTTTACTTCCCCGGAAAAGCCTGGGCTGGCGCTGGTTAATTTCACTGCTGTCTCTAAAGTACAGCATTCCTAGCAACTACGGCAGGAAGGGTTCTATTTTGAGCACTCTGAGGGTCAGAATTCACTCTCTAACGCGGGCTTTGGAGCGTGACTGCTACCAGTGGACTTGCAGCCTCACTACTTACTCCAGTGTCATCCTGAACAAATCCCTCTACTGGGAATGAGCAAGTGGGATTCACGTGAGATGTGACAACGAATCCTCACCATTGCTGTAGGATGTGAGGTTATCAGCACAAGGAACTCAGAGGTCTTTTACACAAGACAGCTGGTGCTCTCCCAAGTCTACAGAGAAAATAAAGGGGAGAGAAAGCAGGTGGAGAACTGGTCAAAGGAAAAACAGAGGCATAAGCAGGGATTGTCAAGAGTCAGTCTCAGAATTTTAATGGTGATTGAGGAAGGGAGTTCTTCAGCCTTACCTGCCGGCGAGCCCAGCCCCCACTCTAGGGCACCCCGTTTCCGTGGCCACATGGTGCTTCTTACCACATTTTGCTTTGAAGCAATAACCCGTGTATTTGTCTCGTGTCTCCACTGTCTTGTGTCAGAAACTTTACAATCCAGTGGGGACACTTGCTTTATTTCACACTCGAAACAGAGTGTGCCGGGGCAGGGGGGGGTGTGTGTGCTTAGATTGTGGTTGTAATTGGATTGAATGAGATTATTATTGTGTCGAACACAAACAAAACATGGTGCAAGTTAAGCTTCCAGAAGCACTAAGTATACATACATATATGTACAAACTTTATAAAAGGATTCCTAAGACCAACGAGCCCTTCCATTGTTTTACCTGAAAAGGTATATAACATAGTGGTAACTGGTTTTTTTTGAAGGGCTCAAGAAAAGCTCTAAATTTTGGATAGATACCGATATAAATATAAACACAGATATATCACACATATAACACATAGGTCTCTACCAGACTTATATCTCACCTGGTATTGAGTTAAAATTAGCCTCCTCAAAACTTGTGTCATAATTACAAATTTATGGAGCAGTGTTAAAGGGGACCCGACTTCTGTTTTCCACAAGCGATGGTGAATGTAGCTTTGCACGATAGCATTCAGCATGGTTTGGAGATAGATTTCCATAGAATTAATCTAATATTAAGATAGGTGAGATTAATTGGGTAGAATATCTGAATAATCCCATACCACCTGGAAATTGGCGGGAATATATCTTTGATTAAACACATACATTTTTTGAGGATTTTGCCCATGTAAGAGATCATACTGGAATCCCTGAGTTTAGAAGATAGTGTAACACTATGAAACTATAATTTTAGCTCTTATGATTTGTAGGTGGAGGTGGCAAGATTACAATAAGTAGTTCTCAGAGGAAATTTTTAAACTACTTAGGAATTTTAGTAGAGCCTTAGCTTTACTTAATTTATATATCTTTTTTATTAGATCCTATTTCCTTCATACAATTTAAAATATTGCAATCAATTAATTAATTAAAAGGAGAAGAGCAGGGCGGGCTGCGGTGGCCCAGCAGGTAAAGTTCTCGCCTGCCATGCTGGAGACCTGGGTTTGATTCCCGGTGCCTGCCCGTGCCAAAAAAAAAAAAAAAAGGAGAAGAGCAAAAATATATGAGATGGGAGATATGTCAGCAGCTAGCAAATCTGCACATGGGAGCTGAGTGTTTCTGGGGTGCAGAGGCACAAAGACCTGACTCACCTGTGCACGAACGTCTGGGGAATGAAAACGTCCTTGTTCAGTTTACTTTTCCTGCAAGGGAAGCGTCTGCTGGAAAAGTGTCTGGATTCTATTGCTTTTTAAGTCATCACGGAGCACCGATGGCATCTGGAATCACTTGGATGTCACAGTCTTTAAGTGACGGAGTATGGAAAGGAAATGAGAGGCATGACAGAAAAGCACTCTCCTGAGCAGTTTCCAGGAGGTTTAAGTCCACCATCCTTCATAGGAAATTCTCTTGGGTCTTAATTCATACCCTAAAAATATCATTTTCCTTGCAGCAAATAAAAAGTAAGGCAGTTTTTTTTCAAATTAAGCAATAATCATTTGGACCGGAGATGGACTCATTCTTTACCCAACACCCACATCGCATATTTCTGAAGTGTGCTTTCAAGCCTCAAGGTTCAAGGGAAGTGACAAAATGCATTAAATCATAAATGCTTCAAACTGGGAGTCTCTTTTCTCCTCCAGGGCAGGGAAGCTTCTACCCGACCCCCTGCCCCACCCCGAGGCGTCCAGATGTAATCTGCACAATGTGAGACAAGACACTTTATTTCTGAATAGCTCAGTTTGAATTAGAAGGTTTTTTTCTTGTATTGAATCAATTTCTGCCTCCAGTTAACTCTTTTTAACACTCTGCAGTTAACAAAATGTCTAAAATATTACTGTCCAGTAGGACGTTCTTGATTTCCAAGTCTATCTGAGGACTCCTGTCCATATGCTCTCTGCACACGGCTTCTCTTCGCCATGTTGCAACGTCCTCTTTCCTAATGACTTCCCGCCCGGGGCACCCAGCGCCCACTCCCTTAAGTCGTTAGACCCTAGGACGGAGGCTGCGGCTACTGATGGGTCTGGTGGAGCTGGGGAGAGCTGGGAGACCTTGGTTCCTGGGGCCGGCCTCGGACAGGCTCCTAAGGTAGCTCCCTTAGCACGGCCGCCCAGCCCGGCCCACGCGGCCCGCCACCCTGAGAGGCCTCGCCCGCTCCTTCCGTCACAATGGCCGGTCCCTGCTCAGCCAAGACCTGCATCCTCCAAGGGTGCCATCAGGGTGGTGGATGGACTGGTGTCCATTTTAATTGCTCTATTTTATTGTATTATATTCATATTCAAACCAGAAGCTTAAAAACACCTCACGAAACATTTTATGATGGGAGACATGACCTTCGAAGGATTTTAGATCAGTTTTTCTGGTCCTTTTTTCTTTTTTTAACCATTGCAACAATTGTGCACACGTTTTAGATCTGGGCTGCCCACGCTGCCATCACCCAACCTTGGGGGCTGGCAGGGGGCTGCGTGTGTCCCTAAGAAGCAGACGGGGTTTGCTAAGCTAGTGGTGGCCCTGATTACAAGGCGTAAGTGAAATTCAGAAAAGTCTAGATAAGTCCACAAGTGACCCCCAAAGCTATATGTATAACCATTTCTTTAAAAAATCAAACAGTTCTGAAATGTTTAAAACAAAATACCTCTAACCTAAACCTCCCCAATCCTCGATCTTGCCCCTAGACACAATTACCTCCAAATCCCTTATTTCTGTTTTTTCAGATTTTTATTTCCTTGTTTATAAATAATGTTATACTGTTGTTCCTTGATGATTCCATTGTCTTTGGAGTCATATACTGAGTTTCTGTTATGGAACTGAGGATCAAGCTCTGTTGGCAACCCACCTCCCCCTCCCTGCTCCCCCCCCCCATACCTACTTTGCATCCCCCAGCCTTTTTATACATCAGTATCACAATTACTGGTTGAAGCTGTGGTATTTACATAATTTAGTCCCTGTAAATATTCTTCATTTCTGAGCCAAATAATGTATTTGGATTGCTTTTTTTTCTTCTTGCACAATTTTTATTTTCACGGCAATTAGTATTAGCCTTGCTTTTCCTTTTCCCTCGTGTTTTTTTTCTTTTAAGCTATACCTGATTTTCTGTTCCCAAAGGCTCAAACAGATCTGCACAGAGTTAGCAATACAATTTCTTACTTATTCCAATCACATCTATCACCCTCTCTATCAGCTCCACTGCCCTCTCCTCTAACAGCACATGTTCCCACAACCCTCAGGAGCCTGGAAAGCTTTCACCTGTGAAATATGGAGCGCCGACAAGAGGACCTGGGAATTTCACACATCCCAGCTGGCTTGGCTTTGAGGGTGGAAAGACATTGGCCAAGCGTGGAGCGTGTCTACAGAAGGAGCAAAGTCAGCGTCAGGACCTTGAGAAAAAACTACACGAAGAAAGCAAGAAGCAGAGGTGTGCTAGACAAGTGACCACCAAAGCATACAGCGGGCGCAGGATAAAAACATGTAGTATCCACGTCAGGAAGTGAGGACACGTACTATGAATGTGTCATGGACAATTTCATTTGCATATGTTGGTGTGAATGCATTTCTTTCAAATATTTCAGCTAACGGACATTTTATTTCACTTAGACATTCAAACCCTGCTGAGCACTTATTGTCTTACTTTTCTAGGAGTGAAAATTCTCTATATCTTCACCATCTCCTTTTTCCCTAAATGAATGCAGGGGGCATGTAAGTCCATCCTTTCCCGCAGGTTTGTCACCTTCCTCCGGTTCCCTCACAGACGGGCCAGGCTGCTGGTCCTTCTGTTAATCACCTTTCCGACGATGGGCATTCCCCCACCATGGCTCCTTCCTCCCTTGTGGAACTCTGCTCAGGCCTCCACAGCCCTATGGAAATCCCTCTTCTCCCCTGTCCACGCAGCCCACCAGCTGATCTGATGGTCAGCTCTTCTCCAGCAGCTGTCCTCCCCTGAACTCTACCGAAACTGTGCTCTCAAATGTCACTAATGATAACCTCCAGACCCAGTGTCCTTTCCTCTGGTCGAACCCTCCGGAACCTCCTTACTACAGATAATACAATTGTTTTACCGTCCTCATACAAGATAGGTGTGCAGGGCTCTCAGTTCGGACTTTTCCCATCAGAACACACTTCCTTGGGAAGTGCACGCAGCTGGTGTTGGAGCGTGAGCAGCCCCCGCTCACGTAGTTTGCACAAACTCATAATGAGAGTAGAAGAAAAGGAAGATGTGGCTAAAGAGCAATCACAGGGCGAATGTCGTGGTTCAAATCAATTGTCAGGAATTTGTGGATTTTGCAGTGATGGAGAATTAAAACCCGGGTCCCCAAGCCCAAGTATCGGAAAAGCCCCTCTCGCTCTCGGTAAACACACTGAGTGTGATGCCTCCGCATGTTCCATTTCTCTGCTGAGATCCTGTGTCTGAGCCCGGCCACCTGTGGCCATGTCCAGTCAGAGTGAGAGACCCCCTGTAGTGGTTTTCTAAAGCTGCCAGAATGCAATATACTAGAAATGGAACAGCTTTTATAAAGGGGATTTATTAAGTTGCAAGTTTACAGTTCTAAGGTCACAAAAATGTCCAAACTAAGGCATCCAGGGAAAGATACTTGACTCAAGAAAGACCAATGGGTCCAGAACACCTGTCAGCTGGGAAGCCACCTGGCTGGTGCCTGCTGGTCCTTTGGCTTCTGGTTTCAAGCAGTTTCCCCAGGTACATTTACTTCCTGCATCTCCAGACATCTCTGTCTGTTTTAGCTCTGAGCTCTCTTCAAAATTCTCCCGTTTTCAAAGACTCCAGTAAACTAATCAAGATCCAACTTGAATGGGTGGCATCCCATCTCCGTCTAATCAAGGTCCCAACCTGCAATTGAGCACGTCACATCTCCATGGAAGTAATCCAATTGAATGATCACACCCACAATTGATTAGGTTAGTCTCCATGGAAACAATCTAATCAAAGGTTCCACCCTAAACAATATTGTATCAGGATTAAAGGGCATGACTTTTCTGGGGTACACAACAGTTTCAAACTAGCACATCACCTCATGTTTTGGCAACTTTTGGTGCTTTTTTTTTCTGTGAAAATAATTTTGTTCTCATTGTTCATCCTCAGCATTGAATGCCACCCTGCAGCACAGGCATGGGTGGGGGGTGCCTCTTTGGTAAGTAAGCTGGGATTTAATATTAAATTGAACTCCCATTCATGGTGTGCAGGGGGAAGGGAGACCTGATGGATGCGGCAAAATAGTACAAAGCTAAGGGGAGAAGGTATTTGTATGAGCACCTTGGGATTCCACAGGGGAGATCCTGGCAGCTGGAAACTTTGCCTGGAGCCCCATCCCTTTGGGAACATAGAGCCTGTGAAACCCAGAGAAGGCACGTTCATCCAGGAGCTTGGAGTTATTGAGAATGCTGTGCTTTCCGTCACACGGGCTTATGTCCTGCCCGTCGATCTTCCTTAAGGCCCCAACTTCTCACCCATGGAGGGACGCACTGAGTGTGTGTGAGTGTGTCTGTGTGTGTGTGCTCAAGGGCTCTTTTCCAGCCTCTCTGCTCCCTCTGCTTCATTCTCTTGGAATCTGTTACTTTTGTACAGGTTCCTTCTTTCTCAGGGAAATGTGATCGTTTTGGGGGGCAAAAAACCCAGCCCTCCTGGAATTTGCAGAATGGTCAAGTTGGGGGAAAACCTCTAAATACAACCTTTAGAAGATGCTCAATGGCATATGTGCTGATTTTGTGGTCTGACTTTTGCATGCACCAACAGTGAAAATTTCTAGGGTTAACATTTTGGGTATCATTATTACAGATGTGAAAAGCCCGATTTTTGTCTGTATGAGACTGTTTATCCTGAAAACTTTTGCAATCCGATGTCCCCAAGTCCCATCAGCTTTGAGGCTGTATAGAGGCACCGTAGCATTTGGGATACATATGATGCACGGAGTCTCACCCACTCCAAGCCCCCCCCCCAATGGGCTCCCTCGGCTGCCTCTGTTCTCCTCGGTCCCCTGCTCTCAGCTATCAGCTGCCCCAAGCCCCATGCCCTCCTGGGCACTGCCTGTGAGCCTGAGCTCCACCAAGGGCAGGTCTGCTTGCTTAGTCCAGTCCCAGGACCCTGAGGTCACTCAAGCGGCTGCCTGCTCATCAGAGTGCTTCCGAATAGGATAAAAATCCAACACTCGCCATGTACTTACCAAGCTGCTGGGCTAGGGGAAGACGGGTGCACAACAGAACTGCTTGAGCCCCAGACTGTAATGCTTTGTGCTCACAGCCAGTTCCTTTGCACCCCTGGGGTGGGACTTGTTTGCAAACAGCTGTCACTTTGGGCACTGAGCAGTCACTGGGCAGAGTCTTAGACTGTGGCCACGTCCAAGCAGACACTGGGCTCCCACTGCGTCAGTGAATGAATTGATGGCTTCTCTCTTGAGAGCCCCCAGGATGCCCCTTGGCACTCAGTTCCTCTTTCCCCTGGCCTGAATCTAGGTCTACGTAGGCCTCAAACTCATCTTGACACTTCCTGGCCCGTCCCATCTCTGTAAACGGGCGGGCGTGCCGGGTCCCTTTAGGGGCACCCTCGGCTCTGTGCCCATCGCTGGAGCTCATGCGGAGCCGCAGCTCTCGTGGCTCTTTGCTTTGTTTCCACTTCCATCTGCAGGTGTCACAGCTGCATTCCAATCACTATCTGTTCCTCCTATTCAACAGGGGGCCTTGGCTTTGGTCTTTGAGATTCTGACTTCACTGGAGTGTACGAAATATGAAAGGAATTGTTTCAGTTTGCTGCAGCTGCTGGAAATGCAATATACCAGAAACAGAACGGCTTTTATAAAGGGGTTTTATTATGTTCTAAGGTCATAAATTGTCCAACTAAGGCATCCAGGGAAAGATACCTTGAATTAGGAAAGGGCTGATGACATTCGGGCTTTCTCTGTCAGCTGGGAAGGCCCGTGCTGCTGGCTGGTGGCTTTCTCTTCCAGCTTCTCATTTCAAACGGCTTCCCCTGGAGCATTTTCCTTCTGCATCCCCAGACAAACCTCTCTCTCTGTGGGGGCTCAATCGGCTCTGTTGGCTGAGAAGTTTTTCCAAAACAACTTTCTCTTAAAGGACTCCAGGAAGCCACCCCACAGTGAATGGGTGGCTCACATCTCCATGGAAACAACTTGATTAAAAAGCTCCAGTGATATTGAATCAGGATTAAAGAACATGGCTTTTCTGGGCTACATGACGGCTTCAGGCGAGCACAGGAATGTCCATGTCGGTGGACAGGCCCAGGATGGGAGGCTGAAGGAAGGGCTCAGGTGGGCTGGCCGGGCCCCTCCCGGGGAGGGCAGACCCTCCTCTTCTCTGGCACCTCCACTCCGGCCACTCTGCGGCCACGCTGCAAGTGATGGAGGGTGGTCTATGACAGGAGCTCGTCCTGTGCTCCGTCTCATCCGGGGCCCAGGGTGGGGCTTGTCCAGCACAGCCCGGCGTTGCAGGAATCGCACCGAGAACGTCCGTGGCTGGCTGCCCTGCCCGGCAGCTTTCCTCAGCTGAGCTGGCATTATGGTGGCACTGGCGCGGCACACGCAGGTGTCAACATCTGTTAAGGTGTGCTCTTGAAGTGCGTGCCGCTTATGCCAGTTGTGCCTCCATGAGGCTGTTTAAAGTAGGGGTACGTGTTACAGACGCATGTTAATGCAAACATTTTATTACATATCAGAAATCATCCTCACACCGAAAAAACGTATTAACAGCTGCACATAAGACTTAGAAATTGTTTATCATTGGTTTCCATAAGGTTTTATAACTGCAGACCTTCTGCTAAGTGTGTGCCGAATGCAACGGGACAGGCGCCGAGCTGTGTGAACTCTGGTTTCTATTTGTACTCAGATGTCCCACGCAGGCCCCGTCTCCCCCCGCAGCTGCCCTCGGCCCACCCCCACCTTATTGGTACAACCGGGAAGAGGGCACGTGGTCAGCACTTTGAAAACGACTGATGTTTGGTTGGGGTGGAGGTTGGGGTCTTGCTCCCTCTGCCTGCGCCTTCTCGCTGCTCCTCTCCCCCTTCTCAGCTCTGCCACCCACACCCGCAGCCCCGGGGCCTCTGGCCTTGCCCCACCACCCTCCCAGCCCCTGCAGCCTCCTTGAGGTGCTGACTGCCGCAGACACAGCCCATCCCCCTAAACCCCAGGTCGCCTCTGAAGACGTTTGCAAATTTCTTCTGGTTGCTACTGTAAACCTTGGGCACAGGTGCAGTTTCTCTAGATGGTGGAGTGGAGGAGGGACGCCCAGCAGATGACTGGGGGGGATTTCCTAACCGACCCCGCAGCGGTGGAGGGGCCCGCCTTCCCCTGCACAGAGCCAGCCTCCCGGGGGCTGGGGCAGAGGCGCCAGAAAGCCCTGGGAACCCAGTCTGTGACACACTGGGACGGCTCCTCTATGGCCTTGCTGCAATTTTCCAACCCTGAGGGATGGGTTGTTTTTTGGGTTTTGGTTTTTGAGGCAGCACCCTTTTTTAATGTTTTAAGTTCTTGTTTTGAAATATGTTCAAACTTACAGGATAGTTACAAAAGTAGTCCCCACCCCACACAGAGACTCCAACATACTGTAACCCCACCCTGCTGATAGCCACACCCACAAGTGTTCCCTTTCGTCCACGCTCGCCATGTCATTCTATCACTTCCCCTGTCAGTCCACTTTCTGAACACCTGAGTGTGGGCTGCATGTGTCATGCTCCTGGAACACCGTGCTGCCGCACATTTCCTAAGGACACAGAATTCACTTACATAGCCACCTTAACTGCAGTCACCAAGCTCAAGAAAATTAACCTGATAGAAAACTTACAGCCTGTTTTTCATATGTCCTAATAATGTCCCTCTGAGCCTCTTTTCCTTCCCTACTAGACCCCATCCAGGACCATATGTTGCATTTAATTGTCATTGGCTACTCAGTTGTCCTTTATTTATGGCGGAACATACAGGCAATATAAAGATTCCCATCCCTGCCACTCCTGAGTGTGCCGCTCATTGCAATTCATCCCATATGCAATGACATGGAGCCTTCATCGCCGTCTATTACCAAACCCCCCATCTCCTCAGAGCACCTGCCCCCACTAAGCATTAACTCCCGTTGCCTCTGCCCCCCGTCCCTGGCACTCTGTACCCTAATGTCAGGTGCTATGAGATGGTGTATGTGCCGATGTTTTCTTTGTAGTCACCAAGAAACTTAACCTTAACATCCTAAATCTATAACAACCTCATTTGCCTTGATACCAACTTAACTTCATTGCAGTTTGCAAACTGTGTACCTCTACCCTTCCATTCCCTCACCTTTGCATAGGTCTTGTCACAAGTTACATGTTTATACTTTATGAGTTCAAAACTACTGGCTTATTATATTATATGCATTTGTCTATTAGATCCTGTAGGAGGTAAAAACAAAGCAAATCAAAGTTACAAACCAAAAACACCAAGTACTGGCAATTCTGTTTGCCCAAGTCACAACTCAGACTGGAGACCTTTGCTTGTTTAATGCCGCTTTGATCTGGTGTCTGCTGTCTGTTCCTTTCAGTCTGCGGGACTTCACTCGGGAGCTCTTACAGGGCTGATGGTGATGAAGCCCCTCTGCTTTTGTTTATCTGGGAATGTCTTCATCTTTCCCTCTTTTTGAAAGACAATTTTGCCAGATATTGTCTGGCAATTTTTTTTTTTTTTTTTTTGCTGTCAGCTCTTTAAATATGTCTTCCCACTTCCTTTGTACCTCCGTGGTTTTTGATGAGAAATCGGGTTGCAATCTTTCTGAGGCTCCCTTGTACATGACACACTGCCTCTCTTGAATTCTCTATCTTTGACATTTGACAGTCTGATTATATTTGCAGTGTATGGGTCTACTGTGGTTTATCCTGTGTGTTTCCGAGTCTTTGCATATTGACCTGTGTGAGCATTCTCCCTCAGAACTCATCCATACAATGAGTCTAGAGAACAGCTCCAGGTGAAAGCATAGGGGTCTCCCTGGTCCTTTCTGCATAGGTGTCATGTCTTGAAAATGTGCAGCTGGCCCTAGGAATTCCTCCATACACATAGATGCAAATGTCTCCTCTTTCCTAGGATACAGTGCCCTCATGGTCCCAGGCACTGCACTGTGTTTCCATAGCCAGCAATCCCTTGTCCCCTCTGTTTCCCAGGGGACATACCTCCCTCTCCTGAGTATCTGCAGCTGGTGAATTGTCCCAGTTGTCCAATTCTATAGTTCTTTACACTCTTTTCACTTTCTCTAGCTGCTGGGGCCTGGAGGACAAATCTGGGTAGAGGGTCACCTTGGGGAAGACTTTCTTAGTTCTGCTTTCCCAGCCAAAACAGGACCAGGGACCCATGAATGGGGGCCCAGACCACCTCCAAAGCTCCCTGTGGAGGGGATCAGGGAGGGTGACAAGAACATCTCTGATGACTCCACAGAGCTGAGCTTTCCTTGCCTGACCAGCAAATGCAGTCCTTTTACTATTTGCCCCACATCCCTGAGGAAGCACTGTGTCTTTAAATCTGTACCACCTCTGCCCTTGTCTAAAGAGGGTCAAAACAATAGTTGCCTCAGAGCCGGGACCCAGTCATCTAAATTCACTCACCAAAAGCCATGATCAGTGATTAGCTGTGCCCATCCTGTTCTTGGAGAAAAGGATTTATATGTCCCTTTCTGTCACCAGTGAGTGAGCCAGGGGCTGGACCCAGCAGCCTGTGCCAGGGTGGGGCATGGGTGCTGGTAGCTGCTGTGCAGAGTGAGCAGTTTGCAGTTCTTTACTGTGATTTATCAGCCCCTTCCTCCAGTGCCCTTCTGGCCTCTGGACTTTCTGGTTTTCTCAGATGGTTCCTCCCTATTCAGTAGCAGTTTTGGTGGGAGGACAGAGTCCTGGAGCTCCCCACTCTGCCATCTTCCCAGAAGTCCTTATCCGCTTCTCAAACTTTTTTTAACCTGATGACATTCAGTTGTACGGCACTCTTGCGTAGAAATATCCAGTGCCGTGAACAATTCCCACTGGATGATTGAAACTCCATACCATCCCTCCCCTCTCTAGAAAGCTCTTCAGATTGCCAATGAGAGATACTCACTCCATTTTACTATTTTTTCCTTCGTTCAGTACTGCTGTACAATCTGAATCCTTTCAGCTCCAATTACTCAATATCTACCCTATTTCTATCTCCTGATGGTCTCTGTTCTTAAATGAAATTCTCTAAGTTCATTCACAAATGTTAGTTCATATCAGAGAGACCGTACAGTATTTGTCCTTTTGTGTTTGGCTAATCTCACTCAGTATGATGTCCTCAAGGTCATTGGAGGCCACCTCCAGTTAACTTCCAAGAAAAAAAGTGAAACATTTCTTGTGCTTTAACAGTGAAATTCCTGTTCAATGTATCAGATTACTTTCACCAGCAGAAAAGCTGGAGTTGAAACCCACCCAGGCCCCTCTGATGATTCACAGCTGTGAGTTTGCTAATGGGAGCCGTCAGGAGCCCCCATAGTTAGTCGATTGAAAGTACTCCTTCCCTACAACCCCTCTCCATGAAGTGCAGCAAATCTCAGACCAAATCCTACAGCTCATGGAGACGTGTATGAGGAAGCAGACACGGAAATGTACGTTCCAGTCTGCAAGGGTGGTGATTCCCTTGCCTTTTAGGCATTCTGACAACAAATATTCACTCAAGGTAGGTCCATATTACTTGATGCGCTGCCTTCAGCTAACCATCAAGCCCTACCAAATGTGGAGTCCTTCACGAACGGCTGCACAGAACTGGGTGGAATTGTCCATCACGTGCCTTCTCTACACCATCATGATCGAGTCCACACAATATTCAAGCCAACCCACAGTTCTTGAACACCGATTTTACCATTGGAAAATCATGTCTTACATCTATTGTGTGGATTAAAAACCCTGCAGTGTCAGCAGTAAAGAGAGTTGGAAGATTTACAATAGCTACCTGCAGAGTAGAAGGTGTTGTTGCTTCTTCCAAATATTAAATGGTTGTAAGCATGTCATGAATCCAGTTGTCTCAGATGCTAACTGATTACCTCCAGTATGTGGACCAAAACTGAGTAACACTCTCATCGGTCCTTTGACTTAAGCTAAAAGAGCATAAAGCAAACTGCACAGAATCTAGCACCTGGCATCACAGGATCACAGAAATGCACTGGGAAGCCCCTGCCTGGTGAATGAACTGGCATAATTCCTAAGTTGTTCTTAAGAGGTCTGGACTTAAGCTAAACACAGGTGCCTATAAGGCCCAAACAGGCATGTTGGATTCATTTCTTCACCCAGGTATCCCCTCTCACCCTCGCCTCCTCACCCCACCTCACTGAGACATGCTGCACACACTCAGATTCCTTATAGAGCGGGTTGGGTTGAAGGCTCTGGGTTGGAGTAGAGTCACCTTAGCAAAGGTTCCCAAGCAGAGAGCAGCTCTTAGAGCCCCTCCAAATAGCTGACCCTTCAAAGAGTCCATTGGAAAATGTCCTCGATTGAGTAAGTATCTGATCACCACAGCAATGAAACGAGTTTGGAGCTCTGTTTGTGCGTGTGCCCACATCCACTTATGCATCTGACTGGGTGAACCCCAGATTACACCATCGGGCTGGAGCCAAAGGGCCCCCAAATGAGGCCCTTGTCCCACCACACTTGATGTTGGTGAATGACCTATCATGATTGCAAATGTCCAGGTTACGGTGGTACTTTTTCAATGGTTCTCATTGACGCCATGTCCTTATCGTTCTCTCCAGCCAGCCACCTCCCCTTCATGCTCAAAGGCGGGAGCAAAGGGCCTGCTCTGCTGGTGCCGAGAAGGACGACAGACGCACGGGAGCCCATGACCAGTGACCCAGCGGAAGGCACGGCAGATTCCTGCAACGCGACAGGTAAGCGGAGCCTCTGCAGGGAGGACCCTCCCCTGATACGTGGCCACCCTCCCTGTTGTCTATCTGCTCTTCTTTCTCATTTGGGACTTTATGGATGAAGAGGCCAAGAAAATTGCACATGACCGGAGAAGAACTGGGGAATTCTCCGTGCCGTAATGGTGTCCTTCCTTGGCTCAAAAGTAAAAGTAAAGACCTGGGAATACAGAAGTGGCCTTACCTGAGCGTTCTGATGTGCTTTGTGTGTCATTTTGTTTTTTGAAGTTAGGCCAGGCACCTTCCTGAGTAAATATTGGTGCCAAATTAGTTTAATATCTCAATGAAGAATAACACCGTATGCACTAACAAGCAGGGGCACTTTCAATGCTGAAATAATTTACTTGATGATTTTTTAGCAAAAGTTCCTGATTTCTCTGGAAATTTTCCATGAAATAGAGCTATTAATACCTTGGAGACAAAGTTTCTAGTGCACAAAACAGGTTTTCTCGGTTTCTAATGCAGAAATGGTGGTGGCCATCTTTAAAATTGATCGGTTGGCATATTTGGAAATATATGGGCATATTTCCAATAGGAAAACACAGACAACTTCTTATTGTCTGTTTTTTGTCTATTTGCAAAAACCACAAGGACACCACACCTGTCCAGCAGGGGGATGTGTTCAGCTGAGTGCGATGCGAGTGGCACGCTGATGGGTTCTTCTATAAAGGTTTTCTAGGGCCTCTGGTGCAAAGTCTGTTCTTGGCCTTGGCCTTCCAGTCGGGGCCATGTAAAGTCCCTGCCTCCATCACATCGTGGTTGGGGAAGAGACCTAAGGGAACAGAAAGCCATTCTGTGGCAGAGAATGCATGCCGTAGGGGAAACGGAGCAGGTGAGGGGAAGTGCAGGTGACCCACTGAGTCACTGTAGCAGCTTCCAGGGTGGGGGAACTCGAGCAGAGACATAAATGCAGCCGTGCAGAGACCTGGGGGAAACATTCCCTGCAGAGAAAAGCATATGCAAAGGCAGAGGCAAGGGCAAGCTGGCATGTTGAAAGCACAGACAAAAGGCCAGGTGGCCAGAATACAGGAAGAAAGAAGGAGAGTGGAGGAGGTGACATTGAGATGAAGTGTCTTTGGAGGCCACAGAGCTTCACCTTCAAGTGTTGGGAAGCCATTAGGAAATGCGATGCAGAAGAGTGAGAGCATTCAATTTATGATTTTTAAAGCTTACTCAGTCTTCTGTGGAATAGACTAAAGAGAACAAGAAAGGAGGAGAGAACTGGTGGTAGCTTGGGGAAAAGTGGTGGTGTCAGAATGAGAAGTGGTGCCTGGGTATGCATTTTGAAGATACAGATGATGGGTCTTGCTGATAGTTCAGATTGGAAGTACAAGGAGAAGAGAGAAAACAAGGGAAATACCTATGGTTTTTTTTGTTTATTTTAACCTGGGCCCATTTGCTGAAGTTGGGAAGAAGCAGGTTTGGGCAGTGAGGGAAATGGTGTTTTGGACAAGAGTGAGGAACCTTTTGGATATCCCAAAGGCGTTGGGTGGACAGTGAAATGCATGACTGATTGAGAGAAAAGGGCTGAGACCTGAGCCCTGGAGCTTTTGGGCCTTTGGAATTCAGAAAAACAATTCCAGTATAGGTTGAGGAGAGGAGCCCTCAAGCCAGAAGGGAAAGCTGGGTATGGTGGCCCAGAAACCAAGTGGGGAAAGCATTGCAAGGAGAAAGTGGACATGTGACAACTGCAGACAAGAACATCTGATGGGAACTGGCCACATGGCCTTCGCTGGAACCTGGACGAGGGCCATGCATTGCAATGGGAGGGAGGAAAGCCTAATGAAGGTGAGCACAGGGAGAAAGAGTGGAGGCAGGAAGTACAGATAGATCTTTCAATGGGCTTTATTTTAAAGAACGGAGAGGAGTGCTAGCTGGCAGGAGAGGCGGAGAGCCATCAGGGGTTTTTGGTTGTCATTTCTTCATTTTGTTTTTTTAATAAGGGGTGAGGCAGGTTGACTGTTGATTATTTTTGAATGTTTGTAGATTTTTTCTTTATCCTTGAGAGGAGAAGGAGCAAAACCTTTAGCTTTTCAGCCTTGATCTTGGGGAAAGTCTGCTTATCCTCGACTCAAGGAACATTAAGGAAAAAGGGGCACTGAGGACCTTCACATACACAAATATGGCACAATCCATTTCAATATGGAAAGCAACAAAGAATTCTAATCTGAACTGTCCAATATGGTAGCTGCTTGCCACCTGAGACTATTATAATTTGAATTGTGTTATTGCATTTCATTAAATGTGATATGGCTGCATTTCAAGTGTTCAATGGCTGCATATGCCATGTGGCTACTTATCAAATAGCTCAGACGAGACTATGTCCACCCTCTGAGAAGGTTCTGGTGCTTCTCTAGTCCTAAGGGAAATCGTATTTATAAAGACAGAGGAAGAGAGAAGAGGAGATATTTGTTGGAGAAGGGGACAAAGTAAATTGAGAAGAGATTTGTTAATCCTGAATAAAATTTAAGAGAAACATAACGAAAGGGAGACGAGGCCATCTGAAGAATTTGGAAACACAAAATCATAGGTCACCCAGAGAACCTAAGGAATGAACCCCAAATCGATAATTACTAGCTAACGTTCATTGTAAGAGAACAAAAAAATGGAACCCAGGCTACAGTAAACATATAATAAAGACAATCCCTACAATTACATTTCAAATTTTATTTACAATTCGACTCTGTGCGATTGGAAACACCATTGTGGCGGAACTGAGAAATTTTAAATTCACAGAGGGTTTTCCCACATCCCATCCCACAGCGCCCTGAGCTGTGAGTGTATTAACCCCTTGAAGGGAGACCTCTGAAGCTTGGAGATGACAATTCCTTAAAAGATGGAAGATCTTGTCGGATAGAGATGGAAGAATCTTTTGGGTTCTGGAGCAGGATTTTTTCTCGGACCCTGTACTCCCTGAGTGACTCTCGGGAAAGCTGTGAGAGCAGGGTCCCCCCCAGGTGTGCCTGCGTCTGAGCCTTTGGCCATGAGCAGGGGTGGGGGGGAGGGGTCCGTGGTGGCCCAGCTCAGGGTGGGACCCAACAGAGCAGAGGCTGAGGCAGCGGGGTGACCCTGGGGGTCCTGGCTGCAGGCCTGGAGTCCGAAACTTCGTGTTTGATCAGGATTGCCGGTTTTTCGGCTGCCGGAAGGGTCACTGTGGATTTTCTGGGTGTCCCCCAGGAATTTGCCTGATTTTCAGGCAGTTTTGAAGGGGAAAAATTTTCCGTGTTTTAAAAAATGAGAGTTAAAATCAAACTTTTGAATCGCGATGTAGGTTTATTAGTGTCCCTCAATTGGATTCCAGAATTTACACTTTCCAGTAACTTCAGTGAATCCTCAGTCGTTTGTGACTTTTTTTTTTTTTTACATGGGCAGTCCCCAGGAATCGAACCTGGCTCCTCTGGCATGGCAGGCAAGCATTCTTGCCTGCTGAGCCACTGTGGCCCGCCCAATTGCTTGTGTCTTACGCAGCACAAGACGGTAACCAAAGCCCTTTGTTACTGGAATTCTGACAAGGAAGGCACCGGGGGTCAGGCGAAGAAGACTAGTGTATCACCTTTTAAATACTATTTTGAAAACTCTGCTTTTCTTAGAATAAAACGATATAAAACTGTTATTCATAAGTCTATTTTCCCCCCTACAGTCTGGATAGTAAACGAAATTAGGATTTGTTTTTTATTCCTATTGGTTCCCAAAAGATCCTTTTATCAGGCAATGAAAATTAATTATCCTACAAGGTTTCCCTTTTTATCTTGGCTGCCTGGAAGCTCCTAGCAAAAAGTATCAATTTAATCACAATCTTTGAAGTTTTAACACAGAGAAAGTATTAGCAGTGAGGCCAAGGGCTTTTTATAGAGTAGGGTAGGCTAGAGGGAAAGGGATGGTCACATTGCCCATCCTTAGCTTTGTAGGACCAGAGACTGAACTTCATCACTTATCTTACATAGTATCAACTGCTATCCTGTGATCTTACCAGAACATGAATTTATTAATTTATAAAAATGAGAATCCCATTCTAGCAACCTGAACGCTCCCACCCAGATCCGTGAAAGAAAGCCTCTTTCCCGATACTGAGATCTCCAGGAAGCCACAACATTAACTGGAAATTTCCTAACAGAACTGAGGAGTGAGGTGAAGGGAGATAAATAGCTTGGAGGATATTTCATCCATACCACAGCAACATTACTGAGCTATTCTTGCTGCCCAGTTGAAAAAACATATGACTTTGCCTCTTGGACTTGGCCTTCCCCTTACTGAGCCAAGCACTCCTAAAAGGTGCTTTTTGGACACCAGCCCTCCTTCTGCATTTTCCTAAGACGTGTTGCCCTCGCTGATTTTAAAACAGTTCTGTATCTGTCTCTGTTTGCCCCACTCAGCGAGCCGGCATTTCATTTACCCCCAGGTTCTCAGGGGAGCCTTTCACTGTCCCTTATTGACAACTGACAACAGGAAGCAGAGCAGCTCACATTTCGGTTAAATTCACTTTTCCTTTTCTGTTGCTATTATAAGCAATTGCAGTCTTGGGGGAGTGGGAGAGCAATTTATGTTTTTGAAGACAAATAAATAAAATATCCACTATTTGAATGAAGACATGATCATTAGTAAATGAGGGCTTACTTACGTCTTAATGGTGCACATGCAATTTTAATACTTTCCAAGTTATGACATCTTTTTTAAAAATAGACTTCACATTTTTCTTTTTAGCAAAATTATCTAACACCTAAATTACAATAACCATCTTCTATCTTAAAAGACTTACAACTGGAAGCTGTGTATGAATAATTTTCCAGCTGAAGGTTTATATATTTTCAGTTAAATTTGATAATACACATTTTATTACATCAAATTTCTTTGATAATCCTTTGAACTGATGGGATTTACCTTGCTATTCCAAAAAGTCTTATTTGAAGACCTATTCTGAGTTTGGCACCATGTCAGATGCTATGGGGGGGATATAGGGAAGTGCAAAACGATGTCTCTCCTTTCAGTAGGTTTCATCTTAGGAAGCTTTACAAGACTTTCTGAGTCCAGTCTCCATAGAGACTGACCGGGAGCCATGGGGCAGGGCTCAGGAATCTGAACGCACACCTCAGGCACTCTGCAGGAAGGAAGAATACCAAGCCTTCTGAATTGCTCTCTTTCCTTAGGTCTATAAATAATCCGCCCAGCTGTTCACAGCTGAGATCCTTTCTACCAGTTCTTTTCCTCACATGTCCCAGGAGTAGAAGTCAACTTGGATGCAAACCCCAGCCAACAGAGTATAGCCTGGTACTCACCCACTCTTCCTTCACCCCACAGATATTTCCGGGAGCCTACTGGCAGTGCCTGGGTGCTGGTGAGAGGGGAGGGCCACTCTGCTCGATGCTCTGGGGATGTGGCATATGGCACAGCCAGTGGACCATCCAAAGGGGTGGAGATGCCAAGACTGAGGGAAAAACTGTGGATACACAGCACCCTTGTGCATTTGACTAATGGCTTTTATCAACCGATGAATGGCTCCTTTCATTTCATTATTTTTTTATGGCATAGCTTTTTTTTTCCCTTGAACCAAAAGCATGAGATGATCGATGACATAGCAGGAAAGATGTGCTGTTTATCTCTTTGTTTTTCTATCTCTTTGTATCTTTATTTCTCGCTCTTCTCTGACCAATTGGCAAAAAGTGATATTTCCTCTCCAGTGAAATCTGCTCACAAAACGTAATCAACAGGTTTTTTGTTTTTTGGTTTTTTTTTTTTTTTGATAAAATCTCATTGATTTTCTTCTCTCTCTCTTAACAGTCAACATATTAGTGTTCTTGCAGGTGTGATGGTAAGAGCTGCCCCCAAGGGGTTCCAGTGGTGACCAAGGGGATAGTGTGCATAAATGCTCCGTGAAATCAGCTTCGAAAAGATGCCATACAAAGAAACCCCAGATTGCAGGGAAATGTTTATCTTTATGATTGGCCACAGATTCCCAGTTTATCATACAAGGCAATAATGGTGTTTGGTTTATGATTTAAGTAGGTGTTTCCTTTGTTCCTCCTTCCTTTCTCTCATCCTCCTCCTGCTACTTTACCTTTCATTGAAGGAACACGAGCAGATCCTTCGAAGCCATTGCATTGTGTGAGCCTGTCCATCTGGCTGTGGGCATTGTCAAGGACGGCAGCCAACAACACCCACGGTTTTTGCTGGCCCAGAGCCCGAAAATTTGAGCCAGTTCCCAAATGTATACAGAATCCCTCTGTTAGGATACAACATATTGTTGAATGTGATGCTGGCATCGCTGGGTTCCCTCCCTCCTCCATGAACGCGTGTTTGGGTGTGTGTACAGCAGCCTTGAAAAACTTGTGGGAAAAAAAAAATACTAGAAGCCGTGTGTTCTTTAAATTGACCACTCCCATGGCCATTCACCTCTGTGATCTGATTCTGGGACTTAAGAAATCACTTCCTCGCGGCCATGGTTTTAGCCACCAGTTTTCCTTCTAATATAATCTCGATAACTTAACAATGAGAAGAGATGGTCTGAGTGGACTCTGGTTTACGTCTCAGCCACCAAAAGCCACCTTGAGTCATGAGGTGGGAGCAAGGAGGGGAGCCCAAGGAAGGAGCGATTGGGGGTAGCTGCTGGGAAGGTTAGAAGGGCTGAAGAAGGGGCTAGGGTGAGATGAGGTGTTCTAGTTTGCTAGCTGCCGGAGTGCAGTATGCCAGAAACAGAATGGCTTTTAAAAAGGGGGATTTAATAAGTTTCTAGTTTACAGTTCTAAGGCCGAGAAAATGTCCCAATTAAAACAAGTCTATAGATAGGTCCAGTCTAAGGCATCCAGGGAAAGATACCTTGCTTCAAGAAGGCCGAGAAAGTTCAGGGTCTCTCTCTCAAGTGGAAAGGCACATGGAGAACACAGTCAGGGTTTCTCTCACATCTGGAAGGGCCCATAGTGAACATGGCATCATCTGCTAGAGTCTTCTCCTGGATTCCTGTTTCATAAACCTCCCCAGGAGGTGTTTTCCTTCTTCATCTCCAAAGGTCGCTGGCTGGTGGACTCTGCTTATCAGGGCTGTGTTGTTCTGCTCTGCTCTCTCTGAATCTCTCATTCTCCAAAATGTTTCCTCTTTTATAGGACTCCAGAAATTTATCAAGACCCACCCAAATGGGTGGAGACGTGTTGTCACCTAATCCAGTTTAACAACCATTCTCGATTAAATTACATCTCCAGGGAGATGATCTGAATACAGTTTCAAACATACAGTATTGGATAGGCATTTTTCTGCCTTTATGAAATGGGATTTAGATTAAATCTAAATTAATGGCCTTTCTAGGGGACATACATCCTTTCAAACCAGCACAGGAGGTCACCAGAAAGGTCAGGTCACATTTCATTACTTTGGGCTCAAGGCCAAGATTTACAAAGCCAAAAGGAAGGTACACAATGATCTTTACTCTAAAGTCAGAGAATTGGATGAGTTTCTGAGCATTGCAACATATAAAGTTTCTTATCTGTTTCTTAAGAAGAGCACGTCAGATCAGTCACCACATTCCTTTGACTTTATATCTAAAACAGCTTTTGAACTAATTTTTGACCTTCGAGCTGATTCCACCTCTGCTTGTGCATTGCCTTCTTCTCTGGCACCCATGAAGGGGGAGGGAGGGGAATGAGAGGCAAATGTGAGTAACCCGAGGCAGCCCAGCTGTGTCTTATTTTTGTGTCCTTTTAAAGGCTTTACTGAGGAAACCCTCTTACTCCTCTATGCTCTGTGAGATTATAAGCAAGTTTTTTGGTCCAACTCCTGATGCCGGACAAAGGCAATGGATTCTCTGCCCGATGTGCTCAAATGACCAATTTGTTAGACACCAAGGTTTCAGAGAGAGAGAGACTTTATTGCTAGGTGTGAAGAAGTAGAGCAGATGGCCTAATGGCCCAAAATCTGTCTCCCTGAACTTAAGGAGTTCAAGATTTTTATGGATTCTAACAAGAGGAGATGAAGTCATTACAATTTCAACAGTAAGCAAAGAGGGGGAGAGACAGAGTCATCGTTTCAATAGCAGGTATAGGCCGAAACAATTTACAAACATAAAGGAGCGAAACTGGGCCTGGAACCATTAGGGCATTTGCTCTTATAAATGTCTAAAGTAAGGAAACAGACAAATGCACAAGATGAGGGCTTTTACAATCATTCTTAGGGATCAGGTCAGCTGGATAACAATTCAGAGACTTACTCTAATGTACCAGAAAGAAAAAAGAATATTTATGTAGTCATAATTATTTGTTAAATCCTAATTCCTCAGTTACATGTATAACTCGGTTACACTCAGATGAGATTAGAGCAACAATTGAAGTGGCCAAACATTCCAACCAGTGGAATTCCTGAGATAATGTTTCTTCTAACATAAGAACACAACCTGTTTTGTCCTGGATCCCACACTAATGTACAGAAAAATGCCGTTACAGAGTTTGAGATTGCACTATTAAGCTTGCAGAGTCGTTGTAGTTTTGTCTAATTAAAAAATAATTATTTGCAAGGTTATGGATGACTAAAGTTGCAACAACACAAGTTTTACTTCTCCAAAGTTGGTTTTCTGAGTATGTGAAATATGTGCATCTTATCTTTAAAACTGAGTCTACTTTTAATTGACATATTTCCTGTTGCACGGAAGAGCAGGGGGCTTCCCAAAGAAGCACTGCATTACCCATGCACAGTTTATTTTCAGTGTCTTACCTTTACCGCAGCAAGCCCTGGTTCTGAGAGTCTATCTTGTTACTCAGACTTTTGGAGCCCTCCTGTTCATTTGGTTCTATTGCAGATTAAACCATTCAAGAACGTTTTATTGTCACGAGCAGCGTAAACCTCAGCGCTCATTCTTCGGACAGCGTGGAGACACTGGCTATGTCAAGATGCCAAAGGCTGGTCACGTGCTCCCTTTGCTCAGAGCACAACCGAATGGGGCCTTTGTCTCGCTCTGCTTCTCGCTTCTCCAAGCTCTGTCATGCTTTTCTGTCCAGCCCGTTCATAAGTGGGCCCCTGCTCTCACTGATCCCCAGCAAATTAGTCGAACTTCAGAGTCCACTACTTGTCCCTCAAACAAGTCTCTGAAATGTGATGGGCCTCAGGCTTCTGGAGCAGGGCTTGTACTTGTATCGCCTGGAGAAGTGTAGGTGGCTGGTGGTTGCAGCCATGGAAGGGGCTGCCTGGCATGTGCCAGGTTAGAACCGAGCCTCAGGGTCAGCTCTGCAGCCAAGGAGCCCATTGATGGCAGCACGCGGGGAACATGGTTTGCTGTCCTTGTCAGTTAAAAAGTGGCCACTGCCAGAAGGAGAAAAGACAGGGTGTGTTTAGAAAATCACCTTTAAAAATGAACCTGTTCTCTGGTTTTCTTTTGCACGTTATTTCAAACAGCTTATCCTTCTTGAAGCAGACAACCTGCTGCCTCAGGGAATGTCTGGGGCTCTGCTGACCTAGCCTTGTGGTAGCTGCACCCATCAGGGGTTCAAACGTGTCTTACTACTTGAGGGAAAATATTAACGTCCCAAATCCTGAAAGAGCCCCTGCCTGTCCCCTGGCCTCCTCTTCCCGCCCAGCCCTCCTGCACCCCACTTTCCAGTACACAGCTTGCTGCTCCTTCAAAAGACCTTCCTGCTTCATTGCACAGGCAGCAACTCTTACCTGCAGAATTTCTCTTCCCTTAGTTTTTATATCATTCTCAAGACTCATCTCAGGTTTATAAGGAGCTCCCTAACCCCCTCAAAACACACACACACGTGCACATACCACACCCATACACACATGCATACATGCACATACACACCTATGCAGACACACGTTCACACACACATATACACATTCCCACATTGACAGATTCGCACATTGACATACACACTGGTGGTTTGGAACTGGATGTACCCCAGAAAAGCATGTTCTTAAATCATTCCTGTGGGTATGAACCCACTGTGGGTGGGACCTGTTGACAAGGTCACTTCAGTTAAGAGTGGCCCATCTCCATTAGGATGGGCTTAATCTTATTGCTGGGGTCCTTTGGAAGAGAATGAAATTCAGACAGAGAGAGAGAGAAAGACACAGGAAGCAAGAAGGTGAAATCAGTGGAGCCCAGGAGAGAAGGAAGAGACCAGGAGAGGCTGCCACTTGCATTGTCATGTGACAGAGGAGCCAAGGGTCTCCAGCAGCCAATGTCTGGGGAGAAAGCATTGTGTGGGTGATACCTTGATTTGGACTTTCTTTTAGTTTCTAAGCTGTGAGTTAATAAATCCCCATTGTTTAATCTAACCCAATTTTTAGTATCTGCTTAAGCAGCCTAGGAAACTAAAATACACAAGCATACACGCATACACATTCATGTTCACACACATTCATTCACACATATGCACATTAACACATACTCATGCATACTTATACACATGCATTCAACACACACATGCACACTCATTCACACATGCACACATATGCACATTAACACATACATATACACATGCATTCAACATACACATATACACTCATTCACACATGCACATGTACACAGTCATGCATGTATGTGCACACACATACATATGCGTGCATATGCACATACATTCACACATGCACATGTACACACTCAAGCCCAAATTCAGACATTCACATATACACAATCATACACACATGCACACATGCAACTCATGTACACATGCACACATACACACTCATATATCTAAGCAAATGTACATTCAAATATGTATATATACATAGGCACACATTTACACACTCATGCAGACATTGGCACATTTGTGCACACATTTATACATATGCATGCATATACACACTCTTGCTCATTTATACACACATACATGCTCGTATACACTTACATTCAGACACACTCATGTATGCAAATGCACACATGAACACACACTCATGCATGCATGCACACTCATGCACACATATGCACACACATGAAGAGAAGATGATCCTCCCTTTGTAGTGCCAAGCACCTTATCCTTCCCTCTCCTGGTGCTCTGCCACCCCTCCCGTCACCCTCTCCCAGACCATGACTTTCCTGATTGCAGAAACTGTCCTCTGCATTCTGTATTCCTGGTACCTAGCACTGTGCTGGGGTATGTTAGAAATTCAACAAAATAGTTTTTGTTGAATTAAAGAAGATGACAGAGGCAAAGCCTGCGTTGGCGAGGTACTGCCGAGCAACCGGCATTGGCAACAATCTGCAAAAATACAGGAAACAGAGACAGTGGAAAATTATAGAGGTGGGCTTATGGGCTCTGCACACAAGCAGAGGACAAAGGAAACAATTGCAAAGTCCTGGAGCAACTGAGGGCTGTCAGATGTGTTTCCATCAGTTGGTGGCTGGATGGGCTACTCGGAAAGCTTTCCTTACTCCCAGAGATTCCCTCCCACTCATCTGAAGTCCAGGAGCTACCTCTATTTCAACAAAATAACCACCCATCTAACTACTGGACAGCAGGACACTTGGTAATTCATGTTTGTTTTATGTATTCTGTACCAGATATTTAACACCAGGTCTCCATAACCTACAAGACACAGAATAATTCCATTTGACAAAAGGATCACTGTTTCATCTCATCTTTGTCATACTGACTGAATGCAGGGATCAGAGGTAATCAATTGACTATCCAGCAGTTTTCAAACCAGTGCTGACCAGCAATCTCCATGAATGAGCACATACCTTACTTTCTCTCCTTGGTACCTATAAAATCATCAGCATGATGATTTTTTGTCTTCATCCAAGACAAAAAGTCACATAAATGTTAAACAGTAACTTTTTTCCCCCAGAAAGCCTTGTAAATGACACAATTTAAATGTTGTTCAGAAACTGAAGATAAGCTGATAGCAAAATACTTCTTTGCTGGTGTACTTAGTGAGGACTCACCTGGCACCTAGAAAATATGATTTTGTTCTAAATACAAGGAACACTAAGGACTATCCTTATAAAACCGGACATGAGACTACCTAGGAGGTACCATGTAATCGACAGCAAATGTTAAGTTAAACTAAAATGTGACTAACTCTCTCCAATCCCCCGCCTGCACAGTATATTGGGTGTTCAGTGGCATTTCAATTTTCTTTCCTCCATTCTCTTAAATTCTGTATCACGTTATCTACAAGAGGAAAAGGGAAGGCCCATGCAGTGTGTGTTCTGATATCAGGAGCCTCTGAAGGAGGCACTGTTGCTACTATGCGTATAGTGTATCTTACAGGAAAAAAATCTCATTTACGGCTCTATAGAGGGGAAATATGTAACAGAAAAGTGGCTGTAGAATGTAAATCTCCATGGACTTCATTTTCGAATAGATTTATTCCTATGGAGGAAAATCCTATAATTAGGTGAATTGCAGGCCCATATAAGGCAAATACAGCGTGAGAAACCTGCCAATGTGTGAATGTTTTGCTGTTGGGGAGTTGGAGTCCTCAGTTAGTTTTCTCTGTTTGCTTTGGGGCTCAATTTGGTTCTAATTTTGCATCTTCTCTTTACCATCAACATTCCCCTCTCATCTCACCTCTCCTGTCTGTCCCAGATACTTAAAAGTGTTTAAAACCAACCTTATTGGGTGAGTTTTCTGGCTCACATCCACTGGCCGCTGGACAGGAACTTGGGGACCATGGAGTGCCATCTCTCATAGTTTGGAGGTGAGGAAAGGGGGTCATAGGTGGTCTCGTTTGCTCACTGGCACTCGGTCATCGGGTGGCAGAGCAAGGGAGAGTCCCCGTCTCCTACCCCCCACCTCCTGCTCCCCTTGGCACCCGGGGGCTTCCAGTTGAAAACTGCAGTGAATTCTAAACTCCAGCATTGCGCGATTCCATCGTATTGTTTACATGTCTGACCTCTGCCACCTGCCATGACAAACTGTTGCCGACTGTACTTCCTGCCGTCCTCTCCCCCTCCTCTACAACATACCCACCGGGGTGGCCGCACTCCTCCATGTTGCTTGTAGCTACTACAGTTAGGCATGGCATGTTAACAGCTTGAAAATTGTTCAATTATGAGGCTGAGGGTGATGTTAAAACAAATAAAAAGGGTCCCTATGTCTTGATTTGGTAAATTTAGTGTCTGTGTTTGATTGACTTCTAATGATGTGGACTGCCCCCAAAGAACAGAACCCTCTTTAATTAAGCACCTTTTGTTCTAGCTTCTTACATTTCCAGTGGCTCAAACTGTGTATCACCTAACATTTTTTTTTTGCCTGTGGAGCATTGTGCGGCTTTGTGAGAGGTTTCAACTTGTACTCATTTACTTCATCCCAGATATTATAAAAGCCAGAATGCATTTTAGAAAAATGAAATCCTAAGTTGAGTTCATATAATTGTGTATTAAGTGGGGGAAAAAAAGACTTCCCAAACAATATCATGAGCACTCTAGCAAAACAGCAGGCATTATCTCAAGTCTGAAAACTTGGTACATAAGGCCTTGTGAAAGTGTTGGTTTTTCACCTTTGTGTCTAAAGTTCATTGGCTCCAGAGAAAAATTAACCCCAAGATAAATCTAGTTGGGTGCCAGGAGGCAAGGAATACAACTCCATCCTTTTAGATTGGTTGGTGAACATTGTACAAAACCAAGTACTGAGAGACTCTTTCAGTAGTTCCAGATTTGAAGAGGAAACTGTGCTGGCGATGTGGAGTAGTATACTCGTCTGGCATTCATAGTCTAAAACTTCACTGCAATTTTAAACATTTCACTTAACTCCTGAGTTCACACAATACCCCCTGAACCAATACAAACAGGCGCCTAAACTAAACCACTGTGGACAGATCTGCTGGCTAAGACCTGCAGTGCTAAAGCTAGCCAATCAATGCAGAGCTGATTCATTGATTCAACACTTACAACTAATTCCAGGGTGGAATGACTTTTTAAATCTAAAATGTAATAGCCAGAATTGATAGCTCTTTTGAGGTATTGATGATTAGCTAGACCGTTCTACCCCTCTGTGATGTTCAAATGATTCGGAGAAGGTCAGCTTTCCTGCAAAACATAAAAATGTTGCAGCTGTATCTCGGCAGTACCGTCGGCCACTCCTCTGCTTGCATCAGACAACACTGCCGCTTTGTATAAGAGTTTTCATTCTATCCGGAAATGAAAGAAAGATCGATCTTCTATCACCAAAAATGCCTAGGTAATTTTTAGATATGAATTTTCTCCTAAATGGAAAAATCCACTGTGTGGGGGAGGCAGGGCCTGTTTAAGTACAGGGTGTGTTGCTGCCAGAAAATGCTTTTCAACTAAGGATTTGCAGAGAAACACTTCTCAGGATATACCTGGCCCCTGGGGGGTTTAGCATGAGGGAGGCAGCAAGACTAACTGAAACCAGAGGGCCATTGAGACCCGGGAATGGCAGAAGTAAAGCATGTCAACTGGGGATAGATGGATATTGGGAGCCAGGGCCCTGAAGGCGGGGATCTGTGAGCCCACGGCCTGCCTGGGCAGGCAGAAGTCTGGGAAACGGCTAAAGCATCATATCGGGGCTTGCCAGGGGGCCTAGAAATACAATCCTGCCTCATTAACCATAGCCTGAGCTGTGCAAGGCCTTTATCTCCCCCAGCACAGCAATTTCCCATGAAGTCCCCTCCCCTACTGTGCGGGCCCACCCTTTGCCCTTAGTAGGTGTTTTATCTCAGCCTCAGGCTCCATAATGATCTCACAGCAGCTCTGCGAAGCTGGGATTTATCATCCTCTTTCTTTCAAGGCAGAGTGATTGGAGGTTGGAGCGGGCTGTGAGCCTGTGTCCTCCCAGCTCTGAGCCCCTCCCCCCGCCCCCCTGCTCTGCATTGCTTCTTGCACTTCAACACCAGCCAGCCCGTGCAGCGAAGCCTTGGTCTGTATTGTCCAGCTCTGTATGGCTGCCAGGGAGGTACTTTGAAAAGGCAAAGCTTTTAACTTAAAATGATTGAGCCAAAAGGGACCTATCTGTGAAGGCTTCAAAGGAGAAGGACAGCTGCCTGCTCATCTCATCATTCAGCATGCATGCAAAAAATGCAGGGACTATGATTAAAATTCAGTAATTCAATAAGTCTTTATTCAGAGCTCGCTTTAAAACCATTAAGTTAAAGTGGGAAAGACGCAGGGGCTACCCACACAGAGTTTATAATCCGCCGTGGACCTGAGACGAGTAGGCCAGTGGCCAGGCCATTTCACGAGTGTGGGACAGTGGGGTGAGGGGCAGTGTGGACCTGGGGCTCGTGGAGGCTCCAGGGACATCTAGTCCCAGCCCTGCACGAAGCTTGGCAGGTTAGCATGGGGAGCACGGGGAGGGGGGAGCACGAGGAGGGGGGAGCACAGGTTGGGGGCAACTGGTGCAGATGCCTGGGCGGCCGAAGGGGCAGCGCATCCGGGCACTGAAAGTAGGTTTCCGGGGGGTGGGAGACGAGGCTGGAGCTCGTGAGTATGCCTCAGGCCAGGCGAAGGGCAAAGGGGAGCCACGGAAAGGTTTTGAGCAAGGGTATGACATGCTCTCACTTGCAGTTAGAGAAGTCAGTCACTCTGGCTTGATAAAAGAATGTGAAGTGGGAGCGGCAAGGCGGAAGGCAGGGAGACCAGAAGTGAGAATGGACAGCAACCTGTAAAAACATTTTATGTGCTACTCTTGAGGAACATCCCAGAAGAGAAGTGACTGAGCAGCTTACAGATAAAGAATGCTCGTTCAGTAGTGGGGGAATCAGTGGAGAAGAGAGGAGGCCCTGTGATGAGGTTAAAGACCCATCGGGAAATTAGGAACCATCGCCGCAGAGTGGGACTGGGGCTGAAACAACACCAAAGTGAAATAGGAAGGAGCGTGTGGGGGGAAGCCACAAGCTTTGGTGGCAGGCAGACCTGGATTCAAATCCTGCCGCTGACACCATCTCTGAACCTCACACGTCAGAGGCATTCAACTCTTTCTAATTAACCCATCCAGCAAATATAATCACGGGTTGCTTACAGAAGTATTTGGTAAAAGAAAGGCGAAAGGATACTAAATGCTCCTTAATTAGAGAAACACGGAGTCAGCGCGTGGGCACTACACGATGTTTGCAGGGCACTTGCCTGTTGGCGGATCATGGAAAGACATTGAGGACCCCTGCAGCACGGCAACGCTGCGCAGACCCTGCCTGCACTGGGGGGTCGTGGCCACTGCCATCCGGACAGGCTGAGGCTGGATCAATCACCCTGGTGCATGCTAACACAGCCGGTTAGGGCCGGGGCCTCTGCTTAAAGCCAGAGCAGAGAGATGCTAATGCCTAAGGGAATTCCTCATGAACTCCGTATATAGATTCCACATAGATTCTGCACCTAATCTATATAAATAATTGCTGGAGGTATTGTTTGGGTTTTGTTTCTGTTTGGGGTTTAGCACATAAATAACCTTTTAAAAAAGTTAATTCATATGATTTGAAATGAAAACAATATGTAAAGGGACACTGAGAAATTTCACTGCTGCCCGTGCCACCTTTTGTTATAAACCTGTCCACACACACACACACACACACACACACACACACACACACACACACACACAGCAATTTCATTTCTTGGGTAGATGTCAGAGTTTTTGTATACAATACATGCCAATATGAATACATATTATTTTCTGCCTTTTTAAAAAAAGTAGCATTCTTTTTCTAAAAAATGAAGCATGCTTCTTTTTTCAATTAACAATATAGCCTACTGATCCTTCTGTGTCAATAGATATTCCATGCCATCGTGTGGCAGTAGCAATGTTTATTGCATTAGGATACACTGTTTAAGAGCGTCTTCAAATGATGGCCCCACTTAAGGTCGCCCCTGGCTGAGCCTTCGCACCTGTGTTTCCAGTCTAGGTAAATCCTTTCTGAAGCTTCTTCAAGCAACCCCATTAGACTACCCCAATCAGTACTGGGTCATTGTTAAGTGCTGGAGGGGAAATTTCAGTCAGGATGTCCTTTGAAATCATGCTTGTTTATTTTTCAGTTTGCATTTACTCCCCTTGACTTTTTACAAAGGTATTGAAACCAATTCTCTTTTAGTTTTTTTAATTTTTTTTATTTATTAATTAAACAAAAAAAAGAAATTTTTTTTAATGCCTCACTTTTAGGAGCAAGAGAGGGAAGCAGGGCACAATTCCTTGAAGTCACATTCTTTTAAGAAGAAAGTGTATATTCATATGTAGCACAAGTTCTGTGTTTTCATTTTCTTGGGTGAAAAAAAATAACACAGCTTCTCCATCTCTGGGGATCAGAAGCTGATGTGGGATGGTGGTTCAGAGAAGGAGCCGTGGGTCAGGCAGTCCCATGTCAAATCCCAGCCCTGCCAGCTCAGCTCAGTTTTCTAGTCTCTACTTCATGACGTTGTTTGAGGATTAAATGAGTTGATATAGGGAAGGGCTCAAAATAATGCTTGGAGAGAGTGAGTACTGCCTAATGCTTGTCTTAAAAATATACCATGTCCAAGAAGAAACTTACATACATATGAGAAAAAAACATATAAAAAAAAGAACATCAGACATATGTTAGCTGGACTACTCATTTTATACTTCTAGAAAAACCATTTTCAAATCAGTCCTTTATATCACTCTTAAATTTGTGAGAGTTAACGTTGGAGAATCACATCTTGCTAATGGGATTAGGGGAAGAAATCAAATTGGTTAGATGGTATTTAAAGTTTGTCTCGCACTGTAGGGTGCTTGTTCAGAACTGAAGCTTCTTATTTCACGACCTTCTCGATTTTGCGGTTCTGCAGTACTTATCTAATGTAATGTAAGGTAGTGAGAGTTCCCTTTATTTTAAAGAACCACCTCGGGTTCCATCAATTTGATGACTCTGATTCCACAATTAAGAAATCTTCCTAAGTAAGGTGGATATAAGCCTTTCTCTCCAAACGCGTGCCCCCTCTGCGTGGGCTGCAGCCTACCTTTGGGTATTGTTCTGAGCGCTCGGCTCTGGCGGTGAAAGGTGCTCAAAAGAGACAAGGAAGATGGAGCCTTCGTGCCAGCATGCAAGGGGAGGTGTAGGTGGGTGAGTGGGTGGACAGGAAGGAAGAGGGAGGCGGTGGGAAACCGCCAGCTCGAGCTGCTCCTGGTATGCTCAACTCATCAGAGTCTGAAATGTCTCTCCCCAACTCTTCGGCAGAACAATTTGAATAGAGCCCATTTTCAAAGTCATTGAAAGGAACTATTGTTTTAGCTGGTGTTATTCATGTCACTCTCCTTCACATCAGATATCTTGCAATTGCCAAGCGTGCCTGATGCATGCATCTTAGCTTTGGATGGAGAAGGTGGTTGCACAGATATGAACGTTTGGCCACGAGCTGATGTCCTTCAAGAGTGGCTGAGGGGCCCCTGGGCAAAGTTGCTAATGTCCATTAATGTCAGCACATGTGCTGATTGTGCTTGTGTTTCCATTTGCGCTCTCAAGCAAACTGGGAATGTCTATGACACTCTCTAAGGATTTTATTTTAAAAATGCTTACAAAAAAGTTAGAAATAAAAGGACACATATAAATGTAACATTATTTTATTGAACTCCTGTTCTCTCTCTTCCTCCTGCCTGCATTTTCTTTGGAAGTTGTTGCCCTATGCCCTTCTATGTATAATTTTAAGTATTGCCATTGCAAGAACTCAGAACTCACCCTAATGTTTAAAATAAAGCAAAAGCCAACAGTTTGTCTCTGAGCAACAAGATGCTCACATCTAAAGCTGAAAGCAAAAGACGGACTCAAACAGCCAATATGGCAGCAAGGATGAGAAGCAGAGACTTTCAAGGAGAGTCAGCAGCTCGGGAAAAGTACACCAGGGAATAATTGTTGAGTACTCTGTATTCATTAGGCACAGAGCCCAGCACAAAAGAGCCTGGGGGCTCTAAACAGAACGATAAGAAATGGCACCTCGCATTGATTAGCACTTTAGTGTGTCGTTTAATGCTAAAGACACAACACATCCAGTGTGTACCTGTGTGTGTCCACACACATTTAGGATTGGGAAGAGTATATGGCTGAAAGACAGTCTGGAATTCTACTGCAGTTATGCTCAATCCATCTTCTAATAAGTCATGGCTAAGAGTGAATAATGGCTTTCTCTTTAGCTGTTCACAAAAATAATTGGGCTCATGGATGGGATGTCCTCACTTTAAATATTACCTTTTTTTTTCTAATGGCGTCTTACTGCTGTCTATACTATAATCTGGCATGACACTAAATCAAGTGTTACATTACAAACTCTACTTTAAAATTTTATATATCAAAATTTAAGAGTGCTCACCAAGAACATTGTGACCTGTAAGTGCCTGGTCAACTGAACGAGTTTGGAAAACCCTCTTCTCACTTTTGCATCCTCCAAAAACAAAACCCGATGTATTTGGTTAGTGTTTGGGTTAAGCTCTGCTTTCTTCCCCTACCTGCCCCCAATCCCAGGTCAGGTATCCTGGATACATCTTTTATAGCAGCTTACTTGCTCACAGAAGAGAATTACAACTTGGTAATCTCTAGAAGGGAAGCTTGGGGTGGAAAAGCTTTCCTGGAACATACACTATAAAGAAAAGGCAGAGATTCCCTGTTTCTGAGCCAATGCTAACAGGCAGACTCTTCCTTCTTAATTTGCAATCACAGTCAACAATCATGCCCAATTTTCTCTTGGTTGGCTACAGAAGTATAGAAATGAAACATGGCCTTAGAAGAAGGCTGACTACAAAATACACTCCCTAAGCAGAAGGGTGCATTTAGAAGCCTTTCCATTTAACTTACCTGCAAGCATATCCTATTGCTTCCATTTGTATGGTGGTGATGAAATGGTTTTCTTTTGGCGAATTTTCCAAGTTCTAAGTTAATGGGTGTTGGTGACTCAGTTGTTTTAAGATTTAAACAGAAGCAGGATTGCTTACTATATTCTTATGTGTGTGGATGATTCAGACACATGTCAAATGAAAGCTTTGATGAAGGAAAACCATGGGCTGTCCTAGGACTTTAAAGGTATTTATTGATTACAAAGAGCAAGGTAATACAGATTACATATTTCTTAAGGTCACTGGTGAGTACCCTTAGCTAAAAAAGTAAATGCAAAAATCATAACTGTATTACTTGGAGTAAACAAAGGCATTTTATTTCTAGGTTGTTAGATATTAAGCTTTAAGGAAGTCAAGTTATTATCTGACTGTCCCTTTCCTGATTTCTATGATTACTTCATTGATTCAACTGGTTACAATGTTATTTAAAATACTGATGCCATGAGAGAATGGATTCTGGATGTTAATATCAAGCATCATAAAGAACTTTCACTGCTTTTCTTATTTTTTTTGTGGGTATCTCTACATATATATGTATTTCTTTATCTATACACAACCACACAGAAGCAGATATGTGACATGTATATCATAGGGAATTTGGTTTACAATTTTTTTTGTTTGATTGATTTTTGTGGGACACTTGCACTGGGAATTGAACCACTCATGCACCCTCAATGCAATTTTGACATCAAAGAAATTCTGTTAAAGGTCAAATTTCATTCATTCACTCATTCATTCATCTTACTCATTTACCCTTTGACCGTGGCCTTTGGGGAAACATCCCTCGAATGTCCAAGCATAGGTACTTGAAGGTTCTCCTCACACCACTGGAAAACCTGATGCAGATGGGACGGCAATGCTGGATCGAGCAAGCCCAGTGCCCGAGGTCCCCGTGTTGTAATTCGGAAATGACAGACATGTTCAACGCAACCCGTTAAGCAAAGAGCAAAGACAGCACCGGTGGCAGATGACACTTGCCAAAGGGTCAGGAAATCTCCTAGGAGACGGCTGCTTTCCGTATTAGAGCAAGGAAATTATTTTAGAGAAGTCGTTACTTTGTTCATTTCTTCTGTGAACAAATATTTATCGATTGCTAGCTATATGGCTGAGACTGTGCTCATCCGTATGACAATTATTAATTAATTAATTATTAATGGGACAATTATTTTTTGTGTATCCACCCTGTTCTGTCCCTCCTAGAGACAAAACACAAATATCCCCGCCCTCGGGGCTCTTCTCGGAGGAAACACAGTAAGTAAATGCTTAAACATGGAGTTCATCAGCTGCTGGTAAACGTAATGAAGAAAAGTAAAGCAAGGGAGGGGATGGAAAATGTGGCAAGGGAAGTGACTTGGAATTTTAAATTGTGAGGTCCTTTGAGAAAGATCTGAAGGAGGCAAAGAATATGGATTTCTGGGCAAAGAGCCCGAATGCTTTACTACTTACTTGGCATGTTTGAGAAATAACCAGGAGGCCACTGAGGCTGGGGCAAAATAAGTAAGTGGGCTGCATGGGGTGCCGTTCATGGAGAGGGACAGCAAAGAGTAAATAGTAGAAAAATGAGTAAAGACTTGATAAGTAATATTTCCAATATAAGTTCGCTCAAGAGCACCTCGGACTTGATATATATTCAATTCTGTGCACAGTACTGCCCGATTCTACAGCCACATGGTACCGAGGCTCAACGCTGCAACCTAGAGACCCCAAGGAGACAGTGAACTGCGATGAGTGCATGCCATTTACAAGTGTGCCATTAAAAAATTAAATACAATCATAATAAATTAATAAAATTACAATAAAACATGGCACTTAAGCTTAGGTTACCTGGAATTAAAACTACCCCAAATCAATCAAGCAGGACTGCAAAATAACCCTGCTGATGCCCACGTACTCACGGCCAGGCAGACTGAGTATTAGGGAACACGAAGAGGTCTTACTAGTGTGTGTGTGTGTGTGTGTGTGTGCATATGTGTTTTCTGTTGTTCAAATAAGTCCTTTTCTGATTTCCCCCGGGGATGCCTGTGGACTGGGCTGTTTCCCGGATTTGTGTGTGTGATGCACCCGCACCCCAGCCCAGGGTTTCAGTGTGTCCCACACAGCAGTTTTTTGTGCGTGCTGCTACAGAAGGCACCTTCCACCGTGCCTTCGGAGTTGTGTGGGTCTCCAGTGGTCAGTGAACTCACCCCGTGAGTGATTGTCTGCATGTCCAGTCTTCCTTCCTTCCTCCATTCATTCATTCAACAGTGTTCGTTTCTTTTTAAATACAGACTGTGTACTAGGAACGGCGCTAAAGGCACAGACCTGGTCTGCTCACACCTTCACACTCCAGTGGGGGATTCGGTGCAGTGAGCAGTCTTAATTCAAGTGAAATGCTAAAATGGAAAGAAGTTTAGAGGTTGCTTTAGTTTCCTAGGATGCTCAAAACCATTAAATGGGTTAGATTAATCTAACAATGGGAATTTATTCACTTACGGTTTTGAGGTGGGAAAATGTCCAAATCAGACATCATCAAGGCTATGCTTTCTTCCTGAAGACAGGCTGCTGGCAGTCCTGGGCTCTGCTGCCATGTGGCAGGGCACATGGGATGTCTGTGGTGTCTCACTTCTCTTCTGGGTTTCATTGATCTCAGATTTTTGCTTCTATGGCTTTCTCTGTCTAAATTTCAGTCTCTTATAAAGGATTTAGTAATGAGATTAGGACCCATGCTGAATGAGGTGGGCCACTCCTTAACTGAAGTAGCCTCATCCAAACATCCTACTTATAGTGGGTTCACACCCACAGGGATGGATTAGGTTTAAGAACATGTCTTCTGGGGGACATCGATGGGAGCACCTAGGAGAGACCTCAGCCACCTATGAAGGTGCGGGCACAGCTGGAGGCAGCAGCACCCAAGGTTTGGGGCAGCTAGATTCCAGGTCTTTGTTGTCGATGACCTGCTGGTCGCCAGTTGATGGTAAATGTGATATACAGACACATTTGGCCAGTTTAGTAGGTTGTTGGAAAATCGACAAGTCAGAAACTAGGAGAACATATTGGGATTTTCTTGTGGCCGTATGAAATGGACTTTCCAGAATTCCGCCTACTGTTTTGTGAAGCATTATACCCTCCTTTGATGATAACAATTTCAGAAAATCATTTCCATTTCTACAGATGGATAAAGCATCGTTGAGTTGGTTTAGTCTCTATGAATTTCTGTAAGCTTCTCACTTGCTCACGCAGCTCTTTAGGGCAGAATAGGTAGTGATGGCAAATGTTCTGGAAAAATCATTTCCTTCAGTGTAAATTTGTGATGACTCTTCAAAGGTTTGCATCTTTTATGATGTGTCACAATAAAGAGGCTCATTCTGGGAAAACGATCATGTATTTAAAAACACTCATAGATACTGTCCACAATATGTTCTTAGAAGAAGAAAAGAAGTATAGAAAATAACTACGGATTCCTATATGACTCTAAAGAAGCAGCACCTGGGAACTTCTTAGAAATGCGCATTCTCAGCCCCTTCCCCGATCTCCTGAGTCAGAAACGCTGGGGGTATTTTAAGAAGTCTTCCAGGTAACTCTGAGCCTCTGCTTTAAAGGAAAACACATGCACACACACAGGTACAAACACACGCATGTTTTCCCAAAACAATTATTGGTAAAAGCATGATGCCAAAGAAAATATAGTTTTGAAAATATTTTTAAAATGATCTCTTTTTCAGTAGCTACGTGGAACTTAGTACTAGGAAACTGCTTTGTTTTTTTTTTTTCTTTTTTCCTCTTGTACAGCAAATATCTCTGGTTGTCATCTAGAAAACTGATTTAACTTTATAGGCTCCCACATCTATCACTTGGTCATGTTGGATGAGGTAAGCCAGCATCCCTGCAGCACTCTGTAAATACTGGAATTGTGATAAGAGCAGACTCAAAGTTTGGCCTACGATGCAACAACAAGGACAAGCCCTGAAGACAGCATGTTGAGTCAGAGGCCAAAGGACAAATACAGTGTGATCTCACTGATATGAAATAATTAGAATAAGCAAACTCGTAGTCAGAATGTAGAATACAGGTTACCAGGGGATGGGGGGTGGTTAGACAGTGGGAAGCTAAGGCATCAACGGTACAGACTGTTGGCGATGATGGAAAAGTTTTGGCACAACACTGTGCAAGTTATTAGCAGCACTGAATTATATACTTCAATATGGTTAAAATGAAATTTTAGGTTGTGTATATGTTTCTAGAGTAAAATTTTTAAAAAATCCATGGCATTACACAACACAAATAGGGTTGTAAACCCTAAATTAAGCCATGAACTGCAGCTAATGGTACAATTATAAAAATGTGTTGTCATCAATTATAACGAATGTGCCATGCCAGTGCAAGGTGTTAATAATAGGGCGATATATGGGACGCCTGTATTTTATGCATAATGGTTCTGAAAACCCACAACTTCTGTAATTAAAAAACAACAACAACAAGAAACTCAGGGGAGAAACAAAGTTTGGCCTATACTATGCTGATATGGAAAGTCTCATCTATATTCTATTAAGAAACTCTTGAAATGCAATTTATTGAGTAATTTGAGAGTCTAGGGAATTAAAGTTTCCATGGCTATATAAAGATATTAGCACATAAAAGCTTTTTCTTCAGCTTGGCCACCCATACAATATGGAAAAGGAAATTGATGTATTTTGGTAGAAGGTGATGAATAATTGTGAAAGGAATTATTTTTGAGCATGTTACACACAGCAGTCGAAAAGGTCTTTGTTTCCTTCATCTGTATCTAAAAATTGTCTACAGATTATGACTCAAGTTCAAGGTCAATTTATGTAAACAAGACTCCATTTATCTTTTTCTTTTCTTATACGTGAGTGGTACCTATTCCCAGGGAAGGCACCTCAAGTTGTTGCTGGAAGAATGCTGCCTTCTGGTCAAATGGAGAAAATACAATTTTCCCCCTTGTTTAATCAGTGGAGGGTGCTAAAGATGAACCGTGACCCTTTTTGCTTTTTTGGCAGAAATTCACTTAAATTCTAGAACTTGTAAAATATCATATTTGGCCTTAAATCTCTCTTTTCCATAACACTCCCAAAATCTTAGCATGGAAATTTCATGATAGTGTTTCTTCACTTCTCCCCAATTAGATGATATACTCATTATGAGAAAAACTGAAGAACAAAATGCATGTTTTATTTTCCCATTTCAGTACTCATTATACATGGTGCCCATAATGAGACTATTCCAAAAGTGACATTTCCAGCCTCTTTTCTCTGCAACCTTAAATTGGACACATGAAATCTTGTGGCCCTGTGTCCTAAAAAGAAAGTGAAAGCTACATATGAAACGATCTAACTTTACTATATGTGTATGTCTATCTCTCTCTCTTTCGCTCTCTCTCTCTATCTCTATCTATCTGTCTGTCTGTCTGTCTGTCTATCTATCTCTCAATCTGTCTATCTATCTATCTTCTCCAAACTGTGAAGTAGAATGGCCTTTATCCTTAAAGAGTTGATGAGGTGTCTTCTCAGTACTCAGGTACTTTGAGAACTTTGGAAGCCCAGCCTGGCTTTGTTGATGCATCTCTAGAAGGTAACTGCTAGGAAGAGAAGCAGCTCATAGTCCCTTTCCCAGTAGACACTTCTACACGATATCCTGCTTCTCTGGACTTGGAAGGAAGATTGGGGAGGAAGTTGTTGACTTTTCTGTCACAGTTTTGAGGCCCTGCATTTTTCTGCTAGCATCCAAAGTGCTGTAGCATATGGACCATCAACCAAAGAGCCAGGTTGTCTGAGCTTCAACCCCATTTGCCTGAATTATTTCTTAAATAGAGCTAAATTTCCTAACCCCACTTCTTTTTATTGATTCACCTGTCCTGCAGATTGATCTGTCCTGTTGTTCTGATGAGGTTGTTCTGAAGATGAATTGAGATGGTGGAAAAGACAGACCTTAGAATGAACATACCCAGGCCACATTTTCCTAAACTGGCCACACGCTCATACCTAAAATGTCTCTCATGCATATTTTATCAAAATATCCTTGGGAAAACCTGAACTCCACACAGACTATTTTAATGGGATTTGTTTTTCTAAGCAATGTCTCAATTTCTTTAGTTTTGTGATGGGTCCCTTAATATGAAAAAATTCTGGAAAAGTCTGGCTGACTGTTTTAAGTCTCTTTCTAGAAGAAAATACAGACCCAGAATTCCTGGCTGGATGACAGCTGATTCGGTGACTGTTGCTAGGATAGAATTTCCTCCCTGTAAAAAATAATGTGTGTGCTAATTTATCATTCAAAAGGTTTTTTTTTTCTTCTTTGGTGAGAGCTAATGTACAAACCCTGTTAGCACAAAGAGAAAAGAAAGCGGCAGAAGCTAAGTGTGGGTGGATAGGGTTGTGAGATGGTTTGGGATTCATGCTGTAAAAGAAACTGGTCCAGACAGAGGTGGCCTTAGAATGTGTAACGTGAAGAGAATGCTGTTTTGTCACAAGACAACTAGAATAGGAAGGGGGAACCAATGTTTAACTAACTTGATTTTGGGATCCAGGTGAAAGGGTCTAAGGATTTAAGCTTTCATTCTTTTACTAAGAAAAAAGAAAAGAAAAGAAATCCCCAAAGCTAGAAGTTCATAGTGTCTTAAAGAGATCACAAGATTTTTTTTTTTTAAATTATTTAGAAATGCAGAAGAAAAACTTCTCCACACAAAGATGGTGGCCTGAAAACGGGAAAGAATAATAAGGAAGGAAGTAGATGACTTAAGCAAGATTTTGTATTTTTCTTTGAAAGTTGTTTCAGAATCATTGTATCATTGGGGAGGTCGTGGACGGGTCCTGCTTGGCTGCTGGGACCCGGCCACACTCCAAATGCCGAAGCATCCGCGGCTGTGCTCATTCCCGAGGGCCTGCCCCATCGAGACACAGAGGCAGGCACATGAGCACCTGCACTTGCAGTGTGACACAGAGGCAGGCACACGAGCACATGCACTTGCAGTGTGACACAGAAGCAGGCATGCGGACACGTGCACTGGCAGTGACACAAAGGCAGGCACGCGGGCACGTGCACTGGCAGTGACACAGAGGCAGGCACGTGAGCACATACACTCGAAGTGACACAGAAGCAGGCACACAGACACGTGCACTGGCAGTGACACAGAAGCAGGCACACGGGCACGTGCACTGGCAGTGACACGGAGGCAGGCACGTGAGCACATACACTCGAAGTGACACAGAAGCAGGCACACAGACACGTGCACTGGCAGTGACACAGAGGCAGGCACGTGAGCACATACACTCGAAGTGACACAGAAGCAGGCACACGGGCACGTGCACTCGCAGTGACACAGAGGCAGGCACGCGGACACGTGCACTCGCACTGTCACTCTCCAGAGCGACTTGGGGGAAAAAATAGCCATGAAAAATCGGTAAGTTTTAAAACCCAAAGTCAGCTCGGGTCCATCCACCCCTGTTTTTTCCACTTCATGAAGAATAAAAGCTGAAGTCTTGAGAATGGCCAAACTAGTTCCTGTTCCTTTTCTGACTCGCCACCTGCTCAGGCCCAGGTGTTCCCCCTTCGCTGTTCTTCCTGGGAACGGTGGCCCCTGCCCTCCTGGCTGTCCCCTGGCCTGGGGTGCTGACCCTGGTCACACGGCTCCCACCCTTGCAGCCTCCAAACCTTGACTCCTGTCTTGCTTCTCAGCCAGCCTTCCTGGGCCCTGCTGTTTAAAGTTGCAACCTGCCCAGCGCCCCACCTCGCCCCACCCTGTGTTATCTGTCCTTGCTCCATCACCTTCTACCACATTATATGATTTACTTCTTTATCAGTCGATAGATTTTTTCTCTCCATTCTAGAATATAAGCTTCCCGAGGGCAGCAACTTCTGTCTGTTTTGTTTCCTCATGCATTGAGTGCCCAGATAATGGCTGGTACACACAGTGCGCCCAGTTCCTGTTTGCGGATGATGAGTGATTTCCTGCCTGCAGCCTGGCCGTCAGTGGTCCCTGGGTTTCCCCCTCGCAGCAGTTCTGTTCTCTCATTGGCCAGGTTGGGGGTGATTTGGGAAGAGAGGGGAGTTGCTTTCAGTTCCCAGCTCCCTTCTAGGGTTCTCCACACACCCTGAGAGTATTTGCACATTGATTTAAGATGTTCTGATTTAAACTCAATATGGTATCCTCGCTTTCAATGTAATTTTTGTATTTTTGATGTTTTAATTTAATACTAAGTTAAAATTTGTCATTTTAAAGGTATCTCCCTTTTAAATACCCAGAATATATATGGAGAATAATACACTCCATTCTTATCAAATAAGAATAAGTCTTTTTTAGAGACCCATGCATGTGAAAACGCTGTTAGGGTCTTGCCCACGTATAGTCTCCTTTAGTTTGCATTTCTACGATGAATCTTTTTTTCATCTCGGTGTTTTTATTGAGCACATCCTTGTCCTTCTCCTGACGTCTATGGGCTGCTACAGATTTTCAAGGCAGGGAATGTGAAGCTTTTTGCTTTGGTCTTTTTGCTTGAACACATGTCCTCAAAAATGACAATAAACAAACGAAGCAGATGCATAAATTGCAGGCTTTTAAAAGTATGTGAAGATCTGCCTATTTGCAAAGTAGCAAATTTATATTAAAAATGTACTAAGAGACAATTTAGCCAGATTACGAGGGCAGGCACTAGAGTAGAAAGAAACATTGCTTTTTTCGGTATCAAATTACCTCGATGTAGGCTTCTCCTTTCTCATCGCTGAAATTCTAATAAATCAAGAAGGAGAGACCCTGGGTGCTACGGGTTGTGTGGGCTTGGCTGGAGAAGACAGCGACTCAGAGAGGAGGGGGAGATACAAAGCCAGGTCTCCCCAAACCTGAGGAAGTGGGGTACGATGACATGAACTATCCCTAAAACACTGAAGTTAGTGTTCCACTCGCACGGAGGATGGTTGGCTTTCAGGTTCTGCCTCTGTGCTCTTGTGTGGAAGGAACAGCGCTGGGTGTTTTGAGCTGCCGGTGGCTTCTCTCCTTTAGTGTCAGGCCCATTGGCTTCCTTTGGGCCTGGGTTGTCCCTTAAGAATGGTCAGTTCAGCTGAAGAATCGTTAGCGGAAAACACAAATCATTCTAAGAGTCCCATCCTACAGTCCTACTAAAAGGACAGGTCCCAGTTGCTGTCTCTTTGGGCTCTCACGGCTCTCCTTGTGTGAGAGGATGGAAACTCGCCATGTCAAATGACCTGCCAGATGCAAACAGCCTGCAAGTGGCAGGTCTAGAGTCTCAAACCAAATTTTCCTTTTTTTTAAAGTGACCTACTCCTATCCACTCAGTAAGTGCCGTATGCCAGAAGCTGTTCTAAGCATTTGCACACATAATCTCATATAAATCTTAGTGCAGCACTAAGGAAGTGAAAAATTTTAAAAATGGAAAATGAAGTTCAGGCAAGTTATTTATTGTGACCATGGATGCAGAACGAGAAAGGGTTAGAAATTAGATTTGCTCTTGGGCAATTTGGCTCTGGTACAAAGACAAGATTCTTGGTTTCGCGGCACAAGTCCCACCAGCTCAGGTTCTCCTTCCCCATCAAATATTTATCAAGTTTGATCATTTGTGTGGACATAAAGGAAAATTTTAAAGATATAAAATTAGAGAGAAAGTTTACAAGTCACATTCTTTTCCCATAATGCTAAAGTTTAAAATATACTACTATGGCTAAAACATTCTTCATAAGTTGGAAAGTAATAAATGCATTTCTATATGACCCATGGATCAAAGAGGATAGTAAGAATGAAATTAAAGGCCATCTAGAAAAAAAGACAAACATCTAGAAACATATGAAAGGGGGAATCTTTTATTTCAAAGCAATCGGGATCTACAAAAAAAGACCTACTAAGGAAAAATATGTGAACTGAAATGTCTTCATTATTAAAGAAGAAAGACAAAAATGAAAGAGTTGTATACACATCATAAGAAATTGGAACACAAACAATGAAAGTAGGAACAGTGAATTAGTACTTTCACTAATTAAAATAAGAGAAAGGAAAAATAAATCCGTAAATGGAGTCTTCGAAACCAGAAGCAGCCAAAGTGGCTGTGCTGTGGGTTGGGGACGCTGTCGGAAGCAGGTCCCACTGCTGGGCACCGCCCGCTGTGACCCAGACTGTGGGCCGTGGAGACCTAGCCTTCAACCCCGACTTTCCAAACCCTACCTGAAAGCTACATTGACCTAGTAAATCCAAACCTGCTAAGCCGTGGGAAGAAACCATAATGAAAGAGCCGCAGCGCCTATGGTTTCCCCATTTTGGAGTGGAATGCATCACGGGGGGTTACGGACACCCTAGAGGAGCCCTGCGCATGAGGTTGGCTTATGCAGATTCGCGTTTTCTCCCAATGCCTGGGAGCACACGCAACAGGGGCCCATGCTTTATTTATCTGTAAGGGGGCATCCCCCTGTCTCCACCCTCCATCTAGTTTAGCTGTTGAAAAGTTAAAATGTTCACAAGTTATGTTTCCTTCAGGGCCACAGCAGGCTTGGTGGCTGCCTGTCGCGCTTCCCCAGCAATGCCAGCCCAGGGACATGTGAAGTGTCAGACTCGGGTTAAGCTGCAAGGAATGCTGTGCACCGGCAGGCACCTTGGTTTATCCATTGGAGGCTCCTTCGTAGAGGGAAGGGACATCTTCTTCTATGTCCAGTAAAGACTGACAACTCCAGTCAGCCACAGTAAGCTGCTGGAATTATTTTCAAAGGCTTTGAAACAACTGCAGAAGAGTGCCTTATAGCAGTGACTAGGTAGATACATATTGCATACATACTGTATACCTTTGTGCAATGGATGAGGACCTGCTAGGCTGTAAAAATCTTCTCTTTTATACATGGAATCATGTTCTAAATGCAGGAGGAAATCTTCAGGCTTTATAAAAATTTTCATTCTAGAAGCATACCTAGAACCTAAAAAATATTTTAGTGAGTCACAATTTATCTGCTTATATTGATCTTTCCTCTGAAAATTTGTTTACATTGGGTATACAGGTTAAAAAGACAATCAAACCTACCTGTATTTTACAGTTTCTTAAGAAAAATGGTTTACGGAAAGTAGATGGGCTAGGTTTTCATAGCATATATTGTACTATTAGCCCAGCTCTGAAATAGGCTATTTAATGTGTAAACTTGCCTCTATATTGGAAAAAGCATTTTAATTGAGCCCCCTTTAAATGATCTCACTTTAATAAACTCAGAAGTCTGGGAACACTGAACTTGGACAGCAGGTTTGCGGGAATAAAGCGTGTTATATATTCCTAACGCGAAAATCAAAAGCCCTGATTGGCCTTCTTTAGTTGCTTTTCATTAGTTTTACAATTCATGTGTGCAAAATCTACAAAATGGACCTAAATCCTGGCCATTAGAGCTACTTCTAAGGGCTATTACAAGTGGTTTTGCGAGTAAACTAATGGAGACTTTTGCATGATGCAGTCATAATGAAAACATTCATAGTGAAATATACAAAACAGCGAACATGAGGGTCGCAGAATGAGGGCTACTTTTGTCTCTGTGGGCTGACTTATACACAGAGGTTATTCCCTGAGGATTAAGTGGGCAAAAACTTCTTGGGCTGTATTTAATCTCTTTAAGGGTTGTACTTACTCTTTGATAACTCTTGAGTGATTGTGCTTATTTCGTTCCTTAAAATAAAGTTACTGGGGGGGGCACAGGTGGTTCAGTGGTAGAATGCCCGCCTTCCATGTGGGAGACCCGGGTTCGACTCCTGGACCATGAACCTAAAAAAACATAATGATAAAAATAAGTAAATAATAAATTACTAGATTTGCTGGTCTCAGAAGAATGCTAGAATAATACTCTCTTTCATTTTTTTTTTTTTACTAAAAAGTCACGGGTTTATAGAACAATCATACATAAAATACAGGACTCCCCTATACCACCCTATGATTAACACCTTGCTCTGGTGTGATACATTTGTTACAATCGATGACCACACATCTTCATAATTGTACTATTAAGTATTCATGGTCTAACTTAGTGTTTTCTGTTTGTGTTGTGCAGTGCCATGAATTTTTAAAAAATGTTTATTCTAGAAGCATTTATACAGTCTAAAATTTCCCCCTTTAGCCACATTCAAATATATAATTCAGTGCTATACTTACGTTCACAGCGTTATACTCCCATCACCACCGTCTGCTGCAGAAACATTTCCCTCATCCCAGACAGAAAGCCTGGACCTCTTAAGCCTTAGCCCCCTGTCCCCACCCGCTGTCCCCTGGAAAACCATATCCTCGATTCTGACACCATGAGTTTGTTCATTCCAATTATTCCATTAGGATTAAGAGTAGGTTAATGCAGTCAAAATAAATAGCAACAGAAGAGGGCTTCATTCCAGGTGTTCGTTGGATGATAGTCACAGAAACACGTAGACTTTTATAATTTACAGCAAGGGTCATTTGGTCATTCCCTACCAAGTCTTCAAAACTAGCGAACTTCTTGGCCGAAAAGGGGATTTAGCAGCGATAAACTGGGAAGCTCGTGAAGCTGATCTCCTCGCCGCCGTAGACCAGCCCAGGCTGCAGTGGCAGTGTCCCTTGGGGGAAGGCGGTGGAGCAGCAACTCAAGGGACAAGGGACGGAGTCTCCTTCAGAGTCCAGGACTCCACGGGCTGTCATCTGAGGGTTCCGGAAACACTGCAGCCTCTCGGTTTGCTGGAACACATTTGTCCCCGTTCTGGCTCTTCACCTAAAGCGTCCATCATGGCAGTTTGAGGTATTCCAGGACTCCAGGAACGGTCTGCTCCCGCTACCATCCCTAACGTCCTCAGCTTCCCCATGAACCCTTCTAGGCAGCTTCCGAAACCAGAAAATGGCAGACGTAGGAAAAATTCACAGGTTGAGTAAGGTGATGAGATCATGAGTGGGTGGCCAATTTTGTATGATTATCAGACATATTGCGGTTGTGTTTAACTTAGTTTTTATTTATTTGATTGCTTTCTTAATCAAATAAAAGAATTGTTCAGAGTGCAGATGTTAACATTGCCTAGACCTCTATTTTTCAAATTGGCTCTGAGTAACTGATGCCCCATTTTGCTTCCCTGCATCCCTGCGGCACAGCGTCTGCGCGCTGGACGGGGAGAAAAGCTGCAGCTGATGGGCGGCTGGGCCAGTCTGGAGCGGTCATGCACCCAGAGAAGTACACATTCTTCGAATCTGCTCTCCTGTGGGTACAGACCGGCCGTGGATGGGCCTTTCAATTATTTACTATTTCAACTGAGATGTGACCCAGTCCGTTCACGGTGGGTCTTAATCCTTCCCTACAGTCCTTTATGAGGATGAAAGGCAGAAAAGCCCAGAGAGCTTAGAGAGGACCACCCCACGAGCAAGCAAGAGCCCACAGAGGCTCAGAGAGAGAGCCACTGAGACCAGAACCAGGAAAGGACGGCAGCCTCCACCGTGAGCCTTCCTAGGTGACAGAGGAACCCTGCATGCCATCCATCGGCTTTCCTCTGAGAAGGGCTCTTCCTCTTGATGCCTTAATTTGAACATTGTCATGGCCTTAGAAGTGTAAATTTGTAACCTAATAAATCCCCATTGAAAAAGCCAATCCATTTCAGATATATTGCCTTCCAGCACCTTCAGCAAAACGAAACAGTGCCTATGACATAATCGCCTTAAGACCATTCTTCATTTTCTGAATTTAGTCAAATGCACTCTTTGTGGGTCATGTTAAGAAATGTATGAGGGACATGCTGATATATACTCAATGAGACACTGGTCCTTGGATGAGGAGCCTCTTCAGGGATGAAGATGCAGCAGCCGACTCACGGAAAGGGTGGGAAGGAGAGGATGGACAAATTCTACATGCCATGAGCCAACCAGTTGCCAACCTGCAGCCCCCCTGAGCCCCCCAGGAGCCGTGCCAGCCACCCACGTGTGGCCATGTTTCCATGCGGCACGAATTGAGCAAGATGAGCCATCCCAGATGCTGCATTCCTGCCCAGTGCGACTGCAGCTGTACACATGTGGTCTTGGGCCAGTTGGGTCCTTTTAGAGGTGACAGTTACAACTTGGGGAGCAAAACCAACAAACGACTTAACGCTGCTATGCCTGAGGGTGCTCTGGTGTAGCGGCGGAATTGGTGTTGGTTGGGAGGTGGTGTCCTTTAGCCCGGGAATCCCAATGCATCGTGGATCAATGTCTCATAGTAAGTAGAAAGTAAAGCAGAGGTTTATGCTGGATATTTCAAGCCAGGAGAGGACGTTTGGCTTTTTAGTCTGTTTTGTACAACTAGGGGTTGATATGCCCAACAACGGTGGTTTTGTTCGCCGTGACTGCGCTGGGCTGTGAGAGAGTGGGCCGCTACCTTGAATGCTGTGACTGTGATGATATGCGCAAGGCTCTTTGGGTGGAGATTTCTGGAGACTTCCAGGGGAAATCTCCATGAATGGAGTGCTGGAGGGAGAGCGATATAATCTCCTAGGAAAGCTGGAGTCAGAGAGAAGACGTGAATTCAGGAGACTGCTCATCCTCTGGAACTGATATGTTCCAAAAGTATTGTCAAGAGAACAGTGCGGATGCAGATGCGATCCTAAGAGGGGAGAAAAATCCCCCTTGGCGAGTCCTGCCTTTGAAGAGGGCTGTAAGGCCAGTGTAGCACGGAAGCCCAGAGTCACAAGCCCTCAACTTCTGAACCAAACAAAATGAATGTGATTCGAGGGCTTTGTGAAACATATGTTGCCTAATCTCAACTTCCCCTTACTTCCACTACCGATCTGAAAGTTTTTACAGATTTCTGTGGTCTTCCATCAAGAAAACAAATGCTGCTGAAAAAATAAAGGCTGCTTATCTTTTGGCTTCTGTCAGTTATTTTTCTCATCAGGGTTCATTTTCAAAAAATTAAACATATAAAATACTGCTTGCATCACCTTACAGCATGTTGCTTCTGTGGACTCTGGATGGCGTGGCTGACAGTCTAAATTAGGACCGTGCACATATATATATATATATATATATATATATATATATATATCCATCAGGTGAAATCCACTCCCCTAAGGAAGCTGCCTGGCGGGCATGCCCATGTGCGATGGACGTCAGGGCTGAGGGACACGCAGCACTGAGGAAGCAGGAGGGCTCTCTCCCCACTTTTTCCTTTTGACATTTTAGTAAGAGAAGCACTGGGAGAAAAAGCATTGCTGTCTCTTCTCTAAAGCCTGTCATCTTTATAATGTCAGGACCTGACAGCAGAACAGTTCCGTCTCGGCTTTACGTTCTTAAATGCCCATCCAACTCTGGGCTAGACTGGAAGCAAACTTGTAGTGTCCCACTTGTGCCCCGGGCTGCGCCTTACATTTTTCTGAGATCAACAGAAAGGAATATATTCTTTGAGTGAATCCATTTTGATTCTTATTCTTGAGACAAATCTGGAATAGCCAACACTTTCTCGTTTTCTCATAACTGCACCAGATCCCTGCATGAGCTGTGTGCCCAGGCCCATTGTAAAGGCTTGGCCATTAAGAGGAAAAAAAAAAATGTTTCCAAGAAAAAGATTCCCAAGCAACAGTTGGAACCAACTTATTCAAACCACATGAACAATATACAATTCAAACATCACAAAACAATCTGTGTGGGCGCTGAGGTGCTCAGCCACGTGGCCTACCAGTTTTGGCAACCCTTTCTTAAACTATATGCTCATTTGAAAATAAGGAATTTATAGGCATCTGGACGATGCCTATTTAATAATTTAAGCCATTCCCTAGCCAATGCTTTTAGTCCTTACTTCTCGCCATGTTCACTTTCTACTTAAACTGGATTTGGGGTCTTGGAAAGAAATGTTTTCTCTTCTTTAGCACCCTTCTCCCCTGCTCTCTCTCTCTTATTTATTTATTTGTAGAGATATAATTCTCACACTGCATTTATTTGATCCTTAAGACAGAGTCTCAAACTAAATTGACATATCTGATTTATAAAAGATTGGTGAGGTGTTGATTATCTAAATAGAACCCATTGGTTTTGAGAAATGAAAAGTGCTTCATTGTCTGCAAACCCCATTAGGTTTCTAAAGTTAACTAGACTTTTTTTAATAGCAACATCTTGGAAATTTAGTTCTGTATCGTAACGAGAAAGTGCTATATACAAGATTAATAGATAATTATCGCAGGAATTTAGTATTAATTATGTAACCTCGGCAGTACTTTCTAACATCAGCAGACTCTGGGCTTGAATTATGTAAAGCTAATTCAAGTAAGGAGGGAATTAAATGTTTTGCTTTTTAAAAATTTCCACTTGGATCTTATTTATTAAACGGAACACACGCTTCCCCCTTTCTCAGAAGGCATAGATGCTGAAGAAGATTCACTTGGAATATTAACGCTTTAATCAGCTTAATGCAATTTCCTTTCATGGACACCCAGAAAATTGTACCATCTGCATAGTATCAAATATATTTTAACCAAAAACTAAACGCTATTTTATGTTTTTAAAATTAATAATAAGGTAAGGGGCAGGCTATGGTGGCTCAGCAGGCAGAGTTCTCGCCTGCCATACCAGAGACCTGGATTCTATTCCCGGTGCCTGCCCATGCCAAAAAAAACAACAAAAAAAAAATTAATAAGGTAACCTATACTGATTTGTAGTTGTTTAATGACATAACTGAAGTGATAATAAGATTGTCATGTGTTTATAATTAATAAGTTTGAATTCATAAAAATATTTTAATTCAAACTGTGCCAAAGATCTATGAATGTTAGTGGTGAGAGAGTTGTTCTTGATCATCTTTGGTCTGGTTGCAGGACTGTCCCATTTAGTGTATTGACTTTATAATAACATTTTTCTTACTAGAGTGATAATGGCCTTGTCTTTTGTTTTTTTTTTTTTTTAGGCTTGACCATTACATACTGTAAGAATGTACATCTGACTTTAGTCAAGATCTGCTAACATCAGCAGTCATAGAAATTTGTAATCATTGCATTCAGGTGACATTGGCATGCAGGGAAGCCATTATTGAATGTTGATTGTGAGCTGACCTTTATTAAAGGTTATGAATGGTAAGAAGTTTGGCCCCTGCTGTCATACTGTTTAAAACACAATTGTCAATGCAAATTAAACATGGTCAGGTGCAGATGAAACGGACACGTGCCAAGTTGTTTGTACAGCAAAGCTATCATGGATTAGGATAGAGAAAAATTGAAAGAAACTTCCTGGAAAGACACAGACTTAGATCAAATAATGAAGGATGTGGTGGCCTTGGGAGGGTGTGAACAAGTCTCCAGCAGCTGAACTACATTAATATGCCAGGCAGTGGTTAAGTGATCTCATTAGAAAGCAGAGGGTTTGTGTGATATATCACACCTGAATGACACGTATATAGACAATTTACAAGTTAGTCAATTGAAAAGACTGACATGTAAACCCCCCACCGTTTCACTGAACTTGAGATAGTCACATGAGAACAATGCTCATGAAATATTTTTCTTAGGTAACTATTTTAAATGTCACAAAAATCAAAATCAAACTAAAAAGATTGTGCCCTTTTAAAATAGATTATAACTGTATAGGTCTCTGAGTCTCACATTTAATTAACCTTTGCTTTCATATCTTTATAAAGAACGGCTATGAGCATTTTAAAAGAGAAAACAGGTTATCCAAGAATTGGTTTGCCATGTAAAATTCACAGCTGTAAGCACTACCATCAAACATTGTAAAGTAAAATCAGTTAGGAAACAGAAATGCAAGTTTACCAAAAGGGTTCATAAAATATTAACCATATTAGATCTAACCCTTAGGTTGTCCATTGGACTGCATGGTTAAATTATCATACAGAAATTTCTTAATTTCGGGAGGAAAGCTGTCATTAAAGAATTTCTTACCTTCTTCCTTGACTGGTGAAAGTTTTTAAGAACATATAATCCAATTAGACAATAACTAGCCAGATATCGTTTCCTCTATAAATAATCCCTATGCATAAAATGCAAAAACTAATATAGAGTTAACCTGATTTTAAAATGGCAAGATATGGAAGAATGACGAATTTAAGTATGCTTATGATTGCATAGCCCACTAGTTTGGGGTTTCATTACCAATAGAAAACTCCTGCTTGATCATTTTCATGGGTAAAGTGGTGACATCTGCTTTATGCTCTTTTAAAATGTTGAACTATTAGCAATAGTCATAATTTTGACACCTTTACTTGTGTTAACTCCCTTTTAATATTATTTTAGTTTTTGTTCTCTGCATTGCCTCGACTGCGGGTGAAGAAAACCATTTAACAAGAGCACTGCAGCCATCCCAAATTCTTCCTGGAGGTACAACTAGAAATTTTACTCTGCTCGAGTTGCACTCTCATCTGATAACACTCTGACATGTAACTTTTTTGCGAACTTTATGGGGACTACCAGAATCCGGTGTCCAATGAATCATGGGCCAGTGCGTTTACCATAGAAGGTTTGGGAAGTGACACAGTCCCCTCCCGTTTCTGATACACCACTAGAGAAACGCACAGGGAAGAAAAAGAACCCACAAAAACACAATCTGCAACACCTGAACGCGTGGGTGAGGGACTGAATGTTTATGCGTTTGTGTTCCTAATCTAAATCTCTGACTTAGCAGTATTTCATGAAGGAAAAGTTTTTGAATTCTTGTTACACTAGCAAACTTCCATTTAGTAGGAAGAACACAGCAAAATGTAACTGATTATTACTAAACCCCGAGTTGTTCTTTTTTCCCTTGTTATGGTTTGTGACTTAATTTGTGCAGGAAATATGGAGAAAAGAAGGACGGGAAAAAAAAGAAAGAAGACTGATTCTACAAAAGGGTTAATGAGAATTCTAAAGTTTGCGTAGTGATTTAACAAAAACTCAGAGCACAAATATTTGATGTTTCCCACTCCGCCCCCACGCCCCGCGCGCGCTCCACAATGTTGTTTATTTTCAATTCAGTTGTAAAGTTTCTTGTAACTGAAGAATGACTTTAATGACTCCAGAATTTGCAGCTAATGAAACTTAAATGACAAGGGGGAGTATGTTGAATATAGAGACATGGACGCAAAACACTCCTTGGAGAAATACGGCTTCACTACAGAACCGTGCGCACCGGGAGACCCTTGTCGCGGAGTGCGCGGGGACAGCGGGCGCAGCCTCGGACGCCAGCACAGCAACAAGTGTCGCGGCCGGAGGCACATAACGCCGGGAGGCTGCATCGGGAGTGAAGGTACCGCTGTATTCCTCACTGAAAAAAAAATGTAAAAGCTTCGGCACCCACCCACCCACCTACCCCCCACCCCCATCCTCTCTCAGCCAGGTAAGCGTCACCTCAAACATTTCTTGTTTCGCAAATTTAGGGATTACGACCTAGTGAGCACCCGTTACACGCCCCACTCCGAGTCTGTCCGGGAATCGAGGACACTCCCATGGACTGCTGCTGGGGAAGGGGGGGGGGGGTCGCACAACGTCCCGGGGACCAATCTGCTCGGGTCGGTGCAGATACAAATGTACCCCCTTGCCACTGTGGGGGACTTGGATGGGAGTCGGGAAAAGCACAGATGCGGGAAGAAGCTGGAGCACGCTTCAAAATCAAAACATGTGAGCGCTGGACCGAGAGGAGAAAACTTCTGAGGGAGAGAAACGTCCCCGGTGACCCGTGCGCCGGTGGCAACCCGGCCCTGTGTCAGCCCGAGCGACTGCACCCTTGCTCACGCTTCGTGCGCTCCGTATGACCACCTGGCGCTTCTGGAAAGCGGAGCTCCAGTTCCAGGGGAGGTGACCCAAGTCCAGGAAGTCCAAGACGAAACGGACAGGTCTGCCCACAATGGGGTTGCAGGGTCAACGCCCCGTCATCCCACCCGCCCTCCCAGGGCTCCAATCCCACGCGCGTGCCGGGACAGACACCTGCGCGTCTCAGCACATCTCTGCGCCTCTCTGCGCGCGGGCGCTCCAACTTCCCCGAACTTCGGGAGGCTCCTTCTGCCGAGCTCTCGTCTGGCGGCAGCTTTCCGTTGCGGGGCAACTATGGAAGTTGACGGCTGGGGAAAAGGGTCCAAGGAAGTCGCGGTCGACAAGGCTGCCCTTAAGGGATTGGGGCGCTGGTTTTCACCGTTTTTCTTTTGAAGCCAGAGTTTGCCCTTCCCATTCTCTAAACCTCACTGGGTGCAAACTACGAAGGGTGACTGGGTTTGTGCGCAGGAGTATGTTTAAACTTAGGTATTTGAAAAAGCGTCCTGCCGGGGAACCGCTTTCCCAAACCTTAGTTTATCGGACACAGTACGCATTTATTGTCGAACAAGTCCAACCAAATGTGCACGTCCGAATTCGCCCTCCCGGGGACCTGGGTACCGCCTGCCCACCAACTGGAGGACCGCCTGGCCCGCCGCGCAGCCTGAGCTGGGACTCTCTGCGGCTGCAGAAACCCACGGGCCGGCGGCTAAGGCGCCCCCGCCCCGCGCGGCAGCCACGGTCCAACCTCCCCACCCGCCTCCGCCTGGCTCGGGGGCGCCCGGCTTCCCCAGAGTGGCCGCGCAGGTACAGGCGGGACTGGCGCACTCCCGGCCGTGTCGCCGGGGCGCGCATTACGTGGCGGCGGCGGCGTGGGGGGCGCCCGCCCCGCCAGTGGGCGTTTTCTGCCGCCGCGGCCGCCGCCTCCAAGGGAAGCGGCGCTGCGGTGATTTTCTCGGCTGCTTGCGAGCAGTCGCCCAGGAACAGGTCCCAGAGGGCAGACAGACGGCGGCGGGCGCGCGGGGAGGGTGTCCGCGCGTCCTCTGCGCCGCCCCCCCCACGGGAAGACCGCGGCTCTGCGCCCCAGCCGGAGACGGGCGCCGCGGGGTGGCCGTAGCCGCCGGCAGCGCGTCCTCGGGCACCTCGGGGCGAGGACCATGTGAAGACCTGGCCGCGCGGGGAGCGGCAGACCGGAAAGAGGCCCCGGCCCACCCGCGGGGCTGATTAGCCGCTGTGGACGTCCCGGTGGGGCGCAGGCGATCGCGTGGGTCCGGGCCCGCTCCGCGCGCTCTCTGCCGGCGAACTGCTTGCGACTCCCGGGCGAGGGTGGAGGCTGATGGCCAGCCCCGAGAAGCTGCTCTTCTCCCGCCCTCAGGTCCCCCGGCCGGCGGCCACGGAGCAGCCCAGATCCGGCCCCGGCCAGCCCTGCCCGGAGCACCAGCGCAGCGCCACCGCGCGCCCGGCCCCCGCCTCCCCGGGCCGCGCTGGCCTCTCTGCGCGCTGCGGCGCCGGCGGGAGCAGCGGCGGCTGCCGGGGCGCCCCCCGCGCTCCCTTCGCCCTCTCCTTCCCCTCCCCTTCCCCCTCCTCCTCTCCATCTTCCTTCTACTTCTGGCCGCCGCCCCCCCCGCCCCCTCCTCTGGCTCTCCCCTCCTCAGCCTCCTTTCACCTCCCAGCGAGTCTCCAAGGGAGGGAGGGCGCAGCGGCGGCGGCTGGAGGAGGAGGCGGCGAGGCAGCTCCCCTGAGCGTCCACCCCGGCAGCAGTCACCGCGGCGGCGGCGGCGGCGGGAGGCGGCGGCTGCGCTTCGCTCCGGCGCTCCGGGGCTTGCTGCCGCCCGTCCGCGCCGGGCCCCGGCCCCTCCCCGGCCCGGTCGCCTGCCGCCCGGGGCCTCCCGGGTTCCTGGGCGCCGCCGGGGACTTCGGAGGCCCGGGCTCGGGCTCCCGCGGCCGCCACGCTCCGTGGCCGCGCAGAGGCGCCGGCTTCGCCTGGGCCGCCTGGGCCCCGCTGCTCCTCGGATCAGACATGGGAGATGGACCTTCTGCTCCCGCGGGCTGCTTCCGAAGGTTCACGGAGTGTCTCCTGAGCCCCAGTAAGTGGCTCGGCGCTCCCTCCGCCGGCCGTTGAGGCGGTGATTTTTTTTTTTCGCCCCGTTGGAGGGCGGGCGGGGGGCTGGACCCTCTGGGGTGGGATGGGAGGCGTCCCCCGAGACGGGGCTTGGCGAGGGTGCCCGTCCCGCTCGGGTCAGGCGGAGGACCCGAGCGCTGGGGTGCCGGCGAACCTCTTGGGTTTGGGCTGAGGAGGGAGCGGCCACGCGGTGCAGCAGGCGGGGAGACCCGGGTTTCTACGCCCGGAGCCAGGGCGACCCGGCAACCCGGCGCGTGGACTGGGCTTTTGCAGAGCAGGACCTGCGGCCAGCTTCGGGTTCCTACCGTACTCTTTCTGACCGCGCTGCCACACACGTTAAACCCTCCACGCGTGGCCACGTTCACTAGGCGCCCCTTCCTTTCGGCTGGGGACCACTTGGCTAGAAGCAACGTGCTACCTTTCACCTCGGGGTCGCGGGCGCTGGGCTTCTGCCGGGTGCGGCGAGGGCAGGTAGGGGCCCTGCCTCCGGCGCCCCCCGGGGAGGCCAGGCCCGCCGACCACTTGGAGCCCGGTTGTGCGCTGGGGCTGGGGCTCGGCGCCTCCTGCCGTCCCTCCCACTGCGCCATGGGTGACCGTGGGAAAGCCGGGCTGGGAGCCGGCGCGCCCTTGGTAGGAGTCACAGTGGACTCTGAGGGGGACGCGCACCCCAGCTCCGGACCCGCCTGCCGTGGAGCGCGCAGGCTTGCTGGCGCTCTGGTTGACAAAGGAGAAGAGCCACGGCAGGGGTAGAGGAGGAGAGCAAGGCGCCGCGCCTCCAGTCGCTGGATGTACCCCTGGGACCGAGCGCGGGGCTGTCCCGCCGCCCACCCTCCGGCGCGGGGCTGGAAGCGGCTCTGGGGTAGGGGCGGCACCAGGCGTGCCACGGGGGAGGGGGGTCAAACCGAGCCGAAAAGTAAAGGCAGAGGTTGGCTGGTAGGACAGAGGCGGGAGATGTTCAGGGAGGAGGTGGCCCCGGGGCAGAGAAGTGAGGTGTCGCTGCCGCGGATGGAGGACGAGCCGGGTGAGACGCGCAGGGCCGGGTGCCAGGGGCGGGCGGGAGGCGGGGACCGGGTCGGCGCGCTGCATATCGAGGGCGGGTCCGCTCCAGGCGGCCCCGGCTGGTGCCCAGTCGCTCCCGGGAGGGCACCCGGCGCGGCTCGGGCCACCACGCGCCAGGGGCGTCGTAGCGAGCGCTCGGCTCCAGGGCGCCGGGCTTTGGCCACCGCCGCCTACCGCGCGCCAACTCCAGCCTTTGTCTGAACCTCCCGCGGGCACCGTGTTTCCGGGGCGCTTCCTCTCGCTCGCGGCGCCTGCCTCCCACTCCCAGCTGGTCCGCGTCCTCCCGGGCGCCCTCGGGCGGGGCCCTTTCTCTAGCCGGAACTGCCCCCGGCCCCCAGGCCCTCGGACCCCCGCCTCCCCCCCCCCCCGGGCTTCTGCCTGCGGCGGGCCCACCGCGGCCTCGCGCTCGCTGGCGACCAGGTGGCTTCTCGTGCTTGCCTCCTGGATGCAGGGGCCAGGTGCGGCCGGGACTCCGAGCGGACCCCTTCTGTGGCCTCCCCGGTCTTGGGGGCGCTTTGTCTTACAGCCTCCCCTCGCCCCATGTGGCGATTTTATTCATGGCTGCTGGAGTCCAGGGACCGGGCTGGGGGGAGGTGGGGTGGGATGGGGCTGCGTGTGCGTGGAGGACAGACCGTGGGCTCACCTCCTGCCCCCACATATGGTCAGCAGGGACATTGTTACTTTCTGTGAAGAGCTGCCTTGGCCAGGGAGTGCCGGGTGAGGCGGAAAGCTGGGGCTCTCGGCCAGCTTTGAAGTGTGCTGGGGAAAGCCCAAGGCCTGGAAGAGAACTGGGGTTTCCCGCGTTTTCCACCTGTAAATTCCTTCTTAAACACACACACACAACAACAACGAACTTCTCTTCTTTCAGCAGCTGGTAGGGGGATGGCTGTACCTGGGCCAGTGGCAGAAACTGTTCTGTGGTGCTACTGGGGCATAGGGGCTTTGGCATTTGGAAAGCACACATTTTCCCCAAATAATGAGGCATTTGTTTGTTGCTGCTGCTGCTTGTTGTGTTTGTCTGCTTGTTTGTTTGGAAGGGAGAGAGCTGGGAGGGCTTCACCCAGCAGAATAAAGACCACTGGTCAGAGGGCACAGCTGTCCTTGGGGAATCCCAACAGGCTTTCTCCTCAGAAAGGTGGAGAACCTGGAGAAGAGGAGGAGAAGCACTCCAGTCTGCAGGGCATCCCAGAGGGAGAGCCTGAAGCTTCAGGGAAAGCCAGACCCACCAAAATACAAGCAAGCGGTTTTTTTTTTTTTTCTTTCTTCTTCTTCCTTCCTACCAGCCCCTTTGGGGCTACCAAAATCCTGTTTGGGATAGCACTAAAGTAAGTACTAAGGTGTGTGTAGACAAAATTGACCTGCTTACAAATGTAGGAGTCCAAGGCTAGACTCTCCTCTCTCTAAGGAGGAAGGTTCATATTGATGTGTGAATGTGAGTAACTGCTTTCTGCTCTCACACCCTGCATCTCCACCTTGGGTCATCGTTTCTAGCTATCGTTGCATGACAGCTACATTTGTCTTCAGCGCTCAAGTACCCAAAGCTCGGCAGACTTTTTGATGTTTGTTGTTGAAAAAATTCCAGACTCTGAAAATATAAAAATGCCCCCATGCACGCAGATGTGTCCATGTGTTGAGTCTTTATTCCTTTTTTCTTTCAATTTGGTCTCCTCTTGGTCTAACGTGCAGGTTGTCACAGAAAAGGCTGATGTGTCCAACTGCTGTCTGTAAGAATGCCTGCTGTATTTTGTTGCCATCTAAGCAAGTCATGTGGTGGAGGTATAATATCTTAATTCCATTACGTCCATTTTGTCTCTGATTCATTGGTCCATTCCTCACTGCCCTGGACAAACATTTATTGAAAGCCATGTCCATTTCTAGGCACCGGCCTAGCCAGGCCCAGAGGTGCCAGCTGAGCAGAATCCAGGGCCCCTGCCCAGAGCAGGTCACAAGCAAGTAGGAGAGAAAGAAGCTCGTTCAACATTCATTTCCAGCACCACAAGTGATCAATGGTAACCACATGTGGTACTCAGTCTTTGTCAAGTCATTTCTGATTTTACCTCATTTCCTGCCATCTGCTTTTAATTGCTTACCTCTGAACTCTTCCTCCTGTGCTCAGTTTCGGCACTTCATTGCTAGGAAAGTTGCTGTTTGAAATAGAAAAAAATAAAACCCTGTTTTTCTAGCACGAGGAAAGATCAACTCCTTCCAGAACTAATTTAGTCCAGTTCACTTTACAATTTGGCTTGAGTCAGTACGATGGAAAGTCAAGACGTCATTGTGTGACGGGCCAATGTGAGTTGCATTCTATCTTTTTTAGAAAAACAAAACAAAGCAAAAAACTTCCACGGGACAGACAACTGGTTGCCCCAGTTGTAATGTGGCTGGAAGTGTTGCAGTGGCGGGAAGTACTGGAGAAAAGAACTTTCGAGATTAGGGTTAAGAATCCTGCTTTAAAGAGTCAGAAGTCAGAAAATTACTTCCCTCTCTCCCCCTTACAAATAGTCCCACATTCCTCTATAGAACGTTGTTTCACATGTTAGCGGTTCTGAAAGACGCAAAGAACCATGGAAAAAACAAAAACACTAGCTCCTCAGAGCGGGGTGAGAGAGAGAGAGAGAGAGAGAGAGAGAGAGAGAGAGAGAGAGAGAGAGAGAGAGAGATAAAGCATGGAAGGTAAAGTGGGGGAGATCTGTGAGTGTGGACTACGGATGCCTTTAGATCCGATGGACTGTTTAATTTCTCAAATATTCAAAACAGAAAATGGGTATGTTTCCAGAAATTCTGGGCTTTATATGTCTTTTGTGCCCATCACCAACCGCTCTGTTTCTTGAGAAGAAAGAGACTGTGTGGCCAACACTTGAACCAACTGAGATAAAAATGGTCGCTTTTAAGAGGAAGTGTGTTAACACATACTAGCTACACTAGACTTTACATCTGGTTTATTTTTAGGGGCCTGGTGAAGCTGAGACAGCAGAGGAACGAAAGATGAGCAGCGCAGCCATAAAAATGGGTGTTAGTCAATCAACAGCCAGTGGGCAATTATTGGGCACCTACTGATGCAAACTGCTGGAGGGGGTGAATATGATGACAGCTGTTCCATGGCAGGATCTGATGGAAGATGTATGGATACCTTTCAAGAAAACCAGTAAACCAAGGCGTTGTGTGCTGAGTGCTGGGCGAGGGGGCCAGGAAATGCAGGTCAGATGCCACAGGAGCCATCAGAAAGGGCTGAAGTCCAAAGGGGAAAGCTCTTCAGAGCCGGTGGGGCCATCTAGGTTCATTCATAAGTCATTTCACCAAGTTTTTCTGTAGACTTTTGGCAAGTTTTTTTTTTTAAACCTGTGTGAACAAAGAAAACCCTGAAATTTTAAATGTGAAGTAGTAGAAATGGTTGAAGTTAGTGTCTCCTTCCGTCTCAACTTGATATATTAGCCTTGGCTGATTTTGGAACAAAAAACTTTTCTGCTCCATTAGGGGAAAAGTTTCTCAGTGCCATAGACAGTCAGACAAATAGCAGGCCGCTGTTTCACTATATAGCATGTTAAACATGGCGTGGTGAACACTGGACCAATTAATACATTCCTAATTCGTATTTGTTTAAAACTGGGGCATGGAGCTGGAGACCCGGGTTCGATTTCTGGAGCCTGCCCATGCAAAACAAACAAACAAACAAAAAACCAGGGCATGCAATCTGAGAAGGAAAACATAATTTTCAGGAAAAGGGAATATTTTTCCTTTAAAGGAGAACTTAGGTAGAATTTAAGACATTTTAATTTCTTTGTAAAATGGAAATCAGGCTCCTGCAGCTGATCTTTTCTTTTCTCCAAGTCTGTCTAGATGATAGCAGAGCTCAGTATCTTAGAACACAGAAGCCATTCAGCTATTCTTTTATTGTATTGGTAGCACTTTGGCCGCTTTCTGAAATTCTCTTCCTCATTTATTGGCTTATGTGTTGATTGTCTGGCTTTCCCCTCTAGAGGGCAAGCTCAGTGAGAGCCTTGGGGCTTTTTTGGTTCTATATTTGAGACTGATAACAGTTACTGACATCCAGAGATTAACAGACAAACAAACTGAAAAATATGGTGTCAGTCTTCAAGGGACTTGGAAATTAAAAAGCATGTACTGAAAGCTTACTTCATGTTCCCCTCTGTTCAGGGACCCAGGATTCTAAGGCAACGCCTGTTCTCTCAAGGAGAGACACATAAGCAAGAGTTTAAAAAACACGTCCAGTGTGCTGACGGAGGGGCTGTAGAGAAGGCGTCGTCGGGGACAGAGAGTCGAGTTCCCTCCAGCCGTGGTTCCTGAGTGGGTCACAGGCAGGTGGTGCCCATTTAAGCCTTGAGTTGCAGAGATTTTCCAGGGAGCTGTATTGGAAGCTGGGGCCAGAGGTAGAGGCGGGGAGGCAGACCGGAGAGAAAGAAGGTTCTTCTCTGCTGTGCTACAGATCTTCTCATCATCCTGTATACCTAGCTCTTCGAAGGATTAGACATAGAGCGGTGAAAAAAATCAAATTTGCACCACAGAAAGGCAGCCTTCAGTGAAATCAGAGGCAGAGGGGTGGCGTCTGTGGTGAGAAACCAGCAAGTGAGAAGGTGTGGGTAGAGGTTAAGAGTGGGGGAGGATAGAATGCCACTTAGCGGGCAGAAGTAACAGGATTGGGGATTGGGGGTGAGGCAGAGGAGTCAGGGATTGTTCCTTGGCTTCTGGATTGGAAAGTTGGAAATGGGGGGGAACGGGGTCCATTTCCAGAGTAAGGAACTGTCGGAATTTTTGTACCCACTGTGTGTCACACAGTAGTATTCTTGGTGCTGGGGAGTGGGGTGTTTAACCTCTAGTGGTTTAGACAATTAGCCAAATACACGAACAGGAAAAAACAAGTCAATCGATGTTAAGCTGTGCAGTGACTGTGAATAGAACGGTGGTTTGGCTCCCTCAGCTTGGGTGGTCTGTGCGGACCTCTGTGAGCAGGGAACAGGGATGCTGGACTCCAGGTGACAAAGGGCAGCCGGCAGGAAGAAGAGCTCCCCCGGGGAGGCGGTTAGTGCCTGGACTCTAAGGTGGGACCAGCCGGCACGCTCGGGGACGGGAATGAAGGCCAGCCTGGATGTGGCGTGGTGGCTGACCCGAGGGTGGGTGCGGATGACAGTCAAGACAAACTGGACCAATGAAGGCTTTGTAAGTCAGGGAAGCACTTTTGGATTTTACTCCACGTGCAACTGGAAGATTGTAAACAGGTGGGTGATATGTGATCAATGGCCTTAGAAGCCCATACTTTTTAGTGTGACAAATGAATTTAGGGAGCTGTGGTGGAAAGAGGAAGTATAATAGGATACTGGGGCAGTCTGGTGAGAAATGAGGAGGTGTTGGATGAGGGGGTAAAATGAAATGTAGTGGAGGTGTTTTGGAGATAGAATATGTAAAACTTGCTCACGAATGGTGTTTTGGTGATGAAATGCAATATACCAGAAATGGATTGGCTTTTAACAATGGGGATTGATTAGCTTACGAGTTTACATTTCTAAGTCTGTGAAAACGTCTAAGTTAAGGCCTTAAGAAGATGATGCCTTCTCTGAAGATTGGTTATGAGTGAGCTTGGACTCTTCTGTCCCATAGCAAGGCACAAGGTCAGCTGGTCCTTCTCTCCCAAGTTTCATTGCTTCCAGTTTCTGGCTTTAGTGTTTTCTTCATTCAACTTCTGTGGGTGTGTCCTTGTCTCTCGGCTTCTCTGCAGCTTTTTCCATGAGCTTCTCTTGCTTCTCTGAGTGTCTCTTTATCCTTTTAAAAGGGACTCCAGTAAGAGGAATAAGACCCAGCTTGAATGGGCTGGGTCACCTCTCAGTTGAAATAACCTAACCATAAGGTCCCACCCACAGCAGGTCTGCACCCACAGGGATGGATTGAAAGAATGTGGTCTTTACTGGGGTACATAGCAGCTCCAAATCACCACAGATGGGATATACAGAGTAACGAGAAAGAGAGAACTCAAGAATAGCTTTAGACAGCTGGAGCAATTGGGCAAACAGAGGAACTCTTCATGGAGATGGGACACCTGGAGAAGGGTGTACTGCGAGTAGATGAGGAATTGGGAGTTCGGTTTGGTGGTGGTAAATCTGAGCTACCTCCTGCACACTTTGTAGAATTGTGCAACAGGCAGTTGGAGAATGTGAATTTGGAAGTGAGAGGACGAATCAGGAGAACAAACACTGGATTAAGAGTCTTACATCGTGGGCTTGGGTGCCCCTCAGGGAAGTTCTGTGGAGTTTGAGGTTCCTGAGGTGAATGCAGATGGACTTGTTTATAAACAGTTGCTTGGTGCCCTGTAGACACGCAGCAGAAGTCTGATGAATGAATGTCTATCTGGGAATCTGCCTAGGGAAGGGGAGTAGAGAAAGAGATTTGCGAATCCCTAGCACTAGAGGTAGAAGTGGAAGCCGTGACTGTGACTGTATAGCTTGGGAAATGAATGGTTAGAGTGAGCAGAGAGAGAAAAGAAAGATGCGAAGGGAGAAGAAAGAATCATGGGAGGTCCTAAAGATGAGTTATGGGGTGATGGGGGGCCAGGCCGGACCACGGAATGCAGAGGAACTGTAGCAAGGAGGGCGCCAGATGCCACAGGGTTCCAGGGAATTAAAGCAGTTAGGACGGCGTGGCTGACCCTTACCCAGAAGCTTTGAGAGGTGTGGTGGGGAAAGAAGCCAGATTCTAGTGGTGTGTGTAGTAAATAGGGAATAAGGTATCTGACTGTTCTAATAAGTGACAAAGGAAAGTGGAGAGCTCGGTAGCTGAGGGGGGATAAGAGATGGCTCCTGCACCCCCTGCCTGTAGGATTGACCTAAGAATAGGTATTTGCGAAGAAAAATGAATTTGGAGAAGTAGGAAAATGAGGATGGAGCCTTAAAGAAGACAGAAGGAATAGCATGGAGTGGCCATGAGAAAGCTTTGGGCACTAGAAGGCAAACCTCTTCCTCAGAGGGAGGCCTTGGGAAAGGATGGGTGTGGATGCAGATGTATTTTCAGCTGATAGAGGGAAAGGATGAGAAATTAGCAGTTTCACCTGGTAGTCCCTCCACCCACTCTCCCTGGTTGGAAGGCACTGTGGTCGTGGAGAGTGACTGGTTGATGTGCAGATACAGAAATGTACCTGCCTCGGGTCACCAAGGGGAGAGGAGGATGCTGAAGGCATGGGTTTTCAGAAGGAAAGTTCTATGATTAATGGGCAGGCTCTCGGCATTAAATTAATATCCTGTACCAGAAAGAATGAGCATTTTTTTCCCCATGGGCAGGCACCGGGAATCGAACCCCGGTCTCTGGCATGGCAGGCAAGAACTCTGCCTGCTGAGCCACCATGGCCCGCCCAAGAATGAACACTTTTAAGCTCTCAGATGTACGCCTTGGTAGAAATTGCCCAGCAGGATGAAATTTGAGTGATATCTAAAGGAAAGAAGAGTCTTTGGTACGTGGTGTTGAATGAGGAAGGTATTCCAGATGGAAGAGAAGAAATGGGCAAGGCAGGAATGTAGGAGCCTGGGGCATGGATTTAGGAAACTCAAGCAAAATGGTTTGTTGGTTGGTGGTTGGTGATGGCTTCTTGTGGGGGAGAAGTGGGAGACAGAGCTGGGAGGGTGGGCCCGGGAAAGACCGGACCTTCCACAGGAGTTCCTTTGGATTTTCCCCAGGGAGAAGAGGTGCAGAGGTGTAGAGGAGGCCAGTAATTACTCGTTAGTGCAATGCTCACATATTCATTGAGTGTCTGCTAAGTGCCAGTTACTGTCCTTATCATTGGCAGTAAATCTGTCAAAACCTGTTCCTTGCCTGGAGGAGCTGCTGTCTAATGAGAGATCTAGAAAGATAAAAGCCACCATGTAAGAGTAACAATTGAAAGAGGAGTGGACAGTGGGGCAGGACACTTAAAGGGCATATCCTGTCCTCGTAGGCCGAAGTCTGAGTTCCTTAATGGGTTCTTTTCTAGCTGGGTGGTGACCCATTGGCCTTCATACCTGTTTTGGTTTGCTAAGGCTGCAGAAATGCAATGTATCAGAACTGGACTGGCCTTTACAATGGGGATGCATTCGTTCACAAGTTACAATTCTAAGATCGTGAAAACGTCCAAATTAAGGCATCAACAGGAGGATACCTTCAGCCTCCAGGACTCCTTTGTCACCTGGGAAGGCAGATAGCTGGCATCTGTTGGTCCTTCTCTCGCGGATTTCATTGCTTTCAGCTTCGATGGGTCTCTCAGCTCCTCTGGGGGCTTTTTCTCTCTAAGCTCTCTCAGCTTTTTCTGTTCTTTATCCTCTCATAAAGAACTCCAGTAAGAGGATTAAGACCCACTTTGAATGAGTGCGGTCACATCTCAAATTGGAATAACCTAACCATAAGGTCCCACCCACAGCAGGTCTGCACCCACGGGAATGGATGAGAAGAACACGGCCTTTTCCGGGTACACAGCAGCTTCAAACCACACCCCATGCCTGCATCTTCTGCTTCCCGCTGTGCATTTTTTTTTTTTTTTTTTTTTTTTTTTTTTAAAGGAAAGACAGAGAGAAGGAAGGAAGGATAGAAGGAAGGGAAACATCTTTAAACATTTTCTTGTTTTATTGTATTCTGTTTCTCCGTTTTTGTTACATGGGCTGGGGCCGGGAATCGAACCGAGGTCCTCCGGCATAGCAGGCAAGCACTTTGCCCGCTGAGCCACCGCGGCCCGCCCCCGCTGTGCATTTTAAGCTCCAGCAGCCTAAAAGCTACTTGTGGCACTGGAAATTCTGCCCTGGTTCCTGCTGTCTCCTCCTGGGACGCTGCTGGGAGGCCCTTCCTTCTCCCCAACTTGGTCATGTTCCCTGGTCTCTGCTCCCAGTAATGCTGCTGCTCAAAGCCGTCCGCTTTTGTGTCTCTCCTGTGGGCCGTCAGGAGGCATGTCCTAGCCCTTCTCCTGCCCGCATGCCCAGCACAAGTCCAAGCACCATGAGTGAGTTAAATGAATGGATAAGTAAATGAAGGTGTTTAAGTGAGAGAAAGTGATCCAAATGGTCTTTTAAAACTATCACTTTTCCTGAAAGGGAAGAAATCATGAAATGAATAGTGTAGTTAGAATTTGCTGGCATCATCTGAAACTTCCTTCGATCTAATAATATTTCTGTATGACCCAAATGCCCTTTGTGGCACCCAAGGCCAGGGCTTCCCTGTTGCCGAGGGTGCGGGCTGCGGGTGGACGGACGCCCCTGGGTGCCTAGAAGGATGCCCCTGGGTGCACAGGCGGCGCGGGGAAGCCTGACACTTGTGACTGTTAAAGCACGTTCAGGGCCTCGCTTTCATTTCCTGAGGCAGCGATAAAAAGCTTTTTACTTTGATGAAAACATTTTCTACACTAGCAAAGAGAAGAAGCTGTAACGTGCTGAAACAGTGCCACTTCTTTGGATATGATGAATTATTTATACTAAAAAAAAGCATATTGGGACTTTTTAAAGTTGGTAAGTACCTTTTAAGAAGTAATTTTGTATGAAGAGCAGTTCATTTTGCTGAGAAAACAACAACAACAAAAAGCTAGAAGGTTGCTTGCAGAATTGTATGTTAGGGAGAGTAGAGGTGGAGATGGGATGATGAGGGAAGCAGATTGATTATGTGGGACTCAAATTGTACTTCCTTGCCTATGGAGTCATTTTATATGTTTCGTATTACGGTTTTAGCAGCTTCCAAAATAAACATCTAAAAGGATATCCTAAAGGGATCGATTACCATAATTTCTGGATTTAGTAATTATATTGTATATAATTCTTGCTATTAGGGTTACATACATTTTCAATTTTATTTTTGTCCTAGGACCAGAAGTTTTAAAAATATTCTTGTCTAATCAGTAATCATGCCTTTTAAGGATCATACTCTTTGTTTCTCATGATTAGATGTGTAAACTAATTTTTTTAGGTAGATTAAAGAGTAATTATAAAACCTCAATAATTAAAACAATGTGGTACTGGCATATGAATACAGATAAAAGTCTTAAAACAGATCCAAATACATAATGGAATTTAGTATATTATGAACGTGTCATCTCAGATAAACGAGGATTTGGAGACATTTAAGGGGTATCTAGAATAGAATAAAATTAGATCATTCCTCGTACTGTATCTCTAGGAAAAATTCCCCCAATTGAGCAAATATTTTAAATGTTAAAAAAAAAACCCATACAAATGAGGAAATTCTTTTCTAGCCTTGGTGTGGGGAGAGTCTTTAAATATGACTGTAAATCCAGAAGCAATAAAACAAAAGGTTGATAAGTTAGTCTGCATTTCAAACAACAACACTTTTTATGATCCCACATACCATAAGTTGCAATGTGTTCTTTTAAAGCTCTGTATTGTGACTCCCCTTTGCCTGCCCCATATCTTTTCTGCTTCCTACTATGCATTTTAAGCTCCAGCAGCACCAAACTGCTTGTAATTCTTGAACTTTTCTAGAAAGAATACTTAAAGCCAGTAGCATAGGTGTAATCTTCTTATAGGGCTTGTCTTCATTTTCCAGCTGCTGTGACAAATGCCACACCGTGGGGCTTAAACAACGAGAACTTACTGTGTCACGGTTTGGGAGCCAACAGGCTTGCTTCCCCTGGGGTTGCAGTGTCCTGGCTGGCACCATCCTAGGGTTCCTTGCTTTCCCATCACAGGAACACCCTCTCCTTTGTCTTCTGGGTACCAGTTGACTTCCGGCTCCCAGCTGCAAACTGTGGTTATCTCTGTGTCTGAATTCTTTCTGCTTATAAAGAACTCCCATAACCTGAGTTAGGCTCGCTCCCATCCAGGTGAACCTCACCTTAACTGCAAAGTGACATCTTCAAGAGACTCTCTTTACAATGGGTCTCCACACATGGAAGTGCAGAGTAAGGACATGTATTTTTTTTTGGGGGGGGGGGGTCTATAATTCAGCCTAGCATAGAGCTGCTAGAAATGGTTAAGAAAAAGAGCAATGGCCCACTAAAATATAGTAGAAGGATATGAATAGACACTTCGTAGGAAAATAAATAAATGACAAGAATCTCAACCCCATTTATGATAGGTTGAATGCAATTTTTCACCTGTTGGAGTTGCAAAAATTAACACACTATCACACACAATTGGGAATTCTATTAAGAAGCAGGAATGCCAAAAAAAATTTGCTGCAGTAAAAAAATAATGTCCTAAACATCTTCCAGATACATATGTTATGTGGAAAAAGCAAATTGTAAGCCAATACACACAAACACATATATGCACACACTTTTGTGTGGACAATAAATGGATGTTTATGAAAGAGCAATAGAAAATATGTTTGTGTTTGTAATTGCATGGGGAAACTCTGGAAAGAAAGACAAGAGAGTAAAACACATCTGGGCAGCATGGAATGGGGAAGGGTGGGGCGGGAACTGCTTGGGAACTGAGCAAGAGTTGTGATGAGACTTTTCAGTTTATATATGGTTTTTAATTTTTTTGTTTCTGAATAATGTGATAATTACCTCATCAAAAATTAAATTTAAAAACAAATATTTATTGAAATGCCATGTGATTGAGCCTCGATTTTTTTCATTGACTTCCCATTGAGATCATAGTTGTATTTTTCAGCCCTGAAAGTTTGTTCAGTCAGTTTCTGTCTTCCTGTAGCGTCCCACTTACTTCTCCTACACAAGATCCCAAAATGTCAAGCCATGAATATTAAAGAAAAATTGCATGCATCAATATCGCTCCCATTTTTCATCAACTTCTTTTCTACATTGTGCACAAACTTAAAAAAGGAAAAAAAAATCCATTTTAATGTAATTCTTGACTCTGATACAGTCTATGGTTTCACATTTAAAACCGAACTATTGTTTAAACTATTGGAGAGCATCCCAGCCTGCTTCATCTGGTAGAAATCACTACATTTTGGCAAGAAACTGAATATTTTCCTTGTGGAAATGTAAGCTTTACATTCTAGCACTTCCCCAGTGAATGAAGATGTAGCCTCAAGGGGTTTTGCCATTAAATAGGGGTCACAGCATTTTATTATGATTTATTCTAATGTGACAATTGTTTGATTCCGGGATGGTGTTAAGTCATTCATTCATTCCTTAACAAACATCTGTCGAGCCAATATGGGGCCGTCAAGAGCTGGATCCTTGAGAGTAAAAACTGGCCTTGTCTTTCCAGAAAGTCTAAATCAGGACCTGCCATTCTTTTCCCTCTTGCTGCGTCTTTGTTGTGGAACTTGAATTATTGCGATCCTCATACTTGATGTATTCTCCTATTTTATTTTGGGCTTAAAATTTAAAACACATGTGTATCTCTTAAGTATGAAAATGAGCTTCTTAGCTGATTCTTGCTCTTCTTGCCTTAGCTTGAATATCAGCCCTGCTTACTTTCCTGTGTTTTGCTTCTTATGTTGACATTTTTCTTTGTCTTATCATTCATATTATTTCCTTCTAGTCCACCCATTGGTTTTATTTTAGCTGCTACTTCCTTCCCAGTCACTGGATTTTGTGAAAACTCTTTCCTCACCTTAAATTTCACCCTTGCAAACTTGGGCTGATGCATCACGCTTCTGGGCAGTTCCCTTGGTTACCCACGTCACACTTCACCGGGTCCTGGAGATGCAGAAAGTGGAAAAAGTTGTCAGATTGCACATACTTCGGCCTCTTTCTTGCAGGCATTGTTTTCTCATGGTGGATCGTTTTTCAGAGGGAAGCCCTGATTTTTTTATTTGAACCAGAACATGGTGATGGAGAGTGGAGAAGCTGGAAACAGTCCTTTCGGTCCACCGAACAGCGTAGTAAAGGTCTTTTCAGAGTATTGGAAATGTTAATTAATAATAATAGTCCCCTAGTTTTCTTTCATTTCCCAGAAAGTTCTTTCATGTCTGTAGAGTTTTGGCACCCTCTGTGTTTTGTAACTGTTCTGTTCTTTTTGTCAAATGAGCCATCATGAGGAAATCTGTCATTTTTTTCTAAGTAATTTCTGAATTTTCTTTTTGTTTTGTGTTGATACATTTTTTAAATGTATCCAGGCCCAATTTTTGAGATTCAAAATTATGATGACTTGTTTCTGGCTTGCAGTCTTGTGGGAAGTATCACATATTGGTAAGTAAGATATGAAATATCAGGTTTTTGGATGACCTACACTCCTTCTAAATGCCATTATTAGAGAGCGCGCGCTCAGAAAGGGCATGTGGAGTGGGGGCATGTGGACTTGAAAAAAGAAATACAAAGAGTTTACTCGTGTTCCATTTCATTCTTTCCTTTTTAATGTGGTCTGCTGGACCTTGTCAGTATTTTTCTAATGCTTTGTGACTGGCAACTTTTCAGCAAGAAAATGTGGATACTGAGGTGTGCTGTGGAATGTGTATATGTCCATAATTTGTTAAGCCAATAGGAAGGAAGTACCAAAGAATGGTTAATTGAGAGCATGGTTTCAGTCTGCATTGCGGTCCATGTTTTGACATAATCATAAGGTTGTCATTGAGATGAAATTACATAATATACATCAAATATATATCAGATGTTTAGTAGAGTGCCTTGAACAATTTATGTGCTAAGAAAAACGCTGGCCACTGCTATTTCCTTGGCTGTGGGGGAGCTCTGTGTGAGACAGGCCTTATGAGGAGAACAGTCTGGCAGCCTGCCCCTGCAGGTGCCATTGGAGGGCAGGGCGGGGGAGCTGGCAGAAGGGAAATGAGGAGAAAGGGCTGCCCTAGCATCCTTCTGGCTGGGAGAGGTGTCTCTTTGTAGTTACAGGAAGTGCGACTTCTGGAAACAGCGATATCAGGAAACGGCTGGAGTTGTAGACCAATTCCACTTTCTTGGCAAGAAATTAAAGGACCATGTGTTGAAAATAAAAGGGAAGAATTTTTGGAAAGAGAAAGCACTACGAAAAAGTGTCATTAAAATTCTTCCCTTTAGGGGAGTTTAGGTTTTTCAAAAGGCCATATAATAGCCTTTCTCCATTGATGGAACACATGCAGGCCTGACACACCTGACCTCTGTGCTCTCTTGTCTGGGAACTTTGCACATTCACTTGGCCCTGCGTGACGCTCAGTGTACCTGCCCAGCCTCGCCGCTGCTCTGTAGGCTGCAGCTGCGGAAGCAGAGTGGCACCCGGGAGAGGTGGGCCCCCACCGACTGCCACCCTACCTTGCTGGCCATCCCTTTTGGGACATTATCTTGGGACGTTGTCCACTGCAGCTTATATTAAGTCTGTACCCATAATTCTTTTCCTTGTAATGGGTCATTTCCTTACTTTAGAATTTTGTGGGTTGTTGGTCTGTATTTTAAATTAACTGCAGGGATGGGCTTGGTATAACATTTCTCTTTTATAATCTAATTTATCCTAACAGGAAGAAAGGTGAGACAGGCCTCTGAACCATTAGCTCCTGAGGGGTGAATTTTTGGCAGGGTCTATTGGAAACCCGTTCTGAAGACGTATTCTATATCTGGTTCATATTTATCGGAAGCAAAACTCTCCATAATTTTAATTTAAAATGCGGCAAGTAATTTGAGGAATTACATTTGTATCTGTTATGACATTTTGAAGCCCTTTAGGATGGCCATGTATAGTTATTGTCGTTTTTTTTAAATTTATGGCTTTGGGTTTCGTTTTTTGGTTTTCTTTCGTAAATATTAAAAGAAATTCCAGGCTTGTATTGAACCGTGCAGCCATAGCAAGGCGCTCCTTCTCCTGGCTTCCCTCTGTTCTTTGCACGGGACACCAGGGTAATAAGTGACGCGAAAGTGAGCTGCCTGGTCGCCTGTCTTCTCTTGACATTGCAAGCTCGAGGGTGGTTCAGTGTTTCTGTATCTGGGACAACTAGATGTCCAGTCAGTGGGAACATTTACTAAGTACGTAGGGAATGAAGGAATCTTAAGAAGCAGTGTGGTGCAGGGGGACATATTTGGAGGGAAATTTGTCTTCAAATCTCACCTTGGCTTAATTTCTCAGAATTCCAGTTTCCTCAGCTGTAACCACATGAGATTACATTTCTGGGTCATATTCGGTGCTCAGTATATGTCTGTTTCCTTCAGTGCTTTTCCTGCATTCGAAGAAATAGCAAACTTGTCTCGATATTTAGGAATCTTCTTGGATTTTAAACAGTTTCCATTTGTAATATTTTTGTTTTGATTTTATATTAAGTATGAGAAAGTCTCAGCTTAGTTTTTTTTTTTAATATGAAAAGAGAGGAGAAGATGCTGAACAGTTTTCGGGAATGCTTAAAACGATGCCCCTGATTTTTGAAAGAAAACGTGATTTCATACAAATGTCTATCTTTTAAAGGAATGTGTGTGCACCTCTGGGTGTGTAGGATGGAGTAGTAAATCCTCTGCCCTCTCGGCTTCCTGATTTGCGCCAGACTGGCCCATATTCTTGAAACAAATCAGGCATGGTCCTATTTTAGTATTTGACCTGCTGCTTAGCTTGCTGTATTATTTTGCCTCATCTTATCCTTGTTTCCTACCTTATATTGTCCTCAGATGGAAGAATGTGGGAAACTCTTTGGAGTCATGTTTAGCAGTTGTGTTGATGGCCGTGAGTAATCGGCTGAAGTGAACTTTTCATGAGACCCTGGTTGACTACAAGTGTAGGTTTTGCTGGAATTGAGTGTGTTTGCATGTCTGCAAAATCCTCTTAAGAGGCAGGTGGATCTCTTAATTACATTCCCTGGAAGAAAGTTCCTGTTATTTCTTAGTTTGAACTGTAATTTCTTAGTTCGAGGTTCCCCGGAAGCAAAGCCGAAGGTAGGGATAGGTCGTGTATTTGGGAGGTGAGTGAGAGGCCAGGAGGGCGGCAAGGAGGAGAAGCCAACCGAGGGGTGATCTCCTGGGAGGGCTCAGCTGGGCAGGAAGGCTTGACTGTGGCCGGCCCTCCTGCACACTGCCCCCTGGGAGGGTGACCCTCGGGAGAGTTAGTGTCACTTGCAGGCTGTGCGTGAGGGCCCCCGTGGCCTTGCGGAGGGTGCTGGACGGGAAGTAGTGAGCCGCAGGATGGGCACTGGGGAGTTTGACCTTGCCAGGGAATGGGCACCACTGTAGTGGCAGAAATCAGGAGCAGGCTGGGAAGAGGTGGCCCAGCGCCCCAGAGCCTGCTGCTGCTGGCGGAACCCACAAATGAGACGGCATTCATTGTCTTTATGGTTTTCCAAGACTGAGCCTTAAGACTTCCTTAAAAGTGTGTAACAAGAATGACTTTTTAAAAAAAATTCCAAAATTTTTCTCGACCAGTATAAATCCATACGCTTGCACTCGCTCTACCCATGCAATAGGTTTCCGGGTAAAAGTAGGCTTCTCCAGAGACAAGGCAGGTCCCCATCAAAGAAAGGATAGTTTATATTCTTGTATGGGATTTGGTAAGGGAGGCTCATGAACATACACAATTTGGAAAGAGTTTTAGCAAAAAAATTGAAACAGAAAAGGTTTTCTGATTAATCCGCCATTAATGAGGTAGTTAAATAAGTTAGGACATCCTTCGCAGAGAGCATTCATTTTATCAAGAGTTCCTACCATTTGGGGTCCTAGTTTTCAGCTTTTCAGTGTAATGCTCCTGGATGGCATTACAAACTGGTTGAGAATGGAACTTTCTTTATAAATTTGACACAGGTGTGGTTTAATTTAGGGAAGATACCTTAATTGTATTTTTATGAAATAGAGAATTTTATAAGGTGATTGATTAAATTATTACAATGGTGATTGCATCAGATGAGGGAATGTGACAAAGAGACTCTGAAAATAGTAAAAATAGGATATCCTATGAAAACTCCATTATGAAATTATTGTCTTAGAACAGGGACAGACTTTTCCTGTAAAGGGCCAGATAGTCAATATTTTAGACTTTGGGGACACACAGTTTCTGTTGCAGGTATGCAGCTCTGCCCTTGAAGTGTGAAAGCAACCATGGACTATGCATACGTGGATGAGATTTTTGTTGTGTTCCTCAAAAATTTGATTTATTAAAACTGGCCATTATGCCATACTTTGCTAACCCCTGTCTTAGAGGAATATATTATTATTAGTACTATTTATTGTGGATGTATATATGACATAACATTCTAATTTTAATGACCTTCAAGCACAATTGAGGCATTGCAATCACAATGTTGTGCTGCCATCATCACCATCCATGCTAAAAACTTTTCCATTATGGTAAAGAGAAACTTTGCACGGCGGTAACTTGCATTTTCCTTTCTGTCTCTGTGAATTTCCATATTTCAGCTATTTCATGTAAGTGAAATTATATAATATCTGTCATTTCATATCTGGCGTATTACACTCAAGATAATGTCTTCAAGTTTCATCCATATTGTAGCTTACAGCAGAACTTCATTCTTTTTCACAACTGAATTATATCCTACTGAATGTATAGAACACATTTTGTTTATCTTTCCATCAATTGATAGGCACCTTTTTTTTTCTCTTCACTTTTTGGATATTGTGAATAAAAATGCTGTGAACATTGGGGTAAAAATACCTGTTGGAATCCCTGCTTTCAATTCTACTGGGTATGAGGTTAGAAGTGGGACTGATGGGTCATATCGTAGTTCTGTGTTTAACCCTTTTGAGGAACTGCCAAACTATTTTTCACAGTGGCTGAGTATTTTATATCCCCACTAACAATGTACGAGGGTTCCTGTTTGTGCACATCTTTGCCAGCACTTATTTTCTGGTTTTTAGTTTTTAATAATAGCCATTCTAATGGATGTGAGGTGGTTTTTCACTGTGGTTTTGATTTGCATTTCCCTAGTGGCTAATGATGTTGACCATCCTTCCACGCGCCTATTGGCCATTTGTATATCTTCTTTGGAGAAATGTCTATTCGGGTCATTTACCCATTTTGTAATTAAATCCTTGTCAGATATATGGTTTTCAAGTATTTTTGCCCATTCCATAGGTTGTCTTTTCATTTTCTTGATAATATTCTTTGAGGCATAAAAATTTCAATTTTGATGAGGTTAAATTTATCTAATTTTTATTTTGTTGCCTGTGTTTTTGGTGTAAGGTCTAATAATCCATTGCCTAATACAAGGTCCTGAAGTTATTTCCTTAAGTTTTCTTCTAAGAGTTTTATAATTTTGGCTTTTATATGTAGGTCGTTGATCCATTTTGAGTTGATTTTTGTATATGGTGTGAGGTTGGGATCCACTTTTATTCTTTGGCATGTGGATATCCAGTTTTCTCAGTACCACTTGCTGAAGAGATTATTCCTTCCTCACAGAGTGGACTTAGCAGCCTTGAAAAAAGTCAAGTGACCATAGCTGTGAAGATTTACTTCTGAACTCTTAATTCTATTCCATTGGTCTATATGTCTGTACTTGTACCAGTACTACACAGTTTTGCTTAGTGTGGCTTTGTGATATGTTTTGAAATCATGAAGTGTGAGTTCTCCAACTTTGTTCTTCTTTTTCAAGGTGGTTTTCACTATTTAGGGCCCAAGAACTTATTATTTTTCATTAAAACAAATCTCTCCCTTTGGGTCTCCTGAAAGCCAATACGTTTTAAATAGAATCAGTTTTATAGCATCTAGATCATTTTCATAATTTGAATACGTGGACACATACCACACAAAATGAGACAAAATGACTTTTTTGCTTTAGTAATTAATTTTCATATGGAGAAGGGCACTCTGCTCACAGTAATTCAACTTCTCCAGAAAGTTGTAAGGACCATACTTATAAAAACAACAACAATGACTTTTTATTGTTGAAACATATATACAGCTCAGAGTTTTCCATTTTAACTACTTTCAAGTATACTATTTAGTGCTATTAATTAATTAATGTGCTATCATCAGTACCATCCATTACTGAAACTTTTTCATCACCCCAAACTTTGTACCCATTAAGCAATAAATCCCCTTCTCCACCTCTCCCCAGGTCCTTGGTAACCTATAAATCTACATTCTGTCCTATGACTTGTAAGGGCAATATCTTTACATCACAGGAATTTAGGGGGTTTCACCTAGAATTCATGTCAATGATTTTCATGCTTTTCATTGTAGTACATTGTAGTCCCCAATCATTTCATAAAGAGTAAGACAAAAATCAAGAAACACATGTCTCAAGATGCACCCATCTATGAGAGCCATGTGAGCTATTTGGAATTTTTTTTGGCAGAATGCTTTCACTTTTATACATATGTTTGAACTACTGGGCTGGAGGGATGATAATGCTGTATCCTTTTTTTTGTAAATAATTACGCTTATGTACATACCAGCTGATGACATAGTATTCAGAATGGGTGATTTGTCAAGAAATACATTTCACAGAAATCATTGCATTTTTCTTAGATTATATTGTTTCATTAAAATTACTGATCTGAGTGAAGATTTGGATAATGCAGCATTACTTATGATTTAAATAGATTAGGAAAATTATAGCAGTACTGGAATACAGCAAAGAAGGAGATGCTTGAGGGAAAATCACTAGTACTCCCTTCATATGTCTGATGCCCCAGAATAAAAGTAAACAAGTAGGAATATTAGAAGCATCTCTTGCACAAGGAATAGGAAAGGAGGGTTCCAAATCCTATGGGACCTCTTGAAATGAGGAACCTTCACCAGTTGTCTTCAAACTGGGGTACCCGTACTTGCAAGAGTGTGTATGGCAAAGATCACTTTTTAAAAAGATCAATTTTTAGACCCTCATCCTTCATAAAGACTCTGTTTAAAAATGAATTTGCGTGACCACATCTGCCTGACAACAGGTGGCCAGTTTTACTTTTCTTCTTTCCCTTTCACAGTGGTCACTTCCCCATGTCCAAAAGAAGAAAGGCTGACCTCTTTCCTATCGAGAATCTTACTATGGTTCTCCCAAGGTGTAAACATCTCTGGAGTACTAAACAACAATACAGAGACTCCTTTGCTCCCAAGGGGAGTTCAAGGAAAGCAAAGCAAAGGAGAGCTTCTGTGAATGTGGCAGACTCTTTATTTCAACAATTCAACACACTCATGGCAAGACTCTGTGTCTCCACCCACCCATCCACCCATCCATCCATCTTAGAGTTACTATTTAGAAGGGAAAAAGTTGTCACAGGGATCCAATTAACATGTATATTTAAATTATAAAATGATAAGATTTTTCAAAAAGAAATTAGGTCAGATTTAGCGATCGGATTTGACATTGAGGACTGCCAAAGATGCTGTAGATCTGAATTAACAAACTGAATGGAAGCAAGTTACTTGGGCTGGGTGGCAGCCACCACCTAAGAGTATCTGGAAACCACAAGGGGTAAAGAGGTAAAGCCCCAAAGTATAAAGATTCCACATGTGATTACACTTGAGTTCGGCTTACAAGTCTGCCCAGCCAGACCAGAGAGGTTCCAGGAAAGTCTTCCACTCTCAGCGCCTCACTACCAGAGAGGATGCCATCCACAGATGCATTACTTGAGCCCATTCATACCTCAGCGCCTCCTGGAGCCCCACCCCTGACAGCTCTGAGTTGGTGCTGCTTTGTTTATCTTATTTCTGTGTTTGTGTGTCTCTCTCCCCCACCAGAATTCAGTTTGTTTTAGTGAATGGGGGAGTGGTTTTGAGTGGTGAACAGATGGTAGTCTAGGCCCCTGTGTGTAGATCAGGGGACACAGATGTGCACAGAGCCTGCCAGCTGCACAGTGACCAGCGGAGCTCAGCCCTTTGGGCATCCGGGAAAACCTCCTCGAGGAAGGGGCGAAGGAGAAGGAAAAGGCTGAGGCAGCCAGGATGGAGGTGGGATGGAGGGCTGGGGCTGGTGGGCCAGAAGGTGTTTCTGGAGGAGGGAGCTGCGATTGCAGAGCCCTGGAGGACAGGTGGGCTTTGTGCCCAAGTGCGCACCGTTGGAGATAGGATTGGAGACAGGACTGGCTGCTCCTGGGGTCTCAAGACAATGGTGGGTGTTACGGTGTCCTGCCTTTCCGGGGTCAGAGCAGGAAGTTACAGCCCCTTTCCCGACCCCCACCCCAAAGGAAAAGCCGAACAACACTCCCACGTCTGCGATGACCCATCCTTAGGGACGAAGGAAACCAAATTCATCTTAGGGCATGTCCTTGAAATTTGAGATCGAAACCCCTACTTGCTGCTGGGGGAGACCCTGAGCTGTCACAATACCCAGTTTAAAACATGCTTTTGTATTTGTTACCTTGCTTGGTTCTTTCACCAAGGAGGATGAACTGTGAGCAAAGTGAGGCTCAGAAACTAAGGCATGAATCTCAAAACTGGAAACTCAGTGTGGGCAGGAAGGAAGCTGTGTTTATCCTGGGGGTACCCCAAGTTCCCAGAGGGCACCCTGGGGGCACAGCCCCTTTGTAAACTTTTGCCCAGTGTGTGAGTGCTCCCGCATTCTGGATTAGCAAGGACTCTTTTTGTGGTGGTTGCACAAAAGTTCCAGGAGCTGGGCTTTTGGGTGAAGCAAGCATTTTCCACATGGCTGAAGTGTAGCTTTCCAAAGCGCCTCCTTCCAGGGAGTTATTTTAGACTGAAGTCTTTCAGAAAGCACGCTGCCTGACTCTCCCTTCTTGGGTGTAGGAGAGTGGATGGAATGCATATCAGTTATTGTTCCTTATAATAGGAACGGCCTTAAAGGACTCTTGATGTTTATGGTTCCATCTGCTGTACTCGGTGGCTGCCAGCGATGGTGCATTTTTACACATTTCACTTTTTGCGTTTTTCTTTTTCGTTTCTTTTTTCTATTGATAGGCAGGCATCAGTCACTTCTGGCTGGTTCTCACACGCTTGCCACACAGCCTCTCCTGCCCTCTTCTCCCTGGGGTCGAGGACAGAAGACACCACCTTAGCATCTGGGTTTGCAGCCCTGGGCCTGGGAGCTGAGGGACTGGCACAAATACGTGGCATGGTCACCTCTTCTGGCTACCTGGAGAAAGGTTATTGGAGTAGTGGTCTCAGTTAAGTAATATATGTATTTTTCATATATTCCCAATATTTCCTGATCAGTTACTAAGGCAAAATAGCACTGGATATGAAGTTACTGTATTTATTGGATAAATAAATAGTCCTCTGCAAATTTTGTAAAGTATTATAAATTATATATTTTTATAAACAAATTGACAAAATATTATTTATGTGACCCTTGTTTGCTCTAAACCTGCCTTAAAGCAACAATCTTGTCATGATTTATTAAAACTTTATTTTGCACATTTGCCATCTACATAAGATTATGGGGTAAATTCAGCCACTTTGGATAGAGTGGTGTAACAGGGAGGCGGTGGGGAGCACCTGGCAGTGAGTACTGGTTAATATTGATGTACAGATTGCTAAATAAAGGTTCTCCTTAACTTTCGTGTATTTTTCATGTTCTTTATATTTCTTTGAGCTAAAGTAATTAACTCGTTTTCTTCCCATTTTGGAGTTACATGTGTAAGTGTATTTAAATTTGGCAATCCTGCTGATAAAGTACCACAAATGTTTTATTATTAAACCTTTATGGATGAAAAATAGCATAGATGAACATGCTAAAAATATGTTTGCTGAATAAATGATGTAGTATGGTTTGTGATTTGAAAGTGGTATAAAAACTGTAATATAAAATAATAATAGAGTACAGAAAGATTGAAACTTTTAAAGCATTTTAAAAAATGTTAAATAAGAGCCATCATAGTGTTTATGATTTGAAAGTCTTGAAAACAGTTTAGAAACATTATTCCAGCATATGGAAATGTCACATTCCTGAAGTCTGCATTTCTTATACCCTGGTGGAAAAGAATGGCTTGCTGAATAGTTGCATGCAACTTAAAGAACTTTCAATCCATCTGCTGCTATATACTGTTTTTTTCCTTAGGTCTTCTTTTATTTTTTATCTTGAGTAATTGTAACTGAGTAGTATAATAGATATGGCTTTCTGTAAAAAAAAAAGTATTCTCTGAGTTTTCAGTTATTCAAACTATGATAGTGAATAAAAAGTCATATCAGCAAGTCAAAAACCTATATAGGTATAAGTGTACTAACATAAAGGAAGTGAGACTTCGAATCCAGTAACCTGAGTTTTAATACTCGTTCTACCATCTACTAATTGTGGACTCCCAGGTTAATCACTTAATTTATGAATTACTTTCCTAGTCTGTAAAATGCCTTCCCCCTCCCTCCCTCCTTCCTTCCTTCCCTCATTTTTTGGTCAGAGTAAAGAAGAAATAATGCATGAAAAATGCTTTGTAAACTATAAAATTCAGCACAATTGGGATGCATTTTAAGGTATCGTTACAGGATCTGCAGGACACAGAATATTTCAATTAATGATCCTCATTATATAATGTTTGAGTGTCATTTGTATGTTCCAGGTACTTAGGGACTCTAGTTCTCTTCGTATAGTAGCTAATTTGCCACCGTTGTTCACAGGCTCTATTTTAGATCTCTAGGTAGGCAACTGAACCTTATTATACAATGTGGGTGGCGTGTGGGTGGCTTAACCTTGGGATGACGAACTTAAGTTTTAACTCTTTTAACTAGTATAGGTTTAAACGATCAAGCTTAGGATTTCATACTCTATACATTGTTACCATTTTATTCTTTTGCACTTATCTGTGTGTCTGCGTTAACATTGTAGAATATAAAGGTTAAATGTTCTATCTCAAAGCCAGTGCATATTAGGTGATCTCAGCACTGGACTGAGGATAACAGCAAAACAATATAAATCACTGCTGTAAGAAAATTAAATTATCATTCATTTAAAACTAGGTTTTTTTTTGATGTAAAAATGCCTGACATGCTCTCTGTCCCTTTCATTCTTCCTTTCTGACCTCCCTTCTCCCTCCCGTCCTTTCTCTTTGTCTGTTTCTTTCTTTCTTACCTTCTCCCTTTCCCTTTTCCACTATCTCTCACTGTGTCTTTCCTCTTTGTTTAGAAGCATTTGCATTTAGCTTTTATCAGCCTGCTTTGCCCCCTACCGTGTTTGAAGAAATCATAACTGTAAAGCAGAAATAAAGGCAGGGTGCATATGCTGCAGATTAGAACGGTTTCCACCCTCTGATAGGAGATCAGCCTTCAGAAAGAGATAAACTAGGAACTTCTGATGAAATATAGGAGGCTTTACGTGGAGGCAGTTCACAAAAGGCATTGCTTTTGAATCTGAGTAGATACCTATTTTGAGCTCGACCCTTTCACCCAGCATAAAGAAATTCTGGCCTGTCTTTAAAAGACATGTTATTGACAGCATTTACCAAAAATGAGAGATGTCTTGGATGGAAGAACTGAGAGGTGGGGGCTGGAATAAAAATTTACGGAAAAAGGTGATTGGGAAGAAAAATTGCTAAAAAGCGTTTTCTTATTTCAAGAGGCAGAGACAAGGCACATTTTTAGAAATTATTTTTTTTGGCTGTGGGGAAACTCATGCCAGATTTTGCCTTCTGCTTTGGCGTGCTGTCTTCATTGTAAATAATCTCCAGGGAATTCAGTGATGCTTGTGTATAAAGGCTTTTTAGTACCTACTATGGAAGGACCCTGCCCTCCTGAGCTGGCGGAGTTCACACTCAGGGCCTTCCCCACCTTTCACGTGGGGCCAAGTCCACGTCCTGGGCACATCGCCGTTCACACGCCATTGAAATGGGTGCCTGGAAACACATAGGCTTTAACTTGTCTTTGTGACCCTGTTACGTTGCCGGATACATTATATCTCCACAAATATTCACCCAATATTGACTGAATGCATTCTCCTTTCTCATGCCAGATGTGGGTGAATTTTCCAAAGTCGTGTGAAGTCAAACCCTCTACCAAAAGCTCAGATTATGGAGATGGAAGTGGCTGGGACCAGTCATGCCACGGCCAGGGGCATCCATGCTTGTCCAGGTGCACCCATGCTTATCCAGGTGCACCCATGCCGGTCCAGGTGCACCATACCTGTCCAGGTGCACCCATGCCTGTCCAGGTGCACCCTTGCCGGTTCAGGTGCACCCTTGCTGGTTCAGGCTCACCCATGCCTGTCCGTGCACCCATGCCTGTCCAGGGGCACCCATGCCGGTCCAGGGACACCCATGCCTGTCCAGGGGCACCCATGCTGGTCCAGGGGCACCCATGCCTGTCCAGGGGCACCCATGCTGGTCCAGGGGCACCCATGCCTGTCCAGGGGTACCCATGCCTGTCCAGGTGTACCCATGCCCATCCAGGTGCTCCCATGCCTGTCCAGGGTCACCCATGCTGGGCTGGTCCAGGCTCACCCATGCCTGTCGAAGGTCACCCATGCCTTTTAGAGCTGCATTCATCTGTCCAGATGGACACACACCTGAGCAGCTCTGGCTGGGCCTGCCTGGGGCCCGCGCTACTCTATGACCAGAGAAGACGCAGTGAGCGGCTGCATGGAAACCTGTGGGGACCACTGCGGAGGTGGCAGATGCAGTGATCTTTTTTTTTTTCCTGAATGGTTCTTTGTTCCCCAACCCGACGCCTTATGTTTTGTCATCCTTCTGTAGCATGGTGGGGAAGTGCGCGGAGTACAGTCCCCTTAGCTTCAGATCCTGCGCCCATCCCTTACCGACTGTGACCTCTCAGGTGCACAATTTCTTTTTGCCTCAGTTTCCCCAACCATCAGATGGGATTAAGCTAACGGTACCTTTCTCACAGGGCTGTTGGAAGGATTGGGTTAGTTCAATAGTAAGCACATGGGACGAAGCGCCGCAAGCATTTTAGCTATTATCAGTTCGTTTCCTTAGCAGTGAACTCTGTGGGGTGGGGTTGGGAGCCAAGGAGACTTGTTAGAGAGGCAGGCCTCTGTTATTTTGCATTGTACTGAGAATAACGTTGATTCCCAGGTGTCAGGGGCCTCGTTTCTGCCCGAGGAGCCAGGCAGTGCAGTTCCAGGCCCGCTTGCCCTTGGGGATGAGGGTGGCCGGGAGAGAGGTCTAAGAAGCAGGACATTCCCAGCTTGGACGGCTCGGCGCCTGCTGAAAGCAAACAGGCGCCCCCAATCTACGGGAGCCTCCATGGTGGACTTCCAGTTACTTTTTCACACGTGCTCATGTGGTCGCATAAACCGTCTACCCGGGTTTTGTTCTTTTTTTTGCAAAATAATTGCTTGTGCAGCAAATTTCCCTTTCGGAATTGTCAGTGCTGCATTTGCTGTGGGAAGCCGAGTGGGAGCAGGCAGCTGCTGTTCCTGAGGGTTCGGTTTGGGGCCTTTGGGATGGAACGTCTGGAATGCAAGGTTTCCTGTGAGGGCTATCGGCCTGCATTCCTCCTGGGGAGATTTTCCAAAAAGTTGTGAATTGTAGTAGGATTAGAGTGCTCGCTTTTCAGGGATTGATGTTTAATCCTCAGGGTTCCTCGATTAGATCAGTGGAAGGAGGATGCATTTCATAACTGCAGTTTAATAAATTAAATGTCTGTATGTTTAATTTTGGTCCTCGGTTTTGGTCCTCAGAATAATCATCATATTACTTTGTTTTTGAGAGGCGTTTGTGTGTGTGTGTGTGTGCTGAAATTTTCTTTATACCTGTGCTGCAGAAAGCTCACGAACCGGCTTGTGGGTTTGCTAATGTGGTAGAATATTGGCAGCAAACATATGGAACCGATTTCTCAGGGTTTATTCTAACCCAAGGAAAAGAAATATGGGCTTATTTTAACAATATGCATCATATACCCTAGATGCACAAGAGGTTTCTATCACATAAGTCTAAATGTGCATCTACAGAGAGAACTGCAGATTTGAGATTTGTAGACAAATGAACAAGAGTGCAGGGCCTTACTAGAGGGCCTGGGAAGGGCTCGCATTGCATTCACATGCTTACATAACAGTAATACTTCGCCCGTGATATTTGCATTTAGTTTGTTATTCTTCGAAACATTGTTTACAGGCAACCTACTGTAATTGTGCAATGTTTAACATTTTTTTTTCTGTCAAGAAATGGGATATACAGTTTTCATTCTATTGAAATATGATATTCCTGCCTCCTTACTTTTTGTTTATAATCTTTCCTCAAGTGGCTGTCAAAGATACCCTCTTTCTTAAATGCCCCAAATTATAAATCTCACCAAACCAAAGATAATGCTTGTGTTCACTCTTGTCTTTAATTTTTTATTTGAACAGACCTATTCATTGATTTGGAGGTAAATGAAGCTGTCCTCTCTTGAGAAGTAATCCCAAATCTCTGAGTAAATTTTGCAAAATTCATAGGTAAGAAAATGTTTAGAAGTTGCCACAAATCTTTTTTGTAGTTCGTTACAAGGAACTAGATATGAATGTATTCTAGCTAGAGCAGCCACTTGTTTTATGGTCTAGCATGATTCCAAATCTGGTATTGATGCTTGAGGATTTGCTATGTTAACTGCCTACAGATGTTCATCTCCAAAGAAACGTGGCTGGTTTTTCCCAGCCAACTTAATGGGTTGTCTCCAGGTGTATGCTCAGTAAGAGGCAACATGTTACAGACCCCCCTTCTTCCTACACTGCACACACGCATACATGCACGTGCACACACGCACACACGCACACAGGACTTGCACCATAAAGATAAAACCAATCTGTGATGTTATATCAAGGTCAAGACTAAACTGATGTCTACATTCAGCCTCAGACAATGAGAACTCTCAGCCTCTCCCACCACAAATGATAATAATAAATAATATCCTTTTGGAGATATTGACCTTGTCTAAGAGCCTTTTATAAATCCAGTCCTTATGCTGGACGCACGCCCTCACAGCACTGGATTTTGAATTTCGTTTGCCTCATCGTTTCTTCCTTAGCGTGAACCCAAACATTTTCCCAAGGAGAATGCTGCCCCTTGTAATGGTGAGGAGTTCAGAGTGGCTCCTTCCAGGAGTTCAGAGTGGTTCTTTGGTTTTAGGAAAGAAATGTCCCCTCTTCCCTCTCCCCTCATCTTAACTCCCAATGAAGGCAAATGGGCCTGTATTTAACAGGCCACATGGAATAGCTCTAGTCCAGCCACTTTTCAGGACAGTGGGGTCACTTGGTCCCACTGAACCAGTCAGTGGGCAGTCTGGATTCGTATGGGGAACACTATGACAAGTTGTGCCATCAGAAAGTTTGTTGTGAGAGGCTGACGTTTGCAAGACAGGCTCGTTCCCAGGAACATTGCTCCATTTTTCCAGAACAATGGTCTGTTTTTAGTCTGTGGATACTACCCTGAGTCAAAGACCCGGCTGCATCTATCAACTGCCGGTTGATAGTCAATTTTAGTTTCATCCATAGCAGAGGTGTCACTCGTTGTGGTATTTGTTTTTGAAGCATCCCCTTTCCCATCTTGATTTCCTTTCACTACATTTTTTTTGCTTTCTTTGTTTGCATTTATGTTTAATTTTTGTTGTTGTCTCACTCAGCTTTATATGCACTTGCAAACTTTCTCAAATACTCTAGGGAGCAAGACAAGGAAATAATCTCCCACTGTTCATATGTAACCCAATCCTGAGAGAGGAGAGTGTATTATCCTTGTTTTACATGAGAGGAACCAGATGTTTTGTGGGCACCAGCTAATAAGTGTCGGGGTTGTGATGAGCCTTAGTTCTCTCTGCTATGAGGTCCACCCTCGGTGTACTAGCGGAATCACGCCCTCGCAGGGAGGTCAGTGAATGCCACGCAGCAGCCCATGCTACTGCACAAACGAAAATGAGCTTTAGTCGGGTGAGGGGATGGGAGGGGCTGCAGATACATCCCTACCATAAAGCAAACAGACAGACACAATCCAGGGTTGCAGAGCTGATCTGAGGCCCTGCTTCTCCCAGGGCAACATTGCACATTTGGGGCTCCACCCTGGGCAGAAGTGAATCCGAAACTCTGGGGGGGGGCGGGTGGGGGTGGGGCTGGAACCCAGCCATTGCGAATCATCACAGATAGGTCACTTTAGAAAAAAAGTGTTTTACCCATAGGATTTTCTCAAATCCTGGACCCTTCCACAACATGTATGTTTAAATTCAATTTATGAGAATTCAATTGAATACATAGGTTACAGGAAAATATGTATTGTAGATAAAAAGGAATTTTTAAAAATAAAAATGACCTAAATAAGCTATTCCTAGTCCCATAAACTCCTCCAAACTACCTTTCCCTATTTCCTTTGGAGATAAAAATGCTAGATTTTTATTTTTTATCATTTACTATTGGTTGGTTTCTTTTATTTTTTTAATAAATTACTTCATCCTCTTCCTCTTCCAAAGGGAGTTTCTCTGTTTTTTTCAACTGTAATTTCTATAACTATAAAGAAAAAAAACCTGTAAGTAAAGATTTTGTAATGCCTTTGCTAAAGAGATTCCACCTTCTTAATTTAATGAGGCTAATTACTTGCACTTGATTGTAATGCTAATTGCCATCATTAAGTGCTCTTGTGTGCCCCCTCTTTTCTTTCCCGCTTTGAAGGACCCTCCAGCTTTACAGTTTCTACCTGTGCTGAGTTACCTGAGCTCTGCCGCCTCTAGAACCTGCTGTGTCTGGGGAAGCACGCCGTGCCCTCAGCCTGGAGTGGCCCTTACCGAGCTTTATTTCAGGGGTATTAACTAGTGGAATGTGCCAATTTGTGGCCCCTTAGTATTAGTCATTTAAATCCTCCCTAAATGCTTTGAGGCTTTAAAAAGATGAGGTCTCTAAAGTGGCTTTGTTTGGATGTAGAGAAAGGCATTTGCTTTATGCTGCAATATTACAATCGGGATAAGATCCAAAGCTGTGCTTTTCTGTGCACTGACGTTCTTTATTCTCAGACGTGGGTATGGTGGATAGGTGATGCCAGAAGCACCCGGCCTCAGATGGGAGAGCCTGGGTACCCGCAGGAGAACTGTGACCCTATCTGGGCAAATCTGAGTGATTCTTGGGTGTATGATGCAAAAAAAAAAAAAGCAAAATGTATCTTATGGAGATATGTTCATGGGAATGGCTTGGAGTTGGTGTTCCCTGAGCTCTTAAACTGTCTTTCTATTTTGAACTTATATGCCCAAATGGACAGTCATTGCATACCTGTGATGGAACTTAGCGCCCTCGGTGAGCGTGTCCCTAAGAGAAGTTCCCACGTCGCTGTCAGCACAGCGTTCTCCACGGCTTTGCACCAGTTCTAAGTGCTTTGGAACCTGGGCGGAAAATCTCGACCTGCGCTGAAAATCTCGACCAAGACCAGTCCATCTTTTTTTGTTGTTGTTCTTAATTTGAAATCACAAGATTATTTAGAAATACAGTGGACTCTTTTCTCATAGCTCCCTGTTGACTGGTAAGATTCGGAATATAGTTCTAGTTCCTTCAGGATTTTTATATTCTCAGGCGTGTCAGTCTCAAAACAGTGTGTTTAATGGTGATTTCCCTGCAGTGGAAAAGATTCGTTACAATGCTAGTGTAAAGAGATTTCTAAGTGGGGACAGAAGATCTCACTATTCTCTCCCCTCAGGGGCACTTTGTGTTCCTATCATTAGATGTAAATTGGTCACAGTCTCATATCTGAGCTTTCTTATGAGCAGTAAACTCAAGCTAGAATTTCTTTTTCCCTTTAATTCATATCTGTCTCTAGTGCTCCCTTTAGTATTTCTTGCAGAGCTGTTCTCTTAGTCACGAATTCTCTCAGTGATTTTTTTGTCTGAAAAATGTTTTAATTTCTCCCTCATTTTTGAAGGACAATTTTGCTAGATATAGAATTCTTGGTTGGCAGTTTTTCTCTTTTAATAATTTAAATATATCATCCCACTGTCTTCTTGCCTTCATGATTTCTGCTGAGAGATCTACGCATAGTCTTATTGGGTTTCCCTTGTATGTGATGGTTTGCTTTTCTCTTGCTGCTTTCAAGATTCTCTCTTTCTCTTTGACCTTTGACATTCTGATTAGTAAATGTCTTGGAGTATTTCTATTTGGATCTGTTCTCTTTGGGGTGTGCTGCACTTCTTGGATCTGTAATTTTAAGTCTTTCATAAGAGTTGGGAAATTTTCAGTGATTTCCCCCATTAGTTTTTCTCCTCCTTTTCCCTTTTCTTCTCCTTCTGGGACATCCACAACACGTATATTTGTGCACTTCATATTATCTTTCAGTTCCCTGAGTCCCTGTTCATATTTTTCCATTTTTTTCCCCTATATTTTCTTTTGCTTGACGGATTTCAGATGTTCTATTCTCCAGTTCAGAAATCCTATGTTCTGGCTCTCAAAATCTCCCATTGTAGGTTTCCATTCCATTGTAGGTTTCCATTGTTTTTTTCATCTCTTCTACTGTGCCTTTCATTCCCATAAGTTCTGTGATTTGTTTTTTCAGACTTTTGATTTCTTCTTTTTGTTCATTCCTTGCCTTCTTTATATCTTCCCTCAATTCATTGATTTGGTTTTTGATGAGATTTTCCATGTCTGCTCGTATATTCTGAATTAAATGTTTCAGCTCCTGTATCTCATTTGAATTGTTGGTTTGTTCCTTTGACTGGGCCATATCTTCAATTTTCCTAGTGTGATTTGTTATTTTTTGCTGGCATCTAGGCATTTAATTACCTTAATTAGTTTATTCTGGAGATTGCTTGCACTTCTTTTACCTAGGGTTTTCTTGCTGGATGAATTTGTTGTCTAGCTGTTCTTTGACATTCAGTTCAGCTTTATCTGGACCTCTAGCTTAAGTTTTGTTTAACAGAGGAGAATTTCTCAGTTCTTGTTTTCTTGTTTCTTGCCCTGCTTGTATGGCGCCCTTTTCCCCCCACACTTAGAAAGGTCTACTTAGGTATTATAGACCCTAGCCAGATTTTCCCAGACCAAACTGGCCTCCTATCAGGAAGAAAGAGTCACCTGCATTGGTTTTCCCCGAGGGTGAGACCCAGCAGGTTGAGAGACTTTCCTGTGAAGTTTCTGGACTCTTTTTTTCTTATCCTGCCCAGTATGTGGTGCTTGTCTGCCTGCAGGTCTCACCGGCATAAGATGATGCAGTACCTTTAACTTTGGCTGGGGGCATGGTGGAGACAGAGGAGAGGTTGTAGGCTGGTTTTAATGGCTTCAAATTACCAAGCAGTGATGTCTGAATTCCTTGAGGGAGGGATTCCACCTGAGTTGGGCTTCACCCCTACCCTGGGGAAGGCACAGGCTCCAGACAAGCCCTCAAATGAGTTTGTTTCTGCCTATGCCTGGGGCAGTTGCAGCCTGAGGAGCCCTGCCTCTCTCTGTATCCAAAGGCAGTCAAGCCTTTGTAGAAACACAGCCACTAAAACCTCTGTTTCCTTCTTTTATTTCCTTTTCCCTTCAGCCCTGCCCCCTTGGCGCCTGGGCAAAAATGAGCGACCTCCACTTTGACCAGGTTCATCTAAGCTGGGGGCCTATTTTTAGTAGTCAGAATTTGTTAATTAATTCCACAATTGGCATTTCTTGTGCTCAGCCCCTGCTGCTGGTAAAGTCTCTTTTCTTTCCCCTCTGGGAAGCAGCCTGTGGGGGAGGGGTGCCAGCCACCACGGCTTGGGGAACTCATGGTTCTGGGGGGGGGCTTGCAGCCAGTCCAGCTGGTCCAGATTGGGGTACACTGTGTGTCCGGTCATTGATGGGGCCCCAGGAGCTGTTCTGTATTGTGTCTGGTTATTTAGTAGTTGTTCTGGAGGACGAACTAAAATGTGCACATTGTTAAGCCACCATCTTGGCCCAGAAGTCAGGTTGGGCACCTTTCCCTTTAATTCAAGACCAATCTAGCTTGTTTGCCTTCCTGCTTATGTTGGGCACACATCCCTATTCTTCTGCACTCTCCGTCTCTGAATATCTTTAAAAAAAAAATCAGTAAGTCACTGTTACCTTGAATACTAGGCACTGGTGTTTTTTGGTGGTGGTTCATATTCCATATAAAAGTGTCTGAGGATATTTATTAAACTTACGTTTTGTATAGGATGCAATATCTAATAGGTATTTGAAGATACTTCATAGGTCACACTTTTTTGGGGGGGGCGGGGAGAATGCTGGTTTCCCCTCCCTTTGCTCTTGGTAATCACTAATGGGTCTTATTTGCTTCTGTTATTTATTATCCATGGTTTTGCAACAGTAAATTAAAAAAGTATAGTTAAAAATTGTGGTTGATTATTTAATTCACACATACGATTAAAGACATGCCATAATAAGAAGTCTCTAGTGGTTTAGATAATGCAGCATTCATCCTGGGGAAGGAAATTGTTTTGCTTTCCCGGCTGCTAAAACAAATGCCATGCAATAGATAGTTTAAACAACAGGAATTTATTGCCTCATGGGTTTGAGGCAGGAGAAGCCCAAAATCAGTGCACCAGCAAGGCGATGTTTTCTCGTGCTGAGCCGGCTGCTGGGGAGCCGTGGCTCTTGGCTTTAAGATAACGCACACGACAGTGTCTCCTGTTTCCTCCGCGTTCCCATTGACTTCCAGCTTCAGACTGTTCCCCGCGGCTTCCTCTGTCTCATTCTGAATATCATTCTGCTTAAAAATGTCTCTGGGAATCTGGACCAAAGCCCCGCCTGAGTGAGCGGGACCACAACTCACAGACTGGAGGGACACTTGAGGGGATCCTCTTTGCAGTGCTCCACGCCTGCCTGCGGTACACCGAGACCAGCCCGCACAGAGGTCATCCGTGGCACTTCCTTTTTCACAAATTGTGTCACTTAAAATAATGCAAAGGGAACTGATGATTTTAAACCTCACCCTTACAGGGTGGACATTAAAAATTATGTGTGCATTTATTTGGAGGTAGCAACTTAAATCATTTTCTTAGGTAGCAACTTAAATCATTTATTTTGAAACTTGAGCATATAATTCTCATCAAAATGATTAAAATTAGTGCACATGCTATTTGAAACTGTCATCAGTATGCTGTTTAAAGATCTGAAGTTGAATAAGGATTGGTTTATTTCTTCTAAAATTCAAACCATTCAGTAAGATTAATCGAATTCACAATGTTGTGGTTCCCTCATCAACTACCATTACTATAACTTTTCTATCCCCCCAGACAGAAACACTAGAACCTCAGTGCATTAACTTTCCTTTCCGCCTACTCTGGAAATCTGTACTTTGACTTCTGTTTCTATGCGCTTTCACATTCTCTGATATTTTCTTTGTAGTTACATTTAACATTCTAAATCTATGATAATCTCATTTGCTTTGATACCAATTTAACTTCAATGGTAAGTTAAGTAAACTAAGTTCTTATACTGTGCCTACCTTTATGTAGGTCTCATCACAATTAAATGGTATACATTATGAATTTAGAGCTACTGGCTTGACATCGCATTTTATGCCTTTTCCTTATAGATTCTTGATGGAGAAAAAGTAGGAGTTACAAGCCAAAAGCGCAGCAGTACTGGCATCATATTTTCCCATGTTGTTACCCGGAAGTTGCTGATCCTGGAGGAGTGGCCCTTTTGTTCTATATATCCAAGACTTCGTTTACTTTTTACGTTTTCTACTAAGAAAACTCTTTATGTAAGCAAGTAGTTTAAAATGATTTTTGAAAGTCCTAAATCTTTTTTTCCTAGACTGTCATCATCATTCTTTTTGTAAAATTACTTCAACTTTACCTGATTTTATAAAAAATAACAAGGATGCTAAGTGGATCTCTGAAGACTCTCAGTAAAGATATTTTTCTTTTCAAAATATGTTCTGTAGGACGGGCCACTGTGGCTCAGCAGGCAGAGCTCGTGCCTGCCATGCCAGAGACCCAGGTTTGATTGCTGGTGCCTGCTCATGCCAAAACAAAAACAAAATGTGCTGTATATGTGTCCTACCAGTATAAGAAACAGTGGTCAAAATCCGAGAGTTGTAAGTGTATGATGCAGTATAAGAAAGAGCACAAGGAATGAAGAGGAAAAACTCCTTCAGTAACAAATAACATGGGCCTGCCCTGGTAAAAATAGCAAAATGAGACACTTCTGGGCTCCATCTCCTGATGGACACTTTGCACAACCAGCATGAACTTGCAGAAACATGCTCTTGAAGCTGCAGAAAACAGTCAAAGGACTGCAGTAACAAGATGGGTACTGAATCAAGAGAAAAGACTCTTCTGGTGCTCAGGTAGGCCCCTCCATCACCTGTCACCTCTAAGCAGGCAGCCAGCCCACATTCCCATGCACAGCTCTGATCCCAGTCCCAGAGGGAGCAGAGTAAGCCTCATCCACATGTATGGCGCAGTCAGTCTGGTGGTAGCCTGAGTCATGTGCCATTCTAGAACTTGTGCTGTGTGGAAGGCAGCTCACCATGCTCTCCTATACAACGCTATGGGAGAGCATCCTTGCCTGAGGCAAGGGATTTCTGGCTGTGGAACATGAAGTGCAGTGCCCAGGACTATAAGGAAACTTTTTCTAGGGAAAAAGGCACATTTGGAACCATGTGAATGGTGGAATCCTAAGGACCACATGGACATTCCAAGACAAGATGCCTGTTCAGAAAGGATAAGGGAGGGCCCTATGCTTTGGTCACTGCTCTAGTTTGCTAGCTGCCAGAATGCAACACACCAGAGACGATTGGCTTTTAATAAAAGGGGATTTATTTTGTTAGTTCTTCAGAGGAAAGGCAGATAACTTTCAACTGAGGTTCTTTCTTACGTGGGAAGGCTCAGGGTAATCTCTGCTGGCCTTCTCTCCAGGCCTCTGGGTTCCAACAACTTTCCCTGGGGTTATTCCTTTCTGCATCTCCAAAGGCCTGAGCTGAGCTGTGAGTGCTGAGATGAGGTATGCTGAGCTGCTTGGGCTGTGCTACATTGAACATTCTCATTTAAGCACCAGCCAATTAAATCAAACATCATTCATTGCAGCAGGCACGCCTCCTAGCTGACTGCAGATGTAATCAGCAACAGATGAGGTTCACACGCCATCGGCTCATGTCCACAGAAGATGCCTTCACCCGTCCAAGTTGACACCTGAACCTAACTACCACGGTCAGTACACTTATTGTATGGATAAGCCCTGAAGTAGAGCACTCACAGAGGTCAATCTGCAAGGATGGGAAAGTTTTCTTTCTTTGGTTAACTTCTAGCATCCAAGGAAAGCTCTGTCGTAATACTAACTGGATAAAAGATTAAAGAACAGACACTGTAGAGTCTAAATTTTAGTTACCATGTTTAAACATCAAAGTGTCGAAAAACATTTCAACAAAAGGTTACAAAATATTCAAAGAAACAAGAAACCATGACCCAGACTAAGGAGTCCACATTAAAATACTGTAGCCCATCAATGAGGAGGAGGATGAGGTCTGGGACATACCAGACAAAGATTTTCATTAAAAAAATGGTCCTAAATATGCTCAAAGAGTTAAGTTTATATTCACCTTTGAAATAAAGAGCTGAATAGAATAGTAACTGGAGTTAAACATTCCCTTGAGTGGTTTAATAGCAGATTGGAGCTGGCAGAAGAAAGAATCCATGTACTTGAAGAAAAGGTATTTGAAACCATCCAGTGTGAGAAGCAGAAAGAAGAAAGAATGAAGGAAAGTGAACAGAATCTGACAAACCTGTGGGAAAGCACCAGGCATACCAGTATCTGTATTTTGGAAATCCCAGAAGGAAAAGAAAGAAAGAAAGGGACAGAATATATCCAAAGTAACAGTGGCTGAAAACTTCCCAAATTTAATGAAATACGTGAATGTACATATCCAAGATGCTCAATGAACTCCAAACAGGATAAACTGAAATAGAACCAATGCCATGGCTTATTAAAATCAAATTGTGGAATGCCAAAAAAAGAGAGAGAGAGAGAATTCTGAACACTGCAGGAGAAGCATTATGTCATGTATACGGTGGCCCCAATAAGATTGAGTGATGATTTCACATCAGAAAAAATGGAAGCATGCCAGCTGTGGCATGGCAAATTGAAAGTGCTGAAAGCAAAAACCATGCCAACCAAGAATTCCATATTCAGCAAAACTGTTTTTAAAAAATGAGGGAGACGTTAAGACATTCTCAGGTAAATAAAAGCTGAGGGAGTTCATCCTCACTAGCCTGGCCCTATAAGAGATGCTAAAGAGAGTTCTGCAGGTTGAAAGGAAAGGACACTAGACAATATGTTTCGGTTTGCTCATGCTGCCAGGATGGAATATACTAGAAACAGGTTGGCTTTTGCAAATGGGATTTATTAGGTTATACATTTATAGTTCTAAGGCCAAGAAAACATGCAGATGAAGCCATCAACAAGAGGATACCTTCCCTTGAGAAAGGCAGCAGGCATCCAGGGTTTCTCTGACACATGGGAAGGCACATGGTGGTGTCTGCTGGACCTGGTTTCTGTGGCTCTTTGCTTTGCATCTCCCGGGGCGTTTTGTCTGCATCTCCAAGTGCCTGTAAGGACTCCAGTAAGTGGATTAAGACTCACCTTGAATGGATGGGGTCATATCTCCATGAAAACAACCTAATCAGAAGTTCCCACCCGCAGTTGGATCTGCCCCCAAAAGACTAGATTAGAAGAACATGGCTTTTCTGGGGTACATAACAGCTTCAACCCAGCACACAATAGTTTGAAGCTGCATGAAGAAATAAAGATCTTTGGAAAGGGTAATGACATGGGAAATATAAATGCCAGTACTATTGTATTTCTGGTTTGTAAATCCACTTACACTTCTGACAGGTTCTGCAAGCACATGCATAACGTATAATGATCTCTCAGTGGTTAGGGATTCATAATACATAAACGTGTAATCTGTGACATGTACTACGTAAAGGTGGGGGGACGCAGGTTATAGGAACGTGGTTTGTGTATACAATTGAAACTAAGTTGGTATCAGAGCAAATGAAAGTGTTACTGTTGTGGGATATTTAGTTTAAGCCCCATGGTCATTACATAGAAAATATTGGATAATATGCAAGCTCATAGAGACAGAGATTAGAGTACAGATTACCAGGAGGAGGGGTAAGGACAACGGGGAGGTAGCACATATTGCATTAAGGGCTTCTTTCTAGGGAGATAGGCAAGTTTTAGTCATGGAAGGTGGTGAAAGTAGTACAATATTGTGAATGTGATTAATCCCATTGAATGGTGTGCTTGGGAGTGGTTGAAATGTGAACGTTTATGTTGTATATATGTTCCCACAATAAATAAAAATCAAAGAAGAAAGAGCAACTCAAGAAACAATGACAACTGAACCTAATACATGATGTTGGACAGGATGAAGCAAGGGAGGAGAAAAGGATCAAAGGGACATGAATGGGACACGTGAAAAATTAGTATATGGAGTATAAACCCTTTATCCGTGTTGAATTTCTTGAACTGGATAGCTGCATTTAAGGTGATTACATAAGTGAATATTGTTCCTGGGAAATATACATAGCAGCATTAATTGTTCAAGGACCATGAAAATGGATTGATAAATTGATGAACAGGGTGGGTGGGTGGGGCGGGCAGAGAGAGAGAAAGAGAGAGAGAATGGCACAACAAATATGGCAAAATGGGAGCATCTGAGTTTATGGAGGAAAGTAGGAGCTTGTTGGAGTTCTATGTTTGGGGTTTGTATTATTTTTGTAACTGTCTTGTAAGTTTTAAAATATTTTTTTAAAATGTTAAAAAACAAAAAATATGAATATTTCAGTGGACTGATTTGCTTTTATTAGATTTAGTTATTAGGTAGTACTATCCAGAGGTGTTTCATGAAAAGCTCAATTCTGCTGACCCCACTCTTATTCTTTCCCATTTACCATATGCCTGTTTCCTGGGCAGGACAGGTGGTGGGAAACTTTTGCTAAATGTTGACCCAAACAGATCAAGGCTTCAAAGGTTTTCATCCACCTAGAGAAGTTTCAATTACATTGAAACATGTCTTCTTTAATAATTTATTTAATAGAGCGAGAGAGAGTAAGTCTGTATGATTCCCTCAAGTTCCTTACTTGAATTGCACAGAATTACTAAATCCATTTTCCACGTAATTACAGCTTTAAAGTACATTCAAATCAACATTGAAATAGCTACGCTTCTCAGAGTGTCTGCTTTTAGACTCAAGTTATGAAGCTTTCAAGGAAGTTGAAGTGATGTTTCAGATGATGAGTGCTTTATGTGCCATTTTCCCTAATTATGGGGATCTTTTTATTGACAATGATATTTAATGGGGAAAAAAGGAAACTAGTACAGTAAAAATGATTTACTGTATTGATTTAGTTTCATTAGTTTTTAATTGAAAGCAATTGCTACTCCTCAGCTGATTAAGATTCTCTAGTGTCCTTAGATTAAAAAAAATCTCATAACTCAAGCCAGACTAATTAGTTTAATAATCCTCAACTTAAAAAAGCATTTTTTATTCTTAAATATACCATATATACAAAGAAAAGAAAAAAAAAGCAATGATTTTCAAAGTACACTTCAACAAATGGCTACAGAACAGATTTCAGAGTTTGTTATGGATTACCATTCCACTATTTAAGATCTTTCCTTCTAGCTGCTCCAAAATACTGGAGATTAGAAGAAATTTATATTTTTTATTTTTTGTGAAAAATAATATGTATGCAAAAAAGCAATAAATTCAAAGCACACAACAATTAGTTGTAGAACAGATTTCAGAGTTTGGTTGTGTTAGATTATGTGCTACTGAAAATTTAGATTCTGGACAAAATAAACCTGGTTTATTTTCCTTTGGTTTCAAAGAGTAGATGAGTTTCTAAAATAGAGACAATGAATTCCTTCCTGCTGTATTCTGAAATACTTTAATCCTGACTTGGTCAACTTTCTTCTTTCTCTAAATACCAGGTTATAAATATATAAAACAGCATCCCCAAATCCAGAAATAACAATTACCACTCCAGACTGAATGTGACTACTGTAAGAGCTTACAATATAGGCCCTTGTTTTCTTATAAGTATTTTCTAAATGAGACCATACAATAATTGCTCTTTTGGTTCTGGCTTATTTTTCCTCACCAAATGTCCCACAGGTTCATTCACAGTGTTGCGTGCCTCACAACTTTGTTCCTTTTGGTAGCAGCACAATATTCAGTCATATGTATTCACCATTGTTCGCCAATCTACTTCTCAATCAGCGCATCCTTCAGTCACCTCCATTCATTGGGCATCATGTATCACGTCCAAAGTCAACGGCCCATCAGCACTTTCATTGATAATTTCATTGTTCCCAAGAGAAAGATAATCAATAAACACACCCTCACCAAAAAGAAAATCTAAACCTCCCCTTAACTCTTGTCCCACCCCCCACTGTTTATTCCTGGTGTTTCTGTGGTACTGGTGATCTTTTCCTGTTAAACACAGCCCATAGCATGCAAAGCAGTTTTTCCCCTATACTCCAATAGTATAAACTCTTTGTACAAGATTCATACCTTTGAAGTAGTTCATGCAAGAACTTATTTACATTTGTAGTGTTAATTGGTGGGGCACATTGATCTATACAACCCCTTGCAATCATGTTCTCCTTCAGTATGGTAATATTACTTATAGACCCATTAGTGAACTGCCTTCACTTCTTTCTGTTCCCTTACACTTGAGTTCAACTTCATAGCTAAACATTCACCCTTCTCTAGCTTCTATGTATCTCTAGGTCCCCTACATTCTGCATTATAAGCCTCTGATTTTACCTTTACCATGGTCAGAAAAGTGGATTCATACAGTAACTATCCTTTTGTGTCTGGCTTATTTCACTCAGCATTATGTCCTAAAGGCTCATCCATCTTGCCATGTGCTTCAGGATGTCATTTTGTCTCACTGTTGCATAATATTCCATTGTATGTATATTCCACATTTTGTTAATCCACTCATCTGTTGATAGGCATGTGGATTGTTTCTTTCTTTTGGCAATTATTAATAATGCTGCTATGAACATATTGTGCAAATGACTGTTTGTGTCACTGTTTTCAGATGTTCTGAGTATATACTGAGTAGTGGTATTACCGGGTCATAGGGCAACTCGTATTTAGTTTCCCAAACTGTGTTCCATAGTGGCTGTACCATTATACATTCCTACCAGCACTGCATAAATGTCCCAAGTTCTGCACATCCTCTCCAACATTTGTAGTTTCCTGTTTATAAGGAATCATTCTTATAGGTGTGAGGCGGTATCTCATTGTAGTCTTGATCTGCATTTCTCTTATAGCTAATGAAAATGAGCATCTCTTCATGTACTTTTTAGCCATCTGTATTTGCTGTTCAGAAAAATGCCTATTCGTAAATCTTTAGCCTATTTTATAATTGGGTTGTTTGTTCTTTTGTTGCTAAGTTGTATGATTTCCTTATGTATACAGGATATCAAACTTCTATCTGATGTGTAATTTCCAAGTATTTTCTCCCACTCAGTTGGCTGTCTCTTCACCTTTCTTTTTTTTCACATGCTGTATGGCTGGGGTCACATTTCATTTTTTTTTTCCAAGTGAGTATCCCATTTTTGCAGCACCATTTGTTGAATTTTTGTTTGTTTGTTTCTTTCTTCATTAGCTTGTTTGTTTTTTTTGAGACATGCATGGGCCAGGAATCGAACCCAGGTCTCCCACATGGCAGGCAAGAATTCTACCACTGAACTACCTTTGGGCCCCTCTCTTTGCCTTTTTTGACAAAGTCTTTTGAGGCAAGAAAGCATTTGATTTTGAGGAGTTCCTATGTAACTTTTATTTTTTTCTTTTATTGCTTGTGCTTTGGCTGCAAAGTTTAAGAAGCTGCTTCCTATTACTAGGGCTTGAGGATGTCTCCCTACATTTTATTCTAGGAGCTTTATGGTACTGGTTCTTATATTTAGGTGTCTGATCCAATTTGAATTAAGTTTTGTATAGGGTATAAGGTAAGGGTCCTCTTTCATTCTTTTGGCTATTGATATCCAGTTCTCCCATGCCCAGTTATTGAAAAGACTATTTTGCCCCTGAAAGTTCAGTGAATTTGGGGGCCTTATCAAAGATCATTTAGCCATAGATTTGATCAGATGATCATATCCAAAGTAGATTTGGTGGTCTGTTTCTGCACTCTTGATTTGATTCCAGTGGTCAATACTTTTATCTTTGTGCCAGTACTATGCTGTTTTGACCACTGTGGCTTTATAATAAGTTTTAAAGTCAGGAAGTGCTAATCCTCCCACTAGGTTCTTCTTTTTTTAGGATGCTTTTAGCTATTCATGTTCTCCTACCTTTTCTCAGATGAATTTGGTAACTAGCGCTTCCAAGTCTTTACTGTAGGTTGTTGGAATTTTAACTGATACTGCATTGAATGTGTAGACCAATCTGCATAGAATTGACATCTTAACCACATTTAACCTTCCCATCTATGAGTAGAGAACATCTTTCCACCTATTTAGAGCTTCAGTTTCTGTTAGCAATGTTAAGTAGTTTTCTGTGTACAAGTACTTTAGGTCCTTAGTTAAGTTCATTCCTAGATACTTGACTCTTTTATTTATTATTTTGAATGGGATTGTTTCCTTAATTGACACCTCAGGTCATTGTTTGTTTATGGAAACATTATAGATTTTTGCACATTAGCTTTATATCCCACTACCTTGCTGAATTTGTTTATTACCTCAGTAACTTTGTTGTAGATTTCTTAGTATTTTCTGAGTTAAATATCATGCCATCTGCAAATAATGTAAGTTTTACTTCTTCCTTTCCAATTTGGATGCCTTTTATTTCTTTTTCCTGTCTGATTGCTCTATCTAGAACTTCTAGTACAATGTTGAATAGTAGTGGTGGCAGTGGGCATTCTTGTCTTGTTCCCAATCTTAGGGGGAAGGCTTTCGGTTTCTCTCCATTGAGTATGATGCTGGCTATGGGTTTGTCATATATGCCCTTTATCATATTGAGGAGGTTAACTTTGATTCCTACCTTTTGAAGTGTTTTTATGAGAAGAGAATGTTGAGTTTTGTCAAATGCTTTTTCAGCATCAATCGAGATGATCGTATGATTTTTTCCTTTTGATTTATTAATGTGCTGTATTAGATTAATTGATTTTCTTGTGTTGAACCAAACTTGCATTCCTGGTATAAACCACACTTGGTTGTGGTGTATAATTCTTCAAATGTGTTGTTGAATTTAATTTGCTAGTATTTTGTTGAGAATTTTTGCACCTGTGTTCATTAGGGAGATTGGCCTGTAGTTTTCCTTTCTTATAGCATCTTGACCCAGTTTTGGTATTCAAGTGATGTTAGCTTCATATAATGAGTTAGCTAGTGATCCTTTTTACTCAATTTTTTGGAAAAGTTTGAGCAGGATTGGTGTAAGCTCTTTTTGGGATGCTTGATAAAATTCCCCTGTGGAACCATCTGGCCCTGGGCTTTTCTTTGTAGGAAAATTTTTGATGACTAATTGAATCTCTTGTGATTGTGTGTTGAAATCTCCTATTGGTTCTGGAGTCAGTGTAGCTTGTTCTTGTGTTTCTAGGAATTTGTCCATTTCATCAAAGTTGGTAGTTTTTTTTTTTTTAAAGGAAAGACAGAGAGAAGGAAGGAAGGATAGAAGGAAGGAAGGAAGGAAGAAAGGGAAACATTTTTAAACATTTTCTTGTTTTATTGTATTCAGTTTCTCCGTTTTTGTTACATGGGCTGGGGCCGGGAATCGAACCGAGGTCCTCCGGCATAGCAGGCAAGCACTTTGCCCGCTGAGCCACCGCGGCCCGCCCAAAGTTGGTAGTTTGTTGGCACATAGTTCAATCCTTAATGCTTTAATTTTATCATTTATAAACCAATTTGAATCTACCTGAGAAAAGAAAAATTTAGATTTGAAAATGTCATGCAAATGACTCGTTTTTGGCTCTTGAAATGCAGAATTATGATATTTAAAACGCCCAAGCTGGGGAAATTATTTTCTAGGAAACCTTGGATCCATGCCTCTGAAAATCATACCTTGTATTGGCACACAATTTTCTGGAATTCTCCACAGTTCTGTTTTCGCCTTGGTATCTGAGGATAAAAGGGAATACATGTTTTTCACTGGGCTACTGGGAATATGTTTTCTCTAAATTCTAGTTGATTTGGTCCTTTCCCTTTGCATCCTGTGCTAGTAAACTTCACATTTGTATTGTCTTCTCCCACATTGTATAGCTTAAGTTTTTCAACTTAGAGACTCTAAGAGCTTGTTCAGTCTCAATCATCACATCCTCCCTTCTCTGTCTACTTGGACATCAAAAATCCTGAAATAGTGTCAAGTCATTTATCTCTGCATTAAAACACACATGCATACACACACACATGCGCACATGCACACACACACACCCCGGAACTTAGGACATCAGGGAATCTGAAAACTGTGACCAAACTCAGGGCCTTTAAAACACATAAATCTGCCCTTGTTTAATTAGAGGGGCTTTCCAATATTTAGATTATTTTTGTGCAGAACTTTGATTACAGAGCATTACATTTCTTTTTATGGGGAGAAAAATGCAATAGCAAAAATGTCAGTTATCTGTAATTTTGGAAGTTGTTTCAGTTAGCAAAGCTGCCAGAATGCAAAATACCAGAAATGTGCTGGCTTTTACAATGGGGATTTATTTCCTTACAAATTTACCGTTCTAAGGCCATGAGAATGTGCAAATTAAGGCAGCAACAGGATGGTGCTTCCTCTGTCCCATGGGAAGGCATATGGCAAGGTCTGCTGGTTCTTCTCTCCTATTTTTTTACTTCAGCTTCTGGCTTTTCTCTCTGAGGCTTTTTCTCTTCAAACTTCTCTGCATCTTTTTCTCTGAGCTCTCTCTTGGCTTTTTCTGCCTTTTATCCTCTCACAAAGGACTCCACCTTGAATGGGATGGGTCACATCTCAAGTAACATAATCTAACCACAAGGTCCCAGTCTGCACCCCAGGGTGGATTAAGAGGACGTGGCCTTTTCTTTGGCACACATAGCTTCAAACCAGCACAGAGGTGCAGGCCAACTTGGCGGATTAGGAAATCTCAGCTCAGTACCCATTTCTCAGTATGCCATGTTTTAAGCCACTATTTTGGAACAAATCACTTAGCTTTGTTTAAAGATGATATGTGATAACTCTGACTTTCATGCCAGAGCAAGCTAAGATCACTTAACCTTTTGTGGTTAGAAATAATGGATGTTATTGCATGCTTACTCTGTGCCAGACAGTGTGCTAAGCATTTTGCCTGGAATATTCAAAGCTTGCTACATCCCTCAGAGGGAGCAATAATTATTAACCCTGTTGAAAGTATAAGGAATATGTGCGTCAGAGAGAACTGATAACTCGGCCTGTGAGCTCAGGTTTCAGACCCAGGCAGCTTGGTCTGAGAGTTGTCTTCTGCACACTTCTCTTTAGTTCTGATGTGGTAAGATCATTGCACTTCATAGCCATTTGTGTTTTTGCAGTAATGTACCTGGGTTTATCTGGTTTATAATCCAGATAAGCAAGGTTTTGGAATTATGTGTATAGCAAGAAGAATTGCTTTCAAGTGAAAGGTTATGAGGCAACCTTATTAGTAAATTGCTTCGGCAGTACTCATCAGACGTGGCGACAGGTGCAGAGACTTCTCAGATTTTATTTGGATTACTTCTTGTTCAGAATTTTGCATGAATGGGTACAGTCACCTATGGCAAAGTTATGGGGGAAGGGGATGTACTAGAAAATCAAGTTATGGGGAAAGGGGATGCACTAGAAAATCAAGATACTTTTATGCCGTTTAAGGTGTTAAAGTACTGACAGGTGTCCGGCTATAAAACTAACATGAAAATCACAACCATTTGTAAGCTGAGTCCTTTTGTGTGGTGTTAGCAGTTGGGGCAGGCCCTCTCCCATTAGGGGCTCTAGTCCCTCTTCCCCCAAATGGCAGAGGTGCTGGGGGCTTGGCTCCTAGAAACAGCAGTCTGGCCACAAAGCTTGGTCTCAGTTTGTTGGGCACTTGACATGGTGAGAGTAAACTGTCTTCTGTAGTTTACAAAAACTCTGTAGTGGTTTTTGTGATATTTGGCCTGGCAATTTTTGGCCATTTAGAACCATATGGTAACATTTTGATTTCGTTCCCATATGTTCTAATCAATTTTGAGGGCATGAAAAATTTTCATTTGGGATTCTTTCTTGAAGTGTTATGTCATCCAGAGTCTAGTTAGCAGTTGGCTCGATGTAGTTCCCTGCTGTAGTCGCTGAACTGTAGGACTGTCATTATATCCGTGCAAAAAAATCATGTAAGAATGAAACATGTAACAATGACTGAAGAGCATTCTCTAGGAAAAATTGTCTAGAAACAACATATATCATTAACATTTATGCATTTTAAAGCACCATGTGATTTTTTATTTAAGAAAACAAACAATATACTTAAAATCATCAAAAATGGATATCCTAGTTAGCTTATCCATAGGCATATTTAAATAAAGTATCCAAATAATCATTGTAAGACTTGTGTTTGTACAGTAAGTTTCATAAACCAATTTAAAATTAAGGAAAAGAAGAAAAAAGCTACATATACAGATATCAGAGTTTCTTAAATTCTACATATTAAACACTAACTTAAATATCATTTGATTAACTGTCAAACTGAGCATTCTTAAAATACTAAGTAGAAAGGTATTACAAATATCTACATTGCTATAGCAATGACCTATGTTGCTGAATAATTTCAAGTCTTATTTCAGAAAAATATAAAGAAACAAATGTTTTTTTCAATTAAGATATGAAAATCTTAACCACCAAAAATTAGCACCTTATTTAGCTTATCCATAGGCATATTTAAATAAAGTATATAAATAATCATTGTAAAGCCTGTGTTTGGGTTGTACAGTATATTTCATAAACCAATTTAAAGTTAAAGCAAACAAGGAAAAAATTTACAGATACAGATACCAGAGTTTCGTCAATTCTAAATATTAAACACTGTCTTAAATACCATTTGATTAGCTATCAAAACTGTGTATGTTCTCTAAATATCAAGTAGAAATTTATTATAGATATCAACTTTGTTACAGTAATGACCTGCATTACTAAATATTTTCAAGTTTTTTATTTCAGGAATCTATTTTATCTAATATTACTATAGCTGCCTATAGTTTTTATTTGTCAGATCTATATATTCTTTTTCCTCTCTCACTTTATCCTTTAAGTTACCCCTGCTAAAGCACCTTATTATTTTATTTTGTATGAGAACTTCCACAAAGAGTTAATATTGCATGTCAATTAACAAATAGATACAGTTACAACAATAAAGCATACTTACTGCTCACATTCTAGATAAAGCCTCTAGTAAAGTTCTGTGTGAACTTCTAGAGGCAACTCTGTAGATTTTGAGCTGGGTGGCCTCACCTCACCCAGAAGTTTCCAGCATTACCTGTCAAAAGGGACAGATTTAGGGCTGCAGATCATTTCTCCCTGTCCCCCGAGTTGTTGCTTTTCAGCGGCAGTTTTGATTACAATTTAAAGTGTTGCTTATGTTCTAAATTTCCAGACCTCTAGACTAAATGTGCCTGGCGTTGTAAGACGGATGGGGAAGGCCCCTGAGCTGATCCTGCTCCTCAAGACAGGCGCCTACCGAATGATGCCTGTATGTTAACTGCCCTCCTTCCCTTTCTCTCCCTGCTCCTTCTTTTTTTCCTTCCGCTTACCATTATGAGTGGTCATAATAGTGAACAGTACCTGAGAGTGAACCAATAAAATGCCTTTTAGCTTATCTTTTAACCCTCAATGATAAGAAACTCTTTTTTTTTACTAGTGTCTTAGTTTGCCATGGCTGCTGTAACAAATAGCACAGACTGGTTGCCTTAAACAACAGGGATGAATTGTCTCAGTTTTGGAGGCTGGAAGTGCAAAATGAAGCCGATGACAAGAACATGCTTTCTCCAAAGTTTGTTGCATTGTGGTGATGGCTTGCCAGCAATCCAGAACTCAGTCTCTGCGTCTGTCACATGGCTGTGTGTCTCCTATCTCCTTCTCACACCTCCTGTTTATAAGGCCTCCAGTCATTTAGGGTGAAGCCCCACCCTGATTCAGACTGACCTCATCCTAATGGGATCTATAAAGACCCTATTTTCAGATGAGTTCCCAGCCACCGGGCAGGCAATTGGGACTTGAACATGTCTTTATTGGAGACATGATTCAATTTACAACAACTAATAAATTAATCATTTCAACCATAGTATTTCTTATAATATTCTAGATAAACTATGATAGAGTGGAGAAGTGATTTTTGTCAAGAAAAAATAATTTTCCCCTTTCAACAATTGTATATTCCAAATCTTTTCTCTCTTTCTTGTTATTTGGATAGTTATATCATCTACAATGATTAACTCAGAAAATTAATTATATGACTATACTTGGCAAGATTTATTTAAAAGTTTTATTTTAGATTTAATAGTAATAATCTGCATATATTCCAAAATGGAGTTGTTAAGGTTGAAACACCCGTGAATAGTTGTACATAAACAACATAAAATTGTATTATCTAATCCCCTCACCCCCCAAAAATACTGGAACAGAACAGCTTCATCAAAACTCATTCAATATTCATTTTAGACTTGGTATATTTTCTTGTCTATAATTCCCTGAACTAAGAGATTTTCTATAACTGGGATGTGAGAGAAATAAGGTTCATTTTTCATCAGTAATATTTGACAAAGTTGATCATTCCTTCCTTCTTAAATAACTGTCATTATTTGGTCCCCTGGACACTTCTTAATTGTTGTCCATTGCTGGCACTTGCTTGTCATCTCAACCTCTAACATGGTATGCTAAAGGGCTCCGTCCTTGAACTTTCCTATCTCTAGGCTTACTCCACAGGAGACTTCACTTAGTCCCATAGCTTTTATCCCTGAGCTGATAACTTCCCAATTTATCTGCAAGCTAACCTTTTCCCTGAACTCAAGGATCAGGTATCAAGCTATTTATTCAATATTTACTCAGTATTTTCATTTAAAGGTAGGTATTTCACCCTTATTCAAAACCTAACTCTAAGCATTTACCTAAACTTGTTTCAGTCTTCCCTTCCCTTTGAAAATGATATCTGTTGTTCCAGTTCCCAGGGCCACAATCTTTGAAGTGCTCTTGACTCCAGACTTCACTACCAGCTGACAGTGAATCTTGTTGGTTCCACCCAGTTTTTACCATCTATATCATTGTCATCCTAGTCCAAGCCCTGATGAGCTCTTATTAATTTTTTTGGGGGGAAGGGTGCATGGAGCAGGAATTAACACCTAGTCTCCTGCATGGCAGGCAAGAATTCTACTATTAAACTTTCCGAGCATCCTCCTAATGATCTCTTTCCTCAACTATTGTAAGATCCTTCTGATCAATTTCCCTGCTTTCAGCCTTGGTCCATTAACTGTCTATCTGCTCCACAGTAGCCAGAATAATCTTTTACACTATAAGCCAGCTTTGCCACATCAGGGTCCTCATAGCTTTCCTTCTCAGACCAAGTCCTCTTCGTGGCCCAAAAGGCTGATTCATCTGGCACTTGGCTACCACTCTGAGCCTTTCCCTCCCTCCTGTGCCAAGTACATTGTTTTCCTCGCCCTACCATCGAGCAGGCTAGCCACATGCCCACCTCTCAGCCTCTGATGCTAACTGCGCCTTCTGTGGGGAAGACTCTTCCTCTAGACGCTGGAGGCTGTGCCCCTGGATTCATGTTGCTTCTGCTCAGATGTCTCCCTATCAGAGGAGGTGAATGGATATAGAATAGACCCTCCTCCTTCCCCCACTGATTGATTCCTCTGAGTCTGCTTTGTTATTTTTTCATAGTATTTTTATCAAGATATATCCTCGTACCATACAATCCATCCAAAGTGTACACTCAGTGACTGTTTTGCCTGAATGCAAAACATCAGAAATGGACTGGCTTTTATAAAGGGGATTTATTTAGTTACAATTTTACAGTTCTTCGGAGGAAGGGCAGCTAGCTTCCATCTAGGTTTCCCTGTCACCTGGGAAGGCACATGGTGACGTCTGCTGGCCTTCCCTCACAGCTTCTCGGTTCAAATGGCTTTCCCTGCGGCAACTCCCTTCTGCATCTCCAAACATCTGGATCTGAGCTGCTGAGTTCCCTTCTGACCTCCCTCTTTTAAGCCTCCAGCTAATTAAATTAAACATCACTCATCATGGAAAGCACGCCCCTTAGCTGACCACAGGTATAACCGGTCATAGATGAAATTTACAGGCTGATGATTTAAGTCCACAGCAACAGAACAACTGGGCACCATCACCTGGCCAAGTTGACACATGAACCTAACTACTACAGTGAATTTTAATGTAATCACAGAGCTGTGCATTCATCACTACCATCAATTTTAGAATATTTTCATCACTCCACAAAGAAAAGCCCCATATCCCATATCAGTCACCTCTCAATGCTTCTATCTAGCCTCAGCCCTCCATAACCATTATTCTAATTCTGTCTTTATGTATGTATTTATATTTACATTTAAGATAAACGGAATCATACAATATGTAGTACTTCATGCCTGGTTTCTTTCACTTAGTGTAATGTCTTTTAAAAAAATCACTATTATTATTTTTTTTAGTTAGAGAAGTTGTAAGTTTACATAACTCGTATTTAAAAAGTCAAATTTATAAAATTTATAAAAATGTCAATTTTATAAAAAATACAATGTTCTCATATACCTCCCTTTGGTAATACTTTGCATTAGTGTGGTGTTCTAGTTTGCTAGCTGTTGGAATGCAATATACCAGAAACAGAATGGCTTTTAAAAAGAGGAATTAAATAAGTTGCTAGTTTACAGTTCTAAGGCCAAGAAAATGTCCAATTAAAACAGGTTTATAGAAATGTCCAATCAGAGGCATCCAGGGAAAGATACTTTGGTTCAAGAAGGCCAATGATATTCATGGTTTCTCTCTCACCTGGAAAGGCACATGGTGAACACAGTCACGGTTTTTTTCTTGGCTGGAAGGGCACATGGCGAGCGAGGCATCATCTGCTACTTTCTCTCCTGGCTTCCTGTTTCATGAAGCTCCCTGGCAGGCATTTTCCTTTTTTATCTCCAAAGTTCGCTGGCTTGTGGGCTTTTGGCTTCTCATGGCTATGTCGTTCTTCTCTGCTCTCTCTGAATCTCCTTCTTTCTCCAGAATGTTTCCTCTTTTATAGGACTCCAGAAACTTATCAAGACCCACCCAAATGGGTGGAGACATGTCGTCACCTAATCCAGCTTAACAACCACTCTTGACTAAATCACATCATCCAGGGAGATGATCTGATTACAGTTTCAAACATACAGTATTGAATAGGGATTATTCTGCTTTTATGAAATGGGATTTAGATTAAAACATGGCTTTTCTAGGGGACATACATCCTTTCAAACCAGCACATGTGGTAACTTCGTTAAATCTGATGAAAGAATATTAAAATATTACTGTTAACTTTAGTCCATAGTTTACATTAGGCATATTATAATATGCCTAATAATAGAATAGAGGTCATACCCCTTCTATGACCTTATTATTAACATCTTGCAATAATGAGATATATTTATTCTAATTCATGAAAGAGCGTACTATTAACCAAAGTCATCATCCACAACAGTGTTTGATGTGTCAAAGAGTCCCATGTTTTATCTTCTAACTTCCCTTCTAGTAACGTACACTACTCAAAACTTCCCTTCCAACCGCATACACAAACATAGTTCAATGCTGTTAATTATATTGACTATAATGCACTGCCATCACCACTATCCATTTCCAAACATTTATAATCAACCTAAATAGAAAGTTCGTGTAAATTAAGCATCATCTTCCCATTTTCTACCTCTATTTTATCCCCTGGCCTTATATGTTCTAGAATCTAACTCTATGTATTTGCTTATTATAATTAGTTTATGTCAGTGAGATCATATATTATTTGTTCTTTTGTGTCTGGCATATTTCATTCAACTTAATTCCTCAAGGTTCAAACTTGTTGTCACATGCATCAGTACTTCATTCCTTCTTACAATTGTGTAATATCTCATCATATGTCTATATCACATTTTGTTTATCCATTCATCAGTTGATGGACACTTGCTTCCATCTTTTGGCAATGTGAATAATGTTGTTATGAATATTGGTGTGCAGATGTCTGTTTGAGTCCCTGCTTCCAGTTCTTCTGATATATATTTTGTAGCAAGATTGCTGGATCATATAGTAATTCTATACTTAATTTCCTGAGGAACCACAACTCTTTTCCACAGTGGCTACACCATTTTACATTTCCACCAGCTGTGAATGAATGTTCCTATTTCTCCACATTCTCTCAAACATTTTCAGTTTTCTGTTTTTCAAATATAGTGGCCATTCTAGTAGGTGTGAGATATCTCACTGTGGTTTTGATTTTCATTTTCCTAATAGCTAGCAATGTTGAGCATCATTTCATGTGCTTTTTAGCCATTTGTATTTCCTCTTTGGAGAAATGTCTATTCATGTCTTTTGCCCATTTCTTAATTGGGTTGCTTATTTTTTTATTGTTGAGTTGTAGGATTTCTTTATATATTCTGTATATTAAACCCTTATATCTGTAGAGAACGTTTCCTCTTCACTTCCTTGACAAAGTCCTGTGAAGCACAAAAGTTTATAATTTTGAAAAGGTCTTGTTTGCTTATGTTTTCTTTTATTGTTTGTGCTTTGGGTGTAAAGTCTAAGAAATGATTGCTTACCACAAGATCTTGAAGATGCATCCTACATTTTTCTTTTAGGAGTTTTATGGTCCGGTTCTTATATTTAGGTCTTTGGTCCATTTTGAGTTAATTTTTGTATAAGGTGTGAGAAAGAGGTCCTCTTTCATTCTTTTGTGTAAGGATAGCCAGTTCCCCCAGCACCTTTAGTTAAGAGACTGTTCTGTTCCAGTTGCATGGCATTGGCAACCTTGTCAAATATCAATTAGATATAGATATAAGGATCCTTTTCTGAATTCTCAATTTGATTCCATTGGTCAATATATCTATCTTTATGCCAATCCTTTGTTGTTTTGATCACTGTGGCTTTGTAATATGCTTTAAAGTCAGGAAGTGTGAATCCTCCAACTTCATTCTTCTTTTTAAAGATGTTTTGGGGTATTTGAGGTTACTGACCCTTCCAAATGAATTTAATAATTAGCTTTTCCATTTCTGCAAAGTAGGCTGTTGGTATTTTAATTGGGATTATGTTGAATCTGTAAGTCAATTTGGGTGGAATTGACATCTTAACTGTATTTAGTTAAGTTACAGTCTTCCAATTCTTGAACATGGAATATCCTTCCATTTATTTAGGTCTTCATTGATTTCTTTTAGCAATACTTTGTAGTTTTCTGTTTATAAATCCTTTACATCCTTGGCTAAATTTATTCTTAGATATTTGATTCTTTTAGATTATTGCAAATTGAAAATATTTTTAATTGAGGAAGAGGAGAATGACCCATGCTCACTTCAGACGAGTGTGCATTGCACACTTCAGAAGAATGTATATAGCACTGTTTTCGGGTGCAACGTTCTGTATATGTCTGTTAGGTTTAGTTCACTTACCACATTATTCTTTGATCCTCTGTCCAGATGTTCTATCTACTGATGAAAGTGTTACATTGAAGTCTCCAACTATTACTGTAGAGATGTCTATTTCTCCTTTAATTTTGCCAGAGTTTGCCTCATGTATTTTGAGGCACCATGGTTAGGTGCATAAATATTTATGATTGTTATTTCTACTTGTTGTATTGCCTCTTTTATTAATGTATACTGTCCTTTTTTACCTCTTATAGAAGCTTTGTATTTAAAATCTATTTTGTCTAATCTTAGTATAACTATCCCAGCTCTTTTTTGGTTACTGCTTGAGTGAAATATCTTTTTCCAGCCTTTTTACTTTCAACCTATTTGTGACTTGAGGTATAAAGTGTGCCTTTTGTAGACAGCGTATACAGGGATAATACATTGTTACCCATTCTGCCAATCTCTGTCTTTTGATTGAGGAGTTTAATCCATTAATGTTCAATGTTATTACTGTAAAAGCAGTCCTTACTTCAGCCATTTTATCCTTTGGTTTTTACATGTCAAATTTTTGTCTCTTCTTTTACCCTTTAGTTACCCTTACTGATAATCTTTATTTCTAAACTCTACTCCAATTCTCTCTGTTTTTTCCTTTCAGCCTACAGACCTTCCTTTAGTATTTCTTGGAAGGCAGGTCTCTTGTTGATGAACTCTCTCAGTTTCTGTTTATCTGTTTATATTTTAAACTCTCCCTTATTTTTGAAGGACAGTATTACCAGATAAAAAGTTCTGGGCCAGAAGTTTTCCTCTTTCAGTACCTTAAATGTTTCAAACCACTTCCTTCTCGCCTCATAGTTTCTCATGAGAAATAGGTACTTATTCTTATGGCTGTTCCCTTGTATGTGACAATCGCTTTTAGTTTGCTTTCAGAAGTCTCTCTTGATCTTTGGCATTTGACCTGTTTAGTGTGTGTCTCAAAGTTAGTCTATTAGGATTTATTCTGTGTGTAGTACATTATACTTCTTGGATAGATATGTCTTTTATAAGATTTGGGAAATTTTTGGCATTTTGTTTCTCAAATATCCTTTCTACCCCTTTCCCCTTATCTTCTCCTCCTGGAACACCAGTGACACTAATGACGCATGTGTTTGTGCACTGTAGGCTTTAATTCAAATCTCTAAGACCCTGCTCAATTTTTTTCCATTCTTTTCTTTATCTGTTCTTCTGTTAGATTTAAATTATAATCCTCTAGTTCACTGATCCTTTCTTTGGCTTGTTCAGATTTGCTGTTGTATACCTCTAGTGTATTTTAACTCTCTTCTATTGTGCCTTTAATGTCCATAATTTCTGTTATGTTTCCTTTTATACTTTCAAATTCTTCTTTATCAGCACCTAGTGCCTTCTTAATATCCTTCATAAATTTAGCCATATTTTTCTTCATCTCTTTGAATTAAGAGATTTGTTTAAACATTGTTGATCAGTTGTTCAAAAGTCTGGATCTCCACCTAAGTTTTAATTCGTTCCTTTGACTCGGCCATATCTTCCTTTTTCTTAGTATAGCTTGTAATTTTTTGATAATGTTTAAACACCTGATTATCTTGATGAGTTTACTCTGAAGGGCAGTGTGCTAGTTTGAAATTGTTATGTACCACAGAAAAGCCATGTTTTCAAATCCTGATCCAATCTTGTGGGGGCAGCCATGTTCTGTTAATCCTGATTCAATATTGTAGGGTGGGATTTCTTGATTAGGTTGTTTTCATGGAAATGTGATACACCCAATTGTGAACTTTTGATTAGATGTGGTGCACCCAATTGTGAGTGTGGCCTTTTGATTAGATGGAGATGTGACTCTGCTCATTTAAGATGGGTCTTGATTAGTTTACTGGAGTTCTTTAAAATGGGAAACATGTTGGAATTGCTTCAGAGCCAATGGAGATGCAGACATTTGGAGATGATTGGGGTGCTGACAGAGAGAACAGATGCCTAGACACGGATGTTTGGAAATGCAAAGCATAGCAGACATCATCATGTGCCTTCCCATGGGATGCTAAGCAAGCCAGAACCCAGAGTTGTGTCCCAGAGGAGCTAAGTGAAGGCCCACAGAATCTTAGAGAGGAAATCACTGGCATCAGAAGATGGAAGCAACAGAACCAAGAACACAGACCAGCAGATGCCAGCCGCATGCTTTCCCATGTGACAGACATCAGCCTTTCCTGGTCAATGTATCTTTATCTGGATGCCTTAGTTTGGACATTTTTATGTCCTTAGAACTATAAACTTATAACTTAATAAATTCCCTTTATTTACAATAAAGGGATAATTTAATCCCTTTATTTACAATAAAGGGATAATAATGCAATATACACTTCTGGTATATTGCATTCTGGCAGCATTTAAGAACCTAAAACTCATTTCTCCCTCTTTTCTACAGTTTTGTTGTTGATGGGCTTTCTGTTAAGGCTTTTCTTTGACCTTTGGTTCAACTTATTCTAGATCTAGAATTGCTTGTGTTCAGCTGATCAGATTTTTCAGCTCTCCCTCCTCTAATTCTTGTCCTGAGTACATGGTATAATTTTTAAGATTGTACTTTTCTGCAATTATTTTACCCCCAGGAGAAAATTTCCTATCCTCTGTCCCTTTTCTGGAACTCTGCAGACATTGTGATGGTGTCCCTTGACAAAGGAGTTGTCTAGAAAGAAAGTCTCTTCAGAATTTCTTTCTAGCATGAACTTTCAAACACAAACACACAGGTTTTCTAATAGTTCCACAGTGTATGTGTTTCCATGTGTGTCTTTGTGTGTGTTCAACCATAAGGATATTATTAGGTATTTTAGAGTGGAGAGGAAGAAAGGAAGCCACTTAGGAAAATGATTATTTTATTAGTTGGATATGATAGAAAATGAAGGGAAAAGACCTTTATTTTCTTTTATCTGAGAATTGGTCTACTGTATCAACCTTATACTTCTTTATTGACAATTTTGATCATAAATAATCAGAGATCTTGTTTTGAAAGGCAAAAGCCTTTTTTAATCCCAGAAAGAATGAACTTTGGCCTTACTAGTCTTATATCCCAAGCATGATAGGCAATTAATGGTCTAAGAGCTGGAAAGCTGAGTCAGTTTTCGAAGGTGTTAGGGAGGCTTTGTTGGAGATCAATTCTTTTTTTCAATTTTCTCAATAAAAGTTTTAAATGCATTTTTAAAATATGTACTTTGCTTACTGGTCTTAAAAAGTCAATGTAATTTTGGAATTTGATCAGGGTCTTTTCCAATTTTTTTCCCCCTCAAATTCTTAGTACAATGTATAGATTAGGAATTGGAGTAAAGGATAAAAATGTGAGCAACTGTAGCTTTCTCAGCCTTTTTTGTCCTGATGAAAAATCTGTTCTGGAGCCAAAAGTTGAGGCCAGAAGAGTTCTGGGCTCTTCTGTGATACTTGCCACCCTGTGAAATAACACCCTTCCCTCCTCAGCCTCTGCCTCTGGCCATCCAATGTCACACCTTATCCATTCTTTAATGTAGACACTTTCTCTCTAATAGCTCTGCTCAATACTTCATAATTTCCTGGGCTGTTCCTAATAGGGAACAACCCAGCTTTCCAGGTTACCTAATTGTGAACCCTCAGGTCTGCAATGGTGTTTAGCAGCCATAAGGCAAGGCTAGTGGGAAATTGCTCTGGCTTTGCAGTGTCAGAAGACATTTCATTTGGACACATACAAGGAGCATTTCCTCATCCCTTTGTGCTGCCCATCATTACTGTCCCAGATTGAGACACTGTTGGGGGAGGGGCGGTGGAAGAGGAGACTCAAAAGAAAACAAAATACTACTTAATTCAATGCCATCATTATTCTAGGAGCATAGGGCCTGATCCTTGGGATAAAAAAGGGTCCTAGCTCAAAACATTAAGAGGCTTGTCCATTATTTTTTATTAGCTAGAGAAGAGAAAGTGATAGGAAAATAACCCAGTTAATGGGGGGCAGCCAAGTGATGTGAGTAGGGTCAGGTTGAAACATTTTTTCAGCTTCCTTGAAACAGATTCTTCATTTGGAATTTGTTTGGTAGTGTGGGCTGAGATCTTGAAAGTGAGGACAGGCATACCTAAGAGGCAGTTATGATATGCTGAGATTTACCGAGTGCTTGTTAATGTATCATTGCATCTAATCTTCCCAACTCCCCTATAATCTGGGGATTACAGATACTAACATGGGCTCAGGAAGTTTCAGAAACTTGTTTAAGGGACTGTGTGTGGTGAATTATGACCCAGGCTGGTCTGCTTCCAGAGATCACGCAACTCCACCTACATCCAGGGGACTAGTTGGCCCTGGTCCCAAGCAACGAGGGCTCTTTCAGGTCGAGTGCTCTTTTTGTTATCTGTTTAACCTGGCATTTTTTCTTTTTTAAAACTGCTTTCCCAATCCACTTCATCTTTTGTTTTCCACTGGAGAGTTTGTACTTTTAGCAATAATTTTCATACAGACAGCTCTTATCACAGTTCAAATCAGCAAGCCATGGCTGCTGGGTGGAGGCTTGAGGTGGAGGTGGCAACTGGCTTTGTTGCATATCAAACTGCCCTTGCTGGGGGACTGAAAAAATTGGGGGCAGGAGGGATGAAACCAAGTTCTGTGGCTATTCATTTGGAAACCGTGTAATTCTTTGCTCCCTGGCCCAAGTGGATTTGTTTTCCTCCTTTATATCTTTGTTCCCTCCTTCATGTAGGCTCCTTTTCTGTTAAGGATGGAGAGTTATGTGATGTGAATTACAGCTAGTTTGAGGTTTGATGGTAAACAACGAGTCGGTTCATTTAATGAGAGAAGACAAAGGCTGGTGGAAGCAGGTTGACATATGGCCACCCCTGCGTCATCCCTTGTTTGTGTTCGTCGAATGTGAGGATTCTGGTGATAATGGAGTGTCAGGGTTTTGGTTGGGGAGTGGATTCTGCCCTTCTTTCTTTTCTAACTGGTAACCTGTAAGTTAATTTTTGAATGCAAGGAAAAAAAATCAAAATTACTACACAATGCATTATTGGTCCAGGTGGTTTTCTAATTCACCAGGTTTTACCAATGTGAAAAATACGATTCAAACTACACACATGCATTGCTTCAGTGAAGCAGAGTCAATATATTCTTCTCTGCTTATTTCATTGTCCAGATGTTCTCTGATGGTCAAATAATATATGTAATTTGGTTTTGAGGGAGGGGGAAGCAGCCTTAACGTCCGTGTGATTATGTCACTGATGACACTTTGGTTCATTACTAAGAATTATGCAAATAAATGTGGATTCTTAAAACAGAAGGCCAGTTGGGTGTATCCAGCTCCTAAGATTTTGTGTTTGATTGCCCTTTTTCTTTGCTAAATTGCTCTGTTTTAGTCACATTTACACCAGTTAGGGCGACCAACTTGTCCTGGATTGCCCTGGACTATCCCAGTTTTAGCCCCCAAAGCCCAGGTCCTGGAAAACCCTATAGTCCCAGGCAAATGGGGGAAGTTGTTCACTCCCAGACCAGTCTTTCCAACAAGAACTCTACTTATTACCTCCCATTTGAGTATAATATCAGTCCTGTAAGATCAGTTGATAGCTGATCAGATATAAAGGCTTATTACAAATTGTTCATATTGAATTTAAAAGGTATGGCACCATAGGGCAGTGTGATGGTGGCTCAGTGCAGAGTTTTCGCCTGCCATGCCAGAGACCTGGGTTCGATCCCTGGTGCCTGCCCATGCAAAAAAAAAAAAAAAAGGTGTGGCAAGTAGTAGAAATTATAGTCCCTCTGGCTGTACTTTTTCCTAATTTCTAGTCACCACTTTCTTGTGTGTTTGGCTTTGCTAAGAGTCATTTAATGGAGTCAAACGCTATGAACGTAACTCTGCCTTGTCTTGGAATGGACCTCATCATCTTTGGCTTGTTGTGCTGACTGTTGTCCCAAAGCTGCACCCAGCATTCCAAGTTAAGGATGCAAATGTATTAACCACACTTAACAGCAACTGCACATTTGAGAAAATGTCAATCTTTTGTCACAGAAAGTGCCTCTAGTATTAAAATATATTTTCTTGAAGTACTAGTTATACTTTTGACAGTAGGCATCTCATACAGGAATAGCCTGACTCATTAAGCACCCATTTGAGAACTATCTGGCAGTATAATTAAACACATTAAAAAAATTCTGTTCTGAAATTTTTGTGTAAAAATTTTCTCAAAAATTTTGGGAAAACTCTGATAATGTACAATATCACTTGTGCCTTTCTCTTTGCTTTTTAGAAATAAAGTCTATTTTTCTTTCATTTGTATAGGAAACTGCAGTTCATTTTAGATTGGTAGGGTCGAGAGAAAGTGATAGTAATAATTTGACTATTAACAAATCATTTGTGCTAGAAGGAAGCTAGTCTTTGAAATTCAGTGGCTGTATAAAAAATTGCTGGTAGAAAATTAATTTGGCATCCAAGTCAATAAACCTAGCAGAGATACTGACTCCTGCGTATGTATCACTTGGATGTTATAAAATCTAGCTAATAACAATAATAAAAAGCTTAAGTAAAGCACACAAAAAATCCTTCCCCTTGAAGCTGTCTGCCTAAAGAAAATGTTTCTCTAAAGGAATGAAAGCTACTTGGGAATAAAAACAGATTATTTAGTTTTAAAGTATTTTACTATTACCTTGCCAAAGAGTGGCTGCTTCATGAAATCATGCAATGGCTGCTGAATGTTGGCTTCTGGGACCTTGTACTGCTTCCTTGCCAAATATGGTTAGGGAATTTTATCCCTTTAAAACTAAGCTTTGGAATACAGGGGACACTTATTTTCAGAATAATTTTATGAATTGGTTCCTAATTGGGTTCAGAGTAAGGACACCAGACTCTACTAACAGAAACTGCTTGCATTTAGTTCTGTTAACTTGCGCCTGTGCCATGGGGATAGGGCCAAATAGAGGTCGAAAAATGCTTTCTGGGCAGCTGGAAAGAAAAACAGAGGAGTTGAGCTGAAATAACTTACTAGAAAGCCAGTACTTCAACCTCCAAACCAGGTATACAACTATAGGAAGAAAATTCAAGTTTGTGGGTAAAAATCAGGGTTTAAAAATTTCTAATGTGAATCCATGAAAACGGGTTTTGCTTTTTTCCCTCGGTTTTAGCCTTCAGGGTGTGTATTCCTGAATTCCCCTTCAATGCTGCAAACCTAGCAAGAGCGTGGGGTAAGACCATAAGAACCAGGCAGTGGAAGTGAGCACAAAGGGGAAATCAAGTTCACAGCGGGTAAGGAGTGAAGTGCTGAGACACAACAGCATAAATGTGGAAAGAAATCTGAATTTTAGTAGAATAAATTGAGTGGTAACATCATGAAATTTATCTAAACTGACCAAATAAGTTTTGTTATTATACATACTGTGCTAATTTGCAAAAAGGAGTTTTAAAAGAAAGTTTTCTTTAAGTATTTTTATACCTATCATTTTTAGGCCCTTAGACTCATAAGAGTTTAGTGCTTTATCATTGTTTTTGTTTGAAATATATATTTTTAAAAATAACAAAATGGTAATGTCCATTGCTTTTATCACAGCCTGATAATCTTTGCCTTTTGCCTCTATCACACATGGAAAAAATCCAAACTTACTTTCATCCCTTTGGTATCAGACACATTTGAGAGAGCTTGTTGAGAGTATCTGAATAAAACCTGCCTTTAGAAAATTGACAGATTTAAAATGATAGGTTTTGCATAATTGTTACACCTTAATTAGCTACCTTATCACATTTATTTTCTCTTAAAATAATGAATGCGATGAAAATATTTGCTTTATACGTATTTCTGTAAATGCTGTCTGATGATTTAAAACTGCTTTGATATTTGTAACTTTGTTTTTTTATTTAACAATATTCATACTCAGCATTCCTCATTTCTGTTTGATGAGAGCCCAGTGATCCTGTCTAGGGATTTTTCATATTTTCTGCATTTCAAGTCACTTAATTGGTCATTCAAGTATTTACTGAATGTTTATTGTATGCCAAGAATCCTGCACAATGCTAGAAATTCAACAGTGAACAAAACAAAAATAGTCCCAGTTTCCAGATAAAATATAGGGAGAACATCTAATCTAGGCCTGGTGTGTTGGGGGGAAAAGCTTCCTGAAATAAGTCATATTACAGGGAGTCTTAAAAGATAAGTAGGAGTGCATCAGGTTGAGGTACAGGTGGGGTGGGAGGGAAGGCGGGTGTTCTAGGACCTGTACCTCAACCTGATGCACTCCTACCAGCATGTGGGAAACCCAGAGATGAGAAGTCATGTGGCTTATTCAGGGTGCTGAAACAAATTCAGTGCAGTTGGCAGTTACACTAGGGAGATGAATTTGAACCTGAACAGATAATTTGGGATCAGATTTTTGGAGGCTTTCTGAGTCATATAAACCTTTTTCTTTTTACTTTATCTTCAAGTGCTGAGGAATGACTACAGGATTCCAAGGGCAGAGGTCTGGGAAGTCAGGTGGTTTGAAGTTGTATGTACGCCAGAAAGACATGTTCTTAGCTCTAATCCATTCCTGTGGGTGTGAACCCATTGCAAGTAGGACCTTTTGATGAGGCTACTTCAGTTAAAGTGTGGCCCTCCTCATTCAGGGTGGGCCTTAATCCTGTTACTGGAGTCCTTTATAAAATGATGAAATTCAGACAAAGAGATAGAAAGCCATCACAGCAGCAAGAAGCTGAAATCAGTGAAACCCGGAAGAAAAGAGAGAGACCAGTAGTCCCCGCCATGTGCCTTGCCATGTGGCAGAGGAGGCAAAGATCCCTGGCAGCTGATGTTCAGGAAGAAACATCAACTTGACGATGACCTGATTTGGACATTTTCCATCCTCAAACCATGAACATACAAATCCTAGTGGTTTAGGCCAACCCATTTTATGATATTTGCTGGAGCAGCCTAGAAACTAAAACAGAGAGTAACATTCAGCTAGCATATTACAAAGATGACTTTGGTGTTTATGAACAATTGTTTAGAAAGGTAAAACTGAAGACAGAAAATAATACTTAGGGTGGCAAATTAATCCTGCACAGTATTTAGGAGCTATTAATTGACAGAAGGGGTGGGGAAAGTGGAAACTTTGGAGAGGTATCTGGGTGGTATAATTAGTACATCATGGTGCTTGTGGTTGCATGTGGCAGAGATGGGAAGATGGCAAGGATTCAAGGATGCATTCCAGATTTCAGGCATGGGCAAATGGGTGGGTGACAGTGTCATTCAGTGACGAGAGAGCACAAGAGGAGCTGGTTTGGAGGGAGATGATCAGTTTTGAGCCTATTGAGTCTGAAGTATTCTTTGGATAAACAAGTGGTGACAACAATTTGGCATTAATAGTTGATATAGGGGTCTGTAAGCTGGAGAGTGAGAACTAAGTGCTGGAATGGAGCTGTTACATTAAAATACTCCTGCATCTTTAAATTTTATATCAATATTCATAAGCAGAACTCAGTGTTACATATTGACTGTCACTTCTATAATTTCACATTCAGTTGTGAATAACAGTGAGTTTTGCTATAACCTCTCCCTCACTTAGTGCCCACAAACAGGCAATTTCCTAACTATAGTTAAGTGTTTGGTTCATTGAAAGTGGAATTATGGAGTGTGATACATTTAGAAAAAGCCACACACACTCATAAATAATGTATAGCAATACTCTTCCAAAAGTAGCTTCTGTTGGGAAACTAACACTGCCTTCTATTTCAGCACATGCTACAAGGAATAGATGCAAAATAAGAGATGTTGCTATTTTTAACAGCACAAAAAATAAGCAAACATAAAAGAGGATCTCTTGTAAAAAAAGAAAATAGTTTTTGTGTTTTCTTTATACTTTTATGTGTCAAATTGGAATGTATTTTCATCTTTAAACATGGCCTCTGATTTAAGGTTTAATCAAGGACTTTACAAGTTGTTCTACTGGGATTCTGTTTGAATCTATGTCCTGGTAGTTAAAATGGTAGTGTTTTAGTTCTTGATGTGTGGATGCCTAGATTTTTTTTTTTCTTTTAAGTTATTCATGAATGAAGTATAGGAAGGTGAGGCCCTCTTTCTAGGAAAGATATTTTGTGGGGTATTTTAAAATTGTTTCTTATAATGTACTTTCATCTGCACTCATCCTGATATGGGACGAAGTAATACAGGTTTATTTGTTATGTTATTTCCTGATGAGAAGATGACTTTAAGTGTCTGAGAATCAGGAGGGTGTACCTGGTGGATGAGGAGGGCCTACATGGGAAAGGAATTAAGGAAAGTAATGTGCCCTACGATTACCATAGCTTGGAGTAATAAGAGAATAACAAATAGTTCCTATTTAAAAATAACTATTGTCCTCTGAGCAGTAAAAATCTCATTTGGTCTTCCTTTAGGTTTATAGTAGGTAATCTATTGTGGATATTCCTTAAGTTATTTACACTCTGGATTATAGTGATTTTGGAAACCCTAAACGGAATTTGAGCTTTCTTTTATGTGGAGAGGATATATGTGTTTCAGTCTTAGAGAGAAGAAGATATGGGGTATGTGCAAAGAAAGCAGGGTACGATACCATCAAGAGGGGCTGTTTGTAATAATTAATGATACGGAAAGGTATTTGGCAAGTTGCTTCATAGCTGAGCCAGAGAGGTAATTTTGAATGTAGGAGATCAGAGAACCTAAACAGTACATGATATTTGTTACACTTACGGTTGTATGAAACAAACAACTTGTTGAATCCAAACATTGTGGCAGTCTTTGTCAGAGAAAATTGTATTAAGATTTATGGAGAATTCTCTTCATGCTATATAGTCAAGGGATTGAAAACACAAGTAATGGCTATGCCAATAATTCTGAGAGGGTAGTGGGCTGATTGTACAGTAATTGTTAGTTTTAGATGTATCAGCTTACTTACATAAAATACCCAGAATAAGCAAATTCATAGAGCCAGAAAGTAGATGACAGGCTACCAGAGTTTGGAGATAGAGGGGAATGGGGAGTTTTTGCTTAATGGCTGCAGTTTCTGTTTGAGGTGATGAAAAAGTTGGGGTAATGGATTTAGGCGATTGTAGCACATCTGTGAATATAACAAATGTCACTGAATTGTACATATGAAAGTGGTCTAAGTAGAAAATTTTGAGTTGTATATATTATGTTAGTACAATATTTTTTAAAAAGCGGTATTTCAGCAAGATAAAAAATGTATAGCCAAAATCTTAGTCCTTTCTCACCTTATTATATATATTTTATTGAGAGAGAGAGGGAGAGGGAGAGAAGGAGAAGGAGAGAGGAGAGAGAGAGAGGAGAGAGGGAGAGAGAGAGAGAGAGAGAGAAAGACAGAGACAGACTTCTCTCCTGGCCTCATCAAGGGCATAGGGCTTGGGCTGGCGGTTCACAGTACCCCATCCTCCAGACACAGGGATTTGTCCAAAGCAAGGCTGATCAAAGCCCTTCTTTAGGACTAATATAAGGACACTGGGACAAACAGTTCTCCTTACTGTGGTTGCTAAGCAAGGCTGGATATATTTTCAACCATGTGAAGGAAGCCTACATATCAGTCAGGTCAGGCTAGGTTATAATGTAGTAACAAATGCCACCAAAACCTGAGTGTCTTAATACAACAATAGTACATTTCTTTTTCAAACACAGTTTGCTAGAGCTCCTAGTGACCTTTCATGTGGTTGTTAGAATTTCAGCACTCCCCTGTCAGTCTGTGCTTCTCAGAGAGTGGAAGTGGGGAAAAAACAAGCTGGAGAGTTGAAAGCTGGCAATTAAATGCTTTGGCCTGGAAGTGACATGTCACTTCTGGTCATATGTCATTGGCCAGTATTAGGCACATGGGAACACCGTGTCAAGGGGGCAAGGTGATATAATTCTCCATACATACTGATTAAGGAAAACTCTGATATTGTTGAATACATGTAATGTGTATCACAGTCTCTCCATCTGGAAAGAAGGAGGTCAACATAAAAGTGGGAAACAGAGAGCGTTTTTTTTTTTTTTGGGTGGCAGGGTGCTGGTGGAGAAAGACAGTGGGAGAGAGGGAAGCACTGAATTTCCCAATTTAGGTTCAGAAAGCTGCTCGAGAATCTGTTACAGCTTCATGGTCAATCTTTTTTCTTCTTCTTCTGAAACTAGTTTGACTTGGGGTTCTTTTGTCTTGCAGGGGAAAGCATCATTTGGAAAATAAACATATTAGAATTTATTCAATGACCACTTTAGGGAAGAGATACAAGCAGAGCCAATTAAGATTTATTTTCACACTGATGTGGGCACTCAGCTGCTTGCATTAGTAGGTTTTTAAGTTGGAGTAGTAATATTCCCATATTTTAGAGAGGAAAAAGCTGAGGTGAGGTAATGTACAGAGAACTTAGCATCTTGCTAAGGTCACATGGAATTTAAGGGCAAGACTTAAACCAGGTTTTCTGATTCCTTGGGCCATTTTCTTCCCCATTACTTTGTGATCTTTCTCATACGCAAGTAAAGAGGGAACTTATTATATGGGAGAATTTCCTTTATAATGAATCTGAAGGAAAGGAGAGGTGTACACGAAGTTACACCTGAAGCTGAAATGACAGGTGAGTTGCCCACAAGCTGGGAATTGTCTAAAAAAATCCCTGAGTTACTGTTTATGACAGCAAAAGCAATACTCAAATTAAAATAACTGTTCATAGAATAATAGAGAGCATGAATCTTTGATAGGAAAAGCATTTTGGCATCACTTCATAACTCATTGCAAATGAGATGTTGTGGGTAATTTCCCTTCGGTGCTCTTTAAACGCAGCTGAAGACCGGAAGAGTTTGGTGGGGAGTTGTGATATTGAACTTGGGGATTTTTAGGGTCTCTTTTTATCTCAAATTTGAATTCTTTTAGCAGATAAATGTGTGATATGGTTGTAGCTAAATTTTATGCTCTCACCAATATGCTGCATTCCACCCTTATGAACTGCCTAAGGTTCTGAAATAATTTGATGAAAATGTTAGCTAATTCATTTGGAGATAGATTTCACATACCTAAGCCTCTTTTCAACTTGCACCTACCCTCTGAAATGTTGGAAACATGTCACCTTAGTATGCATTGAAACAATTGCAGTTAAAACTTTATTGTCAATGTTTAATCAAGAAATTGGATATATAATATATAACTGGCCTCATCTTTCAGTGAGAAGGAAGAATATTGCTCTTTGTGATGATGGGGATATATGCATTAGCTGTTTTAGGTCATATAGTAAATGATATTTCAAAAGTTAAATAACTTTTCTCCTTCTAAACAGAAAACAAATATTTTGAAAAAAAAACTTTTGTTATTTCCAATTTGTGAAATAGGAAAACAGATAAAATATGAGTACAATTATTCGAAGGTAACAATAGAATAAATGTACTTCCTATTAGAATATCAAGAGCCCTAAGTTGATGCCAGTGATTGCATTTAATTACAATTATCACCATGTCAGTCCCTTGGGGTTCTCACCACTGATATGATGATTAATAGAACATCAAGGTCCTTATCCATGACTTGACTTACCTTTCTGGCCTAAGCACTGCAAAGCCTCTGCACACCGTTCTGTCCACATTTTGAACCATATATACTTTCTCTGATCCTGACCTACTGTCTTACCTGTTAACCTTTGCGTATTCTTTTCCTTTTATCTACCTTAAGCCCTTCTCCCACTCGCTGTTCCTCATGCATTTACCTACTCTAAGAAATGTTCTTCTCTTCCCACTGGTAGTCATTTTGATGTGATTTTTGGGTTTTCTTGGGGATTTGAAATAAAGATTGCATTTCCTTATTTCCTTCAAGTTTATGATCAGGTGACTTGCTTTGATCAATAGAATGTGGAAAGAAGTGAGCTATGTTACTTAATAGTGGAAATCTTTAATAGCCAATGTGCAAATTACCAGCTTCCCTATTCCTGCCGTGGTAGCCATTGATGTTCCATATGATGTTCCATTTTGAGTGACTGAGTGGGGACACAGTAGAGTAGAACCTGAAAACTTCAATGTATATGTAAGAAGTACACTAAGTAAGAAAGAAATCTTTCATCTTTTAAGTTACTAAGATTCTGGGATAACTTGTTACTGCAGAAAATTCAAATGCTTACTGACTGATGCATGCTCCTACAGTGAACTTCTCTATCCTCATAGTTATGGCAACTATTTTATAGCAGTTTTGAAAATTTACTGTGTCCCAGGCCTTGTGCTAGGTGCTTTATTTCTGTTCTCTCAATCTTCTCAGTAGCCCTGTGTGCTGGTTTGAAACAGTCATGTACCCCAGAAAAGCCATTTTCCTTCTTATTCAATATTGCTGGGTGGAATCTTTTTTTATTGTTTCCATGGAGATGTGACCCATCCAGTTGTGGGTGATAACTTTTGATTAGTTGGTTTCCATGGGGCTGTATGTTCACCCACTCAAGGTGGGGTTGCTTACTGGAGCCCTTTAAGAGGGAACCATTTTTGATAAAGTTTCAGAACCAACAGAGCCCACAAAGCCAGAGACCTTTGGATATGTGTAAATAAAACAGCCCCAGTGAAGCTACTGATAAAGCCTGGAAAGAAAGCTAGCAGAGGTTGCCATGTGCTCTTTCAGCTGAGAGAGAAAACCCAAATGTCACTGTTTTTCTTGAACCAAGGTAACTACATCTGGATGCCTTAAATTGGGCATTTTTACAGCATTGCCTTAATTTGAACATTTTCACGGCTTTAGAACTGTAAACTTGTAACTTAAAGAATTCCCTTTTTTTAAAAGCTATTCTGTTTCTTGTATATTGCATTGCAGTAGCTTTTACAAACTAAAACAGATTTTGCTACCGAAGAAGTGGGGTGCTGCTGTGGTTTGCAAATACCAGACATGTTGGAATGGCTTTTAAAATGGAGAATGGGAAGATTCTGGAAGAGTTGTGAGAAGCATGATGGAGGAGGCCTAGAATGCTTTGAAGAGACTGCTGGTAGAAATGTGTGCTTTAAAGATACTTTTAATGAGGCCTTTGACAAAAATGAGGAATGTGCCATTGAAAACTGGAAGGAAGGTAACCCTTGTTTGTAACTGGCACACAATCTTGCAATAGAGTATACTGCTGTTGGATGGAAGTTAGAATTTAAAGGTGACAACCCGTGATGCTTAGCTGAGGAAATTTCTAAACTAAATGTGGAAAATGCAGTCTGGTTGCCCTTTGCAGCTTATAGTAAAATGTTAGAGGAAAGAGATAAGTAGAGAACTGAACTCTTGGGTACAAAGAAACCAGAAACTGTTAGTTTGGAAAATTCTGGGCTTCCAGAAAGAGAGACCCCAGAGAATAGTGCCCCACATGAGGGTTTAACCAAATATGAAACCAGTCAGTCATTTCAAAAAAAGCCAGGATTGGAGATGGAGTTATCCAGGAAGGATTTGTGAAAAGTCCTATTGTCTGATGGTTATGATCCCTGCCTACTATATAGAAAGCCAAGAGTGCTGTGGGATCTGTATAAATGAAAGAGAAAAGAGAAAAAATGAAGGAAAAATAACTGCAGAGGCAGAACAACGGAAGCTAAGGTCTGAAGTCAAGAAACCTCAGGCCAGGAGAGTGAATTCACTCATGAACTTGGAGAGGGTGAGTTTGCCCCAAAGGCAGAGGGTGAGCCTTCCACCTTGCTGTTCTGGAAGAGTTGTGCTGCCTCAGGCCTTGGAGAGGGCAGAGCCCATTGCTTGGGGATTGGGGAGAGCCTGGCTGCCACCCCATTGTTCTGGAGGGGTTGAGCATATGCCCCAGAGATGGCAGAGAGCCTGGATGTGCCCAGATGTTTGGGGATTGGAGCTGAGAAAAAGGTGGTCTCCCCTATGTCCCCTAAGGTTGGATTTGGAGACAGAGGGCCACTGCCTAGGTCCTTGGTAAGAGGGGATTTCTGAATCTCCTTTTACTTTCTGAAGCCCTGAGAATAAATGACTCTCAGATCTTGAAATCTAAAGGTGTTTGCCGTGCAGGTTTTCCTAACTGTTTGGGTCCAGTGATCCCTGTATTTCTTCCAATTTCTCCCTATGGAAATGGGAATATATATCCTTTGACTGTCCCTTTGTATGTTGGCAGCGGATAACTTGTTCTGAGTTTTTACAGGTCCAGAGCCAGAGGAGATTTTTACCATAGGACAGACCATGCCTGTAGCTGACTTTGTTGAGATTTTATACTATTTCTGACTTTGTATTGCATTTGTATTTTTACTGAAATGGTTCAAGGCTTTATGATATTATGATGGCATGATTGTATTTTGCAGTTGGAGGTCCAGAGGGTGGAATGTGCCAGTCTGAAACAGTTGTGGGGTCCAGAGGCGGAATGTGGCAGTCTGTAACAGTTGTGTATCCCAGAAAAGCCATTTTCTTTAATCTTCATTCAATATTGCTGGGTGGGATCTTTTTTCATCATTTCCATGGAGATGTGACCCACCCAATTGTGGGTGGTAACTTCTGATTAGTCGGTTTCCATGGAGATGTGTTTCCACCCATTTAAGGTGGGGTTTCTTACTGGAGTTCTTAAAGAGGGAACCAGTTTTGAAAAAGCTTCTGAACAACAGAGCCCACACAGCCAGAGACCTTTGGAGCTGCTAAAGAAAATGCCCCTGGGGAAGCTGTTGAAGAAGCCCAGAGAGAAAGCTAGCAGACATCACCATGTGCCTTTCCAGCTGAGAGAGAAACCCCAAACATGATCAGCCTTCTGGACTCAAGGAATCTCTCCCTGAATACCTTAGTTTGGACGTTTTTATAGCCTTGCCTTAAGTTCAACATTTTCATGGCCTTAGAACTGTAAACTTGCAACTTAATAAATTCCCCGTTTTAAAAACCCATTCTGTTTCTGGTATATTGCATTCTGGCAGTTTTCACAAACTAAAACACCCTATATGAAGTTTTTCACCACCACTGCCCTTTTAGGGGAACTGAGGCTTGGAGTTATTAATAATTTGTTCAGCCATGCTGCATGGCTGTAATACCTGTGCTCCTAATGATTACTGTGCTTTCTCCATCTCACTTGGCTACATTATTCAACAAATATCTATGGACACCAGCTGTGTACCCAGATCTACAGGCTTTGAAAGAGCTCTGAGACAAATCAGAAATTGTCTTTGTCCACAAGAAGATTAGGATCTTACAGGGTGGAAGAGAAATTTAAGCTAATAATTACAATGAGGTATTATAAATTTAAGCAAATAATAATAATGAAAGGTAATTCAGCATAGTGGATGCAAGAAAGATTTGAAATGAAAACTTGTCTCTTTTTCTATATGGTCTTGGACAACTTTTGCCTTTCTCCCCAGCTTTTTATTACTTAATTTTCTCATTTATAAAATGAGAGAAGTTTCAACATTTTATAAGATATTCATTTTACCCACACACCTCAAAATAACATTAGCACTGAATGAGTTAAGGTAGTTGACACACTCCTAGTACTCAACAGTACACAATAAATGGTAGTTTCTGTTTTGACTTTGTGTTTCAGAGAGAGGATTCCCTGAGAGCCCATAGAAAAGAGCCCAACATTTGCAGAAAAAGGAGCAGAAAATGTTTTATGGAGGGAGTGATGCTTGAATTGAGTTCTTAAACATAAGTAATTTTATTCTGACAAGTAGGAAAGAGAAGTACACTGAAGGCCAAGGGAAATAGCATGAACAAAGTTAAGAAGCATTTGGAGAACTAACTACAAGAGTTTTATTGGTAGAAAAATATGGAGTACAGTGGAGGAAATGGTGGGAGATATTTCTGGCAGGTATTGTGGGCAGACCAAACAGACTGAACTTTATTTCATGGGCCGTACAGAACCATTGTGGTGTGGCTTTTTTTTTTTTTTTAAATGATGACTTTTAGAAAATGGAAGCAAAGTGAAGGCTGAATTAGTGGGAGTCAAAGATGAAGAAAAGTAATGCAGTTGGTAGATTGCAGGGGGTGGGGGTTGGCAGAGACACAACGGGAAAACAGATAGAGAAGCTAAAAAGTTCAAATTTACAAAACATCTTCCCTAATAAAATTTCAGGAGTGAGGGAAAGAGGAGAGCCCTGCAGAACTTCCAAGTTTCTGATATGGTGAGTTGAAAAATGCCTGTAATAAAGACTGGGTATGCAGAAACAGCTTTAATTTTTGATTGTTTGGTTTTACAGCTCTCAAACTTTCTTCTTTGTGTAGGGATTATTCACATTAAAAACTCAAACAATGTAGAAAATATTCCAAGTAAAAGGAGGAATTCCACTCCCCCAAACATGATCCTGTTAGCTTTTCCCCATACATTTAACCATGTATGTGTAAAATGATTATCTTAAACAAAATGGTATTGTTTGCAACGTTGTTTTACTATTTAATAACATAGCATGAGTAACTGTCCAGTTGTCTATTTAAGTATATAGAGACACATCTACTTTACTCATTAGTGCAATGGGATAAAAAGTATTCTGTTCTATGTAGGATTTTCCATTTCTTTATATTTGCTTATACAAATAATGATTTATTGGACATACTTGTGTATACATATTCCAAATTATTTTTTTTTTTTAAATAGTATGTTCAATTTGTACCTGTGGATTCTGTGGTAGCTAATAGTAAGGTGGATGTCTGCTAATCAGTTGGCTAGAAGGGGCTGCTGCTTAGGAGAGAGGGCTGAGATGGAATTAAACATTTGTAAGATATCAAAATGTAAATACTGTATGACCCAGCAATTCCACTCCTAGCTGTATACCCAAAGAAGTGAAAGTAGAGTCTCATACCGAGACTGTATACCGGTGTTCACAACAGTATTATTCACAGTAGCTGAACGTGGGAAACCATGCAAGCGTCCATCAACAGACGAATGAAGAAGCAAAATGTGGTAGACACACATAATGGAATATTATTCAATCCTAAGAAGGAATGAAGTTCTGAGACATACTGCAGTGTGGATGAACCTTGAAAACATGCAAGGCACATAAAGATGATTATTGTATGCTGTTACTTACATGAGTCATCTAAACATAGCAAATTTGCAGAGACAGAAAGTAGATTTGAAATCCCCAGGGAATGAGAACATTTTTGCTTGGCAGGTATGGTAGTTAGATTCAGGTTGTCAACTTGGCTAGGTGAAGATGCCTAGTTCTATTAATGTGGACATGAGCCAATGGCATGTGAACCTCATCTGTTGCTGATTACATCTTCAGTTGGCTAGAAGGCCTGCCTGCTGCAATGAATGATGTTTGAGTTAATTGGCTGGTGCTTAAATGAGAGAGCTCAATGTAGCACAGCCCAAGCAGCTCAGCTCACCTCATCTCAGCACTCGCAGCTCAGCCCAGGCCTTTGGAGATGCAGAAAGGAATCACCCCAGGGAAAGTTGTTGGAACCCAGAGGCCTGGAGAGAAGACCAACAGAAATCACCCTGTGCTTTCCCACGTAAGAAAGAACCTCAGTTGAAAGTTAGCTGCCTTTCTTCTGAAGAACTATACATTAATTAAATAAATCCCCTTTTATTGAAAGCCAATCCATCTCTTGTGTGTTGCATTCCAGCAGGTGTAGGGTGCTTGTAGATAAAACTTAGTAATAACAACAACAACAATAATAATAGCCCATGGCAGAATAAAGCCAATGGGTTTCTGAAGTCTAGCAAAGTGCTAACCCATAATCCCCTGCCACCAGGTAATTTGAACAATTACACCAGACAGGCCAGCACCCTTTGAGCTCTGGGTGATGTCACTGCAATGCAGCTGGGTGGACTGATCCCATCCCTCAAGGCTGGTGTGAAAAATCTGCCAAATACGCAGAGCCCATTACATCGTTTTTCAGCAGTTTGACTCAATATTCACAGAGAGGGTCAGTTTTTGGAGGGTGCTGCAGAGGCTGTAGAAAAGGAACAGAATAGCTGAGTCATCATAAAGGTAAAGGACTAACAAGCCTGCTGCCGGGAGGTAGCTAAAAAAATGCAACTGGTATCTGAAGCTATACGCAGTAACTGATACATTCAAAATGTTTACTGAGGGTCTATTGATTCCCAGATCTCACAATATCTTCTTGGGGTCTAATGGTGAACTGAACAGCCATGGTCCCACCCTCAATGGGGCTTAACTGTATTGCGAGAAAGAAGAAAATTAAATGAGAAAGCACAAATAAATGTACTATTAAAAACTGTGCTAAGAGTTACAAAGGAAAAGAAATGGGGGCTAGGGAGGAACTTAATGTTTAGATTTGGCGGTAGGGGAAAGCCTACTGTTAATTTTTTTGTTATCCCTAAATAATATTTCCTTTACATGCATGTCTCAGTCATACTATGGTACTTTCCAGACATCCTAGAACGAGTATGCTATGTAAGAATTGGCTTAAGCAAATACAAATTTCCCCAGTTTAGATGATAATTCATGTAGTTTTATTACCTATTCCACCTAATTGGGGTATAGTATTTCATCGTTTGCTTAGACCACCTTTTATTTATCCATTCTCCAGTTGATAAACATGTAGGCCGTTACCAATTTCTCGCCACTTAAACAAAAATAGCTACTTTGGAAACAACATCTGAAATATTGAACGTGTACTCTTTTTCTAAGCTTCTAGCACTGTTGGCTACATCCATTTATGTTTTTAGGTGCCAGTCTACCGCTTACTGCACCAGTCACTTTATATGTGGAATTGTCCCAGGAGTCCAACCCCTATACTTTACCTCCCCCACCCTTCTGCAAATGCACTTGACTCTGAGCAGTGGGCAGGTAGGCTGGGAGGGGTGAGGGGTGGAAGGCGAGGGAGGTGGATTTGTAGAGTTCTAGTGCATTAGGAGAGGAAAGCAACATCTTAAGGACTGAGTGCTTTCTGGAAGATTTTCTTCTGTTACTCAGAATCCTTTGTACTAGGTTATTTCCTATGTTTTCACTGGAATGCCTTTTAGCTACACTACAGGGTGTTAGAAGTTTCATTTCTGCTACTGAATGGTATTTTCCTGATTTTATGTTTTAACTGCTCCTTCAAACAACACGTGGGTTACAGTTACTCTGGCCTTTATATCACTAAAATATGTCACTAAGATATAATGGAGTATCAGTGAGCCTTCAAGTAGTTGTCATGGGATGTGATTCCATAAGCTTTTTGCATCAGTTCTTAAACATGAAGCTTCCATCTGCCCATCCTAGCATCATGCAGACTCTCCAGAGAACATGCATTTTTAAAAAGACGCTTCTGGGTTACCAATATTGGGTCAAGATATGGCTGAAAAGGAGGTGTAACATTAGTAAACGTCAATACTATATTTTAACTATTATGTTCTTTTAAAAATGAAATTCGTCTTTTATTTTTCTCCACTTAGGAGATAAAAACTTAATCTAATTTTATTTCCATGTTAGGGTAAAACAACTTCCAATGCTATGTAAATAAAATATAATACAGCTCACTCAGGTTTTGTTTAAGTCTGTAAGTCTTTTAATTGGAACTTCACAATTGTATAAATTATGGTTTAGGAGCCTTGGGAGGGTCTTAGCCAGAGGCATATTTAGATTTTTATGGGGCTTGATATTTATAATACAGGGGCCCTCTTTATGAAAAAGCAAATGACAATATCTCACTTTTGCATATTTAACAAATGGATCTGATCTTGTGAAAGCATCGCTGGTGCCTTTCCAGGGCCCTGGAAAGGGACTCTGTAAGCGCTGGACTGAAGCTGACTGACTTCATGTTAAATCAGCCTGTTCTTGTACCTCAACATATTTTTCAGTTTCTACTGAGACTGAGACTGCACAGCTGGGGGCACTCCTGTGGTATGTTTCTCTCTTTAGGACTCTTCCACTAAAATGAAAATCCCCGAGAGAGACCAAAGCGATTAAGCAAGGGAAGGCAAATAGGTTTATAATTTGGGACCGTTCCCATGGGTGGGTTGGGTGCTACACCCTGGAGCCTTCTGAGGTATATTGGTGGGTAACTGGTGGGACTGGGGGAGGGATTGAGATGGAGGGGCTTGGAAGTAGGGGAGGTGGGGAGACAGCTTTTGTTACCACTACCTGATACCTTAATGTGAGTTACTTTATTGATGCATTATATTACTCTCCTCCTAGGGAGAGTGCTGAGAGGAGGGTGTTTGGGTGGGGGGAGGGTGGTAAAGAGAGGAAAGAACAGTGGATATTGAAGAAAAGGGGCTGGCTGACCCAAAGGAAGACTCTTACCAACCTGTTTTGCTTAGCAAAGCCTGATCTTAATGTCTGTTTGAATACTGATTTTCAAAGGACTGTTTTCCCCTTTGTTTTCTGACATTTAATATATAGCGATGATTATCACATACCTGGATAGAGATAGATTAAATATCATCGTGCTAGATAAAGCTCTTTGGTTATGACACTCCACATTTAGAGTCTGTGAGAAGGGGAGTATAATCATGAACTATCTTTAGCAAATTAGACAGGTGTGAAGGGCCCTGCTGATTACTTAATGCACCAAAGAGAAAATAAATAAAAACATCAGAAAACAGAAAGCCACCTGCCTGTCTAATACATGAACAATTCCAGAAAGATGAAGAAGTAGTCTATTAGCAAGTTCTTAATGTAAAATGTCAGGGAGGGAGGGGGCATTTAAAGACTAGGACATCTTGAAAAACATTACCTGCTGAAATGAATTTGAAGGATAGAGCAGTTGGACTGTACGGTACTGGAGTTTACCAGTTCCCGTGCATCCACTTCATCACTAAAGCTGAGATGTAACAGCATCATTTACCCCCATAGACTTGTTGGTAGCATTACATATGGCCACTAAGCCGCATAAAACACTGCGTAACACATAGCAAATTATGTTAGTAAGAGGTGTTAATAAGTTATGTGTAATAAGAACTGTGTGTAAAACAAAAATGTAATGTCATCACATTTGAGTAACTAGAGAAAAAAATGTTGAAATCATATATAACATACATCTCTGAGTGTTAGATTTGGCTAATATTGCTTTTGGCATCAGATGTGCTTAAAAAGTTAAATCCTGATTTGTGAGGGAAGAGTTTTGAAGGTACCCAAAGCAGTCATGTCAGAGAAAAGCAGTTTAGTAGGTCCTGCTGGCACCTCTCTGGGCAAATACTTTTCTGTATGTCATTGATTAAGCAGTCTTCAGACCTTTGGAGAGCACACATTGTCAGGGAGAAAAGGTTTGAGGAGGAAATATATGGAAATAAATATATGAAAATATATGGGGAAGATCAGTGGGATGTAGAGAGGAAAATAAGGGAAAGAAGTTAACATAAGAGGTAGGTATATAAGATACAGGTGGAGTGAAAATGGAGCGGAGGAAAAAAAGCTCTGATTTTGCAAGAATGAACTTTGGAAGAAATATTCAGTACACTGTAAATTGAAGGAAATATTAGAAAATGTGTATCTGCATATGTGTATGCGTACAAAACACGTGCACACAATCTGGTTTCTAAAAAAGACCTTCAAAATGTAACACACTTTCTTATCAGATTAATGTTTACCCTGGTCTTAAAGCCTCCCTTTACAGAGAACTCATTCATTACCATTTTCACTGATAATCTTTCAGAACTCTTCTCTGGCTTGCCACTTACTCTCTACAATAATGATACTGCCTTGGGAAGGCTGCAGGTTATTTTGGCAAAGTAGCACTGAAAACCCAGTGAGTCTTCCATGGAATTCCTGGAGGAGTGAGAGTGATTCACTAGGAGGGCTCAGATTCTCATCAGGGAGAGGAGGGAGGGCTGGTGTGAGAGAGGTGAAAGCCTCTGCCAAGCGGAGTGTGTGAGGTGTGAGAGGCAAAGATTCCAGGGTCGCACTGTGATGTCAGCAGCTCAGCAGGGAAGAGGCTTGTCCTCAGCCGGCAGTTGGAATCTGTTGGAGAACAGTTGGTTAGTCCTTGGCCTGAGAGAACTGGGCAATGGAAGACCGCCCCCCAGGATGTCAGTTTTGACCCCAGCCAGAAAGAAAGTGGTCTAAGGGCTTCTGCAGGTCCATGCTTCCAGGCTGTAAGACTTATGCCGGCCCGAGGAGTCAGGGGGTTGATGAGGGCTGGGAGATCTGCATAAACGCTCTGTGCTGCTGGCCCTGGACGTGCTTCTGCTCCTGCCTGCAACCCCAGGAAGTGACAGCTAACCGTGGTATGGCAAGATTCTATGGTGAGGAGGGTGCTTGTTCAAATAATCCTAGCATCTGGTGTTTCTTAACTCTCACGTGTGCCAGGTGTTGTGGTAAGCCTGCCTAAGGTTCTTCAAGGAGTTGTTTTATGTGCCATAATGGAACTGAGGTGCACCTAGTATTTTCCTAAATTGGGTTCTTAAGTGATGGGTTACTCTGCCTTTCCTTACTTCAAGAGGTTAGGAGAGGGATTGGTGAGAAACCCAACAAACCAAAAATTGAGAATGAAATTTGTTAGAATGAAGCTTGGAAAACTGTGGTACTGAAGATGACAGAGGTACTTTCCATTTGTGGAACAGAGAAAGATTCATTCTTACAGCACGGGAATGAGTTCTCCTGAGCAATCCCTGGGATGCAGGTTTGCTTGCCTTATGCGTGTGAGGGTTTCTGTTTGCTACAGCTTCTTTTTGTTTACTTGTGGTCCGCTTCTGTTTTCAGCAGAGCCTTTATTACAGTGGTGGCACAGCATTCATTAGCGTTCTTTGTATCCTTCAAAATTCATCTGTAATTGTACCAAGAGATACAATTTTCAAATTGCCAGCATGAACTACATTACCTATTAGAATGTCTGGACCGTGTTAAGGCTCATCTGGAAGGACTTTATGGTAGGGCTGTACTCTGAACTCCCCTGAAAAGGGGATGAAAAGGTGCATTGGGGTCAGGTAGAAAATAGAAAGGAGAGCATTCCGTAGGAGAGAACTAGACACAGAAGTCAAGGCCCAAAGTCATACTCCTAGCTAGTAGCACACACGGGCCTCCTAACTCCTAGTCCAGGTTAGTTTTCCTAACTTATTTGAAAAGGGCTAGGAATGATAAGAATTTTTTTTCCTGTGAATACTGATTTGTGACTCTATCTATTGTATTACTAGAAACTAGAAGAATCCAAAGGAGGAAACTTTTTATCAGTGTCTTGAGTTTGGAAAATTTTAAAAAGTTTTGCTATGAAATGTTTTTTCCCTTTATTTTTCCTATTTTGAAGGAAATTTTAACAGTAAGTTGCATGTGCATTTGTAATTAACTTGTTAAAAGTTATATTTTTAATATCTCCTTGATTTTATTAGTCTTTTGAAGCGTCTTCTCTCCAAGATCTGGAAATAAGGAGAACAGAAATTAAATATGTATAGTAAAATTTGCTCTCAAAATAATTCATTCAATGTGCAAATTACACACTTGTGACAAGAAATTCTGTCATTCTTAGAAATAACTGCTAAAATGTATACTCGTATTTTAAGATGTAACTAGGAAATTGACAGTTTGGGATTTCTTCATCAATAAAAAATAAGTAGAATAAAAGTCTTTTCAAACTAGACTTATAAGTAGTTTTTTTTGGCCTGACTCAATGGCCTTGAGTGGGCTGGAGTACGCCAATGTTGCTTAGGCAAATGTAGCTTCATTCCCCTAAGTGTCTGGTTTGTAAGATGACATCTACTTCACTCTTATATGCGGGTCACACATAGCAGACCACAGTTGTCCTCTTTCTTTTGTTATATTAGCCTCATGGTCTTTTTTTCTTCTTCTTTCTGTTAGCCTCTATTTACAATCTATTATATATAAATGGAATTTAGGGTGTATGAAGAACATAGTAAAAACTGTAAGCGGGGCAGGCGATGGTGGCACAGTGGCAGAGTTCTTGCCTGCCATGCCAGAGACCCTGTGAGCAAGAATAAAAGCCTGATTTGAGAACATTCTGGAGTAACGGGAGGAGCTCAAGGAGACCACTGTGCGTAGGGAGGAAGGTGAAAAAAATCTTGTGCGCGGGGCCACAGGAAGGACTTCAGTTTGTCCTCTCTGATGGGAGCCAATAACAGGTTTTAAGCAGAGGAATGATGTCATCTGACGACTGTGTTAAGAATAGGCTATAGGAGGAGAAGGTCCAAATATGGAGACAAATTAGGAGGCCAGTGAACAAGCCAGGCAACAGATGATGGTGGCTCGGGCTAGAGTGGAGGCAAAGGGGACAAGTGGTCAGCTTCTGTAGATATTTAACACGTTCAGCCAACAGAATTTCCTTGTGGATCAGGTGTGGGGTGTATAAGAAGGAAGTCAGTGGCAGCTTCAAGATTTCAACCTGAGCAAGTGGAGGAATGGAGGATCAGATTTAAGAGAAACAGCAGGTGTTTGTTTTTGGACATGTTAACCAGAGATAGTAAGTAGGCTTTGCTATATTATGATAGAGGTCCTGGTGTCAAAATGAGCATTGATTTTCATTTGAAGCTGTTATAATGGACCATAAGTAAGCACTTCATGGCATGTCTCATGGTTGACTTTATCCAGTCATTTAAGTTGATGTGCATAATACAATGATGGAGATTTTTTAAATTGTGGTTGTTTGAAGGCATACTTTTATTAACTTTGCAGGGATCTGTTCTTATGATGAATGAGCCAGTTTTCTTGATTGTATAATACAGCCAAAGAATTCTAGCCATCTTTTCTAAAGCAATGCTGTAGCAAAGCTTTGGTGGGGAGGGAGGTGAAATAGTTGGAATCTCATAAGAGAACTGGTATAGAGACAAGAAGGTTGGGGAAAGGAAGGTCTGAGGCTATGGCGGGTAACCCGGTTGGAGGGCTGGCCCCAGAAGGAGATGGCCAGTGTTTGTTTAAGGGAGCAATCTTGGCTTGGCCAAAGCTAGGAGGTGTTGCCTGGCTCAAGTAGTTCAAAGAATCTTGTTTTTGGAATAAGACATACCTGGCTCACATTCCCGCTCTGCCAATCACTGGCTTCTTTGAGGAAGCTATCTAATTTTTCTGGAGTTCAGTTTCTTCATCTGTAGATTGATTATCTTAACTTTACAATCTAGATCTTGTTTACCATCAGCCTTTTCTCCTATTATCCTCTTATATGCCCTTCTTTTTCCAAATTATACAGGAGGGTACAGGGTTCTCTGGCTTCACACAAATCTTACTGTATCAGATAATATCAGTTCTGCTTTGGGTGATGCTAACTTTGCTCATTTGCTGAGATGGTGTCTGCCAGATGCCTCCAGTGTAGAGGTGTGTAGAGGTGTCTTTTCTCTTTTGTAATAATCTGTGAAGGGATGCTCTGAGACAGTGGGAAGTTCATATTTCCCAATACCCTTTCATTAAATGGTTTTAGCATTCACTGGGAGATCTTTGCCTAAATTAATTATTACTTTGGGGCTTACACAATGATTATTTACGAATAATTCTACCATTATTTCTCCATTGATTAGAATTCTTCAGTAAGGAAGAGCTTCTCTCACTTGCCCATACCCTTGCTTTTGTTTTTTCTTGCTTTGGTTATCATTATCGACTCATGGATTCCTTTTATGTTCAATACAGTATAATAATCTTACTATTTTTTTCCTTTCCTGTTAATATGTTATAATCTGTTATTGGATTTGTTATTTTTGATTCCTAAGCTTCCCCAAATTTGGCCAGTATAAACTTTTTCAAGTCTCCACTACTATTCCACACTTACTTGTCTTCTGGTACAAAATTTTTCATACTTTATACTTCCCTATCCCAAACCTGGAATCAACTGTTTCTCCAAGAATCCTCACTTACGTATTTGGTTGGCAAGCCTGAGCATTAGTGTGCTCATTGCTACTTGGGTGTCATTCCTACGAGGCTCTTTTCCTAGTAACTAAACCTATAAGTTTAGTTTAGATATAAGTTTTCATTCTTATATACAATTTAAATCCAATACCATAGTGTTTTTCCTCACCAGGGATGGCAATTCTAAAAATTATTATACAAAGTGATTGGTATGGAAGGTAACAGGACAGCCTATGCAGTACAGGTTTAGTGTGATTATTAAGAATCTATTCATATGGTATGTATATTGATATTGGTTATTTAGCTCGCTTACAGTAATTTCTGTTGTGGGCTGTGATAGAGCAAAGTTTTCAAAGAAATCTGAGGAAAGTTTTAATTGTTTTTGGAACTTCAAATAGATACTTTCTGCTGCATCCTTAGCTTATCCACAATGACCTACATGATTCATAATATTAGTGTTTAGAAGATAGAAAGTTTAGAACATTTTCCATGTTTTAATTTTTTAGCAAGTTATAATAAAAATGTCTTCATGAAAACATAAATGTTCACTAATAAGGCTTTAAAGAAACTGAAATGTAGCTAATGCAATAATATAATTGTAGATTTTGCTGATTTGATATATTCATTGCTTACTGATGGCTGTTTTAGTTTAAAATATACCCCATATTTTTACTTTTTTGCTCATAATATCTTTTTACTTAATTAGGACCTTTTAAGCATTAATCTGTTAAGTCAATCATATATATGATGATTTAATTTAAAACTGATTATGCTATAGGATTGGTTTTTGTATGTTAGTATAGCATTTTTGTCTATTTGTGATCTTTTATAATGAACACATGGCCTTTTAAATAAAAAGTACTGATAAATGAATAGATTGTTGGTTTTTAGCTTTCTTTCTTCTGGCAAACAATATAAAATATATTAAAGGTAATGTCAGGTATAATGTCTCTTTTTAAATATATTCAGCAGCTACTTAAAAATATTATATTTTTGAAAAGTTTTTTGGTGTGTGTCCTAAGTGTAAGGCAAATGTGATACACTGCCTTTTAGCCCAAATTGCAGAGCACGGCAGGACCAGATGAGTAATGCTGAAGTGGTTCAAATCTCAGGTGAACCATTCCACACAGCTGTGGTTCCTAGTTACTGCAAAACCTGGACTTTGAATGAGAGACAGCAGCTGGGGACCAATAGATTTACTGCAGTAGAGCAAAGCAACATGAAACAAAACAAAACCGAGCAATAAATACACAATTTCTAGACTTACATCAACAATGATTGGAGGAATTTTATTAGAAGTGCAAAACTTAACCTTCACCCCTGGGTCTTCCTTCAAAGAATAATGGTCAAAGGTAGACTGAAAATACTTGTCCAGAAAAATGTCTGAAATGCATTTCGCTATAGTTTGGGCTGTGAAAGAAAAACAACTATTGTGCTGGTCATTAGGATTTATAGACAGGAAGATTGCAACATGATTCTCTTCTGGGCATGTTATTTAATTCACAATGAATTATGCACAATCTTTTAATTTTTCTCTTTCACTCCATCCTCTGCTCCTCCCCCTCTTCCCAGTAAAAATACCACTCCTCTTGCTTTGCTGCTTTTATAATCCAGATGACTAATATGATACAATGAGAATGCATCTGGGCAAAGCAGCTCTGTCTCATTTTCCAATTTATTTTGATTTGAACACTTTGTTAATTGAGGGGAAGTAACTATACGAATTTATTATTTCATCATGTTTGTTGTAACTGAGTAAAACATCTAGACTGTTTTTTAAAAAGCGATGCTTCTTTAATTTAAAGTAATTTTTAAGTGTCTATCCAGACATATTATAAATTTATTCAGTAAGAGAAAAAAAAAGGAGGCAGTGATTTCCTAACAGGCATATTAACTATTCAAAATTGGGTAAAAATTAAAAGCAGATAGAACTCTTTACGTTGGGTATAAATTTTCAGTTCAGTTGGTTCAGTTTAATTCAGTACACATTTCTACTCCTGTAATGAAGTGTGGACTCCGGAGTAGGACACCTGAGTTTTAATCCCATTTCTGCCATTAACCAGCTGTGTGACTAGCTGTTTAACCTCCCGCTGCTTCAGTTTCCTTTATCTGTAAAATGGAGGGAATGATCACTTTTATCTTATAAAACTCTTCTGGAGAATAGATGAATAAATACATGCAAAGCACTTACTTAAAACTGTCATTTCAACACTCAGTAAGTATTAGCTGTTATTATGATTACTTTCCTATAAATGGGTATTGACTGCCTTGCAATTTGTCAAACCAGAAAAAAAAGCCATTCAACTTTTTAAAAATTAATATTGCTATTATTTTTAATGAAAAGCTAACAATTAAAAGGTCAGTCAAATATTCTTCAATTTCTGACCCTCTTCTAGTCTTTATAAACATCACTTCAGAATACACACCCATTATCCAATGACCTTCCTCAACCTCAGATGTATGCAACTGGAAATCCAAATTCTTTAAGAAACTTTCAGAAAAATTGAGTATCTTTAATAGTTTTTATCTTAGCTTGTTATAAAACTGAAATAATGCAGTACGTATATTTAAACAACATTTTGCCTTTTGAAGTGTTTACCTTTTACTTAGCACTCTTCAAATTTATATTTTAAGCAGAGTTTTAAATTTAACTGAAATTTGTTTATGTACCTGGACGAGTAGGGATTTTGAAAACCTATTCCCTCACTTTCCAATTTGTTAGATAACCTGCAATTCATATTGTATTCAGATACGATATTTAGCCCGTGACACACAGAAATTCCAGTCTAATTTTTCCCCCTCAATGTGCAAACTTTCCTATTCATCCATTTGACTTTCCATCCATCCTTCCATCCATCCATGCACCCACCCACCCACCCACCCACCTATCTATCTATCCATCCACCCACCTACTCATCCATCTAGTAACAAAACATTCTTTGTACCAGGCACTTCTCTGTGTCTGGGGATAAATGTAATTAGCTTAAAGGATGAAAATAAAATGAATACCCACTTACTCACAAACCAGCTTAAGAAATACTAACTTTATTTTCAAAGTTAAATAATACTGTATTGTTCATTTTCTTTATTTTTTGGTAAACGGTGCACTTAAAGCTAAAATGAAATGATAAATGAAACATATGCCTTAATTTTTCATCAATGCATTTTTAAGAAAAAGCAATATAACCTTAGAAAGTAATTTAAAGTGGAAAAATGTAATATTATCCATTCCACACACATGTAGGGGAATATGTGCTGAATGCTATAGAGAACACACAGCCAAACAGACACAGACCTCACTGAACTGGATTCAGTACTACTATTCGTACTTTACTCAATTAGCCACTTTTTTTGTTACTGCCTTGTCTAGTAAAGACAATTAAAAGTTGTATAGAGAACTGTGATATTTTAATGACATAGGCCCATATGTTTGCAATTTCTAGTTTACGGATCTCAGCAATTTATAGACAAATGCATAAGTGAGTTTGCATATGTTGGTGGCATATATATATATATATGTAAATATATATATATAAATATATTTTATATATAAATAAACATATAAATATATATATATTTTGTATGCTGTACAAAAGGGGTCACATTTCATTCTTTTTTCAATTACTTTCTAAGGCTGTGAGTATCCCATTATTGCAGCACCATTTGTTAAATTTTTGTTTGGGTTTTGTTGGTTGCTTGGTTGGTTGGTTTGGGAATTGCGTGGTGGTGGGAATCAAATCCGGGTCTCCCGCATGGCAGCCAAGAATTCTACCACTGAACTACCCTGGCACCCCGTGCTGGTGGTATATTAATGTGTTAAATTTGTTAACTCTGTGGCCATGGCTGACTGGAAATGAACAGTATAATTCATGCTTTTTCTAAGGATTTAATAGCATAATAGAATACTGTAAAATATAAAGATCTATCAAGAGCTGCATTTTTTCTTACTGTTTGTTTTAACTCTTTGTTGAGTACTTCTCATGTATTATTTATGCTAGAGCCTTTATATACCTAATCTCTCTCAGCATTCACAAAGACTCTAGTGTAGGTGGGGAAACAGCACATGAAAGTTAGGTATTAGTAAGTGGCAGAGTGAGAACCATTTAGTCATAAAATGAGTCATGCATTTCTTACACTGTATGGAACTACGGCACTGCTTGCTCCATCCTGTGTTACTTTATTCCCCAAACCAAATTTTGTTCAGTTAGGGAATAGCGTTATTGAAGTTGTAGTCATGTGAAGAGGATGAGAGATGCACAGACAAAATTCAGAACCTGGAAACTAGAGTCCATTTTACAAAAGTGCCTGTATCCTTTGTTTGGTGTAATTTGACCATTTCACGTATTTTTCACAGAAAAACAATTGGGAACATGAACATATAGCATTTGTTTTTCTTTAAGGCAGAAATGAAAAAAAAAACTGGTTTTACTAGAGAAGTAACAGAGACTCATCTTCCTATTTATGAAAGGACCACATGTTTTCTCCAGACCCCTTTTAATAGATGAGAAAGTTTAACTTCTACTCATCTTGAAATATATGCAAAGTATTGACTTGATAGCAGAGGGCCTGGTAACATCTTAAAGCTAGCCTGGTTTCCCTTACTCCCTAACAGTGTAATACCACCAAGAAGATGTTTCTCTAATACTGAAGGGAGAGGGTTGTTTTTCTCTGGTATCTATTATAATAAGAATAACTTATGTTGAAATGAATAGATATAGAGTTAAAAATATCTATCCTTTCTAAGAGCAGTTTTTACCAACTTTATAAATTCCTTAAGAACACAAGATAGATTTGTGGTTGATGATAAGAAAAGTATAAAGGCTCACATTAGTTAAAATAGAACAGAATCACCTAGGCATCTAGGTGTGGCAACAAAAACAAATTTAACAAAAAGCATTGTACTGGAGTAATGAAATGTGGTTTTGGTTGCTGGATATGCATATCTACATGAATTTAAAGGTCATCTATCAGCAATGTTTTCTGTGCGCAGAGACCCTTTTGAGGGGTTTAGCCTCATTTAACCTCAGTAGTTTGCAGCCTGAATTCTAAAAAGCCAAAAATAATTGTTCCTCTTTCGGGGAGAGGAAAATTATGTTTTATATATATATATATTTTTAACAATACTTTCTCCAAATACCTTACTTCTATCATACAAATCAGCTAAGTTGGAGAATAAATAATTATTGTTATCTTATATTTGGAGAACCCTCCAAAATAGCTGAAATCCTTGTCAATGGATTTAGAGTCAGCTAACCCAAGGGCATACGGGATCACCTAATAAGCTGTGGCAGAAAGGCTTTTTGGAGGAAGGGACATTAAATCTAGTATTCGCTTAGCTGTACTAGATAATATTTGACTAAATATTGTAATTGTTATATGTCTAAGAATATTAGACATATAATTGTTAAATGTCTAAGAAATCACTGGGCATTTCAGTAGATTTTCTGCTGCTGTTTGCAAAATGCAAAAATTCGGAACTGATTTTTATGTTTTCCCTTCTAAATCTCTTAGGTATCCTATGATAATAAGGCCTCTTCCCCTTCCCTCCACACACCCTCCCCCACTCCTGCTCCATGCCTTGGAAGAGTCTTTTACCTTCTAAGGCCCTAGCCTGGAGTTTTGCTCCCAGCTGGCCCTCAGTGGTTTTGATGGGTCAGGAATCTGCTAATTGCTGTTTCTTTCATTGTATATTTGATGAAACTTGCAACGATCAAACTCTCTTTCAGTTCTACTAGTGTTGATAAAATAGAACACTGAATTAAAACAGAAATTCCTTAGTCTATTTAGGGAATAAATGCTAAAAGTTCATAGCAAAAAATAATTTATCCCATGAGACCTTAAAGCCTAAGGAAATTACCCATATTGTTTTCCTTAAACTGATACTAAGAGTGAAATTTAACCTTTGTATTTAGGTTTGAGAGCTGGGTTTTCCCAATATAGCTCTCTCCTTAATTTTTCTAATTGCTTTCTCCCCATATGTTTAAAAAGTTCATGCTCTTCCCTTCCTATCTGTTCTTCCCATTTTCCTTTTTTTCCCGTTTATCCTTCTTGCATTCACTAGTTCCACAAATATTTTTGGAGTGCTGATTATGTTTCACGCATTGGTGATGAAGCAATTAAAAAATCTCTGCCCTCACTAAGCTGACATTGTATATATCGTTTTTCTCCTCTTTCCCATATTAAATTTGATTTACCTCTAAAATACTGCTTTAGTGTTCTAATTCCATTATTCAGACCTTTAATGGACATTCACTATATGCAAGGAACTGATTCCACACTTACCGCCATCTCAAATTTTCTTTCTGTGCTAATTTTCCACACACGGATTAGATGTGGGCTTCATGAAAATGGATATTTTTAACTTCTGAAGCCAACTAACATATTTTGGAAAAGTTGGTCAAGTATTAAGAATTACACACTCTCTGAAGGCTTCTAGATCTTACCTACAGTTAGATTCATTAGTAAGCTACAACTTCGTAGTATGAGGTAGAATATTATTTCTATAATTGAATTTCAGGTATTTAACCTATCATTTTACTCTTCTGAATGGTATTAAAATTTTTAATTGGTGCTTTGCTTTCCTTTTTTTTTTTTTTTTGTCATGGGCAGGCTCTGCTTTCCTTTTTATAGGCCTTTTTTGTGTAAGTATCAATTGTTTCCTGGGATTTGGCTATTTGCACACCTGGTTAGAGCCCTAAGGAAAAGGGAAAATGAGAAAGAAAATATTGGGGAGTTCTGGAATTCATATTTTGGGTCAGGAAGGGGAGGGAGCACATTTTAACTTTTGATGACTAAGAAGTCAATTTTTAAAAGATTCATTTTATCTGTATAGGAACTTAGTGGAAGTATGCAATATTTCCTTCTTTTTCCCCTCAAGGCTGTAGGGGAGAATTGGTTCCTTGCTCTTCTTAGCTTCTGGTGATTGCAGGTATTCCTTGAATGAGGCCATATCACCCCAGTTTCTCCCTCTGTCTGCACATTACCTTCTCTTCTGTATGTATCTCTCTTCTTTCTGCTTATCTTTTTTAAAGATCCATGTGATTACAATTTGAGCCCATCTAGATAATGCAGAATAAATTTTCCCTCTCAAAATCCTTAACTTAATCACATTTTCTGGGCCTTATAAGGTAACATTCACAGGTAATCAGGATCAATCACCCCAGCTGGTACAGTAAATCCCATCTTTGCCTGATGATTTAGAGGCATGAGGAGCCCAAAGTGGCCAGGTGGCAGTCCTAACTCCCAGTTCAGTGGAGTCCTTGTTATGTTTCCTGGTAGAAGCACTCCACCTCTTAGAACTAAGACCTCTAGCCCAGCAGAACTTAAGGTTGTGGGGACAGGAAGCAAACATTTTTGTAGTGGGTCATGGGGGCAATATGAGTGGTGCCACTCCCATTTCCCTGATTCCTGCATCCTAGAGCCCTGGCTATGCGAGAACAGCACCACAGACTGGATGCTGATTTACAGCATACACAGCCTGCTGGAGAAGAGACCATCAGCCACCTAGCAGATGCTGTCTTCAAAAGGCCACTGCACTCTTCTACCAAGCCTGCATGTCAGGATGATGAGGCACAAGGTCAGAAAATGGACCAATGCCACATTTCATCTGCTGTGAAGGGAGTTCCTTGCTCAGATGCAGTGTGGGTGGGCTACCATGATGGTGACTGATTTAGGGCCCACCTCAATAATCCAGGAGGACATCCACCTCTACTCAAGATCTTCAACTTAATCAAACCTTTGCCATAGCTGTGGAGACTCATATCTGCTGAGGGCACATTTGACGTGCTTTGTTCATATTTATGCAAATCCATGAGTTAGTTACTTATATATTACATGAAGAAACACTGGTAAGATACACGGGAAAACACAGTTGTGTGTGTGTGAGGGATGGTGTTGGGTGAGAATTCTCAATGTCTACTTTATATATTGTTTTAATTTTTGAATCTACGACAATTTGAAAATGACAACTAAATAAAAGATGGTCAAGGAATGAAAGTTCATACATAAAGAATCATCTATATTGGTCTTAAATGCATAGCTAGTAAAAATCCCCAAAGAGTAAGCTTAAATTTTTTTTGGTTTGTTCTTGTGATCCATGAGTCCCTAATGTTTCCTCAGGTACATGATGATTTTTGTCCTTTGCACTGAATACAGTTTTTATATTTAGTATTCTTTCTTAGCAGTCTTCTGTTTAAATTCCATTGTGTGTGTGTGTGTTTGTGTATGTGTGTGTTTTTAACACAGGTAGATTTATTATAATAAGACTTGATAATTAGATATTTGGTCAGAAGAACAACTCCATCTAAGAAAAGCATACTTAATTTGAAGAAATACATTTATTTAATAAAGTTGCTAATAAACTGATTTAATAAAGTTGCTAATAAACTGACAAAGAATTGAATTACGAAGAAGAATGACTTAAAATGTATACAGTAAGTTCTCACCAAATAACTTTTGTTTTTTCATTGGTTGTGCATTTTAACCCTGAATTAACCATAAGTGACCACTTATGTTGCCACTGAACTGTCAGTTCACTGACATTTTCTGTGGCACTGTAGTTCTGGACACCTTAATAAGCTCACTATAACTTTTTAAACAGTCCATATGGAAAAATTTGCTCAGTTACAGTGAACATCTACCTATCTTAAAATACTGTTATCACCTTACTTCTGGGTAGAGCTTTACACTTTTGAAAACATTTTCATGTTTTTTTTTTTTGTATGCTGTATGGTAGGGTCACATTTCATTCTTTTTCCATGTGAGTATTCCGTTATTGCAGCACCATTTATTGAATTATTTGTTTTTTTCAGTTTGTTTGTTTGTTTGGGAAGTGCACGGGTCAGGAATCAAACCCAGGTCTTCCGCATGGCAGGCGAGAATCCTACCACTGAACTACCCTTGCACCCCTCTTCATGTTATTTTATTTACATTTCATAATAGCTCTGGCAAGTAGGTGGGTCAGGCATAGATAATTTCATTTACCTTCTGCATTATTTATTTTTTATCTGCTATGCTCTTCAGCTTGAGTTAAAATCAGAGACTGTGTCTTTGTCATTCTTAGATTACCAGTATCTAGCATGTTATCAGTGCCCCCAAAATGGTTGCTGAAAGTACAAATCAGTGTATAGTTAGATGGAGACAGATAAGGAAAATAACCAATTTAAAATTTATTTATTTATTTATTTATTTATTTTTACATGGACAGGCACCGGGAATCGAACCCGGGTCCTCGGGCTTGGCAGGCAAGCATTCTTACCTGCTGAGCCACCGTGGCCCGCCCACCAATTTAAAATTTTTGTTGATTTTCCTAAGCTTATGTGGCAAGTGAGTGAGAGAAGCAGAACCAGAATCAGAATCCATGTCCTCAAACTTCTAATCCAGTGTTTCTCCCAGAACAGTTGAATGAATCCCATTCTGCCTTAAATATGAGACCAGTTTGGGGAGATATTCAAATTCTTTGTGCCAAACAAAATAAATCATTTTATTATTACAAAATAAATCCCAGCCTAGTAGGATTTTTCACTATTGCTCATGAAAATAATCAGGGCCAAATTCTCATGCCTTGAAATGTACATGCAGATGTACATTATTTAGAAAGTCGCTGTTTTTTTTTTTTTTATTATTGTGCTTATTGTAAATTTTAAGTGATTTGCTCCATACTTATCACACTATCAAAGCATGGACATGCAACAGTTACTATTAAATGATCCAACTTTTCTGCTCGAGATGGTTTCAACTTAAAACTGAATATACTCCTCTCCTTGATGTTACTATAATGAACTAAAAAGGAAACTAACATTTATTTTTATCACTTATTTTTATAACTTATTGTACTAAAAACTGCAAGTTCAACATATCCAAAATTGAACTAATCATGTTAATTTTCCTTTGATAGTTATGCCATACATATAGCTACCCACGCTTGAAAATTAGGACCCATCCTTATTTTCATCCACCACCCCTCTACAACTTCAGCCAATTAATTATTCCTGCTGGTTATGTTTCATAAATATTTCTCAAATGCATCCCTGCTGCCTAATACAAACATTATTTTCTTCCTAAAATTAACTGCCTCTACTAAAACCAGATAAATATTTCAAAAACACATAGCAAACTTACACGAGCTGGAATGTATGGCATTCTATAATCTGGCCCTGTGGATAATTCAGCAGCGCCAATCTCTTTTCTACATCTCTGCTTCTTATTTAAGCTTGTAGCTCCACACATGCCTCTTGCCCTTCTTCCCTGTGTCTTCTTGTGATGTGGTCTCTGACCTTGTCTGGAAATCCTCAAATTATCTACTGGCTTGGTCAATTCCTTCTCATCAAGATTCGGCTCAGGTATCATTTCCAGAAGACATACGGGACCCGTTCCTCCCATACCTCTCTCCCGACCTCCAGTTTTGGGTTCATTTATTCAAACATTCATTGGTTTACCTATTTATTGAGCATCTACTTAGAGCTTGGCACTCTTCTAGGTGCTTGGGCTACATCATTGAAGAAAAGATAAAGGTTCCTTCTCTTGGGGTTCTTACATCCTAGTAGGGGAGGCAGATAGCTAAAAGTAAATATAATAAAAAGTAAATGACATAGGATATTAAAAATTGGTGAAGTGACTATGTAGACTAAGAGTGAGGAGGATCAGGAGTTGGCTGGATGGGGCCAGGAGGCAGCAATATTAAACACAGTGGTCAGTCGAGCCATCATTGAGAAGGTGACATTTTAAGCGAAGAGTTGAAGGAGGTGAAGATTTGTCTATATTGATATATGGGGAAAGAGCATTCCGCCAGGCAGAAGCAATAGCCAGGTAAAGGCCTCAAGGTGGAAGCATGTGGTTTGTTTAAAGCATATGGCAAGGAGACCACTGTTCTGTGGTCAGAGAGGTAATGCGTGTCAGAACCTGCAGGGCCTCATAAACCACTGTAAGGATGTTGGCTTTCACTCTGCATGAGATGGGGAGGGTTCTGAGCAGAAGCGTAACATGATCTGACCTGTTTTGACAGGCTGTTGTACTGATAGATACATAGATAGAGGCAGGGAAACCAGTGAGGAGGTGAATTCAGATGAAACATCATGACTTGAATGAGGAAGGTGAAATGTGGTCAGATTTTGGATATATTTTGAAGTTTGAAACAGCAGTACTGCCTAATGATTGGATGGAAGTCATGAGAGAAAGAGGAGTATGAATGACACTGGAAACCTCGCTGTCGTTTCTCCTCTATGCCATATGTCTTATTGGTAATCCAGTCCTGTCAGTTCTGCCACTTGATTTTTACTCCTGTCTATCCTTTTGCTTTATACCCTTTTCTTTTTTCAACTGTACTGCTACAACAGCTTCCTAATGATTATTCCTGGTTTTACTCAAGTTGCTACACAGGAGTGTAGATCACTGTGAAATGTAAATTTCATCATACCATTCTTTTTCTTTGTCCTTTCTTTTTTTTTAAATTAGAGAAGTTGGGGGTTTACAGAAAAGTTATGCATTAAATACAGGGTTCCCATGTACCGCCTTATTATTAACAACGTGCATTAGTGTGGTACGTTTTATGTAGGTATTTTTTATAATTGTACTATTAACTACTGTACATGCTTTAACTTAAAGAGTTCATTGTGTTGTGTAGTTCCATGGGTAATTTTAATTTTCATTCTAATAAATTTATATACAACCTAAAACTTCCGCCATTTAACCACATTCAAATATATAATTCAGTGCTGTTAATATGTTCACAAAGTTTTATTATCACCACCATCTATTACCAAAAATTTTCCATCATCTCAAATAGAAACTCCTTACATTTTAAGCCTTAACTCCCTATTCGCTATCCCCATCCTGTCCCCTGATAACCTATATTCTAGAATCTTACTCTGTGATTTTGCTTATTATTCTAGTCATTTCCTTTCAATGAGATCATAAAATATTTGTCCTTTAGTGTCTGATTTACTTCACTTAATATGATGTCTTCAAGGTTCATTTATGTGGTTGCAAATATCAGAACCTCATTACTTTTCAGGGTTGTATAATATTCTGTTGTGTGTATATATCACATTTGGTTTATCCATTTATCAGTTGATGGATGCTTGAATTACTTCCACCTTTTGGCTCTTGTGAATAATGTCACTATTAACACTGGGGTGCAAATATCTGTTTGAGTCCTTGCTTTCAATTCTTTTTGGTATATAACTAGAAGTGGTATCACCAGGTCATTTTTACAGTAATCTATACTTAATTTTCTGAGGAACTTCCAAAGTACCTTTCACAGTGGCTGCATCATTTTGCATTCCCACCAGCAATGAATAGATGTTTCTATTTGTCCACATCCTCTCCAACACTTGTAACACTTTTTTTTTAATAGTAGCCATTCTATTGTGTATAAATGGTATCTCATTGTGGTTTTGATTTGTATTTCCCTGGTGGCTAATGATGTTGAACAGCTTTTCATGTGCCCTTTGGTCATTTGTATATCTTCTGTGGAGAAATGTCTATGGTACTCTTTGGCTTATTTTTCAATTGGATTGTGTGTCTTTTTGTTGTTGAGTGGAGGAGTTTCTTAATATATTCTGGAAATTAAACCCTGATTCAATCTCTTTACTTATAATTGGACTGTTGAGATCTTCTTTTTATTCTTGAGACATGTAGTTAGAGTGTATATTTCTAGGAATTGTCCATTTTATTTAGGTTATCTAATTTGTTGGCATACAGTTTTTCCTAGTATCTCCCCCTGCTGTCCTCTTAATGTCAATGGGGTTGGTAGTAATGTCTCCCTTTTCCTTTATGATTTTCAATCTTTATGTCCTCTCTTTTTTTCTTGCCAGTCTAGCTAAAGGTTTTTCAATTTCATTGATAGTTTCAAAGAACCAATGTTTGATTTTATTGATTCTCTCTGTACTGTTTTTTAAAATTCTCTATCTCATTGATCTCCATTCCAATCTTTGTTATTTACTTCTTTTGCTTGCCTTGGATTTAGTTCGTCTTCTTTTTCTAGATTTCTAGTTTTGAGATTAGGTCTCTGATTTGAAATCTCTTTCTTTTTTTAATGAAAGCATCTAGAATTATAAATTTCTCTCAGCAAAGTCTTTGTGGCAACAAATAAATTTTGGTGTGTTGTATTTTCATTTTCATTTGTTTCAAGATATTTCCTAAATTCTTGTGATTTTCTCTTTAACTGATTGGTTGTTTAAGAATGTGTTTTTAAATTTCCACATATTTGTGAATTTTCCATTTGTCCCTCTGTTATTATTTTCTAGCTTCATTTTATTATGGTCTGAGAAGATCCAGTGTTTGATTTCAACATTTCTGAATTAACTGAGATTTGTTTTGTGGCTGTACATATGGTTTATCCTGGAGAATGATTCATATGCACCTGAGATGAATGTGTATCTGTTGTTGGGTGAAATATTTTACATATGCTTGTTAAGTCTAGGTGATGTAGAGTATTGTTCAAGTCTTGTATTCCTTACTGATCTTCTGACTAGGTAGTCTATCCATTACTGGAAGTGATGTATTAAACCTCCTACTATTAATGTAGAAATGTTAATTTCTTTCATGGGTCCCTAATTGCTGACTTTCTTTTTTTAGCACCTGCCCAGCAAATACAGCTCTTCACTTCTCAGGAAATATGCTGTGCTCAAGTGTCCTCCACAGGCTTTGTCTTGTGTGGGCTAGAACAATGACTGCTCTTAGAGCCAAGTCTGAAGTAGCTAATCAAAAGCACTTATGAGGGATCAGACCATGCCCCACTCTGGATCTTGGGGAACTGGATTTTTATGTCCTTTTGTAGAACAAGTAGCTATGCCACCCCCTAACCTGCTGTCCACCCTGAGAGTGGTGGATGGGTGCTGTGCTGGTTTGAATCTGTGGTGTACCTCTGAAAAGCCATGTCTTTTAATCCTCATTCAGTATTGCTGGGTGGGAATTTGATTAGATTATCCCCATGGAGATGTGGCTTACCCAATTGTGGGTATTAACCCTTTGATTAGAGGGACAGGTAACTCCATCCATTCCAGATAGGTCTCGATTAGTTTACTGGAATGCTTTAAAAAGAGGAAACATTTTTTGGAAAAAGCAGCAAAGCCACAAGAAACTGAGAGCCCATATGGCAAGAGACCTTTGGAGATGAAGAAGGAATATGCCCCCAGGGGAGATTTATGAAACGATAAGCCTGGAGAGAAGGCTAGTAGAAGTCTCTGTGTTTGCCAAGTGCCTTTCCAGTGGAGAAAGAAACTCTGAACATCATCAGCCTTCTTGAACTACAGTATCTTTCCCTGGATGCCTTAAATTGGACACTTCTATAGCTTTGCTTTAATCTGGACATTTTCACAGCTTTAGAACAGTAAACTTACAACTCAATAAATTACCCCTTTTAAAAGCTGCTCTGTTTCTGGTATATCGCATTCCTGCAACTAGCAAACTAGAACAGGTGCCAATAACCATCGTAAAGAGAGAGAAATTTACCGGCATTTGTTGGAATTTACCAACCTTTTCCTCTCATTCTTCCCTGAATGCTCTACAGTGTTCTACCGGACCCTGGAATTTCAAAATAGTTGATTGAAACAGTTCCTGCCTATTTAATATCTGTTCTGGTGGAGGGATGATTCTCAGAGCTTTCTACTCTACCATCTTCCTCATAATATGATTCTTGAAGTTAAATCCTTGAATGTGCCCTCAATCACTCAGTCTAATGTCCCTTGCATGTATGCAAATCATTCTTAAGCTTCCCTCTGCCTATTTTGGAAGCCTCATCTCCCACCCCTTCCTCATACCCTTTGTGATCTACAGTTTCTGAATTCCCTAAAGGGTTGATTATTTATGTCTCCCTGCAGGGAGTATGTGCTGTTCCTTCTGTCTAGGATGCCCTTCACACCTTGTCTCCTTAGTTGAGTTCAAGGTTCAACTTAGGTATGAATTTGTCTGTGTGGACCTTCTCTAACATCACCATCTCGCCTAGCCCGGTGCTTTTCTCCCTTTTGCACAGAATCCTATGCAAGGTTCTTATAATTCTCATACCACTGTTTTGTACCTATTTGTATTCTGTCCTTGAAACCGTTAGGTGATTAAGGTTTTAAAGCAGAAATGGTCAGAAACCAGTTGGAGACAATGACCATATATTATAAACGTAAGAACAAAAGGAGAAAAAGAGTGTGTGCTGGCTAGGAGGGCAAAAGCATTGGTTGGGAAGAGCTGAGGGACAAGTGTAGCTTTCATGGGTGTACTAAGGGCCAAAGCTGAGGCACATCACAGAGACTCTTCAACACTCAGGATTTTTTCTCTTCTGATGAGGTAAGAAAGTGATAGAATAGCTTTTTTTCTTTAAATAAAAATTTAAAAGCTTACTGTTCTTTTGGTGAGAGTGCACGTTGCTCCTATCCTACAATACCGTCACTGCTTCACTGGCTTGTGGCATTTACAAAAGATAATCTATGAAATTCAATAATACATTCTGGATTCTTGAATGGAGAGGCGGGGAAGAGAACAGAGACACCCTTTAAGAATTAATCTTAACAGTTTAACAGGATAAGAAAATAAGTTGCAGGCAGTTGAATGACAAGGCATGTCTGGCTTCCACACCTGGACTGATCCAGCAATTACCAGGAGCGTACCTATTTACAGTAAGTAAGCTAGAATTCAATGAAATAGGTACTTACCACCCATGTTTCAGCTGTAGCTCACAGTTGGTATGAAAGGAACCGCAATGTATATCCCAAAATAGCTTTTCTCTTCCCTGTTTTTCTTCAGCAAGGCCTCATGAGGAGAGGGGACTAGGAAGGCCAGGGCACTGTGCGGTCATTTTTCAGTTTTGTTTTGTGCACTGCTCCTCTGGATACGGGGCCTGAGGCAAAGCCCACCCAGTACTCAGGAGCTGCCTAGCTGAGGGCTGGCCTTCGGGTGCCTCAACGGTGCCGGAAGTGGAAGTGCGTGGCAAGCCCGGGTCGCAGCTGGTTCCGGGTCACGGGGTACCCAGCCGGAAGTTCCTCGCGTCCACTTCTCCTTAGTCTATCTCCCTGCTGGACGGGGCAGCGGCTAGCGACATCTGAGACTCGGTGTCTGGGTGGGTCCGACAACTGGTTGCAGCATGCGTGGCAGAGACAGTGCTCGGGGCTGGACATAGAGGACCAGAGTGTGCCGGGCAGGCTGGGAATGGAGCCACGAGAGTGACAGGGTTTGGGCTGGTTGAGTGCCTGAGGGTTTGGACACCCACTGGAGGACAGAGGGGCGTGAGGCCCATCTGCAGACTCCGTGGGTGGTGTCCAGGAACGAGTTCACTGTGGCCTTGATAGGTTTGGGTCCTTGACAGCCTTTTCCGGTATGCGGGGCCTGTGCTTGTTTGTGGTGTGTGATCAGTACAGCTTCCTGACGTCTGCGATGCGTCAAGTTACTTGAGCAAGGAAGGAGTCCTGGAGTGGCAGGCCGCTGCGTGAATACCGGTGTCTTGCGAGCTGTACATGGCTCCAGGGCCTCCCAGTCACAGCCTAGCGCCCAAGGACTTCTCTTTTCCAGAAATGTGTTTCTGAGAGTAAGGTGAAGAAAGATGACTCAGGCAACCTGAAGTCATGAAAACTTGTTCAGGAAGGCGGCTGTAGCCCTTGTTCATATGACTGTACCTTTGGTTTTGTGTACCCCGAACTTACTTGCGTGTAAGTATTAGAAAGCCAATTTCAAATTACTTAAACAGTGAGAAGAATTCTTCTGCTTAAACAAAAAGCCCTGAGGTAGGGACTCCAGAATTAATTAATTCCACTGGCCACTGACCTACTTCAGTATCTAGTGTTTATCTTTAGCCGCTGTGCTAATTGGCCTTGTTTTCATCATTGCAAGAAAGGCACCTTAGCTGCAGGCCTGGTATGTCCAAGAGAAATTAGTTGGGACATACAGTATAGAAAACAAACCAGAACTTTGCAGTTCTAAGCTTTGATCTGCAAATTCATTAAAATTATCAATGACTGAAGAGTTTTTTTGACATGTCCCTGCCCGCCTCCCCCCCCCCCCCCCCACACACACACACAGCATTTTTGGCAGAGTTTTATTAAGTTTACAACTTTGTTTACTGGATGGGTTAGTTCCAACAGCTTTTAAGGATTTCTGGGAAGTTCTAGTTTGCTGATATTCGATTTTAGTTTCATAGGTGATCTAGTCTGCTTAATAACATCTTTGCTTTAGGTAAGATGATTGTTGGGCAAACTAACTTTTTTTCTTGCTATGTTATTTAGGAGAAATTTTCAGGACAGTCTGGAATTGGATAACAATAGCTAATCCTATTCAATAGCTGATCCTGTTGTTCACCTCAGAAAGGTGAAGACTGAGATAATCATAAGGACTGAGATGATGGTATTTAACCATTAGAGGGTGTTTTTTTTATATTTCGAAATGCAGTTTCAGTGCAGTTCTGGGGGTTGGAATCACAGGGTGATGATTAAGGTATGAATCAGAATTAAGGACATTAACCTGAGCACTAGACTACTCTTTTAACTTTGATGACGACAGAAGGAAATTAGAAGGTGTAAGTCACTAGGTTTGAAGGAATGCTTTGTTGTTGATGTTTCAGGATTGGTAGAAATCTGTTAGAAGGGAGCGGATATTGATGTAGTGGGAGAATAATTAAGGAAGCAAAGCAAAGAAGGAATCAAGAGAAAAGAGGGAGAGCTAGCTGACACGAAGAGAGTAAAGATTCAGAGTAATGTTGAAGTGTCAAAGAGGAAAAATGAAGGATTCTGTCAGAAAAAGAGAGGGGATCAAGCCATGTGTCAGGGAGTTAATATTGTGTCCGGATGCGTCGGAGTAACAGAACAGTCTTGGTTCAGCTGCTGTTGGATCCAGGTAGGGAGTCATCTAGGGAGAGAGAAAAGAATTGGCATGACTGTGCATTTTTCTGAGACTCATTAGAAACGCTAGTCAAGAGAACTAGACGGCTAGGTCTTCCTAGTGTTGGGAATTAGCCAGTGATCCCCTGCTGGTGGTGAAGGCATCATTGCGATGAATGATTGGCAGAGGGTTTTCAGACTGAATAGGGATGTAGAGTTAATTCAGATGGCAATAAGACAGGCAAACAGGGTTCAAAGTATACAGCTGAAGGCAAAGGCCAGGCCCAATAGGAATGAAAGGATGAATGAGATATAAGGATAGGAAAGTGTGATCAGAGAGGGGACTTTGGTCATGGGAGAGTGAGAACAATTTTTCTGCTTATTTATGGTTTATAATAGCATGATCTGTAACCCATAATATAGGCGTATCTATATACAGATTAATTATATTTATTGTAATTTAGCAGGTAAGCTTTAAGGAATAATAAGCAGCAGTATATTTAATGAAATAGCATAAATTTACTTTATTAAGAATATAACTAGGATGACAGTGTAGCTTTGTAGAATATGATATTTTTGAGATATTTACAAATCATATATAATATCATTATAAATATATGATAAATCATGCTCTATTATTTTTAATAGGGAATTATTTAATGTACAGGCTTGGTTGAGACTATAGTAAATGTTCTAGTTTGCTAGCTGCTGGAATCCAATATACCAGAAAGGGAATGGCTTTTAAAAAGGGAAATTTAATAAGTTTCTAGTTTCTAGTTCTAAGGCCAAGAAAATATCCCAATTAAAACAAGTCTATAGAAAAGTCCAATCTGAGGCATCTAGGGAAAGATACCTTGGCTCAAAAAGGCTGATGTTCAGGGTTTCCCTCTCGAATGGAAAGGCACGTGGTGAACACGGTCAGGGTTCTTCTCTCATCTGGAAGGGCACATGGCGAACACGGCGTCATCTGCTAGCTTCTTTTTCTGGCTTCCTGTTTCGTGAAGCTCCCTGGGAGGCATTTTCCTTCTTCATCTTCAGAGATTGCTGGCTGGTAGATTCTGCTTCTTATGGCTATGTCGTTCTGTTCTGCTCTCTCTGAAATCTCTTTCTCCAAAATGTTTCCTCTTTTATAGGATTCCAGTAAACTAATCAAGACCCACCCAAATGGGTGGAGACATGCCTTCACCTAATCCAGTTTAACAATCACTCTTGCTTAAATCACATCTCCGGGGAGATGATCTAATTACAGTTTCAAATAAACAATACTGAATAAGGATTAGAAGAAACGTCTGCCTTTACATAATGGGATTCGGATTAAAACATGGCTTTTCTAGGGTACATTTATCCTTTCAAACCGGCACAGCAAATAAAAATTCGTTGCTTCAGATATTTAAACTACAAGTGTTTATTACCTTAGCAAAAAATTAGTATTTAATTAGTAAGTGTAATGCTTCTTTAGAAACTTAAAATTTTTTTTTAATCAAGTGTAGGTTTAAAAAAATTAATTTTAGGGTGAGGTAGGTTTTGCAAGGCAGTTAATTCTTCACTCTTAGAGACAGACCCTCAACCCTGGTTTGAGTGTGGTGTATGCCTCTTCCCCTCCCTACTTCTAGAGCTCATGTTTAGAGATGGGAACATTTAATCAGAAAGCAGTTTTTAAACTTATTTCCACCTTCCAAACACCTTTTTTAGTGTAACTGATGTAAGAGTTATACATACATTTTCTGACAAATTGCTTTCTTTTAATGCTTCCAAATGAAATGTCATAGCCCCTGTTCTAGAACTATAACTTTGACATTATATTTACATATGTCGGAGAATTACTTGTCATATATGGAATACCACACTTAAAAAAAATCACCTTCTTTTAAGGTTGGTTTTGAGGGTGAAAACTTTCGTTTATAATTAATAACTATGTTGGACAGTTTATTTTGTTAATAAGTCACTGAACCCTGCTTAGCCCACGGCTTTGGCGTGCACCCTCACAGTTACACACCTTCCTTCCTCTCCTGTTCGCTCTGTAATGGTTGAAGTGCCAGACATAGTAAACTGATAAGATGAAAAGCACATGATCCATTGCCATAAGCCAGGGGTCCCTACTGGGCGGGCTGACGCACATAGTCCTCCCCTGATGTCAAACAGCTGATAAGTAGCACCTTGGCACCTTTCCCGCATTTTGTGCCAGAGTGGGAAAAGGCTCTTTGTCTGAAAAAGCAGCTCTATTGAGGTTTTTTTTTCTGTTAAACGTCTCAGTGCTTTTCTTGAGTGTTGGCCAGGTTCCTGTCTGTTTAAACGATTTAGTATTATTTCTGAATTGTTTGGCAGAAGTAATGTTTGTTGGCAAAAATATGTTTAATTCATTATGCATGATATTCTGTGATATGTTTGTTGCCGCTTACAAGGCTTCACGTTGGTATTTTTTTGTGAGAAAATAGGTATGAGAATTTGATGAAGGGGTAGTTCAGTAGGTCTCATATAAAGAAACTATTATACTGTCACCACCATTTGTGTGCTTACCCCATCCTAATACATCTGTAAAGAGAGGAAGAGTGAATATGATTAGGATCATTTCAAGAACACTTAAAATCTGGCAAGCTGTTTACCTCAATGTACTTGTTAACATTTACACTGAAATATGGAGAAGTAATTAGATTCGTGAGATTGAATTGTTCCAGACTGGTGGTGATCTACCAGTGCGTGTGTCAGACATGTTCTCTGTCCTGATATAAACAAAGTTCAGACATCAGAACATGCTGTAGAGCCAAATCGTCCTTAGTAATGATAGAGTCTGAGCAATACACCGTCCTGTAAGATGTCTGCTTAACTATTTTAATGTCTCATTATGAAACCCTAAAGAATGAAGGCAACTGCAGACCTTTAATTTTATAGGTGCTGTTATTAAGAAGGGGAGCCCACAGGGCCTATGTCAGAATAAAGGTCTGAAGTCCTAAGCAGTTGAGCACATTATATGTGAAAAATTACTAGTAGCTAATTATGAGATCAGCCCAGGTTAGTGAAATTCATGAGGTTTTGCATTATCATCTAAACTTTAAAATTTAAAATATATACTAGTTGCACAAAGTTGTCAATGAGACTGGTGGATTACAATAAGCATGTACAATCAGAACCATGATGAATGGGGAAAATATATTTGTTGAAAGTGAAAAAATTCAGAAGAATGACAATGTAACGTTTGTATTCCTTTTTGTCACCAAAGGAAAAACTGAAAAAAAAAATAGCTCTGGGAATTTAGAGATGCTGTTAAATTCCTGTAGTGTCATTTTGAAGATAAGGTATTTTACCAAGGTCACTTTTATAATGTAGTATTGTGTCTTTTATTGACTATTGTATAAACTAGCATTTTATGTGTAAGTTCTAGTGATAGCTAACATTTATTGAACATTGTTTTAAGTAATTTTCACCTATTATCCACACTTAATCCTTTAAACAATCTTATGAAGTGTAGTACTATTATCTCCATTTTACAGATAAGGAAATTGAGGCACAGAAAGTTTAACTTACTCAATATCTCAGTAAGTGGTAGAGCTTAGAGGAGAAGAATCCTTGGCAGTCTGTCTTTAGCAACTAGATTTTATGCTGTAAATTAAATGGTGGCACCAAGGCCAGATAATAACACCCCCTTTCCTCAGCTGCTGACTTTCAGTCACATTAAGTGTTAAGTAGTGGGGAAAAGGGAATTGGAATTTCAGAGCTGATAGGTGATAATCATGAACCTTTCTAGAAAGCAGAAGTGCTATGGTTATATTTAAATTTTTCTGTGACGTAGATGAACACTGTTCGGCTTCTGTGCACTAAAGTTTACATTATTGGGTGAAAGTGTAGATGCTTGTATTCCTACCCGTGGCATTTCTTAGTTACCAGGGAGAATTAGCTCTCTAATTGTTGTGAAAGAATTCCCAGCTTTTATGGTTGTGGGGCAAGATGATTGACGGTAGGGGAAGTCAGGAACTGTCAGATGATCTGAAGTGGAACAGAGAGGGAGCAAATGGATGAAGACTTTCATATATCTGTGCACAACTTCGTACATGATAGCATGCCAGTGTACTGTGAGAAAACAGAGGAGGCATGTTAATTGATACTGAGTGCTTATGAATGGGATTTCTTTTAAAGACAAAATCTCTTTGCCTAAGAGTGAATTGTGTTGTTCCAAAGGGTATTACAATGGTTAAAATGGCTAAAGCCACAAATTACAGAACTGTTTCTGGGAACAAGGTGTAAAATGAACTTAGGGTAGAGAATATCAGCCATTCAGGCCTTTCTTTCACTTAGAGAGAACGTGATCTCACTTAGAGAGAACAGAATCACTGATGGCGACTCTTAAGGATAGAGCTGTTTTTAATATCTCAGTCCAGTGCCTCCATGGTGTGGCATTCCTTCTTCCCGTCTGGTAGCAGGACCCAGCTTTCCTAACAGGATTTCATGGCTTGTGCCTCTCCAACATTTTCATGTTTATTTTAGCAAAGAGCTACTAAAATAAACAAAAAATGTAACCTGTTTGCTGGATAGGCAAGGCAGAAGACATTCTCAGACTCAGGTTGCTTATCTGCTGACAGACAGTCATGATATATACTGCTTTCTGACCTGGCAGATTAGTGTAATATGGGAATATCTTTAAATGAGATTAAAAGTAAGGGAAGTATTACATGAAAAAGATTTCATTGATTCATTCAATTATAAAACATTCATTGAATGGTTGTTGTATTCAAGTAATTGCCCAACTCTGGGGATATATGGAGGAATAAGATAGTCTCTACCTTCAAAGACCATGCTGATGGTGGAGAGAGACTACGTATTTAGGAAATTGACATAAAGTCCTGTATAACCTGGGTCTTCCAGCAAAGACTTGGAAAACTTTTGTGTTAAGGCTCCAGTTTACTAACTTCAATACAGAAAATTGAGCGGGATTTTATACTGGTTTTGATACTGAAAACATCATTCATACCTAAAAAATCTGCTAATTTTTTGATATCACAGTAAAATAATGTGAATTATTATAAAATTCAAGGATATCCTTTTTAAAAATATAGAAAAATACATTATTATATGCACTGCATTAATTTTTACCCAGATACTTTCCAATTTTCTTGTTTCACCTGGTGGGTTCAATTAAATTTAAGCATTAGAAACACTGTAATCATATATTTGTGTATTTTAGATGTCAGATTGAATTATATTTCTTTTTATTGCACATTTAGTTTTGGCATGATTAATATTTATTTAGTTATTGAAAAAAATCATTCTACCTTTTAAAAACATTTTAGAAGTAGGTACCTGATTTTCGGAAAGGAGGGAATAACCCACATTTAGCCTCCATCCTAACTTTTCTTGGCTAGCCATCGTGTAAAACAAGTTATTTACATGTAGTTCACAATGGAAAGTTCCTCTCACCTAACTTTTTCCCTCCCCAGAAAACAAAGCCTTTTGTACTGTCACATTTGTTCTTACGTTTTCTCAAACAGCGAAAAACAAATAAACATGGATTTCTGTACCTTTTTGCAGACCTTTTTGCAGCTCCGCTTTCTTTTAGTTTTACTTTCCTTGATTGTGTTCAGACACTCAAAGAAACAGTTCATAGGGAAAGGTGAACTGGAATGAAATGAGGGACTAACACTTCCCAGAAAGCAGCCTTCCTTGGTAAAAAAAAATTTAATGGTTGGAAATGAGATTTAAGAAGAGGAAATGAGTCTTTGCTCAGTAGGAAAAGGAAAATGTATCATAGAGGATAGACAGACATGAGGCAAACATTTTGAATAGAGTAGTGGCTGTCTCTCCCACAACTGCGAGTTGGAAAAAGGGGAAAGTGAGGTAAAAAATGGGAGGGAATTTTGAAAACTCAAAGGCAGTTTTGAATTTGAGGATTTTGTAAATAGATAGAATGAAGTCAAAGGTGATGGAATATGAACTTTTTATGATTATATTTCCAGGGTAAAATAAGAGTGTGGAATGAACAGCCTAACAAACTAAAATAAATGCAATAATGGGATGGTTTAGGATGAATGAAGTTTTATCGCCAGAGGTCAGGCCTGGGACTGGGTCAGAGGGTTTCCACTGAGTGGGCCAGTTGAGGTTTTGAGGGATAAAAGTGTAGAAATGTGGTTTGATGAAAGAAAAATTTATTTTAGTCTGATAGAACACACAGATAGGAGGTTAAACAGCTTTTGTTAAAGTGCAAGGGAATTAATGAGAGGATGTTACATACCATTTTACATTATCTCCCATTATTTTTCAGTGTTTTTCAGCATGTAAAATGCAGCTTGGAGTCAGTGACTTTCTGTTATTTTGTTTCTTGAGCTAAACTGCCTCTCAGACTATTCTGATGACATTTTCATTCCCCTATAATACCTTAAGTGAATGTGGGACACAAAGTATCAGTAAGGCCAACAGTATTTCCAAAGAACAATCAACATATGCACACAAGGATAACTCACATGAGAGTGAAAGTCTTCTGCTTCAGCTCTCTCAAGTATGCTATCAGTTTGAGATTCCAGTGTGGCAAGTCTAATTTTATTATTACTCATGTTGTCAATTATAGAGGGAAACAAGGGTTTGATAAGCAAGAGATCACATATTGCCTCTTTTTATGCAGATACTGTGTTCATTCTTTTTAGTGAAACATAGGCATAAACCATATGTAGAGCAAGATAATCTTTAAAAGAGGTTTGCAATTTCATTTGGCATTTAAAGTAAAACCTAGGTGTTGAGTTGTTTTGTAAAGCAAAGGAACCTTTTGTAAAGCACATAATCACTCACGAGCCTTCTGGAAAGTTCAGACATTGTAAACACTAGATGTTCTTGCAACTAGGTGTTAATAGATGTGTGCTGGACTTTCTAAAGATCATTAAAATTGTAAAGTAACTCCAAGTATCATTTGACTTAAAGGTATAAACCTCAAAAAGAAGGTGGAGTGTCAGGGAGAAAAGTAGATATTGCATAGTTGCTGAATGCTTTATGTGTTTTTCAATGTAATGATCGTAAAACTCCAAATGGTAGGTCAAACTGAATATAAACCTGGGGCCCAGAGAGATGAAATAACTTATATAATGTCATACAGTTACCAAGATTTAAGAGCTACATTTTGGGTCCAGGTCTAACTCCAAATGTTTACTTTTTCATGAGAGTGTTTTGTTTCCATTTCTAGGAGCAAAAGCCAGAACCCATGATTTTGGTAGACAGAGCCAAGGTGCTGTTCAGGGCAGTAAATCTGGGTGCTAAAGGAGAGCAGTGGGTTGAATGGGGACCTCCCAAAATATATGTGCTTGGCCTGATTCTCAGGACCTGTGGCTGACCTTATTTGGTAAAAGGGTCTTTACAGCTGCAATAAAGTTAATGATCTGTAAATGAGATTATCTGGGATTCCTGGGGTGGGCCTTAAATCCAGTCACAAGTGTCTTGATAAGAGTGAGGCTGAGGGAGATGATGACACAGCAGAAGAGAGAACGGTATGACAACAAGAGGCCAAGATTGCAGTGATTTGGGTACTGGTCAGGGACACTGGAAGAAGCTGTTCTAGTTTGGTAGCTGCCACAATGCGATATACCAGAACTAGAACAGCCTTTTAAAAGGGGAATTTAATAAGGTGTTGGTTTACAGTTCTGGGGCTGAGAAAATGTCCCAGTTAAAACAAGTCTATAAAAATGTTCAAATTAAGTCACCAGTAAGAGGTTACCTTCACTCAAGAAAGGCTGATGAAGTTCAGGGTTTTTCTCTCAACTGGAAAGGCATATGGCAAACATGGCGATGTCTGCTAGCTTCCTTTCCTGGCCTCCAGCTTCATGATACTCCCTGGGGGTGGTCTCCTTCTTCATTTCCAAAGGGTGCTGGCTGGTGGACGCTGAGGTTCTCTCATCATTCTGAAGCTTTTCCAAAATGTTTCCTTTTTCAAAGGATTCCAGCAAACTAATCAAGACCTACATGGAATGGGTGGAGTCACATCTCTGTCTATTCAAAAGTTAATACCCACAATTGGGCGAGCCACATCTCTGTGGAGATAATCTAATCAAGTTTCCACTATGCCATGCTGAATAGGGTGTAAGAGAAATGGTTGCTCCCACAAGATTGGGTTAGGTTTAAACATGGCTTTTGTAGGGTACACAAATCCTTTCAAACCAGCACAGAAGCAAAGAGTAGATTCTCTCTTGGAGCCCTGGTAAAAGCACCACACTGCTGGATTTTGGACTTTTAACCTCCGAAACTGTGAGAAAATACATTTCTTCAGTTTGGAGCAGCCTGTTGTGTGGACATTTGTTTCAGCAACCATAGGAAACTAATAATCAATTGCTTATTCCAAAACACAGCTGAGATGGATCTGAATGCAAATCTGGCTTGAGTTTCCACTTTGCCGATGACTAACTATAGTTTCTTGAGCAAATCACTTCACTTCTCTCTTGGGCTTTTCATCATAAAAGAAGATAGTAACAACAGCTCTACTTAGCTACACGCTTTTGTGAAAATCACATGAGATAATGTACTTGGTGAACTAGAAAGCTTTACGGAAATATTATATTGTTTTAACTTTATATGTATTAGATGAGTATTATTTGTTTCTACGTGATCTTTAGTCACAATAGTAAAATCAAGAGTAATTTTCAAGTAAGTTGGCAAAGTTGGAATATGCTCTTTGAACACTGATGCACTCTGTTAAGAGAACTCTTGCAAGAGAAGAAGAATTATAAATTCACTTCTCCACGTGGAACGCAGGGCAAAGGGTAGCAGCCGAGTGGGCTGTCAGTTTCCACTGTTCCTCTTAAAAGTCTCAGGGGGAAAAGATCTTGAATAAGCAAAAAGAAAAGAAAAAGTTTTTATTTTTAAAATAATCCAAATGAAATGAAAGAAATTGTAGTTCTTTGAGCAGTATTGTCCAATAGAAATATAATGTGACCCACAAACGTCAATCAAATTAAACCATACATAGGACTGTACAATACAAAGAGTGAACTCTATTTAAACAATGGACTACAGTTAATAGTACAATTATAAAAATATTCTTTCCTGAATTACAACAAATGTGCCACACAGATACAAGGTGTTAGTAATAAGGTGGTGTATGGGAAGTCTGTACCTTATGCATGATTTTTCTGGCAATCTACAACTTCTCTAATTAAAAAAAAATTTTTTTTCTAGTGGCCACGTTAAAATTTTAATAGTAAAATTTTATTTAATCCAATATATCCAAAATAACAGAATTTTGTCATGTGGCCAGTGTAAAAATTTAGTGAGATACCTTGCATTTTTACATTCATACTGTTGTCCTGGAAATCCAGTGTGTACTTGTAGACTTACATCACATCTCCTTTTGGATCAGATATTTTGTAAGTGCCCAGTAGCCACATGTGGTTAATGGCTACTCTATTGGATTGGCACAGCCCTCGAGTTTATGTTTTATGAGTACCAGCATAGGTCCTTTTCATTGTCTTTCTCCAGAATATGTCAGATGTTTCTGAACGATTGTAAGCATTTGCTGAGTATTTATTGAGTGGTTTAAAGGTCGTGGTGGGATTAAGCATCTCTGAATTCTAACATTGCTTTTGTTTTTTGTCTTCAGAGATAATTACACCTACTGTTTGCTTAGTTCTTTCCAAAACCTTTGTTGAACACTTACTGTGTGCTCAGGCTCTATTTGGAACAGATGATGCAAAGGGAAATAAGTTAGAGATGCTTGACTTTCAAACAAGTTAGAATGTTACGGTCAAAACTGATAAGTACATCACTAATAATAAGAGAGAAGAAGATGTGGAAACATAATACAGTGGAAAGAGCTTTGACTTTGGATTCAGAAAGACTTGGGCTTAGATTTTAGTTTTATTACTAACTACCCATGTGACTTTGGAATGTTAAGAAATAATTGTTGATACTTAATAAGTGCCCAATAAGTGATCATTAAAAAAAGTATTAAGATACCCAAAAAGCTAGTTACCAAGCTTTTCTGAAGGTGTGGGGAAGAGTGATAATTGTTTCTTAGTCGGAGTAATATACAGGTGTTTACCTAGCAGAAGAAAGGGGAGGAAAGGCCCTGTTCCTGTGTGCTTAGGGTCACTCCCATGGAGGACAAGCGACATTAGATGGGAAACGTGACTCCATTTCTGAGTGATTTTTAACCTGTGGCTATTTTTGTTTTGTTTTCATTTTATCTGTAAACCTGCCTTCAAATGCCAGCTCTACCACTTAGTTACCTGCTTAAGTAACTTAACCTCTCTGAATCTTGGCTTTCTTGACTGAAAAATGGGGATGATAGTAATAACACCTAGAGCATGAGGCTATTGCAAAGGTCAGATGGGATCCTTATGAAAATAATAGCTGATTCTTAAGTCAGGAAATTGTTCTGAGTGCCCCTCCCCACATCAGCTCATTAATTTATGAGTCCAAGAGGGAGGTACCACCTACCACCATATTGTGTTTAGATGGTGAAACTGAGACTGAGGGCCAAGCTATTTGCTGATGTCAGCTGGTCAGTGGTGGAGCTGGGACATGAGCCTCAAGCAGTTTACACCCAGAGTCTATGCTCTTTCTTATTCTCTATCCCATTATGCATATAAAAGAGCAAAATATCGGGAATAGTTAGCACTTAATAAATGTTAGCAATTATTATTATACATCATTAAAACATAATTAAAAGCTCATTTTCTGGCTCTTTCCATGGCTACTTTTTTTTTTTTTTTTTTTTTTTTTTTAAAGGAAAGACAGAGAGAAGGAAGGAAGGATAGAAGGAAGGAAGGAAGGAAGAAAGGGAAACATTTTTAAACATTTTCTTGTTTTATTGTATTCTGTTTCTCCGTTTTTGTTACATGGGCTGGGGCCGGGAATCGAACCGAGGTCCTCCGGCATAGCAGGCAAGCACTTTGCCCGCTGAGCCACCGCGGCCCGCCCTCCATGGCTACTTTTGATAAACATTAAAATCTCCAGTCCTCTTCTCAACTTTGAGATTCCAGTATGCCTTCCATGTGTTGACAGAAGATAATTTGGTCTCATTTTATTTTTTCAATTTTGATTTTTGAAAGCAACAGGTGGTATTTTTTTATTATCCAAAATTAATATATATATATTATATATATAATATACATAAGTATACACACACTGGTTTTGATTTTTTCAGAGAGCAGCTACCTGCCTCCTTCTTTCCACTCAACAACTTCATTTACTAGACTAAAAGGAGAGGTGTTGGTGGAAGGGAAGACATGGTGGAAGTGAAGAATGGAAGGGTAGGGTGGGACCAGTTAGTATATTAGGTGGGTGCTGTATGTTAACCTGTAGACCAACGATTCTTTCCTGGGTGACAGAGGGACTCATTTCTTTCTGGTCAAGTACCCTTGGTTGAAAATCAGTTTTGAAGGAGAGGGAGAGATGTTAGGACATGCATGCTTTTTGCCCTTAAATAGCATCTTAGTCTGCCGGAGTTGCTGTCTCAAACACTATGCATCAAGTTGCTGCAAACCACAGGAGTTTTTTGGCTCATGGATTTGAGGCTAGTGAAGTCCAAAATCAAGATGTCCTCAAGGAGATGCTTTCTTCCTAAGTCTGTACATTTTGGCGCTGGCTGCTGGCAGTCCTTGGGGTTCTTTGGGTTGTATGGCTGCTTCCTTTCACATGGTAATGTCGTCTCTTTTCTCTCTTCTGTGACTTCTGGTTCCTCTCTATAAGGCCTCTGGTAATCCAGGTTAAGACCTGCCCTTGTTCAGTTGGGCCACATTTTAACTAAAATTGACATCTTCAGAAGATCCTGTTCACAATGGGTTCACACCCACAGGCACATGGATTGAGATTATGGGTTTGTTGGGGTATGTAACTCAACCTATCACAAAAGACATGGGGACAAAAAAGTTTGAATATCTCTGTTAAAAGCAATTTATTTTATCATACATTGTTTAAGAGAAAGAGTATGTGATTATTTCTTTGGCTTGTGTTGGTGAATGGTGAATTCCTTAATCATCTAGAAAAGTTGCTTCCTTTTATTTGACATTTTCCAAGAAATGGAATAAGGCCTTAGGGAGCTAGAGTGTGAATTCTGGTCAGTGAAATAAGTTTTCTAACATCCTTGTTTTCAGACCAGTGTAACAACAAGAAACTCCAACTAAGCTCTCTAGAGGGGGTGGGGAAAGGGACTCAAGAAGGCCCTCCTAGATATTGCAGTATTGCAGAAAGGTATGGAATCATAAGTTTGCTTGCAGACCATATCCTGTGGATATCTTCTCCTTTCCTCCACACTGACTGCAAGTTTGATCCGTTCAGGTAGTTATAGCCAATAAGGTACCTCTAGATACATTATCAAGAAAACTCTTTAGCATGGCTTCCATTAAGCACACCTAAACTGTTCCACTAAATGTTATCCTGGCATCTTTGAAAGAGACTGGCTTTTTGTCTAGCTAACAGTCTACATGTGTTTTAGAAAATAAAATAGGAAAATATTAATATACCTAACATCTGAAAAAAGCTGATACCATTATTCCATCTCATTTTTTTTTCTTTTGAGGTATCATACATTAATTAAAACATTGGCAGAAATTGGGCAGGCCACGGTGGCTCAGCAGGCAAGAATGGTCGCCTGCCATGCCAGAGGACTCGGGTTTGATTCCCGGTGCCTGCCCATGTAAAAAAAAAAAAAAATTGGCAGAAGTTACTTTTTAGGATGAATGTGTTTCCAGAACTACCTACAATTTGACCATACAGATGTAACTTTTTTGCTGTGTTAATAACGTTCCAAGAATTTTTTGTCATCTTTATTTCTGTAGAATAATAATAAAGACTTAAGCTGTTAAGCAAATGTATTATTCAAATCATAAGCAAATTGAAGTGAAGGGTATGCTATTATTGTACTCTCTTAAAGTGAACCTAAGATAAGATAGCTCTAGATATACGATTAATGGTCTTTCTTATTTAAATGCTTATAAGTGGCATGTAAATGTCCTCTATTTAATATTTTTAGTAAATATTATTTAGTTTGTGGCACAAGCAATATAATTAAATGAAGTGATTCAGTTGCTTGGATCTTTTTGTGCTGTTATGTATTATAGACTGCATGCACCTAGGCATTTGCATGCTGATTTCACAGTGAGCATTTAAAAACCAGGTTTTCTCAATGGTTCATTCCTCAGACTCCATAATGTAGTCACCTCTGCTTATTCAACTGCTTCTGTTCACTTTACATACCTCTTCCTTTATACTTTTGAACCAGTATTCTTGCTGACTCCTGAACACATTCTCCTTTTCCCCAGAACCCCAAAGTCCCTCATGCTACTTCCAGTGACTCCTGCTAAGAGTAGCCACTTTTTGGATTCCTTATAGCTGGTGTGTAGTTAGTTAGTTATTAACCTTTTTCTTTTATTTTTATTTAGTTATTAGCTTTTAATAAATGGAATCATTCAGTATTTACTCTCTTGTCTCTGGCTTCTTTTGTTCAGCTTTGTTTGTACAATTCATTCATATTTTTTTGTGTCGTTGTGAGCTTATATTTCCATTGTTTTTTGGTATTCCATTGTGTGAATAGATGGATTTATTTGTTGATTCTTCCTCACTCACCCAATTTTCTGATGTATAAAATGAAGAAGGAGGAAAAGAAGGAGGAGAAGGAAGGAGGGAAGGCAGAAGAGGTGGAAGGGGGAAGAAAATGAGAAGTGGGAGAGGAGGGCTAAATGTGAATATTAGTGTATGTTAAAACATTGAGGATAGACCTGGCACCTAATGATTGCTATATAGATGTTATTGTAATTTCTGTTAGCAGTGAAACACTTTTGGACTTTAACTTTAAATTTTTAAAAAGATAGCTGTAAGCTGGTAAGTTGAGAGCAGAGCGTCTTTTGCAGTGCTTGGCAGAGTGGTGAGCAGCACAGAGCTGTACTCGAGCACCTGCTGGTTGGTTGGTCGGTCCCCTGCTTTCTGTCTCCTCCAGTGAGTGTACCTTTCACTGATAGAAGTGCTGCTACATTTTGAAATAGCGCTACTTTTACCTTTCTCTTTCCTACCATTTGTTCATATCAGCATGGTTATGTTTGTAAACCATTCATGAAATATCATTAAAAGCATCTGTGCAACCAAAAAGGGTTAGGGAAGTGGTTAAATTGAGTGTGTGTATGTATGATTTTTCAGTTCATTAATCAAATGCCATTTTCCTTTTAAGATGTAGGTTGTTGAACATAAAATAAGTGATGGCAGTGTTTAGAACCTCTGCTGTGTGACTTTATATTATAGTGGTTATTATTTTGTGACAAAGCCATAATTACTCTTTACATATGTGACTTTAAGATTTTTTTTGGGGGGGGAGGGCACAGTTTTTTTCCAGAAAGACATGGGTCTATTTTTGTGATGGAAATAATTAGTAAAATGAATTTGATTTATAGTTACTCACTTTATAGGTAACTCTTCTGGAACAATATATGAAGTGAGATCTATTCCTACTTTTATGAAATACAGTTTATTATCCCTGTCTTACCAGTTCTCTTGTCCGTTTTTTGGTTGTTATGTTTAGATTTGCTCAAGCTTTGGGAAACATCTGACTGTCAGAGAGGCACCATATGGTAGCAGTGCCTTGGTGGCACCAACAGGGGTCTGACTCATCACCGGAGTCCTGATTCATCCTAATCTCTAATTAATTAGAAGTAATGCTAGTTTATTAATTTGTATTTGGAGGTGCACTTCCCAGTTACTCAAATGCTCATATTTGCTGAACAGAGCAACCTTGCCTAATGTCACCAGACGAAGTGAAACCATTTTACCCATCAAAATGTTGCTTGATGAGCAGATGATGATAATATGGAGATGTGAGGAGTTGGGAGAGGTGGCTTACCTAGGTCCAGCAAATTCTGGTGAATAATTCCTGTACCACCTCTCCTTGATAGAAGCCAGGGTACCCCTCATAATTTTATTCCTCTTTCTATTAATATACTTTATTTAATGGATTTTTTTTTTGTTTCTTGATCACAGTGAAGACAGACTACCCCCTGATTTTATTTGTATGTATATATAGTTTTATGAATTTAAGTTGTATAGATTCATGTAACCACCACCACAATCAGGATAATCAACAGTTCTGAAATCCCAAAGAATTCTTGTAGCTGCCCTTTTATAGTGATAGTTTCACCCATCCCTAACCCTTGACATATACTGTAGTTTTGTCTTTTCAAGGATGTCACATATAATATGTAGCCTTTGAAGACCAGCTTCTTTTGCTCAGCATAATTATTTTGAGAATCTTCAAAGTTGTGTGTATCATAGTTTTGTTTCTTTAAGCTGCTTTTATAATGGCTTTTCTACTGTTGGCTTATCCATTTAGGTGTTGAAGGACATTTGGGATGTTTCAAGTTTCTGGCATAGAGTTGCTCTAAGATGTTTGTATGAATATAAGATTTCATTTCTTTAGGATAAATAATCAGAAGTGGAGTTGCTGGGTCATATGGTAAGTGAATCCTTAAATTTATAAAAAATGACCAAACTCTTCCAGCATGGCTTTGCCGTTTTGCATTCCCATTAGCAAGGTATGAGAGTTCCAGTTGCTGTTCCGTGTTTTAGTTTCTTAGGTTACTCAAAGCAAATACCATGAAGAGGTCAGATTAAACAATGGGAATTTATTCACTCATGCTTTTGAGGCCAGCAGAATCTCCAAATCAGGGCATCATCAAGACAGTGCTTTCTTCCTGAAGACCAGGGTTCTGGGGTTGGCTGCCAGCTGTCCTGCTCCTCTGTCACATGGCAAGGCACATGGTGGCACTTGCTGGGCTCTCCCTTCGCATCCCGTTTCCATTGATCTCAGGTTTTTGCTTCCATAATTTCTTTGTCTGAGTTTCATTCTCTTATAAAATACTCCAGTAATAGGATTAGCCTATTAACCTCTTAATTGAAGTGGCCTCATCAAAAGATCCTACTTACAATGGGTTCATACCCATAGGGATGGATTCAATTTAAGATTATGTTTTTCTGAGGTGCATACAGCTCCAAACCAACACACTCCATAACCTCACCAGCGCTTGTTATTTTCAGAATAGCTATTCTATTGGATGTAGTGGTATCTCATGTGGTTTTAATTTGCATATTCCTAATGGTTAAATAATTTTGTTTATGTGCCGTTTTCCATTTATAAATCCTTTCTGGTGAAATGTCAGTCTTTTGCCCATTTTTAAATTGGAATTTTTGTTTTCTGTTGATTTTTGAGAAGTCTTTACATATCCTGTATATAATTCCTTTGTTGGATATGTGGCTTGCAATATGTTCCAGTAGTCTGTAGCTTGTAATTTCATTTTTTTCAGTTTCTTTTGAATAACAAAACTTTGTGTATATATTTTTTTACATGAGCAGGCACTGGGAATCAAACCCGGGTCCTCAGGCATGGCAGGCAAGTATTCTTGCCTGCTGAGCCAGCATGGCCCAACCAAAGCTTTGTAATTTTTGTGACATTCATCTTAGCAGTTTTTTTCTTATGAATCATGTCTTTGGAGTCATGTTCAAGAATTCTTTGCCTATGTGCTTGATTTATATATGCCCAGATTTCTCTTCTCGTATTTACTGGACTCTTTCTTGGGTTATTTCTGTTGAGGACTTAGTGGTTTCACTAAGCATTTGTTCTAATTGTTTTCACTTTCAGAGACTACCAGTCTCCCACCTCAATGGCCCTCCCCTTATTTCCGAGTGAAAAAACCTGAAAACCTTGTTGTTTTTATAACCAGGGATAATACCATTCCAACTTCCACTGCACAATAATTCTAGCTTCTGGGGAATCTCCCTCGATGAGAGATGATTCTAGTACCTGGAAGTCAGATGTGATGACCAGAGCAGTGGTCATAAACTCTGAGGATGCAAGTTCTAGCCTCAGGGTGCTAAAGTGGTGAGCATGTCTTTTCAAACCACTATTAGCTTGGATTTTTTCATACCATACGGTAGAGTCTATTCCTATTACAGAGGGCAGCCACATTTCTAAAGTACGGGCATATGTAATTTCCTCTTCTACCCCCGTCACGGCCCATATAACCCAAATTTTTAGTTTATGCAGGCAGTTTGACATGAGTTTATACTTTAGCATCTGAGTATTCCTACTTGAAGGGTAACTCTTCAGTAATTCTTGTAAGCTGAAGGAAAATGTAGTCAATATATATGTGACTCATGTGTGGTTTTTTTTTAATTTGCATGGGCAGGCACCAACCCAGGTATCCAGCATGGCAGGCGAGAACTCTGAACCACTGTGGCCTGCCCTGATCATGTGTTTTTAAAACATATATTATGACAATCTGCCTTTTAATTGATGAGTTTAATGCATTTACATTTAAATAATTACTGGTAAGGGCAGACTTCTACCATTTTGCTGTTTTGTTTTATGCAGTTTTTTTTTCTTGTTCCTCAGTTCCCCCATTACTACTTAATTTTGTGTTCAGCTGATATTTTGTAGTGTATGGTTTTTATTTCTTTCTCTTTTCCTTTTTGGTATATTTTAAATTTATTTTGGGGGGGGGGAATACAATTAACCTCTTGAATTTAGAGCAATTTACTTTGAATTAATACTAACCTAGCTTCAATGGTGTTTTGGTTTGTTAAAGCTGCTGAAATGCAATATACCAGAAATGGACTGGCTTTTCACAGTGAGGATTTATTAAAATTACAACTGTAAAGCCATGAAATTGTCCAAATTAAGGCATCAGCAGGAGGATGCTTTTTCTGAAGACAGGCTGCTGGCATCTGGGATACCTCTGTCATATGCAAATGCACATGGCCGGCATCTGCTGGTCCCTTTCTCCAGGTTTCATTGCTTTCAGGTTCTGGCTTCAGTGGCTCATTCAGCTTCTGTGTGTCCTTGCTTGCTTCTCTGTGACTTTTTTTTCTCAGCCCTCTTTGGTGGTTTTTATTTTTTTCAATTTAATTTTATTTTTATTTCATTATTTTCTTTCAGGGGTGATGGTAGTAAGGAGAAGGAGTGAGTTCAGTTTTGGAAATGTTAATTAAAAATATTTTTGCTGAGAAGTATCTATACACGTATAGTGCAACTGTATTATACAATCAATGGCTACGAATATCATCACATACTTGTACTTTCTTCACCATGGTCATTTTTAGAACATTGGCATCACTCCAGAAAAAAAGAAAAAGGAAGAAAAGAACTCATATTCCTTACCTCTTCCTCTCATTGACCACTAGTATTTCAATCTACCCAGTTTTTACACTTTGTTTCCCCCTATTATTTATTTTTTGTCTTTTTTTTTTTTTTTTTTACTTTTATAGCTTTTTCTTTAAGCTTTCTTCAAACTTCTCTGGGTTTTTCTTGGCTTTTTCTGCCTTTTATTCTCTCATAATGGACTCCCGTAAAGGATTAAGATCCACCTTGAATTCGCTGAGTCACATCTCAATTGAAACAACCTAACTGAAAGGTCCTACCCACAGTAGGTCTACACCCACAGGAATGGATGAAAAGAACATGACCTTTTCTGGGTACAGCTTCAAACCAGTACAAATGGTATACAAAAACTGTGCTCCTTCCTTTAAGTTGTTGTTGTCACCAATGATATCTTTATACATTGTGTGACAATTAGCATAGATTCATTATTGTTTTATGTATTTGCATATAAAATCATATAGGAAAAAAGGAGAAGTTACAAGGTAAAAGCACAATAAAAAATATTTTTGCAGTTACCTATGCAGTTACCTCTACCAGTATTCTTTATTTCTTCAGGTGGCTTTGAGTTAAGGTTCTGTCATTTTTGCCTGAAGAACTTCCTTTAGCATTTTTTATAGCACAAATCTACTTGTGACAGATGTCATCTGCTTTTGTTTTTTCTGGGAATGTATTAATTTCTTCACTGTTTGGTCAGATACAGTATTTTTGATTGTCGGTTTTTCTTTCAGCACATTAAATAGGTCATCTACTGCCTCTTGACCTCCATGGATTCAGCTGAGAAGTCAGCTGTTAATCATACTTTGATACCATGTATGTGATAATTCACTTCTCCTTTGGTGTGTTCAAGATTCTTTCACTGATTCAATTGTGATTTGTCTCATTGTAGATCTTTTTGAGTTTATCATGTTTGGAGTTTGTTGAGCTTTTTGAACAATATGTCTTTTAACAAACTTGGCAAGTTTGGGGACATTATTTCTTCAAATATTTTTTTCTGTTCTTTCTTTTTCTCCTCTCCTTCTGGCACTCTCATTATGGATATATTGGCATGCTTGATAGTGTCCACAGTTCTCTTAGCTCTGTCCATTTGCTTTCTTTCCTTTTCATTTATGCTTTTCAGAATAATTTCAGTTGTCCTATCTTCAGGTTCATTAATTCTTTTTTCTACCTGTTCGTTTCTTTTGTTGAAACCCTTCAGGAATTTTTCATTTCAATTATTGTACTTTTTAGTTCCAGATTTTGTTTGGTTCCTTTCTATAATTTCTTTCTGTTTATTGATATTCTCTGTTGTTGAGGCTTATCTCCTGGTTTTCTTTAACTCTTTCTACATTGCTTCCTTTAGCTCTTTGAGCATATTTAATGCAGTTGATTTACAGTCTTACTCTAGTAAAGCCAATGTCTTTGCTTTCTGAGAGATAGTTTTTGTTAATTCCTCTCATGTGTCGGCCATATTTTCTTATTTCATTTTACTATCATAATTTTTTGTTGAACATTTGATGAAATACTAAAAAATGTATTATAATGTGTTAACTCTGAAAATTAGATTACTCTCCCTCCTCCAGCTGTGTTTGATTTTGTTTGTTGTGGGTTGCAGTTGTTGGTTTAGTGGCTTTTCTAAACTGTTATTGTGATTATTATATTTTTTGTTGTATGTGTTCTTGGAAGTCTCTGTTTCTTTAAATATAATCAGCTAGTGTGTTGATAGAGAGTCCCTTCAACACACCTGGAGTCAAAAAAAAAAAAAAAGAATAAAAAGAACAAAAAAAATAAAAAAGAAGAAGAAGAAAAAGAAAAAAATTACTCCATGAATGTTTGCAAGTTAGCTCTGCATTGGGCTGCTCCTTTGGTCCTTAGTGGGATAATTTACACCTCTGTTTTAACCTTTACTTCTTGCTTGTGCTGAACTCAAAGATTAGCCAGAAGTGAAAGCTCAGTGTTTTTTCAGATCTTTTTCTGAGTATGCGTCTTTGTTAGATTCTAAATTCCCTGATATAAATGGGAGCTTTTCAGTTCCCTACCTCCCTAGATAATCTCTCTCCTAGATTTTCTTCCTAGGCTTTGTGTGCCTATTGTTTACGTCATCTGTAATCTTTTCCCTAAGTGACAGCAGGTTATTCTTTTGCCTTTTAATGTTTTTGAGAAATGCTTTCTGCATAGCCACTTCTTCTCCTTGAAAGAGTTCCAAGTTAAGTGAAACCAAGACAGGCTCCTTGTGTCAGTCCTTCAGCTAGCTTCCATATAGATCAAAACAGACAGACACAGTTCTTTAAGAACAAGGTCTGCTAGCCTTCCTTCAGAACCAGAGACCAGGATGGCAAATGAAATCTGGGCTGCTGTCTTTAAGATGGTTGCCAGGCCAGAGAGTGAGTTGGGGGAAGGACAAATAAAAATGTCTCAGAGTTCTACAATTTCTTTTCTTTTTTATTCATGTGATTTTTCCCTTTTGATTTACTGATAGGATGTGTTACATTAATTGATTTTCTTGTGTTGAACCATCTTTGCCTTCTTGGTATAAACTTCACTTGGTTGTGGTGTATAATTCTTTTAATGTTTTGTTGGAGTCCATTTGCTAAAATTTTGAGAATTTTTGCATCTATGTTCACTAGGGAGATTGGCCTGTAGTTTTCATTTCTTATAGCGTCTTTATCCTGTTTTGGTATTAAAATGATATTAGCTTCATAAAATGAGTTAGGTAGATTTCCTTTTTCCTCAGTTTTTTTGAAACGTTTGAGGTGAATTGGTGTGACTTGTTTTTGGAACTTTGGAATTTTATAAACTTCCCCTGTGAAGCCATCTGGCCATGGGCTTTTCTTTGTAGGAAGATTTTTGATGACCAATTGAATCTCTTTATTTATCATTGGTTTGTTGGGCTCTTCTATTTCTTCCTGAGTCAATGTAGCTTGTTTGTGTGTTTCCAGAAAATTATGCATTTCAATCTAAGTTATCTAGTTTGTTGACATATAATTGTTCGTAGTATCCTCTTATGATTTCTTTTATTTCTTCAGGGTCTGGGGTTATACACCCCTTCTCATATTTGTTTTTGTTTATTTGCATTCTGTTTCTTATTTCTATGTCAATCTTGCTAGTGGTCCATCAGTTTTTTAGATTTTCTCAAAGAACCAACTTTTGGTTTTGTTGATTCTTTGTATCATTCTTTTGTTCTTGCCATCCATTTAACTCTACCTTAATCTTTTCTATTTCTCTTCTTCTATTTGCTTTGGAATTAGTTTGCTGTTCTTTCTCAAGTTCCTCCAGGTGAGCTGTTAAGTCCTTGGTTTTTGCTCTTTCTTTTTTTTAATATAGGAATTTAGGGCAATAAATTTCCCATTCAGCACAGCCTTTGCTGCATCCTATAAGGTCTGATAAGTTGTATTCTCATTCTCATTTGTCTCCAGATAGCTCCTGGTTTCTCTAGAAATTTCTTCTTTGATCCACTGGTTGTTTAAGAATGTGTTTTTTAATCGCCACGTAATTGTCAATATTCTTGTTCTTTGGTGGTTATTGAGAACCAGTTTTATTCCATTGTTATCAGAGGAAGTGCTTTGAATAATTTGAATAGTTTTACATTTATGAAGACCTATTTTGTGTCCCAGCATATGATCAATCCTGGAGAATGTTCCATGGGCACTAGAGAAGAATGTATATCCTTGTGAATTGTGGTGCAATGACCTATATATATTTATCTGTCAGGTCTAATTCATTTATCAAATTATTTAACTTCTCTATTTCCTAGTTGATCTTCTGTCTGGTTGTTCTATGTATAGAGGAGAGTGAAGTCTCCCACTATCGTTGTTGAAATATCTATTTCACCCTTCAGTTTTGCCAACATATGTCTCATGTACTTTGGAGCTCCTTCGTTGGGAACATAACCATTTATGATTGTTTTATCTTCTTTGTGATTCGCCCTTTAATTAGTATATAATATCCTTCTTTCTTTCTTATGATGTCTTTACTTTTAAAGTCTATTTTTTCTGGTATTATATAACCAAGTTGGTTATAACTTGCATGTAACCATTTCTTAAATTGCCTTTTTATTGATTCTTCACTTGCTTGTTTGCTCTGAACATTTGATTGTTTTCCAGAGTTCTGACAAAGTTCATTCTAATAGACTTCATTCTGAAAGTTTTTTCCTTGTTTTTTCATTAGGAAAGGGATGGATCCTTGGAGCTTTCTAATTCTCTATTTTTGCTGATATCACAATAAGTGCTTTGTAAAAAAATTGAGCTGAATGGATTTGAGTTTATCCTCTTAGGCTTGAATGTGTTGTGATGAGACTTGCTCCAATTGCTTCCCCATATTTATCCCATATATTATCCAAAAGATGTAAACAACTCATTATTTTTAAAGACTATCCTTAGTTCTGTTGAAAATATTTTAGTCTTGAACTAAAGAGTTTGCTACAACCTAGAAGCATGTTATAGTCATAGGAATAGGAAATCTCTTTACCTCCAATTATACTGTGGAATTAAGCTTGATGTTAGAAAACCATGGGTAGCTTTAGGAATGGCTAGGAGGAAATTTTTTTTTTAAGGGAAAAGCAGTGATGTAGAATTATATAAATTATATTACAGAAAGAAGTGAACTCCTGGAGTCTAGTGCTGCTCTGGCTTAAGTAACTTTGCCCAGCTTCTGCCTCTTCATCATAAATGGGGGATTTGGTAATTTCTAAAATTCCTTCTAGTTCTGGCTTTATATTCCTTATTGATCATCCCTGATAATTTTATGTGTATGTTGAGCAGTGTAATTCTCTGATAAAGCGTTCTCAAAATTGTCATACATACCGCCTTTCTATTTTTGTATGTTCTCTGATTTCCAGGAGCCTATTCAAAGTTTCACAGTTCTATGGCGATATCTTTGAGGTGTTTGTTTTGAGTTTATGGCTATTTTTATGGATGTATTTCTTTTTTTTTAATTGAAGAAGTTGTGCGTTTACAGAATGATCATGCTTGAAACGCGGGATTTCCTGTATTATTAATACCTTGCATTGGTGTGAAACATTTGTTACAATTGAAAAAAGCACATTTTAGGGGGTGCAAGGGTAGTTCAGTGGTAGAATTCTTTTTTTAAATGTTTTTATTGACAAAACAATATACAAACACAAGCATTCTTAACATACAAATATTCCATACATGGTATACAATCAGTGGCTCACAATATCATCACATAGTAGTATATTCATCACCATGATTATTTTTTAGAACATGTTGCATCACTCCAGAAAAAGAATTAAAAAGGAAAAAGCAGAAACTCATACATGCTATACCCCTTACCCTTCCTTCTCATCGACCACTAGTATTTCTATCTACCCAATATATTTTAACCTTTGTTCCCCTTATTATTTATTTCTTTATTCATATTTTTTTACTCATCTGTCCATTCCTTAGATAAAGGGAGCATCAGACTCAAGGTTTTTTATTTTAATTTTTTTTTCATGGGCAGGCACCGGAAATTGAACTAAGGTCTCCAACATGGCAGATAAGAACTCTGCCACTGAGCCACCGTGGCCCACCCCAGACCCAAGGTTTTCACAATCACACAGTCACATTGTAAACATTATCTTTATACAATCATCTTCAAGAAACAGGGCTGTTGGAGAACAGCTCTCCAGTTTCAGGTACTACCTTTTAGCCGCTCAAATATACCATCAACTGATAAGGGATATCTATGTAATGCATAAGAATAACCTCAAGGATAACCTCGATTCTGTTTAAAACCTCTCAGCCACTGACTGACACTTTATTTTTTCTCATTCCTTTCTTCCTCCCTTTAGATCAAGAAGGTTTTCTCAGTTCCTTGATGCTGAGTCCAAGCTCATTCCAGGATTCCTGTCCCACGTTGCCAGGGAGGTTTATACCCCTGGGAGTCATGTCCCATGTAGGATGGGGGAGGGCAGTGGGTTTGCTTGTCGTGTTGGCTGAGAGAGATAGAGGAGTGGTAGAATTCTTGCCTGACATGTGGGAGACCCAGATTTGATTCCCGGCCCTTGCCTTCCCTCCCTCCCCCCATCAACAAATGGTACTGCAATAATGGGATACTCACACAGAAAAAGAATGAAATGTGACCCCCCACAATACAGCATACAAAAAAACACATTTTAAAAACTGTACTATTAACTATAGTCCATGGTTTACCTTAGGGTTCACTGTTTGTGTTGTGTAGTTCCATGGATTTTTAAAACTTTTACTTTAGTAACATATATGCCACCTAAAATTTCCCCTTTTAGCCTTTCAAATATGTAATGTAGAGCTGTTAATCCTATCATCCCAAATAGAAACTCTCTACATTTTAACCCTTAACTCGCTAGGCCCTACTCTACCCTATTCTCTGTTAACCTATATTCTAGATGTAGATACTTGCTTTTCTAAGCCTGGAATTAAGTGTTGATTCAGTAAGTTAATTTTTTTTTTTTTTAATATGGAATGCTTCATGAATTTGTGTGTCATCCTTGCACAAGGGCCATGCTAATCTTCTCTATATTGTTTAAGGTAATTTTTTTGGTACTATTTTATTATAAACAATGAACAAATACAAATTCTTGAGATACATTCTTGATATACAAACATTCTTGACATGATTACAATCGATGGCTCACTACATCATCACATAGTTGTGTATTCATCACCATGATCATTTTTTTTGAACATTTGCATCACTCCAGAAAAAGAAAGAAAAAAAGAAAAAAACTCATACATGCCATACCCATTACCTCACCTTTCGTTGACCACTAGTATTTCAATCTACTCAATTTATTTAAACCTCTTTTCCCCCTATTATTTATTTCTTATCTATATTTTTTTACTCATCTGTCCATACTGTAGATAAAAGGGGCATAAGACACAAGGTTTTCACAATCACATTGTCACACTGTGAAAGCTCTATCATTATACAATCATCTTCAAGAAACATGGCTACTGGAACACAGCTCTGCCATTTCAGGTACTTCTCTCCAGCCACTCTAATACACCATAAACTAAAAAGGGATTATCTATATAATGCGTAAGAGTAACCTCCAGAATAACCTTTCGACTCTGTTTGAAATTTCTCAGGCACTGACTGATACTTTATTTTGTCTCATTTCTCTCTTCCCCCTTTTGGTTGAGAAGGTTTTCTCAATTCTTTGATGCTGGGTCCCAGCTCATCCCAGGATTTCTGTCCCAGATTGCCAGAGAGGTTTATATACCTGGGTGTCCTATGTAGAGAGGGGGAGGGCAAGTTCATTCATTAATGTTAGTTTATAGCAGTGAGACCATACGGTATTAGTCCTTTTGTTTTCTGGCTAATTTCACTCAGCATAATGTCTGCAAGATCCATCTATGTTGTTACATGCTTCATGACTTTATTCTGTCTTACAGCTGCATAATATTCCATCGTATGTGTAAACCGCACCTTGTTTAGCCATTCATCTGTTGATGGACATTTGGGCTGTTTTTGTCTCTTGCTATTGTAAATAATGCTCCTATAAACATTGGTTTACAAATGTCCATTTTGTCCTTGACTTCATGTTCTCTGAATAGATACCTAGCAATGGTATTGCTGGATCATATGGCAATTCTATATTTAGCTTCCTGAGGAACTGTCAAACTGCCTTCCCCAGTGATTGTACCATTTTACATTCCCATCAACAGTGGATAAGTGTGCCTCTTTCTTCCACATCCTCTCCAGCACTTATTTTCTGTTTTTTTTTTTTTTTTTTTTTGATAATGTCATTCTGGTGGGTGTGAGATGAATCTCCTTGTAGGTTTTGATTTGTATTTCCCTAATAGCCAGGGAAGTTGAGCATCTTTTCATGCACGTTTTAGCCATTTGTATTTCCTCTTCTGAGAGGTGTTTGTTTATATCTTTTGCTCATTTTTCAATTGGGTTGTTTGTCTTTTTGTTGTTGAGTTGAACAATCTTTTTATATATTTTGGATACTAGATTCTTATCTGATATGTTGTTTCCAAATGTTGTCTTCCATTGTGTACTCTGCCTTTTTACTTTCTTGACAAACTTCTTTGATGCACAGAAGGGTTTAATTTTGAGGAGTTCCCATTTATCTATTTCTTTCTTCAATGCTCATGCTTTGGGTGTAAGGTCTAGGAAAATCCTGGATCCTCTTTCATTCTTTTGCATGTGGATATCCAGTTCTCCAAGCACCATTTATTGAAGAGACTGTTCTGTCCCTAGGTGAGTTGACTTGACTGCCTTGTCAAAGATCAATTGTCCATAGATGAGAGGGTCTATATCTGAGCACTCTGTTCAATTCCATTGGCCAGTATATTTATCTTTATGCTAGTACCATGCTGTTTTGAATGCTGTAGCTTCATAATATGCCTTAAAGTCAGGTAGTGTGAGACCTCCGACTTCATTTTTCTTTCTCAGGATACTTTTAGCTATTTGGGGCACCCTCCCCTTCCAGATAAATGTGGTTATTAGTTTTTCTATTTCTGTAAAGTAAGTTTTTGAGATTTTAATTGGTATTACATTGAATGTATAAATCAATTTAGGTAGAATTGACATCTTATCTATATTTAGTCTTCCAATCCATGAACACGGTATGCCCTTCCATTTATTTAGGTCTTCTGTGATTTCTTTTAGCAAATTCTTGTAGTTTTCTTTGTAGAGGTCTTTTTATCATTAGTTAAATTTATTCCTAAATATTTTATTATTTTGGTTGCAGTTGTAAATGGAATTTTTTTCTTGATTTTCCCCTCAGACTGCTCATTACTAGTATATAGAAACACTTCAGAAAGGTAGTTTTTGTCACTAGAGATTCTAAACTGTAATCTTGCTAGACTTTAGTAGGCATTTTTGCATACTTCCCCTGGAATATTGTTATCAATTTCATTTCTTTAGGGGAATTCACTAACATCTCAATGTATATAAGAGTAAACCTACCTCTTATTGTAATAGACTGTAATGATAATGTCATAAAAATTTTTGACGTACCTTGGTAAAATTTTTATTTTAAACCCAATTCTAGCTATCTTTACCCATTCCCTTATTCTGTTTCTTTAGTTAAGGAGGATTAGTTAGTTAATTTTTCTCTGCCATAAAGAAGACTTGATTTATCTAGTGTGGTTTCAATTTTATAAGTGGACATTAAAAAGTTTGGATTAAAATAAGATGTGTTAAGTGTCAGACAAGCTCCCAGTCTATCACTTAACAACTTTTGATGGAGATATATCTGAAAATTAGACATTTTTTAAACTTAATCTTACATACATAAAATATATATTTGAGTATTAAGTACCCTTATGTCCTAGTCCCTGTTATAGAAATGAATCACACCTATAAAATGCCTGCTCTTGTGTAGTTTATGTTCTACTTGGCGAGGCAGACAGAAAAGAGATAATTGTTTAAGTTATTGATTTAATATAGCAATAAGGGCTCTAAAGAATATAAAAACAGGTCTGGGATTGAGACTAACTAGCGAGTATGCTGGGTCCCTCTCTAGTTAGGGTGGACAGGATGGTCTCTGGGGAGGCCACATTTGAGCTGAGAATGGAAAGAGCGCTGTTCAATTCTAGGGGATTCAGTCTAGAACATTCCAGGTAAAGAGAACAGAAGAGTTCCAAGGCCCTTAGGTAGGAATCAGAAACCCAGGAATTAGAGTGTTTGAATAGATAAAAGCCCAAAGTGGCTGAAGCAGGGAAGGCAAGGGGAGGAAAGTGAGCAAGGAGAGGTGGGTAAGAGAGGTAGGCAGGCTTACTAATTTAAGAGGCTTTTATGAATGTGCTAGAATGAATCAGTATGTAATAAACTGTACTTTCACATGCACATTTTAGCCTCTTTGGATTTTAAAAGGAAATGTTTGATGAATGTGGTGATTATAAGGAAAGGTTATAATTTAGAAACAGGCTGGGTAATAAGAGTTTGTAGATGAATATATTATTGATTCCTTGGGTATTAAAAACCCTATTTAATATGTTTTTTTTTCCTCCTGTGAGAGTTCTATATATAGTAGGCACTGAACATTTAAGTATAATATTTGAAACCGAGAATATACATTTTCCTTTAGAAACGTTAGTTTTTAGGTTCTTAGGTAACATACAAGGGCCTTTACAGTATCTCTGCAGTATTATGGTGAGCTAACTGTAATCTGGCAATCAGCTACTAGCTATGTGACTTAAACTTTTTCTGCCTCAGTTTTCTTATCTGGAGAGTGGGAATAAATATAACTAACTATGCCTGTATTGATTGAGTAAAGTACAGAGTACTATGCTTGGCACGTGGGAACATTAAGAAAAGTTTGTGATTATATTTTAACGTATTATATAGCTGACCTCAAATTAAATTATGCATAGATGAGCAGTTTCCCTTTCCACTCTCTTAGATTTTCATCCTGCTGCTACTGTCCTTTTTACTTTGTTTCCTCCTGCCCCTCCTCCTCCCCATTTGTGAAAACTTCAGTTGATGTTAATAAGCTTTGTTCATTGTTGTTCAGCCTGGGTTCCTAATAATTTACATTTATAGTATAATTAGTTATAGTGTTCTTTACCCCTGTAGAACAGTGCATTCTTAATTAGAGCTGGGATGGCAGGGACACGTTTTATTTATTTATTTTTTTATCATTCATTCTCTCAATTGCTGCGGCTGGGTTTGTGGGTAGGATATTCCCTTCTCCTTGGCTGGCAGCTGCTCAGTGTGGTGAGAGGCCTAATTCAGATGATGTGGTGGGTAAATTTGAGGCATGCATGTGTTGCTCCATGGTTGTGATCTCCACTTCTTCCTAGTATGCCTCTCTATGCTTCCCTTTTCTTATTGATACTGGACATAAATATCTTCTTGTATTCCTTGTTTCCTAAGTACAGATGGAAATTAGAAGTGCATTGCTTAAGTTTATTAATATCTACAATGCCAAAGGAACTTAAACCTCTACATCTCCAGTCTCATTACTAAATACTCATATATATTATGTATGATATTTCCTTGTGTTTTGTTTCTGGGTATTTATACTTTTGTAGTAACTACTGAAATTATTCTGACTGTTGTATTTTATACACTTGTGTTTGGAAAGTCCATATTATATGAGGTGAAACACAGTTTTTAAATGAATTAAAAGTAATATCCTGAATTTCTGAAATGTGCCTTATCATGCATTTCTATAAAGACAGCATATGAACTTTAGGATATTATTAAAGCTAAAGGATTAGGTTCTAGGTTAGTTGATGGGGCCATAGAACTCCATAAGAAAGTGATAAAATCTTGTTGACCCTTTCCCAGAAATATGTATATACACTCAAGAATACAAAATTCGATCCGGCTGTGGAGGCGGCACCATGGCGGCGCCCTTGCCCCCGCCGCAACCCGTCACCCACCTCATCTTTGACATGGACGGCCTCCTTCTGGTTTCTTCTCCAGGACAGCTACTAGGGGAGTAGAAACGATACAGAACAGCGCCCAAAGCCACAACAGAGATAAAAAAGACAGCGTACCCCATCCTGGAACGGCTGGCTGGCTGAGAGAAGCAGCTCGGGTGAGATCGCCGAGGCGCGCGGGCCTTACCGGGCGGGGTGGCAAGCGGCCGGAGTTACTCCCTTCCCCCTTCCCGGGCCGGCTGGGAGAATTGGAGAGGTGGTCCCCTGAAACCAAGGCGACTGGCGCCCACACCACGCGCAGCCCCCGGACCAACTGAGAGAATTGGATCGGAAATCCCCAGGCCGCGGAGAACGGTGACGGATGAGGGAGGCCCCTTCCAAACCCGTGACTCCCTGGGAACGTGCACTCTCCCGGGCGGGCCGCTGCCGCTGGCGCCCTCCCGCCACGCTTGTCGCCCGGGCAGACTAGGAAATTCAGACGGGCGCTTTCCTGGGCTGCGGTGGCCAGCAACCCTCCCTGCGTTCGGTCCCCGGGCCGGCTAGAACTCTTCCAAGCCGCTTCGGCTAACGAACCTTCCGGACGGCGAGAGTTTTCCAAAGTTAAAGGTCCCACAGCACCTTTTACTGGTGGGACCCGCAGACGAACGTGTGCCACGAGCGCCACCTACTGGGCAGGATAAGAAAAACAGAACCCAGAGATTTCACAGAAAAATCTTCCAAACTTTTGGATCCAATACCCAGGGAAATCTGTCTAAATGCGCAGACGCCAACAGAAGATAGCGGATCACGCTCAAATAATTGAAAATATGGCCCAGTCAAAGGAACAAACCAATAGTTCAAATGAGATACAGGAGCTGAGACAACTAATGCTGAATATACGAACAGAAATGGAAAACCTCTTCAAAATCGAAATCGATAAATTGAGGGAGGACATGAAGAAGATATGGGCTGAACATAAAGAAGAAATAGAAAAACTGAAAAAACAAATCACAGAACTTATGGAAGTGAAGGACAAAGTAGAAAAGATAGAAAAAACAATGGATACCTACAATGATAGATTCAAAGAGACAGAAGATAGAATTAGTGATTTGGAGGATGGAACATCTGAATTCCAAAAACAAACAGAAACTATCGGGAAAAGAATGGAAAAATTTGAGCAGGGGATCAGGGAACTCAAGGACAATATGAACCACACAAATATACGTGTTGTGGGTGTCCCAGAAGGAGAAGAGAAGGGAAAAGGAGGAGAAAAACTAATGGAAGAAATTTTCACTGAAAATTTCCCAACTCTTATGAAAGACCTAAAATTACAGATCCAAGAAGTGCAGCGCACCCCAAAGAGATTAGACCCAATAGGCGTTCTCCAAGACACTTACTAGTTAGAATGTCAGAGGTCAAAGAGAAAGAGAGGATCTTGAAAGCAGCAAGAGAAAAACAATCCATCATATACAAGGGAAACCCAATAAGACTATGTGTAGATTTCTCAGCAGAAACCATGGAGGCTAGAAGACAGTGGGATGATATATTTAAATTACTAAAAGAGAAAAACTGCCAACCAAGACTCCTATATCCAGCAAAATTGTCCTTCAAAAATGAGGGAGAAATTAAAACATTCTCAGACAAAAAGTCACTGAGAGAATTTGTGACCAAGAGACCAGCTCTGCAAGAAATACTAAAGGGAGCACTAGAATCAGATACAAAAAGACAGAAGAGAGAGGTATGGAGAAGAGTGTAGGAAGAAGGAAAGTCAGATATGATATATATAATACAAAAGGCAAAATGGTAGAGGAAAATATTATCCAAACAGTAATAACTCTAAATGTTAATGGACTGAATTCCCCAATCAAAAGACATAGAATGGCAGAATGGATTAAAAAACAGGATCCTTCTATATGCTGTCTACAGGAAACACATCTTAGACGCAAAGATAAACATAGATTGAAAGTGAAAGGTTGGGAAAAGATATTTCATGCAAATAACAACCAGAAAATAGCAGGAGTGGCTATACTAATATCCAACAAATTAGACTTCAAATGTAAAACAGTTAAAAGAGACAAAGAAGGACACTATATACTAATAAAAGGAACAATTAAACAAGAAGACATAACAATCATAAATATTTACGCACCGAACCAGAATGCCCCAAAATACGTGAGGAATACACTGCAAACACTGAAAAAGGAAATAGACACAAATACCATAATAGTTGGAGACTTCAATTCCCCACTCTCATCAATGGACAGAACATCTAGACAGAGGATCAATAAAGAAATAGAGAATCTGAATATTACTATAAAGGAGCTAGACTTAACAGACATTTATAGGACATTAAATCCCACAACAGCAGGATACACCTTTTTCTCAAGTGCTCATGGATCATTCTCAAAGATAGACCATATGCTGGGTCACAAAGCAAGTCTTAACAAATTTAAAAAGATTGAAATCATACACAACACTTTCTCGGATTATAAAGGAATGAAGTTGGAAATCAATAATAGGCGGAACGCCAGAAAATTCACAAATACGTGGAGGCTCAACAACACACTCTTAAACAACGAGTGGGTCAAAGAAGAAATTGCAAGAGAAATTAGTAAATACCTCGAGGCAAATGAAAATGAAAACACAACATATCAAAACTTATGGGATGCAGCAAAGGCAGTGAAGAAAAGGCAAAAATGCAGGAATTAACTGTCCACTTGGAAGAACTGGAGAAAGAACAGCAAACTAGTCCCAAAGCAAGCAAAAGGAAAGAAATAACAAAGATCAGAGCAGAAATAAATGAAATTGAAAACATGAAAACGATAGAGAAAATCAATAAGACCAGAAGTTGGTTCTATGAGAAAATCAATAAGATTGATGGGCCCTTATCAAGATTGACAAAAAGAAGAAGAGAGAGGATGCAAATAAATAAGATCAGAAATGGAAGAGGAGACATAACTACTGACCTCACAGAAATAAAGAAGGTAATAACAGGATACTATGAACAACTTTACGCTAATAAATACAACAATTTAGATGAAATGGACGGGTTCCTGGAAAGACATGAACAACCAACTTTGACTCAAGAAGACATAGATGACCTCAACAAACCAATCACAAGTAAAGAAATTGAATTAGTCATTCAAAAGCTTCCTAAAAAGAAAAGTCCAGGACCAGATGGCTTCACATGTGAATTCTACCAAACGTTCCAGAAAGAATTAGTACCAATACTCCTCAAACTCTTCAAAAAAATAGAAGCGGAGGGAAAACTACCTAATTCATTCTATGAAGCCAACATCACCCTCATACCAAAACCAGGCAAAGATATTACAAAAAAAGAAAACTACAGACCAATCTCTCTAATGAATATAGATGCAAAAATCCTCAATAAAATTCTATCCAACAACACATTAAAAGAATTATACATCATGACCAAGTAGGATTCATCCCAGGTATGCAAGGATGGTTCAACATAAGAAAATCAATTAATGTAATACACCATATCAACAAATCAAAGCAGAAAAATCACATGATCATCTCAATTGATGCAGAGAAGTCATTTGACAAGATTCAACATCCTTTCCTGTTGAAAACACTTCAAAAGATAGGAATACAAGGGAACTTCCTTAAAATGATAGAGGGAATATATGAAAAACCCACAGCTAATATCATCCTCAATGGGGAAAAGTTGAAAACTTTCCCCCTAAGATCAGGAACAAGACAAGGATGTCCACTATCACCACTATTATTCAACATTGTGTTGGAGGTTCTAGCCAGAGCAATTAGACAAGAAAAAGAAATACAAGGCATCAAAATTGGAAAGGAAGAAGTAAAACTATCACTGTTTGCAGACGATATGATACTATACGTCAAAAACCCGGAAAAATCCACAACAAAACTACTAGAGCTAATAAATGAGTACAGCAAAGTAGCAGGTTACAAGATCAACATTCAAAAATCTGTAGCATTTCTATACACTAGTAATGAACAAGCTGAGGGGGAAATCAAGAAACGAATCCCATTTACAATTGCAACTAAAAGAATAAAATACCTAGGAATAAATTTAACTAAAGAGACAAAAAACCTACATAAAGAAAACTACAAAAAACTGTTGAAAGAAATCACAGAAGACCTAAATAGATGGAAGGGCATACCGTGTTCATGGATTGGAAGACTAAATATAGTTAAGATGTCAATCCTACCTAAATTGATTTACAGATTCAATGCAATACCAATCAAAATCCCAACAACTTATTTTTCAGAAATAGAAAAACCAATAAGCAAATTTATCTGGAAGGGCAGGGTGCCCCGAATTTCTAAAAGTATCTTGAGGAAAAAAAACGAAGCTGGAGGTCTCGCGATGCCGGACTTTAAGGCATATTATGAAGCCACAGTGGTCAAAACAGCATGGTATTGGCATAAAGATAGATATATCGACCAATGGAATCGAATAGGGTGCTCAGATATAGACCCTCTTATCTATGGACATTTGATCTTTGATAAGGCAGTCAAGCCAACTCACCTGGGACAGAACAGTCTCTTCAATAAATGGTGCCTAGAGAACTGGATATCCATATGCAAAAGAATGAAAGAAGACCCATCTCTCACACCCTATACAAAGGTTAACTCAAAATGGATCAAAGATCTAAACATTAGGTCTAAGACCATAAAACAGTTAGAGGAAAATGTAGGGAGATATCTTATGGATCTTACAACTGGAGGCGGTTTTATGAACCTTAAACCTAAAGCAAGAACACTGAAGAAGGAAATAAATAAATGGGAGCTCCTCAAAATTAAACACTTTTGTGCATCAAAGAACTTCATCAAGAAAGTAGAAAGACAGCCTACACAATGGGAGACAATATTTGGAAACGACATATCAGATAAAGGTCTAGTATCCAGAATTTATAAAGAGATTGTTTATCTCAACAACAAAAAGACAGCCAACCCAATTACAAAATGGGAAAAAGACTTGAACAGACACCTATCAGAAGAGGAAATACAAATGGCCAAAATGCACATGAAGAGATGCTCAATGTCCCTGGCCATTAGAGAAATGCAAATCAAAACCACAATGAGATATTAGAGAAATGCAAATCAAAACCACAATGAGATATCATCTCACACCCACCAGAATGGCCATTATCAACAAAACAGAAAATGACAAGTGCTGGAGAGGATGCGGAGAAAGAGGCACACTTATCCACTGTTGGTGGGATTGTCAAATGGTTCAGCCACTGTGGAAGGCAGTTTGGCGTTTCCTCAAAAAGCTGAATATAGAATTGCCATATGACCCAGCAATACCATTGCTGGGAATCTACTCAAAGGACTTAAGGGCAAAGACACAAACGGACATTTGCACACCAATGTTTATAGCAGCGTTATTTACAATTGCAAAGAGATGGAAACAGCCGAAATCTCCATCAACAGAAGAGTGGCTAAACAAACTGTGGTATATACATACGATGGAATACTATGCAGCTTTAAGACAGGATAAACTTATGAAGCATGTAATAACATGGATGGACCTAGAGAACATTATGGTGAGTGAGTCTAGCCAAAAACTAAAGGACAAATACTGTATGGTCCCACTGATGTGAACAGACATTCGAGAATAAATTTGGAATATGTCATTGGTAACAGAGTCCAGCAGGATGTAGAAACAGGGTAAGATAATGGGCAATTGGAGTTGAAGGGATACAGACTGTGCAATAGGACTAGATACAAAAACTCAAAAATGGACAGCAAAATAATGCCTAATTGTAAAGTAATCTTGTTAAAACACTGAATGAAGCTGCATCTGAGCTATTGGTTTTTGTTTTGTTTTGCTTTGTTTTGTTTTGACTTTACTATTATTACTTTTATTTTTGTCTCTATATTAACATTCTATATCTTTTTCGGTTATGTTGCTAGTTCTTCTAAACCGATGCAAATGTACTAAGAATTGATGATCATGCATCTATGTGATGATGTTAAGAATTACTGATTGCATATGTAGAATGGTATGATTTCTAAATGTTGGGTTAATTTCTTTTTTTCCGTTAATTAAAAAAAAAAAAAAGAGAGAAGGGGTAATTGGAGCTGAAGGGATACAGACTGTACAACGGGACTGGATATAAAAACTCAGAAATGGACAGCACAATACTACCCAATTGTAATGCAATTATGTTAAAACACTGAATGAAGCTGCATGTGAGGTATAGGGTTTTTTTTGTTTGTTTTTTCTTTCTATTAATGTTTTAATTCTTATTCTGTTGTCTTTTTATTTCTTTTTCTAAATCGATGCAAATGTACTAAGAAACGATGAATATGCAACTATGTGATGTTATTAAGAATTACTGATTGTACATGTAGAATGGAATGATTTCTAATTGTTTTGTTAATTCTTTTTTTAATTAATAAAAAAACTATAAAAAAAAAAAAAGAATACAAAATTCCATAGCTATTTCAAAGAGTTCCTGCGACTTCCTGAAACTCATCCATATGTGACGTACAAACTCCAGGCTGAGAAACTACTCGAAGGAGTTGGGAGAATTCTGGGAGCATTTCTGATTCTAGGCTCCCTCCTTGTAACCCTCTTACTGTCTTTTCAGTAAAATTATAAATAATATTTTATCTTGAGAAAAGAAAACCTTTTCATTCAATTTACGATCTCATGGCTTTAATGAATGACTCATGAATTGAGCAGAATCCATTCAGGCAGTAGAAAGGAGCTCCACCTTGGGGGTGGAAAGGGGAAACTCATATAGGTTGAATGCGGATGCAGAAGCAAATGACAAAATGTTCTAATTGGCTGACATTAAGTTTCCATTTTACTGGGGTAGGGGTAAGTCCTACAGAGTGGGGAACAGTTATGTATCCATTAGTGTGGTATGCTTGTCCATTCTGATAAGCTCTCTCTACTGGACTGAAACTAGTTTAATCAGCAACCCTGAAGGGTATGTTCCATTTTTCTTGCAAAACCCTCTAGGCCAGTTGTTTATGTCCTTTGGACAAGGCCTTCTCAGAAAGAAGTCTTCTGGGAATACCCAGTGCAGGTGGCCATTTTGAAGTGGAAAATACTCTCAGGAAAGCCTATTGAAGTCCAAATTTTAACTTGAACTGGGAAATATCATATCTGTTTTAGGCAAACCATCATGAGCTCATTCCCAGAGCATTAAAAATTGGCAACAAATAAATCAAGATAAGACTTCTCATGACTTTCACACACACTGCCATCAGAAAGATACACTTCCACTGCTAAGGCGCTAATTGTTGGAGAGAGGAAAAACTAAGTTTGATACTTCATGAAACTTCATATGTGGGAGGAAGGATTTTCTGGGGGTAAAATATAGCATTGAAATTAAAATGGTTAATCTCCTATGAGATGGTATTGGTGGTTATTGGCTTAATTTCATTTATTGGCTGTCAATGTAATGTTTTAGAGGGATTAAAGTCTCATTATTCATAAGCATCAAAAGGCTTTTCAGCCTTGCCAGTCAGAGACATTTTAACTTTAATTGTTCTTAAGTGGACCTATCATTTTTTTGTTTTGATTTTCTACTGACTGTGCAGACGTCACTCTGGCTGCTTTCTCTGTTCTTGCAAACAGGCAAAGTACTGAAGTAATACAGCTTTCCTACATAGAGAGGACAGCGTGTTGTGTGTATTTACAATTACAGACAAATCCAAAGTTTGAGTTATTTGGATGAGCAGCAGAAAAGGCCATGATTTGGAGCTATAGGTTAAAGAAATAATTTTTTCAAAAGTGTAGTCTTGAATGAACTCCTTTCATGTGTGATTCTTCTTAGATATTTAAAAATGATACTGTGGGAGAGCTTGTTTTCTTTTAGAGTTTTTTCTTTTTTTCTTTTAACTTCCTGAAAGTACATTTGCTTACGATTTTTCCCTAAATATGAATCTTTTTCTCTCTGTTTCCCTATTTTAAGAGAAATTATAAACATCATTTTTTTTCAAAAATGCAAGATGTACTTTTAGTATTTTTTTCAAAATGCACTTCTCTAAATTACTTGTCAGAGACCAAATTGTAAACTTTTACTACAACTCTTTTTTTCCCAGGAATATTAATTATAAGAATCATATTTATTACTGAATAAAAAATTCATTTGTTAAAAGATGCTTTTCGTCTCTCCACTAAAATTTGTTTGAATAATAGTTATAAGTTATGAGTTACTGGTAATTATTAGAAAACAATGCTAAAATGATCTGGTTCCATAGTTGTTCAGATTTTCCAAATATATGATGTGGTATAAATAAAATGCATAAGTTAAATGGGTTTCCACATCTGCAACAGTTGAGTGTACAAGTAAAGGTAAATATCATAATTCTTCTCAAAGATTTATTTCTAAAAAGCCTGAAACTCATTAATTTATGTTAGACAAAAATGCAGTGCTACTCTTTTACAGAAGAAATCTTGGGCTTTTGTCATTGTTTCCTTTTTCAGAAGTTCTCCAAATTCCAAAGGCATATGTGATTTTAGCCAAGTCTTGCTTTGAACTATATATTTAATTATATAAAAATTAGCTTACTGATTTTATAATTAGGGATTGTCAAAAAAGGTACACATTCATTCATACAACAAATATCTATTGGGTATTTGTTATGTGCCCAGCAATGTTCTAGGCTGGGAATAGAGCTGTGAGCAAAAGAAACAAAAATGGTATTCTAGAGATATATAACTGTTAGTTGAATTGTGCTCCCTTCCCCCCCCACCATACATATACCCAAACAGTATATTCAAGTCTTAACTCTTGGTCCTGTGTATGTGACCTTATTTGGATATAGGGCCTTTGAAGATGTAGTTAGTGAGGATGAGGCCGAACTGGTTTAGGGTGGGTCCTAAGGCAGTATGACTGGTATCCTTGTAAGAAGAGGAAATTTGGATACCCAGACAGCCACAGGAGGCACTCAGAGGCAGAAACTGAAGTGCTGTGGGAACTGCAAGCCGAGGAGTGCCGAGGGCGCCAGTGGAACCCAGGAAGCTGGGAGAGACGGGAAAGATTCTCCCCTGGTGGCTTCAGAGGGAGCGTGGCTCTGATAACACTTTGACCTTCCAGAACTGTGAGACAAGTAGTTTCTCACAGTGGTTTTAAGGCACCAAATTGTTGGCACTTTGTTATGGTAGCCTTGGGAAACCAAGACAATACCCAAGAAGAAAATAAAGTTAGGGAAGAAATATTTTTTTTAATGCTTTGAGACGACATTTGACAGTTTTAGGAGGTCAGGAGAGGCCTCACTGAGAAGATGACAGTTACTTGAGTTAAGACTTGAAGGTGGTGAGAAAGTGAGCCATTAGGGTATTGGGGGCATGAGCTTTCCCGGCAAAGCAGTCCCAAATGCATATGCCCTGAGGCAGCATTCCTGGTCTGACTGTGGGAAGGAGGAGTGTGGCTGGAGTGAAGGGAGCAAAGACCCAAGGGTGGGCAAGGTTCAGACCACGTAGGCCTTGGTGCTCATTTGGGAGACCAGTGATTGCTGTAGGAAGCCTTCAGGGAACTTTGAGCAGAGGAGTGAATGGTCTGATATTTTAACATCATCACTCTAATGCAATGTAGAGAATCTAATGGAGTGTTTTAGTTTGCTAAAGCTGAGGAAATGCAGTATACCAGAAGTGAGTTGGCTTTTAACAATGGGAATTTATTAGCTTACAAATTTACACTTCTAAGGCCATGGAAATGTTTAAATTCAGATATCAATAGGATGATACCTTCTGTCCTACGACCAGCTACTGGTAATCCGCAGCTCCCCTGTCACATGGCAATGTCTGCTGGTTTCTTCCTTCTCTCCTGGGTTTCATTGCCTCCAGCTTCTGGCTTCAATGCCTTCTTCTCTGTTTCTGTGGCTCTGTTTCTGAGTTTCCGTGTGTCCTCTCTCAGCTTCTCTGGGCTTCTGTCTCTTTTCTCTTTTATCCTCTTTATAAAGGACTTCAGTAAGAGGATTAAGACCCAACCTGGATGAGCTCAGTCACATCTCAATTTAAGGTCTTATTCACCAAAAGATCCCACTTAGAATAAGTAGGAATGGATTAGCTTTAAGAACATGGTTTTCTGGGTCCATAAAACTTCCAGATCATCCCTGGGAGCAAGGATGATAGCAGGGAGACCATTTAGAATTTAGGAGTCTACTGAAATAACGCAGGTGAGCAAGGATGTGCCTAGAATCTGCATGGCAATAGAAAGGTATTTGGATTCAGAATAAGAGCCAACTAGCCATAGGGGGTGAGAGAGAGGGGAGTCAAGAATGGCTTGAAGAGTTTTTGGCTTGAGCAGCTGAGAGAATGAAATTTTCATTTACTGAAATGGGGAAGATGGTAAAGGAGAAGGTTTTTTTAGATATTTTATTATGGTAACAAGTCTAGTTAAAATGTCATACCACATAATGAATTTGTTTTCTTGTAAGACATAATACTTTTTTTGCTTTATAGTCAATGTTGAAGACAGGTATGTAAATCTTTCCTCTTACTTTGTTTTTTATTTTTGAATTGTTTTTGCTATTCTAGGTGTTTTGAGTCTGTATAATTTTGGATTAGCTTATCAGTTTCTACAAAAATGTTGGCAGGGGCTGTGTTAAATCTATAGGATTTAACACCTTAATGATATTGTCTTCTAATGCTTGTGCATTTTATTTTGCTCCATTTAAGTCTTCTTTGATTTGTATTTGCAATACAGAGAAATGAGCTGTTAAGCCAGGAAAAGACATGCAATAACCTTAAATGCATGTTGCTAAGTAAAAGAAGCAATAGAAGAGGCCATGTACTTTATGATTACAACTACAGAGCATTCTGGAAAACTCACTTTCATTTTCAGGTGACAGATTTTCTTGGGGGGGGTGAACATGTGGATAAGGTTTGTAACATGTCTGGACCACCTGCTATCTTCCATGTGGATTACCACTCCGTACTTTTGCTTTTAATCCAAATCTGCTGTCCAACATGGGAGCCATGTCTCCATCCATTAAGGGGAACTTTGTCCATCCCAGCTCTCTTCAAGGCAAAAGCTCTGGGCTTTCTTGTGTCATGTCCACCTTTATCCCTAGGCTGCTTCCTTGTTTCCAGTTCCATACAAGTGCATCTCTCAAGTTTAATTACAGATGGGCCTTCAGGTAGCTTCACCCTCAGCTCTCTGTGGGGTGTAGTGTTATACTTGCCCTTTGACTCAATAGTCCTCTGCTTTCCTGCTGCAACTAATTGACTTAATCTAGCCTTTGTCACCTGTCCCTGTATCATCCTGCCTGGAAGTTGTTGCATCAGATACATATTCTGTTTAATATGAAGGTTAGCTAGATAATCTCTGGATTTGATGATTCTTAAGTTAAACACTCACTTACAGGTATGTCTAAATTATTACTCTTCTGAAACCCACCTAGATGAAATGTCACTTAAATGTATGTAAAAATAGGTTTTGTAAAGATGTATTACATGTTAAAAATAGCATCATCTTTTCCGACAGGAAAGCATTTTCTTTCAGAATCTTAAGTCTAGCAATATTACTTGGTATAAAAGTGCCCACTTTTGATGAAGGTGGATGTTATATTAAAATAGGCTTTTGTTATCACTTAATATATTCTTAGATCTTTGCACATATTATTGCCATGTGGAAAAGGCTCCATCTTTTGGTTTTGAGGAAAATGAGCCTTTGAAGGGTAGGTGTCTTTCTTAAGGAAGATAAAATGGATCTGAACGTGTGTTTGGTGATTCAGAACCTTAAATACCATGATGAATTATTACTTCTCATGAAGTTACTTTTGATTTGGAACTAAATGTGAGTTTAAGAGTGAGAATACTGAATCTATTCACTCTATAAACTGAGTAATTGCCTTCATTTTAAACTTCTCTTTGGAGGTGTAGTTTTTCTGAGTCAGAGAGAGGGTAAATTTTGGTAAATATTAAAGCTTCTTCTTCATAGTTCTAGTCAAAAATCGTCATCTCTATCTTATCACTTGGAGCAGCTCAGGTTTTTCGTTGGCTTTCTCAGCTAAAGAAATTTTCATTGATGTTCTCAGGCAGGGAAAAGCACCTGATTAACTAGGTTTAGAAGTACAGTAGTGTGGGATTTACCTCCTGGTAAACGCAACTTATGAACTTCAGAAAAACGATCTTTTCTGCAGAGAAGACACCCTTCCGGGCTGTTAATTATGTGGAATAATAATAAATTATGTAGGTCAGAATATTGGCAGTATATGAAATCAAGGTTCCTAAAATGACTGCTTTCTAGGTCACAAGCAAAGCGTGTGTAGGAATGCAGTTCGGTGGAAGGAAATTACTTATGTGATATGTGATGGGAGGCAGGGCTGATTATCATAAGGCATTTGTTTTTAGTTTGCCCGTTGTTTTTCCTCTTCGATTAAAAAGAATGGCATTTGGTGACTGTGGGGTTTAACAAAATACAAAAGAGCTCTCATCTGTGGATTTCTTTTGTAACTTTAGAGGTATTTTAATCATATTGAAAAGTGTTAACATCTGTCACACGGGAACCTCGGCTCATTGTACATTGAGGACTTTGTCTTTCGGAATAAAGAAACCACAAAGGAAATGAATTTTGGAGCCCATTAATCCCTTCCATTATTTGATAAATGGTTAGAAGGAACTTCATTGTAAATCCTTATATTTCTAAACTTAGGCGCACCTGCACGTTGTGGGGAAACACTTTGATATAAAGAAGAACATATTAGAGTGTACGACAAGACATAGTTCCAGAATTGGTAGATGTCAGAATTAGGAAAGTGTATCATTCAAAATGTGAAGAAATACTAATATTTCAGGAAACTTTATATAAACATTTGAACAAAAAGAAAAAGGTGAGGTAGAAGTAAGAGAATGAAAAGAATCTCTTCTGGGCTCAAGCAGGAATGGGAATTTGCGTGGGAGCAGGGGGCTGCTAAAGGGAGAGCTCCTTTGCTTGGGCCCTTGCTTTAGGTTGTGGGATTACTGGGGGATGTCTCTGTGATGGTGTTGAGTCTGGGAACAGTTGTTCCAGCAAAGATGTTTCTGTTGCTGCCTTATTCTATGAAATCATGCAAGACAAAGAGGTATTTATTTATTCACCTAATGATTATGGCCTCTGTGTTAGGGATCTACAGGACCACCCCTAAATGTGGTGATTTGTGAGGAGGACTCTACAAGACCCAGTGTTCAGTAGTGTTTATGGCTAAAATTTATTATAGTGAAAGGACACAAAGGAAACTCAGCAAAGGGAAGGGTGCATGGGCTACGTCCAGAGTAAAAAAGGTTCAAGCTTCCAGGAATCCTCTCCCAGTGGACACACAGGACATGTTTAGTTCATCCAGCAGCGAGTGGTGACAGTGCGTGCACTATTGCAGGCTCCTTAGAGACTCAGTGCCTAAGACTTCGTTTGGGATCTGGCCATGTAGACCTAGCAGTACTGAATTCCAGTCCCAGAAGGAGCCCAGGTGTTTTAACACAAACCACATTGTCTGCACAGTCTAGGCACAGCGAGCTACCCGTATCAGCTAACTGTTGGCCAGGAGCACTCAAAGCACTGAAGCCCCAGCTGCCAGCCACCCTTTCCTAAGCCCTGCTTGGCCCACCCTTTCCTGCAATGCCAAACGCTGTGCCACATGCACAGTGGAGAATGGGGTGGATGGATGACTGGGCTTACAGACCATTCAAATAGTTAGGAGATTTCAACTTGTGATAAGTGTCTGGTCATATAAAAATAGGTTCCAGGGAGAACAAGGCACTGAATTTGGTGTGTGTGCTAGCAAAGGTGTTTCTGAAGAAACTGCTTTTAATTGGCTAAATGTCTCACTTAGCTGGGTGAAGAATGAAGAGTCAGGGTAAATAGCAGTGAAGAATCTCAGTGGGGCAAGGGCTTGTGTTTGAGAGGAAATGCATGAAGAAAGCATGGGAAAGTGGGGTCATTTGTACTGACGTTCTCCCTTTCATCTTCAAGTCAGGTTTATTTTCAGGGCTAACCTTTGATCCCCACCTGCGGTCGGGATAGGGAGGAGTTCTGCTCTGAAAACGTCTTCACACCTTCTTATCTAAGCCTCAGATTTAGCAGCAGGTTTTTATTTTATAAGTTGACTTAAAATGTGTGAAACATAATTCCTTATTGAAAGTTAACACTGCTCAGTAACATTTTTATTAAAGTATAAGGTAATAAGTGTGGAAAAGAAACAAGCATTTTTGTTTTGAAAAAGAAACAGGCATTTTTATTTTCAGAGGTGAGATCCTGGGGTTTTATCCTTTTTCCGAAACTTATGCTTTTGTGACCAATAGAAAACTAATACAATTATTTAACCTCTCTGTTCTTCGCTTTCTTTTTTTATACTCTGGAGATTTTAATTCTCTTATTTAATTTGAATTTAAATGAGCTAATACATATAAGTGTGTCACATTGTATCATATATAATAAGCATTCAAGTAAGGCCAGCTACTATTAATAGATGCTATTTGTTATTTTCTCTTTTTGGTTGGGGGAAAATAAAATACTTGGCGCACAGGTGCAGGAGAGAGTATATCTCCAGTAGAGAGAAGGTATATACAGTTGAATTTTGAGATTCTGAAAGCAAACTGAAATTTATTCCATTGCTAACCTTCATTTGCTCTTGGAGAAATAAAGGAAGAAGCCTATGTAGTGTATGCAACCTAGAAGAGTGATTACGTGCGTTGTAGAAGTGTGTGTGTGTGTGTGTGTGTGTGTGTGTGTGTGCGCGCGCGTGAGCAACTTAGCAGGAACATTACCATTGAGAAATATGACAGTCCAATGCTGCCAAGTATGACCTGGATTACTTTGTTTTGTTTTAGCATAGCAGATTTTGTTTTTAAGGAACTGACATTCACATATATTACTGTACAGTTAGAGACGTTACTTCCTGTATATCTTTGGGAACTGTTTTTTGAAACTGGTGAGGTTTTAAATAATATATCTGTAGAAACACATTTCCTGTGTGCTTTGAAAATACTATGAAATCTCTGACCATGAAGGGTCTCTCTAGTTGTGTCCTATAACCTCTGAGCTGTAGGAAGATGAACTGCCTGCTGATGTAGCTGGCCCAGTTTTAGAAGCTTTGTTTCTTTGTTTTTTTCAAAAAGAACTTTTATTACTTTTATAACCGTCTCTAATGCTTTCTTGCCAGATGCTTTTGGAGCACGTGCTTTCTGGCAGGAACTTTCTGGGCTGAAGCCTTCTTGCCCACAGTGGTCAGCTTTTTTTGTTGGAACTTGAGCAGCAGCTGCTGCAGGTGCCGCAGTTCCCTTAGCAGCGGTTGCTTTTTTTTGGAGAAGCTTTCAGGAGAGCTGCCTTCTAAGGCTTCTTAACTTCATGCTTAGTTATTCTGTTTCTCATTTTCTTTGCCTTCATGACTTTAAAATGATCAAAATCTGTCATCTTGACTTTCCTTTCTCTGGCTTCAATCTTCTTGGCCCATCTTGTGGCTGCCCATTTTGTATCATACCTGCCTTCTGGCAGGATTTTTGGAAATACTTTTGGCGGGCACTGTGTGGGAACTTGAGAATGAAGTTGTAAAGCTGCATGCATTTGAAAGGCATGGCCTGTCTCCTTCCTGGAGTGCAAGGTCCATCAACTAAAGCCCTGTTCTGATCAATCACATCTACAATCGCGACCAGCAACCTGGCATGAGGCCCAAAGGAGACGGAGGCCACCCGGCCAACCTCCATGAAGTGCCCAAAGGCCATGTAGGTGGCCGCTGGCAAGAAGGAAGCTTTGTTTCTTAAAAAAGATTCTGTCTCAAGTTGAATTGTTAACTGATTCCCCAAAATGTTAATTCTAGTTTTGTCCCCTGGATTCATACACAGAGAAACAAAACAAAACAAAAAACAAACCACTCTTAACCTTTTTTTATTTAATAGCGTTGAGATTGAACAATAATTTCCCCAAGAATTTCATGCTCTCCAGACTAAACATTTGCAGTCACCCATTGCTCATATGACATGCATCTCAGGCCCTTCACAGTTCAGTCTGTTCTTTGACAACTGAACTATTATATTATAGAACAATATTTAATAACATGAAACAGTATTTTTTTTTTTTTTGGTCAAAATTTATCTTATCTTTGAACTAAGACTTTAAGAAGCTGAAAATGATTTAAGTACTGCTCACACCAGGACTAAGTGCAGAGGAAATGGTAAAATCAAGGCAATTATCCTGGTAAATAAAGTTAAAATATCTTTAGTCATATATACTTTAGAATTTTATAAAATAAGATTTCTTCTAATCTAGCTGAGATTAGTTTCAGTGAGATAATGGGAATTTAGTGTTTTCCCTTTTCTCTGATGGGGGAGGGGCAAAGGGTTAGCTGATGAGACACCTCCCCTAGTGTGGGAGGAAAGGATTTTTTTATGGTCAGGAAGACCTGGGTTATGTGTAACCTAAGGTCTCTGTGGATGTGGGAGTTTGGAAGCAGAACTCTTTTTTTTTTAAACATGGGCAGGCACCAGGAATTGAACCCGGGTTTCCAGCATGGCAGGCAAGAACCCTGCCACTGAGCCACCGTGGCCCAGATCTCCTTTTTAAGGGGGAGGAGATGCACTTGACTCTGCCTATGTTTTTTGATGGGTTCTTTAGAAGAACACAGGCAAAGTATTGGGATTTTTCTCCCCAAATCTAGATGGCTGAATTAGTACTTGAAAAATCATCTTTGTTTCTAACAATAGATACTTCAGTACTATGATTATTAATTTAAAAATATTCCTCAGAATGAGGAAAAAAGCAATAATGGTTTAGCTTCTAATTTGAAAGTAATTTTCTAAAGCACTTTTCCATGGATATTGAAATGGTCAGACTTCAGAAATAAAAAAATGCTGGGAGACTTTAAGAAGCTGAAAATGATTCACCCACTATACCTCTCTGTTTTTCCTCTCCGTTTAGTAGGGGTGTGTATTATTTTCAGCCTTAAAATATCTCCAGGTATTTTCTTGTCATCTTTCTGGTGTTTTTTTGCCCTGCTTTGCCTTTATTTCCTCACCTGTTTGCACTAGGCAGTGCTCAGCTGAAGACTTTGCAGCTCTCTCCACTCCTTGCAGATTCATCCTCCCCATTACCCTGCCTTGTAAAGTCCTTGGACTCCCCCCAGACTCAGCTCCTGTCTCTCCTCCCATACTCAACTCCTGTCTCTTTAACTCAGGGAAACTGTTGAGCTCTTTTTTGGGTTCCTTCTCTCGGTGCTATGGCCTGCAAACTCTAGGGTGGGACTAGAGTAGAGAATTTTTATTCTCTTAGAAATGACTGTCCTGTGCCACTGTCTGCTGTCCAGAAATTGTAGTTTGGCATGTGTTTTGTCTTTTTTTTTTTTTAAAGTGCTTCAACTGGGCAGGTAAATCCAGCTCCTGTTATTTTATTATGGACAGAAGTGGAAATCAGTAGTGAGTTCTTCACTTTGTAAGTTAATACAGTTTGTTTAAAGTGTCTAAAATATCAGCAAAATGTTGATGGAAATTTCAGTTACTGCCAAGTAGTAATGATTGAGAAATAGGTATTATTATCTTATTACTACGTTTATAGCCTCTACTTCATAATTAGATTTTAGGGTATTTTCATGTTTTGAATCACTCTTTTACTAATGCATATTTTACACAAATAGTTTACCTGTCAACAAATATATACTGTTAATAGAGCATTTGTTGGGAATTTTCTATATATATGATACTTTCATTGTTTTTTTCTAAGTGACTTTTACAGAGGATCATCTCTAAGCCCAGATACTGTATTTTAGGCTGGATTCTCTCCAGTAGTTCCATTGCTCTTCAACTTTTAGTATTATTCCTTTATGTTAAAATTTTCTGTTTCCTGAAGTATTTTTGAAATTCGAATGAGTAATCTGGTGTGGGTGTATTAGGTTGGATTAGCTGTGTGTAACGCCAGTTATTAGCACTTAGGTAGAAGTGTCTTGATGCTATTAGACAAGTACATTTTGATTGAGGGTGGGAAAAGGTCAGGAGTCTATTGTTAGGAAAGGCAGTTTGGAACCTGGGGTGGCCCTGAGCACAATGAGGAAGCAGGTTATGTCAAGGAAGGAAGAAGGAGAGGAGGGCAGTGACAAAAACAGAGGTGAGGAGAGATCTGCATATACATGTTTTTTCTTAATTTCATTTCCAGGTGTTACAGCTGAAACTGCCTAGGCTTTGTATTCCTACAATATAGTCTTATGTACATGTTGCTTCATATAGCAGTTTTCCATAACTCATTTAAGCATTTACTTGTGCTGTTAGAGGATGGAACTATTTATATTAGTTGGTTTGGCCTGGTGCTTTGGCTGTCTACATCCTTTAAATCATTTAATCATTGTTGGATTGAAGGCATTAAAGACAGTGGTTGTTAAATATTTTCAATATTAAAATATCTAAGTGATACCTTTCTATTTTAACCCTTTTATTCACCCAAAAAGGACTAGTGCAACATAAAAATCCTTTTTTGACAGCAGGAAGTTTTTTAACCCATGTAAAAATATACATTAATTAAAATACTGTATCAGCAAGCTATTGAATACTTATTGTCTACTGTGTACTTGAGTGTTCGGCTGAGTACCAAGGTATACAGAAGTATAAAATATAGTTTGTTATATTGAAAAATTCATAAATATATCTGGCATCTGCATTATTTATCAAACACTACATTACATACACTATTTAGGAGTGTAAACTCAGCCTGATGTCTAAAGTTAGACTGCCTGGGTTTGAATGTTGCTCTACCACTTTGTAGCTTTGTCACCTTGTATCTTGACCCCTCTCTGCTGCAGGCTGTCATTCATAAATGGAGATAAGAATAGCATTAGAGGATAAATTGAGTATAGGGCTTAGAACCGAGCAAAGCCTGCTGCATAGTTGAGTGCTAAAAAATGGTAATTATCATTATGATTCGTACAATACTAATAAGCCAAGCATTGAGTTAGTTGCCAAGTCAGTTGTTTCATATAGGTCTGGTAAGTACTATAAGAGTTTAGAGAAAAGTCAAATAACTGGATATCAGGGTAATCAGAGAAGGCACTGTGAGTAGATGAATTTTGAGCTCTAAATTAGATGATGGCTAAGGGTGGTATAGTTGAAGTGCAAAGAAAAGTACAGGGTGTATAGGAGTGGACATAATCAGGTAGTTCAGAGTAAAGCCAGCTAGTTGGGGCTGGCTTAGAAAATAATTTACGGTAGTCTCCTTGCATTAGGTGTAGAACTTTAGTTTTGATATGGTACATAATGAAATCCCTCTGGGAAGAGGGGTGACATGATATATGTTATTTTAGGCAGTGTTGTATGGAGTAGCATCCTCTAGCAGTAACAGTCTTGGTTCTCTCTGGTGCCTGTTGTATACACCATGATAGAAAGATCAGGTGATTCCATAAACAATCTTTATGTGTTGGTGATTCCCTGATTTATATATTAATACATAAGAATAAAATACACATTCTGTCGTAGTCCAATTCCAAACTATCTTCCCTCCTTCAACCCTGCCATTCTTTGTTTCTGCCATGCTGGATTTGTCACCATATTTTTGGTCACACCAAGCTTTTTAATGACACTGAACCTTTGCATGTCTTATTTTGTTGGCCTAGTATTCCCCTGTCTTCTTAACTTCCCTGGGAAAGCTCCTGTTTATCTTTTAAGATACGGCTAAAGTGTTATCTTCTTGAAAAAGCCATCTTGAACATGGCAAAGTTATTTATTTACTGTGTTCCTACGCCACTTCTTGTCTTTGCTCTGACATGTACAGCTTGCATTGTGCTTTGAATGGTTTTAGCAAAAGGGTGAGCTCTTTGAGTACAACAGCCATGTTCGGTTCACTTTTGTATCTTTAGCGACCAACACAGTGTTTTCCCAAGGGGTTTATGCTTAATGAATTTTGGCAGAACAATAATGGAAGGGATTGATGGTTAGAGGTTTTTAGACTTACTCAGAAAGCACCAAGTAGTGAAGAAGGCCAACTTTATTATGGAGCAGAAGTAATTGGGAAGAAAAAGTCATACTAATAGTAAATAGGCCTTGCGTGACACTACACTATGATGAACCGAAATGACAAGGGTGAGATGAGTTTGATGACTTTATATTTTCAGCTGGATTCCTGGGAAAATGGGGGAGTGATAGTAACAGAAAATGGAAAATTGAGAGCTAAAATGTCTCTCAGATGAAGTGAGAAGGAGATGACTCATTAAGTGTTGACTCAAGATGGAGCATGAAGTGATGGAAGAACATCTAAGGCGAAATTCCCAAGAGTTGGTTGGGTTGATAGTACTGGAGATAAAAAATATATTAAGATAGATGATTCAGATTTTGGTGTCATCCTCATGGATTATTGAACAGAAAGCAAAAGTAAAGAGCATTTAGAAAGTTAGGAAAAGTATTGTATATGACATGAAAGTAATGAAAGGGAGTTATATTAGTTGGGGTTTTCTAGGGAAGCAGAACTTACAGGAGGTATCTATTAACATGAGATTTTTAAAGCAATTGTCATACACACCTGTAGAGATAGGTAAGTCCAAAATCTGTAGGGCAGACCATAAGCTGGGAACTCCAGTGAAGGTTTTTGATGACTTTCCCAGAAGAAGCTAGCTGGCTGAAGTAGAGATGGAAATTCTTCTGACTGCTGAAACCATGACTTCCCCTTTTAAAGCCTTCAACTGATGGGATGAGACTTCTCTCACTGTTGAAAGCAATCTTCTCGGTTGATTGTAGATGATATCAGCCATAGATACAATACACTTTGTGGTAGTTAGAATCAGTTGTCAACTTGGCCAGGTGAAGTTACCTAGCTCTGTGGCTGTGGACATGAGCCAATGGTACGTGAATTTCACCTATTGCTCATTACATCTGCAGTCAGTTAAGAGGTGTGTCTGCTGTAATGAATGATGTTTGATTTAATTGGCTGGTGCTTAAATGAGAGAGTTTAATGTAGCACACCCCGAGCAGCTCAGCATACCTCATCTCAGTGCTCGCGTCTCAGCCCAGGCCTTTGGAGATGGGGAAAGTTGTTGGAACCCAGAAGCCTGGCAAGAAGGCCAGCAGAGATCACCCTGTGCCTTCCCATGTAAGAAAGAACCTCAGTTTAAAGTTATCTGCCTTTCCTCTGAAGAACTAACGAAATAAATCCCCTTTTATTAAAAGCCAATCCATCTCTGGTGTGTTGCATTCCAGCAGCTAGCAAACTAGAACACACTTACTGATGATTTACGTCCACAAATTATCCTCACAGTAACAGTCAGACCAATGTGTTCTTTTTTTTTCATGGAAGAACTTATTTCTATGTATAGTGTTAATTGGTGGGACACATGAGTCTATACAACCTCTTTCAATCATGTTCATCTTCAATATGGTAATGTTACTTATAGACTGACTAGTGAATTACCTTCACTTGTATCTATTCTTTTACCATTAAGTTCAACCTCATTGGCTAACTGTTCACCCATCTCAAGTTTCTGTGTATCTCTAGGTCCCCTATATTCTATATTATAAGCCTCTGATTTTACCTTTACTCTGGTCTTAAAAGTGGAATCTTACATTATCTATCCTTTTGTGTTTGGCTTATTTCACTCAACATTATGGCCTCAAGGCTTATCCATCTTGTCATGTAGTTAAGGACATTGTTTCATCTTACTGCTGCATAATATTCCATTGTATGCATATATCACATTTTGTTAATCCATTCGTCCATTGATAGGCACTTGGAATGTTTCCATCTTTTGGTGATTGTAAATAGGGCTGCTGTGAACATCAGTGTGCAAATGTCTGTTTGTGTCACTGCTTTCAGCTCTCCTGGATATATACTGAGTATTAGTATTGCCAGGTCATAGGGCAACTTGATATTTAGTTTTCTGAGGAACCAACAGACTGTCTTACATAACGGCAGTATGATTATACATTCCCAGCAGTGCATAAGTGTCCCAATTTCTCCACATCATCGCCACCATCTGTAGTTTCCTGTTTTTTAATAGCTGCCATTATTATTATAGGTGTGAGGTGGTGTCTCACTGCAGTCTTGATCTGCATTTCCCTTATAGCTAATGAGAATGAGCATATCTTCATGTGCTTTTTTAGCCATCTATATTTGCTCTTCAGAAAAATGTCTATTCCTATCTTTAGCCCACTTTATAATTGGGTTGCTTGTTCTTTTGTTGTTCATTTATATGATTTATTTATGTATACAGGATATCAAACCTTTATCCGATGTGTGATTTCCAAATATTTTCTCCCATTGATTTGGGCTGCCTCTTCACCTTTTTGACAAAGTCTTTTGAGGCACAAAAGATTTTGAGGAATTTCCATTTATCTATTTCTTTTTTTTTTTTGGTGTGGGGGTGCATGGTCTGGAAATTGAACCTGGGTCTCCTACATGGAAGGTAGGCATTCTAACCACTGAACTACCCATGCACCCTCTATTTTTTTCTCTTTGGTTGCTTGTGTTTTGGGTGTAAAGTTTAGAAAGCTACTTCCTGTTGCTGGGTCTTGAAGATGTTTCTCTATGTTTTCTTCTAGAAGCTTTATGGTACTGGTTCTTATATTTAAGTGTTTGATCCAGTTTGAGTTAATTTTTGTATAGGGTGTAAGATAATGTTCCTCTTTCATTCTTCTAGTTCACCCATGCCCATTTATTAAAAAGACTGTTTTGATCCAGTTTGGTGGATTTGGGGATCCTGTCAAAAACTGTTAACCATAGATTTGATGGTCTATTTCTGCACTCTAGATTTGATTCATCTTTGTGCCAGTACCATGCTCTGTTGACTACTGTGGCTTTATAATAAAATTTTTAATGTATATTTCAATTTATTTTATTCATATTTGTTAAATATTCCTCCTATCAAAGTTACACCTTGTATAACCACTTTACCCCCAAATTCCCACAGGACCAATTATTATACCATTAAGTCTTATATGACCAATAAGTCATTGGACATATTTGATAAAACATAGAAGCAGAGATAAATGATATGTACTTTGGAGCTTCTTGATTGGGAGCATAAACATTTATGACTGTTATATCTTCTTAGTGAATGGACCCTTTAATTAGTATATAGTGTCCTTCTTTGTCTCTTATGATGTCTTTAGATTTTAAGTCTATTTTGTCCAATATTAGTATAGCTACTCCTGCTTTCTTTTGGTTACAACTTGTGTGGAAAATCTTTTTCCATCCTTTCACTGTCAATCTATTTGTATCCTTGTATCTAAGATGAATCTCTTATAAGCAGCATATACTTGGATTATATTTCATAATCCATTCTACTAATCTGTATTCTTTTTCCTCATTTTCTTTTTAACCTAACTGGTACTCTTCAATTCTGTGCCCCCCTCCAGACTTCCCTCTCTTGTCTTTTGTTTTCAACTAGCAGAACTCCCTTTAGTATTTCTTGTAGGGTTGGTCTCCTGTTGACATATTCTTTCAGATTTTTGTTTGTGAAAATTTTTAATCTCTCACTCAGCTTTTTTATTTATTTATTTATTTTTAGCATGGGCAGGCTCTGGCAATCAAACTTGGGTCTCCAACATGGTAGAAGAAAATTCTGCCACTGAGCCACCATTGCACTGTCCTCCTTCAGTTTTGAAGGACAGTTTGGCTGAGTACAGAATTCTTGGCTGGAATTTTTTCTATTTCAGTTTCTTAAATATATCATTCTGTGCCTTCTTGCCACCATGGTGCCAGTTGTGTAGTCTGGGCTCAATCTTACGTAGTTTCTCTTCTATGTAGTAGCTTGTTTTTCTCTTGCTGCTTTCAGAATTTTCTTCTTCTCTTCAACATTTGACAGGCTGATTAGTATATGTCTTGGGGAAGACCTGTTTGGACTTATTCTATTTGGAGTTCATTGAGCTTCTTTGATTTGTATATTTATGTCCTTTATAAGGGCTGGGAAGTTTTCCCCCATTATATCCTCAATTAATCTTCCTAGCCCCTAACTCTTCTCTTCTTCTCTGGGACACTGATAATTCTTATATTTGTGTGCTTTTGTTTTGTCCATCTTTTCCCTGAGATCCAATTCAAATTTTTCCATCTTTTTTGTTGTTTGCTCTTTTGTTTCTTTGAAATCAGATGTCCTACCTTCTAATTCATTTATTTTTCCTTCTGCCTCTTCAAATCTGCTGTTGTGTGTTTCTAGTATGTATTTTTTGATCTACAGCCTCTTTAATCTCTGTGATCTCTGCTATTTTTCTAATCTTTCAAATTCCTCTTTATGCTCTTCTAGTGTCTTTGTGATCTCCTTTGCGTCATTAGCCATCCCATTTATTTTATTTAGTACTGTATATGAAGATGTTTGATTAGTTGTTACAGAATTTGTGTCTCCTCTGGTGTTTCAATTTGGTTATTAGGCTGGGTTGTATCTGTTTGCCTCTTCATATGTTTAGTGATCTTCTGTTGTCTTTGGGGCATGCAAGTATCTTGATAGGGCTACTTTGGATGTTGATTTCCTTCAGTAGTCTAAAGCTTTGTATTTGCAGGACATGTGTGGAGCAGGATGTAGGGTGTGGGGAGGGGTTCAGCAGTGCGATGATGGGTTGTGATGCAGGTATATACACGGGTTGGGGACACTACACTGGTCTGTAAGCATGGGGTGTGGGTAGCAGGGATGCGGAGGTGTAGTGTGGGGGCCATGTGGGTGAGGTGCAACTCAGGCAGGCTTTGAAGTGCAGGAGCAGGGTGCGGCATAGGGGACACAGAGGTAGGGTGCTGCAAGGGGCTGATGGAGGTGCTGAGTGGATGTTCTGGAGCTGGAACATGGGCAGGATGTGAGTGGGTGTGTGAAGCATGTGGGTCGTGGGTGTCAGGGTGTGGGGTACACGGCTCAAAGTCAGGACACAGGGAGGTTGGGGCACATATGTGTCCTTGTATAAGGGGTGGGGCCAAGGGAGGCCGGGATGTGGATGTGCAAGTATGTAGGGCTGGGGCAGTTGTCACAGAGGTTGTGAGACATACATCAGGGGTGCGTGATGATGAGTGGGGCCCTGGCATGGGTCCATAGGTACAGGGGTAGGGTGGGGTAGGGGTGCCTGCTTGTGTGGGGTAGAGGCTGTGTGTCTCAGATGTGCACAAGAGCACCTGCCGAGTGTAGAAGAAGGGTAATTGTGCAGTGTGGTGGGGCAAGGGTGTGCACGTGTGTGGAGCAGGGGGGTTGAGTGCAGGGGTAAGAGGTCTGTGCATAGATATATGGGTGGCTGGCAGGGAGGATGTTGCTGTGCTGGTGCATGGGTCTAAGGGATGGGCCCCTGCTGCACGTGTGCAGAGCTCAGGGACAGTGGGGTGAGATTATGCCTCCGTGGGCTGGGGACAGTTGTGACCAGATGCACAGGTCAACACTTGCCCAGAGGTGAGGGGTCATGGCGTAAGAAGTGGGCATGTGCGTGGGCATGTGTCTGGGGCGCCAGATGCTTGTGTGCACGTGCACAGAGCTCAGGGTGCTGCTTGGGGTTGAGCGAATGTATGGATTGGATTCACTTGTGGCTTGGGTATGAAGGTGAGCGCCTGCCGGGGGCAGTGGGGGTCGAGCGGCTGGCTACAGGTGCATGGGTCTAGGGTAGGGTGGGGCAAGACTGTGCAGTTGTGCAGGAGAGATGTGTCAGGCTAGGACAAGCTTGGCTCATGCAGGGTTTGAAGGTGCCAGGTTGTAGGGTGGGGACACGGGGATGGAGATGCACGGGGTGTGTGTGGGAGTGGGGGCGGGTGTGCTTGGAGCATGGTGGGGGGGCCTGTGGTGAGGTTCAGGTGCATGGGGTATGGGGGGAATCGCGGGTTGTGGAGCGGGGGTGGCATCTTCCTGGTCCTCTCCCGGTCCATGCACCCCTGAGGGCTCCAGGCCTCTGTTTGAAAATGGGCGCATTAGGCTGTTTGCACTAGCTGGACAGTCTCCAGTTCTCTGCGTCTCAATTCTGCGTTTTCAACCAGGGCCTCCCTATGTGGTAGAAGACTGTCCCAGTCACTTACACCCTGGAATTGCTCTCCCTGTCTTTTTTCTGTCACGTCTCTAGCAGTTCTTTGGAGCAGGGGTGAAGTGGACCTATCCTATTGCGCCATCTTCCCAGAACTCCCCAATGCTTTCTTCACCAAATAACTGGGTACCATAAACTTATCAAGTTGACACATGAACTTAACTATCACAAGAATTTTCAGAAGGATTCAAGTGTAAGCTCTGTGAAACGTGGAGGACATAAGAGTATGAAATATACCTTTTCTTAAAGGTGTATTATGCTGTCATCTACTTAAACACTCTGTACCTTTTGGCTTGGGTACTATAGCTTGCTCTGGGAGGAGATCACTCAGTTGCTTTAATGAGTCTCTTATCTTTTGTGCCTTGAAGGATTTCTCAAATTGAATTTTACACCACTGGGGCTCTTTTGCTGGGTGAATGGACGAGAGGTGGTCTCATGTTTGTTTTCTCTAAGACAACTGTATTAAATATAAGTTTAAATTGAAACTTTTAATACTTATTTCATTGAAAGAATTCATTTGCTTTCTTATCTCTAGCATTCTGTTTCAGAATCGTAACAGTTGTAACTTTAGTTCCCAGTAGAATTAATTAACACTTACGTATTCTGTGCTTTGTCTGTTTGTGAAAACAAGCAGCCTACTCCCTGGAGTCATCAAGATATGTTTCCTTTTTTTTTTTTATCTGTGTCTTGAAGTACAATATTCTGTTGCCTTTTTCACCTAACCATCCCCAAGGAAGGTAGTTTGATTGAAATAATTCACGGGGAAGATACAGTTGTACTAACTGTAATAAATAATTACCATCACTGAGCAATAATTCTTCATGGCTTGTTTTTCATGTGGGGTTGTTTAACATAATAGCATACTGATATCAAGCAACAATTTGAAAACATACTTTTTACATGTTTGATATGAAAACGTGTAAAAGTGCTTTCTTTGAAAATCTCTGGACATTCAACAGTTATCATTAGACAATGAAAATGATTTCAGTAAAGTTGAGTACATACATAAATGATCAGTGAACCTATGCCAAGATTGTTCCGGCCCGAACATTCATTGTGTCTTTGGGTTTAGTGCCACTGAGAAAACGGAGGATTTGGGTTGTGTAGCAAGGAAAGATTATTTATTTATTTACTCATTAACCTTTTTTCTTTTAAGCACTTATAGCATGTTAGTGCTAGATTCTTCTGTTTTCTTCAGTTGCTAGAGTTTCACTTGCTTTGAATAGTAAATCTATGAAGACTACTTCTAAAAAAAAGTCTATGTACTTTGTAAGACCAGATTGTGTAACACTGGCTCACAATGTGGGATACTTCTAATGTAACATTGAAATTTACGGTTGGAAAAAGTAACATGTAAAGTTTAAGATTGCTGAAGTTCTAACTTCATATTTTTATAGTTAATGTTTTAAATCAGTCATAACATAATGTCATTATTTTGTCTTTAATGTATATGAAAAGATCATTTAAGGTAAATTTTATTCTTTTCATTTTTTTTTACAGGTTTGACAGATGAAAAAGTGAAGGCATATCTTTCTCTTCACCCCCAGGTATTAGATGAATTTGTATCTGAAAGTGTTAGTGCTGAGACTGTAGAAAAATGGCTGAAAAGGAAAAACAACAAGCCAGAAGGTAAGATTTCATTCAGATTGAATAGTGACTCATTTCAAGCCAACTTTTTCCCTAGCTTCTAGTGGCATTTAATACATGCTAGAAAATGAAATCTGAATTACATAAATATCGGCATTTTAATTCTATCTGAGTTTTATTCTGTCAAATAAGATAACTTAGAGTAAGTTAGAATGCAGGGAACTGAATACAAAAGAATGATACTTGATTTAAGAAAAAAATACAACCTGAAAAATCTTGAAAATTAAGTTGGTTTGGACATGACTGTATTGAGGAATGCAGAATTCAATATTATAATTGATTTTATTTAACAGTTATTATTATAAAAATATTCTCTTTGCATAGATTTCAAAGATTTACTGTATTTTACAAAAATAATTTTTCTATGTGCATAATAGGGAAAGAACTTTTAACTTTGCATTAGAATTCCCATTCACACTCATAAGCTTTACAGAGAAACTTTGCAGTCATTAAAGCTTTCAGTTTCAGAGAAATGAGAAAAATAATGAATAGAGAGTCACAATTTTATGTTTTGGGGCTCTTTACTAAGATCTCAAGCATACTTTAAAATTTTTTGTACCTTTCTATGGGGAGGGTTCCCTTTGTATGCTGTTCTCTTATTCCCTAAAATGCCTTTATTTCTAAAGCAGAGATGGCTTATATTTATGAAAAAAGAAATGTGGACTCAAAAGAGATGTGAGGGTGCATGGTAGTTCAGTGGTTAGAATGCCTGCCGTTCTTGTGGGAGACTGGGGTTTGATTCTCCGACCATGCACCGCGTCCCCCCCCCCCCAAAAAAAAGAGAGAGATATGGAGTCAAAAAATTTCCTTCACAAATTGAACATATATTAACACATTGGATTAAATATTGTAGTGTAATTTAAATTTTAAATGAATTTATAATTGGCCAAATTCAGCTTCCCATTTATGCATACATTATAGTGGCAATCAATTTATATGTATATAATTTTAACTTCTACACTTACAAGTATAAAAAGTTTGCACTGGTTGGAATTATTTTTAGTGTAACAGAGATGCTATACTGAAAAGTACAAAAGTGATCTGAAATGTTATAATGTTGGGAATGTAAGTGATTTTCCTCACTCTCGTTTTAAAGTTTCTGTAATGTTCTTATATAATTGTCATAATAAAAAAAGAAGTAACCTTTTTATAATTGTTTTATTACTGAAACACCAAACAGTTTTTCAAGTAGATATACATACATATGAGTGTGTGTGTGTGTGTGTGTGTGTGTGTGTGTGTATTTATGTATGGATTGAGTGGGAGGGAGAGGGGCAAGAAAAGGAGAACTATTAAGTCAGAGACAGCTATATTCTTCTCAAAATAATTATAGCATTTATTATCAGGAGCAGTGCTTGACATAGCATCTTTCTCTGTGCCTCTGCCTCAACAATTCAAAAGCAGTTTAAGATATTTGATATTTTCAAAAATGTGACTGAGATGCAAATTTCAACTTGTTAAATAATGTGAGAGAATATATAAGATACAAAATGGAATGGAGTTCAGTAGTCCATTGAGCACTTTTTGCTGTGTATTGGTAGGCAGAAAGCTTAAAATTTAGAGAATGAGTGGTCTATTTCAGTTCAACTACAATAAGAATTACAATGTATCAATATGGTGAGCATTTTTTTCTAAGACATTTCACATATGTTAACACTTTACTTCTGATTAACATTAATTAAGGGATGGTATAGTTATGTTCATTTGGCAGATGTTAAAATTGAGCTCAAGGACTCTAAAGGATCATTGAATGTATGCATCGATTTCTCAATGGAATCACCACCTCAGTAACTGTGAGCTCTCGCTATAGGCTACAGTTATGTGTTTATATCTCTCACCTAACAATGCACCTGGCACAATGTAGGGGTTCTATAAATATTTTTTGAATGAATGAATTTGTAAATTAAGCAGGGTTAGATTCTGTAATACCAAGTGAAACCAGTATGACACTTGGAGCTATGCTTCTTTATATTATGCCTAACACAGAGCTATTTCTATGCTTATCTTTTCATATTCATTTAAGAGCTTCTTGACATAAAGGATTATAGAATATGTATTTTTAAATCCCTCAGGGTATCTTGTGTTTCCATTCATTCAGCAAAGTATATGTTAAGCACCATTTATATTCTGGCATTACTAAGTTTTTAAGGAGTTCACAGTTTAGCAAATAGAAAAAAGAGTTGTAAGTAGCTGCTTCCTTTGAGTTAGTCATACAGTGGGGTTAAGCATAGTCTAAAATTGCAGTTTCCAGGTCAGGGTAGTCTTATGGAGAGGAGAGAACCATGATGAATGAATCACTCAGTTTTGCACTAACAAAGAAAAGGGACTTTGAGGAAAGGTGGACCACACATATTTTTAGTTATTTGTTCAGTGTAACTTTTTTGCTTTTGTACCTGTATTAGCTAGGGTTCTCTAGAATCAGCAGTAAATAACCATAGATACAAAATTTATAAAAGTATTCTCACATAACTTTTGAGGAATTTTGAGTCTAAAATCCGTAGGGCAGGCTGTGAAGCTGATGACTGATGAAGGGTCTGGACGAACTCCACAGGAGAGGCTCTCCGGCCAAAGCAGGAAGAGAGACTCTCTCTTTTGAATCCTCCTTAAAAGCCGTCCAGTGATTAGATTAAATGTTACTCATTGCAGAAGACACTCCCCTTGGCTGATTACAAATACAATCAGCTATGGATGTAACCAGCGTGATCATGATTTAATTCTATGAAATGTCTTCCTAGTAACAGACAGGCCAGCACTTGTCCAACCAGACAAACAGGCACCACTACTTGGCCAAGTTGACACATGAACCTGACAATGACAATACGTTTTTTTCCATTTCAAATGCATAAAACTCTATTGTCAGTTGAGAGATAGATTGCCTTTAAAGGTTGACCTCTGAACCTAAATTCCAAACACACAGTTTTCAAATAACATTTAGAATGTGGAGATCGCCTTTATTCCTTTTATAACTTGTACCCACATTAAGGCTTGTGAAGCCTCTGAGCAGAGTATAATAGCCCAGAATTATTTTAAAAAGGTTTCATCAAAAAAAGATCCTTTCATTTGGGAAGAACTTAGGAAATCATCTTATCTAGATCACAAACTGTTTCACTAAATATTTTTATGCTAATTTTTGTGCAGGGTAAATTTGACTGGCCCAGGGTGTACTCTTCAAGACTCAGCTCATGAAACTAACCTTTATACAAATAAACAAAATATAAAATTATTAGTAAGAAGCTTTAGGGGATAATGAAGAGCCACCCTTTGTACCACTTGTAATAAATAGCATTTAAGATGAAACACAATTTCTCACCCCTGTCGTCCTTCCAATACTTCATATATGTGGAGAAGTAAGTATGAATTACTGTAACTATCAGCAATGCCCTTTTTTTGGCTTCTAATGTGAAAAATTCTTAGTTAACAACATTGGTGGTATTGGAAAGGGTGTGTGAAGACATGAGCCTCTTGGAGGTCAGCGTGACTATTCTTGGCATCTTTTGGTATTTAAATAATATTTAAAATGTGTGGAGCAATTTTTAACAAAACAATGTAACTGTATTATTTATTTCCAAAAGGGAAGTTATGTGGTACCGAGGAGGGTAGTTGATTGAACTCAAATAATTTTCGAATTGTGAGTAGCAGTGTCATGTTTTATGACTAGTACTTATTATTATTATATTTCTATGTCTGAAATATTTACTAGCAAGCCTATCAGTATCAATGTACTGATGAATAACTTCAAGTAATGAGTAAGGAAAATATTGGTGCTGTCAATTGCCTCAAATATTTTTTCAATAAATATATGTATTCCCTTTTTTTAACTCAAAGAATGCAATTTCAATATGCTTTCCCTCCTTTCCATGAGTCTAGAAATGGGATTGAATTTTAGATATTTCATACTTAGAATAAATGGAATTTAAATCATGTCCCTTTAATCTTATTATTTAATAGTCTAAATATAGCTTAAATACCATTTACACTGTTTAATATATAACAGATTGTTTCTACATTTATGTATAATATAGTGGGATATTATATTAATGGACCATGGATTACTTTGTCAAAGTATGCAGTGTTGGAAGGTTTTAGTAAGGAAGGAAACCAATAAACCGTGTGTTAACTATTTGTAAATATCATGAAAAAGAAGAAAAAGTACATCCTGCAGTGGTTTGCTTGATGCTTAGTTTTGAGCACTTCCTCTTTTTTTTTCTAACGTCAACTTTATCACATAGATATTTTCACATGTTGTTTTTTGTAAAGGAATCAGAAAATGTGTTGAATGATTTGAATTATGAATTCATAGGAGTCTACCGTCTGGTAACTGGGAGGGAGGATAAAGTGATATTAACTCATCTTTAAACAGTCATTTGATATATTCCATTAGTTCTGTTCATTATTTATTCATATTATCATAAAGTTGTATCTTTAATTTTTATTCTTTTTGAGAATGTTTGGCCAAATTACTGAAGTGGGTTGTCTCTTACTAGTAAGGCTCCATAGCAATCCAAGCAAATTGATTGGGATTTTGATAGTATTAAAGATTGTCACATCATCACCGATATTGGTAGTGTTTGTGAAACAAATTTAAATAAATATAATAGTTTTGTTATACACTAGATTGATTGCTGAAGCATTCTTCTATAGTAGCTATAATGTTCTTATCAATGTAGTAATTATCTATGCATGTAAAATAATTATTACATTTCTTAAGTAAAAATTTGATTTAGGGGGGTATAAGGGTAGTTCAATGGTAGAATTTTCACCTGCCATGTGGAAGATCCATGTTTGATTCCCGGTCACAGCACTTCCCCACAAAACAAGCAAACAACAAACAAACAAACAAAAAGTCAACAAATGGTGCTGCAGTAACGGGATAACTCACATGGAAAAATAATGCAATGTGACCCCGCCATACAGCATACAATTTTTTTTTTTTTAATTTAGGAGGGAGTCTCCATAGTGAAAATATTATGAGTTATGGAATTTGTATACCATGTTTTCATTGGTTTGTCTTTTAATATAAGTAAGTATTTACTAATTTCAGAGGTTGGAGAAAAAAGATGATTAGTAAAACTAGTATTTCTGTTTAATAGAATTCTTTTCAGTATTTAAAAATTGTTTCAGATAATACAGATTTAAAAAAAAATTACAGTTAAAACTTGTGAAAGGCAAGTGGTAGGGTTGTTTCTCTCTTTTAAAAAAATATATCCCTTACAGAACTTCATGAAGATTTAATGATTAGCGGAATTATTTCACATAGGATTGAATAATCATTTCTAGAAACATCTATTTGAGTGGCTGGTTGCATGTGAATGTGACCAGGTGCTAATCCTTTTTTGTGGTTACTCATTCAGTAAATTAACTGAATTAAATTAACAAATTACTCATTTGTCAATTAACAAATAGTTATTGAGTAAATACTATAGTACATGACTGTAGAATAAGGCATATGAACTGGCTCTCCTCCAGAAGGTTACTTGCTTTTGGTGAGGATGGATAAAAACGTATAAGCAAATAAAGAAATAAGTCTATTTGAGTATTTGATGACTATGTGCCGATATTTTTTAAAACATCTAGCACAATGTCTAGCAAATCGGGATTTTGAGTAGAATGAAATAGTTTTAGATTTAAAACTCAACATTGTCTTCTTTCAATCAGCCAGACTGTGCTTATCCACTGAGCCCCTGCTATTTTTCTGTCATGCCCCAGGGTCTTTGTAAGTCACGGGAGCAGTATTTAGTGTGTTTACTGCTCTTAATGGACTTATAACCTCATGGGAGAAAGAAGATATGAAACCATTAGAGAGCAGCCACTGAGGGCATATGATCAGGTGTGAAATGGTGTGGTATAGATGATCATACAAACAGCAAGACATTGAGAACTGAGCTTAAGACATGTAAACACGGGGAGGGTCTTTTTTATAGGAGTTGGGTCTGGATCTGAATCTCAAAATGGGTTCCTCAGGCCAGAGAAATGAGCATTTCTTTGGGACTAGTTAGAAGCGCCACTGGAATGTCTCACCCTCACTTGCTGAACGAGAAACTCTTCCCATGGAGTCCAGTGATTTTTTCTCGAGCTGTCCAGGCAATTCTACTGCATTCTAAAGTTTGGATGCCATTGTTCTAGACGTTGGGGTTCTGTGGAAGAGTAAGTGGGGTGCTCCTGTTAGCCCGGGGAGCTACACCAGCAAAGGCAAGTCTGCTGACTCCCCACGATTTGTTTTTGGGCCTGAAAACGGTAGGGTTTGGGTAGGGGGAAATATTTTGGTAGAAACAATTTGATAGAAAGCAGTAGATTGGTTTGAAGCAAGTTGGCTTAAGTGACAGTTTGGTTCAAACAATAGATTGATTCAATGAGTATGTTCAGTCACTCCTTTAAAAATTTTTTTAGGAGTTTTTGGTAGTTTTGGGAATTTTAATATGCTGTGGGATAGATTCTACATCTTGAAATGTGGAATCTGTTTTTCTTATTTTAAGAATGGAAGAAAGTACTATTAAATTTTTGTTTCTACTCCCACTTTATTTTAGCTATTTATTTGTGTTCTGCATTGATTGTAATAGAAAAGTGGAAACAATATAAACATCCAAAATAGATGTTTAATTGATTAATAGATTTAATAAAGTATGGTGGTGAGTTGCAAAAGCATATATAAAATTTCTTTTTTGCAAGATAATCACACATTAATATATCACATAAACAATAAGATATATTTTATTGTGGCTGTTTTGAATTTGGTGGATGTATGTGGGTGGTTTATATTCTTCTTCCGTATGTCATTTTTTTTTGTATGTCACTTTTTAAATAAAAACACAGAAGAAACATAAAGAAGGCAAGCATTGAAATTTTTCTTATTATGGAAGTTTTTCCCCAACCTTCAATAATTTAAATTCATCTTAAACCTGTTATGCCTTCTCTTTTTAGCTAGTTTTCCATTTTTTTGTGTGTATGTGGAGAATTTAATTGACAATACCCTGTCATTGGCCATTTTTTTCTCTTCTGATAAAATACTATCACTGTACATTTAGCTTTTTACATAGGAAGTTGGTGGCAGAACTAGGGTCTAGAAAAGCACAGAGCTCACTTTTGTTTTTAAAGTCCTATTTTATGTTTACTTAAGTAATTCACTTTACTTGAATTAATCAAATATCTACCAGGTGCTTAGCATTTACTAAGAATTGAATATAAAGTAATAAACTATGTGGATAGTATGAATTCAGTTTTAATGGAGTTCCTGTTCTAAGCAGGACAAAAAATAATTAGACCAAATGATTTAAATCACGTATAACATGTCCTGTTATGAAAGGTCAGTGTGCAGTGAATGGATGTAACAAGAGTATCTTATCTGACCTGGGTTTACGGAAGGGCTAGAAGGCAGTTGAACTTAAGCTGAGAGTTGGCTAGATAGAAGGGAAGGTTGGAATAGATGGAAAGGCTCAAAAGCAAGAAGGGCTTTCTTGGAGCATTTTGGAAGAAGAGGATGGAGAAGTGGTCAAGGACTTGATCGTACAGGACCTTTTAGGACATGTTTAAGGATTTTGGACTTTACCTTAAGAGCGAAGTAAAATTATTGAAAAACAAGTTTGAAGGAGATTTCATAAGATGTATTTGGAATATATCATCATAATTTATAGTATCTGGAAAATTCAGTGACATTTCAATCTTCCCTGAAGATTGTTGCCTTCCCAGAAATCCATCAGCATGCTTGTTTGATAATATGATGTGTATCAACTGGTGACTTGCAGATGGTTGAACTCAGTTTATCAATCTTTTGAAATTGAAATAAAAACCATTGTGTATCTGTATTATTATTGTGAAATAGCAAGAAATAAAGTTTTGCTGGAAATTTTTTCTAGAACTTTCATGACTTTCATATTTTTAAGTAGATTAAATAATAGATTTAATCTATTCAATAATAGATTAAATTGGTCTTGGCCCAATTTAAAAATTGAAAGTCAAACATTAGCGTATTTGGAGAGACACACATATTGGGTGACAGAGATTCAGGAAAAAGGAAAGCTCTCACTTCTAATCTGTGTAGCTTATAAAACATTATCTGTCTGGAATGACACATACGGTACAAAACACTGAGCAGAGACACAATAGACTAGTGATGGTTCTCAGACTTCCAAAACGGTTGAACACAAATGCTCAAAATGATGAAGGGAATGATTTATCCAAGAGTAATTATTAGCATTTGATATGAACATATGAATGACTGTTCTTACAGCCTTGAATTTTTTCTAGGTTAAGTCAGTGAGAACACTCAGATTTCTATTTGGTCTATAATTGTCCTTAACTATAGTCCCTATTCAGCTTTCTATACCTGCTTTTACTGTGAGGCTAAGAAAAGTAGTTTCTAGGGCCATGGTGGCTCAGCAGGCAAGAATGCTTGCCTGCCATGCCAGAGGACCCGGGTTCGATTCCTGGTACCTGCCCATGTAAAGTAAAAAAAAAAAGAAAAGTAGTTTCTAGAATAGGACCTAATGGAACTTTCTTCATAAACTGACTGCTTTATATAACATTGTAATACAAGGAGAGAAATGTTATATTACTAGAAACGTTAAATTACACATATATATATGACTTTAGTTCTTTGTGATATTCTAAAGGGGAAGTTAGAAGAGATATTAGACACAATTTTAAATTTTTCTTCACATTGAAAATAATGATTTTATTTTATAATATTTCCCCATACTTATTCGAAAATTTAATATGTGGCATATATTTAAATTATCTTTGATTTGAGAATTACAAATCTGTTGCCTAGTACAATATAGCTCTCTAAATATTGAATGAAGGAATACACAAGTTAAATTTTGACATCCAGAGTTTCAGTAAAGCTGGGATTTACTAATAATATAAATCAATCAGACCTTTATGAAAGTAGTACCTGACTCATAAACATGAATAGATTAAAGAATGAATGAGTGAATGAAGTGAAGCCCATGAGGTTGCACAAATTCCCTGCACTTTCTATAAGAAGAAAAATTTTCAAAATAATTTTTTATCTTATTAAGGGGGGTGGTCAAAAAGGAGTTTAACAGGAAAGAATAGGTGTTGGAGAAGCTATTAAGGATAAAAAGTATATTTATTTACTCAATAGAAAAAAACAGCAGAGATCTCAGAGTAAAGAATTATACATTTTGTATTAAAGAGTACAATTTGTATAAAATATTAAATTTTGCCAGTAATAATAGCAAATGCTTATGTAGATCTTATTTGCCAAGTACTATCCTATATGGTTTAGGTGTATCAATTCAATTAATATTCACAACAGTATTATGAGAAGGATATTATTATCATCAACCCCATTTTACAAATGTGAAAACTGAGGCAAAGAGCTATCAAGCACTAGAGTTGGGATTTGAATACAGGTATTTTGGTCTCATAGTCTGTACTTGTTTCAGTTTCCTAGGCTGCTCAAAGCAGATACCATGAAACAGGTGGCTTTAAACAATGGTAATTTATTAGCTTATAGTGTGAGGCCATGAGAAAGTCCAAATCAAGGCATCATCAGCCCAATACTTTCTTCCTAGAGGCCTGCTACCTACGATCCTTGACTCCTCTGCCACATAGCCAGGCACATGGCAGCCTGTACTCATCTCTCCCTTCTCTTCCAGGTTTCATTGCTTTCAGTTTCTTGCTTCTGTGGCTTTCTTTGTCTCTATTCATCCTGTTCGTAGGGGACTCAGTAATAGGCTAAAGGCCTATCCTGAAGGAAGTGGATCATACTGTATATAACCTCATCAAAACACCTTATTTCTCATGGATTAGTTTTAAGGATCATATTGTCTTTTGGGGTAAATACAGCTTCAAACTACCACAGTACTCTTCACCATTACACTATTTTCCTTTGCTCAGTCAGGTCAACATATGGAAGAATGAGTCTTGAGATGAATTCCAAGTCTTGTGTACCCTAAACCATCCCTCTGAAAGCACGTTTATCCCATATTGCTACTTTATGGTATGCTGCTGGTTTTGGAGCCATGGTCAAGGGTCTTTGCATAAGCATATGGGATGTTTGCTGAGAAAGTGATATCCTATTCTGAAACAGGTATCATGTGACCCTGAATCTCTGCTTTGGTGTCTTAGAAATGTTACCTAGGTACAGGATGGAAACTACTTATTTATGTTATTATTTTTTTTGCCTGGGCAGGCACCAGGAAACAAACCTAGGTCTCTGGCATGGCAGGCGAGAATTCTGCCACTGAGCTACCATCACACCGCCTGAAAACTACTTATTGATTGGTAGTTGCTGCTTGGAAAGTAATATTTAGAATTTTGAAGCTCTCACTGCATTCGAGAGGAAGGAGTACTATGTTTGATTAGTGATGCCAGGTTTGATTCTTCATGCCGTGTGCAGAGGAAAGGGGAATATGGTGATAATCCTGTACCCCCTTTGCCATCTCTAGCCTAGTATCTGTCTGAGTACAGAGGGAAAAACATCCTTCCTCTAGTGCGTCCCAGATTCTTTCTTTGAAACCTATCTAGACCAAACATCACAGGCATAGAGCTCTCACTCTGTAGAGGCCGTATGGTGAGTTCTTTACAGAGCTTTTGTAACCACACAAGAAGTACTAGTCTGCCACCTGAAGAACTGGCAATCCATGTTTGAAGAACGTATTTACTCACAATGTATCTGTGCCTGATATCCTGTCATTAAAGATTCATTATTATAAAACTATGACAAGCAACTCATGTCGCTTTATCAGATAGGATGCTTTTTAGCTGCAAGTAAAAGAGCTCCCCTGTTCCCAGCATATGCTTTTAATTAAATGCCTTAACATAGCGATACGTTCTGACATTTCAGAGCTGATTGATTCAGTGACTATAAGGTGCAAATCTTTGTTTTTTTAAAGTTTTTCCTCATGGTTCCCAAGATGGTTGTAGCACTTTCAGGGGACCACATGCAGACTATAGCAGATAAGGGATGAAAAAAGAGGAAAATCTTTTGGTTCCCACCTGCCTAATATGCACCATTTCTCTTTGGTTTGTTTTGTGCCATCTGTCTTCTACTCACATGGAGAACAAAATTATCGTGATTTGTTTGCCAATCAAAATTCATTTGCCTAGGACTGGAAAATTACTCTTCCCCTGAGTACAAGGCTACCAGACGGAGAACTCTGGAACAAATTGTGGCACATTTGGTAAGGAAGAAGGAATGGCGATTGATAACAATGACTGCCACTTGTCTCATGATCTAATTTAAAGATAAAAATTTAGAAAGACGCCTTTATCTTGCTGCTTTTCAAATATGCCAAGATATTAATATTTTAATATCTGAGAAATAGAGCCAGTTTTCTCATCAAGAAGCATTTCTCTAATCAGATTGAAAATGTTCTACTTTTTCAGTTAAAATGAAGCCTGTAGATACTATTTTAAAGTATTTTTACATTAGTCATCATGCAAAACAAGTTGTTCACCATTGATTTAAGACATTTTCTTAACCTTACAATTACTTTTAAAATACTGATAAATGTTATATTGTTCATGGATCATAATATCCTTGTTATATGAGTTTTATCATATGGGTTTTGTGCCAGTTTGAAACTGTTGTGTAACCCAGAAAAGCCATGTTTTTTAGTCTTCAATATTAATTTAATATTATTTAATATTAATATTAAATATTAATATTAAGTTGTTTTCATGGAGATGTGACCCACCCAGTTGTGGGTGGGACATTTTGATTAGGTGATTTCCATGGAGATGTGTCTCCATCCATTCAAGGTGAGTCACTTACTGAAGTCCTTTAAGAGGGAACCATTTTGGAAAAAGCTTAAGAGTCCATACAGCCAGAGACCTTCAGAGATGCAGAAAGAAAACTCCCCTAGGGAAGCTGTTTCAAGAAGCTGTAGAGAAAGCTAGCAGACATTGCTATGTGCTTTCCCAGTTGAGAGAGAAGCCCTGAACATCACCAGAGTTAAAGTATCTTTGGAGTTAAGGTATCTTTCTCTGGATGCCTCAGTTTGGATATTTCTATGGCCTTAGAACTGTAAACTTGCAAAGTAATAAATTCCCCTTTTAAAAGCTGTTCCATTTCTGGTATATTTCTTTCCGCCAGCATTAACAAACCAGAACAGGTTTTTCCCAAGAAGTCTAACTGAGAGCAGATACCTGAGGGGGAGGATGTGTTTGGGCCCAAGCAGAAAACTCTAGCAGAGGAGTGAGGAAATGGCCAAAGAAGAGACTCATCCCACCCACTTGAGCAAGAGCTGGCTTGAGAGGTAGATGGGACTTCTGGTAGTCAATAGCAAGAGGCTCTTAAAAACATGTTCTCTGAACTGATGGCAAAGTGAGTGTTTTAAAGTGTGTTTTCCCACATTACTCCCATGATTAAAACCCTGCATTATCTATCTACCCAGAACTTTGGGGATACAATACAAAGTCCTTAGCTTAACATCCAAGGCTCTTTAGGAGCTATAATGATGTGGAGGCTTTATGGACCCCATGAAATAATGTTCTTAAAATTAATCTATTCCTGTGGGTGTGAACCTATTGTAGTGGGTATTTTTGATTAGGTTATTCCACTGGGGCATGGCCCAGGGTAGGTCCTAATGCTCTTACTGGAGTCCTTTATAAACAGGATGAATACAGAGAGAAAGACACAAAAGCTAAGGGAGAAAGCCCTGGAAGCCAGAAACTGAAGAGAAGGGAGAGGCCAACAGTGGCCACCATGTGCCTTGTATGACAGAGGAGGCCAGGTTTGCTGGCAGCTGGTCTCTGGGGAGAAAACATCACCTGATGATGCTTTGATTTGAACATTTCACAGCCTCAGAACTGTAAGCTTGTAAACTAATAAATCTCCATTGCTAAAAGCCAGCCCGTTTCTGATATATCTGCCTTTTGGCAGCCCAGCATACTAAAACAGGAGCTGACTCGTTTGCAATCTCTCTATCTATCTACTTTCTTTTCTGTTTCTTCTAGTCCATACAGAACTGTTAAAACGGGATTTTGTTTCATGCTCCATACTAGTCCAGGTAACGTGAATGCCATTTCTTCACTTTCCCTTGTTCTGGCTATTCATACTGGTCCTGAAAAGTATCACATCTTCTTGGAAGCCTTTAGGCATGTTCCCAAATTGATTGAGATGATCCTATCTGCTGCTTTACTTTTACAGTTTTTGATAGAGGAGAAATAGGAGTAGATTTCTGGTTTTTGAGGCTTGAGGGAGAGTCTCTCCTTAAGAAAAATATTACAAAATTAGGAGTAAAAATGAATATTTATTTGAATTGGAAGAATAAGTTGCCATAGATTAAACATTTTTCAAAATTGGAAAATACCACAAATATCACCAAAAAAATTAGAAAATTATCAAAATATTTGTTTGGAATTGAATCATGTCCCCATCAAAGGCATGTTCAGGTCCCAACCCCTAGTCCTGTGGCTGTGAACCTGTTTGCAAATAGGACCTTTGAGGATATTATTAAGGTGTGCCCAAACTGAATAAGGGAGGCCTCAGTTCAGTGTGGCTGAAGTCCTTATGAGCAAGGGACAGGGGCACAGAAAGAGAAGCCACAGGAGAAGCGAGAAGCTGAAAGTTAACAGAAGAGAAAGGAGAAAATGCTGCCATGTTTATTACCATGTGACAGAAAAGCCAAAGAACCCCAAAGATTGTCTACCAGACAGAAGATATGGACCTGGGAGGAAGCAAGCCTACTAGCCTCCTAAACCCTGAGCCAGGAAATTTCTGTCGTTAAGCCAACCTTTTCCCTTTTGAAAATTTCCCCTTTTAACCATCTATATACATAGAATTCAAGGCTGTTAATTATCTTCACAATAACATGCTACCATTATAGTATTTGTTTTAGCAGCAGAGAAATTTAAGTAATACTTGACTAATTAACTCATAAAACTTCCCTATGGAACTTTTTTAAATCTTTTTTTTTTTTAGCATAGATGTCTGTAAATGTGAGTTTACAGAAAAATCATGCCTCAAATACAGAGTTCCCATATATTATTATTAACACCTTGTATTATTGTGATACCATTCGTACAGTTGATGAAAGCACTTTTTTTTATAGTTGTACTGTTAATTATAGAGCATGATTTAACTTAGGGTTCACTGAATTGTGCAGTTCCATTGATTAATAGAGATTATTCTAGTACCGTATATTCAACATAAAATTTCCCCCTTTTAACCACATTCAAACATACAACTCAATACTGTTATTTACGATCACAGTCTTGTGCTAAGTTTTTTTTAATGAAATGGAAAATGGGTTGGAAGATGGCAGATATATGCTAAAGTAGAATAGTATAAAGACCTCCCATGTCTAAAAAAAAAGAACCACATTTTTGTCCCTCAACGTGGCTGGATAACGCATCCTGTCTATAAACATAAGTGCAGATCTTCTGTGCCGGATTTGGGGAAGGCCTTTTCTATCTAGTTCAAAAGAGAGATGTGGAGGAGAACTGTTGGCATCATCTCATTCTTTGATAGTTATCGATTGATGGCCAATTTGTTTCATTTAAATCCTCATCCCTCCTTGCAATTGGATTATTATTATTTTTTAAAATTAGTTTGTAAGTTTACAGAAAAATCATGTAAAATATACAGCATTCCCATATACCTTCCCTATTGTTGACACTTTGTATTCGTGTAGTACTCTGTTACAAGTGATGAAAGAATATTAAAACTGCACTATTAACTGTAGTCCATAGTTTACATTAAGTGTATTTTTTGCATATACCACCCTATTATTAACACTTTATATTGGTGTCATATAGTAGCTATAATTTGTGAAAGAATATTCTTTTATTTGTACTATTAACTGTAGCCCATCCTCTGTAGTAGGGTTTACTGTGTTATAAAATCCTGTGTTTTTTCTTTTAAATTTTTATTCTAGCAACATATGTATGACCTAAAATTCCCCCTTTTAACCACATTCACACATGTAATTCAAGGCTGTTAATTACACTCACAATAATGTGCTACCATCACCACCATCCATTTCCAAACCTTTACAATCAACCTAAATAGAAATTTTTTGCAAATTAAACATCAATTCTCAATTCTCTACTTCAGTCCATTCTTTGAAAATATATATTCTATATTCTAGCTCTATGGATTTGCTTATTATACTTAGTTCATATCAGTGACATCATGCAATATTTATCCTTTCTGTCTGACTTCATTCACTCAGCATAAGTTTTAAGGTTCATCATCCCTGTTGTTGCATGTAACAGAACTTCATTTTTTCTTACAGCTGAATAATGTTCCATAGTATGTATATATCACATATTGTTTATCCATTCATCGATTGATGGATACTAGTGTTGTTTCCATTTTTTGGCAACTGTGAATAATGCCAACATGAACAGTGATGTGTAAATATTTGTTTGAGTCCTTGCTTTCAGTTCTTCTGGGTATAGACCTAGTGCAGTATTACCAGTTCATAAGATAATTCTATACTTAGCTTTCTGTGGAAGTGCCAACCTGTCTTCAATGGCTATATGATTTTACCCTCCCACCAGCAGTGAATAAGTGTTCTTATATCTCCACATTCTCTCTAACACTTGCATTTTCTGTTATTTTTTTTCATTAGTAGCCATTCTAGTGGGTATGAAATGATACCTCATTGTGATTTTACTTTAGACTTCCCTAATAGCTAGGGATGTTGAGCACCTTTTCATGTGTTTTTTAGCCATATATAGTTCCTCTTTGGAGAAATATCTCTTGTAGTCTTTTACCCATTTTTAAATAGAGTTGGTCCTTTTTTTATTGTTAAGTTGTAGGATTACTTTATGTATTCTGCTAAACCCTTATTAGATATATGGTATCCAAATATCTTCTCCCATTGAGTAGGTTGTCTTTTCATTTTTGTGATGAAGTCTTTTGATGTACAAAAGTTTTTAATCCATTCTGTCAGTCTTTGTCTTTTGATTGGGGAGTTTAATCCATTAACATTTAATGTTATTACCGTAAAGGCAGTGCTTTCTTCTGCCATTTTGTCTTTGGATTTTATATGTCAAATATATATATATATATTTATTTCCCTTTTTACCCTTATTGATATTCTTCATTTCTACACTATTTTCCAGACTTCTTTCTCCTGCCTTTCATTATCTGCCTATAGTGCAGATATAGGCAGATACCCTTTATGTATTTCTTGCAGAGCTAGTCTCTTAGTCACAAATTCTCTCAGTGATTGTCTACAGATATTTTAATCCCACCCTCCCCATTTTTGTAGGACAGTTTTACTTGGTATAGAATTCTTCTGTGGCAGTTTTTCTCTTTTAGAATCTTAAATATATCATGCCACTGCCTTCTTGCAGACCTGGTTTCTGCTGAGAAATCCATACATAGTCTTATTGAGATTCCCTTGTAGGTGATAGCTTGTTTTTCTCTTGCTACTTTAAAAATTCTCTTTGGCATTTGACAATCTGATTAGTAAGTGTCTTGGAGTATGTTTTTTTTTTTGGACGTATTCTGTTTGAGGTGTGTTGCACTTTTTGGATCTGTAATTTTGTGTCTTTCATAAGGGATGACAATTTTCAGTGACTATTTCCTCGATTAGTCTTTCTCCTCTTTTTCCCTTCTCTTCTCCTTCTGGGACACCCACAACATGTATATTCATGCACTTCATGTTATCATTCAGTTACCTGACACCCTGCTCATATTTTTTTCCATTCTTTTCCTTATATTTTCTTTTGTGTGTCATTTTTCAGGTATCCAGTCCTCTAGTTCACTAATCCTTTCTTCTGCCTTTTAAAACTATTGTTGTAAGTTTCCATCTTTTTAAAAATTTTTTTTCTATTGTGCCTTTCATTCCCATAAGTTCTGCGATTTGTTTTTACAAACTTTCGAATTCTTCTTTTTGTTTGCCCAATATCTTCTTTATATCCTCCCTCAAGTCCTTTATTTGATTTTTGATGAGATTTTGCATGTTTGTTCAAACATCATGAATTAGTTGTTTCAACTCCTGTGTCTCATTTCAAGTATTGGCTTCTTCCTTTGACTCAGCCGTATCTTTGATTTTCCTAGTATGACTTTTTTTTTTTGCTGGCATCTAGGCATTTTATTTCATTAATTAGTTTATTCTGGAAGTTGTTTTCAACCTTTCACCAAGGGTTTTCCTACTGAATAGCTTTGTTCTCTATCTGTTCTTTGACATCCAGTTCAACTTATTCTAGACCTCTAGCATAGGTTCTGTTTAAGTGATCATAATTTTTCAGTTCTTGTTTTTCTGTCTCTTGCCCTGCCTATATGGAGCCATTTTTTTTTGAAGAGGGTCTCCCCAGATATTATTGACCCCAGTTAGGTTTTCCCAGACCAGACAAAAAAAAGAGGAAACACAGACCCTGGAGACACATAGACCCATGTACCAACTCAAGCTCTTGATAAAACAAACTGGAAGAGTCCAGGTCCAGCTCTGAAAAGGCTTTTTTACTGTTTTTCTATTCCTTAACAGCTCATTAGATAGAACTGAAAGGACTCTCAGGTTCCAGCACTGCCCCAGGCAAGGGCAGAATTAATCCTGACTGAGAGACAAAGTAACTAGTTAGGTGAAAGGAATTAATTTGCTAAAGGCTGTATCTTGCCCAAGAAAAGGGGGGTAGGGCCCAGTTCAAGTGAAATCCCTTCTTCAAGGAATTCAGGCCCTAGGGCCTGTAAAACTGAAGCAATTAAAGGCATCATATCACCTTACCTCTGTGTCACCCACCCCAATGCTGGGAAAGTCTTCTGAAATTAAAGGCACCACATAACTTTAAGCTGGTAGGAGGCCACAGGCAGACAAGCTGCACATGCTGGGCAGGATAGGAAAAGCACAGATTCTAGAGGCTTCGGAGGAAAGTCTAACAATGTGCTTGGTCTCACCCTCAGGGGAAAACTGATGCTGGCGACTCCTCCTAAGATGTGGGCCTGTCTGGTGGAATGGGTGAAGTTACATCTCCCTCTAATCAAAGATTAATACCTGCAATTGAGTGCATCACATCTCCCTGGAGATAATCTAATTGTTTCCAACCTGCGGTATTTAATGGCTGCCCCCACAAAATGTATCAGGATTAAAACATGGCTTTTATGGGCACATAATCCTTTCAAATCAGCACATTCCACTCTCTGAACCCTAAAAACGACATGTTTTTCCCATAAACAAAATACATTTATTCCATCACAAAATCAAAAAGCCTTAAAGCATTTCAGTAACAGTACAAATGCACAACAGAGTCAGAAACTGTAGAAAATCTCATCAGAGTCAGCTATAGGCATGATCTGTCTTAAGAGAAAATTTTCCTCTGGCTCTAGACTTGTAAAACTGAGAACAAGTTATTTGCTGCCAATATACAAAGGAGGGGCAATCATAGAATACATATTCCCATTTCCATAGGGAGAACTTGCAAGGAACACAGGGGTCACCAGACCCAAGCAGTTTAAAAAACCTGCAGGGCAAATTCCATTAGATTTCAAAGTCTGAGAGTCATTTATTTTTGGAGGTTTAGAAAACAGCAGTCACACTTTTTTTCTCAAGAGCCTACACAGCAGCCTGCCTCTCTCTGAGTGCAACCTTGGGGGACACTGGGGAGACCACTTTTTTCAATACTAATGCAGATTTTAGTATCAGATAGGTGGGGTGTGGTGATTTGTAAATATCAAACACGTTGAAATGGCTTTTTAAATGGGTAAGGGGAAGATTTTTGAGTAGTTGTGAGGAGCTTGATAAAGAAGGCCTAGTTTGCTTTGAAGAGACTGTTGGTAGAAATGTGGACTCGAAGGATGCTTCTGACAGTGCTTTAGACAGAAATGATGAATATGTTGTTGAAAACTGGAACGAAGTCATTCTTTGTAAATAGAAGTCAGAATTTGAGAGTGATGACCTTGGATATTTAGCAGAAGAAATTTCCAAACTAAATGTGGAAAATGTAGTCTGGCTGCTCCTTACAGCTTATAGTAAAATGTGAGAAGAAAGAGATGGAGAACTGAACTTTTGGGTATAAAGGAAACAGAAATCAATGGTCTGGGAAATTCTGGACCTCCAGAAAGTGAGACCCAGTGAATAGGGCCCCACATGAGGATTTAAGCAAACATAGAAGCAGTCAGCCATTTCAGAAAAAGCCAGGATTTGAGATGGAGTTATCCAGGAAGTATTTGTGGAAAGTCTTTTTGCCTAATGGGCATGATCCCAGCATATTGCATAGAAAACCAACAAGAGTGTTGTGGGATCGGTTACTGTCTGAAACAGAAGGGACCGAAAAGAAACAAAGTGAAGGAAAAATGTCTTCAGAGTTAGAACCATGAAGGCTGAAGTTCTGGAGTCTCAAAACATTGGGCCAAGAGAGCAGACCCACCCATACACGTGGAGTGGATGACTTTGCCCTTACAGCAGAGGGTGGGCCTTCTGCTTTGTTGTTCAAGAAGAGTTGTGCCACCCAAGGCATTGAAGAGGGTAGAGTACATAAACTGGGGACTGGGGGGAGTCTGGCTCCCACCCCATTGTTCTGGAGGGGTTGAGAGTGTGCCCTGGAGATGGCAGAGAGCCTGGGTGTGGCCCTGAAGCTTGGAGGTGAAGCCCAGAAAAAGGTGGTTTCTCGAATGTCCCCCAAGATCGCAAACTCCACGCCATCATTTGGAAAGAGCTAGACCACTGCATAGGCCCTTGGAAAGGGTGGGACGACCCTTTCTAAAGCCCAGAGAATAAGTGACTCTTGGACTTTTAAATCTAGTGGAGTTTACCCTGCAGTTTTCAGAACTGTGTCGGTCTAGTGACCCCTGTTTACCTTTTTTTTTTTCCCCTGTTTGCCTTTTGATTTCTCCGTATAGCAATGGAAACATGCATCCTATGACTGGCCCTCCTTTGTATACTGGCAGCAGAGATTTTGTTCTGAGTTTTACAGGTCCAGGGCCAGAAGAGAATTTTGTCTTAGAACAGACTATACTTACAACAGACTTTTATGAAATTTTGTACTGGTTTTGACTTTGTATTGTATTTGTATAATTACTGAAATGTTTTAAGGCTTTCTTATATTGTGATGGAGTGAATGTATTTTATATATGCAAAAAACGTGTCTTTCTGGGTTCCAGAGGGTGGAAATGTGCTCATTTGAAAATATTATGTACCCCAGAAAAGCCATGTTTTAATCCTGACTCAATCTTGTGGAGGCACCTATTTCTTTTAATCCTAATTCAATACTGTAGGGCAGTAATTTTTGATTAAGTTATCTGCATGGAGGTGTGATAAGTTGCAGTTTCACAGGTCCAACTGTGGATGTGACTCTGATTATATGGAGATGTGACTCCACCCATTCCAGGTGGGTTTTGATTAGTTTATGGGACTCCTTTAAAAGAGGAAACATTTTGGAGAGACTCAAAAAAAAAAAAAAAAACAGAGCCAATGAAAACTTCAGAGCAGAGCTGACACAGATGCCAATACTTGAAGAACAGAGACACAGATGTTTGGAGATGCTTAGAGCCCAGTAGACATCACCTTGAGATGCTAAGCAAGCCAGAACCAGGAGAGAACCAAGGGAACAAGGTGCCAGATGCCAGCAGATGCCAGCCACATGACTACCCACCTGACAGAGGTTTCTCTGACCCATTGCCTTACTTGAATTAAATTCTCCTTTACTGGATGCCTGAGTTTGGACAATTTTATAGGGATAGAATTGTAAACATATAACTTATTAAATTCCTCTTTTAAGAGCCATTCCAGTTCTGGTATATCATATTCTGGCTGCTTGCAAACCAAAACAGGCAATAAAAATGTCCAAACTAAGATATTCAGGGAAAGATACCTTGGCTCAGGAAACACCAGTGGATCTGGAACACCTCTGTCACCTGGGAAGGCACATGACAATGTCTGCCAGCTTTCTCTCTAGGCCTCTCATTTCAAAAGGCTTCCTCAAGAGTGTTTACTTTCTGCATTTCCAAAGGTCTCTGGCTGTGTGAGCTCTGTTGGCTCTGAAGCTTTTTCCAAAAAAGTTCCCTTTGGGTGGAGACATATCTCTTTGGAAACCACCTAATCAAAAGGTCCCACCCACAGTTGGGTGAATTACATCTTCTTACAACTTAATCAAAAAGATTCACCTGAGAATATTGAATGATAATTAAAGAAGAACAACAAGGCTTTTCTGGGTTATACAGCAATTTCAGACTGGCACACTTAAGTTTGCACATTTGTATGTAAACTTGTAACTTGGAATAAATCCCCTTTATAAAAGCCAACCCATTTCTGGTATATTGCATTCTGGCAGCTTTAGCAAAAGTTGAAACAATACTTCTTACAATATATAAACTTATTTGGATTTTTAATTTGAGTTAATTTTACTAGTCTTAAAACTATAGTGCTGTTAGTATAATTTTTAAAAATTAGGAACATTTTGGATATTAATTTTATAAATGATTTTTATGAGATGATCAGTATTGCAATTCATTTCTTTGTTCTTTTAGTCACATTTACACTTATTGCTTAGAAATGATGTAGAGTAGATTCAGTGTCCACATGCAGAAAGAATAGGTTGCTACTTTCTGACCAGCACCACAGCTCAGCTAGGTGAATTAGCATTGGTTATAGCATCTGTTTGAGATGTGTCACTTAGGTGTACTATCAATTTAGGCATGTGCATAGTTAGTCTATTTTATCCATTATTCTTTCTTTCATTCATGTGTTTGCTATAGACGAGTTGGAACCAATGGTTCTGAATCAATCAGGTGAGTTGATATATGGTCAGGCTATCTGGTTTAAATGTCAGGCCAATAGTAGCAGATGAAAAGTTGAAGTTTGTTATGTATCTTTTTAAATTAATAATCACTGTAAAATATATTTATTCTTTCTTTACTGTCTGCTCATAGCAAACAAAACTAGTGAGGTGCATTCTGCACAGTGTAATTCAGGTAAATGTTCTACTGCAACCTAATATTGGAGATTTATGTTTGCTAATAAAATTAAATTTTTGTAGGGAAAGCAAATGCTTTGTTCAGGTCAACCTATTCATTTTACAAAGGCAGCTGTTGGAATTGATGTCATAAATATTATTCTTTCTTTTTGACTGGTGTAGTTGAGGTTGTATTGTACTTAATTATCAATTAGGTTAGAACCCTGAGATACCTTAGTTTATTTCATGGAGGTTTAAATTGACTTGACCAATCCATCTTCTTCTATCAGAAATTTTAAAAAGTGGAAGCAGAGTAGTAAATAAATAAATTTATAAGGGTAGTTTAATTTGATGATGAGGATTGTTTCTTCATCTTTGAATTTGTACATACAAATCATTTATGACTTCATAGACTTATAATTATTTTGTGGTAACAGATTCAATAAACCCATTTTAATAGCAATTTTTAACTTGAAGGAATGTCTTTAACCTTACGTTAATGTGGAGGATTTTGAAGATGGAGGAATGTGGGTTGAGCACATTTTGGGGGGACAGTGAATATCAGTAATTTCTTTTCAGACAGGGCAAGTTTGAGATTTTTATAGGACAGCTTAATATATGAGTCTTGTTTTAGTTTCCTAGCTGCTAAAGCAGTTACCATCCAGTGGGTTGGCTTAAACAGTGGGAATTTATTGACTTATAGTTATGAGGCCAGGAGAAGTCTAGAATCAAGGTGTCATCAAGATGATGCATTCTCCCAGGAGAGTGTGGCAGTTGAGCTGACTTGCCAGTGATTCTTGGTTTTTGGCTTTTCTGTCACATGGCAGCACACATGGTGGTGTCTTCTCCATTCTTTTCAGAAAGTTCTGTTGAATTCCAGTTTCTAGCAGCTCCCTGTGGCTTCTCTTTTCATGGCTTTGTCTGTAAAGCCATCCTTAAAAGGATTAACACCCATCCTGATATAGCTGGGCCACATTTTAACTGAAATGACTCATCAAAAAGTTCTATTTACAATAGGGTCACACAGGGATGGAATAAGATTAAGAAAATGTTTTTCTGGGGTATATGGCTCCAAGCCACCACAAGTCTGAGGTTCCAAGGGGGTAGTTGGATTGATGATACAAATTTGGGACTCTTGCTCATGTAGATGACATTTAAAGCCATGGGGCTGTGTGAAATTACAAGGCAGTGCTTGTAGGCAGGGAAGAGATGATGCCCAAGGATTGATCCCTGAAGCATATCAACTTGGAGTTGGGGAAAAGGCAAAGCACTTAGCAAAGGAAACTGAGAAGAGTGTCCAGGGAGAGTTTGGCATCCTGGAGCCAGGTGTAGAAAACCTACTAAGGAAAAAGTAGATAACTGTGTCAGTGTTACTGGTGAATAGGTAAGATGAGGACTGAGAGATTTAACTTCAGCAATACATAAATATTAGAGATTTGGCCAAGAATGGTTTAGGGAGTGGTGGTGGAGATGACTGGGCTGGATCTAAGAGATAATGGGAGGAGAGAACTTGGAGAGGAAGCACATGCCTAAATCTTTTAAGGAAGTTTGTTATATAGGAGGGCAGAGTATTGGTATGGTGTCTGGAGTGGAGGAGACGTTTTTATTTTTGTTTGTTTGTTTGTTTTTCTTAGCAGGGCCAAAGTAAGAGCTTGTTTGCATACTAGTGAGAATGATTAATAAAGATGATTACTGATTCTGGAGTTCTGGAGAGAGAAGATTGCTGGAGTAGTGTCCTTGCAGATTCATTGAGTGGAATTGTTCTAGTTTGCTAAAGTTGCCAGAATTCAACACATCACAGATGGATTGGTCTTTTTTTTTTTTTTTTCCCTTGGGCAGACACCAGGAATCGAACTCGGGTCTACAGCATGGTAGGTGAGAACTCTGCCTGCTGTGTGGCCCGCCCTGGATTGGCTTTTAATAAGGGGATTTATTTAGTATAAAAATTTATAGTTCTTCAGAAGAAAGGCAGCTAGCTTTCATCTGAGGCTCTCTGTCACGTGGGAAGGCACACAGGACATCTGCTGACCTTCTCTCCTGGCTTCTGGGTTCCAACGGCTTTCCCTGGGGCAATACCTTTCTGCATCTCCAGTCATCTTGGCTGAGCTGTGAGTGCTGAGCTGCTTGGGCTGTGCGGCATTGAGCTCTCTTCTGACCTCTCTCTTTCAAGCCTCCAGCTAGTTAAATTAAACATCACTCATTGCGGAAAGCATTCCCTTTCACCGACTGCAAATGTAATCACTTAATAGATGAATTTCACATGCTAGTGATTCAAGGCCACAGCAGCAGAACTAGGCACCATTACCTGGCCAGTTTGACACCTGATTTTAACTACCACAGGAATATAGCTCCCCAGTAGAGGGGTTGGCCTTAGGTAGGGTCAAGGATAACATTTCATCATAATAGTAGAAAAGCTGAGTATTTTGGTATAATTGATGATGATAGGCATGTGTGGCAAAGGAAGGCTATGGTGTTTTCCCAGATAGCTTCAAAATTTTCAATTTAAAATAGTGAAACTGGAGTAAGGAAGTATTAGGAGTTTGAGCAGAGAACAGAAAGCAGGGCTGGAATATGCTTTATCTGCTAGGGATCTATAGAGCGATGGCTTGGTAGCATTGAAGAGCCCTTTTGTGATTTAAAGCGATAACTTCAGATTGAGGCCAGTTAGCTTATTTGTGTGTTTTTCCCCACTAGTTTGTGCAGGTGCAAAGTAGGCGAAAGGTTGGCTGGCTGTACCCACAGCTGAGGTTTTGTCAAGTGAATGTGGAATGGAGAGTGGAAAGGGAATTGAGAGTTTAGGCAAGGGAAGAGTTAATCCAAACTGAAATTTAAGCCGAATAGATTAGGAAGAGAGGGCAGTAGGACAGAGGGACAATGAGAGGGTGACTTTGTCTGTGGATTATAGGTAGGGTATTATTTGGTCCATTTGCGCTAGGTATTTCCATAGAGGCATAAAAATATTGAAATATTTTTGCAAAATAGTGTCCACTCTGTGTTCCTTGAGTGCTTCCCTGCCACCTCAACGTCTCCTCCAGGACCTTGATGCCTCCTGTCACAGGTTGGATACTTTGGGGAACAGACCCTGAGATAGAGATAAGTGTGGGAGAGATGTTAGGAAATTCTCAGGTGATCAACACCTGGGGAAAGGAAGAGAAGGAAACGGGGAGACAAAAGAAAACAGTGTTTGGCAGAGGGAAAACCCTACACAGAGTTCTGAATCTGGGTGACCCCTGAGCATTGTCTTGAGTTAGGCTTGGGGGACTGGATGTCTATATCCCCTACTTAATCAGGCATTGGGTTACAGCTTCCTCCAGAAGTGGCCGTGGACTTGGGTGGGGAGGTTTCCTTCAGTGAGCAGTCCTGTAAGGGGCTGGGCTTTGAGATGGTAGCATTCCCACACGCAGGGATGCCGGAAAATCTGGGTGGCACATCACAGCATCCACTACAGTAAAGAGGTTCAAAAATATCGCTAATAAGATTCCAGAATTCACATTTTAGCCAATCTTTAAGGAACTACTGCTTGCCAAGTTTTTGTGTGTAATATCTAAGAAGAACATCCAGGTTACCTAAACAGCTCTTCTCTTTTCACTACATATTCTTAAGAGGCCAGACATTTTTCATTTCAGTGACAATAAAATACTGCAAAAGATTGAATGTAAAAGTAAGAAGAATCTAGCTTTTTTCAATTAAGGCAGATTTTAAGGAGATTTACAAAAGTATAAAGCAAAGCTGTTCTTTCCACTAATTATTTTCCTTTTGTTTGTTTTGGGAAATAGTTATCTTTCGTATGAATGTATTGTATATGTTTACATGTAAGGAGTTTATTATTGTTATTTTAAAATGAATAATATTAAGTAAATATATTTAAAATGCCTCATTTAAAATTCCTAGTAGAGTAAATATTGATACTTATAACACATAAATAAAAGCTCTTTGGGGTCCTCAATAAGTTTTAAGAATGTTAAGTGATGTGAGACCAAAAAATTTGAGAACTTCACTGCTTTGTAAGAATCTTCTAATTAATGCATGATTTGCTTTTTAGGAAAGACCGAAAACTTTTAAGGAATTATGGTTCTTTAAAAAAGTATTCTGCGTACTCCCTTCCAGCACTTTATTCAGGACAGTTATCTATAATGTATACATTAATTTAATTTAAATAAATTAAATTTGTTTAATTGAAATAGAATTTCAATTCTACAAGATGTTGACATCTCATTTTATGATATTATTGAACATATGTAATATGTATCTGTCTAATAATAGCCAGGCCATTTTTTAATCAAAAGCCACGTCAGCACATTGACGACATGTTAAATCCAAAATAAAGGCTGACATTCATTAAATTTTCATCTTGATTACATATTTTGAATGCAAATATAAAAAGTGTGTCAGTAGATTACAGAAGAACTAAAACTTGGGAAAGGTATTGTACTTCTAAAAAGCAGAGAAGCAGTAGTGGTTTTTTCATTTAATACTTATTTCCCTATTCAATCACTATACAGTTAGTATGATTCAGATGACTGGGAATGTTGTATATTCTTTTGCCTTTAAATAGAAATATTCTCATCTGTAAAATAGTTAATTTGCTTTTCAAAGTCTTCTATAAAGGACCTGTTGCGCATGCAATATTGTAGCATATTTGTGGTTTTTTTTAAAACTTTTTAAATTGTGTAATATAACATATATACAAAGCAAAGAAATAAAAAAGCAGCAATTTTCAAAGCACTGTTCAAAAAGTGATTACAGGATAGATCCCAGAGTTAGTCATGGGCTACCATATGATCCTCTCATGTTTTTTCTTTTATCTGCTCCAGATTATAGGAGGCTGGAGGGCTTAAATACTTTTTTATCATCACGGTTGCCTTTTTTTCTTTCTTTTTGTGTGAACAATAACATATATACAAAAAAGCTATAACTATCAAAGCACAGCATCACAATTAGTAGTAGAACATATTTCAGACTTTGACATGGGTTACAATTTCACAATTTTAGGTTTTTACCTCTAGCTGCTCTAAAATACTGGAGACTAAAAGAGATATCAATTTAATGATTCAGCATTCATATTCATTTAAGTCCTATCTTCTATGTATAATTCTACCATCACCTTTGATCTTTCCATACCGCTCATTGGAGTTGTTTGGGCTATGGCAATTCTAAATTTTTGCTATTGGAAGGGTCTGTCACTAATATGGGGTAGGGAGATGGAACTATCTGATGTTCTGGAGAGGCTGGGCTAGGTTTCGGGACTTATCTGTACCAGGAACCCATCTGGAGGTTGTAGGTTTCTGGAAAGTTTCTCTAGTGCCTGGAACCCTTGTGGAATCTTTTTTTTTTTTTTTTTAATTTTTTTATTGTATAGTATAACATATATGTAAAGCAAAGAAGTAAAAAAGCAATAGTTTTCAAAGCACTCTTCCATCCTTTCACTTTCAATCTGTTTGTATCCTTGTGTCTAAGGTAAGTCTCTTGTAAGCAGCATATAGCTGGATTATGTTTCTTAATCCATTCTGCCAACCTGTATCTTTTAATTGGTAAATTTAGTCTGTTAACATTCAAAGTTATTATTGAGACGGTGTTTCTTAATTCCACCATCTTATCTTTTTAATTTTATTTGTTATATCTATACATTCTTTTCCTCTTTCTCTTTGTATTCTCTAAATTACCCTTAGTGGTACTCTTCAGTTCTGTGCCCTCCTCCAGAGCTCACTCACATGTCTTTCTTTTTTTCAGCTGGCAGAACTCCTTTTAGTATTTCTTATAGGGCCAGTCTCTTGCTGACACATTCTTTCAGGACTACTTTGTCTGTGAAAACTTTAATCTCTCCCTCAATTTTGAAGGACAGTGTGGCTGGGTACCGAATTCTTGGCTGGAATTCTTCCTCTTTCAGCATCTTGAATATATCATACCACTGCCTTCTCGCTTCCAGGGTGTTAGTTGAGTAGTCTGAACTCAGTCTTATTTGATTTCCCTTGTATGTAGTAGATTGTTTTTCTCTTGCCGCTTTCAGGGTTTTCTGCTTCTCTGCAACATTTGACAGACTGATTAATATGTCAGCATGCCTTGAGGAAGGCCTGTTTTTATTTCTTCTGTTTGGAATTCTTTGGGCTTCTTTGACTTGCATATTTATGTCCTTTATGAGGTTGGGAAATTCTCCCCCATTATATTCTCAACTACTCTTCCTAACCCTTTAGAAGAATTGGTGTCTCCTTCTGGGACACCAGTGATTCTTTTATTTGTGCATTTTGTTTTGTCTATCATTTCCCTGAGTTCCCATTCAATTTTTTCCATCTTTTTTGCTATTTGCTGTTTTGAGTCTTCCAAGTCAATTATCCTGTCCTCTATATCACTTATTCTTTCTTCTGTCTCTTCAAATCTGGTGTTGTGTGCCTATAGTACATTTTTTATTTGGTCAACAGAGTCTTTAATCTTTGCGATTTCTGCTATTTTTCTATTTATTCTTTCAAATTCCTCTTTGTGCCCTTCTCCTATCTTCTTGATTTCCTTTATGTCATTTACTTATTTTATTAAGTAGAGTTGTATGAACATCTTTGATTAGTTATTCCAACATCTGTGTCTCCTCTGGTGGTTTAATTTGATCATTAGGCAGGGCTATATCTGTCAGCATTGTGATATGCTTAGTGATCTTCTGCTGTCTTTGTGGCACGTAAAGATCTTGATTGATTTACTTTGGGAGTTGATTTATTTCAGTAGTCTAAGGCTTTGTGTTTGTGGGATGGTTGTACAGCAGGGAGCAGGGTACGGGGTGAAGCACTCAGTACGGTGATTTGTTTTGGGGCAGGTATGGGCACAGGTTGTGATGTTATGCTGATGCTTGTGAACGTGGGTGCGCAGTGGCCAGGGAGGATGTAGTTGTGCAGGCGCACCGGTCTGGGAGGTGTAACCCCGGTGTGAGCTGGTCTGGGGCATGGAGCCCTTCATGTGCCTACATCGAGCTGTGGCAGCAGGTCAGTGTTATGCTTCCATGGATTGGGGACAGATGTAAACCAGCTGCACAGTTTGGCCCTTTCTCAGAGCTGGGAAGTGATGCTGAGGGCAGTGCGCATGTGCGGTTCTAGGCCTGCATAAAGTGTGGTTCCCAGAGCTGAATGACGCACTTGTGTGCATGCGTGGGCCTGAGAGTGCCGTAAATGGATGCGCTGAGCTCAGTGAGGGCGGGGTGAGGCTGTGCGACACTATGGGTGGGGTTGGGGGGTGAAGAGTAGCCTAGGTATGGAGGTTAGTGCCTTCAGCCTTTATGCACTGGCAATAGCCTGGAGGGAACAGGGAAGGTGAGGTAGTGCTCGGGAGGGTTGCAGCAGAGGTGGGTTGGGCTGCACTTGGGGTGGGAGTGGGGGGCAGGTGCATGCACTGGGGGCTGGTAGGGTGGAGGCACCTGGAGCTTGGGGAATGGGAGCAGGTGAGGGAGTTCAGGTGCATGGGGTGTGGGGTGAGTCACTAGGCACAGGGCTGCACTGGTGAGGGTACACACCCAAGGAAGGTGACCTGCTTTACTTCCTAGTCCCAGGCTCCTGTCCATGCACTCTCACCAGCTCTGCACCTCTGCTCCAGGCTCCAGCTCTGCCTCTCAGTTCCTCAGCTTCTGCAACCAGGGCTGCCGCATATGGTGCAGAAGTCTCTCCCAGGTCAGCCGCACTCCTGAATCGCTGCCTCAGTCACCCTCCTGTCCCTTCTCTAAATTTTCCATGGAGCAGGGCTAATCTCGAGCTACTCTAGTCAGCCATCTTCCTGGAAGTTATATGTGTTTTTAAATATTTCCATAGCTTTATTTTATTTTTTTTTGTAAAATTTTACAAAAACACCTTATTTACTAGACTTCCTTTTGACATAATAAAATGAAGCATATCAGTTGCATTGTGTTTTCTGATTTGTATCTAAACTGATGTTCACTATTTTGCAAGATTACTGAAAAAAAAGCTGTATTTTGAATATTTTGCCCTCTAATTTGAATCCCTTCTATGTCTACTATCCATACATTTAAATATAAGAGGAATGCCTACTTTGTTCCTACAGGTGCGCTCTTCTTCACAATTAAAGTTCTGACATTCGAATCCTTAAGAACTGCACCCCATTTCTTCAACCCCTGCAAGTGAATCTGTGAAACAAGTGATTTTTATCTTAAATGACTATAAAGTATTTCAAAGGCATAGGTCTATATAAATAGCAGAAATAATTTATTGAATATTCCCAGTGTGTTGAGAACTCAAAACTTTACAAAACAAGAAAATGACAAAGAAAAGTAGAAAGAGCCCAGGGTATATTGTACTGGTTTGTATTGGCTCACAGCTGATCAGTTTTCAGGAATTTTATGGGCCAGTTGATGTCAGGTTGGTAGCTTAAAATCTGCTTTAGGTGGAAGTATTTACACTATAGGCAAATGCTTCAAATCAATGCATTTTGTTTGTATGTTTGCATTTTTTTTCTCTAGGAGAGGCGATTGTTAAATATTTTCTATCCAGGTACTTAAATAATCCCACCATTGTTGACTTCAGGCTAGCAACATGCTGCCACCAAGTGGGGTAAGAAACACAGCTGCACACCATGATTTAGTATTCACTATACAGATAAAAACATATAATAGAACATAGATATAAACATACATAAAATATAGTAAAATAATTAGAAAGTGATGGGTTTTGAGTATTTGTTACCTTTTAAATAATATATTTAATCTTATGTTTATATAATTTATGGTTTAATGATGGCTATATTTTAATGACCAGCTTATAAAATTCCTGAAAATTTGATAATTGACTCTTGCAAGAGTGGCTCTAGCATACCATTGTAAATTTATGGCATGGAAATAAGCAAATGCTACAAGTCAGAATGTGTTTCCCAGAGAAACTGTTGTTAGATATTTGCCAGCACACCACTGAAGATGCTTCCTGCAGTGAGCCAGAGGACCTAAAAATTCAGTAAAATTTTTGGGTGTTCTGCCATCTGGTCATCACCTCCAAATGCAAATCTCTATATCTTGGATCTCCCACTACAAAAAAATGAAGCACAACTGTTGGTGGCCACTTCAGACTCTGGAGGGAGCATTTTCTACATTGAGGAAATTTCTACATTGTTTCAAAAGGTTGGACTTTGGTGTCCAGACCAGGAACGATCTTTCAACAGATCCCAACTGCAATGCAAGTGACTCTGCTTCTGGGACATATGTCCTGGCATCACCTGTGGTCTTTGAGGTAAAGTTACAAGAAAACTGTGTTACGCAAAGGGGTGGGGAGGGCTGTGTTCAGAATGGAGGTGACCCACATGGGCACCTCTTATTGGACTCCTGTGCCCTATTTTGATGACAGTTTCAGCAGAGATGACCTGCTTCATCAAAGACATTCTTTAATTAACCTGGCATTGCTTTGTCTATGAGGTTCAAAGAAGTCATTCAAAACTTTGAATATTGCAGCACCGCTTTTGTTTGTTGCCAATAGTCATGTAAGATATTTTTCTTTTTATATATATTTTACATGTGTTTGATGGAGAAGAATGCAATCTGGTACGGTTTGGCATCACTGTCTTAATTTATGTTAAGCCATCAGTGGTTTTACCAAAACAAATGTCAGCATACTTGTTCCAGGATAAGCCATGATACCAAAAACTTATTACTTGGGCTTGTTGTCTAGTAGTCACATGAAAGAAGATTTTCTTATATGATTTTTTTTTTATGCGCAGATTTCAGACAAATACAAAGTAGAACAACAAATTTGGCCACATCTGTTCATTTTAAGGCAAAATTAGGATTTTTGTAGATGAGTTATTAGTTCAGTCTTTATGCTTGCCCTGGAGTCTTTAATATGTTACAGTGTCATTGAAAAATGGCAACACTGTGAATTCCCTTACTGGCTTTTCATCTAGTAGGCATCCGGCAATTTCATCTATATAACATCTTATTACTATCTTGGCTATTTGGTATGTTGTTCAGCCAACACAACAATAAATTACTCTAAAGCCTGTGGCTTGGACATTTCTAGTTTGAAAAGCTGAAATACAAAATTTCGGGCTTTCCCAGACTGTGTGATGTCTGCATTGAAAATATTAAATTCTTTTTACTTTACTTTCTGAACGATTGGTCTCAAAATAATCCTGCATCTCAGCAGTACCATAATACTATTAGACACTATTGTGTTGCATAAGACATGATAAGGTAAATTATTAATAAGTGAAAGGAATGATATTTCATTATATTTTTGTTTCTTATTTACAGTTTCACCCAGTTTCTTTGGAGTAGATTCCTCTCTTCCATGAGTCAGAGAATCTTCTGATAGGTCAGTTTCATCTTTTTTAGTATATTTGACATAAGCAGTTCAGCAATAGGTTGAGAGAAAGTTTTCTGAGCTCCCTTTTTAAAGACAATGAACTATTCTGAAATATAAATGATCTATTATAAATGAATTTCACTTTGGGATAAAATAATATAAAATATTAAATTCTAAATAATAGTAGTTTTAGATAAAAGAAAATGCACAGCTCATGTTCCTGTGCAGGTGCAAAGCAAACTTAAGATTTCAAAACATATTTGTTATATGTTAATGAAGTTGCTTGAGATTATAGCAGGCGTAATCAAAGATAGAGCAACAGAGTTAACCTTTGAAAACTCACACATTTACATCCTAACTTATGACCTTAACACCTTTTAGAAAGCATTAGAATACAAAGCAGCAGTCCATTAATTGTTGGAGTATCATACAGCCTCTGGAAAAGTCTTTTACATTTGTAAGAGAATAAGAATGAAAAATGCAGGTATCTCAATATTATTATGAATAATAACTTTGCATCCTCTGAAGGAGTCTCCAGGACCCCCTGAGGTCCTGAAACTGCATGCTTTTACTCCATGTAAAAATAATGAATTTGAACTAAAGTTGGACTTTGAGCTGTAGCTGAGTGAAGAGAGCAGCAAGTCATTTCTCCAAGAAGCAGTTATAAAGTGGGCAAGAAGTTGACCAAAATAGTCATTTCAGTGGTCTGCTAATCAACCAGAGGCATACAACAAAGCAGTTAAATACTTTAGAAACTGCTGAAAAGCGAAGAACCATGGGATTTGTGGCATTATGGCCTGAAACTATTTGTTGTCCTTGTTGCCTTGTTGGTTGGCACAGAGGTTCTGGCAGGCAGGACAGACCAAGGGACTGGGAACTTCTCTGCCACAGTTGAAAGGGGCTGTCTTAACTTGATATTTTTGGGGCCATTGAGCAGGGCAGGGCTGGCCCGTAGTTTGGCCCTACTATCCTGAGGTCGCAGTCAGTATTGGGGCAAGTGTGTTTCTGACTGAGAATGTGTACATGCACTGTGGAGCATGGAGAGGGCCGCAATCTAATCACATGCTTCTGCTGGTCAACCCTGGGAGAGGGCCCTGGCAGGACCTGAGAATAGTCTAATGACAGATCCATCTGCAGAAAGGGAGCCTTAGTGACTTGAGGTATTGGAGCATAACCTCTGCCTGACCACTAAGTTATGCAGATATAGGGAAGCCTTCTAGGAAGCCAGGCTTAAAAATGAAAACAAGAATTCAAAATAAAACCAGAAAAGTGAAATAAAGTCTGAGTAGAGCCATCAGGAACCGTACTCTGCAGGGGAGACAGATTTCACAGATTTAGCACAGGTGATGCACTGAACAATAATCCTGATGGCTGCAACCACAGCAGCTTCGGGGAAAATATCAGAATCCATATATGCTACAAAATATTATCAAAATGTCCAGTTTTCAACAAAAGTTATATACACATAGGAAAATGTGACCCATAGTCAATAATAGCAACAATGAATACAAACTATCTCGGAGCATTTTGGATGTTGGATTTAGAAGAGTGACTTCACAGTAGCTCTTAAAGTGTATTAAAACAAAAAGGAACTCATGTTAAAAGAATTAAAAGTATGTCAACAATCTAATCAACTACTAGAGATTCTCAATAGTGATTTAACATTATTAAAAAGAAACAAAGGAAATTTGAGGGCTGATGAGTACAAAATTGAAATAAAAATTGTCTATAGGGGTCCAAGAATGTATTTGATAAGGCAGAAAAAAAAGTAAGTGTACTTGAAGATAGAAATTACCCTATTGGGAGATTAGAGAGAAAAAAAATATTGACCAAAAATGAGCAGAGCCTCAGAGACATACAGGACAGTATGTAGTACATCAACATATTTTTAAAGAAGTGCTTGGAGGTAAGTCTATAGCTTAAATGAATAAATGTCCCAAATCAACAACCTGAGTTTCCCAATATAAGAAACTAAGAAAGGCAGGCAAACTCAACCCAGAATCTTCCAGCCCAGCACAACCCTTAGAGCAAAGAATATGCCTGACAGAAAATCACCCATGAGGTTTTTGGTTTTTTGGGTTGTTTTCTGCGTTCATGGTCCGGGAATCAAACCTGGGTCTCCCACATAGAAGGTGAGAATTCTACACCCATTTGGTTTCTAATTAGGGACTTATTAATAGGAAAATTCCTCACAATGTTGGCCAGTTGGTAAATAGAAGACAGCATTCCATGCAAATAAGAGGGAGGAATGTGGAGGGGTTGGCTTATAAAGTTTAAGAGAGTCCGGTGAGATTTGGTTACAGCATGGTTTCAGCAGACTCCGGTGAGATTTGGTTCAGCAGAGAGTTGGTCACCAACAGTGATTAGGGGAGGGGGTCTCTAATGCCTGTGCTCTGGACATCAAAGTTGCTATGCGCTTAAGGCCTGGTACTTCTTCCTGACCCCCAAGTTGCCACACAGAGCAAGCAGAAGAAATGAAACAAAGTTTAGAGCAGATGCCAATGAAGTAGAAAACAGAAAAACATGAATTAATCGATGAAATAATGTTTCCTTGAACATCAACAGCATCCACAAATCTTTGAGAGAGCACACAAATGCCCAAGGTCAGATATGAAAGAGTGGCCATCACTACTGAGTCTATGGAATTTAAGAAGATTATAAGGGAATATTATGAAGAACTTTTTGCCAAAAATTAGACAGCTTGAAAGAAATGGATAAATTCCTAGAATGATGCAAACTGATTCAACAAGACATAGAAATCCTGAACAGGCACATAGTAACTAGGTTTTCCTCAGCAAAAAGCCCAATCCCAGATGGCTTTACTGATGAATTCTACTATGTATTTTTAAAATAAATAATTGTGATCCTTTACACACTCTTTCAGAAAATGGAAGAGGAGGAAAATAATTGCAACTCCTGTATATGAGTCCTGTATTGCGCTGGATTCAAATCCAGACTAAGAGAGCAGAAGAGAAGAAAACTATAGATCAGTGTCTCTCATGCACATGGATGTAGTAATCCTTGAAAATATTAGCAAACTGTGGTTTAATAAGAAACTTGGCTGGTCTTTGTTCTCAGTTCCTCTGGTAAGCAACTTCTGAGTCTGGACTTTTCCCTGATACGAGTGTGTCGTTATGCAGGGTGGACCCAGGACCACACCCGGATGCTCACACACAGTTTTAGGGTAGTGGCAGCCATACCAGAAAGACTCAGCATGAGGTTAGGGGTTGGGGCTTGAAGCCACTGTGCTAGCCCACCTCCCTGACTTCTGGGAGAGGAGGAGGGCTGAAGAATGAATCCAACCACATGGACATTGCTTCTGTCAATCATAACTGCGTAAGGAGACCACATATAAACTCCAAGCACTCAAAGCTCCAGTGCGTGTCCATGATTGAGAAAATGCATCCATATGCGGGGGGAGGGGGGGTGTTGGCTGTGTTCCAGCTCCACTTGGAGAGGACACGGAAGCTTGCTTTGGAGACCCTTAGGCCTTGCCCCATGTGTCTCTTCTTTTGGCTTCTTATTTCTATCCTTTTGCTGTAATAAAACTATTTATAGCTCTTTTAGTGAGTTCTGTGAGTACCCCCAAATTTGTCTCCAGTTATTCCATAAATGTGAGTGGCTGAGCCCCCAAACTTGCAGCTGCTTCCTGTAGGATGGCCTTGTAGGGGGTTGCCCTTAATTTGTGGGGTCTGGCCTAATCCCGGGTAGTTAGAGGCAGAATTGAATTGATTTGCATTAATGCAGACTCTGCTGTTGCTGAATCCAGTAACAGGGGAAAAATCTCATATTGTGTGACCACTGGATTTGTCTTATTCCAGGATAGGAGGTCAGTTTAACGTTAGTAAATCAATTAATGTATTAGACCATATAATGCCATAAAATAAATGACAAAAACATATAATCATTTTGTTGGACACAGAAAAAGTAATAAAACTCTGATATGCATTCCTGATGATAAACCGTTCTGCAAACTAGAAAGAACATTGCTAGTTTGAACAGTAATGCTATGAAAGGCACCCAGATTTTAATGGGAAAAGAAAACTTGACTTTTTTTTCCACAGGTGACTTCATCTTGTTATGTAGAAAGTCCTGTGTATTCCAAAAAAACTACAAAAAAACTACTGGATGAATTTAGCAAGGTTTCAGAATACTAGATAAATATACAAAAAACAGTTGCTTTTCTATATGCTAGAAGGGAGCGCTCTGAGGAAATTAAGAAAATAATTCCATTTACTGTAGCCTGAGAAAGGACAAAATATATAGGAATAAACTTAATGAAAGAAGTTACAATCATTGACACTGAAAACTTCCAAACATTGCAGAGAGAAATGAAAGAAAATCCAAGTAAATGGAGATGCATTTAATAGGCAGAGATCAGAAGACCTGATATTGTCAAGATGACAGTTCTCCCCAAATTGATCTATAAATTCAATACAATCCCTCTAAGAACTCCAGCAGGTCATTTCCTGAAAACTGAGCAGCTAACTATAAAATTTATATGGAGATGCAAAAGAGCCATAGCAATTTTCAAAGGAAGGACAAAGTTGGGGGGCTCGCCTCACCTTACATCAGAGTGAGTGGACGTGATACAAGGATAGGCTTGTAGACTAACGTAATAGATTTAAGAGTGACACTTAAAATCAGGACAGCCTTCCATAGGTTGTCAGGCTCCAGCAAGGAGCCTTTCTTTAAAACTTTATACTTTGTGGATTAATATTTTAAATGGAATCTTTCTAGCTGGTTATTAAAATGTTACTAATTTAAGCCAAACAATTCTGCTGATAAAAGGCTGTTTTTAAAACATTTAAAATAACAATGGTTATACTTGAAACCAAAGATTTAGGACTTAAATTTATTACCAAAAATGATATACTCCCTCCCACGGAATTATTTTTCATCTTTTCGTTATATATGACACCAGGAAATACCCAAATGTGTATGTGTATACCTGTGTGTGAGATTAGTTAAATAAGATAAATTCACCTAAATGATTATGTTATACCTATATTTACTTATATATAAAAATGTTGATAATATATTTTAAGGTTCTAAAAAAGTAAATTACACACCCACCAGAATGGCTATTATCAACAAAACAGAAAATGACAAGTGCTGGAGAGGATGCGGAGAAAGAGGCACACTTATTCACTGTTGGTGGGAATGTCAAATAGTGCAACCACTGTGGAAAGCAGTTTGGCAGTTCCTCAAAAAGCTGAATATAGAATTGCCATACTACCCAGCAATACCATTGCTAGGTATCTACTCAGAGGACTTAAGGGCAAAGACACAAACGGACATTTGCACACCAGTGTTTATAGCAGCATTATTTACAATTGCAAAGAGATGGAAACAGCCAAAATGTCCATCAACGGAAGAGTGGCTAAACAAACTGTGGTATATACATACGATGTAATATTATGCAGCTTTAAGACAGAATAAACTTATGAAGCATGTAATAACATGGATGGACCTAGAGAACATTACACTGAGTGAGACTAGCCAAAAACTAAAGGACAAATACTGTATGGTCCCACGGATGTGAACCGACATTAGAGAATAAACTTAGAATATGTCACTGGTAACAGAGACCATCAGGAGATAGAAATAGGGTAAGATAATGGGTAATTGGAGCTGAAGGGATACAGACTGTGCAACAGGACTGGATACAAAAACTCAGAAATGGACAGCACAATATTACCTAATTGTAATGTAATTATGTTAAAACACTGAATGAAGCTGCATCTGAGGTATAGTTTTACTTATTTATTTTTTTATTTTTATTTTTATTTCTTTCTCTCTATTATCATTTTATTTCTTTTTCTAAATCGATGCAAATGTACTAAGAAATGATGAATATGCATCTATGTGATGATATTGGGAATTACTGATTGTATATGTAGAATGGAATGATTTCTAAATGTTGTGTTAGTTAATTTTTTAGTTAATAAAAAAAAACCCTTTCAATCATATTCACATTCAATATGGCAACTATGCTAACAGACCCCCTAATAAACTACTTTCACTTCTATCTATTTCCTTACGTTTAAGTTCAACCTCACTAGCTAACCATTCATCTATCCCTGGTTTCTATGTAGCTCTATAATCCTCTGAGTTTACATCTACCATGGTCATAATAAAAAAATCATACAGTAAAAAAAAAAAAATTAAAAATAGTTTATATACATTGACACTATTTTATGAATTGAGTTACATTTAAATGCATATGTAGGCATAGGAAAAATGTTTAACCCTGATTTATGTGTGAGAATGATTTAATTTTTTTCATTTATTTGTATTTTCTAGCATTTGCATACTTTACATATTATTTAAATAATAAAATAAAATAATAAAAGTTTACATTTTTCAGAATGGCTGGAAGTATTAGAAAACTGTGATTTTATTGTTCAGATATTTGCCATATATGCTTACCACAGTCTCATATAAATGATATATATGTGTATGGAAGTTTGAATCACTCCACGTCAGTGATGCATTTAAAGGACTGTGTGGTTTCCCTGCATTAACTTTTTCTTTTGCGTAGTTTTCTTTTGATGTTTTTCCCATTTTCAGAAATAATTTGTATGTGGTTGATTTTTGTTATTCACTATAGTTATGTTTCATAAAGTTGTTGCAGAGGTGGAATTAGCAAATGCTGAACAATTGCTCTGAGCAGAAATGCAGAGTTAGGTTCCTGTGTGCCTCTGGTCACAGCATTTCATCAACTGATCAAAACAAGGTCTTATTTTAAGTGTGTTTCTGTTTAAAGACACCTTATATCGTTTGCTTCCTCCTAAATTTCCATACTATTCTGTAGGAATTTCTTTGTTTTCCCAGCCTTTTGGAGACTCCCTCACTTAACCCCATCTAAAAAAATGCCTTCAGAACATTTTAGAGTAAAATTTAAATAAAGTCTCTGAACATAAATGTAAGCAAGTTTAATCATCAGTTGCATTGGGGAGCAGGTAATTGGAGCTCATGAAATAAAGGTGATAGCTCGTTAACATTGAACTCAAGGCCCCCAAAATCCTAACTCAGGCCTGAGCAAAGCTCACCTAGTAGGTATTTTCTCTGTAAGGCGCATCACAGCCCTCTTGTGCTAAGAACACTAGCCCTATGCTAGCACTCCCGCACTATACTCGGGGGCATTTCAAACAACAAAATCCCCAATAAAACACAAAAGGGCAAAAAACCTATTACTAAGTGTACTAGGAAGAGGGCACTTGTTTACAGAATGAGAGCTGAGACAAGGCATGGGTTTGGACCTCGGATAGGAACCTGCAAATCTGGCAACTCAAAGTTTCCCCTGCTCTGCACGTTTGCAAATGACCATGGAGGTGCTGTGGGTGCTGATTTAGAGGTTACAGGCAAATTTGAGGGAGAAGGTGAATTTGCAACTATAGCAACCGTGAATCATGAGGATCAGCTATATATGGACGTTTACCTATGAACATCCAAGTCACTGACTCTCTTAAGCATTATTATGACACACCTGTTAGGTGCGAAAGCTTATTGTTATGAGGGAAATGCAAGTTAAGAAAGTTTAAACAAAAATTTACAAGTGTTTAAAAGTTGCATCCTGGCTTTTCTAACAATTGTCTGTTGATTGTCCACTGCCCTTGCCACTGTGATAATCTATATTCAGAAGACTTTGGTCCATCCAGTGTTCTAGTACCTGTGTATTTCTCCATCTCCACTCTGTCCTCCAGTCCCTGCAGGCCATGGGATTATGTCTGTACCTTCATTTATTAGTTCTTTTTAGTCATCTAAAGTTGTTTGTGAGAGGGGTGAAGTCCCAGGAATGGGGCATTGCCTTATCTTTTGAGCAGCCTTATGTGCTGTAGAACCCACACTCTAAAGTAAAATAAAATAGTTTGAAATTGTCTAAATTACCAGTTCAAAGAAGTTAAGAAATATGACATGTTTTTCTCAGATTAAAAACATAGTTCGGCGCACCTGCTCTATATTTAATTTCTCCTTATTTGCTTAAGGATTTATGATTGAGGATGACTAGGGGATTTAAAAGAAGTGATTATTAGTGCTAACTATTTTCATCCACTTATAGAAGAATATAATGGAATAAAAATTAATAATAATCTATCAGGAAATAAGATCCTTTCATTTCTGTGTGAACTCCTGAGGAGATGTTGTATCTGTGCTTTATTTGTTTACAAATATCAAGATATATTATTTTATTCTGTTACATTATTAAAATAAAGCCATATATCTCAAAACCTTTGTCATTTTTTTCTTCATATAAATTGGTTGACATATTTTCTTTTTAAAGGTGGGATAAGCAACTTATTACCTTTATCATATTAAGTTCTACTTTGGCTTCAAACCTTCTGGCTGTTTTCTTTTTAACTTCCACATCTGCTGTGTTACAACTTTTAATGTTTGTTGTGTGGTTTTTATATTTGGAAATGTTCATTTAAGGCATTTTATTTTATCAACACTTTATGAAAATATAATAATATAATAAATTGGAAGAATACATAATGCCACTTCATAAATGAATTCTTTGACCTTTTAATTTTCTACTGAATATAATAGTGGCTTGGTCTCTTGATTTTTATCATATGCTTTTGGTGCCATGGTGGACATGAAAATATTAAAGCAGTGCAATTCATTGACAGAAGACAATACACTTTTAATATTTTTGGTCTGAGAACCCAGTATTTTGGGGCTGAAAACCTAGTAAATATTGAGCAAATATTTATTTACTTATGGTACTCATCAGTAAACTTATCTACCTGGTTTATACCCAGAGAAAAATACTTTAATATAGCTCATGATCAAGTAGTTATTATCTATCCAATTGTTCATTCAACATATAGTTGTATCAGACACAGTTCTAGGCATGGAGGATACAGAATTTTTACAAAGGAGATAGAAATTATTACCCTCTTTGAACTTTCATTTTAGTGAGGTTGGGGGAAAGAGACAATAAAATAATAAATAAGTAATATAAAATACTAAGTTACCATATTATATATTATGCCAGAAATGATAGGAAGTATGAAGAAAACAAAAACCAGCATAAAGGGGAATGAGAACTGTGGAGGGAGGATATTGTAATTTCTTATAATGCATTTACGAGGATAGAACTTACTTTGCAGATGAAGTTGCTTAATAATATTTCTGTATAACGGAAATTCTAGTAGAGGTTATTTTAGAACCTAAGTAGAAACATATGTAAGTATATGAATGAAAATGAAGGAGCTAAAATATTCAAACCCAAGGGAAATCTTTAGGGAGGGGAAGCTTGTGGATCCAGAATTAATGTAACACTTGTTGTTTGAAGTTGGATTTACAACGTGATTATCTAGGCCAAGTCCCTTAAACTTGAATCCCCTGTGCTTATTTTATGTGAATGTATTTCATCTTAAAGATAAACTATAGCTATGATTTAGAATCTTCTTTGTTAATTTTGTCATAAAACCAAAAGGAAAGTAGCAGGAAATAAAATCACATAAACTATGGTTTTTATGCTGTATACTATAGAATTCCAGGGTTCACCAGTAGTGCTTTGAAGATTCTGGAAGTGTTTGCTTTACATTTATTTTAACTGTTTAAAATTATAGTAAAATGATAAACATATTTGGATGTACCAACTTTTATTCTGTTGGAGACAACCAACAGATTAACTCTGTGCTTGTCTGTTCAACTCATTTTTATGCAGAACTCAGATAGAGTTTATTGTGATTGACCTGTATATTCGTTTGAACTTCTTATAAATGTATCATACTAGTAAAGGTTTTGTTCTTCTCTTATCCTTTAAAAAGAAAGTTGAGTCAGTGAATATTTAATCACGTGAAATTATACAAAAGCTGGTTTATTGTATATTTAGGTCTCTTGTTAAAGAAATGTGAGTATTTGTCTATAATTTAGTGATTCAAGTTTGAACGAAAAATTAAATATATCTCTTTTAAACTTCTGGGTCATTTTAATTGAAGAATCTTTTGAATTTGTAAGGCAAATCATTAAAATAAATAAACACACCAACAACAGAACTTCCCCAAATGATATTTTATCTTTGCATCTTGTTTTATGAATCAGGGTGAATCTCCAAACAGAATAAAAACTTGGAACTCTAGGACATTGTTGGAAATGTAAAATGATGCACTCAGTTTGGAAAGCAATTTTACAATTCCTCAAAACGTTAACATGTAGAATTACCATATGATCCGGCAATTCCGCTTCTAGGTATATGTTTTAAGGAAGGAAGTTAAAACAGGATCTTAACAGATAACTGTGCATGAATGTTTACAGCAGCATTTTTCAATATAGCTAAAATGTGGAAAGAATCCAAGGGTCCATCAACAAATGAATGGATAAATAAATTGTGGTGCATATGCACACTGGGATATCATTTGGCCCTTAGAAAGAAGTTATGAGGCATTCTGCAACATGGAAGAACCTTGAAAATATCGTACTCACTGAAATAAGACACATGAAGACAAATATATGGTGTCATTTATGAGAGATATCTACAGTTTGAGACAAATCCACAGAAACAAAAAAGTAGATTAGAGGTTACCAGGAAATGGGGGGAGAGGGGAAGGGGAAGTTTATGTATTATGGATATGGAACATGTGCAAATAATATCATAAGAGATAAAAGCTTTTTGGGTTTCATTTACAGACTTTATAGTGAAATATTTCATAAATTTTAGCTGGTAAACTAACTTCACTGATTAAACATAGCAATGGGGCTTGGCTATAGATGATAGAAACCAAATTAAACAAGGTTAAATGGAAAGAAATGTATTAGGTGACTTTTAAAACCATTGGGCGGGCTGGAGAGGTAAGCTCTTGGTGGAGCTTCTGAGGAGAGCTTGTAGCCATCAGAATTACATGCCTCTGCTGCCACCTGGAAAGTTGCCCCCTCAGCTACAGGAAGCCTCAGGATTCAGGAATCTGGTGCTTGTGTATTCATGCTGCATGCCTTGGTCCTCTCATCCTGCCTAACTCAGTTAGAAATTCAGTCTCACATTAGTAGGACATTTGATTAGGTGCGAGGGAATCTGAAAATGAATGTCATTGTTGGCTTTCCAGCCTGTACAGAGCAGAATAGAAAGGAACTCTGAAAGGAGGTTAGATTTGATATTGAATGAGTGATCATATCCAGCACCGTATTTCTTTGAATCTGTGTTATATATTGGGTTTCCATATAAGATTTTATTTGGAAAAAAATCCATTGTTAGAAAAAGTCTGAAAACTACTGAAATAAGCTCTAAAATTTAGATTTCAATATTCAGTACCCCAAACTATAAGTCCTCTAACAACTGAGTAACTCTGTGTACACATTGGTTTGAGGCCATAAGACTCTCTTTTTTTTTACAGAGCCATATTCAGCTTGTTGAGAGATCTCAGATCATTGGCCCAGGATTTCACTAGAGATGAAGAATATCCAGTAATTTATGTCAGATAAATGATACTGTAATTTATTTTTAAATAACTGAAGAGATTTAATGTTATAGACATGTTTGGTTAAATTTTTATAATCTTATGATAAAGACACCATAATATTGATCTCTAAAGTGATTTAATTTAAGAATATTACCTCATCTCTGCGTTGTGGTTATCTTCTCAAATTTTCCAAAATATTCTAAAAACTTATTTTTCTGTGGGTTATAATTGTTCTACCAGTACTTGGTAAGGCTCTATAATTATTCTATTGACAGTTCTTTTATAGATTTCTGGGTAACCACAATCAAATTTTTTTTCAGTTTTTTACTGAAACTAAAATTTTAATCCAGTTATAACTGATTATAATCAATACTTAGTGAAGGATAATGAATTTTAAGAAAATTTTAGTCTTCTTTGTGAAAGTAGATTAACAGGGTTAATTTGGACATGCAAGAGAATATATAAGTTTGATTCCTTTATTTGCTCTCCTCTCGATGTTGGGTTTTCTCAGGACAGTAAAAAACAGTCTTACAAATTAAGGGTTTCTCAGTTATTTCTAATTTAAAACTTGCTTTCTTTGCCTTAACTTAGCCTCTTTTGGACTCTTAGTTTTTTGGAAACTTAATCTAAGATCCTTAGAATCCTTAGACTAACATTTTAGAAAGTATCAGACTATTTTCCAGAGTGGCTGGGCAAGTGCTCTAGTCTTGATTGCTTCTTTCTGACTCTTCTTTCTTCCACTGGCAATTGGAAACAGGAAAACTTAGACAACATGAGGGTAGAGAGGATGAGGAGTTATTAGGCTTTTTATCACACCTTCCGGGTTCTTATTAAATCTACAGCTCAAATGTTCGAGGCTGATATAATTCAAGGCCTGTTTTCTCATGATAGACAAGGACCAGTGGGTCTTAACTTGCTCACCAGCCTTCTACTTGATCTCTTGCCATCCTCTAAGTCCTCGATAAAACTCCAATTAAATACACAGGAGCCTGTTGCTGGGGTAATTTGTCCCATTCCCTGTAGAGATCCCCATTAATTTGCTTTCCATGTAGTGCTCAGAGTTCTTCCGTGTGGATGTCGCAGCCATGTAAAGTCATGTGAGGCAGTTTTGTGGAAAAGGAATTATGTCATTTTCAGTGAACGTGGAGGAATAATTGTTGGAAAAAGAAGAATGGAGGGAATGAAGGACATATTAACTTCTCCCACCACTGCTGCCCACACTGGAACTGAGTTTGGGTCCCGGAGGACACTCCAGTCAGGGTGGTGTCTTGAAGGGAAATACAAAGACAAGAATGGAATAAAGAAATCCTGGTACTTGCTTCAAACTGAACTAATGTCTTAAAGCTGTTTGGCCAGCTTTATTAAGGTCTAATTTATGTACAACAGATCTGATCTACAATTTTAAATATGTAGTTCACTCAGTTTACATGAACATATACTGTAATGTAACTACCACTGCAACCAGCATTTCTGTCATGCTCCCAAATTTCTCATGTACCTTCAGTTAATCTCCCCTCTCCTCCCACTTCTTGTCCCCGGCCACCTCTGATCTGCCTTTTCTCACCATAACTTCCAGAATTTTATATGTGATATTTTATAGTGTGCTGGTTTGAATCTGTTGTGTACCCCAGAAAAGCCAAGTTCTTTCATCCTCATTCAGTATTGCTGGATGAGGGCTTTGTGATTATTTCCATGGAGATGGGTCCTACCCAACTGTGGGTGGTAACTTTTGATTAGATGGAGTTTTGTCTCCACCCATTCAAGATTGGGGTTGCTTATCGGAGCCCTTTAAGAGGGAACTATTTTGGAAAAAGCTTGTGAACCCACACAGCCAGAGACCTTTAGAGATGAAAAAAGAAAATGCCCCCAGGGGAGCTTCATGAAACAAGAAACCTGGAGAGAAAGCTAGTGGAAGTCGCCATGTTTGCCACGTGCTCCATGCCTTTACAGTTGAGAGAAACCATGAATGTCATACGCCTTTTTGAAGCAAGTTATCTTTCCTTGGATGCCTTATATTGGACTTCTCTGTAGCCTTGCTTTAATTTGGATGTTTTCACAGCCTTAGAACATGTAAACTTGGCAACTTTTCTCCTTTTTAAAAGACATTCCATTTCTGGTATATCATATTCTGGCAGCTTGCAAACTAGAACACATAGCATATCGATTTCAAAGTTATTAATGTTTTTTGTTTTTTTTTTCACTTAGCGTAAAGCTTTTGAGATTCACCTTTGATGGCGCATGTATCAGTAATTTGTTCATTTTTATTGTATAATAACATTCCATTATTTGGATATACCACAATTTTAGTAATGTATAAAGTCCCTATTGTTCACATTTCTTTCCTTTCAGTTATATCCATTCTTATGGGTGTGGTGGTGTCTCATTTTGTTTATAATTTGCTTTTCCTTAATGACTAAAGATGCTGAGTATCTTTTTTTTCATGAGCTTATTTGCCATCAGTATATCTTTTGTGACGCATATGTTTAAATCATTTTTTGGTTGGGATATTTGTCTCTTTATATTATTGACATCACTATTGAGCTGCAAGAATCCTTTGTATATTCTGAACACAAGTCTTTTGTCAGATGTATATTTTGAAAATACTTTCAGTGTGTGGCTTTCTTTTCATTTTCATGACAGTGTCTTTTTTTTTTTTTTATTTTTTTATTTTTAATTTTTTTTTAAAGAGGGAGGAAGGGAAGGAAAGACAGAGAGAAGGAAGGAAGGATGGAAGGAAGGAAGGGAGGAAGAAAGGGAAACATCTTTAAACATTTTCTTGTTTTATTGTATTTTGTTTGTTTGTTTGTTTTTTACATGGGCTGGGGCCGGGAATCGAACCGAGGTCCTCCGGCATAGCAGGCAAGCACTTTGCCCGCTGAGCCACCGCGGCCCGCCTGACAGTGTCTTTTGAAGAGCAAAAGTGTGTAGTTTTGATAAGATTTTATCAGTTTTTTTCTATTATTATTTGTGACTTTTGCACAAGAAGTCTTTAACCCTAATCCAAGCTTACAAAGATTTTCCCCTATGTTTTCTTACAGAGGTTTTATAGTTTTAATTCTTATGTTTAGGTCAGTGATTCATTAAAGTTAATTTTTATATTTGGTATGAGGTAAGGATTGAAGTGTTTTTTTTTTTTTTTCCTGTATTGATATCCATTTCTTCCAGCACCATTTATTAAAAAAAGATGATCCTTTGTTCACTGAATTACTTTGGCCCCTTTGTCAAGAATCACATGGGTGCATATGTGAATTTGTATAGTTTCTGTTGGGGCTCATCGGCCCACATGCCTATCATAAGTTAGTACCACACCATTTTGACTAACTATAGTTTTAGAATAAGTCTTGAAATCATGTAGTACAATTTTTCCAACTTCCTTAGTTTTCAAAACTGACTTAGATTTTCTACATAGTCATTTGCATTACTATGTAATGGTAACAGCTTGTCAATTTCTAAAACAAAGCCTGCCGAGATTTTGAATGGCATGACTGACCATATAGAACAATTTGAGAAGAATTGACAACATTCTGATCCATGGCCAGGACATATCTTTCCATTTATTTAGGAATTGAGTTTCTCAGCAGTTGTTTTATAGACTTTACTTTTACAGATCTTGCATGTTTGTTAAATGTCTTCCTAAATCGTCCGTGTTTTCTGATGCTATTGTGAATTTTATTTTTTATTTCAATTTCAAATTGTTCACTGCTACCATATAAAAGTATGGTTTATTTTTGTTTATTGACCTTGTATCTTGTGACCTTACTAAGTTCATTTATTCATTCTAGTAGCTTTTTGGCGTGGGTGGATTGCTCAACGCTTTCTAAGTGATCCTGCCGGCTATGACTGATGAATGTCCTTTTTCCTCTCCACACCATGTGTCCTTTACGTCTGTGTATGTATATGTATGTGTGTGTGTGTGTGTGTGTGTGCATGTGCACGTGTGAGATTTTGCTGTCTTGGGACTCCAGGATAATGTTGAATAGAAGTATTGAGAGCAGATAGCCTTGCTTTGTCAGTCTTCTTAGGGGCAGTTGATTTACTTCTCACCATTAGTATGATGGCATCTGTAGGCTTTTCACAGATGCCCTTTAGCAGGGTAAAAGCATCCCCTTAAGTGCCCAGCTGCTTAGAGTCTTTATCTTAAGGACTTGTTCGAATTTTTTTCATGTGTTTCCTCTGTCAGATCACAGTCTCCCAAGGCCTGGTATCCAACGTCTACAAAACCTTTGTTTTGTGTAGTTTCCTGGTTGTTTGTGACTGGAGGTCAATTTTTGTAGCAGTTAATCTGTTACATGGGCAAAAGTGGAATATTATCTTAAAAACTGTACCTCATTAGTCTTTTGTTTGGAACATAAATAAAAATTGTCTTTGATAAAGTATGATGTTTCATCACTCCTCTTTTTGTAGACAAAGGGAAAATGAACTTAGTGACTTGTTGCTATGCGCTGCTATGAATTTTTAAATTGTCAAGTAAAAATATCTTAATACAGAATTTTCTGCAGGTCAGTCTTAACCAGTCTTAACTGGTTCAAGAAATGTTGAAGTAGCATGGTGGAAACATGAAAGAGGCAGTAGGCTGAAAATTGTGGATGTTGATCATTATTTTCTCAGTTCTGGTGGGTTTTGCTCGTATTTATTTGAGAACAATGAGCATTTGCTTAGAACCTTTGTTTTATTCCTTTGGGTGGCATCAGTAATAAATAAAGCAAATGTCCAATGTAGCAGGGTCCTTTCATAGAGAGTGAAGTGATTCCCTTGACATAAGTGTACTTCACGCCAGCTCGCTGCTATTCCCTTGTGTAAATTGTCATCTCCTCTGCGGATGATCCCCAGCTGCCTTTAGTGCTAGCGGACTTTGCCCCCAGAGTATTTCTTTTCGTTTTCCTTGTCATCTGGTCTGAAGCACAAAGAGCGCCACTCACCCTCTTGACCTTTCTGCAGATGCTGAGAATTTTTTATAAAGTAATCTTGAAAGGTCTCAGAGAACCAATATTCACAGCTTCCTCTACCTGCTGCGCTTCTGACATACTGTCCAGTCAGTGCGGCCAGTTATGACACGCCCTCCTTGAGACATCATGCGTCCCTCTGATTTCACCTTTCGGTACTTATAGGTTAGAAATTCAAAGATGTACGAATAAAGTTAATAGGAATTAGGGCAATAACAGACCCGATAATAATAAAAACACATTTTCAAAAGTAAAGTAAAAAACTTTCAGACAAGTTGGAACTTTTGTAATGGAGTTTTCAATTTATTTATTTCTACTGTTATTGTAGTTCAAAATGAAATCAGTTCAGCAAAATTTAAACCTCTTCTTGAATTACTAGTGTTTATATTCTACTCAGTGCCAATATCTTCTACTTTTGCAATTTCCAATTAAAATTCTGCTGGCATGATGCATGTCAGCCAAATTTCTTGGAATCTTATATGACCCAGAGAATCTTTGAAATCTGGAGGTAAGCAATATTTTCTCAGATTTTTCCATCTTCAGAAAATTCCTAGAATAGTGGACTTTGATGATAAGCCCATCTGCTGTTTATTAATTTTATAAATATAGCAGGAAAGCTATGGGATTCTCATTTTCCCTATATCCTCAACGTTAAAGCAACTTAATACCAATATTTAAAAATGTAAAATATTTGTAAGAGTTTTAGGAAGGCTCGGTTGTTTTGATTTATAATAAATTCAAAATTTTCTTGTCTGTTTCAGAATGACCATTTGAATCTATGAATTTGGGAAGACAGTATTGAATGTAGACTTTTCATGTTAAGACAGTGAATTAATAATTCCTCAGATGTCAACAGAATTTACATGTAATTACTTCTTTCTTCTGTTAGAATGATACCCACAGTTTACCTTTTTAAGCCACCACTTTTTGTTTATAGAATGGGAGAGTTTCATCGACTAAGTCTTGCCAGAGATGGTGCATTCTGTTTATATAGAATTAAGTACAAAATATTAGGTTATAGCATTTTGTGTCAGAGAACATGTGATCCACAGGTTATTGAAAATCAAGTCATTATGGGGGAAAATGATTGCTTTTCCTGTTTTATAATATGGCTATAAAATTATATATACTTTTCTTGCCCCCTTTTTTTCTGACCTAAGAATATCACAAGTATGTGCAACCTTCCAGTTGTTTAGTGATTTATAGTTTTGTTTATTACATGTTTTTTCATTAGTAACCCTGTGAAGCTGAGAGTTTGTAGGTACAACCATTTAATCCGGTACTCCAGTTTTTGCTTATATGACTCATGTTCCAGAAATGGCTGGTTCTTAATGTTAAAAAAATATTAAAGTAAGAAAGAACACCACCACCAAAACTAAGTGGTTTGGCAACTCTATTTAGTAGTCGATTTTAAACTGCTAGCAAAAGTAACAACCTTCAAGTGCTTTATTGATCTGATGTTGACTGAAGCATTTTTTGCAATGCTTTCCTTTTCTTAGGTATTGTAAAAGAAATATTAGATGCAGTTTCTTGTCTCCAAGAAATTGTCTTTAGTTCGCTCACATATGTGCGGTTAGTTTACCCATGGAAGGTTGAATACCACCAAGCTGAATGGGAAAGGGGAAAAAAGACTAAAATTGTTTGAGAGCCCACTATGTGTAGGAACTTTATATGCATCATCTCATTTAATCCTAACAGCATTTTGAGGTATCTCATTTTATAGATTTGGAATAACCAAGTTTGAAAAGACTAAGGAATCTGACTGAAGCAGAAATTTGAATGCTGGTCTGTTCTCACTCCAAACTTACCTTTTTTCTATTACACTCTGCCCTCGTGAGAGAAAGGAAATGTATTAAAATTCTGAGGATGAGAGATCAGTGGGCCTGTTGTTTTTGAGAGGGCCATGTGGACAGAATAGAAGTGGAGCTGAGTCTTGAAAGACTCCAATATTTGTAAAGAACGAGATTATCTTATTTGGCAATAAAAATATATCCTCTTGTCTCACATTCTTTTCTGAAGTTGATAAATACATAAATGCATCCACATTTGATAAGATATAGGTGGATATACAAAAATATGTATGTATATGTAATATGCACACACATAAATTACGACATTGATTTCAGTCATAAAGTGAAGATGCCACCTTTGGGGATTTACTTTTTTTTTCCATAAGCTACTATGCTAAGGCTTTAAAAATTCATCAAAACGATGTTTGGAGTGAAGAAACCTTATCCTATTCTTGTAAATTTCCCTTAAATGAGCATGGACAGTTCCTTTCTGAAAGTATTTAATTCCATATATGTAAGAAATAGGAAGCAGTTTCCCTTATGCTTGCTAATTTCACTGTATGAAATTAATTTTCTCAGTTAGCAAGAATACCATGTTTCCTGAATGTGAGAGGCTTGGCATTCATTTACAGTAATTGTTTGACTGCTGGTTTGGAGGAGGAGATGGGGATACATTTCTAAATCAGTAAATATGATGAAATATTCAGAAATCACTTCTAAGCAAATGCAAACTGTTGGGGTATGTTATTACCCTCTCAAGTTTGAGAAACATTTTAATCAAGATGAAAGGAAGAAAATAACAGGAACATTTATTTACAGATATCTTGGACATTTAAGCTATTCTGCTCTGGAGCTATTTCAAATTGGTAGTAATGATTAGTGAAGGGTAAGAAATTCCAAAGTGTAATAGTTTAACTTTCAATGTTAATTCTAAGTCTGGCCACGAAACTGCTGCTTTTTATTATATGTCTTTTTATACAGTTTGGCTTTTTCAACCATAGTTGTTGAATTTCTTTGATAAAAACTTTTTTGTAAGAGAAATGTATGAGCCTGTAAACTAAATAGTACCATCTTTGGAGAGCTTTAGGAGGGGATTAGGAGTTAGGAGTCAAAGAGTAGAGGAGATTATTTCCATGATGTGATTCCAGTATGGGAAGTAAAATGGATTTTTTTCTGGCAATACACTTACATTCTTCTTAGGGAAGTCAGAAGCCATTCTCATGCTCACTTAAAGTCAGTATCATAGAGCAGTTATAAGAAAGTACAAAAATGGGGGTACCGATTAGTGAACCCCTACTATTTGATAGCTCAAGGCTGGTGTTTATAAAGCCCTCAGGTGAAGTCACTGTGCAGAGTGTTCAGGGTAGGTTTTACAGGGTTTTGTAGTCATTTTAGGTTCTTTAGCGTCTGGGGGGTATGATAGATGGAATATATTTGGAAGACAAATCAGGTGCATGTGCGTGTGTGCACGTGTGTGTGTGTGTGTAGAGTTGAAGGTCAGATTCTAAATTCAGAGACCAGTTTTGAGGGTACCGGTTGGAATGTGATTTGGGACTGGGTAGGGTGCTATCTGTAGAAATGGGTGTTAAGGACTAATTCTGAGAAAGATTACCAAGAAGAGGAAACGTCCCACTTCCGTGATTTGGTAAATATGAATACTGAAGGAGAAAGGAGAATCACGATGCTCTCTGCACCTGCGAGACCTATGGGGCATGGGTTTGGCCACGACTAGAGGAATTAGGCTGTGTTTTGTATTTTGCAGTAACACAGTGTATTTAGTTTTGGACATGTAAAGGGTGCAGTAATGGTGGCAGTTAGGGTTTGATTGCTCAAGAGTCCCAGGACCCAAAATGACCCAGAAAAAGAACACAGTGTAGCAACAGCATTTCATGAGAGGCCACTGCAGACAGTGAGGGGTTTGGAGAGGCCAGGCCAGTGTTCTAGCTGCTCACCCTTTGTAAGGACAAGGAAACGGTGACCTGTGCTCTGGGTACCTCACACCCAGGCAACCCAAAGTGGCGTCTTGGCCAGAGTACTTACACTGCTGGTCTGTTCGGCATGTTCTTGCCACTCAACCAGCCCTGATGGCAGAGGCCTTGGAGAGAGGGGGTGGGGCAGAGTGCACCGAGATCCAGGTGCACCCATAGAGGCCGGTGCCAGCAGCCCCCAAATTTCTGGGACTATGGTACAAAGCGGCACAATTAATCAGTGTGCTTCAGGCCTTGAACAGGGGTTAATGCTATGCGAGTGCATTTCGTAAATCAGTAAAAGCAGCTCAGGCTAATTGCAAGCCTGCTGGAATGAACCCTCACAGCACAGCAGTAATTGTCATTTGGGATTCCGATGGGTTGTGTCTTTTAGAGTGATCTTGAATGTTAGAACTCCTCCTTGTCTATATATTTGAATATACCATATTGTGGCCAAATTTGCAGGGCAACCATTTTAGAACCTCTGAAATAATCTTGAGAATGGTTAGCAAGTTTAACTGTGTTTCATTTCTCCTTTCACAATTAATAAGGAACTTTTATCTCTAAATGTATTGTATTTTAACCTTTACTTACTAGAAAACCAGGTTTTCAAAGCCAGATTCTTAGATTTAGTAAGAGGAAGCATTGTAAAAGAGTCTTCTAGTTTAATAAGAGTAAATGAGGGCAGGCCGCAGTGGCTCAGCAGGCAGAGTTCTCGCCTGCCATGCCAGAGATCTGAGTTCGATTTCTGGTGCCTGCCCATGCAGAAAAAAAAAAAAAAAGAGTAAATGACATGTTCTGTGTTTCCAAACCTGCATAGAGTTTCTAATGACCTTTTTTTCCTCCCTTGCTTCTCCCTCCTCCAGATGAATCAACTCCCAAGGAAGTCAGCAGGGTAAGTAATGTGAAATAATAATTTCTGCCACCACAATGTAAGGAGTAAGAAATCCTTTTGTGCGTTTTCTCAGTGTTCTAACACATTAAAGCATTAGGAAAACGATGTCAAACCCTGGGTGCCCTCTCCAAGGATCACTTGTTAATACGAATGACATCAGTAGGGAGAGGGTTAGCAAATTGGAGGCCTCAAGACTGAACACATCCAACAGATGCATTTTATTTGGCCTGCACGCTGCTTACAGGTTTTTGTTTTTAATTCACTGCCAACATTTAGAAATTGAGAGACTGTGATAAAGATTGGGTTTCTGGCTTCTCTTGAAAAGACCAGGGGATATGGCAAGACAGAGAAAGGACTCCACCCGTGTAACAGTCTGCTAAGGCCAAAATGCGAAGCCACCTTCAGATGAATGATATGGTCTGCGGTTTTTCACAGTCCTCCAGTCAGCCAGCTTTCCTCATTTACATTACCTGTCTAGTTACTGCATTTGAGTTCATGCACCTTCTTTTGAGAAAACAAAAGGTGACTTCTCATTTACTGAAAATATTACATCAACATTTAAAAAAATATTAAATGTAGTGGAGACTGAGCAGATATAAAAGCTTTTGGGGATGAGCACTGAAGCATTTGGTATACTGTGTTTAATAATATAAAATCATGTTTAATGACTAGGAAAACTATCTTAATTATATTTCCCGTATACAGATAAAAATCTTGTTAAATGCAGATTATATGTCAAAAACAGTTTGGATTGCATCAGATGCACTCTGATGTCAGTGATCACTCTTTGCTGGAAGTTATAAACTCAGCAACTGTTAGGAGAATCACATGCACAAATGTACCACTTTATCTGTGACCGTCTGAAGGCAGGAACCTCTAAAATGACCAGAGCTATTGCTAAGCGTTGAGGATGAGACAGAATTCCCTCTGTCCATTACACCTAACGCTTTCTTTAAGGTATTCGCCAGTCCTGGGGTTTTACTGGATGCCTTTACCATTAACGTCACACATACAGAGTTCAGTGTTAGAGTTTCTACATCTGGGCACTTTGAGATGTGCGAAGAGGTCTGGGGAGTAGATTCTCGGGGTCGGCCTGCTTTTTTATATGATGGAAGTGGCAGAAAGGCTAAAGAAAGTACCTGCCAGCACCTTATATTCTAGTAAAGAGGGATGCGTTACCGCTGACAACACTGTAGTATCTCTAAGGACGATAGAAACAATAAAAACACCATACATGTGATTTATCTTTGCTATTGTTTTGTAATGTTATTTTATTATGCTAATTTTGGAGAAAGTTTATCTCTAATTGAAAATACTAAATGACTCAGCTGTTAAACTAAGAATTGTACTACTTACCAAGATCTTTTCAAGTTTCTTTCTGAATATTTCTTGGTCGATGCTTATTTGACCAGTATTCAGAGTTTGCTTTACAAAATGGTACACTATTGTTTTAAAACAAATAAAATTTTAGGAATGCCTAGTGTAACATTTTCATAGATGTGACTGGTCACAGGGCTTTTACTTAAACTCATCAGTTATCGGAAAAGCATGCCCTTTAGTGAAACAGACTGTTACACTCACAGGAGATCTGATGACTATAAAGTACTTTCTTACCTGCAACCAAAAACCTCCCATTATTTGCCATTCATTAGTCTTAAGTTTTGACTTTTGAAGTGAATCAAAAAAGGCTACACCCTATTTCATATGAGAGCTATTTGAATACAGGGATTGTACTATCTCTTTACCAGTAAAAAAATATTCATAATTTAAACTTTTTTCATAGACCTCCTTAGGATCTAAGTTGACATTCTCTGGACAAAGTATACTTTATCAATATGTGACAAGCATAGTGGAGCACTGTAAACTAATCATGGCTTGGCCCTTATAAAATGAGATGGGGCAGATGCTTCTTTGGGTTTTGGATACTGTGTACCTATAGATACAGTTCTATGGGAGAATTAGCTTTTTTTGACAACCTGTAGGACATGGCTGGTTATTGAGTGTCTTGTAGACTAAGCTTTTTTCTACAAGAAGCCATCAGATTTGTGAGTTTTACACCTCTCCCCTCTTCCTCCTTCCCTCCCTCTTTACTTCCCTTCTTCCCTCTTTACTTCCCTTCCTCCTTTCCCACCTCTTCCCCTCCCTTCATTCTTCTTCTCTCTTTTCTTTCCTCACTGACTTCTTCCCTTCCTGCCTTTCAGTCAACAGGCTGGGCATATGGTAGAGAGCAAAATAGACGATATTCTGATTCTCATAGTCTGGGACAGGGTGGATGAGACAGCTGAAAAAAATACATATTTATCTGGCAGTTTTAAGTGCTGTGATAAATACCTATAAGAATAAAACAGGATGAGGGGATAGAGAATGATGATGGATTACAGTGGCGTAGGAGGGTTTATTGACTTGTTGGGCATTTGAGGAAGTCACTGAAGGTTTATTCGAGAAGTTGACATTTGAGCGGAGACCTGTCAGGAATAAGAGATTCAGCAGAAGGAGGAGGGGAATGCTTGGGGCTGGAGCAGAGCAAGTGATGGGGGGAGAATTATAGGATTTGAGGTTGGAATATAATAGGGGTGGTGAAAGCCTTGTAGTCCACCGTGTGGCTTTTGGATTTAATTCCAAGAACAGTGAGAAGCCACTGGAGGACTTGAATGGAAAAATGACATCACCTAACTTACATTTTAAAAGAATCACTCTAGCTGCTAAGAAAATACACAGAGAGATAAGGGAAGAAACAGTGGGAGTCTACGGTCCAGGCAAGGTTTGGAAGAGGCTAAGATGAGGGTTCTAATGATGCAATGTTAAGAAATAATCAGAGTCTGGATACATTAGGAAGACAGAGGTGCCAGATATTTGCTCCTGGGCTGTGTGTGGTATGCGAGAAGAGAGGACTCAGTAATGACTCTGAGCAACTGGTAGAATAAAGTTTCACTGCAGGAGGAATGAGGATGAATGGGCCTGTTAAAATTGGAAATGTTAAATTTGAGTTATCGGCTGTTGAAGAGGAGGTGTTTAGAAAGCAGGTGATTATATGGGCCCAGAGTTAAGAGAATAGTTCCAAGCTAGAGATAAAATGTTGAAGTCTAGAGTCTAGAGATGGTATTTAAGGTCATGAGGCTAAATACTAGAGAGTGAAATAGAGAGGAAAGGTCTGAGCACTAAACTACTCAACTGTTCAGGGTTGGTGAAGGTGGAGAAAAGTCATCTAGGAGAGTAAGGAGAAGTCAGTGAAATAGAAAATAAATTTAAAAAGTTATTTGTCAACCGATTTTGTTTTATAATTTTAACTGTATGACTATACATCTATTTCAGTTTATTTCTTCTTTTGACCCATGTAAGCCTATTAAGATGAGTCTCAATCTAATACATAATCTGTTTTGCAGAATTACCATATGATTTAGCAATTTCAGGCCTACATATATGCCCTAAAGAATTGAAAACAGGGACTTAAACAGTACTCATATGCATTGTTCATAGCGGCATCCTTCACAGTAGTTAGAAAGTGGGAGCTACTGAAGTGTCCTACAGAGGAATGGATAAACAAAATATGGTCTACCTGTACAACGGAATATTACCCAGGCACAAAAATGAATAAAGTTCTGATATATGCTGCAACATAGGTTAACCTTGAAAACATTATGCTAAGTGAAATAAGCCAGGCACAATAGGACTAAAATGGCAATATTTCACTTACATGAAATATTTAGAAAACAGATTTATAGTGACAGAAAGTAGATTAGACGTTCCCAGGGGCTAGGGTGGGGAATGGAGCAAGGGAATGGGAAGTTATGGCTCAGTGGGTGCACAGTTTCTGTTCAGGATGATGAAAATGTTTGGCAATGGATGATGGTGATGATTGTACAACAGTCATAATCAATGTTAGCTAATGCCATGGAAACGTACACTCAAAAACGGTTAAAATTGCAATTTTTTTCTTGTATATGCATTAGCACAATAGTATCTTTTAAAAAGCAAAAAAAAAAGAGTGAGCAATGGTGGTTCCATGACAGAATTCTTGCCTGCCATGCCAGAGACCTGGGTTTGATTCCCGGAGCTTGCCCATGCTAAAAAAATAGAAAATTAAAAAAGCAAAAAATAAAAGATAAATTTTGGTACAGTTGTTTCAACTTACCAGGAATCCACTGAAACCTTCCTCCGACGTCTCTGATCTCCCTCATAAGAATAGTGTTGGAGACTGTGTGGAATGCCTCTGAAGCCATGTATCTTAACCAGTTTAATATAGTTTATTCTAATCAGGCATCACCATTCAATCACAAATATCGAATTATCACTATTCTAAGTTCTTGGAATATAGCAATGAATAAAATAGGCAGGAATCTCTTCCCTTGTGGAATTTACATTAGTGTGGGAGTGAAGTCAATACACAAAATAGCTAAGTAACAAGTGTGTAAGTTGGTGGTGGTGAGTGCTTCAGAGAAAAGCAAAGCAGGAAGTGAGATAAGGGAGTTATGGCTGGGTGCAAGGTGGGTGAGTGTGTGGCCAAGGATAGGGCTGGGTGTGGGATGGGGTAAAGGAGTCAGGGCTGAGTGTGGGTGCATGTGGGTGTTTGGCCAGGAATGGGGCTCGGTTTGAGTGTGAGTGTGCAGTGAGAAGAGAATCCAGGAAAGACTCTGAGGAAGTGAAGGAGTGAACCAGGCTGATGACTGGGGGAAGAGCCAGTGTAAATGTCTCGTGACAGGAGTCGGTCTGTGTGTTCAAGAGCTTGGAAGAAAGTCACTGTGACTCGAACTGAATGTGTGAGGAAAAGATGTGGTGTGGAGCAGCCAGAGTCCGCAAACTGAGTTTCCTCCTTACTGTTTTTTTTCATGGGGTATTTAGTAGAGTAAGGGAGGGAAGTCAGAGGATATTAACTTTCACATACTTGCCTTTCCTGGAATAGTCATATTTTTCTTTCATGTTTATAAAATGTTACTGCACTTATTGAGTTATTTGTTTCTGTTTGGGATGATGGAAGGATTTTGGTAATGGATGGTGGTGATGGTAGCACATCTGCTTCCAGTATACAAAGAAGGAACTGTCATAGGATAAATGATCCCATTGCCATTGGAAGAAATTTTAAGGAAAACATGGATCACCAGACCTAAACAATTCTGAAATCCTGAAGGGCAAACTCCATTAGATTTCAAATTTTAAGAGTCATTTCTCCTTGGGACTTTAGAAAGTGACAGTCCCACCCTTTCCAAGGGCTTCCACAGAGGCCCTCTTCTCTCCAGATACTGGGATGAGGTTTGCAATATTGGGGAATGTTGAGGAGACCACCTTTATTTTGGCCCCACCCTCTCAAGCATCTGGGTAGCACTCAGATTCTCTGCCATCTCCAAGGCACATGTTTCAACTCCTTCAGAATGATGGGGTGGCAGTCAGGCTACCCCCAATCCTAGGGGAATGTGCTCTACCCTCTTCGAGGCCTGGGACCAGAACTTTTTCTGAACATCGAGGTGGAAGGCCCGCCCTCTGCCTCTGGGACAAACTCACCCCCTCCACATGCAGAGGTTTCTTGGCTTCAGACTTTACCTCCCATGGTTCTTCCTCTGAAACTGTTCTTCCTTCAGTCTTCCCCTTCTAGTCCAGACTGGCAGTGGTTCCACTTATACAGGTCTCACAAAAAATTTGTTAACTTGGCATACAGGGATCAAAGCCATCAGACAATAGAACTTTCCACAGTTCCTTTCTGGATAACTCCGTCTCTAAACCTCACTTGTCCTGTAATGACTGAGTGGTTCCATGATTGGTTAAATCCTCACATGGGGCACTATTCTCTGGGTTCTCACTTTCTGGAAGCCCAGAATTTTCCAAACATTCAATTTCTGATTTTTTCACACCCAAAAGTTCAGTCCTCAGCCTATTCCTTTCTTGTCACATTAGAGAAACCAAATTGCATCCTCCATATTTAGCTTGGGAATTTCCCCAGCCAATTATCCCAGATCATCTCATTCAAATTCTTCCTTCCATCCAGCACCAGGACACAATTTTGCCAAGTTTTGTGCCACTTCAAAACAAGGGTCACCCTTGCTCCAATCTGCAATGACACATTCCTCAGACCCTCCATAAAGGTCTCAATTGAAGTATCTTTAGGGTCTATAATTCTACGAACTGTTGCTTCTGTTGGTAGAAATATGGACTCAGCACCTTATTCCTCTTGTGCTGAAATCTGTTTTCATTTGCTAATGTTGCTTAAATTCAGTACATCTGAGATGGATTGGCTTTTATAAAAGCAATTTATTAATTGCAAATTTATAGTTCTTTGGAGGAAAGGCAGCTACTTTCATCTGGGTTTCTCTGTCACATGAGAAGGCACATGGTGATGTCTGCTGACCTTCTCTCCTGCTTTCTGGGTTCCAGTGGCTTTCCCTGAGCCTGTACTTTCTGCATCTCCAAATGTCTGGGTATGAGCTGCTGCTCCTTTTAAGCCTCACTGATTGCAGAAGTCACTCCTCTTAGCTGATTGCAGATGGATTCAGCCATTAGATGAAATCCACATGCTTATGATTTGAGTCCACAGGAACAGAACAACAGGGCACTGTCACCTGGCTAAATTGACACCTCCTAACTATTGCACCTAGTTTTCTCAGTGTTTTTATCAAGTAAGCTGGGCGGCTTTTGCCACATCCCTTTTGTGCATCAACTGAGGTGATCGTGTGTTTTTCTCAATGTTCCATTAATGTAGTGTATAAAATTAATTGATTTTCTTTCACTGAACCACCCTTGCATACCTGGGGTAAATCCTATTTGGGCATGGTGAATAATTCTTTAATATGTTGTCTTTTTATTTTCATCTTATTTTCTCCAGCTATTCGAATTCTTTGTATTTATTTGTATTATTTCTATATTAGTTAGGGTTCTCTAGAGAAACAGAATCAATAGAGAACACTCGCAAATATAAAATTTATAAAAGTGTCTCACATGACCATGGGAATTCAGAGTCCAAACTCTGCAGGGCAGGCTGTGAAGCCAATGACTCCAATGGAGGGTCTGGATGAACTCCACAGGAGAGGCTCACCAGCCAAAGCAGGAAGAGCCTGTCTCTTTTGAGTCCTCCTTATAAGGCTTTCAGTGATTAGATTAAACATCACTCATTGCAGAAGACACATCCTCATTGCAACAGACAAGCCAGAACTTGCCCAACCATCACTTGGCCAAGTTGACACATGAACCTGACCATGACAGTTCACCCCTAGTCAACTTGGCAACTATACATACCACCTTAAACCATGCCTAACTTCTAAATAAAAAAACAATAAAACACACATTTTTTTCTTTCACCTAACAATATTCAGTTGTCCCACATATAACTGGAAACACATTAAATCTCTCCAGAATAGGGTACAAATCCTTGGGTAATATTCATTCTTAAACTTGATATCTTGCAACTTAAATAGTATAACATGAACAAAACAGCAATACATTCCTCATTTCTGTAACTGATCACGTGGCCGAAGTTCAAATTTATCACTGCCTGCTTCCACTACCCAGTCCATGTTCCCTTTAGACTCAGCAAGCACTTCAGCTGGCCGTGGTTCTTTGCCTGGTGGGGTGACCCAAACCTTCATTCCTGAAGTTTCAGAGCCATTGGTAGTTCTGCCTGGATTGGGTTGTTGCAGTTTTCCATTGATTTTAATCACAGGGCATTGTAGTACTAAAAGATGCCCTAAGGGGTCACCTATATTCCACGAAAACTCTTCTTTACCTCCATTATGTAGTTGCAGTCCTACTTCCCCCTGATAGTCAGGGCCAATCACCCCAGACAATAATGTAATCCCCTTCTTGGCTTGTTGATCCAGTGACATAAGTAGCCCAAAGTGACCAGGTGGCAGTCTTAACTTCCAGTTCAGTGGAATCATTGCTGTTTTTCCTGGAGGAAGCACTCCCCATTTTGGAAAGAAAACCTGTTGACCAGCAGAGCTCAAGGTTGCAGGGACAGAAGCAAAAATTTTCCTAGTGGATCACAAGGGGTAATAGTCAGCGGTACCACTCCCATTTCCACCCCTTGGTTCCTGGATCCATAAATCCTGGCTATGGGAGAAACAGCACCATATAGTGGATGCTGATTCAGAGCATATACAGCTTCCTGGAGAACATTACCCCAGCCTTTCAAGGTACTGCCACCTAGTTGGCACAGTTATTGAGTTTTCAAAAGGCCAATCCACTGTTCTATCAATCCAGCTGCTTCTGGATGATGGGAAACATGGTAAGACCAGAGAATTCCATGAGCATGTACCCATTCCCACACTTCATTTGCTGTGAAGTGTGTTCCTTGATCAGAAGCTATGTTATGTGGAATACCATGACGATGGATAAGGCATTCTGTAAGCCCACGGATGATAGTTTTGGCAGAAGCATTGCGTGCAGGGAAAGCAAACCCATACCCAGGGTATGTGTCTATTCTAGTTAGAACAAATTGCTGCCCTTTCCATGAAGGGAGTGGTCCAATGTAATCAACCTGCCACCATGTAGCTGGCTGGTCACCTCGGGGAATGGTGCCATATCAGGGGCTGAGTGTAGATCTCTGCTTCTGGTAGATTGGGCATTCAGCAGTGGCTGTATCCAAGTCAGCCTTGGTGAGTGGAAGTCCATGTTGCTGAGCCCATGCATAACCTCCATCCCTACCATCATGATCACCTTGTTCATGAGCCCATTAGGCAATGACAGGAGTTGCTGGGGAAAGAGGCTGACTGTTATCCACAGAACGGGTCATCTTATCCACTTGATTATTAAAAACTTCCTCTGCTGAAGTCACCCTCTGGTGTGCATTCACATGGTATACAAATATCTTCATGTTTTTAGCCCTCTCAGAAAGGTCTGTCCACATATTTCTTCCCCAGACCTCTTTGTCACCAATTTTCCAATTATGGTCTTTCCAAGTCCTTGACCATCCAGCCAAACCATTAAAAACAGCCCATGAGTCAGTATACAAACGCACCTCTGGCCAGTTTTCCTTCCAAGCAAAATGAACAACCAAGTGCACTGCTCGAAGTTCTGCCCCCTGGGAGGATTTCCCCTCACCACTGTCCTACAAGGACACCCCAGAAAGGGGTTGTACTGCTGCAGCTGTCCACTTTCAGGTGGTACCTGTATATTGTGCTGAACCATCTGTAAACCAGGCCCAAGTTTTCTCTTCCTCCCCAAGAGGCCATAGCTCTGGTCTGAGAAAGAGAAGGTAATGTGGCAGGAGTGGAGACAATGGGCATTTGGGCCACTTCTTCATGTAAGTTACTTGTGCCTTCAGGACCTGCTCTGGCTCTATCTCGTATATACCATTTCCATTTTACAGTAGAGTGCTGCTGTACACGCCCAACTTTATGGCTTGGTGGGTCAGACAAAACCCAGATCATGATAGGCAACTCAGGTCTCATGGTAACTTGGTGCCCCATGGTTAAGCGTTCAGTCTCTACTAAGGCCCAGTAGCAGGCCAAAAGCTGTTTCTCAAAAGGAGAGTAGTTATCTGCAGCAGATGGTAAGGCTTTGCTCCAAAATCCTAAGGGTCCGTGTTGTGATTCTCCTATAGGAGCCTGCCAAAGGCTCCAGATAGCATCTCTATTTGCCACTGACACTTCCAGCACCATTGGATCTGCTGGATCATATGGCCCAAGTAGCAGAGAAGCTTGTACAGCAGCCTGGACCTGTCACAGAGCCTCCTTTTGTTCAGGTCCCCACTCAAAATTAGCAGCTTTTCTGGTCACTCGATAAATGGGCTGGAGTAGCACACCCAAATGAGGAATATGTTGTCACCAAAATCCTAAAAGACCAATGAGGCATTGTGCTTCTTTTTTGGTCATAGGAGGAGCCAGATGCAGCAACTTATCCTTCACCTTAGAAGGGATATCTCAACATGCCCCACACCACTGGACACCTAGAAATTTCACTGAGGTGGAAGGCCCCTGTATTTTTGTTGGATTTATCTCCCATCCTCTGACACGCAAATGCCTTACCAGTAAATCTAGAGTTGTTGCTACTTCTTGCTCACTAGGTCCAATCAACATGATATCATCAATATAATGGACCAGTGTGATGTCTTGTGGGAGGGAGAAATGATCAAGTTCTCTGCGGACAAGATTATGACATAGGGCTGGAGAGTTCATATACCCCTGAGGTAGGACAGTGAAAGTATACTGCTGACCTTGCCAGCTGAAAGCTAACTGTTTCTGGTGGTCCTTACTAATAGCTATTGAGAAAAAAGCATTTGCCAGATCAATAGCTGCATACCAGGTACCAGGGGATGTGTTGATTTGCTCAAGCAATGATACCACATCTGGAACAGCAGCTGCAATTGGAGTTACCACCTGGTTGAGCTTAGGATAATCCACTGTCATCCTCCAAGACCCACCTGTTTTCTGCACAGGCCAAATAGGAGAGTTGAATGGGGATGTGGTGGGAATCACCACCCCTGCATCCTTCAGGTGCTTAAGAGTGGCAGTAATCTCTGCAATCCCTCCAGGAATCCGTTATTGCTTCTGATTTACTATTTTGCTCAGTAGGGACAGTTCTAGTGGCTTCCACTTGGCCTTTCCCACCAGAATAGCCCTCACTGCATGAGTTAGAGAGCTAATGTGGGGATTTTGCCAGTTGCTCAGTATATCTACACCAATTATACCAATGGAACTGGGGAAATAACTACAGAATGGGTCTGAGCGCCCACTGGACCCACTGTGAAATGAACCTGAGCTAAAACTCCATTGATCACCTGGCCTCCACAAGCCCCAACTCTGACTGGTGGACTAGAGTGACGTTTTGTGTCCCCTGGAATTAATGTCACTTCTGAACCAATGTCTAATCCCCGAAATATCTGATCATTTCCTTTTCCCCAATGAACAGTTACCCTAGTAAACGGCCGTTGGTCTCCTTGGGGATGGCTTGGAGGAAGATTAACAGTATAAATTTGTGGCAGTGTAACAGGGTTCTCCCCCAAAGGGACCTGGCCTCCCCTCCATTCAAAGGGCTCTGGATCTGTAAACTGTTTCAAGTCTGGAAATTGATTAAGGGGCCGTAACTCTGTGTTTTTGTAATTTGAGTTAGACTTCTGTTCACTTGACCTAGAACTCTTTTGATTATACAGCTCCAACAAGAATTTAGTACACTGCCCTTCTATTGTATTTCTTGGTACCCCATGATTTACTAGCAATGCCACAAGTCTCTGCGTGTCATATAATTTTGATGCCTGCTTTGAGTTTGCTGTCTATTATAATAAGCCATGTCTACCCTGTCTTTGGCAATTAAGTGCTGCCACCTGGCTTCTGCCAACTTGGGATCCTTTCATCCCCATTGTGTTTAAGAATTCCAGCTCTGTGACAGCCGTTCCTACCGTAATACCTGACCTACAGAGAAGTACAACCACAGAGCTCTTTAGGGATGATGGTGCTAGTCTCACAAATTTATTTCTCACTGTTCTGGTGAAGGGTGCATCCTCTGGATATTCCTGGGGTGTAAGAGCAGGCTTTGCATGATAAATCCACGGTAACATTCCAATCTCTCTAAGCCTCTGGATCCTCTCATCTACATTATACCAGGGCAGTTCTGGCATTTCAGCCTCAGGTAATGTTGGCCACCTTTTCATCCATGTTTCAACCAACCATTCAAACAAACTGTTAACACCTTTTCTAACCCCTCAAGCTATAACACTGAATGCAGAATCTCTGCTTAGTGGGCCCATATCAATAAATTCAGCCTGATCCAGCCTTATATTCCTCCCACCATTATCCCACACCCTTAAAATCCATTGCCACACATATTCCCCTGATTTCTGTCTATATAAATTGGAAAACTCTCACAGTTCTTTTGGAGTGTAACATACCTCCTCATGTGTGATACCTTGTACCTCACCTTTAGGGGCCTGTTGGGACTTTAGTCTAGTTATAGGTCTGGAAGAAATGAGGGGTGGTGGGGGTGGGTCATGAAAAGGATTAGAAATATCTTCCAAGCCATTTGCTTCAGGGCCTTCATTTGCAGTTTTATCTGGTGAAAGAGGATTAATCACTCTAGGGCTTATCCCTTCAGGAGGAGACTGGGTGGCCAACTCCTCAAGGCAGGCTGGAGGGTGGGGTGGTTATGTCCTCAGGGCAAACTATAACAGGGTTATCTAGAGAAGACTCAGCATGATCTAGGGTTTCAACCTTACCCCCGACATCATTATCAATCCATATGTCACGATCCCATTTTTCAGGGTCCCACTCCTTTCCAATCAATGCCCTCGCTTTAATGGCAGACACCATGCAAGATTGAGATTTCAGTTTATGTTGTTACATTGCTACTCTAACAATAAGATTCTGAGTCTGATTTTCAGAGATCTCAAGTCTGCGGCTACAAGAAATAAGATTTTCCTTCAGGATACTCACAGAAATGTCTACATCTGTCAGATGGCACTTAAGCTTCTCATTTGAAACCTTAAGCCCATCCCTTTCACTCCTTAATGTAGCCAGTGTATGTAACAACAACCAACCAACATCTCTATACTTCTTATTTCTACAAAACTCTGTAAAGGTGTCAAAAACATTATCTCCCAGAGCCTGGCTTTGTACAAGCAAAGCATTAGGAGAATCGAATGGTGATATTTTGACTATTTCTTTTGCCAACTCACTCCATGGATTTGGAGTGTCATTCTAATTATGGGAATCAGAGTCCTTAGTGTCTTCGAGTCCAGTCAGAGTAGAAAACCATTCACAAAAACCCATTTTTAGGATTCTGTTTCTTAAGAACCACTCCTGGTACCAAGATGTATTAGTTAGGGTTCTCTATAGAAACAGAATCAACAGAGAACCCTTACAAATATAAAATTTATAAAAGTGTCTCACATGACCACGGGAATGCAGAGTTCAAAATCCGTAGGGCAGGCTGTGAAGCCGATGACTCCGATGGAGGGTCTGGATGAACTCCACAGAAGAGTCTCACCAGCTGAAGCAGGAAGAGCCTGTCTCTTCTGAATCCTCCTTATAAGACTTTCAGTGATTAGATTAAGCATCACTCATTGCAGAAGACACGTCCTCATCTCAACAGACAAGCCAGGATTTGCCCAACCACCACTTGGCCAAGTTGACACATGAACCTGACCATGACAATTTCTTTATTTCATTATTGCTTTGCAACTTAAAATATTTCTGCTCAACATTTTTGCTGAAGTGAGTGGTTCTCAGAGGTGCAGTGTGTTGGTCCCTGACCTCTCTAACCACTTCTTTCACAGTGCTTTTGAAGTACCCTCTGGTTGCAGAGTGATGCTTTGTTGCTTCAGCTTATTTAAGTCCATTGTCTATTTTTTTTTCTCTCAGCCATTGACACTTTATTTTGTCTCATTTTGCTCTTCCTCCTCTTGGTCAAGAAGGTTTTCTCAATCCCTTGAGGCTGAGTCCCAGCTCATTCTAGGATTTCTGTCCCACGTTGCCAGGGAGGTTTACACCCCTGGGAGTCAGGTCCCATGTAGAGATGGGGAGAGCAGTAAATTTGCTTATCGTGTTGGCTGAGAGAGAAAGGCCACATCTGAGCAACAAAAGAGGTTCTCTGTGGTGACTCTTAGGTCTAATTTTTAATAGGCTTAGCCTATCCTTTGTGGGGATAAGTTTCATATGAACAGACCCCAAGATTGAGGGCTCAGCCTATTGCTTTGGTTGTCCCCACCGCTTGTGAGGATATCAGGTATTCTCCACGTGGGGAAGTTGAATTTTCCCCCTTTATCACCATTTCCCCAAGGGGACTTTGAAAATACTTTGTTATTCACTGGTCAAGGCACTCTGGGATTTATCAGGGCATCACTCTGGACAAACCTACAAAATCTCATTCCCTATTCAAGGTTCCATGTACTTGTGGTGTTCAATTAAACTGTCCACATAAGTTATATTAGGAAATACAGTAGTCAAATGATAAATTTTGTACCAAATAAACATTTTTTGCTTTAGTTTAAACTAAAGCAAAAAATCCATTGTCTATTGAAAAGTAAGGGTGAACTTTATTAAGGACATTCCCCCCAAACAAAAGCATTGACATAATCACCACGTCATGAGATTGTAAATTAAACTCAGCAACACCTGAATAGTTAACATGACATTATTCCCTTCAATAAATGAAGGGCTTGATTCTTGTTAGAACAATTAAAATCACTGACCATATAATTATTGTGCAGATTTGTAATTTTCCTGTGAATTGTTTATTTTAGGGGAGATTATAGTTGTCTCAGAGAAAACACTCTTGGTACATAGTTCTGAATGTCTCCATTTGTTTAGTGCTTATTGGTGTAATCTGTTTTATTGTATTTTTCTATTAAAATCTGAGATTTTGCTTACTGGGTCAATTCTGTCTTCGCTTGATATAGGCTTGATGAGATTTCTTTATATTGCGGGTATACTGAACTTTTCCTTCCCTCTCATCATCAACCCTAAACTTGCCTCCATTATTTTAAAATTATAGCCTCCTCTATATTTATGAGAAGACTGAGGCTATCTGAGTCCCTTTTCAGTTGTTAATCTGTTTATCAAAATGATTTCCAGCTGCCCTTTTACTTTCGTATTGGAGGCTGTCTAATTCTAATTTACCTTGCAAAGTCTACCTCCATCACCTGTGCTTTTGACCCTGTTCCCATCCACTTCCTCTATAACTGCTGTCTCAGTTAAAATAATTTATATTTGCCTTCTAAAAAATGAAAACTGTGTCTCTAGAATAATATAAAAACCACCTTAATCTAGCCAATAATATCAGTTTGTAATATATCCTTAATTTTGGTTCAGAATATATGTATATTAGTTTGATATATATATATATCATATATATATCAAATTAATATATATATTTCCTAATATAACTTATGTGGACAGTTTAATTGAACACCACAAGTACATGGAACCTGTATATATTAGTTTGATATATATATATAATATATAATATATAGCTTGATATATATATATCAAACAATATATATATTATTATATGTGTTGGGAATATTTACATAGTAATAATTACAGTACATATGCTATTTTGATTAAATATATTTTATATTTCATATTTATAGTTTATATTTTTTCTGCTTTATATTATCCATAAACATTTTCATGATGTTGTACAGTCTGATGTTGTCTTGATTACTAAAAATTTTCCATTTTGTCTACATGATAGTTTGCTTTTCCAGTCTTCTATTATTGGATCTTTAGTTGTTCTTAATTTTCCATAGACTGGATATCCATATTATTCAGGATTTTCCAGAGAAAGAGAATCAGTGTATATATGTTAAGAGATTTATTATAAGGAATTGGCTCATGTGACCATGGGTGCTGGCAAACCTGAAATCTGTAGGGCAGACTGCAAGCTGGAAACTTAATAAAGTCCTTAGTCGAAATTCCCATGAGGAATTGGCTGGCTGAAATTCTGGCAAGAGCCAGTGCTGAACTTAAAGCAAAAATTCTTTTGACCTCTGAAATGATCACTTCTGGCTGTTGAGACCTCCAGCTGATTGGATGAGGAGACTTCCACATTACTGAGGGCAATCTCCTTTAATGATTGTAGTTACAAACAACTGATTATGTAGCTGCAAATTCCATTTATGGAATACCTTCACAGTAGCAAGTAGGCTTGGCCTAGTAATTGGACACGGTAACCTACTCTAGTTGACTCATGAAGTTAAGCATCACAGAATTTTTATGGAAATAAAGGTTTTCTTCTTGTGAACTATTTCCTAAGGAAGAAGTTTAGGATCTGAGGTTACTAGGCATAATTATTTTCTGACATTTAGTACACATTGCTAAGTTGGTTTATTAAATTACTGCTCCAGTTTGTTTCATTTCCCCCTCCTCCCACCATCTTAATGTCCTTGAACTGCCATAACAAAGTGCCACAAACTGGATGACTGTAAAAAGTAGACTTTTATAGTCCCACAGCTCTGGAGTCCACAAAATGAAGGTGTTGGCAGGACCATGCTCCCTCTGAGACCTGTAGGTCACTGGCCGTGGCTTACTGGCTATCCTTCGCATTCTTTGATTTGTGGTATAATGCATTTGCTGACACCATCACATGCCTGTCTTCCTTCTCTGTCTGTTTCCAAGTTTCCTCTCTTTATAAGGCCACTGGCCATATTGGATTGGGGTCAGCTCTGCTTCTGGTTGTTCATCTTAACTAATCATATCTTCAGAAAGTCTGTTTCCAGATAGGATCACGTTCATGGGACCAGGGATTAGGACACGAACATATCTTTTGGGGGACGTAATTCAATCCATATTACCCCATTGAATTAGTAATTGTTAATTTTTTGGCTGTGTTAGTATGTGTAAACGGCATGATATTATTTTAATGTATTTACTTAGAGTAAATAGGCATATATCTGTATGCCTTCTAACTGTATTTCTTTTTGTGTGAATTGCATTCCTACATTTTTGCATGCACTTGATTTAAAAGAGCTTCTCTGATGGAGTGGTAAGGCAAACTTAGATTTGAATTCCTTCTCTTCCACTCTTTGAGTAACCTTTTAAAAATTAATTTTAAATCCTCAGATGTAAAATGGGGATCAAATCTACTACACATAAGGTATACAGACAAAACAGAGTGAAAATTTGTATCTGTAATTCATTTATCAGAACCCCCTCCCCAAATTTTTTAAGACAATCAAACATCTACTTGACATCATAAAAGGAAATATTAAAAAGCAGAGGGAGGACTTAGTAAAATATGAGAAGAAAGTTGCAGACCAAAATTTAAAATATGGATGATTAATGATGCAAAAGCTGTTTCCTTACATAGACTGATAAAATAAACAATCTTTGGCAAATCTGTTCAAGAAATAAAATACAACTTTAGGAATGAGAAAAGGACTGTAATTATGAACAGTAGGAGAATTAATAATGACTTAATAGAGAATACTATATACTAATGCATTTGAAAATTTAGACAAGATGGCCAACTTAGAGAAAAATTGATTGAAGAAAAGTTAGTAAACCTAAATATACTGTTAGCCAGTGTAGAAACACTAAATATAAGGCCATTGAAAAAAGCATGATGTGCCAGAACTTTTATTGGATAGTTTCACCAAGTATTCCAGAGGAGAAAATTTCTACAACATATAAAGTATTTAAAAGCTAAGAAATAAACTTATCTCAGGAAGGCTGTTTATTCCTGACACAAAAATTAGAGAAATATATGTGAGAATAGAAACTCAATTGACCAGTTTTACTAGTGGCAAAATAGATGCAGAAATTATATGGAAACTATTATCAGATTAATTCATAGTGCTTTAAAAGAATACATTTTTCATTGCCGAGGGTGACAGAAAATAGAAATCTAGTGTGGTAATCCTGGTAAGAGGATTATAAGAGAGTTTGAACCAGTTTGGTAGTGATAGAGACAGTGAATAGCTTTGGAGTCTATGTTATTTTATTTTATATTTCATTCCTTTCTCTCTTTCTTTATTTTGATTACTTGCTTATTTTATGTGCAGCACATTGAATTCTAGAAATATTTTGAAGGAAAGTTAATAGAAATTGCTGATAATGTAGATGAGGGAACCAAAGAAATGTGCTTAGGTTTGGAGCTCCAAAGTGATGCTAAATAGTAGGTTGTATATATGAGCCTGGAGCTTTGTGGAATGGTCTGGATTAGGGATAGAACTTTGAGAATCATTAGTAATATAGATGATTTAGAAGTCATCAAGATACAGTTGTTATATAAGGTTGAGAGGCTGGATGTGATCTGTTAGGAAATAAGTGTGGTCCTAAAAGGGAAGAGAAAATCCAAAGTCCAGCCCTGGGACGTGACATTTAGAAGTTGAGATAGGAGGAAGAACTTGTAAAGAAGACTACAGGACAGTATCCGGAGAGGCAGGAGGAAAACTTGTGTAATGACAAAATTATTTCAACTAAGAGTACAGTCGCCTATACCATATGCTACCGGTGGGTCAAAAGAGAGGAAGACCGAGAGTTGACCATTTGATTTAGCTGTGGGTGGTCTCCACAGGAACTGTTTCATCAAGGTGATTAGGGTGTGTGTACAAGAGTAGCAGAGGAGGGAAGCTGTATGCAGCAGATAGGAACAATCATTTTATGGAGGTGTCCCCGAAAGGAAAGAGACAGTGGTGAGGTAGCCAGATAAGAAAGGAGTTGAGAAGTGTTTGTTTCTTTTCTTTATTAAAATGTGATAAATAGCAGCCTGATTATGTATTTATGGAAATGACCCAGCAGAAATAGAAAATTGGATGACACAGGAAAGAGGGGAGAATCACTGAGGCAGGGTCACTGAGTAGCTGAGAAAGGGTTTATCAATCATCTAAGCATCTCTCTTGAAGATCTCTCTTTTCCTTCACAATTAATTAGTATTTACTCATTTTTAACTCTTTCATACACATCATTTAAGAACTATTTCTAAATAGGTTATCAGAAATCAAGTACAGTCAAGCAAATAAAACAAACGAAGAAATAGAAAAGGCATATTTGGAGATAATAAAACAACTGGGAGAATTGATGCTTTTCTCTGAATGAGCAGAAACCCTAGCTTTTAACCTTCAGTCAAACTGGGAACCAGAATAAATTGCTTTACTTATCCACCAAGAGAGAGCTACCTATCAAACATTTTTATTAATATTGAATTTCATAAAACAAACATATGTCTGTATTTTATAGCAATTTTTAGTGAAATTCAAAGGTATAATATTAAAATACAGTTTAATGTCAAGTGAGTGAAGGTGGTTATTCAGATGACTGGGAATAGGGCTGACACATTAAAATAACCTGGAATAACTTCTCAAATTACATTTGCCCTATCTCCATTTGATAACCTCTGGGCTACTTTGCAGTGGCCCAAGGATAGAAGTTAAAATATGGGAAGTATGTAGAAAGCATGTCTTTTAAAATATCCTCAAATATAATTTCCTTTAATCAGGCTTTACTAAGAGGTGAGCCTTGGACAGTTTGAAATGATCTGTATAAAAAGTATCTAGAGGGCAGATATCCTTTACTATCAGTTATCAAAATATCTGTAAGATTTAGAATGTAGAGGAACTAGATTTAATGTTCTAGTTGAGTAAAGTGAAATTTTGAATTTTGAAAATTGAAGAGCCCATGAATTTCTCACCCATTTGGAGGATCACAGTGATGTAATAAGGGAGACTCCCAGATGATCCTGCAGGCAAGTCCAGCTTTTACTTTCTTTTTCTTTGCATGGGCAGGCATGGGAAACGAACCTATCTTTTACTTTTTAAATCACTTAAAATGTCTTCAGGCACTTGAATTTGTGTTCTGTGGAAACCCTAAAAAAAAATTCTAATGACAAAGTACAGCATTGTTTGTTTTAGCCTGCTTTTTCTCTTTTCCTAGAGATTTTCTTGCCGGTTATCAACTGCAGCCTTAGAACCTTCAGAAAGTTCTAGTTCTGAGCACGTTGACTTCCTGCTGTGCCTGCCAGAAAGAATGAATTACAAAATATTTCCCTAACTAAATAAATGCATTGTTCTGCCCTTTGGGAGTATTTCATGTTGACCATTTAACAATTGGAAAAAATTTGCTAAAGACTGGTTTTTGTTTGTTAGTATTTAAGACCATCAATCTATTTACCTTTGCTTCTCATCCATAATGATAAAATGATATTGATAGTGGATAGAAAGACACATATTCTTTATTCTTTTAATGTCTATGATAGTGGGCAAATGTTCATTTCAGCTAAAAAAAAAGCAGTTTCTAGCCATTATGATAAAAATTGTAAGAAACAGGAACTCAAACATAGTCTTTTTACATGAGAGTTTAAATTTTTGTCTGCTTTGTCAAGACACCATTCTTGGTGACCACAATTCTGTGTTAGAATGTAGATTTAAAAAATTAGTAACAGGAGAACTGTATTAACTTCATGCAGACAGCTGGTCCTGTTCCACAGAATCAAAGGCTGAGGAAGGATGACTGTCTTTGGCGGGTATTTTCATTGTGTGAAAAGATGCTAGTGATCAAGTAATAGACTAGTTATGCATACAATCCAGTTGCTCCTAGATTGAGTTTATTGAGATTAAAGATAGCATCAAAGATGTTTTATTTGTGTCTTAGATTTTATCATTAGCTGATATTTTCTTGTTAATCTATTTCCCCAACTAGGATTTAAGCTCCATGAGAGTAAGAGCTTTATCTCACACTTACAATAGTACTTGTTACATTGCTGAAGAAATGTTTATTTACAAAAGACTTATTTGCATGTTGATTTCCAGAAGTATATCCAGTGGGTAAAGCACTTGATGCACTTTGGTTTCCTTACTTTCCTATTATTCATATACCCTCATCACTTAATCTTTCTTACTAGCAGTCTTAAATTTATTAAAAATGTTTGCTGTATTAGGGTGCACAGGTAGTTTAGTGGTTAGAATGCCCGCCTTCCATGCGGGAGACCCTGGTTCAATTGCCAGACCATGCACCCCCCAAAAAATGTTTGCTCTATCAATCAGTGATTTACAACTATTTTATTTCATAGACCTCTTTTTCCTAAATTAAATTAGTATTATGAAAACCCTTTTCACCTCGTGGACCTTTTTGTCCTTGATTAAAGTAGTTAATAAAGATTGAAAGTGTAAGATTCTTTGGGAATATTATTATATATATTCAGCTTTTATTATTGCTATTTCCTTACATAGAGTTGATGACATGCTTTCAGAAGAAAGTGCCTCACTTCTTTATAGCATTCCCTCTGCTTTCTCTCTCTGTTCTTTCACATGAAGTCACTGTCCAAGGTCGACCTGAGGGGTAAGGTCTGGTCCCCTTTGCTCGTCTATCCTACTTACTACTCTTCTACCCTCACTTTAAGGGTTACCTCCACCAGTTTTCCATCTTTTCTGCTTTTTATGAGATGCTTTCTCTGAACTTCTAAACGCTGCTGCTGGGTAAACCATGCCATACTTATTCCCGTCTGACATTCCAAAACAGCTCTGTGTGTCTCGTTCCTGTGCTCAGTCAGATTGTAAGAAAGTAAGGGCAGCCGCTTCCTCCCTCCACAGTACTAGGAAAGGCCTAGGTTAATGTCTCTGTAGTGATTGGCTGCAGTTTAGACTTTAAAACCTTTTTAAAATGGTGAGGGGCAACCTTCTTTGTTACTCTCTATTCTGATTTTCTACCACTATGCTTTTGAGATGCATCAGTCTCTTTCACTGGTAGCTGGGATTGTCTATTCTCAAACTAGTTGGATTTGGCCACCTAATAAATGACCTTTACTTGTTCGTAACTTATGTTCCTCTAAAATTCTTTTCATTGTGTTGATAATTTTATTCTTAAAAATATGTAGCATAGGAAAAGGCTTGCCAGTTTCTTGTAAAGTTAAACATGTATTTACTTTTTTTTAGCATATATTTACTTTTGACATATTAGTTGCACTCCTATGCCCACAATGAGACTGCTATAAGACTTAGTCCATAGTAGCTTTATTCACAATAGCCAAAAACTGCAAATGTAAACATCCCACATGTCCAACAGTGGTAGACCAGATGGACAATGTGTGGTGCATTCATAGAACAACATACTAAAGGCAACAAAAAGAAAGTAACTACTAAAACACAGCAACATGGATAATTCTTATAGATACTGTGTTGTGCCAAAGAAGCAGTGCTCAAATGAGTACATGCTGTATCATTGTATTTATGTGAAGTTCTAAAACAGGTATAACTAATCTATACTGGAAAAAAATAAAAAAAAAACAACAAACCACTAGTCTTGGGGGCAGAGATTAGGAAGGAACACAGAGGAACTTTGTGGAGGAGATGAAAATGATTTCTCCTGACATAAGGGTGTATGTTATCATGATTCGTACATTTGAAATATACATATTTCTAGGCATATACATTTTGCTGAAAAATTATTAAATATGTTGAAATCTAGTTAGTTGGTTTACAGTCTGCATGGGTTAGGAATTTTGAAACTTCCTCTGTATATTCTAGGCTTGAGAAAATATGTAGATATGTTCAACGTAATGGCAGCCAGGTTTCTCACTGTTGGACTAAGAAATTACAAATCTGAAAGTGGGGAATGTACACTGTGGTATTGGGTTGGAATTAGGGGTAACAGTATGAACACATCATCTTACATATGCCAGATAATATGTAAAATATAGAAATATGTCTACAAATCCATATATATATATATAGATAAGTATAGAAATATAGGTCTCTATATATGAGACCCTCTCATACATACAATATTTATATGCATGAGAGATCCAGTGATAGCAATGAACACATATAATATACCCTGGATTTAGATTTTAGAGGCCATTCCCCAGTAAAAGGGATTAGGGCTGTTTTTGTTTGTTTGTTTTGGGAAATAGACATTTCTGACTGCAAGGCTATAGCGGACAATATACAAGGTACAAAAGTAAGGACGCGTGAACAAAATCATGAGGACACATCTAAAGGACACAGATGCTATCCTTAAGGGGCTCCCACTTGCCAAGTCTTAGACAATAAAAACAAATACCCCATTGAATAAAACAAGAATCTGAGTCCCTACTCATAACTGAATGAAAGGTTGAGTGAGGATAACCAGAAACCACTTCTTTATGGTAAAATACCAAGTAATAAACATACAAGGAATGATGAATTCTAATTCCATCACTTCATTACGTTGGTGCCCAAAATGCAAACCAGAATCTAATGTTGAGGAACTATCAGACAAATCCAAATTGGCCTATATTCTTCAAAAATGTCAAGTTCAAGGAACACAAAGGTAGACTGAAGGGATTGTTCCAGATTAAGGGCTACTAAAGAGATATGGCAACTTAATGCCATGTAAGAACTGGGATTTGATCCTAAAATGGGGGAAAATAGCTATGAAGGACATTATTTGGACAATGGATAAAGTTTGAATGTGGATTATTTAAATTAGTTAATATTGTAGCAATGCTAATTTTTCTGATTATGATTATGGTAACTGTACTGTGAGTATGCAGGAGTTCTTGTTCTTAGGAAATGTACACCGAGGTATGTAGGGATAGAGAGGTGCACCAACTTGTTCTCAAATATTTGGGAAAAATTCATTATTGTTATTTTATATGCATGTGTGTGTGTGTGTAGATAGCTAGATGGGGGGGAGTGAGAGAGGGAAGGATGGAGGGAGGAAGGAATGATAAACTGAGAATGTTGAAGCAATAGGACTAAATGTCAATAATTCTTGAACCTGGATAAAGGATATATAGGAGTTTCTTATAGTATTCTTGGCATTTTCTGTAGGTTTGAAATGATGTCAAAATAAGTTATTAAAAAGAAACAGAAAGGAAATATCTAAAGAATGATGAGGGAAAATTAACCTAAGTTACCTTAGGTTAATTTTTTTTTCTTCACATATTGAGGATTGTGCTGAAAACGGATTGCTGTTTTTGCACCCTGTTAGTATTTCTCCAGTTTAACATTCGGCTCATGATGTTTTCTGGTAGATTCTTGCTGCCCTGTGAGATCATGTCAGTGTTCCTTCTGAAATCCCGGACTCTCAGGGCTCCCGGAGCTCACACAGTTCCCCTTGTTCAGGCCTCAGTCCGATTCTTGAACTGCCTCAAAACTGTACCGTCTAAGTGATCTTTCAATCTGTTTACATCCCTAATTCACTTTAACAAGTCTGGGGACATTTGATCCCCTGGCTGGATCAGCTGGCAACCTGCTTTTTGAGCCAACGATTAAAACTGCTCCACTTACTACCATTGTATCTCATAAAATATTATTCCCTCCCCTGCCCCCAGGGGATTATAATGGCTCTTTACCGGTTCCCAAACTTTGTTTCAAATGTCCCCCAGGCACCACAAAAAGCCTCAGGAGTGCTGCAGGATATATTATAATTTCATGAGAAATGCGGTGGCATATGTCAGAGCTTGAGCTAATATACAGTTTGCATATTAGATTGCTACAGTCCTTTCAATGAGGTCATATCTTTGCGAAGCTCAGTTTTCAGTGATTGCACCAACAAAAAGCAAATAGTACATGAAAATCAATGTGGAACAGAAAATGAAGGTAGTGGTGGTCAGTTTGAGTCCACCTATTGAAAAATTGCACAGCACCCAACTTATTCTACCTTAGAACATTATCTTCAAGCATAAATGTCTCAGTGACACCAGTGTAAACTTTATATAGGTTCTTATAATAAAAAGGTATAATAAAAGCCTGTTTAGCAGCTTTTTAAAGTTAAAAATGCTGTACAAATATAAATTATCATTATTATTAGCTTGCCATTATAATTTTCCATTAGTTGGGCCAAAGAATTTAAAGTTTATAGAATTATCTAATTCCTTAGAAAGCTTTCTTTATTATGCAGTTTGCAAGAGCATATTTGAAGTATGCGATTTGTTTCTTCTGATCTTCCTTTTATGAAAGTATTAATGAGCAGCAAAATGGCTGTAAGCCTTGCACCCAAATAATAAAACATTTTGCTGCTTGTAATATTTATGCAAGGTAAAGGAATACTAACATATCCTGTTGGGCTAAAGACTAGAATTTGAAGGTTAATGTAAAGAAAAAAATGAAAACTTAGATTCTATTATCATGGAAAGTTAGTGTTGAAAGATATTTTTAAAAGACAGTGTAATTCAACTATCTTGTTACCCAAATGAGGAAGCTGAAGCCCAGAGACATGAAATGAAATTTCATAATAAGTTACTGATATCCCAGAATGCCTTCTTTTGCTCACTTGCATATGACAGCCTGTTTCCTGCCCAAAGTAGATGGAGAACAGCTGGTCATTAATCTCAGCACTGCATACTAGTCATTATTAAAGGGCCTTGTCTCAGAATTACGGTGTCAGAGGAGGGAGTAAGTCTGGATTATTGTTTGAATAAGGGCTCCTGTTTTTAATGACTAAAAACCAACCTGAGACTAGCTAAAACACCCTTTTCTCCTAAGAAAAAGGAATTAATCAAAGTATATATTAATTAATGTAAAAGGAAAGTGTGGGGCTAGATCTTCAGGCATGCAAACATGACTCGATCTAGGGTTTTGAAATCTGTCATTAAGACTTAGCCTGTCTTTATCTCTTAGTTTAACTTTCCTTTGGCTCTTAGATAAGCTGAGATTCCCAGGATTCCAAATTCCCAAGGTTTTGGAATAAGGGATGGTATCAAGAGTACATGGTATGGAGACTAAAAAATAAATAAATTCTTATAGAACTAGTGGTTCTGATTAGTGGTAAGGAAGAGAGATTCTGTTAGTATAGAATATTTTATCTGGAGTTCTTCAAAACTTTTGCAATAGCTCAAATGGGATCTTATTTACAGATGATAAAGAAAACAGCATAAACTTTTGTGATCCCATTCAATGTTGTCATGTTTTGGAGAAACCAGAATTACAAGTATTCATGACACTTATGCAAATTCTACCTACTAGTACCAGAGCAAGAGCAGTATTTGAAAAATATCTGGAGCTACAAAATAACTGAAAAGTTATGATAGTTAGTAAGATAAAATTTTAGTAATAAAAAGTTACAGAAGTAAGGGTGCAAGGGTAGTTCAGTGGTAGAATTCTTACCTGCCATGCTGGAGACCCAGTTTCGATTCCTGGTCCATGCACTTCCCAAAAACCAACCAAACAAGAAAACAAACAACAACAAAACAAACAAAAATTTAATAGATGGTGCTGTAATAACAGGATACTCATAATGAGATGTGACCCCTACCATACAACATACAAAAAAAAAAAGTCAGAGAAGTGTGTCGTGGAGCCCATGGTTTATTATGGTTGAGTGTCCATCAAAGCAGGTTGGGTCACCAAGGTTAAAAAGGAGGGGAAATCAGACTTAAGACCTGTTAATCAAGGCTCAGGAATCCAGTAGATCTGAAACATCTTCTGAAAGATCTTTGAGTGAAACTATAGAGCTGAACATTCAACAGGGAGAACCTGATCTTATTGTTGAAACTCAGTGCTCTAGCCTCTCTGCTGTAGTTTCAGAACCTAAAACTTTGGATTTGAGGAAAGATTGAGGGAGTAGCAATAAAAGATCAGAGACTAATAGCCAGTTAGTAATTTTTGAAATTTGGGATGAAGCCTAAGAATTATTTGGAAGGTTCCTATTTTGCCTCTTTTTGATCATAATTACTCATTTATTTCTGTAGTTATTTCTGTACTCTTCCTTGTATTTTTGCAAGTCTCACTTTCCCATACTTTTCCATCGTGGGAATCCTTCAGTGTGGGAATTCAGTCAGTTGCTTGGTATCTCTTTACCAACTGTGCATTCTGAAACTGGGAAAATTATCACAGGGTTGTTTGAGAACCCATTCCACTGGGACTCATTTTTTGAGATGCATCAGAACTAAATCTCCATTGATCACTGTGTCTCCATAAGCCCCTCTGAACTGATGGAACATAGCGGTGTTTTGGGGCTCTTAGACTTACTGTCAATTTAGAGCCAGTGTCTGGATGTCCTCCTAAGTCTAGTTATTATCCATCTTCCAAGGTACTGTTACCTAGATAAAGAATGCAGGCCCCTTTGGGGAAGGGAGACAGGAGACTAGCACTATACATTTTTTGGCTATGTAACAAGATCCTCCATCAAGGAGACCTGGCCTTCCCTTTATTCAGGGGATTCTTCTTCTATGAATTACTCAAGTCCCTGAATTTCTTGAGGTACCATGACTTTCATTTGTGATGATACTAATAAAAAAATGCTTCAGTAGCCTACCCAATCTATTTCAGTTCCAGAGACAACTGTGATCAAGTAGCCAATACCACAGATCTCAAAGATCTCTGCAGGTCACATGATTTTGATCACAGCTTTTGTTCTACTGCCCGTAATGCTAGATACCCACCTTGTCCCTTGGCATTGAGTGCTACCACTTAGACCCTACCAACCTAAAACCCCATTTTCTTAGTGTATTCAGTGGACTCAGTTCAATGGTCACAGTTCCCATTATGTTCCTGGCCAACACCATAGACCCTCCAAGGATGCCAGGGCTCCTCTCACATGGGTGTTTCTCATAGCCTTGGTAAAGGGAGTGCTTGTAGGAGACTATCAGGGGAAGGGAAAATGGGTCTTACATAGTAAATCAGCTCTAGCATCACAGTCCCTCTAAGCCTTTGAATATATACTAGGGGAATTCTGGCATTTCAGTCTCACTAAGCGTAGACCATTTTGGGGAACAGATTGTATTCAACCAATGAAGTAAACTGTTAGAGCCTGCTAACTGCTGTTAAACTGCTGTTCTAGTTTGTTAGCTGCCAGAATGCAATATACTAGAATTGGAATGACTTTTAAAATGGGGATTTTATTAAATTGCAAGTTTGCAGTTCTAAAGCTGTGAGAATGTCTCAATTAAAGCAAGTCTATAAAAATGTCCAAATTAAGGCACCAACAAGAGGTTACCGTCACTCAAGGAAGGCCGACGAAGTTTAGGGTTTCTCTCTCAACTGGAAAGGCACATGGCAAATATGGCAAAGTCTGCTAGCTTTCTCTCCAGGCTTCTTGTTTCATGAAGCATCCCCAGGGACATTTCTCAAAGGTCTCTGGCTGTGTGGTTCTCGTGGTTCTACAAAGGGAATCTCTCCAAAATGTTTCCTGTTTTAAAGGATTCCAGTCAAGGCCCACCTGGAATGGGTGGAGTCACATCTCCCTCCAATCAAAAGTTAACATCCACAAAAACTCTGCTTAGCATACCCATGCCCGTGTCAACAAATTTGGCCCTATCTAACATTTTATTTCTTCTATCTTTTTCCTGTACACTTGAGATCCATTCTTATTTGCTTCCAAAGTTTCAGTCCCTATGAATTGGTTAAATCTTGGAATTCTTTTTGGTATGTATTACACCTTTCAATGAGTCTTTTATGGGTCTACCTGGACTTGAGTCTGTTCAGAAAGACCAGAAGCAGAGAGAAGCAGGAGATGAGCAGCAGGTCCCCTATAAGACAGATACCTCAGGGAGGCTAAGCAGGCAGTAAAGGTATTCAGATTGTTTGGAATCTGTACCTATGTTCTCACCTGATGGAAGCCTTCCCTGACCATCCAATTTTAAAATTGCACCTGCCTCCCTCCAAAGGTATACACTATCAGTCCTTCCCCACTTATCTTTCTACGTAGCATATACCACCATCCATTACAGTGCATATTTTACTTATTTATTCCCTTCCAAGTAGAATGTACGTTCCCCAAAGGCAGCAATTTGTTCTTTTGCTCACTGTTGTGTTTGTAGTATCATGAAGAGTGCCTACTTATAGTGGATTGTTAGTGCATCTTTGTTGGTTCATTCATTGTTTAGTTCATTCATTCTTTCATTTATTCATTCCATAGACATGTACTGCATGCAGTGCTCAAGAATGACAGCAGGAGCTAGGTCTTTAGGTGTGAAAGCTTTGTCAGTGTTTAAGAGACAGAAAGGTGGACAAGGGCTGTGAGCATTGAGGGTAGGCGCAGTGGGTGTGTTCAAAGGTGTCGTTTCCAGAGGGAATCTGTAACCATGTCTTACAAGGTGTGGAAGGCTATTGTGTGAGAAGTTTGTCTGTTATTCCAAGTGCAGTGGGAAGCCCCAGAAGTATTTAACCAAGAGAGTGGCAACATTTTACTTTATTTTATTTTTAAAGTTTGTAATGCTGGTTGTTTGGAAAAATAGATTTAGGAAAGTAGGCTTGGTACCAGGGAGACCAGTTAAAAGACTTTTTATTAAAACTTTATAAGAGATGGAATTGAGGTTGTAGTAAAGACAGCTTCTGCTGTCTTCACAGATCCCAGTCTGACCGCTGCTCTTTCTGGTTACCACATGCAGTCGAGTGCCCTTGTCCTACTGCCACTTGGACCTGCCAAGTGGCACAGCTGCTACAGTGCCGTGTTCATTTGTTCCTTTGTGAAGGCTCTACAGGCAGTGCTGGGCTACAGTGGTGGAATAAGTGCTAAGTGCTAAGTAATGCCTCTAAGAGCTTTGTTGCATCTAGTGAAATGCATACTCTTGACTTCTCTGCCATCTTACCAGGCTCATTCAATTAGCAAACTTTTATATACACTTCTGGTGGTCAGGTCTCCTGTATGTGATCTATAAAACTTCAGAAACACAGTTGCGATTTATAATATTTTGATATTGTAATATTAACAAACAGCATATATGCAGTCAGTAGCTCATTCTAAATAAGAAGTCTTAGCAATTTTAATTTTCAAATCTGTGTTTTTTCACAACAGATTTAAATCATGTTCTATAAAAGCACAATGAACAGCTGGTATATAAAATTTTATATATTAATTGCATGTTTTGCCAATTAAGGAATTTTATTATACTTTATTTTATATTTAACTATGTGCTTTCTTCTTGCTTTCTAATTCGAAGTACCAAGATACGAATATGCAGGGCGTTGTTTATGAACTTAACAGCTACATAGAACAACGGTTGGATACAGGAGGAGACAACCAATTACTCCTTTATGAATTGAGTAGCCTCATTAAAATAGGTGAGAAACATTTTGTTATTCTCCTTAGGAGCACTGAAGCTTTTTTCCTTTGCAAAAAATTTCAGAAATAATTTGCTCATTATGAGGCAAATACAAGTCACTTATTTACTTCTATTGTTGGACTAAGTTTGAAGTGAATATATTTTATTGTGAAATACCAGAATAAGTCGAAACTAAAACTTCCTAAATTTATTGAATTCCCAAAGAATATTTACTTAATGCCTTAATGAAATATACTATGCCTTCTAATTAATATCTACTTTTTTTGGAAAAGTATATCTTCCTTGAATCAAATCACATCCTTAAAAAGGAATTTGTTTTTTTAAGGAAAGACAGGTATTTTAAATACATTCACTTGGGGAGATGACAACTTTATATACCAGGTAAGAAATAAATGACTTACATTATAAATGAAATAGGGAATGTTACATCAGAAAAGTAGTTTTTAGATGGATGTACTTTCTTCGACTAAAAAGTTTTAGAAAGACATGGCAGTTGTAGCTTTTGGTGTTTTATTTGAAAATCAAATTACTCATGACACAAGTGACAATAAGTAACATTACTGTTTTACCCATTTTAACTATATCCTAGATACTTTTCTGCTCATATTACATCCCTTAACTCACTTGTTCTCATTATATCCATCTAAGGTAGAGACAATTACTCTTATCATTTTACTGACGAGGAGCTATGGCCCACAATGGTTAATTATCCTACTCAAGGTCACACAGGTATAAAGAACTTAAGCAGAGGTTTAAATTCAAATAATTTAAACCAAGACTTATACCACTAATTGCAATTGTAATCACCTTTCAAATAACCCTGAAAAAATTTTTGTTTTGTTAAAGTCTGTTCTATTAAGTGATAGTATTTAGTTGTATATATCAGTAATCATGGTTGCTGCTTATTTTATACTGGTTATTAAATACTGTGAATATTGCTTTTGGCATTTTTGATACTTTAAAAATTAAATATAATTCCCCAATTTTAAAAGCATTCTCCAATAATTTTGAATATCAAACGATTGACAAAAATCTTATTATAAAACACACTGACTGCTAAATGCATTTAGGAGGTTGCATCATAAAATTTGTAGTAGTTGATGAAATGTATTTGAAAATGTTCTAATTATGTCGAGTGAAGCCCTAAATTATTTTATTTCTACATGACTGTTCATTATGTTTAACAAATACATAAAAGACTCATATCTGAAGTCTTACCTTAGGAAATCCATACATGTTTGATCCTTTAATTGAGATTTGCTTCTTTTTTTTTTTTTTATTACTTTGGCAGCCACAAAAGCTGATGGATTTGCACTGTACTTCCTTGGAGAGTGCAATAATGTAAGTATGTAAATTTAGATTTTGGTGCTCTAGATTAGAAAATATTATAAGCTTTTTTTAAAATAGACTATTATGTGAGAGTTTAACAGGCATTTCACAATTCCGTACTTTAAAATCATTGTGAGCTTTGTTAAAATATGTTGTTTTCCCAGCTGAAAATTGTACTGATATATCAACATTTACGCATAACTTACATAATTTATCTATTTGAGGGGATTTGGGCTTGAGGGTATCCTATATTATGAGTAGCATTTCTAGATAAATTGCTCTGTAAAAAAGTTATTTCAGCAATACAGGCTGGGAGTTCAAAGTGGCAAGTCTCTGCCCTTTTCTATATACAATCTGCAGAAGAATAAAATGAGTACAAAAGTGGAGCATTTTTTATGTGATTTTTAAAAGATGCTTTTAAGATAACTCTAATGGTACTGGACAGAGGTGCTAAGTCTAGATCGTTGAGCTGTCAGTGTCCAGGGCAGGGCGCAGGGCTGTTCAGCGCCTGGGGATGCGGGGCTTTTCTAGTCTTCTGCAGGATAGACTAGACCCTGGTTTTCTGGTTTACCAGACCTAGAGCACAGCTCACTGGTCAAATGCAACATGTACAGGCACTTCAAAAATACTTCAGATGTTCAACTGCTGTAAGTGATTTTTATGATTTATGGCATATGATTGTTAGAGTATTAAAATACATGTGTAACATATTTTAGCATGATACTCTGGACCGCTAATAATGAGTAAAATTCACCTATAAAATGTAATTGGCACACTTTCACTGTATGTTTCTTAAGGATTCTTGTTATTTGACATTTGGGTTTTCTTTTTCAATATGATGTCTATTTTTGAATAATAAAATATGTACTATTTTTATATTATATAAAAGGTTAAAAGGAATAGATACACAAAATTTCCTAGACTTTTAGTATTATGCTTGAATAATACAATAATGCAAGGCATGAAAGGAGTTTAATAATAGACATTTATGAACTGATTTCAGTTAATCATAATTGAATCTCTTCATTTCCATAGCTCTTGTTTTCCGTTGAGTTCTGATCACTTACATATGTTTTGCCACCTGGCAAGATTAGTAGCTCCTTGAGGGCAAAGAGCATTTCTTATTCATTCGTAAATTTCTCCAGCATCTCTTACAGTGCCTTTCATTGAAATAGTCAGAAAAGAAGTTTTTATTGAATTGAATTATTTAGATACCACTACCACTTCTAAATACTTTGAACTGCTTTTTTAGATGCTGGCAGTAGTTTTAATGCGGTACGAAAATAAATAATCAATGGGTCAGCCTTTTTTCTGTTCATCTTAAAACTTTATTTCTAACATTATGAGTTTTTTATTAAAAATTCAGAATTCTTTTCAGAAAGTTGTTACACAGTTTTGCAGTTATTTTTAGAATTTGCTGATGTGGTTTATTAGCTAAGTGTAATAGCCATGGTCCTCATTTCGTTGCTCCTTCTCTGAAATCTCCCCAAAACTTCCTGGCCCAGTGACACAGTGCGTGTTGCATGGCCCCGTCCCTCTGAGCAGAATGATTTGGAACAGGGGTGGACATATGTTCCAAGCTGTGATCAAGCAGGTTTTCTTCTGACATTTGGATCCTGGTCTCAGCAATTCTAGTATCTTGTGCTACTAGTTTCTGAAGAGAAGAGGTGGTAACCTGTGTGATGGCCATCGATGACTGTCTGTTGTTGTGTTGACACGTGCACAGGGGGCCAGAACCCGAGAGGGAGAGATGGGGCAGCAGAGACAGAGACGCAGGAGTTCACGTTAACTGAGAGCCTGAATAAAGGCCTGGTTTTCTAGAGCTCAGTTCATCTGATTCCAGATACCCATGTTTTCTGCCAGTAGTCTCTTCATTATTCACTACCTTATACCCTGGCCCCAGTGAGGTAGTATACTTTGAATGTATGATTTTTTATTTTTAAATTTTTTTTGCATGGGCAGGCACCGGGAATTGAACCCAGGTCTCCAGCACAGCAGGCGAGAACTCTGCCGCTGAGCCACTTCGCCCACCCTGAATATATGATTTATGAAAAGTTTTATCTACAGTAGCATCTGAACTGTAATTCTTTGTATATCAATTCTAATCTTTCTTTTTTTATTGCTCACTTTTATACCTCAATTCAGGGGATGAGGTTCTATGCTCTTAGGCTTCGGCATGGCTCCTAATTCTGAAACTCGTAACATCGATTACTTATTTGACATGACTCTCTATCGGGTGTTCAATTCCTTGTTTCTTCTTTTCCACATCTTAGGGGGTGAGTCTGTCTTGTACAATAGTGCCTCCCTAGGAACAGCAAAAAGTAGCATTCTCACATCTCACAGGTGATGCTTTCATAATGTCATATACTTCTCATTCAAAGCACTTGACTGACTTTGTAATTACATGTTCATCTGTGATTATTTGTTTATCAGGCTTTCTCACTAGCATGTAAGGTTCATGAAGGCCGGGGACCTTGTCTGCCTGAAAAGATAATGTTTTAGGGATAATTACCATGCTTTATTCACTGTATTTTTCCTTTCCTACTTTCCGTGGAGTTGACTGGGCTCTTATTATTTCCTTAACCCATGGATTTCTGTGAATGGGGAAGAAGACATTGCCAAAAGTCTTAGATCCACTCAGGTGGTTTGCCTAGGAGGTGACTGCAAAGAGAGTGGCCATGGGAGCTTCAGGAAGAGGGAAAAGGAGTTTCTCCTGACTATGAGGAGAGATATTAGGAACCTCGTTCCCTGGTGGAGGGAGCTGCTTGGATCGCTTGGGGAGATGTGACCCTGGGCATTGGAGTTCCCAACTTCTGAAAGATTCCTGTGTTCCACATGAAGACAAAAGCAGAAGGATCCGTGGATCTCAGGAAACTACAGGCTCTGGACACCAAAGTCTTGACAGGACGCTGTGGACCAACAAAGGATGAGTGGAATGTCAGGGTCACAGAGGCACCACAGAAAAGCCAGAGCCTGCGCACAAGACTGCGAGTGTGTGGTCCTGGGAGGGAGTGTGTGTGCAGGGACTGGTTCTAAAGTGCCATGCATAGCTGGAAGGGAGTTTCTTATACCCCCTCAATATGGAAGTAAAAAGAATAAATTAAGTTGCTCTAGAGGAAATAATGCAATTAGATTTTTTTCCTCCACATGTTGGTTTCTGATTCTTGGCTGCCCTAACCGTTCAATTCACCTATGTTTTCTGAGGTCATAATAAAATGTCTGGCACAGTAGTAAATTCTCAGTAAATGCAAGTATCATAAATCATTATTTCCTGTAAGGTATCATAATTTGTATTATCGAATGAGGGGAAAAAACGCTTTGACCCGATTATGTTAATTCATTATCCTTTCTACTTATAGGGAAGTCTTTTCAGAATGAGGGTTTCATTATACACATAGACATAATAATATCTTACATATCAGATTAAAATTGTGATATCCTGTTGGTGAATTGATGCTGTTATTAGTATGAAATCAATTTATCAGAATGCTTTTGCCTTAATGTTTATTTGTCTAATTAATTTAGCTATTCTAACTTTTGGGGGGTTATTATTCATCCTGTATATCTTTTTTCCATCCTTGTACTTATAACATTCTCTATCTTTATGTTTAGGTCATGTCTCATATTAGCACATGGTTAGAATTAAAAAAATATATACTGACAGCCTTTTTATTTGACACATCATAACTGTAATTATTGCTGTTTGGATGTAGAATTATCATTTTATTTTGTGCTTTCTCTTTTCTTGCCTGGTTTCCCCTTCTGTAGTTTCTTACTCTTGTTTCTTATCCCCATTTCGTCTATACTCTTAAAAAAATGAGGAATGTTTTTCTGTTTTCTATCAACTAAATTGAATGTTATATATGTTTTTCCTAGTAGTTTATTGGATAACACAGTAATTATAACATACATATTTACGTTATCAAAGTGTAACATTAGCCAGTACTTTCTTTGGTTCCTTATGTGGATCATCAAAGTTTTTAAATGTGTTCACCAAACCCTCCCAAATTATATGCAATTATGATCAGATTTTTAATTCTTTCTTGTTTTAAAAACTTATATAGTATTAACGTTGCATGTTGGTCTGTGTTTCTTTACAGGTAGGTAAGCAGTTCCCACTCTCTTTGTTCTTCATTTCTTTTTGCATCTCAGACCTTCTGTTTGGGATTAGTTCTCTTCCATCTGAAGTACATGCTCTAGAATTTCTCTTAGTAAATCCACAGGTGCAGACTCTCTAGTTTTGTTTTTCTGAACATGTCTTTATTTCACCTGTTCACAGGAAAGATATCACTGCTGGATTTAGCATTCAGATTGGTAAATATTCATTCTCTGTGTATTAACTGTAAGATAGTCACTATGTCTGTTCTCATCTTTGCCATCCATGATTGCCGTAAGGAATCCACTTTTAGTCGTTCCTTTGAGGATTATTTTGTCTTTTGTCTTTGACCTCTTTTACGATATGCTCTTTGCCTTTGCTGCATTGCAGTTCCACTAAAATTTCACTCGTTGTAGATTTCTTTGTATTTATCCTACCTGGGATCAATGGCCATCTTTTGACTGGATGTGTACTTATACACTTACACTAGTTCTTGAAATTTCTTAACCATTTTTCTCATCAAATGTTGCTTCTGCCATATTTCCCTTCTTTTCTTTCTAGGACTCTGATTAGATATATAATTTCTTACTCTGTCCTCCATATTGCTTATCCTGCCTTACACATTTCCCATCTCTTTAATTCTCTGTTATATTCCAAATAATTTATTTCTAGCTTCCAAGCCACTGATTCTTTCTTAAACCAGATGTACTTTGCTTTATGCTTGAAAATATTTATCTTTTATTTTTATGTCTTATAGGTGGCTCTTAATGTTGTTTTTTTGTTCCCTGGACATACTATCAATCTCATTTTCGTTATTTCTTGAAATATTCAACTATATCCCTTTTACAATGTCAAATTTTATGATTTCTTGGTTTTTGTTTCATTTGGCTATCACACCTGGTAGCTTATGTGCTCGTGTCTTTTGTGGTTTTGTTTATTTTTTGCTGTGAATCATATTCTTCTGTGGGCCCTTTTAAACAGAAATTTTAGAAGCTCTTATTGAAGTTCCTTTCCTAGAGATAGGGTGTGCATTTGTTCCTCCCAGTTGCCTAAGGATACTACTAATCCAGGATCATTTTAAATTAAATTACGTGGTTAAAATTTTTTCAGACTACAAAGTCTCAAAAATGGATTTAAGTCTCAAATCCTCATGATGTGCAGTAATGATTTCTCAGAGGAGATTTTTACTTTCTCTCTAATACTATGTTCAAGAAAATTCAGTTTCCTTGTAGTTCCCTTGCAGGATTAGGTGTAAGGAGCATAAAATAAGCTCTTTGGCATCCTAGTTCTGTTCAGGGGTATCCTGTTAGGTTTCCCATCTAAACAGACCATGGGTTTTATTTCTTATCCCCTTCACCACACCGTTTTCCTAAGAGAGCAGTGTATCTAGACTTTGGTTTATATCCTCAAGGGGAAAGCCATATTTGGGATTTGCATACATCCCATGATTTATTTACTTCATTTTAGGCTTCTATGGATTCCTTCGATTCTTTTCAGCTTAGTGTTGCATTATGAAAAAAAATTCAGATATATTTTATACAACCTTTAAATAATTAAAACAAGTTTTTTTTCAGGAGTGTCAATCAGATCATGCCTTAGTTTCCAGGCTGCTAAGACAAATACCACCCAGTGGGCTGGCTGAAACAATGGAAATTTATTGTCTTCAGGGTTTCAGAGGCTAGAAGTCTTGCTTCCTCCTGGGGTCCATTTTGCTCTGGCTGGCCAGCAGGCCTTGAGCTCCTTGGCTTTTCCATCATGTGGCCACATCCTCTCCTTTCTCTTCCAGATTCCCTTGTCTGCGATTCTGACTCTTCACTGTGGCTTCCTCTCTCTCTTCATGTGCATTTCTGTTTGAATCTTTTTTTATGATTTCTTTCTCTTTATTGAAATTCACTCTTTATTCCTCTGTCATTTTCCTGATTTCTTTTAGTTCTTTGTCCATGTTTTCCTTATGGCCTCTGAATATATTTAAGACAATTAAAAGAAAATCTTTGTTTGGCATGTCCAAAATCTGATCTTCATTGTTGATGCTTTCTCTTGCTCCTTTGCATGGGCCATCATTTACTGTTTATTTGTATACATGATAATCTTTGATTAAACACTGAATATTTTAACATTTTAATGTTATCTCTGGAATTTAGTCACTGAGGTGTCCTTTCCTTAAGCCTGTATCCAACTGTTATTATAACCGAGATTCCTTTGGGTGATAGGAACTAACAACAACAACAGAAAAACCTAAACACCTTTCCCAGTCTTTACAGGTTTACCTGAGCAAGTGCATCAGAGTTTTAACCTGCCTCACAGTGTGTCTAAAGACCAGCCTGAAAATGGAGGCTCCTCTCCAATCTTTTCTGTACATTCATTTTGTTCTGCGACATGTATGGTTTCAGATATTATCCCATCCACGTAGATCCAAATGTCCCCTTCACCTAGAATGCAGTCTCTCTTCGTGGTCCTGGGTACCTCATGGCAAGTCCCAAAGCCAGCAATCATTTGCTCCATATTGTCATGACTTGACCACTCTCCCACAGTATCCCATATGCCCTGTGAGCTGCTTCTATGTGCAGGAAAAACTCTGGGACTTGGGATAGTAAGCCTGTGATGAGTGTCCTATGTCAGTCCTTAAGGGTGCCACCTGGCCCATTGGCATAGGCACACATGGCCCTGTGTGTGAACCAGGGTTCCTCCGCTCCCTCTGGCCCCAGACGAGGACCTGCACTGAGAGCGCAGGCTGGCTCGGCACTGAGCCGAGAGGTCTACAGGGAAAGGGCCAGCATGGGTGCCCCAGGTTTCCCACCAATTTTAAGTTGCCCTTTTCTTGATTTGGCACTCATGCAGTTGCAATGACCCTTTAACTGTTCTCCAGATTTCTGAGAAAGGTGGTTCTCCCAGAATTTGCTTCCTGTTTAAAGCTTTTGTGGGGGACTGTTGCCCCAGCCTTTCTCCTTCTACCATCTTGTTGATGTCCTTTCAGTTATTTTCAACAAACTGATTTTGAACACCTGTTATGTACCAAATAATCTGTGTTCATGTGTGCAAATGGAGAGGCACCCCTGGCATTCTGGGACCCTGAATTTGGTGGGGTGTTGGAAGGGACATGTTCAAACCAGGTTGGGGCTAAGTGGCTATTAGAGCGGGACTTCAAAATCCTTTCAAGGAATTTTTGCCACAAGCAGAAGCAATATTTTAGAAATCTGGGGCTTGTAAAGGAAACAGCTTACTTTGGTATCCTGTACATAGCAGTGCCTAACATATACAAGGTGCTTTTGAAATGTCTGTTAAACAAAAGTAATTTTTTCATAATTAAATTTCATATAATTTGATATTTACTATGTTTACATTTTTCAATCACTTATACTTGGTCACATGTTTAAACTTTTATGTAACATACTTTATAATATTATAATTATGGTTTTTATCTTGTGATCCATAAAAGTTGTTTATAAATGCTGAAAACTTTTATACTTGAAAATTTTCTGTCCATAAAATAAGTATATAGATAGGTTTTCATATATTGGTCATCTTTAAAATAACCATTCTGTAATTTACAGGTTTGGTAAGTTAGCTCATTTAAATATCTGTTTTTAGTAAAAATGAAACACTAGAATGATGTGTGATTTAGAGCTAAGTACCCCAGAAAAACATGTTCTTAAAGTTAACCCATTCCTGTAGTCTGAATGCATTGTAAGTAGGACCTTTGGATGAGGCAGCTTCAGTTAAAGTGTGGCCCCCCTCAGTCAGTTTGGGTCTTAATCCTATATCACCGGAGTCCTTTACAAGCAGAATGAAATTGGGGCAGATAGAAAGCCCCAGGAAGCAAGAAGCTCAAGGTGGGTGGAAGCTAGAAAAGAAGGGAGAGGCGGACACATGCACTGCCTGCATGAAAGGAGCCCAGGATCAAGGATTGCTGGCAGCCACCAGAACGCCCGTCTTCAGGAAGACAACATTGCCTTGATAGCCTTGATTTGAACTTGATTTGGACACCCACTAGCCTCAAAACTGTGAGCCAATAAATTCCCATTGTTTAAGCCAACCCATTGCATGGTATTTGCTTTGGCACCAGGAAACTAAAACAAAGGAGTAAAGAATACCTAGACTCATAGAACGCTAAATCCCAAAAAGATAGTTAAAAAATAACCAATTCAGTCTTTTTATGTAATGATCAGGTTAGTGGGTTTTCCAAATTTCGTGCGTTTAGGTAAAATTGAAGGCCTTTATGCAAGTCTTATTTTCTAGGCTTCCAAATCAAAGTGTTTATGCTTTCCACAAAATACAGCTCTCCCCTTTCTATGCTACCTCTTTTAAGGACAAATACATTGTTTTCTTTCCTTCATATTATTTGATTTTTATTAGCCACAGACTGTAGACAGTATATTTCAAACAGCTCTGTTACTTCAGATTATGAATTGTGGAAAAATGGAAAAGCGGAGAAATTCATATTTTGTCTTCAATATATATGCTTTCAATAGCTGCCTGAAATAAGCATTATTTGTAGAGCCTGCAGTTTATAATAATAATTGCGTGATTTTTAAAAATGACATTTGTACTGTATCTTCTATTCTACTTATTTTCTGTATAAATAAGATTTTCTGTACTTATGGGTGATTATTCTGACAAGAGACTTTTCTTCATATATTTATTCAGTTTTAATTTCTTTTTGGAGGGCGGGGTGCATGGTCCTGGAATCGAACCCAGGTCTCCCACTGGGAAGGCAAGCATTTTACCACTGAATCATCCGTGCACCCTATTTATTCAGTTTTGCAATAAATTTGAGTACGTTTGGTTTAGAATTATGTAAACAAAGTGAATTATCCATATTTCAAGTTCCTAGGAAATCCAGGGGTTCTCAGCTCTTGCAGAGCTTTATTGATCCCTATTGTTTATTATGCATTGCCATCTAGTGGTATGTTAGGGAAATAACAAGCCTGATTTTTAAGCCTAAATAACTTTTTTCCCCCTTATTATGAGGTAAAATTTTCACATTAAACTGAAGGTTCATGAATAAAGTGATGTTTGAATAGCGTTTGGGAAGAAGGATGAGGACAAGTGGTTGCTGAGTGAAGTGAGGATGGTGGGTAAATGTCCATGAATCAGATTTTTGCTTTACATCAAAAAGCAATTAAAGACTGTTTTTATAAATTGTAATAGTCTGTTCTAGTATTTATTTTCCACTGAGTCTATTCATTTCACCAAATTTGCTTCATTAGAATTGAATGCTTTTTGTTCCTTTGTTGAACCAACCTATTAAGTTACGACTACTGATACCAATCTTCTCTAGTTTAAGTTGTCTAATTTTAAGGGTATATAGGAAAATTTGCTGTTGTCACCAAAATATTGACTAGTTTATAATGAATTTCTTGGAAAAATTGACAAAAAATGAGTTCATCCGCAGGCTCCTGGTGAGGCCCTCTGCTCTCTGGTGATGCCGGTGGAGGGCTCGGGCTGGCGGTCGCACTGCCCCTGGGGCTCTCAGTACAAGTGAGGCACCATAGCAGGCATTGCGAATTTTCATGTCCTGGAAGTAGTTCCTGGGCACCTATGGAACGACATAAAATAGTAAGACTAGCAGTTATCTTTTGGTCAGCTCCTACTGAGTACCGTTTTATAGCAGTGTCCCATTTCATCCTCATGGATTCCAACAAGACCCATGTTTCCCAGGTGACGACAGTAAGATTCAGAGAGCTTCGGTCAGTCCTAGTCCACAGATCCTTACTGAGCACATGCCAGGTGCCCTGCTGAGCTCTGAGGATGGAACTGGGAACAAGACACACGTATTGTCTTCGTGTTTTCCATCCCAGAAAGACAGAGTCAGCAAATTATTGCACACGTTTAATTACGACTATTTATTGTGGCTCCAAAAGAAAGGCTTAGAGGCTATGAGGAAATCAAATGGAGTAGGGGTATAGATCCTACTCCTGGGGGTCAGGGAAGACTGGTTCCCAGAGAAGTGGCAGGGCAGCCAACTGAAATGGGAAACCCAGGCAGGGAAGTAGAGAGGTGGGCTGGCCAGAGCCTTTCCTGCCAAATTGCTGATGGCAGAGAAGGAATCGAGCCTGCAGGGCCTAACTTGAGGCCTGCAGTCTCTCCCTGTCTCTAAAGCATCTTCTCTTCTCACATAGGTAGGGCGCTGCGCTGGTCTTAAAGAGTTAAAAGAAAACGCTATTTAAGATCTAAACAAACAAACAAAAAACAAATGAAGTCCCATAGCAGGCATTTGCGAATTTTCGTATCCTGGAAGTAGTTTATTTTGTTCCCTGGAAAGCTGGAGGTGGTTGGGGTTTAGAACTTAGAATCTTTTCCTTGTTTTGTTTTCTCTCCCGCCTCTAAAAAATCTTGGTGCTAATAAAAGTTGTTATAGATTGATTTGTTAGAGCAGGAATTAATCAAAGAGACTCAGTTCAACACTGAATGTCACAGATAAACTAAGTGCATTACATGGAAGTCCCTTACCTAATAAATTCTAAAGTATTGTCTGTTGATGTTTTATAAAGGACAATTTCCGTTCATCCTTCTATGAAAAGTGAGTGTAATATTTTTATTGTCTTATTAACCTGAACCTCCCTTGTATCAAACATTATAACTGATTTTGGAAAATTGTACCTATTTCCTTTGTAAACTTCTGTAGAATTTATTTACATCCAGTATTTGCTAATGCGTTAAAACTAACCCTCCACCAAAGAAAAAGTAGTGCATATCTTATAAGAGTGAATTATAATTATTTTGAGACAGTAAGACAAAAGTGAGACTTGTCTTGCCAGGTCACAAATGTACAATAAACTTACAGTAATTAAAACAATGTGATAGACACATGAACCAGTATTATACAATTGAGAATTCATAAATAAACCCAAGTATACTTGAGGATTTAGTGTATGGTGAGGGTGGCACATCAGTCACTGGGAAAAAAGCATACTATTCAATAAGCCATTCTGCATTTGACTATTCCTATGGAATAAATAAATGTAGATTTAATAAACTTCTCCCCATTTCTAAATAAACATATAATCTAGCTCCTAATTTAGAGGTTTGATATTGGCATTTTCTTTTTGCAATAATAGCTACTTATCAACCAATCCAAACTACAAGAATCATAAAGATCATACTGTTACAGAACACGAAATTGAAACCACGGCTTGCTCCTCAATCAGTAATAATGTTACTGAAAGGAGCTTTTGCACAGGTGAATCATAGAAAAAAAAAAGTAGGAAAACACTAATAAAGAGGTGGGAAATAGTGAAAACATCTTGGAATCAGATGCCTGTTCTTAGGTGGTTCCTCTTTTTTTCTTTCCTTTCTCAGCTTTTCGCCTTTACACCATGCGTTTTGCTTGCACTTACCCTCAGGTCTCCTTTAGAAACAGTTTTATTTGATAAATGTGACTATAAATGAGCTAATTAGTAAAACAAGCATAAAGTACCCACTGTAAAGAATTATTTACAATGATTTGATAAATATTTCATCATCCATAAGTTTTTCAGATTCTATCAAGAAATTGAAAGATTTCTAAATTTTTCATTTTCAGCACGTGCAAGATACAGAATAGTGTTCTGTACACTGTTGGTGCACTACTTACTTGTCTGCTTCTTGTATGTCATTTGCACGTAATGACCTATATAGAGGCAATAAATGATTTATAATATCAAATAAATTTTCATCTTATAAGAAAGTATAAGAATGCCATCATTATTGAATTACGAAGCTGAGTATAAGTTGAAGGTATTACTCAGTCTTTAACGGCCTCTGGCCGAGTTAGCCAAGTAAAGAAGATATCTGTTGTATAAAACAAAAAGAGCCAAAAAGAATCAAGACCCCTCATGGCACCCACTTCACCCCCCAAAAAATCCAAAGCACTGTTAGAAGCTTGTTCCCAAGTTTACTTCCCATTATTGTCATGAAATTTCTTCTTTAAGAGTTATCTAAGCTATTCAGTTCAAGTTGAGTTCAGTTCCTTCAATTCTGTCTCTGGTAACAAAAAGGAACAGTTGCTTAGCATCCTTTTTATGATTAACTTTCTCATGGTTTAAGGGTCACTGTCCCTTCTGATTTTCCTTCAGGTTAAATATGCCATATACTTAAATTTTTTTCTGGCAATCGTCTCTATGGTTGATTCATTTTTCTAATCTTCTCTCAATCTTTTCCAGTTTACTGTTTTCTTTAAAAAAGGGTAACACGCTCAATTGTGTTCTGACACTGAAAATAAATCTAGTGAAAGTCTTGCTTCATCTATACCATGTGTATATTAGTGCAAAATAAAATTATAGTAACTTTAAGAAACGATGCTTTTTTCATCATATCTTTTAAAGATATGATGAAACTGTCATTTCTCATCTTATATGTAGCTATTTTTTCACTCTGTAAATATATACTTTGCATTTAAACATTTTAGGCATAATCCTTTTTAAAAGAACCACTTAAACATATATTACATATTGATTGTGCATAGTCTCAGATACTACCTATGAGCATAGTCCTAACTGATGTAGATATATTTGTGAATACATATTTTGAATTTAGAATTTGACTTTTTATTACAGTGAATTATTTCAAGCAGCCGAGGGTAAGCCAAAGCTCTGCTTTCCTCCTTCCTCTTCCCAGTTGCCTAAGCAAAGGAGCTCATCTCTTATAGGGTGGTTTTGGTTTTAGGATTTTGTTTGATGAAAGGGTTCTCTGACTTTACAAAGTTTGAAAATCACTTATTTAAGACTTTAAGTTAGTTAATTCATCCAACTCACTGTCTCAACCTTAGAATTGGCTTAGTAATTGAAGTGTTTTAGGTCAAAAGGATTTCCTAATAGTTTTAATTCTTTTTACTCTTTAAGTTACAGTAATATAACTTAAGAAAAAAATTAGGTGAACTCTGTGGAGAATTTACCTAAACTTTAACAGTTTTTGAGTAAGGTAGGTAATCATAATATGATTATGTCAAAGTATGGCCCCCAATCCTTGGTTGATTTGCTTTGATTGCATTTCCTTTTTAGTAAAAAATTATTTTAAAATATGTGATTGGATTTAGCCAGAACAACTGATTAATTTGAAGTAGTTTTAGAACTTGGTTCTCCCACTTAGTCATTTGAAAGGGGAATACATACCCAGACTTGTTAAAAATTTTTGCTCCAAAGGACCAAAATGTTTATCAAGAATATTGTAAGTCTGAAAATTTGACCTACCCAGTTTAAGGAATGTGAACTGACTGAGTCTTAAAAAGAGAAATAGTGTTCTACTAAAGAAAGATTTTTAATGAAAATCTAAAATATAACCAAATTGCTTTGATTCACAGCTACTGATACTGTCTTCATATACTTGTATCAAGTCTACTGGGAGTTTGGGTCCAATGTTTGTTCCTGAATGATAGTTTCTTGAACTAATTATAGGATTCATTTTTTTCATCATTTTCTATGAGTCAGAATATTCAGTTACTTAAAGGGTTTTTCTGTGCCTGGACATTCGTTGAAAACCTATATGTCACCTGTATTTTGCATGACTCAGGAACATGAGAGATTTCACCTCAGATAGTCCAGTTTGATCATTGCAAAATGCTTTTCTTAATTTTCATACTTGGCTCATGGATTGCCTCTGATTAGTACATTTTGTTTAGATATATTTCATATTGTACAAATGTTCAGTACAAGTCTGTAAAATATCTTCCTTTTATTCTCCTCAGAGTCTTTGTGTGTTCACACCACCTGGAGTAAAGGAAGGAAAACCACGGCTCATCCCTGCTGGACCTATTTCCCAGGGTACCACGATTTCTGCTTATGTAGCCAAGTCTAGAAAAACACTGCTGGTGGAAGACATTCTGGGAGTAAGTGGCTTTTCAACTTTTTATGTTACTTTTATACTGAAGTATTTAATTAAGAAATGCAACATCATTTTGATGATAGAAGTTAAAACATTTTATAAAATAAAAGGACGAAGCAAGATGCCAAACAGATGAACCCATATGTAAATTAATCTTTTGTACTCAAAAAATCAGACCTTATATACACACTAGATTTGGGTAGTTCTGATTTTGACTCACGTCTGCTTGGTTAAGCATCAAAATGTACATTTATACTCATACAAACTGTATGACTGCTCTTTTGTGTTTCGTATCCTGGCAGGATGTAAATGAATGAGTTAGCTATTGCTGTGTGACAAACTACCCCAAATCTAAGTGTTGTTATTTCTCACAAGTCTATGGGCTGGGCCATTCTGCTCATCTGGCTTAGGTTCAGCTGGACGTCCCCATGCTTCTGAGTCACCAGGCCATCACTGGGGAGCTGGCTGCTCGCAGACAGCCTGAGTAGGGCTGAGTCAGCTTTCCATATACCTCCCACATCCCTCCAGTGAGATTAGCCTGGTTATGTTCTTACAATGGAGGTGGGGCTAAGAGAAGAAGTGGAAATGTGAGTTTTCAAGCATCTGCTTGCATCAAATTTGCTATACTTTGGCCAGAGAATAATCACCTGGCCGAGCCCAGAGTCTGTTTTGGAGGGCACTAACCAAGGACATAGAACAGGGAGATATGGAAAGGTGGGGCCCTTAATGCAATGCAGTCTTCCCCAGAGTATATGGCTATTTTGATGTAATTTCAGTGAACAGATCATGGACTTTAAAAGTAACCAGAATGCAAACAAATCCGTAGGTATAATACATTTGCTTTAAAAATTGCTAAGCTGGAGTCATGAAACTTGGATTTTGGTTTTGGTTTTGCCACTCATTATCTGTATAATCTTGAAGATATCAGGTAACTTTAGCCAAGAAAACAGTGGTTTCAGGTAGATGCCATTAAATTGTCATTTGAAATGCCTGGTGTATCCTAGTTTTCAAAAATTCTGTAATTGCGAATAGAGATTTGTAGGATCCTTAATGAAAATTTTTTTATCCAAGCCTAATAGCTTCTTACAGTGAAAATTGAATAAATAGAATTTTTTTTATCCTGATTTATTCTATTTTCCTAAACTTCCTTTGAGTGATTTTGCTATGGTAGAAAATTAGGAAACTAGAAGTCAAATTACTAATTTCATTTCTTATGATAAATGATAACTATCAGGTGATTTGAATACTTAATATGCAATATGGGCCTCTGAGCTTCAATTAAAACGAATGCTAATTACATACACTTTTGTGTTATTCTAACTCTAAAAATTGAACAGAAAATAGTTTTATACACAATTTCCTTCATATGGTATTTTTGTTTGGAGTAATTTTCATCTGTGACATACTTGTAAAGCCCTTAGAACCATTCTGAGACATAAAAAGTGATGAATTAATGTTGTTCATTGTAATTACTAATATTGTTATTTTGTGAAATTAACATGCATTCATTCAATACATTTTTAGTGTGCAAAGATAAAGAAACATTACTATCAAATAAGGTAAAATACAGTTCGTGTTGCTAAAAATACTCATCTTCTTAAATAAAACTTATGATGGCCATCGTCATTGGGTTTTTCTTTGGAAAAACACACTTTTTATTGATTACAAGTATAGGGCAATTTTTTTTTTTTTTTTTTTTTTTTTTTTTTTAAAGGAAAGACAGAGAGAAGGAAGGAAGGATAGAAGGAAGGAAGGAAGGAAGAAAGGGAAACATTTTTAAACATTTTCTTGTTTTATTGTATTCTGTTTCTCCGTTTTTGTTACATGGGCTGGGGCCGGGAATCGAACCGAGGTCCTCCGGCATAGCAGGCAAGCACTTTGCCCGCTGAGCCACCGCGGCCCGCCCTATAGGGCAATTTTTGATAGAAGAAAGAATCACAACGTAAAGATTCCATTTCTTTAACTGAGTTTGTATGATTTTCCCTGTTATTTTTCAGGATGAACGTTTCCCAAGAGGCACTGGACTGGAATCAGGGACTCGTATCCAGTCCGTTCTTTGTTTACCTATTGTCACAGCAATCGGTGATTTGATTGGTATTCTTGAGCTCTACCGGCACTGGGGCAAAGAGGCCTTTTGTCTCAGCCATCAGGAGGTGGGGCCTTAAACATTGCCTGCTAGAAATTTAGTTCTGTCTAGCTTGTAGAAAGTTCTCACTAATATTGTTAAATGAATGAATGAATATTTAACATTACAATTCAGTTAATAGTATTTTGATACTAATACTAATGATTTTAACACTTTTATTTCGCATTGTATAGAACGCGGTTTGGTTAAATTGGAGATATAATCACTTTTTTTTTATAAGCAAAATACTTGTTAAATGAACGAATGTGAAGGGACGTAGAAAAGAACTATTACTTTGTTATCTTGCCAGCTAATATTTACAAAGGATTTTTATGTGTTGGAAATATGTCATCATTTTAAAGTGATGAGAGGACATTTCAGTAGTGTCTTTTGTTAAATTGAAAAATTATCATTTTACTTTCAAATCAGTAGAATCTCCATTGCTTTCAACAATCAGTTTATCTTTCTTCTTACCTCAAATTAAGAGAAACAGGAGAGCATTAAACTCATTTAGATAGAAATGAATAATTTAAAAGGGAAACCTTCTAAGTATTTGGTGCTGTGTCTGGCAAAATGTCAAAAGCTCAGAGACCATAGAAAATTCTTCTTACACATTTTTACTAGAGCCCTTTGTTGGAATAGCTCCCATGTGACTAATAAAAACTAGTTCCATCTTTGATTTTTTAGGTTGCAACAGCAAATCTTGCCTGGGCTTCAGTAGCAATACATCAAGTGCAGGTGAGTTTTTATGACGTTTTCACATGGACTTATAGAGAGAGAAGAGCTGTTCAGAATGCAGCAGTGGAAATTGACGTGAATGTTAATAAAGTAACCTAATGCGTTATTTTTGGATATTGGAATACTTATTATATTTTTTAAATTTTGATTTATTTTATTTATTCACTTATATTTGCTTATGGCCTGGCTTAAGTGTCTTACAGTCTTTATATATTTATATATAATTGTAATTATATATAAATTGCAATTGTAATTAATTTTACTGAGATATTTGTTTTCAATGAAAGGCCAGGAACAATCTTCTTTTGGGAGGTGCACTAATATTTTTTACTATATATTTTTCTAAATTAAAGCTTCTCTGTACCTAAATGATATATGGAAATATTAATCTTAACTTTAAATGATCTCATTCTGTTAAAGACATGCTCTCGATTAAAAGTTCATAAACTGCCTAGCATTTTCCTTCATCATTGGCTGTCATTAGTATCAACTGACAGAGAGATGAAAGAGGCCCCTATTAGAAGCAAACAAATTTGCTAACCCTCCAACTTTCCCTGGGGGAAGGTTACTTGAACATGGTAGCAGCAGATCACTGCTTTTTTTTTTTCTTTTTAATTGTTTTTCTTACACCATTTCAGCAAACTTAGCTTGCTGAGGAACTATAGGATAGAAAGAAAAAGAGCAATAACAATATAGCCTGATCAGCAAGGCTTTTTTATTGGGTCTGGCAATATAAGTAGAGTGGACTGTGTACCCAAGTACAACTTTTTAAGGTATAATTTAAGTTTAAAGTGATGTTCAGGTTTGAGTCTGGAGGCAGGCTGCCAGTATCTCAGCTTCCTTATGCATCAGTTATAAAATGCATATCCCAAGCCCATGGTGTATTGTGCCGATTAAATGAGATTTAAAAAACCTAAGGTACTTTAACCACTGCTTTGCACGTTTAAGCATTCAGTAAATATTTGTTGTTATGGTCTTATTCTTGCATTATAAACCAAATGATTCCATTAGGCCTTTTAAAATGAATATGGCAAATAGTACCTGAACATTTTAATCTTATAAAAGTAGTAATCTCTTATAATTAATAGCCATTATTTTATATGCCAGGTATGCAGAGGTCTTGCCAAACAGACTGAATTGAATGATTTTCTACTCGACGTATCAAAGTAAGCATTCATTTTTACTTTACAGCTAAGTAGTAGCTCTTATTGAACCATGGTTTAAATTACGTACAGACCTTGACAGTGGTAACTAACATCTGCCACAGCCCAAAACTAAGATCATTTTCTGACATAAGTAGGCTGATGAGATGAATGGTTGATCATACTTTGGCCTATAGAGTTACATCCCACTGTATTCACTTCACAAGTGAAGAATAACATATATATATATATATATATATATATATATATATATATATATATATATATGTGATGATAATACTTTTCAATTTGATGTGTATTTTCTAAACAGAAGTGCTTAGAACAAATGAAGGCACAAAGTATTTCTATTTTTGCAGGTGAAAACTGACAGCAGTAGAGAGGAGAGCAGGTGATCTAGTTTATTTTCCAAAAAATCCTCTATGGTATTTTCTACAAATGCCAGTAAATTAAAATATATTATTGTTATATTACTTTTCCCAAAGACAGTGACTCAGTGATCACTTTTCAGAAAATGTTCTACTTCCCTAAAGTTTGACCTAGGAAACCTCTCTTAAGCTGGCAGTGAAATCAATTACAGATATTGATTACAGACTGGGTGCATATTGTTTTGCTTACTACAAGAGAGATTATCTATATATCTGAATCATCAACTTAACTATTCAAATCCAAAAAATACCCCAGGTGGTAACTTCAGGGTCGTGACTTCCTACAAGCTTACTGAAGGAACGATGCACCAGTTTGTCCACGGCCTCCAGCAGTGGTAATGATGTATGTCATCTCTCCCATGTCACTTTGGCTACACTTATTTTACTCAGAAAGAGGTATTGTAATTCCCATGACTAATTAGTTTGAAGTTACTAGTTCAAGTTTAACTTATTTTTTGAAATATAAAATTAGGGAAATATGGCACCGATCACATAAGCCAGCTAAACAGAATAATTAAGCATAATATTTTGGGGACACGTGATAATAATACTTGTGAACGTGTAAAAAGTAAAGTTGTGAACCTTCCCTTTCTAATGTATTTTCATATTTCCCAAGTCTCCAGAAGTCTAATTAAATTCCTCATATAATGCTTTACATTTATTCTCTCATGATTTTCTTCTACTGGAAAATCAATTTATCGCACCATCTTCCTTGCAGTATATTCCTCAGTGTATAGTGTAATTAAGCTTTTTCTAAAGTTGTGTCTTCAAAATTAGTAGTTCACTTGTTAAATCAAATTTGTTGTTATTATTTATGAAAATGTTGCTCAGTTTACATAAACCAAAAGTGGTACCTAACCAGGAGCATTTTTAGTAAGAGTACTTATTTACACTTTCCTTTTCAATCAATATGCCTATTAATTAATCTGTTTTACATCAGTTTTATAAAATATATAATATATATGTCATAAACCTCTAATACATTTCTTTCTATTTATAAGTGAATATATTTATTTTACTTGTGTAAAGTCATTAGATTTTTTTTGTATTCTGATATTCTGATATTTCTCTTTATATAGTTAAAGTACATTTTAAATTTCACCAATATTTGCAGTGGTCATTTATATTTTAACCATATTGATAAGATTTAGTAAATTTAATTATTTTTATTACAGGTCATAGTTATTAATGAAAATATTAAATATGATCAGCCCAATTTTATTCCTGTATAGTTTTAGTTAAATGTTACAAATTCCTTACATTAGTACTTATCAAAATAATAATTATTTAATGAATCCTTTGGAATTGGAGTTTTTATTGTAAGATCATTGGTAAAGTTTCATTATCTCTTTAAAATAATATTAGTGATTATTGTCACCAAAGGAGAAAAATCATATAGAAAATATCTTTATGTTTGCAATTTAAACAAAACTAACATGAATATTCAAAATCTTAAGTGCTGAGCTCTAAATAAGATAACTTACAGGTTTTATCTTTCATTTTTTTCAGAACATACTTTGATAACATAGTCGCAATAGATTCTCTACTTGAACACATAATGGTAGGTTGGTTGCCTTTTGTTTTAAAAATGACTTTATCTAACACTTGGCTCTTTTAAATGTTATGAAAAGGTGAACTGGAGGTATCACTTTGAATTATTTGTTACTTCTGATAATTGTGTGGGGGGGTCTTTGAATAACGTTTAAGAAATATCGCAGCCTTTTCTTATATGTTATCATGGAGAGTGATACTTTGAAAAGATACGCAGTTTCTTTTTATATGGATTTCCCACTGATTCTTCCTGATCTTAAACTTCATTCCACTTAGTTTTAGTTTTAATTATTGTTCTCTCCTAGAAAGCTAACTGCACTTTAACCTTAAGCTGTAAGTAAAGCTGTATCTGTGTTGTTATCTTATGTCACTGCTTCAGTGCTCTGGCAAGGCTCCATTGAAGAGCATGATGTCTTCACACAGAGATAGTTTTACTTCCTTCTGTCCAATCTGGATGCCTTTTATGTCTTTTCTTGCTTGATTGCCCTCGCTAGAACCTCAAGTACAACAGTGCTACGGATTGAATTGCCTTCCCCCAAAGGCCTGTTCAAATCGTAAACACCAGTCCTGTGGGTAGGAATTCATTGGTAAATAGGATCTTTTAAGACAAGACCAAACTGAATCAGGGTGGGTACTAAGTCCATATGACTGGAATCTCTAGAAGTGAAGGAAATTCGGACATAGGAGGAGGAGATGGAAGGAGACAAGTGGCCTTGCGATGGCAGCAGCCACTGAGTAAGGCTTTGGAGGAAGCCTGGCCTGCTCACACCTTGATTTCAGTCCTCCAAAACTGAGGGACCATAAATTCCTGTTGTTTAAGCCAGCTGGTGTGTGCTGTTTGTTATAGAAGCCCTGGCAACCTAAGGCAAATTGTAAGTGGAAGTGGCAAGAGCAGAGACCTATAACTTGTTCTTGAGTAGAGTGAGGAACACTGAGTCTTTCACCATTGGGTGGGAAGTTATCGGGGTGTGTGTGTATGTGTATGTGTGTGTGTGTGTGTGTGTGTGTGCAGATGGCTTTTATCAGGTTGAAGGCATTTCCTTCTATTCCTACTTTGTTGAATGGTTTTATCCTGACAGTGTTGGATTTTGTCAAATGATTTTCTTTATCTATTGTGGAGATCATGTGGTTTTCTTTTTTATTCTACTGACATGATGTGTTACATTAATTGATCAGTTTTCAGAATTGAGGCTAACCCTGTATTATTGTTAAATCTTACTTGGTCATGGTATAGTTTTTTCTTATATGTTGCTGAATTCAGTTTGCAAGTATTTGGGTGTGTGTGATTTTTCCATCCATATTTATAATAGGTATTATCTGTAGTTTTCTTGTGAGGTTTTGCGTGGATTTGGTATTAGAATACTACTGGCTTCAGAGAAGAGTTGCCATGTATTTTCTCCTCTTCTGTGTTTTTGAAGATTGTGAAGAATTGTTATTAATTATTCTTTAAATGTTTGGTAGATTCCAGCAGTGAAGCTGTGTGGCCCTAGACTTCTCTTGGTGGTACAATCTCTTAACTTGATTTAGGTTTATTCAGATTGATTATTTCTTCTTGAGTAATATGCAGGACATTGTGTCCCTCTAGTAATTTATCCATTTCATCTAAGTTATCTAATTTATTGCCATACATTTATTCATAGTATTCCTTTATAATCTTTTTTTATTTCTGTAAGTTCACTAGTAATTCCTCTTTTTCATTTCTAATTCTAGTAGTTGAGTCTTCTCTCTTTTGTCCTTAATCAATTTAGCTAGAGGTTTTACAGTTTTTTCAGTCTTTCCAAGAACCAGTTTTTGGTTCATTGATTTTTCTTTATTTTTTTTCTGCTCTCTATTTCATCAGTCTCTATTCTTTATTTTAATATCCTTTCTGCTTGTTTTAGGATTAGTTTGCTCTTCTTATTCCAGGGTCTTAAGGTAGATGGCTCAGTTTAATTGGAGGTCTTTCTCTTTTTTAATATAAACATTTAGACCTATAAATTTTTTTCTCAGCTCTGCTTTTGCTGTATCCCGTAGTATGTCTTTACTTTCACCTCAAAATATTTTATTTCCCCTTTTTTTGACCAATAGTTTATTTAGAAGTGTACTGTTTAATATCCATATATTTGGGAGTTTCCCATATTTCTTTTGGTTATTTATTTCTGATTTCATTCCATTGTGGTCAGTGCACATTGTATTATTCCTATGCTTTTAAATTTTTCGAAAATTTGTATTCTCAAGGAGAACAATGTATGTTCCACTGATGTTGGGAGGAGTGTCCACAGATGGCTGATAGGTTTTAGCGTGTTATAGTATTTCTCAAATTCTTTATTTCTCTGTTGATCTTCTGCCTATTTGCTCTATTGATTACTAAAACTGGGGTACTGTTGCAGTGTCCAGATATCATATCTGAATTGTTTATTTCTCATTTCATGTATGTCTTTTGGTTCTCTATTATTTAGTGAAAATATGTTTCCAATGGCTGTACTATCCTGATGGAGGAACCATTTTATATTATAAAATGTCCCTCTTTATATCTGGTAACTTTTTGTTTAAAAAATCAATTTTCTGTTAATAGTATAGGCACTCCAGTTTTTTGTGATTGCTGTTTACATGATATATCTTTTTTGGTTCATTTGCTGTCAATCAATGATATATTTGAATGTAAAATGTGTCTTTTGTAGATGGCATATAGTTGAATCTCGCTTTCTTACCAGTTTGACAACCTGTGCCTTTTGGATTTTTTAATCCATTCACATTTAATGTTGTTATTGACACAGCTGGATTTTACATCTGCAGTTTTACTTTTTGTTTTCTATATGTCTCAAATCTTTTTTGGTCCTCTGATTTCTTCTTTACTATTTTTTTGACATTAAGAGAATATTTTCTAATGTAGAATTTTAATTTCTTTAAATGATGATTGCACTTTTTGGACCTGTTTCTTTAGTTGTTGCTTGAAGGGCTTATCATCTAAATCGCTTCAGACTCAGCTTTAGATTTATACTAACTTAATTCCAATGAGATATAAAATGTTACTCCTGAATAGCTAATTCCTTTCTCTCTTTTTTGTGGCATTAGTGATATTCATATTATATCTATAAATGTTAGAAACTCAGTAATATGTTGTTGCAGTTATTACTTTATATAGTTTTGTGGCTCTTTAAGAAGTTGACATAAGAAGGGAGAGAAATATTTATAGATTTTGTTATATTGCGTTACCATCATCCAAGGTCATTTCCTTAGCTCCAAACAGCTTTTCTCTCTCCCATCATTTTGAATTTTTATTAGATAATATATTACATTTCTAAATGTTATAGGCCCAACAATACATTTATTTACATTTTGTTGAACCAGAAGAACTATGCATTTACATTGTTTTTTATAATTAAATATTTACTTTTATCACATTGTTTTATTTTCACATGAGGTAAAGTTACTTTACCCTCTGGGGTCATTTGATGACCCTGCAGAACTTCCTTTAGAATTTACTGTTTGGCAGGTCTGTTAGTAACAACTTCTCTCAGTTCATATTTGTCTGGGACTGTCCTTCTAGTACTCTCATCGTCTGTATGTGGGTACGTAATGGTATCCCAGAGTACTCTGAGGTTCTGTTTAGTTTTCTTCATTCTCTTCTTTTCTGATTTGTTTGGATTGTATAATGTCTATCAATCTATCTTCAAGTTCACTGATTTTTCTTGCCAGTTCAAATCTACCATCAAGCCTCTCTAATGAGTTCTTTTTAGCATGTTAATTTACAAAAAGATCTTATTAGAGAAGTTGTGGGTTTACATGACAACCATCATTAAATATAAAATACAGGATTCTCATTTACCACCCCATGACCATCCTCTTGCATTGGTGTTGGTCATTTGGTAAACTTGATGATAGCTCTTTTTGTTTTTTTTTTAACTTTTTGTACTGTATAAAAAGTTTGTCCCAGAGTTTGTCATGGGCTACCAATGATCCTCTTAGATTTTTCCTTTTAACTGCTCCAGAATATAATAGGCTACAAGAAATACATTTTTTTTTATCATCACAATGGACATTTTTTTTGCATAGGAAAAATAACATATACAAAAAAGCAATAAATTTCAAAGCACAGTACAACAGTTAGTTGTAGAACAGATTTCAGAGTTTGGTATGAGTTATAATTCCATAATTTTAAGTTTTTACTTCTAGCTGCTCTAAGATATTGGAGACTAAAATAAATATCCATTTAATAATTCAGCAGTCATATTCATATAACTCCATCATCACCTTTAATCTTTCTTTCCCACTTTTTAGGGGTACTTGGAGATTGCTCTTTTTTTATCATCGTACTATTTTGTATAACAGTATTTACCTTTGTTACAATTGATGAAAGGTGAGAGTACTATTAGCTAATGTCCATATTTTATATTATATGTATTTTTCTCTGTTATTGACCCCTTGTTATTAGTGTTGTACTTCTGTTGTAATTCATGAAAGACCATATTCGTACTTCTATTAACTAAAGTCCATCATCTACAGTACGGTTCACCATGTTAAATATCTTTTAATGCTTTATCTTTAAATTTTTTTTCCAGAAACATGTATGACCTTAAGTTCCTTTTAACCACTTTCAGTTATGTAATTCAGTGTTGTTACATACACTCACAATAATGTGCTACTATCACCACCATCTGTTTCCAAACCTTTACAATCAACCTAAATAAAAATTCTGTATAAATTAAGCATCAACTCACATTCTCTATCCCCAGTCTATCCCCTGGTAATCTATATTCTAGATTCTAACTATAATTAGTTCATATCAGTGAGATCATACAATATTTGAGTTAGGTAGTGTTCTCTTTCTTCAGTTTTTTTGGAAGAGTTTGAGCAGGAGTGATATTAATTCTTCTTGGTCAGTATAGTTTGTGTGTTTTAGGAATCTGTCCATATCATCCAGTTTGCCTAATTTATTGACATACAGTTCATGGAATCGTCTTATGACCCTTTTTATTTCTGTGAGGTCAGTGTAATGTCCTCTCTCTCTATTCAGTTTTTCATTTCAGTTATTGTGCTTTTTAACTCTAGATTGATTCTTTCCTAAAATTTCTGTTTATTGATGTTCTCTATATGATAAGATATTGACATCATACCTTCCTTTGCTTCTTTAATTATGGCTTCCTTTAGTTCTTTGAACATATTTCTAATGTATAAATTATACATCATTTGCAGTCTTTTTCTATGAAGTCCACCTACTGGTTGCTTTCATAGTTTTTTTTCTATTAAATCCGGCTACTGGCTGCTCTCATAGTTTATCACATACAGTTTTTCCATTGTGGGGTCGTACTTCCCTGTTCTTTGCATGTCTCATAACTTTTTGTTGATAACTGGCTGTCATAGATAATAGGGTAACTCTGGGTACTCCCTCCACTCTCCCCCAGGATTTGCTATTTTCTTGTTTAGTCCCTGTGGTATTCTCTCAGTGTAATGACTCTGCCATCTCCCTCCCGCAACACACAAACATGTCCCTTGTTTGTAGTCTCTGATGTTGCCTCTCAGGGGACACAACCTTGGCTATGCCCACAGTCAAGTTATCATCTTAGATTGCAAATGTGTGTCCCACCATTTTATTTATTTAGTACCATAGGAAATTTTTTTCATACAGTAAAAGCATAGCTTTCCAAGCCCTAAGACCTCACCATTTTTCATGGAAACATATAATGCATACATTCATGAATGAATTTTTTTAAATGCCTATACTTTATTTATAAGTTTAAATGTATTTGTATTTATAGCACTAAATTATGAATATAAATATTTATAAAATATTTATGTATAATATATATTTGTATACATTTATTGATTTATAATGTTAATTTCCCACCCGGTTGAAGTACAGAGTAGCTGAAATTAATATGTTTTTCATGATTAAGTCCAGCTGTAAATTCTCTGAATTCCTTATTGGCTGACTCTTGTTTTATTGTTTGCCTTTAGATATATGCAAAAAACCTGGTGAATGCCGACCGTTGTGCACTTTTCCAGGTGGACCATAAGAACAAGGAGCTGTATTCAGACCTGTTTGACATTGGAGAAGAAAAGGAAGGGAAACCTGTCTTCAAGAAGACCAAAGAAATAAGGTACAGATAGAAATAGAATGTCACTGTGTTCTGATTGCAGCAATGCAGGGATTCTGTTACCCACTTTTCTGTGCCTATTCACAGGTATGCTGACAATTCTTGTCATACTGTGATATCATTCCCACCAGGACCCGCCTCCTGAAGGTAGTACTTCTGGGAATGACATTGCAGCGCCAGCGAAACCGCGCCAATGAAGCTTTAACGTCACTCCTGGAAATGCCGTCTTCCGGAGGCGGTCCTTTTGGAAATCATGTTGGAAAATCTTACTAGTGCTCCCAGGTAGGTAAAGGTACATTCCACCTGGAGTCCGCAGGTTTTCCCATATCTAGGAGCATGGGAACGCGATTTGCTAGGGTGTGCTCAACCAACTTTGCCCCTGTCCCTTCCTTCCCAACCTATTTGGCTGTTTCAAAGGCAAGACCATGGTGGAACTCAGCCTGGTGTACTGGATGACTTAAACGTATTTCTCTATAACTAGCTAACCAGTTGATTGAGTCAGTCATAAAGCACACTTTTGTGGCATCTTGGAAGTAAAGCTTTCCTGGTACTTTGGTAATTATTGTCATGAAATGAATGGAATAAAATTTGACTGATTGGTGGATGCATGTTGGCTCAGTGATACCATGATCTGAAAAGCTACAAGGAAGGAACGCTGTCATACAATGTTTAGAAATCAAGCTTACCATTCATAAATTGAATATCTTGGGGACATTTGTGGTCTTTCTGCTTTATGCATTTTGTCAAACTATATTCTACGTAATGCTCTAAAATGACTTGGTGATTCCAGCATTCTGGTGAAATACCGCTCCTTATTAATTCGAAGTTGCTATTTGTTCAGGCAATGTGTCCCTAAAGCATTTAAGGAAAGTTAAACAAGGAATTTTCTTGATGGCAAGGAAACAAAAAGTATATCCTCATTACTGGGCCTCAAGATTGCCCACCACTTGGTACTTTCAGGTTTAAGCTAAAAGGGTAAGATATTTTATACTTTTATCAACTGTGACCCACTATAGAGTGGTTAGCATTTTTTCCCCCATTTGTGAGGCTTTTTTTGGGGGAGGGGGAGGTGTATTTCTTGGCTAGTTTGTTTTTTAGATCTCAGTAAGTCAAATAGAATTATAGTTACATAGTTAAAGTCATTTCTCTTGCTGAAGATGTGAGTGTCTCTTAAATTCTTAGTATTGATCTAATTTTGAAAGTAATAGCTGAAAGTCTTTGTTTACATGTTGGAGAAAAACAGGAGAATGTTGTTTACTGTAAAGCTCAGTCTTTTGGTTGGTGTCAACCATTTTTTAAGGGCATGTCTCTTCGTTATGGGCTTTATTATAGAGAGCAAACCACAAAGAGTTTGAATAAATGTTATAATTCAGACCATGCTTAGACCAAGACAATCAAGCGTGAAGTATGAAACCGAACCTGATATTCTTTGCTCATGGCAGTCTAATTCATTGTTTCATTTTTTTCAAAAGTGTGAGAAAACCAGGAAGAAAATAGCCTTGAGTTCTATGCTGTGCTGGGTTCACTTTTTGGTGTTTTAAGAAACAGTTAATTCTCTTTTGTGTCAATTCTCATTTTAACTTTCCTGATAATCTTTTAGGGGTGAAGCTTCATTATCTCTTTTTTTTTTTTAACATTTCAAAGTACATTTTAATAAGTAGCTATAGAACAGATTTCAAACTTTAGTATGGGTTATAGTTCCCCAATTTTAGGTTTTTCCTTCTAGCTGCTTCAACACACTGGAGACTAAAAAGAAATATTGATATAATGATTCAGCAGTAATACTTATTTGTAAAATCCTAACTTCTCTGTTATAACTCCTCCTTCTCCTTTGATCCTTCTCCCTGTCTTTGGTATATTTGGGTTATGCCCATTCTAATTTTTTTCATGTTGAAAAGGGCTGTCAACAATATGTAAATGGAACTGGCTGATGTTTTTGGAGAGATTGTCACATCTGAGTTTCAGGACTTACATAGCCTAGTTTGTGGTAGTTTTGACTCGAGGATATCGACATAAGTTGTCCAAAATTCTGATTTCTACTTCAAAGCTTTAAGTTTTTCATTGACAACAAATATTGTCAGTAGTTCTTTGTTACCAAGGAAATAGTCCAAGTTTATTCACTAATGTCAGTTCATATCAGTGAGACCATACAGTATTTGTCCTTTTGTTTCTGGCTAATCACACTCAGCATAATGTCCTTAAGGTCCATTCATGTTGTTACATACTTCATAACTTTATTCTGTCTTACAGCTGCATAATATTCCATCTTATGTAAATGTCACAGTTTGTTTAGCCAACTGTCTGTTGATGGACGTTTTGGCTGTTTCCATCTCTTGGTAATTGTTAGTAATGCTGCTATAAACATTGGTGTGTAAATATCCATTTGTGTCCTTGGCCTCGTGTCCTTTGAGTAGAGACAGCATATAGATGGGTCCTGTTTTTTAATCCATTCTGCCAGACTATGTCTTTTGGTTGGAGAGTTTAATCCATTAACATTCAGTGTTATTACTGCATGGGTAGTACTTTCTTCTACTATTTTTGCCTTCTGGATTTCATATGTCATATCTAATTTTCCTTCTTTTTACCTTTACTCATAGTCTTCCTTTCTACACTCTTCTCCATACCTCTCTCTTCTGTCTTTGTATCTGTCTCTAGTGTTCCCTTTATTATTTCTTGCAGAGCTGGTCTCTTGGTCACAAATCCTCTCAGTGATTTTTTTGTCTGAAAATGTTTTAATTTCTCCCTCATTTTTGAAGGACAATTTTGCTGGATATAGAATTCTTGGTTGGCAGTTTTTCTCTTTTAATAATTTAAATACATTATCCCACTGTCTTCTTGTCTCCATGGTTTCTGCTGAGAGTTCTGCACATAGTCTTATTGGGCTTCCCTTGTATGTGATGGCTTGCTTTTCTCTTGCTGCTTTCAAGATTCTCTCTTTCTCTTTGACCTCTGACATTCTGATTATTAAATGTCTTGGAGTATGTCTATTTGGATCTATTCTCTTTGGGGTACGCTGCACTTCTTGGATCTGTAATTTTAAGTCTTTCATAAGAGTTGGGAAATTTTCGGTGATAATTTCCTCCATTACTTTTTCTCCTCCTTTTCCCTTCTTTTCTCCTTCTGGGACACCCACAACATGTATATTCATGCGCTTCATATTATCATTCAATTCCCTGAATCCCTGCTCATATTTTTCCATTTTTTCCCCTATATTTTCTGTTTCTTGTCAGATTTCAGATGTTCTTTCCTCCAGTTCAGAAATCCTATGTTCTGTTTCTCGAAATCTACCATTGTAGGTTTCCATTGTTTTTTTTTTTCATCTCTTCTACTGTGTCTTTCATTCCCATAAGTTCTGTGATTTGTTTTTTCAGACTTTCAGTTTCTTCTTTTTGTTCTTTCCTTGCCTTCTTTATATCCTCCCTCAATTCATTGATTTGGTTTTTGATGAGGTTTTCCATGTCTGTTCGTACATTCTGAATTAACTGTTTCAGCTCCTGTATGTCATTTGAATTGTTGGTTTGTTCCTTTGACTGGGCCATATCTTCAATTTTCCTAGTGTGATTTGTTATTTTTTGCTGGCGTCTAGGCATTTAATTACCTTAATTAGTTTATTCTGGAGATTGTTTCACTTCTTTTATCTAGGGTTTTCTTGCTTGATGAATTTGTTGTCTATCTGTTCTTTGACATTCTGTTCAGCTTTATCTGGACCTTTAGCTTAAGTTTTGTTTAACAGAGGAGAATTTTTCAGTTCTTGTTTTCTTGTTTCTTGTCCTGCTTGTGTGGTGCCTTTCCCACACACACACTTAGGAGGGTCTACTTAGATATTATAGACCCCAGACAGATTTTCCCAGACCAAACTGGCCTTCTATCAGGAGGAAAGAGTCACCTGCGTCGGTTTTCCCTGAAGGTGAGACCCAGCAGGTTGAAAGACTTTCCTGTGAAGTCTCTGGACTCTGTTTTTCTTATCCTGCCCAGTATGTGGTGCTTGTCTGACTGCAGGTCCCACCAGCATAAGATGATGTGGTACCTTTAACTTTGGCAGACTCTCCCTGCTGGGGGCGTGGTGGAGACAGAAGAGAGGTTGTAGGCTGGTTTTAATGGCTCAAATTGCCAAGCCCTGGTGTCTGAATTCCTTAATGGAGGGATTCCACCTGGATGGGGCTTCACCCCTCCCCTGGGGAAGGCAGAAGCTCCAGATAAGCCCCCAAAAGAGCTCACTTCTGCCTATGCCTGGTGTAGTTGCAGCCTGAAAAGTCCTGCTGCTGTATCCAGAGGCACTCAAGCCTTTGTAGATACACAGCCGCAAAAACCTCTGTTTCCTTCTTTTTTTTTTCCCCCTCTTTCTGTCAGTCCTGCCCCCTTGGCATCGGGGCAAAAATGAGCAACCTCCGCTTTGATCAGGTTCACCTAAGCTGGGGGCCTATTTTTAGTAGTCAGAATTTGTTAATTAGTTCCACAGTTGGCATTTGATTGTGCCCAGTCCCTGCTGCTGGTAAAGTCCTTTCCTTTCCCCTCTGGGAAGTGGCCTGTGGGGAAGGGGCGCTGGCTGCCGCAGCTTTGGGAACTCACAGTTCTGGGGGGTGCTCGCACCTGGTCCAGCTGGTCCAGACTGGGGTACGCTGTGTGTCTGGTCACTGTCATGGCTCCGGGAGCTGTTCTGTACTGTTTCTGGTTATATAGTAGTTGTTCTGGAGGACGAACTAAAATGCGCACGTTGTTAAGCCACCATTTTGACCCAGAAGTCCCCATTATCTATTTCTTATAATGTTTATATTGTAAGAATTTATATTATAAGAAATTATAATGTTGAAAATGTAGTATTATTGAAGTTATTTTCAAATTATTGAGAAATGTTGATACTGTGAATTATAGATATCTTTCTTAATTAGCTAAATTTCTAAATAAGTGCATGTATGATTATATTATAAGAAAAGCATTTGTAAGTATGAGAATGTATTGATAAAATGAATGATAGTAAATACCAGAAGTCCATTAAATGTAGGCTGATAAAGCTGATGATTTGTATTTTTAAAGTTGACAAATTAAAGAAGTAAAAATACTGGAAGTGGAACACTTGTTATTTTTTTAAAGTACTTGTATTGCAAATGCCTTAAAAATTCAGTATTGAATAGTATCTCAATGTTTAGATTTCACCTGTGGGGTTGGTTATATGTATGGATATGTATGGTAGAAAGAATACTGGTATAGACATGAGTTTTAGTTTTTGTTTATTGTACCACTAATATGGTATAAGAATGTATCCAATGGTATAAGAATGTCTCAAATTACTTAACCCATATGGGCTTCACTTTACTTCTCAGGGAAAATAAGTAAGAAAATTTATCTTGTAAATTATATATGGTACTCTGCAAAAGTAAGAGATTTTTATCATTGGCCAGCCTTTGTGTGCAGAACACTGGTTGATTTTTAAATTTCAAATCTCAGTTTTCAAGGAAATTGTGTACATACTGTGTATATTGTATGGATATCTTAAAATAAGGTTCTAAAGTGATTACTATGTTATATTTTTCTGCTTTACCTTTACATGTTTTATAAGTTGGTATAGAATATATAAATTTAAAATTAATACAAGCCATCTAAAGCAATGCTTTTTCAAACTGATTTTGCAGCATCTGTATTTTAATTAGCATGTTCCTCTCTTTTATATATATATACATATATGCAGATTTTCAATTGAGAAAGGAATAGCTGGTCAAGTAGCGAGAACAGGGGAAGTCCTTAACATCCCAGACGCCTACGCAGACCCTCGCTTTAACAGGTAAGAAGCATTTCATGTCAGCCATCAGGCTTTGTCTGTCAAAACCACGTCTCTTCTGGTCCGCTCACTGGAACCCCTTTCACGCACCTCCACTTCTCTACCCTCTTAACTCAATTGAGTATTTTCTCCTTAGTGCTCTTTTATACCATCTTTGAACAACTTTACTCTCATTAGTCAATATATTCAAGTATTTATAAAATGAATTCTTAGCCATTAATAAATAATGACACCCTGTTATGGAAGTTTAAGATGTTATAAAAACAACTAGAAGGCAAGAGTTTTAATTTATAGTGCTGCTTTGTGTTTTGTCTTTTTCATTAAAATTTAGTTGATTTGCCATAAGCATATCCTCTACCAAATAATTAACTAAAAGGCTATAATATAGAATGGTAATATTATTTATTTTTGAGTTTGACAGGTCTAGTTTTGAATCCTGGTTTGTCTTTTATTAACTCTAGCATATTATGGGGTCAGTTTCTTAAATCTAAGTCTCTGCTCCCTCATCTTTAAATTGAGCAGGATAATACCTATTCTGTAGATTCTTAAAATGATTACAGATAATATTCATAAAAGATCTGATCTACTACCTTTACCTGACAAAGTAGTTACTCAATAAGCAACAGCTTTAACTGGATATTATTAAGATTGGCTATTAAAATAGCTTATAAAGATGTTTCATTGATTTTTATTTTCTTTGAAGAAATAACTGGAAACCAGTAAGTTTTAAGATTGACACTATGGCTTTTTGGGAATGCTATTTCAGATGTTTTGACAGAGTTGTTCAATTAATTCAAATATTTGCTTTACTTTAATAAATAATTAAATAACACAAGCAGTAGAAAGTTTTTTCATATATTTGATTGATTAATGTCAAATAATTAATTTTAAAAATAATTAAAATTTAAGTAATTCAAAAATTAACAATTAATAAGTAATTTAAACAGTTAATGCACAACTCATATAAATATAGCTATAAAATAGTAATGTTTATCAATAAATTAAGAGTATATTGAAATATCTTAATTTTTGTCAAGCAAACACTTCTTATTTCAGTGCTTAATGTTGAAAATAATTAAATAACCTTAAAAACATGTTTCCAGGATATATAAATAACTTTTCTAATTTAATAATAAGACATTCCAATTTTAGAAAATAAAGAAGAGGTCAAGAGATTTTAACAAATACTTAACAAAAAAGATATATCTTTTTTGTTATATCTTTGTGGCTGGTAAACACATGGAAATATGTTCAGTGCATGGGAAATATTAGCTAAATCCACATGCAATCCCACTGCCCACCCATTTGAATGGCTAAAATGTAAAAAGACCGACATTAGCAGGTGTTGGCAAGGACGTGGACAAAAGGGACCCTCATACTTTGTCATCCTATGTTCCCACATAGGATAATAGAACCACTTTGAAATATTTTCACGGTTTCTTTAAAAGTTAAACATGCACTTAGCGTAATAGCAAAAAATCATTTCTACTCCTAGAATCTCCCCAAGAAAAAAGAAAAGATATGTCCATATGAAGACTTGTATGTAAATACTCAAAGCATCATTATTTTTAGTTGCTAGCCACTAGATAGTAACAAATAATAATGTCCATTAACTGGTGAATGAATAAACAGAAAAAGATGTATCATGAAATAGAATACTACTCAGCAATAAAAATGGCTGAACCACTGATAAGTGCAACAGCAATGGTTGGATCTCAAAAATGTTATGGCAAATGAAAGAAGCCAGACATGAAAAACTACTATTTTACTACCTATTACTAGTTGCACGGTTGCTTCTTTGGATTCAGTCCGAATTTCAAAGGGCAGTTTTTCTAAATTAAGGGTCAGCAAACATTCCTTATTCAGGGCCAGAAGTAAATACTTTCAGCTTTGCAGGCCATGAAGTCTCTGTCACAAGTACTCAACCCTGCCTGGTGGGGTGAAAGCAGTCCTAGACAACACACAGACCACTGGATGCAGTTGTGTTTCATTAAAACTTTATTTATAAAACAGGAGCAGGCTGGTTTGGCGCATAGGTTGTAGTTCTCAATTATTTAAGTGGTAACTCCCATTTTAGTTGGTTTAATAAGTTATGTCTCTTATAAATCTGAGTTCAAGGGAACACGTTGTTTTACAAAACTTATGATATTTTTCTTTAAATCTGCATTGTTTTTCTATGTCTGTTTAGTAATGCTGAATATTTGAAACCAAATTTTAAACCAGAAGTCTACAGACTTTCCTGGAAAATGCTCTTGAAAGCAAAGAAACAATCAGTTACAGTATTTTTGAGAAGATTTATATAAAACACTTTTATATATCACACTACCCCTGAATTTAGAAGCTAACAATTACATTATAGTTATTTGTAATAAAGCATATCAATTACAAAACCAAGTTGAGATTGATGATAGAATGTATAATATATTTTCTTCTGTCTGTTTTCTTTTGTTGTTGTTGTTGTTTTGTTTTTGAACACCCCCACAGAGAAGTAGACTTGTACACAGGATATACTACCCGGAATATCTTGTGTATGCCTATTGTGAGCCGAGGGAGTGTAATAGGTGTTGTACAGATGGTGAACAAAATAAGTGGAAGTGCCTTCTCTAAAACGGATGAAAACAACTTTAAAATGTTTGCAGTCTTTTGCGCTTTAGCCTTACACTGTGCTAATGTAAGTACTCTTTTCTTTTTACTTAATACCAATTTTAAAATCTTTAAAGTAATTTAAGGTTGATTTTTTAAAATTGTGTTTTCTTTATAAATTGGACTGATTCCTGGTTGTACATATTTTAGGAAATACTTTGGAAGCAAAAAAAGAAACAATTACTTAATATTTTCCACTAATTTCAACATGTGAATTTGTTAAAAATTAAAGTGGCATTAATTTAAAAATATCATGTTCAAGGTCAAGTGTACATTTCAGAATGTCTACTTAAATGAATAAGGCAGATAAAGTTTTTCTAAAACCCTCTTGTTTACAATGCACAGCATTTGAAATTCTTACACAATACGTCATGTTTTCACCCCAACCGGGAAAGCTCTGTTTGTCAAGAAAAGCAAGACATACATTTCGCACAGTTGCCAGGTGCATTACAGGTGTTACCTCACGTAATCCTTCCACCAGTCCTGCCCTGTGTCCTGAAGAATAAAATGAGGTTCCATTTATATTCTAAAGTCTAACTTTAAAATGGTTGCATTCATCATCTTTTACAATTCTATATCCTATTTGAATTGAATATTTAGTATTCTATAAACTTTAGTAATCTAATTTAACAGTATTACTTGAATTTTGGAGTTATGAAAAATTTCATTAGCCATTTTAATCTTTTTGTAAATCTACATCAACGTGAATGGGAGTTACCACCTTAAGAATTTAGAGGAATTGCTTTTTGGAAATAGGACTGAGTTCCATAGGAGCAACCATGTAACTAAAGGAAATAGCTGAGAAATGGCTAGAAACAAAAATGGCAAAAAAATAGTACTCTCCTATTTAATGTGAGTGTCCATCCACTCTCTTGCATTGTCATGGGGACATAGGTGTAAGTCCTGGGGACATTTATCGTTGCTTAGTTCATTAGGAATATACTGCAGAGTTGTCATTGAACATTTTTTGCATCAAACATTTTTAATATCTATTGCTCATAAATAATCATATTGACAGTTTACATTATCTAATTTTGCTAAGAATTTTTACATTATCTTATTTTTGCTAAGAATTGCTAAGAATGCAGTTTCCACCATATTGTGAATATTGTAATATTGTAATATTGTAAATGCAGTTTTATCTAAGTGCTATAGCAATTCGATAGCTGTTACAGTCAATTTAAAATATACTATGGCAAGTTTTTATTACAAATTTTTTACATCATTCTTTTTCCTCACTGTGCTTCTATTACCCTACTAAGTTTATATGATATATTTTGTCTTTAAAATATTTTATCAATTACCCTAAAATGATACTCTAAAGCAAACATGTCTAATTAATTGAAATTTAAACTTTCCATGGTCTATAATTTTTAAAATTTAATTTTACATTGTAGTAGTGTTATCTGTCATTATTAGTGCATATGTGATAAAAACAAGACAACCATGTTATAAATTTTGACAAATAATTATGAAAAATAAACAAGATATTTTTGGAAATGCATTTATTGAGATTGCTATGGCTTTAAAGCAAAAACATAATACAAATATCCATGGGTGAATTTTACTTAATGTTAGAATGGAAATAGGTTCAGCATACATTTTTAAAAACTTTTTTTTGGACATAATTTCAGACGAAGAAAAAAATTGCGAATATTGTACAAAGAATTCCTATTTATCTTAAGTTCTGTATTCCCCAAGTGTTGATAGACGTACCATATTTGCTTTGACAGTCCTGTGCTCTCTCTCTCTGTCACTGAGATCCGTATTTAAACCACCGTAAGAGGCCTCTGGCCTCTCCATTTCCGTCCTTGGAGCTCCCTTCTGACAGTGAGGAAGTTGGCTCACTCTGGTCAGCATCAGTTTCATTGCTGTTTTTTCTTTTATGTTTAAGTAAGCAATAAGAATTGCTTCCATTAATGAGTAGATGGGAGCAGAAAGATTTTTTAATAACAATTTCTCTTCATTATTCAAGTACCACCTGCACTAAGATATAAAAAAATCACTGAAATTATTTCAGCAAAAATTGTATGTAATGATATATAAGCTGAAATTTTAAGTCCATATTCAATTTCCTATGAAAACTGTAGAAACTGCCTGAGTTGTAAAAGGAAACATTATCAATTTGGACCATGTTAACAGGAGCATTTTAAATCACCTATCTGTTTTAAGAGGTTCTTGCCTTAGGGTAATTTGAGAGAGGGACTACTTTAGAACAGGAGGTGGGAAAAGAGAATCTTTTTCAATGAAGTCATATTTAGATAAGAGTTTGTGTGAAAGTAAAGAATATGGAAATTGATCCTTTTATATCTATCCATGTCTGTGTATTCCTTGAGAAATTGGTGTATTTCCAAGAATGGATGAACGTCAGTTTAAGGACTTCTAAATTAGTTAAACCATCTTTTTTGAGGCGCTAGGCCAGCAAGTTCAAAACCTGCTATAAACCACCAGTTGCATCTTAAAACCTGGATTCAATAATGGTTAAAACCAAATCAAGCCAAAACAAAAACCGTAGAAATTCTTCTGAAAAGTCATGAATAAGTCAACAGTGATTTTGTTTTTACATTGATTATTTAGGGTAAATTATTTGCGGTAACACTCAGAGTTAGCCAGATCCATTGACCTTTCTTTAGATAAGATTGTGTGAAGAACGTAAATTAATGAACTTTAGCCTTCTGTGATGATTTCAGCTTGTTCAAGTTGGTGCACCCCAGGCTTTTCCACTCCTCCTCCTCCAGCTCTCCAGTGAATGCATCATGGAGGTCTTGGCTTCTCTCTTGGGCTTGCCAGGATCCTGCTCAAGTGCAGTGTGGGGTAGCCCTATCCCAGCCCCAGAAGTCAGCTCTGGACTGTGGAAAAAACAAAACAGATATTACCAGAGAAGAAGAAGCTGACCAGTACAGGACTTTGGGAGAAGAGCGAAGTGCTGCTTTCCTGAAGAACCTGCTTCAGAATCCAGTTGACCTCACTGTCTCCCACAATTTGGGTTCAGCATTGGCTGCTTAGTACTCAGACTGTTTGAGATAGAAAAACTGGCAGGTGACACTTGGTGGTGGAACCACTGACAGTGCAACCACTGGAATCAGTGACCTTCAGCGCTGTAGCCACAGACTTCACCTGGGAAGAGTATGCCTTACTGGACACAACCCAGAGAAAGCTGTTCAGAGATGTTATGCTGGACAATATCAATCATCTGGTTTCCGTTGGGTATCAGTTCTACAAATCTTAAGTGGTTTCCCAGCAGGAACAATGAGAGGAACTATGGCGAGGAGGATTAGGATTTCTTCAAGGACAGAGTCCAGGCAGGGCAAATGACCATAAGAAAGAAGAAATTATAATCATGCAACAGATCTGCAAGAAGGTCACATCTACCATTCAGTCAAAGCAGCACATTTCTCAGACTGGAGAAGATCCCTTGGAAGTAATAATTTGGGAGAAGATTTCATTCACTCCCCATTAACTGACAAGGGAAAGAAACCCTATATGAACAATTTTGAAAAGCCCTCAATGACCAGTCATTTTTTCAGTCAACATAAGTAAGCTCATGCTAGATATAAATCATATGATTGTCATCTATGTGGAAAAGCTTTCAGAAGTAGCTCTGTCCTTGGACATTGTGAGAAAACACTGGAGAGAAGCCACGTGGCTGCTAACTGTGTTGAGAAACCTTCATTCACCATTCTAACCTTTGACAACATGGGAGAACTCACACTGGAGAGAAACCATATGAATGTCATATATGTGGAAAAGTCTTCAGTCACTTTTCCAACCTTAGACAACATGAGAGAATTCATACTGGAGAGAAATCATATGGTTGCGGTCTATGTGGGAAAGAGTTCAGTCATAGTGCTAATTTTTGGCAACATGAGAAATCACACTGGACAGAAAACATGAATGTCATCTCTGTTGGAAAACCTTCAGTCAATATTCTACACTTAGACAACATGAGAGAACTCACACTGGATTCTCTCATTTATCTGCCATCTGTGTGGGAAATCCTTCAGTCAGTGATGTGATGTTAGGCAACTTGAAAGAACGCACTCTGAAAAACAATTTGTCTGCTATCTGTATGGGAAAACCTTTACTCAAAGCTTTCCCTTGGGGCAATATGAAAGGACTCACACTGAAGAGATAGTATATGACTCTAATCTATGTGGGAAAGACTTCAGACATTATTCTGCCATTAGATGTCATCAAAGAACTCATTAAATACACTCTACATATGGAAGTCTTTAGTCACAGCCCTAACCTTTTAAAAAAATTAAAGAACTTACATAGGAGTGTAATTCTATGTCAATGTGGTCAATTTATAAATGACTTTATTTACAGTCTACCCATAAATAACATGATTGTGCTATCCTGGGATGAACCATATATTTGTTCTAGTTTGCTAGCTGCCAGAATGCAACACACCAGAGACAGATTGACTTCCAATAAAAGAGGATTTATTTAGTTAATGTATAATTCTTCAGAGGAAAGGCAGCTAACTTTCGACTGAGGTTCTTTCTTACATGGGAAGGCACAAGGCGATCTCTGTTGGCCTTCTCTCCGGACCTCTGGGTTCCAGCATCTTTCCGGGTGATTCCTTTCTGCATCTTCAAAGGCCTGGGCTGAGCTACAAGTGCTGAGATGAGGTATGCTGAGCTGCTTGGGCTGTGCTACGTTGAGCTCTCTCATTTAAGCACCAGCCAATTAAGCCAAATATCATTCATTGCAGCAGGCATGCCTCTTAGCCAACTGCAGATGTAAGGAGCAACAGATGAGGTTCACGTACCATTGGCTCATGTCCACAGCAAAAGAACTAGGTGCCTTCACCTGACCAAGTTGACAACTGAATCTGACTACCAAAATGTTTATACCTGAGTAATGGGAAAAAGGCCAACTGTATCCAGAGAATGGGTCATCTGTCAAATTGATGGCCTCTACTAAAGTTATCCTCTGGTGAGCATTCACATGTAACACAAATGTCTTTGTGTTTTGTACCCATTCAGAAGGGCCTATCTATTTATCTTTCCCCCAGACTGCTTTGTCACCAGTCACTGATCATGTTCCTTCAAAATTCCTGACCATCCACCCAAACCACTAGTAACGGCCCATGAATATCAGTTTACAAACACATCTCTAGTCATTTTTCCTTCCAAGCCAAGTGAACAACTAGGTGCACTGCTCAAATTTCTGCCCACTGGAGGAATTTCTTTCACCATTGTCCTTTAGGGATGTACCAGAAAGGAGCTGTAGGCTACAGCTGCCAACTTTTGGGTGGTATCTGTATGTTACGCAGAATTGCCTATAAAGTGTGTTTTCCTTTTTAACCTTTACATTTCTCCCATGAATTAGTACTACAGTACCACAGTTATTACAGATGGGGAAGTAAGGCACAGAGAATTAGGTAACTTGCCACAATTTATTCAGTTAGTAAAAGGGATTCAATATAGGTAGATGATTCTAGAGTCCAGGTTCTTAACAGGTGTAGTAGCTTAAAGTGGTTTGAACCACTATGAACATTCATAGTGTCAGAGTGTTTCCACCATTTCTAAATACAGTGAGGACTGCTGTAGAAACAGACGACAGGAAAAACATTCTGAACAATGGCTAACTATATAGCCTTACCTAGCAAGAAGTAGGGATGCCATTTTATAAAATATTAATAGATAGTTTTTACCATAAGGTAGAAATACTGGTATGTTATATTCACAATCTCAGTGTGTATTTATTATTCTGTTTTCTGACTCCATATTCTTTTTCCATATCCTAGCTCCCAAGATATATATGATATTAAAATAACAGACCAATAAAAGTTGTCTCCCCTAGAAATCTTATTAATTGGATGCTGAGTATAAGATTAATTACTCAGTTGCCGTAGACAAATAATTGACACAAAATGAACTTAAAAAGGTAATCTAATTTTCTACCTTCTTTAGTAATTTTCAGTAGAATGAATAAGGTGAAATCATTTACTAATAATCCGAGAATATTTACTCTTCATATCAAAATTCACTTATGACATAGAAACGAAATCGCTATAAAATTTGCCATAACTTATTTTTCACCGTAAAGTTGAAATTTATGTGTTTTCAACTTACCTATGCTAATTACAAAATAAATAAGAATATTCATTTTAATCAAAGGACAAAAGTTTGTAAAAGGATTGCAGAAATAACTACTTCATAAGATTGTTGTGAGGATTACATGAACTATTGTTACATGCAAAGTGCTTAGCACACTACCTGACACATAGACAATGCTCAATAGCGTTATTGTTTTTCTATGTAATATTGTTTTTCTATGTAATATAGTTCCTTTACTAGCAACTTTCTTATAGAATCACACTGAATCACAGGTAGCACCAAGTAATAGTAATTGTACAGTACCATCTTTAAAGTGGAAGGCAAGTGATTTTCTATCAAGGAATAGGAGGAAAATGTTAAAACTTAACATATGTATATATATATATATATATATATATTTAGTTAATTATATTAAATAAAAATTTTATTGATTCTTAATACATGGATAGAGCTCCCCATCAGGTCATATAGCAGGTGGCCACATGTCTTCTGCAGGATGCAGAAACCCCATGATAGAAAGGGCCTCTTACAACTGGGGAAAGTTGACTGTGGTATCCAGCTTACACTTTTAATCTTGTTCCCAGCTCTCCTTTAAAAAGAGGAAACTGTTTTATTAGTTGGTCAAAATAATTCAAAATAATTAAGCTGGCTTTGAAAGGGATATCCACTTTCATTTGTGCTATGTACAGAGTTGCTGCTTATGGTAAAATAGTTGAAACAGTTTTTGGATCCATAGACTATTTACACACATTTCTTTCACGAAAAGATAAATGTTCCAAATTTGTTAACCTTTGCCATGATGACAAGTGACAATCAATGTTGTTTCATTTAGAAGAAATAAACATTTACTCTTAAACTTCAAGTTGCAAGTGACATTAATACAGAATGAGAAAATATTTGCTTTCCTGAATGAACCCAAGCTATAAAGAAAGAACTTTGAAAACAGATATTTGGAAGTATTTTCATGGTTATATGACCTTTTTGCTGATATTTATAGGTCACACATATAACTTATCACATATGTATTCTTATAAAGATTGGGCAAACATTTTTAAATGACTTTGTTAAGGTTTATTGATATACAAGACTGCAAATGTTTAAGATGTACAATTTGACGAGTTTATATATATATGAAAATGTATTATGAGTATATATACGCACACATACACACACACATATATGCACATACATATACCTGTTATATCATCATCACAGTCAAGATAAAGAATATATCATCCCCAAAGGTTTCTTTGTGCCCCTTTGAAATCTTTCTTTCCCTCCTTCTTCTCCTATCCCCATTCCCCCACTTACCTGCTTTCTGTCACTATAAATTTCTTTGCATTTTCTAGAAGTTTACATAAATTGAATCATACAATATATATTCTTTTTTGTCTGTCTTCTTGCACTGAGAATCATTATTTTGAGATTCACTGTGTTTGCATATATAAATAGTTGGTTCCTTTTTGTTACTGAGTAGTATTCCTTAGTATGGACATATTACAAATTATTATTTATTCACTTGTTCGTGGGCATTTGAATTATTTTCAGTTTTTGGCAATTACAAATAAATTTGCTAGGAACATCATGAACATGTCTTTTTATGGATATACACTTCCATTTTGGGGGGATAAATACCTAGAAGTGAAATGGTTGTATCATAAGGTAGCTATTTGTTTAACTGTTTAAGAAACAGTCACACGAAGAGGACTCCAAACGTTGGAAGTGAAGTCACTGCCCCGGTTGCTGTTGGCTTTTGAATGAGGATGACAATGGAAGAGATGAAGAATGAAGCTGAGACCATGTCCGTGGTTTCTGTGCCCCTCTATGCAGTCATGTATCCTATGTTTAATGAGATTCATTATATACGTTTGCCAAGTCTGACAAAACTATAGCTGTGGCGACAGAGCATTGAGATTTAACCTTGAACCCTCCCCTCCCTGTTTTTAATAATTCAACTACAATGAGTAAATCTGTCTGCAGCTCAGACACTGAGAGCAGCTTTCATTAAAGCTGAAAAAGAAAATCCGGGTCTCACGCAAGACATTATTATGAAAATTTTAGAGAAAGAAAGTGTAGAAGTTAACTTCACAGAGGCTCTTCTTCGCATGGCAGCTGATGATGTAGGATATATGATTGAACGACCAGAGCCAGAATTCTAGGACCTAAATGAAAAGGCATGGGCACTTAAATTCTCAGTAAGACTCCACATGAGATCAGTGACAGAATGAGGTTTCTACACATAATCAAGGATATAGCTAGTGCAATAAAAGAACTTCTTGATACAATAAATAATGTCTTCAAGAAATATCAATACCAGAAGTGCAGGGCACTTGAACACCAAAAGAAAGAATTTGTAAAGTATTCCAAAAGTTTCAGTGGTACTCTGAAAACCTGTTTTAAAGATGGCAAGGCAATAAATATGTTCATAAATGCCAACCGACTAATTCATCAAACCAACTTGATACTTCAGACCTTCAAAACTGTGGCCTGAAAGTTGTATATGTGAGATGTCTCAGTGGCAGTATTGAACTGCCTTTATCTGTAAATTTTAAAATTTGACTGTATGAATTATTGGTCCCTCCTGAAGGGACCTAATCCAGGATTTTGAATGGGATTATTGCCATTTTACACCATATTTTTGTAAAATGTAGCTTAATCGTAATCTCACCTGAAGATTTTGTATCACTTTTGCTATTACCATTCTTTTAAGAATTATAACCCAAAAGAATTTACACCTTAATGTGTCATTATGTAACATTCCTTAAAAGAACTATCAATACTGGTGTTTGTTTCTGACATTTTAACTTGAAAGTGATATGCTGCAAGATAATGTATTTAACAATATTTGGTGACAAATACTCAATAAATAGTTTACATATGTTAAAAAAAAAGAAACAGTCACACTCACTTGAGACTCAAGAGTTAGAGCTCTGAAACTGTGAAGTCAGTAGTACCCCGTATGCTGCAAAAAAAGTTGAAAAAAGTGATCAGACATTAAGTAGAGATATGAATGAAGCTGATCTGGATAGGGCTAAAGTATATCAGAATACAAGGTAAAGGATGATATTGTCCATCTTTTAAAACTTCAATTTCTGTATGAGACTAAAGGGAGGGGTGTTTAGTGAGTGCAAAATTTTTATTTTGGTGGTGCATTTCCTAATTTAACTTGTATGGTCAGTTTAGTTAAACATTATAAGTACATGGAATCTTGAATACGGTGTGAGATTTTGTTGGTTTGTCCAGGTTAGTGTGATGCCCCGATAAATCCCAGAGTGATTTGGACAGTGAATAAAGTATTTGCAAAGTCCTCTTGGGGGAACTGGGAGAAAGGAGAAAGTATTTAACTTCCCCATTTGGAGAATTTCTGATATTCTCACATGCTGTAGTGACATCCAAATCAATAGACTGAGCCCTCGATCTTGAAAGCTATTCCTACAAAGAATAGGCTAAGCCTACTTAAAATTAGGCCTAAGCGTCACCCCAGAGACCCTCTTTTGTTGCTCAAATATGGTCTCTCTCTCTCTCTCTCTAAGCCAACTTAGCAGGTGAACTCACTGCCCTCTCCCCTATGTGGGACATGCCTCCCAAAGGTGTATATCTCCCTGGCAACATGAGAGAAATCCCAGGATGAGCTGGGACTTGGCATCAAGGGATTGAGAAAGCCTTCTTGACCAAAAGGGGGAAGAGAAAAATGAGACAAAATAAAGTTTCAGTGACTGAGCTGTATCAGACTCGAGAGGTTATCCTAGAGGTTATTCTTATGCAATATATATGTATATTATACTGGAGTTTATGGTATACTGGAGTGGCCAAAGGGAAGTATCTGAAACTGTTGAGCTGTGTTCCAGTTGCCTTGATTCTTGAAGACGATTATATAAAGATATGATGTTTACAGTGTGACTATGTGATTGTCGAAGACCTTGTGTCTGCTGTTCCTAATATCCAGGGTATGGACAAATGAGGAAAAAATATGGATAAAAAAATAAATAATGGGGGTGCTAAGGGTAAAATAAATTGGATAGATGGAAATGCTAGTAGTCATCGAAAGGGAAGGGTAAGGTGTATGGTATAAATGAGCTTAATCTCTTATCTTTTTATTTCTTTTTCTGGAGTGAGGCAAATGTTCTAAAAATGACCATGGTGATGAATGTACAGCTATGTGATGATATTATGAGTCATTGATTGTACAACATGTATAGGATGCATGTGTGTGAAGATTTCTCAATAAAAAAAAAATTAAAAAGAAACACTCTGTTTTCCAAAGTAGTTATACCATCCTACATTCCCAAATACATGTGTTCTATTTCCTTCACATCTGCCGTCTGTCTTCTTTAGTGAAGTGTCTTCTCAGATCTTCTGCCCGTCCTTTTTTTATGGGGTTGTTTGTTCTCTTATTATCAAGCCTTTAGAGTTTTTTATAAATTCTAGATACAAATAATTTTTCAGATAGATCCTTTTTCTGAGCTTTTGCCTAGTTTTTGTCATTTATTTCATTCTCTTAAATAATTTTCTAAGAGCAGAAGCTTTTAATTTTGACCAAAGCAAATCAATTTAATTATCTAATTTTTCTTTCATGATTATACTCTCAGCATTATATTAAAGAAATATTTACCAACCTAAGCTCACCGAGATGATTTCCTGTGTTTTCTTTTAGAAGTTTTGTAGTTTTTGTTTTTACATAAGTCTGTGATCCATTTTTAGTAAATGGGTGTACATGCTATGAGGTAAGCATCAAAGTTCTATTTTTGCTCATGGATTTCCATTCCTTCCTGCACCACTTGTTGAATAGACTTTCCTTTCTCCACTGTCTTTCTTTTGCACTTTGTTTTTATGTATGGGTCTATCTCTGTACCCTCTGTTGGGCGCCATCTGATCTATCTGTGTCTCCTGATGCCAATACCACACTGCCTTAACTATGGTAACTTTACAAGTGTTGAATTCAGATGGTCTAATTCCTCCAGCTTTGTATTTTTTCAAAGTTGTTTCAGCTATTCTAGGTCCTTTGCATTTCCTTATGAATTTTGGAATCAGCTTTTCATTTCCTGCAGAAGAACCTACTGGGCTTTTTTTGATTGAATTGTTGAATCAGTAGATCAAACCCAAGAGTGATGTTGAGATCTTTGACTGTAATCATGGATTGTCTATTTGTTTATTTTATTTGTAGTTCTCTCAGTGTTTTTTCATGTGTTTTGAAGCTCTGTTCTTAGGTGCATTACATTTAAGATTATTCTGTCCTCTTGATGAATTGAGTCCTTTATACTTTGAAATGACCTTTATCCCTAGTAATAGTCTTTACTTTGAAATCTACTTTGTCTAATATAAATATAGCCATTCCAACTTCGTTTTCACTGATATTACATTGCATATCTCTTTTGCATCCTTTTTCTTTTACTCTAATTGTGATTTCTTATAAACAACATATAATAGGATCTTGATTTTTATTCATAATCCCTGCCTTTAATTGAGGAATTTAGACCATTCACATTTCATGTGCTTAGTATGTTTGGGTTTAAGACTACCCTCTTTCTATTTGTTTTCTATTTGACCCATCTGTTTTTCTCTTCACTTTTCCTTTCTTTGTGCCTTTTTTAAATACTGTAAATATTTTTATGACTTTATTTTGTGGAAAGAAATTTTAGCTGATTAAAATCTTCCCTATGAATTATTTCATTGGTTTTGAACCTGTTTTGATAATATGTAAAAAACGCAACTGAGTAATTTGCAAGATCAACTGATTGACATTAGGAAAAATTGGAAATTTATAGACTAAATTTCAATAAGAAATGTAATTGGAGATTAAGAGGCAAAAATAAAGGTGTGAGGTTTAAGTAAGGACAGCTGATGTTACCTTTATTCCATTCAGTTCCACATGCTTTTTGACATATCTTTCTCAAATAGTGTAGCTGAAAATCTAAGAATGGATATAAATTAAACTGAACCAGATGTTCAAGCCACTGTATCACAAAGTACTGAAAAAATTGGCATATGATAGCACATATTTAATTATAGTGCTTTCATTTAAAAATACATAGTTCTTTAGTAAGAACAAGAAAAGCCTTGTTTAGTAAGTAAACAGAATATTTTAAATAACATGTATTTTTATCTGTTTTCAATTTCTATTTTAGATTATGTTTTTAAATATAAATAATATATTAGCAGGGTATTTGGGCATATAGTTACTAAGTCTGTATACATTTATTTGGAACACATTGAAAAATTTTTTTACTGCTAAGGGACTTCACAATCAGACATTTTGGATACACCTGGACTACAGGACTTTGCAATCACCAAGAATTGAAATAAATATTTTAAAAAGATACATAGAGGAAATATTTTAACTCTTGGTTCCTTTAATTTCATCCATATAGTTATATAGTCCTTGGATAGTACTCCAGTGGGCTGTGCTGTGCCGGATGTTAAGATGAAATGCAAAAAAGTTAAGAGAGCTGTGCAATCTCTGTTCAATATTTTCATTATTATTTTGCTGCAGAAAGCTTTTTTCCCTGCAAAATACACCCTTCTAATGTAATCTCACCTATTTATTAACTCACAAACATAAACATCTACCTATCCACTGGCTCAACCATTATCTTAATTTTATATCACATATAGTTTACAAATTACTTGTAATAATACATTTGCACACACATGCACAATTGAATAGAATGGTGAAATGTACCCATGTAATTATAGCCATTGGAATCACCAGTTAACATGAGAAGTAGATATAAACTTTGACTGATAGAGTCAAAATGTACTCTACATTTGAATTCTTTGCTGTAACAAAAGCAAAACCCTAAATCCAGTCCTTAGGACAGAATAAATGCACAGTGAAATCAAGATTAAAGAAAGATAAATATTTGTGTATATACATTAACTGTGGCAAAAGAGTTCTAGAAGAAATATCTTCCCGTAACAAGGACTATGCATCAACCCAGCTAGTGACGCATGGTAACTCTACAGTTATACAGGCATTATAATTTTGTTGATATGAGTTTAAATATTGACTACTTGATTTTAGTTTGTGTTCTTCTGTTAAAATATTCTGAGCCTCCAGTTTCTCATCTGTATATTGGGGATTATGATAAATACTGTGAATTGTGAAGATTGATTGTGTTATAGTTTCTAATACTGTACTTTAGGTGTAGAAAAGACTTCATAAATGTAGAGGTTGTTTAATAAGCAATCTGTTGTTTTTGGTTTGTGGCTTTTAGATAAAGAAAACTTTTTTTGGAAAAGTCACAAAACATTTGTCATGAAGCATCTGTCCCATTAAGGGAAACACATTTTTGCATAGAGTCAGTGTTAAGAAAGCCATTTCTTTTCAAAGTTTATGAAAAGAATTGAATGTAAACAGAGTAGCAGTTAAAATATTGATACAGGCTGGAGATCTTGAACATTTAATGGAAGGGAGAATCCAAGACATATCTTACTTGATTTGAGGAAAGAGAAAAAGAAGGAGTGAAAATTAAATTTCGGTTTTCAACTCCTGTGGCTAGAAAGATAGTGATTTTATGGATAGAAACAAAAATGTGAGGTAGGGTTTGACAAAGGGGCATAGAAATGATTATGAAATCTCCCAGTGAAGTTGAGTTTAATGTGCAGAGGAGGTATTCAAAAGCTTCATTATTCAATTTATTTTTCACAGATTTAGGTCTTAGGTCTTAGATCCATAGGTCTTATAGTCGTTAAAATCGTTAAGCACTTAATCATTTCATTTTCTGAAAATAAAATGAACATGTTCAACTTTCATCATTTTTATTATTGAAAATTTGGAAATGCAGAAAATTATAAAGAAGACAAATACAAACCAGGCAATCTCACTACCCATACATGATGTCTGGTAAAAAGGCATTTGTTACAGAATTTTTTAAACCTTTTATAACAAAGATATAATTAAAAAAATTATGTCTTCAAGGTCACATATGTGTATTATCTTCTGCATATGTGAAAATTCGTAGCAATGAGTCTACCTTAGTTTCCATTATAGTTCTGTTTCTTTTATGCCAAATTCTGAGTTTAAATGGCAAAATTACTTTGAAACATTCTTTTATTTTTTGTCTGTTGGCTTTGCTTTTCAGATGTATCACAGGATTCGTCATTCAGAGTGCATTTATCGAGTGACCATGGAGAAGCTGTCCTATCACAGCATCTGCACGGCCGAGGAGTGGCAAGACCTCATGCGCTTCACCCTCCCCATGCGGCTCTGCAAAGACATCGAATTGTGAGTGGTGTGCCTTGTCCCTTTCCCCGGGATGCACTTTCAGCTGGATTGTGAGTGGTGTGCCTTGTCCCTTTCCCCGGGGCGCGCTTTCAACTGGATTGTGAGTGGTGTGCCTTGTCCCTTTCCCCGGGGCACACTTTTAACTGGATTGTGAGTGGTGTGCCTTGTCCCTTTCCTCGGGGCACGCTTTCAACTGGATTGTGAGTGGTGTGCCTTGTCCCTTTCCTCGGGACACACTTTTAACTGGATTGAATTTAGAGGGAAATGGATTCTAGAATTAGAATCACAAATGTCATATGACATGTGGAGTTTCATGTGTTGCCATTTTTCCTTCTGTAAGTGATTTCAGATCAGATCTTATGATAGAACTTGGAAATAAAGGCCGGATCTCTCTACCTTAAAAAAAACTAAGCTTGATTTTGAATGAGTTAACTGAAATATTAGCATTTCTTATTTGTTTATTGCATACTTTATACCACATCATATTTAGTATTCAAATTGACACAATGTCAGATATCTAAAGGTGTTCCTTTCCATATAAATTTAAATTTCCAAATTAAATTTGAGAATTTGGTAATAGTTAGTTCAACTTTCATACTTATTTTCCAATCCTATGCTGATATATTTAAGTTACTGGTGGTAGGACCTACGATGATCTGAGTGCCCCAGTATAAGCTAACCCAATTCAACTGCATCGAAAATCTTCCAGAGGACCCAGAGCAGGCATTTGCCTTACAGTGAAAATATAATATATATACTTTGTGTCTCTGCGTATTCTGCTTAAATGTTAGAAACTAAATCAGCAAATGAAAAATAAGTAATAATTTTGGATATTTACATTTATAAAAGTTTTCTCTGCATTTAAATAAGAGATAGAATAATTTTCAACTCTAAGAAAGTACATTTGATAAGGATTTTCCCCCTTATGGATGGGATGTGTAATATGTTCATGATAGTGAATACTATACAAAAAGTACAAACATTTTTTTGCACTTCTTAATTGCTCTGATAACAACTGCAAAATCCTTAAATTTTTTTTATAGATGGTTTATTAGAAAATTAAGCAATGAATTAAGTATTGAACTAAATTCCTAAGAGACTGTGTACCATTTCCTCCTTTGAAGACCTTTAATAAATGATGTGCCTGAGAAGGCAGGAAAAGGAAGAATGGCCGATCTCTTTACTTTCATGATAGACAGAAAAGTTAAATTACTTTCTTTACTTGTGACTATGTTTATCCAAATTACAGTTAGCAATAAACTGACTGTTTTTAATTTCAGATTCCACTTTGACATTGGTCCTTTTGAAAACATGTGGCCTGGAATTTTTGTCCATATGCTCCATCGGTCCTGTGGGACATTCTGGTATGGCTTTTCCCAAAACTTCTTTTGAAGATACTGAATTATATGCTCTCTTCCTCCCTTATCTATATACCTTCCCACCCTCTTGGTATAATTAAGGTATGATGAGAAGTTATTTTTTTCTAAGTATTAAAATAGTCCTGAAATTGTTGGAAAAGTTCACACCTTTCTTTACACACTTCCTTCGGAGGCTGTGAATTCTCTGGCAATATGGCTGTGCCTTGGCTAGCAATCACATGTCTAATTAGGGAATCACAAATAGATTGGTTAAAATTCCTTAGGTTTATGTAACTGAAAGAGACAGGATTATTATTCAATACAACACATACTTTTAAAAGTTGTGTTTTGGATTGCTACATGTAAATTTAACATCAACTTTCAGTTTATACTAGATGACAGTTAAAATAGGTGTAAAAGAAATAAGGCTCCTAATTTAAAGTCTAGTACTTCATCAGTAATTTAATTATATTGACTTTCCTTATAATGCCCCATCCCCACCCTTAGGCTATCCTAGACAGCTTTCATGATTTTATATGTGATATTTTACAGCTAAACACACATACTTAAAATGCTAGGTTTTTTTTTCTATTTTTTACTCATTTAGGCATTGAGTGCCTTATAAAGCTCTTAGTTTCTCTACAGTTCAATTGTCACTGCTATTCTATTGAATTCTGTCTTCTCTTTTATTTCTGTCAGTAACTTTTTAAGAATTCCTGCTTACAAAGGATGCAATAAGATAACTAAAATAACTCCAGCTATTTATTAGCTATCAATTGAAAGTTTTATCAGTTGAAACTCCTAAAATGCTGTCTCTTGTCCTTTGAGGACTTTTGAAAATTTTCAGTGAAGAAAAACCCAGGCTATATGTTTTTAAAAGTTTAATGAGCTCTCATCTCTTTGATGTCAAAGGGCCCTGTTTCCGTATAGATATCTTTTGTTTCAAGCTCCCTTAAATACATTCAGAGAGTTTGTAATGCTGAAGTAAGTTTCAACACATAATAACAAAATATATAAAAGTAAAGTATAATAATAATATAGTGTAATAGAAATGTCCTATACCATATACTGTGTTGACCCATAATTTGAGTGTACCATAATAATTTGGATTCATTTCAAAGGGATCTAGAAAATTCACCATCTAGATTTTTCATCTAGAAAATTCTCATGGTATACGTATTTGGAGTTCCTGAATCTGACAACGATGGGCAACTCTCTGTCTGTCCATAATGCTGATGCTAGTCCTTTTTTCCCTGGCGGGCCAGTTAGTATGCCAAGACAGAAGCTAGAATAGGAACTCCATTCTTCTATTTCTCTCTCTGGCTAGAGAAAAAGATGGAAGTAGTTCATTGAAATCCACTGATTCTGGATTAGGTCAAAATAACCTCTCGATAGTCTCAAGAGAGATGAGGGCTCCCAGTTTTGGGGATACAGACAGAAACAAGAGAAGTATTTCTTCTAGAATGTATTGATCCTTTCCTTAAAAGTTACAGGATGGTTTCTATCAAAATGTCTTTCCCACACAGTTTTGAGCTTGAGAAGTTGTGTCGTTTTATTATGTCTGTTAAGAAGAACTACCGGAGGGTTCCTTATCACAACTGGAAACACGCCGTCACGGTGGCCCACTGCATGTACGCCATACTCCAGAACAACCAAGGGCTATTCACAGATCTGGAGGTAGGTGTGGACACACTTCGTCGCCCCCGCTCCCACCCCATTTCGAATAACCTTAATAATTAAAGCACATTTATGGCCTGAATATGGTATATATTATTCCAGGGCAAACTTTGGTTTAGTAAATTAACAGAAAGCCCATTTTTTAGATTCTTGGTTTTTAATCCCATTTTTGAAGACTTCATTTTGCATCTTATTTTGTCTAAAAAATGTAAATACAGAAATTTCAGTGTCACTAAAATATTCCCACCGACTCAACAGCTTTTGTAGTATTCATTCTTATTCAAGCTTACATCTTCTGGATGAATGTAGATAAAATGAATTATTGCCCCTATGCCCTGGATAATGTGCACAAATGCTACTGATTGGAGAACCCAAAGCATTAAATATATTTTAAGTATAAATGCTCATTTGTCCCTCTTGAGCATAAGGAAAAAGGGTCTCTGAGATGTTTAAGTGATTACTAACTTTCCGTGCCCAAGGTTGACAGCATACCGGGAGCTTTCCATATGAGTTGGAGAATGCCTAGTCCATTCAGGCACCACTGCCTGTGCGCCATTATCCAACACCTCTAGATTATTCTTATTCCATCTCTAGGCAATTCTGACTACTAATCTCTGTCCTGTTCCTCTTACCACGTTGGTCCTAGTGGGACTTGCTGAAACCGTAAATTAAGCCCCTCTTTTCTCTCCTCTTCTAAACTGCTCTTATATATCCAGGCTCGCCTGACCAGTGCAGAGCGAAGGAAGCAGCTCTGTAATAAGTAGAGTCACATTAAAACTAGAGCCCTGGACTGCTGAGGTCCAGTCTTACCCCTTTTCCATCACATCATACCAAATCCACAATCAAGGAAACCTGGGGTGGAGCACTCCAGGAAAAATGTGCCATTATAAAGAATGGCACATTTAAAATCCTTTTTTAAAAACTAAATAATCTTTAGACCAGGCTTAGTTTAATCTAAGAAATAATTATCACCAAAAGTTAAAAAAAATCCAGTGGAAATCTGTTCTTTTTTCATGTTTGTCCAAAAAATTTTCTGTCCCTTTGAGCTCCGTATTTTTGAGATTTCCAGCATGTTTCATTCAGTTCCTCTAAGACAGAAATTTCAATGTCTCTTTTTGTTGAAGGAAAAACTATGAGTTTAAGAACTTCATTAACACTGACATTTGAAAAGGGACAGTTTAAACATGAGTGAATGATTTAGTGAGTTGGCTGTATTCATCACAGAGGTTGACGTGATATTGATGGTAAGCTGTCAGTCTCTTTTTATATTTGTTTTGAACATCTGTACAATATATTCCTGTTTAAAGCGCAAAGGACTGCTAATTGCATGTCTGTGTCACGACCTGGATCACAGGGGCTTCAGTAACAGCTACCTGCAGAAATTCGATCACCCTCTAGCAGCTCTCTACTCCACTTCTACAATGGAGCAACACCATTTTTCCCAGACAGTGTCTATCTTACAGGTAAGGTGAGTGCATCACATGCACAGGTGCCATCCTTTCTTTGTTGTAATGATTTTTAAGAGGTATTAATACTTTATAAGAGAAAGAGAAAGACTGTCATGGCTTACTTTAAAAACAATAGCTGTTTTATTTTAGAGCCCTGTATTCACTATTAAATAATAGTGGCATGGTGGATAAAAAGTACTTTAGGAAGATTTCGAATATATATATTTTGCAATCCTGTTTAATTTTCAGGTATTATATCAATATGAGCACATGATGCCCCAAGGCAAAGTTTATTTCAGATAGTTTAATTTCATTATATGGAGTATTACATTCTCCAACAAGTGTGTATCGAATAACAAATCTTTGAATTAGGCAAATTCAAGGTTTTAAGTGCTTCGAAGTCCTTCTAGTTTTCTTTTGTGTCTTTTGTCTTTTATTGAATTGCTGTGACATGACTTTGGTGATTGATCTAGACAGTGAGAGATCTCACTTCAATGTGGTATTTGTATATTCCTTCATTACCCTAAACCTTTTCACTCAAGCTTGTGTTATTAAGGTAGTTACTACATCAGAATAGTTTGACTGCTCTCCCAGATGTTGTTTTAAAATATGATTCATGTTCGAATTAAGAATTGTAGACCCTGGGTCTTCCTCTCAGTGTCAGCACCTCATGTAGGTAGAGAAACCTTCATTAGGTCTTCTGATTATGGGACTAAGGGAACGATTTTGATTTCTCTGACTTTCTATGACAAAACCTGTAGAGAATCTAGCAGCAACTGCTGTCGGCAGATTGCAAAGCAGAAAAGTTTTGCCACTTGGTGCTATCTCCTCTTACACCCATGCCTACCTCTGAACACCTAGGGTTTGGTCACCTCAGCTTCCCAAAAGCTTTTCCTAGTGACTCCTCATTTGGCCAACCTGTATAAGTGATTGCTAGTACTGCATTTTAGTTTCCTGGCTACCAAAGCAAATATCATGCAATGAGTTGGCGTAACTAATGGTTTTGAGGCCAGTAGAAGTCTACAATCAAGGCGTCATCAAGGTGATGCTTTCTCCCAGAAGATGGGCCTTCTGGGGCTGGCTACCAGTGATCCTTGTCCACTGGCTTTTATGTCACATGACAGTGCACATGGTGGCCTCTCTTGGCTTCTCCTTTCCCTTCCAGGTTCCACTGACATTCAGTTTATGGCTGCTTTCTCTGTGCAGCTTTTTCTCTCTCTGTGGCCTTCACTATAAGGCCTTAAGAAGTAAAATTAATACCCACCCTGAGTCAGTGGCCACAGCATAACAGAAATAGCCTCCTCCAAAAGACCTATATACAAGTGTTCATGCCCACGGGATTGGATTAAGTTTAAGAACATGTTCTAGCGTATATAGCTCCAAACCACCATATACTGCAAGCTCAGACTGTTCAGAATCCCAGAAAAATTCAACAGTCCAAGTCCCATTTCCTCAAGACTTTTCTGGTTAAGAAGGTAAATGATAAACTTATGAAGTGGGAGTGCTATTGTAAGATTCATACACAAATTAAAATTGTTTGTTAATATAGATAGGATTGACTAAGGCCTTGATTCAGAGTGGAGATTAATGGTGGGAATTTCAAGTGTGTAAACTTGAGTAAAGGTGAGTGGTATTTTTGATATGTGACTATTGTAGTCATTTTCCAGCAAAATCCAATAAGTAGCTGAATGTTCTACTTGCTAATGATGCTAAATTCTGACCCTGAAATTGATTTTTTAACAACCATTCCTGATTTCCCTTGGCATCAATTATTTTTTTAAATGGATATATAGAATAACACGCACACAACACATCTTGGCTTTTTGTAAAATGACAATCATTATAGAACCTCGTAACAGTTTAAGTCTGTTTTGACCTCACATCATTTGAGGCTATTTATTTGTGCTGGAAAAAAGATAAATGCCAGAAATCACAACAGTATGACTTTATTTAGAAATAATTAGCACTCACTGAGTTGCATCTCATGTCCTAAATTAATTCATATATTTGACTAATGCAACAACTCTATCAGTCAGACATGCAAAGCTGTTTTGGAAAAAAGTATTTTCATGTAAGAGAGTCATGTGAGGTAGACAAGAATTACAACATACTCTTAGGTGGAATAAAAAATAATCTATCCAACATGGCAACTGTAGGAAAGCAGGTGGTAATGGAGAGGGCCTGCCTCTGTCATGTGCTAAGAAGACTCATCCCAGTTGTGGCCACCAACAATAAAGGTTCTGGATGGTTTGCCTTATTTTAGCCTGTCAGCATCGTGGGGATCCCAGATTTCCAGAGTTTCTAGGATGATGAGAACATAGTAACAGGAAACTCCTGGCGGTAAATTGAGTTCAGATAGGCAAGCTTGTGGGCATCCAAAAAGTTGTTGAAGAAGTTTTAATTAGTTGTTACTTAGATTCAGGATGTTAGAGGTAGGATTTCAGTCCCTAGCAAGGTGATAATAAGAACAGATTTATTCCTCTATCTTTAGAGAAGATAAGGTATTAAATGGATTCTAAGAACAGGACATTGGAAAGAAGAGCTAGGGCATTGCTGCAGATTCAAATGAAAAGTGCCACCAGTTTGAAACTGATTTCAGATATGGGGCTAATAAAAAGCCTCCTGCACGAACTCCAACATGGAGAAATATCAGAGCCATAGACAGACTGGGCTTGACTTCCATGGGCAGGAGGATTCAGGAAAGACTTCATTCCTTTTTCGAATTTTCTATGCCTTTGGCTGATTTTCACCATATGTTCATGATACTTTTCCTCCCCCCGCCCCCATTCATCTGACTGCTGCTTGAAATTCAATTCAATTTAATAAACATTTATGGAGCTTCTCCTACTGACCGAGACCTTAGTATAAAGGCACTGAGGGATCTAGCAATGAACAAAACAAGTAAAAATCCTAGTACCCATGCAGCTTGCATTCCAGAGTGTAGAATGTTGGTATCTCCAGGGTTCCACCCTCCCCCCTCCACCTTACTCTTCTCGCTGAGCCTGTGGTCCACTCTTAGGGTTTTAACTGACATTCCTGCACTATGGACCCCAAACCTTTACTTCAGTCTAGTGCTTACTCTCTTTCCATTTACTTAAACTTGGCATTCCATATGTCCCAAATTGTGCTGGAGACCTGAGAGGCTTCATTCACTTCTCCCATTGCCCTACCCACACCCTGCATTGACCTACCAATTTTTGTATCTTATCAAAAAGACACCTCTAAATATGATCAGTCATTTAATGTGCCTTTGGCAATACATTAATTTGAATGTCCAGTTGTTAAAATATGAGACCGAACTGTATATATACATATACATGTATATATATATATATATGTTGTATCAAGAATGTCTCTGGCTGTCCACAGAACTCCTTGCATTGAGACTTTTCATATTGCTCTCCTGATCTCTCCAGATATTCTTTATCTCCACTGCTGCACTGATGATTGGGGGTCTGTATCTACCCCTCCTCTGGCAACGGAGCCAGACAAAAGATAAGAAATTCAACATACAAAGTTTGGAAATAGTTCCCAGTCAAGCCTTTTCAGAGACAGGCATGCACACGTGTGTGTGTGTGTGTGTGTGTGTGTGTGTGTGTGTGTGTGTGTGTGCGCGTGCATTTGCATATTAAAGCTTTTGTTGACCCGAGTGCTGGCTTTCCCTATGGTTGCCACTGTTGTTGGCTGTTGGGTCATCTAGGCAATCAAAAAAGGGACGGACAAGTTCAATACTGGTTAACCACTAGGAACATCAAAAAGCAAAGAGAATATATATTCATAAGTGTATGTGGATGTGTGTATAAACTAACCTTCAATCTAACACACACAAAAACACATAATTATTCATATTAAAAAAAGCAGGAATACTGTCTGACTGGTCAAAGCTTGCCTGGACTTCAGTGCAGTGACAGGGACATGGACGGTGCTCCTTGTTGATTGGGCAATGGGAACTCCTTGAGTCATGAGTAAAGTAAGGAAAATCATAAGAGTATCTAGAGGAAAATAAATTCCCATTATTTTTTTCCAATTGTTTTTTGTTGAGTTTCCTGTTATGTCTTTTTTCCTTTTTTCCGTGTAATTTTATTGAGATGATATTCACATACCGTATAATCATCCAAAGTGTGCAGTTAGTGGTTCACAGTCCTATCATGTAGTTGTGCATTCGTCATTGCAATCAAGTTTTGAACATTTTCATTACTCAAAAAAAATACATAGAAAAATAAAAATGAAAAAGAATACGCAAAATATCCCATGCCTCTTATCCCCCCCCCCGTTATTTATTTATTTTTTGCCCTTATTTTTTATTCATCTGTCCATACACTGGGTAAAGGGAGTGTCAGCCACGAGGTTTTCACAATCGCATGGTCATGCTGTAAAAGCTATATAGTTATATAACTGTCTCAAGAATCAAGGCTGCTGGATTACAGTTCAACAGTTCCAGGTATTTCCTTCTAGCTGTCCTAATCCACTAAAAACTAAAAAAGGGATATCTATGCACTGCATAAAAATAACCTTCAAAATGACCTCTTGACTGCCTCTACTTGACCCCGTTATATCCTAAAGCTGGGCATCAGGATTTTTCCTGGTGATAGGAGCCCATTACTACGCATAGGTCATAATGAACATTTAGAGGAAAGTTCCAAATTGGAATCACTGTCAGTGTGGCCCCTCTGACCACCACAGTCTCCTACATGACTGTCAAAACCTTCCCTATTTTACATTCCAAATTAGGCCTTCATCACATTTTCCCTGTTTTACTTCCTTTTTCCCCTAATTGATCATCCATTTTCCAGATATAATAGTTTGGTCTATGCTATTCTGCTGTTTAAAAGCCATCGGGGACTCTCTATGGCCTCAAGAATAAACTCCCAATTTCTTAGTTGGTATACAAGTCTTTTATGAATGGCCTCTGCCTGTCTGGAATTACACCCCTGCTATACTACACTTTTTGTCCGTCCAGAGTGTTATCTCCGTGACGTTGGCCTTGTTTAGATTCCCTCTACTAGTTATTCCCCCGAGCCCCTCTCAGTGGTCAGTTTCTCCTTATCTTTAAGGCTCAGCTCGAAGTTTATCTTGTCCAGGATGATTATCTTAAGGTCTCCCCACAGCTGGGGCACACCAGTGAGTCCTTTTCCTGTGGCCTTTGAGCACCTCGAGCATACATATATCTTCATTGTTTTCATATTGTATTGAAAGTATTGAAAGTCTGTTTGTGAGCTTTCCGCTTGCACTGAGTTAGAAGCCCAGTGAGGCTAGTCACAGCGTCTGCTCATTTCTGCACTTGCAGACACACCTCAGGGTGTGGCACGTGGCAAATGCTTGGTATGTGATGGTTGGTAAGGACAGTGGTAGAAACGGGAATATGGAAAGAGAGAATCCATATCAATCAATAGGTGCAAAGTTTGGAGACAGGAAACTGCAAGTTTTATTTCAGAGAGAGAAAGGGTTGGGAGTTATGTGAATGCCTTCAGGTGAAGTAGATTATATTTTATGGACAAAGTAGATAAGCTGTTTTCTAACCTAAATCTTACCCTAATTTTTTTTAGTAATTGTGATATGACCATTAATATTGGAATATTAAATCCTTTTATTTTCTTCCTAATGAGATGTTAATGATTATTTTGAATACTGAAGCTATCCTTTTTGAGATTTTTGCCTTCTGTGTATATTCCATGTTAAGTACTTAAAAGTAAAATTTTAGAAGTCAGACCAATTTGGAATTCAACAAATTTCTCATTATTCCATTAATCCTGAATTATTTTGTCATTTTCAAAGTAGAATCATATTTCAGAAAGTTAGCTTTTCACTAACAGTTTAGGATCGCACGACTTTTCATTAATTGTAATAACAACAGTATTTTTGTCTGACTCATTTAAAGAGTTCTCCCAATTTGTCTGCACTAGGTAGAAATTACTTTGCTACATTGCAATTATAGTAAAATCAGTATAATTATATTCCACACTATCTTTTACTAATATTCTAAAATGGATGACACAGAGGTTAGCTTAAGCCTATTCTTTTCTACAAATGTATTCTGAATGAAGTAGTCTTTGGCCAACAAATTCATTCATTTGGGGCATTTTTGTTTGTTTGTTGATTTTTCTTTCTCTCTCTCCCTTAAGTCGGATCCAAGAACTTATTCTGGTAGATTTTACCATCACTACCACCACCACTGCGATAATCATCTTAGTAATCACTTTATCATCTATTGGATGCTTACCATGAACCAGAAACTTCAGTATTTTGTGCATGTCAATGCATTTAACTCCTGTAGCAAATCTTTGAGATGCTCATTCTCACTTTTATCGATGAGAATAATGTGTATCAGAAAGGTTAAGTAGCTTGTCTGTTGACACACAGCTAGTAAGTGGCAGAATGGAAATGAATACTAGAATTGTTCAACTCCAAAATCTGGGTCTTAATTGCAGTACTACATATATCCTAGTGTGTGGTTTGGTGCACTAAATGACTAAACCTCAAAATAAGTATTTTCTATCTTTTGAAGATATTGCTGTTGTGGATCCTTGATACAGTTAGTTCCATCGACTCTTCCCATTCGAAATCACTGGCATCATTTGCCCTACCCCTGTGGCTGCCTATAGAAGTGACTCACAACCCCTGTGAGGATTAGTGGGAAGGGAGGTCTGGATTAGTTGGCATGCAGGTTTGGAAACCTGAGCTTTCCACCTTTCATGAGAATCTCATTTACAGAGCAAGCCATCATAGAGCTTTTTAGGGAATTATTTTGATTAATAACAATATTTTAAAAACTTACTGAGTAAAGTTTGTCAGTCTGTCTTTCTGCCTTCCCTCTGATCTAACTCTAAGGTTGGGTCATATAATACTTGTCATATAAGTTGACAGAGTGACTGCTCTAAACACAGTCCATATTACCTTCAGAATAATATTTCAGTTCTGTAAGAAAGTACCCCACCCTTTTTTTTTCACTCTTTAACTTTATTTCTCACCATTATCCTGTTCTGACAATGTGCTTCAGCCATACTGTTATTTGCATAGTTCTCCCCCTCCCCCATCCCGACTGATTGCTGTGATCTCGCTACTCCTCTGGGCAGGCCGCCCTTCCTGCTTCTTTACTGGTGTCTTCTACGTGTCCTTCAGGATCCCTTGCCTCCACAAGGAAAGCCTCCTCTGTGCTTTCACAGTCCTTTACTTAACTCAGCCGTAGAGCCCAATACCCTCCCTTGTAGTTGTGTGTCTAGGCCACTCTCTCCCATAAATAGTGAACTCCTTAAAAAAATGAACTTCAGTTGTTTAGGGCCTCGGACATAGTGGATACTAAATGAACGTCCTTACACAAAGCAGAATACTGCATGCTAAGTATCTGCTAAATAAATGGCGACACATATTCTTTATTTTGTGAACACAAAGTCAATGCTGTGCCAATGAGGAAGTGGCATCTTAGTACTCCAACAGTGAATTCAAATGCTAAGAAGTCATGGACTGGAACGTGATTAAGAGCTGAAAGCAGCCCTAAAGGTCATCCATTCAAAAGTGAGCTCCTGAGTAATTTTTCAGCATCTGATCAGCATTGTTTATTCCTACTACTTTCTTAGCATCATTTATCTCAGCTACTTAGATATTTGCACACAGAGCCTACATACGTTCTTTCATAGACATCAGAGTTATATGCTGCTCACCCATTTCGGGATTTTAGAAACATTCTTGAGTATAAAATACAGGCTATTCCATACTTATGCAAAACAAGAACAGCTGTGCTTGAATTGATGTAAACTTCAAAGTGTGTAAATTGGGCTATTAACTATAATGAACTTATCCACTGGTATGTACAAGTATTATATGACTTTCTGAAATTTTATTTGTTGTCAACTAATGTGAAATTAGGCCCTTAAGAAGATTTTAAGCTGTTTTATCTGTTGTGCTTATTTGCTTGTTACTTCTTTATTTTGTTTTGATAGGAGCAAAATGCTGGTAAACATGTCCTAAATTCTCTTGAAGGCAGGAGACCATTTATTATTTGCTTGTATGTTTGCTTATTTATTTATTCTCTTTACTCCTGAAAAAATATTTAAGGAGGCAGTAAAAAATTCCTAGTAATAACCTTTCATTAAAAAGGCTCTCCACTTAGCTTTTGCCGCCTGGATTCCTGTTCTGGTTGAAAAATAATTAAATAATGGATCTGAACTACCCAGCAGAATCTACAGATTCTTTAAAATAGGTTTTAATTCATAATAGATCATGGACATTTGTAAGACCCTGATGAAAACATGGATGGCACACTGAATATTTTATATCTAATTTCAGGGGATTCTGAACATCTTAAATGCCCTGGAGAATTTCTAGAACCCAGATTAAGTAGTTCCTATTTTAGAGAGATTAAAACAGAAAACAAACAAAAAACTTCAGCAGCATGCTAGAATATTTTTGTGTGATATAATTGAAGTTTTTGTGCTAAGCACTAAAAATATAGACTAAAGCATGTAAAAAATTATTTGATACGATTCTTCTTAAAGACGCCCTTCCATGGCAGACATGGGCATGAGCAGACGTGAAACAGCTGAGCATGGTCTGATGTGAGGCATGGTTATGAGGTAGGAAGCAGGTAACCAAGCATTGAGCATTGACGTAGAGGTCAGCTGCTTCATTTGAATTTTGATCAAATCAAAACAAAGTAGATTCTTTTAGCAGTAATCAGAGTAAAGATTTCCTTCTTAGAATCGTAGCGAGTTGAGGTTGGAAGGAGTTTACAAAGTAATCAAGTTCAACCACCTTTTCAATGGTTGAATCTTCCCCTGTGTCCCTATCAGTTACCACCCAGTTTGTGCTGGATCATCTCAGCCCAAAGCATGTCTAAAAATGGTATATTCCATACTGTACTTCTTTGAACCATTAGATGGTTTCTCCTTGTATTGAGCTGAAATCCATCATTACCATGTCTACCTCTTTGACCCTACTTAGGGTCATGAAAGTTGCCTTAAATGAAATTGCCCATTTATTACTAAAAATGACCAGGTTTATAAGCACTTTCTCTTCAGGCAAAGAGAAATTTTGTTAATGTTTCAGCAAATACTTGATTTCTGATAGTTACCAATAACATAATTAAAATTTATAATGTGAAAGTGAAATCCTTGTTTGAAAGTGCTTTGACAACGGTAGAGCATTCTACAAATATAAGACCTCCCTATTACTATTCTTACAAAAATAACCAAGGAAAAACTCCGGTTGCTGCATTTATCATAGGATAATTTAAAATTTTTAAGGCCTTAAAAATACATAATATAGAATGATTCTGATTATTTAAAACAAATGGTACAAGGGCAGCCTTATTTCATAAGAATAATGGGAATCAAGCAATGTTTTAGGGAAATGACTGAATTTGTAAAGACATACATAGCTTTAAGTTTTTCATGTATTTTACAGATAGATAAATGTACCTTAAGACAGATTAAACCAATTTATAGTCGAACCATGTTGACTAATAATGAAATCATTCAAAATAATTGGTGAAGCCTCCAATTCAATGCATCTTAATTATTTCAACCTTTTTAGTTTGAACAAAAACATCCATTTATCTCGATTGCAAATAAATACTTAATTTCTTCGAAGAAGATATTATTGTAAAAAGTTTTTCAAAGATTCACCTACAAAAGAATAATTTTGCATTCTGAGATACTAGAACCCAAATCACCAATGTTTTGATCTTGGTTACGGTGTACCTACTGCCTGTACCCCGTGAGGTCAAGAGGAAGATGCCCTACCATTTTTGCACCATCAGTGATTTGTGTTTTATATGAAAATGACTCCTGAAGAGGGAGTTTTTTGTTTTGTAGGGAGTGTTTTAACTGTGCCTGAACACATTTCATATTGTGGTTGTGGAACATTCTCTTCTAGGATCGATAAAACAATATTATTCATTAAGCTTGATTCAGCACATAAGAACCTCAAGTGGATGACAAGCGTGTAGGTGGCCTTTTCAGCCCACTTGTTTCCTGTATAATATAAAAAGTTCCTCACGTTTTTAATCGGTTTAAGAGGAAAAGTCTTTTAACTTAAACATTTTAAATTTTCTGGTCCTTTAATTACCAGAAGTATGCGAAAACTAGGTATATTTAAATCTCTGGGGTTTGCAAATAATTGTCACCGTAGTTAAAATAGCGCATTTAAGTGTGTTAGCATATTGTTGTTGTACCATATTTGAAGAGAAACCTAAATGCTGATTTTAGCACACTTATTTCCAGCTATTCTTTTGTTCTGCAAAAAAAACATCCTTAGTATGCCAAATGGCATTAACTTGTTTCAAATAACTGAGAATGTCATGTGGTTAGAACTTGTGCTCTTTAGTGGTGGTTTTTATTTGTATTTTCTCTGTAGTTGGAAGGGCACAATATCTTCTCCACCCTGAGTTCCAGCGAGTACGAACAGGTGCTTGAAATCATCCGCAAAGCCATCATTGCCACAGACCTTGCTTTGTATTTTGGAAACAGGAAACAGTTGGAAGAGATGTACCAGACCGGATCGCTAAACCTCAATAATCAGTCACACAGGTAAAAACCATTTTCAAATGTTTGGAAGCCTGGGAAGTGTTATCTGGAATAAATTGTATTTATATCCAGAAATGTAGTTTGGCATTTATCTGAAAGAAGAACTGTAAAAAATTTGTATATAATTTTTAAAAATTTGTTTTATGGACATTTTATTTATATTTTCTTCATTTATTTCATTTCTTAATAAAATTTATGACAGTGGATTATGAGAATAATGAAAATAAGAATTGGAATTTATACTAGTCATGCAGGAATGGGCACTAAAGAGAAAGGCTGGCAGGTTGTTTCCCAGGAGTTTCTCTGATGAATTTATTACAGACCAGGAGTTGGCCATGGGCCTCATAGACTCAAAAGCCTGATTTCTGAGCAACAGAAAATGGATTTATTTTTCAGAAACTTAATTAATCAGACTCCTTTGATTGATCTATAAATCTGAAATTTCATTTTTATTTACCTTCGATGTATATTCTACAAGGATCAGAATATCATCATTCTTTGTGATCAAAATATCATCATTCTTTGTAATCAGAGTCATTTAGGAAGCAGCCAAGTTGTTTTAATCAAAAGGTTGCTACATAGAGATGGAATCCAAGCAAGAGGAATAGGTAACGTTCTAATGGCCTCAAGCAAAAAATGAGTCTGATGCTTTCTTTTCTCAGAAGGCACGCCTCAGAAGGGATTCAGAACTGTGTCGCATCTGTTCATTGGGAACTCCTGCAACCGTCTGTATATTAGATCTAAGTCCAAGACCATTGGCCAGACCTCCTCCCTTTGATATTTTGTCGTTTGCCACCAGCATCTCTTGCTCTGACTTGCCTTTACCTGTTTCCATGCCTGACTAATTCTTCCTTAAGCAGTGCCTTCTTTCTTGCCAGACTTGGGGCTAATTCTTTTGTTCAGGTGCTTTGCATAGCTTCTCTAGGATCTTTTAAGCTCTGATCTTAACATTTCATTCAACAGCAATCTCTGTTTTGCTCATTTTCAGGTTCTTAGAAGCAAATCACTTGCATACTCAAGCACAAGAGATTGGTTTTACGAATTGATACAGATATCTAACAAAGTTTACCTCTTCAAGAATAAGTATCATTTTTATACTGATACCCAAGCCTTTTATTACGCAGTGTTTGTGATTCAACTTACCTCCACACAGGGACACATCCAGATTCTATGGAGCTTGAAACAAACAATTTGGGAAGCTTCCTCTTAGGAAAACAACACAAAGACACTTTCCCATAGAGCAGTTATGAACATGTTGCAAGAGTTCCCCCTCCACCCCCACCCCACCCCCGTTTTGGAAGGCTTTTGGAAGGGGCTGGAATCAGTGGAGAGCTCTAAAGCACACCCTCTCCACCACATCCAAATATGGATGACTTTTAGTAGTTATATTTCTGTGCCTCCAGTAGGTGTTACATGCAGTTTGTTTGTACTAAACTGGTGTTTGTTTATAGTTCTGTTTTATGAAAATTATAAAATAAGAGAAATATAGCTTGGATGAAGTACCATTTAGCCTGCTGAAATCCCTTTGCCTACATTTCTTTTAGGTTATAAATAAGGGTCATGTAAATAGTATCAAGTTTCTTGAATGCATATTATTCCTGTGTCTATTTGTCTTTTCATAAATTTTACTTATTTTCTATTGGATTTTTTACTATTTCTAAATCAGTTTGCTATATTTTTCTATATTCTCTATTTTTGTTAAGAATGTTAAATTTTTCTCTACTACATGTTACAAATATTTTTCTTTGGATGATTTTCTAAAATTTTATTCAATTTTTCTTTTAAATACAAACAAATTTAATTTCATGAGGGAAACCTGTCATCATTTGTTTTTATCAAATCTGAGTTTTCTGTCTTTCCTTAGAAGGCTTCTCCCATCTTCCCAGTTAGGTAAATATTGTTTTAAATTTTCTTTAACTATTTTCCTTTAATTTTTATATGTTGATCTTAATCTTTTTTGAATTATACTGTTAATTATGAATATAACTTTATTTCTGCCCGATGGGCAGTAACAATACCTTTTAGTGAAGAATCCTTTTTTTTTTCCATTGAATTGAATGTATTAAATTTTCATGTAAACTTGGGTAATTCTTTGGACCCCTTAAGCCATTTAATTGCTAATTATCTAATCCTCAACTAAGATCATACTTTTTTGTTTACTATAACTATGTTGAAATTTATCATACATAATCCTCATCTTCTGTTCACTTCTCAGGAGTTTCATTAAAGTTGTTACTTAGTAAGTTTTTTATTTTTATGAGAACATTTTCAAACTTAGAGAAAAAGTAGAAATTACAGATCCATACCCACTACCTAGATGCAAGAATTTTAAATATTTTACCATATTTTCTTTGCCTTTTTGTTATTGGTTGCTGGACTATTTCAAAATAAATTGTAGACATCATGAGACTTCACCCCCTTCATCATAAATATTTAAAAAGAAAAAGAGCATTCAGCCAGCTAATATTTGTTTTCATTAAAAATATTCAGAGTGGCATTCTAATTGCCATTGTGACATTTATTTATTCACTTCAAAATCAAAGTGCATTGTCTTGTTATCCAAAACTTTTTTACATGTTAATTAAATTTTATACCTTGTTAACCTAGGTCCTACAGCTTTCTTGATAAAATTATACCAGTTATTTTAGAGATTTATCACTTGCAAATATAATTTTTTTCCATTTTAACTGGAAATACCGTTTATATACTTTTACATATTTGTCAGTTTTACTTCATGTATTTTGAAACATTTTTAGGTGCATACACATTTAGATTTCTTATGTCTTCTTGATGAATTTACCCTCATCAATATGAAACAAACTTTATTTCTGGTAATATTTCCCTCCTTAAGGTTTTCAGTGTCTAATATAGCCGCACTATATTTCTTATACTTACTATTGGCATGAACTATTCTTCTCCAATCCTTTACTGCCATGTTATCTCAGTCTTTTATATTTGAAGTCTGTCTTTTGCAAGTGTTATATAATTAAGCAAATTCTGTTTTTTTAAATGGGCTATTCAGTCTATGTACATTTAATATAATAACGTTTATGATTAGCTTTATGTTTAATATCTTGTTTTCTTGTTGACCCCTTTTTCCTTGTCCCTCCTTTCCTGTCTTCCTAACTTAAAAAAGTTGAGTTATTAACTGTTCTGTTCTTTATCCTCTGTTGACAATTCTTGTTACAACTCCTTTTATTTCTTGTTATACCTCATAATCCCATTTATGGCTACCCTCTTTGTTCCTTTATGCTATTGTTATAAAATATTATACTCCTATATATTTATATGTTCAACCATAGTTCCTGATGTTTTAAATTAAATAATTAGTTGATTATTTAAAGAGCTCAAAGAAAAAAAATAAGAAAAATGGTCTTTCATATTTGTCCATATATTTCCCCTGTTCAGTGCTCGTCAGAACTTTGGGTTGATCCAGATTTCCATCTTATATCACTTCACTTCAGCCCAAAGAATTTCCTTTAACATTTCTTAAAGCATGTTGACCATAGATTCATTCAGGTTTTGTTTATCTAAAAGTGCTTTTATTTCAGCTTCACTTTGTAAAGGTATTTTCTCAGGATTTAGAATTCTAATTTGACAGGTGTGGTTTTTTTTTGTTTGTTTTTTTCTCAGCATTTTAAAAATGTTGTTCAGGTTTGGCCTGTCCTCCATTTTCTTTTTACCTGTGATGAGAAAAGGGCTGTTGTTCTTATTGTTATTCTCCTAATGTGTGTTCTTTTTTTTTTTTTTTTTATTCTGGCTGCTTTTAAGACTTTCTATGCCTTTGGTTTTCCACGCTTTGCCTCTAACTTGCCTCAGTGTGATTTTGTTCATACTTATATTGCTTGGGGTCCTCTGAAGTTTCTAGGTCCAGGGGATGCTGATTTTAATGAAATTTGGAAAATTTCAACCATTATTTCCTCAAAAATTTTGTTTGGGGGGGTGCTTTATCCTTTGTCTTCTGAGACTCTAATTACGCATTTATTGTACCTCTTAATACTGTCTCACAGGTCATGTACTTTTTTGGGTCACATTTGTAGCATCAGTTTGGGTAATTTGTAATGATCTATCTTCAATTTCACTGCTCATTTCTTCCAAAATGTCCAATCTGTTGTTAATCTCATCCAGTGACATTTTAAATTTTATTTATTGTATTTTTCAGTATAGGATTTCCTTTTGGTTCATTTTTATGACTTCCATGTCTCTCCTGAAATTTCCCATCTCCTCACCAAGAATATCTATATTTTCCTGAAACATATCCATTACCACTACCATATTTTCCTGAAACATATCCGTTACCATTACCATTTCCTGAAGATAAAAAAGTACTTTTAAATCTTCATCTATGTTTCTACCAACCAAGCCTTCTATTGGTCTCTTTGTGTTATTGTCTTCCTCTCAATTATGGGTCACATTTTCCTGTATCACTGCATGTCTGGTAATTTTGTATTTATTCAGGACATTGCGGCTAACCTGCTGTAGAGACTGATTCTATATCTTTCTCTGAAGAGAAGTAAGGATATTTCCTAGCAGCCAGTTATGTTTTCCATAGATCACTCTAAATGTATTTAAATAAAACTGTGGAGACTTAAAGTTAACCTTTGTTTGGGTGATTCTGAGCCTGTTTTGGCCTTGATCCTTAAGCTAATGATGCCTTAGTCCTGGTGGGTGAATTTTATTCCTGAGGCATAGTGACCCTAGGGTTAATGGGAAACCAGTGGTGTTTACCAAACCCTTCCAAGCTGGCAGAACATAAAGTTCTGATCCTACTCTTCCCTAATGTAGGAAGGTATAAAATCTCAGCTCCGTGCTTTTAGTCTTGAGTCCCACCCCACCCCAGTGCAGTTCCCAGGTCAGCCAAGAATTTAAGGGAAATACCTATGCCGATTTGGGAACCTCTGCCTCTGTGGTTCCCTCATTTTCAGGATTTCTCTTCTTGACTTCTAGCTGCTCTGCAGCTCTAAGCCCTCTCTGGTCATACTGTGCCTCTCTTTGGCCTTTTATATGCCACATGCTTATTCTGTGACATCCTTCAGGGAGAAGAGCTGGGTAGAAGTGGCTCTCACACAGTGTGGCTCCCTCCTTTTAGGAGGGTACCCTCCTGCTCCCCCTGCTTGTAGGTACTCTGCAGTGCTTTCAAAGTGGTGCTTCTCATTGTGTTCAGAGTTGATCATTGTGATTTCATCACTACCGGAAGCCTGGACATTGTTTTCTATCTCACCATTTCATTACATCCTACTTATCAGTTGGAAAAGATTATTTGAGTCTCCTGAATTTTAGGTATACAATTCTGTCGCCTGTAAATACATGTAATTTTTCTACTTTTGTGGTATTTATACCAACCATATTGCTTTCTTTTCTGACTGTCTAACTAGAACTTGCAAAACAATATTGGATTTTGGAGGAGAAAACAAGCACATCTAATATGTGTATGATTTTAATTGCAGTGGTTTTAGAATTTTAACTGATGTTTGATATCTTTTGTAGTCATTTTCATTTATGCATGAGTAATTTTCTTCTGTATTTGTTTATCTTATTTTTAATTAGGAATTTATTGAATCCATATCCAGGTTCTGTTGATAAAAGGTTCCTCTTAAATACGATGTAAATTGTGTTTTTTGTGGTTGTTAATATTTCCAGATTTCCTAATTTTGTGCTACTACTAAATTTCTTTACCTCTTCTCTCTCATAGAATTTCTCCTTTAATTCACTGAAGAAATCGATTTTCTACCTTTATGGGAAACTTTGCATCTAATTTATTTTTTGTTATATGATTGTCTTTTTTTTTACTGTATCTCATGTTGCTGTTGAAATTATGCTGGTTCTTTAAAAGTGAATTGAGAAGCTATCAGTTTTTCTCTGTGATCTCGAAGAGTTTAAATAACTAAGTTTATCCATCTGGGGGAAGTTAAATAGTATTCATTTGTAAAACCATTGAATTCTGGCAACTTTTTAAATAGAAGAAATTTAACAAATTTTCTAATGTCTTTTAGGGTTTGAAGCTTTGTTTTATTTGTTTTTTACATTTTATTCCACCTCTTGAGCAATTTATTTTATTTATTTATCTTTTTTAAACTGTAGATTTTCAATGTATAGAAAAATATTTGCACAAAGCATTTAAGTAATTAAATCTATATTTTTAGTTGTATCTAATTTCCAATTTTTATATTTTTCTCTTCTTTCTTTGTCTCTTAACCAGACTTGTGTGAAATTTTTATTTTAATTGTCCCATTTTTTAAAACTCTTTTGTAAAATATATCATTTCTTTGTCAGCTGTTTGTACATTTATTTTAACTTTAAATGTTTATTCCTTCCTTCAACTTTTATTGTTCTTTTTTTGTTTTTAAATTTGGGTAAAATTGGAATTATATATACACTATCATCTACTGATTTAGCTATACCCTGCACGTTTTTTATGAAGTACTTTCTTTTACTTTAGTTTTATTTTTTTGATAATTTTTAATGCCTTATTTTGTTTTCTTATTGGTTCAGAGGGTATTTAAAAGGATATCCTAATTTCCAAGTGATTTGTGTTCGGGTTTGTTTTTTTGCTTTGCTTTTCAGGGGTAATCTTATGGAGTATTGTGAAGAGAAGATGATGGGTACCATTATGAAATTTTGTAATTGATTAATATTCTCTCTCTGGCTATGACATGAGAGATTATTGTTAAGACTTTCTTGGGGTATAATTAACATATAAGAAAATAACCCCCTTTTAAGTCTTGTTCTAGTTTGCTAGCTGCCGGAATGCAACATACCAGAAACGGAATGGCTTTTAAAAGGAGAATTTAATAAGTTGCTAGTTTATAGTTCTAAGGCCAAGAAAATGTCCCAATTAAAACAAACCTATAGAAATGTCCAATCAGAGGCATCCAGTGAAAGATACCTTGGTTCAAGAAGGCCGATGAAGTTCAGGGTTTCTCTCTCAAGTGAGAAGGCACATGGCAAACACAGTCAGGGTTTCACTCTTGGCTGGAAGGGCGCACATGGTGAACACGGCGTCATGTGCTAGCTTTCTCTCCTGGCTTCCTGTTTCATGAAGCTCTCTGGGAGGTGTTTTCCTTCTTTATCTCCAAAGGTCGCGGGCTTGTAGGCTCCCTGCTTCTCATGGCTATGTCGTTCTTCTCTGCTTTCTCTGAATCTCCATTCTCCAAAATGTTTCCTCTTTTATAGGACTCCAGAAACTTATCAAAACCCATCCAAATGAGTGCAGACAGACCTCCACCTAATCCAGCTTAACAACCCCTCTTGATAAAATCACATCTCCAGGGAGATGATCTAATTATAGTTTCAAAGATACAATACAGAATAGGGATTAGAAGAAATGGCTGGGATTTACAAATGGGATTAGGAGTAAAACATCGCTTTCCTGGGGTCCATACGTCATTTCAAATCAGCACAAGTCTTGACAAATTTAACCACTATCACATGCAAGATTTAAAAAATTTCCATCACCATTTTATACTTTTCTAATCAAAGCTCCCTATGCCTGAACCAGGAACCAATGTGCTTTGTATTTATAGATTATACCAGTCTTATCCAGGGTTTTCTAGATGTCGAATAATGTAGTATGTGTGCTTTTGTATCTGACTTCTGTTACTCATTAGAATGCTTTGCAACATTCACTGATGTCAGGAATTCATTCCTTTTTATTGATAAGTAGTATCTGTTTCATTAATATATCACAATTTTTTAATCTGTTTACCCATTGATGGACAGTTGGGTTATTTCCACTTTGGAGCTATTATGAATAACACTGCTACAAACGTTTGCATGCAGTTTTTAGAAGGTTATGTGTTTTCATCTCTCATGAGTAAATAAATTCATTGAAGTGGAATTTAAAGGTCAGCAACTATCTTAGTCTGCCAGGGTTGCTATGACAAATATTGCACAACAAATTGGCTTTAAAAACAGGAATTTATTGTCTCATGGTCCAAAAATCACAGTTTCAAAAGGCCATGTTTCTCACAGGATCTGTAGCATTGTGGTGCTGGTTTGCTACAATTCTTAGGCTTCCTTGGCTTGCATTTCTGTCCCCATCACATGGGGATCTGTCTTCTTGGTCTCAGACTGACTACATCTAAACTTCCTCTGCTGTATAAGGACCCAGTCATACGGGCTAACACTAACCCTGGTTCAATTTGACCTCACCTAAACAGGACCTTGAGTCTACACTTTAACTAATAACACCTTCAGACATTCTATTTACAAATGGGTTCACACCTACAGAAAAGTGGGTTAAGACCTAGAAATGTCTTTTGTAGGACATGACTCAGTCTCTTCCAGCAGCCATTTTAATTTTGACCATTTTCTAGGATGTGTGATTTTAACATTCACATATCTCATGGCAATTGATGCTGAGCACCTTTTCTTGTGATTATTGTCTATTCCTATATCTTCTTTTGTGAAGTTTCTGTTTCTATCATGAATGGAAATTTTTTTCATATGCTTTTTCTGCATCTATTGAGATGAATATACCATTTTTCTCCTTCATTCTGTTAAGCTGCTGCATTACATTGATTTCAGAAGTTCAACTAATGTTGCATATTTATGGCAGAACTTACTTAATCAGGGCGTATCTTTCTCATATGTTACAAAATTCAATTTGTTAATATTTTTAAGCAATTTTCATATATATTTATGTGGCATATTAATCTATGCTTTACTTTTCATCTTTGTCTGCTTTTGATGTTAGAGTAATGCTGGCCTCATAAAATCAATTGAGACATGTTTCCTTCTCTTTATTTTTATAATATAATCCTTGAGATATAATTCATGTACCATGCAATTCACCCCTTTGAAGTGCACAATTCAGTGGTTTTTAGAATATGCATGATTACATGCAAGCATTACCAGAGTTGATGTTAGAAAGTTTTCATCACCTCAAAAAGAAACTCTGTATCTGTTAGCTGTCATTTCCTCCTGCAATCCTTTCTGTAGCCCTAAGCAACCACCAGTCCACTTTCTGTCTCTACATTTAGGTCTGTCTTTTCTGGACACCTACAGCATGTTGTGGTTTTTTGTAACTCCTTTTACTTGTCATGTTTTCAGTGTTCATCAATGTTGTATCAGTGCTTCTTTCTCTTTTGTGGCCAAATAACATTTCATTATCTAGATATACCACGTTTTGTTTATCCATTCATGAGTTTATGGACATTTGGATTGTTTTCACTTTTTTGCCTATTATGGATAATGCTGATATAAACATTCATGTGCAAATTACTGTGTAGACATAACTTACCATTTCTCTTGGATATATGACTAGGAGTGTGTACTAGTTTGCTAGCTGCCAGAATGCAATATACTAGAAACAGAATGGCTTTTAGCAAGGGGAATTTAATAAGTTGCTAGTTTACAGTTTTAAGGCCGAGAAAATGTCACAGTCAAACCAAGTCTATAGAAATGCCCAATTTAAGGGGAAAGATACCTTGGTTCAAGAAGGCTGATGACTTTCAACCTTTCTGTCTCAGCTGGAAGGGCATGTGGCAAACATGGCAGTATCTGCTGGCTTTCCAGTGGCTCTACCAAACGGACTCTCTCCAAAATGTTTCCTCTTTTAAAGGATCCCAGCAAGCAACTCCAACTTCAGTGGGTGGAGACACACCTCCATGGAAATCATCTAATCAAAAGTTACCACCCATGATTGGGTGGGTCCATCTTCATAGAAACAATCAAAATGCTCCCACCCAGCAATATTGAATGAGGATTAAAGGGCATGGCTTTTCTGGGGTCCACCACAGATTCAGAATGGCACATTCCACCCTTTGGACCCCAAAAAGACATGCTCTTTCCAAATGCAAAATACATTCATTCTATAACAATATCAGAAAACCTTAAACCTTTCATTACCAATACAAATGAAGTACCAAATTAGAGATAGTATAAAATCTCATCAAGTCAATTACAGGCATGGTCTATCCTAAGGCAAAATTCTCTCCATTTGCTCTGGACCTTTGAAAACTCATAACAAGTTATTTGCTGCCAACATACAAAGGAGGAACATGCATAGAATACATATATACTTTCCCATAGGAAGGAAGGAACACAGGGGTCACCGGACCCATACAGTTTCGAAAACCTGTAGGGCAAAGTCCATTAGATTTCAGTCTGGCAGTCACTTATCCTCAGGGCTTTAGAAAGCGGCATTCCCACCCTTTCCAAGGGCCTACACAGAGGCCTGCCTCTCTCCGAATACAACCTTGGGGGACATTGGGGAGAGTTCTTTATATATTTAGAGATACAAATCTCTTATCAGATATCTGATGCAGATATTTTCTCCCATTTTATAGGTTTTCTTTGAATATTCTTGATTGTCTACTTTGAAACAAGAGGTTTTAATTTTGATGAAATATGCCTTATCTATTTTTTTTTCATGTGTTGCTTGTTCCTTTGGTGTCATATCTAAGAATTAATTCATTACCAAATCCATGTTCATGAAAATTTACCGCTATGTTTCTTCTAAGAGTTTTATAGTTTTAGTGCTAACATTTATGTCTCTGATCCACTGTGAGTTAATGTTTATATATGATGAGAGGGAAGGGTCCACTTATGCTATTTTGCAATATTTGTTGAAAAGACTTTTTTCTCTATGAGTCATGTTGAAAAACAATTGGGCACAGCACAGGGATTTATTTCTAGACTTTTGGTTCTCTTCCATGGGTCTAGGTATCTGTCTTTATTCCAATACTGTATTTTGATAATCATTGCTTTATGATACATTTTAAAATCTGGAAGAATGAGTCCTTGAGCTTTGTTTTTATTTTTCAAGATTGTTTTTGCTTTTCTAGGTCCTTTGCAATTTCATATGAATCATAGAATTAGTTTGACAATTTCAGCAAAGAACTCTGATGGGATTCTGATAGAGATTGCATTGATCAGTGTATCAATTTGTGGGAGAATTGCCATCGCAGTAATGTTAAGTTTTCCAATCCATGAGCATGGGAGTTCTTTCTTTCTTTCTTTCTTTCATCTATCTATCGTCTATCTATCTATCTATTTATTCTTTAATTTCTTTCAACATGTTTTGTATTTTCCTGAATATAAGTGTGGCTCTTTGTTGTTGTGAAATTTATTCCTATTTTTAAAATTTTTTTATTCTCTTTTAAATGGAATTGTTTACTTAATTTCATTTTTTGGATTGCTCATTGCAAGTGTATAGAAATAAAATTGTCTTTGTATATTGATCTTTTTTTCTGCAACTTTGTGGAATTTATTATTATTATTATTTGTTCTAATGGTTTTTAGAAGATTCTTTAAGATTTTCTATATACAAGGTCAGTCATCTGCAAAGCCAAGGATCATTCTACTTTTCTGTTCTAATCTGGATGCCTTTTATTTCTTATTTTTGCCTAATTGCCCTGGATAGAACCTCCTGTGCAATATTAAGTGGAAAGAATGGACATACTTCACTTTTTTATTTCAGAGAATCCAGTCATGAACATATGGCGTTACCTCTAAGTTTTTGTGCATAGACTTTGATGAAGTTTTCTTCTTTTTCTAGTGTATTGAGTACAGGGTTTGTTTGTTTTTTTCCTATCATGAATGGATGTTGGATTTTGTTATGCTTTTTTGTGTGTCTGTTATGATGGTCATGTTTAGTTTTACAATTCTGTGGGTGCTGTATATCACATTGATTGATTTTCAATGTTAAACCTATATTCCTATCATAAATCACACTTGGTCGTTGTGTAGAATTCCTTTTATATGTTGCTGGATTTAGTTTGCTAGTATTTTTTATGGATTTTTGTGTCTATATTCATTATTTTGTGTCATATATTGCTATAGTTTTCTTTTCTTGTGGTGTCTTTGGCTTGGTAACAATTAGGAAGTGTTCACTCCTCTTCTGTGTTTTGGAAGATTTTGTGAAGAATTAGTATTAATTCTTCTTTGAATGTTTGGTAGGCTCTATTCATTTTTCATCATTGATTTCTCTCTTTCCTTCAGATTTCATCATCTCTATCAGTCTATCTTCAGTTCTCTGATTGTTTCTTCTACCCGTTCAAATCTTCTCTTGGGTCCCTGTAATGAGTTTTAATTTCAGTTTATTATGCTTTTCCACTCCATAATTTCAGTTTGGTTCTTTTCTAAAACTTCTACCTCTTTATCACTGTTCTATATTTGATGCAACATTATCTTCATACCTTCCTTTGTGTCTTTCCTTTTCTTCTTTGAACACATTTATAATGGCTATTTCAGTGTTTTCTGTTAAATCCAACCTCTGTTTATTTTTTTCACAGGCAGTTTCTTTTTCTAGTGTATTGAGTGCAGGGTTTGTTTTTTTCCTATCATGAATGATAGGAGTTATTATAAAAATTATATTTTTTTGAGGAGTTATTAACTAAAACTCAGGCAAATGTCAAATCAAGTTCAAAGCTAATTAAAAGTTTCTGTTGACTGCTTTTTCCCCTGGTGTATGGGTCATACTTTCCTTTTTCATTGCATGTCTCCAATATTTTATTGGAAATTGGGTGTATTAGATAATGCATTGTAGCAACTCTGGGTCCATCATCCCCGTCCTAGGGCTTCCTGTTGTTGTGTACTTAGTCACAGGCTGGACTATTTTGTGCAGTCTGTACCCCATCCCCACCACCACCATAGGCTGATGCCTCCAGTGTTGTCCCTCAGAGGAACAGCCTTGGGTTCCCCCCAGCCAGCCTGGGGTGACTCTGACCATACCCACCTGCCAGATCCAATAATTAGGTGCCAGGTATTTGCTCTGTTGTTTCAGTAATACCCTGGGGTACCTTCGCAGACTGATCCAATCCAGTTCAGGCCAATTTGAAAGGATTTGAGATTAGTTATGACCCCAGAATAACTCTTCACAGATGTCTCTTTTCCCATTTTTTCCTGAAAGCTAGCTAGACAATAGTTTGACCTAGATCTACAACAAATCTATCAGTATCTCCCATTGAGAGTGCCCAGAGGCTTCAACTTCTCCACACTCTTGTAGATTAAGTCAGTTCCTTTGGGGGGAGGTTTGGAGCTCTCTGTTTCATGGCCTGCTTCTTCCCTTTGGCAAAATGTCTGAGCCATGACTCTAGTGCTGGAGGCAGTGACAACAGTCACTACTCTTAGAGTGACATCTTGCTGGAGGAGCAGAGTGCTAGTGGAGGCTGGGGCAGAAAACCCAGGTCTCTGTTGGCATGGAACCCCCACCCTGGAGTAGAGCAAGGGTGACTGGTTCTTGAGTATTCTCCTCAGTCCGAGGGAGAGCCTCTGTCCTAGCAGTGGGGGCTAGGCAGTAGAAGGGTGGCCTTATGCTCCCAGAACACAGCCTCTGCATAGGTAGTGGGGGGCAGGACAGGAAGGGTTGACACCTGTCCCTCCGCAAATCTTGCCCTCCAGCTGGACCTGTCCAAGAGAGAGCCCTGCATTCTTGTTGGCACCAGTCTGGAATGGAGTTCCCATCTCACCAGGCTCGGAGGCGGAGAGGCAGACGTGGGTCTTCGTTGAAATATCACAGCCTCTCATTATTCTTAATGAGGTTTGATAGATTTTCTTAAATACATGTTTCTTCTCTTGTTGTAGGCCCATAGGACCATATCCACAATCTTTACATAGTTAATTTATAAATTATTTTCACTAGTGTCTCTGGGGATCAAGTCCCCAGAGTTCTTCACTCTGTCATGCTGGAAATGGAACTCTTTTTTGTTGTTAGAGAAAATAAATTTGGTATTATTATTTAAATATCTGCTAGAATTTACCAGTGTAGCTATATGGGCCTGGGTTTGCTCTGTGGGAGGAGTTTTAATTATATGTATATGTCTGTATTGCAAATATCTGTAATAGATATATGGCTGTTTACACTTTCAATTTCATATTGAGTGAATTTCTGCAGTTTGTATCTTTTAAGGAATTTTTACATTTCATCTAAGTTTTAAATTTATTGGTTTGTAATATTCCCTTATTAATTATTATTTTAGTATGTGTAGAATCTATAATGATAGCCCCTCTTTGATGCCACATGTCAATAATTTGTGTCTTCTTTGTCTTTTCTGAACAGTCTGGTTAGATGTTTATCAATTTTATGGGTTCTTTTTACCACAGAACCAGCTTTATTTTATTTATAAAATAAAAATTTATCTCTCAATTTTTCTGTTTTAAACTCCATGATTTTTGTTCTTATCTTTATTATGTCCTTCTTTCTACTTCCTTTGGTGTTAGTTTTTTTTTTTTTTTCCTACCTTCTTAAGGTGGAAGTTCAGGCCCTTGATTTTTAACTCCTTTTTTAATATGAGCATTTAATGCTACAAATTTCCTTTTATGCAGTCCTGGAGCTGAGCTGTGTCCCATAAATTTTCACTCATTTCAAAATTTTTTCTTTGGAATTTTTTTTTTGATTGATGATTATTAAAAGTGTGTTTAGTTTCAAAATACTTGAAGATTTACCAGATGTCTTTAAAAATAAAATATTGCCTGGAATTCTGCTTTGTTGGTTAAGTCATAAGATTTATGGTTCTCATGCTTTTTTTGTGGTTGAGAATTTTTTCTTTGTTCTTAGTAGATTCTTTGGACCATGAATTTTGCTTTATCTTATTTTAACTGTTTTATGCTTAAATTTAGGTAGATTTTATTTTAATTTAATCTGAGAATTTTTGTTTTTTCATAGGGCCATTTAATTTATTTAATAATTGATATATTTCATGTTGTCCTTTCCATCTTGTATATATTTACTATTTATTATCTTTTTCTTCTCTTTATCCCGTCTCTTGCTTTTACTGAATTGTTCACACATTAACACAGTAATTTATTTGTGTCTTCATGTTGTTAGCTTTTCTATTGCCTGCACTACTCAGTTGATATTTCAAGATTAAAACATTGAATATGCCATCACATGCCAAAATCTACCATTTTGAATATTTTTACTTTCCCATTGCCTTCTTCTTCCCCGGTTGCAGGCTGTTAATATAGTTGACATTTTTCCAAACTATGGTTAGATTTTCCCTGTATATTCTTCCTCATTTTTTTTGAGGAGTTATTAACTAAAACTCAGGCAAATGTCAAATCAAGGTCAAAGCTAATTAAAAGGGGAGTATGGTTACCCCCCATCCCATGCTTGGAACACGTCTCTCTGGCCCAGTCTATCTGGTGGTGGCCTAAAGGTTTCACTGTCCCAGAGCATATGCCCTGCCTATAAAAGGAGGCTCGCTGAGATCTCCTGCAGAGCAGCGTGGCAGAGCAGTTGAGCCCTGCTGTCTGGAGCAAGGGATTGCTGGCTGTAGTTCATACAGAGCAATTCCTGGGACTGAGGAAACTGTCCTTGTTTCATAGGGAAGAGGGGACATCTGTATCTGTGTAAACAGGGGATTTCTTGGGGCCACATGAACATACCCAAGACTAGAAGCATATGCTAAGAAGGGATCTGGGAAGCCCCTCCACTTTGTCCTGAAGCTGTTCTCCACTCCAAACTCATTTTATGGATAATTCATGCACAGGTCAATCTGCAAAGACTGGGAGAGGTGTTTTCTTTCTTTCTTTCTTTCTTTTCTTTTTTTTTTTTTTGTTAGCTCCAGGCATTCAGTGAAAGCTCTGTCATAACATTAGGTGGAAAAAAGCTTAAGGAACAGATACTTCAGTTTCTAAAACCCAGCTTTAGCACATTAAAATATCACATGTCCAGGTTTCAGCAAGAGGTTATAAAACATACAAAGAAACGGGAAGTGCTGGCCCAGGCAAAGGAGAATATTAAAGCATCAGAAACCATCCATGAGGAACATCAAGGATCAGACCTGGGAAATATCAAAGATTTTTTAAAAATGGTCTTAAATATGCTCAAAGAGCTAAGGGAAAATATGGACAAAGAACTAAAAAAATTGGGAAAATGATAGGTGAACACAAAGAGGATATCAATAGAGAGACTGAAATGTTATAAAGGAACCAAACAGATGAAGGCCACAATCACAGAAATTGAAAATTCCATGGAGGGATTCAGGGGCAGATTTAAATGAACAGAAGAAAGAATCAGGAAACCTGAAAATAAGGCAACTGAAAACATCCAATCTGAATAGTAAAAAGAAAGAATGAAAAAAAGTGAACAGAACTTGAGGAACTTGTGGGACACTGTCAAATGTACCAATACATCCACTGTGGGCGTTCCAGAGGAGAAGAAAGAGCAAAACGGGTAGGAGAATATTCAAAGTGGCTGAAAACTTGCCAAATTTAATGAAAGACATGAGCATACACACCTAAAATGCTCCACAACCTCCAAAAATGATAGACCCACACCACACCATGTTATCATCAAACTGTCGAATGTCAAAGAGAACGAGAGGTTTCTGAAAGCTACAAGAGAAAAGCAGTGTGTCACGTACAAGGGTGCTCAATGAGATTAAGTGCTGAGCTCTCATTGGGAACTGTCGAGACAAGAAAGCCTGAAGGATGACATATTTAAAGTGCTGAAAGCAAAAATTTGTCCACCAAAAATTCTGTATCTGGCAAACTGTCTTTCAAAAATGAGAAAGAAGGAGTGCATGGGTAGTCCAGTGGTTATAATGACCGCCTTCCATGTAGGAGACTGGGTTCGATTCCTGCCCATGCACCCCCCCCCAAATATATGTATATATGAGGGAGAAAGTAAGATATTTCCTGCTAAACCAAAGCAAAGGTACTCTGTCACCACTGAACTAGCCCTACAAGAACTGTTAAAGTGAATTCTGCAGGTTAAAAGGAAAGGACACCAGAAGATTGATTAAAGCCACATGAAGAAATAGAGACGAGACCTCTGATAATGCTGTGGGTAAATATAAATAACAGTAGTATTGTATTTTTTATTTCTGATGCCACAAATCCATAAAATGTGATGATAAACCAATGGTTTTGGACTCATAGTTTATAAATATATAATGTGTGACAAGAACTCTATAAATGGGTGGGGGGCAGAGGGGTATAGGAGCATAGTTTATGTATTCTATTGAAGTTGTTAAGTTGTTATAAAACATGAACTTGTTATAGATCCAGGGCGTTAATTTTAAGCACCATAGTAACCCACAGAGACAATTTCAGAGAATGTGCAAGCTCACAGAGACAGAAAGTAGAATGCAGGTTTCCAGCAGTGCAGTGGAGAGACAATGGGAAATGAGTGCAAAATGAGTGCAGGGTTTCTGTTCTGGGGTGAAAGGAAAGTTATAGCAGTGGATGATGATGAGGGCACTGCCACGATGCGAATGTTATTAATTCCGCTGAATGGTGTGCTTGGGAGGGGTTGGGATGAAAAGATTTATGTTGTATATATACTTCCACAGCTAAAAAAAAAAGAAAGAGAAACTAATGAGATGACAATTAAATGCAGAAGAACATGATTATGGATGAGATCTAAGAATGGAGGAGAAAAGGCTCAGAGGATATTATTGGGCCATAAGAAAAAATTGGAACATAGAATGTAAGCTTTATATCAATATTAAATTTCTTGAACTTGATAACTGCACTTAAGGTGCTTATCTAAGTAAGTATCTTTGTTCATAGGAAATGTACATGGAAGTATTATATGTTCAAGGAGGATGATGTGTGCAACCTGTCCTCAAAAGTCAAGAAAATATAGATAGATGGATAGATGGATGGATGGATGGGTGGATGGATAGACAGACAGATAGATAGAAAGAGTGATTTGGCAAAGATAGTAAAATATTAAATATTCAAGTTTATTAAAATAGTAAATATTAAAGTTGGTGGATCTGAGTATCTTGGAAGGTGGAGTATGTTGGATTTAACTGTATGGGGTTTGTATTATTTTGCAACTGTTCTGTAAGTTTGAAATCATTTCAAACTAAAAAGTTAAAAAAAAATCAAAGATGCTAAATATGTGGGTAAATATAACAGATTTAACAGATTACTTTTTATTTTGTTCTAATTTCCCTAAACAAAAAGTGAGTAGATATAGCAAAAATAATGTCATAGCAGTGGGGTTTGTATTATATGTACACATTAAATATGTGAGAACAATATCAAATAGCAAGAGGTGTATATTAAATTATAGTCTTGTTGGATTTCTAACTTTTCTGCAGGGTGAAGAGTGAGCTGTTAACTGGAACAATACTAATTTAAAATAGGTGTGATAAGCTAAGGGTGCATATTGTGATCCCTAATAAAACCACGAAAAATAATATTAAAGGGCATATCTAAAAAAATAAAGGACGAGACTGAGTAGTAATAAGTGCATTCAGTTAACCTCGGAGACACAGGGCAAGAGGAATGGAAGAACAAAGAACAGATGTGACAAATAGAAAACAAATATGAAGATGATAAACTTGAATACAATAAAAGCAATAAGTAAATATAAATGGATTAAATACTTCAATTAGAAGCTGTAAACACCGACCCGGATAAAATAGCAAGCCTCCATTCTATATTGTCTAGAAGATATGCATTTAAATAGACTCAGATAAGTTAAAATAAAATGGTGGAAAAGAATATGTTTTTCAAGACAGATGTATTACCACATTTAAAGAAGGACAGTTTATAGTGATAAAAGGTTCAGCTCACTGGAATATTAAACAATCCAAAATGCATCTACACCTATTAAAGCTTCAAAACACATGATGAAAAACCTGACAAGACTGAAAAGGGAAATAGACAAACCAAAAATTGTAGTTGGGAGATTTTTACATCCCTCTTTCAGTAATCTATAGAACAAGTACTAAAATGTCTGTAAGGCTGCAAAAGATCTAAATGATTCTATGGACTATCATGACCTAATTTATATTTATAGAATACTATGTCTGTAGAATATACCATCTTTCTAACTGTACATGGAATGTTTAAAAGATAAGCCATGTAATCTAGGTAATTTTCAAAGCGTTGAAATCATAAAGTATTTTTGACCAACAAGGAATTAAACTAGAAATAATAATAAAGTATTTATAAAAGACCCACCTATTTGCAAGTAAAACAGAATACTTTTAAATAATCCATGGGTCAAAAAAGAAATTAGAAAATATTTCAAACTGAGTTATAGTGAAAACACAACAGGTCAAAATTTGTAGGATGCAGCTAGAATAATGCCAAAGAGAAATGCATGACCTTAAATGCATATATTAGAAAAGTTTAAAAGCAGTGATCTAAATAATTCCTTAAGCAGCTAGAAAAAGAGGAGTAAATTAAAAACAAATCAAGATAAGTACAAAACATTAGAACAGAAAGCAGGCAAATAGAGAAAATTGACAATGACAGTAGTTGGTTCTTTGAAAAGTTTATTAAAATGGATAACCCCCTAAAAAGACTGATTAAGAAAAAAATAAAGCACAAATAATCAATATTAGTAGTGAAAGAGAGGGATATCCTACAGATTACAGACATGAGAGGGGTAGTAAGAGATTATTATATCATGTTCCCCTTGAACAAGTACTGCTAAGCAAGAAAATGAGGAAGATATAGAAACTATAAAAACCAATACAAATCAGAAATTTTATTTGTTCCTTCTGTAAAATACCCAACTGATGTGGGATGCTTTTAGTGAGAATTGAGTGCTTACTGTATCGCTAAGAGACTCTATCTTGTTTCCCTTTGTTAGCATAAGAAACTCCATTTGTTACTAATCAATAGAACAACTTCAAACCCATAGTAATTCACTGAGTAGAGACCACCTGGTGCCAGAAGGCCTTGGGAACTAAGATAAAGATGAAAACCAGGAATAGCAAGTTCGCTGGGTCTTCTGGTAACAACTCCTCAGAGGAGCGGGCCCCACCCCCGGGAATCCACTGTGGCCCCTTGGAATGTGCTGTTGCTTCACTTCTTGGGAGAACTGAAGTGAAGTGCAACAACTTTCCTAAGAACCGAAGTACAACGCCTGGTATCTTAAAATCACATGTGTGCACATAACCCATTTACTGTGCACTATAAAAGGGGACCTCGGTTGCCAGCTGGTTTGAAGTCTCACCCGGGAGAGGAGGCTCTGCTTGGGACCCTGTATCCAACTGGGACTCCGGCCGCTGTTAACCAGGACTCCCCAGTCTGTGGGCTCAGATGTTGTGGTTTCCCCTCATTTGGTGAGATTTTCTTTCACTCTATGTTCCTTTCTTTCTGATTCTGTTTTCTCAGGTATGTACACTTAAGTCTATCTAGTAATTCTAAACAAATGGGTATGATTTTATATTTGTAATTGCTTTCATTAATTATATTTGCTTACAAATAGATAGAGTCATTTCTTTCACTGTGGTAAAATATTCATCAACAAACTATGGCTTTCAAAGAATGACCTGTCAAGATATAAATGAAAGATAAACATCATCAAAGAGGCAACAATAGACATCCCCAGAAAAGACATAAATGACAACTGGAATGTCTGAAGCAAACGTATATCTTTGAAAAGGAATGCACATTTTAGTAACAGGGAAAATAATGTATTAACTCAAGTGTAACAGGAGCTTTAGAACATGGCTAAGAAGAAAAGAAGGGTTTCCATCAGTTCCTAAGCTTGATATTTACTGTTATGTCTTAGAATGACATAACACTGTGGCCAAAACTCTGCTTAAAGACACCAGGTAATATTTATTATTTATGTTTTCTAGTGAAACAACCACAGGACAAGTTAGGTATGAAAACCATTGCCATATGTATTTCAAATTTGCAGATGGATAATTAACTTACATTAGACATATATACAGTTTAGTTTTCACAAATATCTTACAAAATATCTTATCAATTGATGATTGATAAGTTCTTTGAACTTTATAAATTATAAGTGAATTTGTGGTCCCAGAATGGAGAGATTGGACTGTTTAAAGCTAACTTGTAAAAGAGCACTTGATGGTGATATAAATGATGGAGAGGAGAAATACAGGACGCCTAAGAGAGAAATGGAAATTATTTGCAAACCGGTTGATTTTTTCACTGAACCTTTCCTTCAAAGCATTTCCCTAACTGCAACTGAAAAGAAATGTCACATTTGAAAATCAGTTCCAGACTCAGGTGAAAGGTAGGTGATGTGTACTTTTAAATTTTAAATCACTGTAACTAGTGATAATAGAGTCTTTTATGACTAAATATGACCAGAACAGCCGCAGAAATCAGAGTATTATTCTTGAGTTATAGCAGCAATTTTTTTTTTTTTTTTTTTTTTTTTGCCACATAGAACACATAACCATGCCTAAGGGAACCACTCCAGCAAACACAGAAAAGACCTAAGTGTGTTTTAAGCAACAAAATCAAGTTAAAGTCTCCTTTTAAATATTAAAATGGCAAATATATGAGTTGGTTGGTTTTATAATTTTTCCTTCCATATATTTCATGTTGAAATTGCCTTTCTGAAACATGTATTTAAAAACAGATTTTAGAATTTTGTCATCTCGAAAACCTCTAGGAAATATACAAACGTTATACCTCTTAATTCCAGGGAATGTCTGTGCCCTTCAAAGGCAGTTCCTTTGCCCCACCTCACCCAAAGCTTTTCCTTAATTTAGATTTAAATACACTTCAAAGCAAAGGTACATATTAACCACTTGAACATTCTTTAAACAATTCAGGGGCAGCACTAGAAAAGCTATTGAAAGGGCGAAAGCAACTGCTATGTGCTTTCGAGAACAACAGATAGAGCTGTGTGCGGTAGGTTTTATTCTTAGACCACAGTGAGCTTCCTCATAGCCTTTTCTGGACCTAGACACTAACGTGCGCGCGCCTCATTCTGTTATGTAGGTTTCACTTGAAGAATTGTCATTTACAGGGAAGCTAAGTTTTAAAATAAAATCCCTAATTTCTTCACTTGACCCATAGATTTCTTTTGCCATTACCATTCTTAAAAGTCTTTCCTTCCTGCCTCTTATTCTCTAATTCTTATCACTTGCCTTCCGTCGGTCTCTCTCTCTGAATCTTTGTATCCTTGCCTCCTTCTGTCGTTGTATTTAGATGTTTAGATTTAAGTTATGCACGGTAACCCCTATAACTGTGTAAGGATTTTCAGTCCTCAGGAGTAGTGTATAAGAACTTCAACTAGACAAATTAATTTTCAGTTAGAATGAGTATAAGAACAGTAAGTCCTGGGTGGGCCACAGTGGCTCAGCAGGTAAGAGTGCTTGCCTGCCATGCCCGAGGACCCGGGTTCGATTACCGGTGCCTACCCATGTAAAAAAAATAAATAAATAACAGCAAATCCTGCTGTGATGCACATTTAATACAGACCCGTTTTCCATTCATATGCAATTTCTTTTTCTCTCTTTCTAATGGTGTATTTAAAAGAGGCAATACATCAAGGGTTTAATGAAATAATTGAGAATTTAAACTTGTATTTTATTTTAATTTAATTAAATTTAATAATTTATTAAATTATTATTTAGTAATATTTTATTTTAATTATAGAGATAATCACTATACGATATTTATGCTTTATATATATATATGAAAGAGTTATATTCATGTCATCAGAAACAGTAAGATTCTAAAATATTTTATATTTTGGGGGTCTTTATTTGTTTCAGTAATACTTTCAGAGAGTCTGCATCTTCCTTGGTCTGCTTTAATGTTTAATAAATTAGCCAAATAAAATAGATACTATTTGGAAGGAAATGCAGTAGTTATCATAGGCATGATTTAAGTTATGCGATACAGTGATTTAAAATTCCTTGAAGATAAGTTAATAAAAAATATAAAAATCGTTCAAATGATAATTTAAGGGAAAAAGACATTTAGCCTTGTCTCTTTAAAAAATATGATGTGACCTTATTTTAAAAGGAAATAAAGAAATAAAATTGAAGACTAAATGACAGCTTCTGAACAAAACATGTAGTCTACGTCTCTGGATCCTGGATCCAGCATCCACCCTTTTCTACCAAGGCCTCTCCAGGCTGAGTGACCCAGTGTCCTTGCCCTCTAACCTGCAGCTGGACTCAGTTGGTGGTGGCAGTAACAAAAGGTCAGAGGGTGGGAGGAAAGTCCCAGCATTTGTTCCCCTCGCTTCCTCTTGTCGAGACAGGGTTTGGCAGTGGCTCTGTTCCTCTACCAAATACAGGGCTTCTCGGGGAGGGACCCCTCCTCCTTTTATAGCCGTGTTCAGTTCTGGCAGCTTCTCTCCTCTTTTCCCCTTCAGCCCTAACCCTAGAAAGACCTTTGCACTGCTGCCACCCTAGGAGGCATCACTGTTCCTCAACTTCCCTTGCCCCTGTACTCTCACTCATAAATAGTCCCTTCACGTAATCTAATTCTCTTGAGTGTGTCATCTGTTTGATGTTAGGACCCTGATGGACACATCTGTGTTAAAGTAGGTAAAATGATTGTGCTTTAAAACTGGAATAAGTAAAGTATACATTTGAAAGGTTAGAATATACCTGATTCTCGGAGGTTGCTGCAAATTCTACTGAACAGCAAGGACGCAGAATTAAAAACATTGACTTTTACAGCTCCAGTTCAACTTGTGAAGAATGAGTCAGGCATTAACTCTTTCTGAATTTCAGATATTCACATAATTGGGAAAAGTTTTATAATGCATTTTATGACAGTTCATTCCGTATTTATCTTCATGAGTCCACCTGAAATCCTTTATAAAGTTACTTATGTTTCATCTGCTCCTGCTACGTGTTTCCATTTCTCTTCCAATAAAACATATCCTTGGCTAATTAAATAAATGATATACTCTAACTTTCTAGAGTATGAGGGATGAAATGGGGGAGTGGGATGATATGGGAGAGTTGGGACTTTCTCCTTGCCAGTCAGTAACCCACCTAAAATACTGCAGGTTACGTGATTTCTTTTCCCTTCCTTTCATAAAGTTTTGTGATTCTTTGAACTTCTGATGTTGGGGAGAATTTTAAGGTAAGATGGCACCGAGAAGGCTAAGGTACATGGTGGCAAGAACTCTTTCTTCTTTCAGGTCTGAATGTCTGCACACCTGTGATAGCTTCTATGAGCTTTTTCTACCCCTCCTCGTCTGGGATGATGTATTGAGGGGGAGGTGGAGGAAGGGCGGAAGAGCAAGCAAGATGCTTTGTCCTTGTGACGTCTGTGGCTGTCAGTGTTTCCCAGCTTGATCCTGCCTCTGTAACATCTAGAACCTTCTGTCTTACTGTTTCACTACTGCCCCCCTAATTGAAACTACCATCATCTTGCATTGGGACCACTCTAATGTTCCCCTCTCATCCTCCCTTTCCTCCTGCAAGTCTACAATTCATTCTCCCCTAGCACACTTGAGTGACCTCAAAGTCACAAATCATGTCACTCTTCTGCTTAAACTTCCACTGACTCACCACTTGTCAGTGTGTGATTTACTTTTTATGTGCTTAACTTCTGCCTTTTCCTACTGGAATGTTACTTCTATGAGGGCAGTGTTTAGTATATTCATTATTATAGCTGTGCCTTGAGACCAACAGGTATTCAAAACTTTTGGGAACAAATGAATGAAGTCAAACACTCTGAAATTACTTAAGAATCACTTGTGACATAGACATTATGTTGGGCTCTTAGTTCATCATGTTCAGTAACCGGGTTATACCAGATCATGCCACAAGTATGTTTATCACAAACTCGATCCCTTTCATATTTGGTTATTGAAGTGCATTAAGGGTTAGAGGGGTCCATGCCCGTAAGGTCTGCGCTCCATTATGGAGAGTAATAAACAGTTCAATCCAGTTCATGGTTAGCGTTTGTAGACCATCGTGATCATCTAACTGATTGGTAATGGATTGGTAATGGTAAAAAATAAGTAATTGCATTTATTACAGATGTTTCATGCCAAATTTCTAATCTGTTTTATTCTTACTTTTTGGTTAATAGTAAAATAACTACTTTTTTCTGTGTAAGTAATTTTGACAACAAAATCTAAATGGTAACTAGTTCATAACTTTCCAACCCTGATAGTAGCAATGTTATGGATGGAATCAGTTTCCTGTGAGAAAAATGTTTTTGCAAGTTTTGTAATGCCCAGTTCCATTAACATTTCTTTTTGGCTTCACAGATTTAAGAGATGAGAACTTTTTCTGAGATAAATCTTATTTGAATATTTAAACAAGGAAAATAAATGTTGAATTTTTTCAGTGAAATAATTTATAAGCACAGTAATAGTTTTTTCATGTTATATTTCTGTTTAAATGAAAATTTACCAGTTGAGGAAACAAATAATATACTACTTCCTTTATGAACCCAAATCAAGAAATAAATATACTTCCTTTAAATCACAAAGTGCTTAGTCGTAAACAATCTCTTCAAGAAAATCTTACTGTCCCCTGGTCATCTTAAAAGATTTGAGTCTTTCTGTGATATCTGTTTGGGGTTACAGGAAAAGTATACATAAGTCTAATCAGCATTTAAAAAAATTATCTGGTCTACCCTGTTAGAGCACATAGCCTCTTGACATGTGACCTTATAAAACGTAAGGTTGAAAGAGGGATGATTTGTTTTGTCAAATGGGCTAAAGGAAACGGGGTGATGAAAAATAAAAGAACTTTGCAATTGATTGTTTTCAAGGGCATGGTGAATAGGAAGGAGCAGGGTCTCCCAGATGCCCAGGAATCCTGGCTAGGGAGCACAAGTAAATCAGAAACCCTGCCAGATAGATGTCAGATGTGTGTTCCTAATATGCCATCTTAGCCTGGTCCGGACATGTTAAGGTACCAGGGCGGCGCACCCACAAATGGAGCTAGGAAAAGCCAGGCAGTTAGCAGCAGCTGCCCTCGGTTCATGGCCCCATTAGAGTTCAGATGTGAGCTGGAAGTGCTGGCACATGCCTACTCGTCACACGGTCTTGTGTCCCCATCAGTTACAATGTTATGAGACCTGGCTTATAAAATTAAAGGTAGATTCTTAAAGTACTTTAATAACTAATAGTTCATCCTTCCATTGAGTGTAGGCTTCATTTTGGCCAGTCATGGATCTCTAGACCAACATCAGTGCTTTGAAATCTATTAAAATTGTAGGATATATGTCTGTTGGATGTTTTCTTCAAGAGGTGAGATTAATTGTACATTTAACGTAATATGTATTCTAACACTGTGTACTTGATAATTACGATATTTAGAACAGAAGAGTTTAGGGATGAAATGCAGAGTTTTGAATGTAAAGCAGCTGAAAGTAAAACTCATTTCAGTTGAAAAGTTAAGTTTGAAAAGGAGTCCTAGAATAGCAGAAAATGAAGGATTTCGGAGACTGTGTCCCATCATGCAAATTCTCTGGCTGGGAACCTCGGTTCTACTCTGACCTTGTCAAGAGCTGGTTATCACCTTGACGAAGTCACTTAATTTCTTTGCACCTCAGATTTCCCTTATATAAAAATGAAATGCTTTGGATAGATTTTCTCTTACAGTTCCTTCTCATTCTAGATTTCCAGAATTCTACGAAAATGAAAATCTAGTCTGTGGCTGTAAAAGTATACCAGGGGGTTTAGATTATAAATTAGCTGTGACCCAGGTTATAATTGGTTTGAACAGTAATCCTGAGGCAATGGGAAAGTGTAATATGCTCATTTCAAAGTATTAGTGCTAGAAGTGACTGATGTTCCTACAATTAAAGCCACAATATTCTTTAATTACATTTTACTTCTCCTGCCTGTAAGTTGCATCTGCTCTGTAATGCTATCTTTTCCCCATCATGAAGTAACATACACTTTAAACCTTCCCTCCTGAAAATATAGAAGTGTTTTGAGTCTTTATTTTAAATGTACAAGTGTTAAGCTGACTGGCTTTATAATATTGTGTTCTAGAGACCGTGTAATTGGGTTGATGATGACTGCCTGTGATCTTTGTTCTGTGACAAAACTGTGGCCAGTTACAAAGTTGACAGCAAATGATATATATGCAGAGTTCTGGGCTGAGGTACGTCCTTAATTTTTATATGAACATACATATTAGTAAGAAATGGGAAAATTTGAGGAAAAATCATATGACTGTTTATTAACGATATCTTCATTGTCACATGCTAGTTATTTCGAAACTATTTTCAGTGAATCACATACAATTCAGGATTTGTCACTTGTGGAGATACAAAGCGAGAATACACATCCTGTTACATGTACTTGAATATGTGTGTAAATGTTCTGAGCTCAACTGAGAGTTTAGAGACTTACTCACTGAGCAGTGGTGCAGTGGTGCCCGTACTTGACAGCTGTCTGTTCACACACTTGATGAGCATCCCTGGCCACCTGCTGTAGGACAGGCACTGTGCGAAGTCAGTGGAGCCCACAGCATCCCTGGCTGACTCTCCTGCAGGGAGGAATCATAGTCAACATCATGTCCCACAGACCCTGAGAATATGTGCACAGACCCAAGTGTTGATTAACTGCAAACTGTGAGTTCTGTGGAACATGTGAGACATTCATTCATGCAACTCCTGACCTCTGACACACACTTATGAATTACTTTCACCAACAAGTTTCCTTGACTGAACTACCTAAAATTATAGTAATGTGCTTTTTCCTCTCGATATACACTCTGAATTGTCCATGAGTAAACTGAATATAATTTTTGTGCTGTACTGTTTAAATGAATTCATAAATATCCAGTTACCTGGATATTCAAGAATACCTGAGGGAACAAAAAAATAAATGATAAATCCTTTAGGTACTTCCTTTGGTTGGAAGAAATGAAAGTAAATTTGGAGGGTGATAGTTTGATATTGGGTGACTAAATCACGTTTCAACCAGGTGGAAAAAAAGATATAAAAGTAAAAATCAGGCAATTGCTCAGCTACAAGTTTAGTAGAAGTGGCTTATAATGTTGAATCATTTCATAATGGTAAAGGCAAATGCTTTTTATTGTGTGAGGAGTGTAGGCCTGGTGTTACTTTCAGTCATGGCATTATTTCTTCAGAATACCTTTTGTGCTTCGTAAATTTGCTCTTGCATAATTTTTTGCCTTTATTTTTTTTGTTGTCTGACTGTTATATTTGACTTTATTATCACTTGACTTTATTATCACAATCAACTTAATGTGCACATGTGTCTAAAAGTAAAAACTCTGGAATGCTATCTGTAATTATGAAATAAGAAAAGTGGCCTTTAGCTAGCTTATTGCTTTGAAAATAATTTTATGTAACTATGACCTACTTTAATAACTATGTTTGTATTTTAAAATATGAGTTAAATGTGATAGATATGCAGTATAGATATCTTTTGCTTTATATTCACCATTGATCGTTCAGTTGGCAAACATTTGTTAAGCTCCTAGCCTACTCATAGGCCCTGTCTTTAAGGTTTAAATCATTCTGTGGCTCTGGCTTGTGGCCTTGGGCTAGTTTTCTGGCTTTATCTCTGTGCCTCAGTTGCCTCATTTGCCAGACAGGGCTGATAGTGATTCTGAAGACTCTGGCGCCCAGTTCACACTCGCTGCCTCTCCGTTGCTGCCCTGAGGGTAACCAGCATCCTGGCGAAACCCCACCGGACCAGGCCCACTGCCGCTCCGAACATGCTTATGTCTGCATTCGGGTTGCTCCTTGCCTGCTGGTTCTCCCACTGTTCCCTGCCCTCCTCTCCGGGTCTTCCCACAAGGCGTTCTTCCCCTGCTTTTGAAAGCCCCGCAGCCTGGGCCCATTCTCCATTCTGCAGCATTCCATAGTTGTCAGTGCTTTTCTTTTTTTAGCACTTTACAAGCATATACTGATATCATTGTTTATTTAAAATCTTTTTCCCCATTGGACTTGTAAAATCCTCGAGAGCTCAGGACTTAGTATATTTCACTCACTTAGGACAGAAAAGTAAAAAGTTTGAGAGTCACTGATTTTAAAAATAATAGTTATAGTGGCAAGAATAGAGCAAGTTTCTATCTATAGTTGAAGTGCCTTTAAATTGTTAAAACAGATGTCTTTGTCTTTTACTTAAAAATTCTTGATGAAGGTCATGGTTAATTTAGACCCTATTTTAGTAAATCTAGAATTCTTTTGTTTAGTTTTGTGATTGTGATTCCTGAAAACAAGCGTACTTAAAATAACCAAAATACCAAACTAAAATAGATACATGAGAAAAGAAGTGAGGATTAGGGAAAATTAAGGAATATTAAGGAAGAAGATTTTAACAGGCTTTAACAATCAAATAAAAAGAGCATTATCTTACAAAATTGATAAAATAGCTATAGTATCTCTCATAGACATCCGTGAGGATTATGTGAAATAATGTATACAAATTACTTAGGCCAGATCCTGTAACATAATAAATCTTAATAAACATCATCTGTAATGTACATTTTATGGTAATATAGAGCCAATTATACTGAATCTTCACTAACACATTTTAGCAGACTTGTTTATTCTTAGTGCTTTAGATGATGTTTTTTGTCAATATTTCTCTAGAGCCCAGCTTCGCCCTGTTCAATGCACATGAAAAATAATTTGAAGAAGCTAAGTGAGGAAGGCATTGAGATTATTCCATGTTTTTCTTGTGGCAGGGTTGGTTCCTCCTCCTCAGTTGGTGTCTTCTTGGTGTAACTTTTACTAACTTCTGCAAATGGAACCAGACGAGGTAGCTAGGTTTCTGGTAACTCAGTCACAGCAGAATTATTAGGATAAACTATCTAACAGTGGCACATTAAGTTTGTCATTATTATGCCATATTTCTTGGGTCAGGAAACAAAAATATTGTTTCGAAGAAAATCAGTGAATAAAGGGAACAACCCCTTAATACCAAAATTCTATAACTGTTCATAAATTGAGAAAGTGCAATTTTCCCCCTTTATCTTAGGGTGACGAAATGAAGAAATTGGGCATACAGCCTATTCCTATGATGGACAGAGACAAAAAGGATGAAGTTCCACAAGGCCAAGTATGGATTATCTTGTTAAAATTAAGTATTTTAAAGTGGTCACAAAATCATACATGAATAGAAGGCATATGCTGACTTATGACATGTTTTATATACAAGAATGGTCATTCCAGGTCTGGTGAGTAATGTGGAAACTTTAGGAATTCATCCTCGTAGGGATGAGAAATAGAAAAAGAACAGCCCTTGGCACCTGGAATCATCATCACCTCAACTGAGCCTCCACGTGCTTAAGCATTCTTAGGTATCTCAGGGGTATTGATGGGAAAGGAGACTCTTTAAGAGAAATTTTGTACTTTTAACCTGGGTTTGGTGGCCATCCATAACCTCTGATTTTGTACACGAGTTTGCAAATCAAACTGAGAAGCCTTGAGGCCAGGCTATGCACTGGATGCATGTAGTGGTAGGTGGTTGAACTGGACCACTTGGAACCTCCAGTTTCATGGAGTTCGGTTTAGTAAGAGCAAAGTCAGGAGCTCTAGTCATTTGAATTTAAAGAATTCACCCTTGTCATCACTTCTGTCTAGAGATAAGCAGTGAAAATAAACTGACTTTCTTTTCTGACTTGAAAACAAGGAGATGGATGAATTTGAATTGTTAGTATTTTTAACAAACAGGAAATCTTTTGACACTGAATATGGAAAAATATTTTTTAGAGACCAACATCATAGATGTTGACGCAGGTCCACTTATCCTAATAATGCTTAGTATTTTAATAAATTTTGCATTTTGTCTTACCAAAAACATGAGAGCTGTGGTACCTTGTTGCTTGCATGTACGTGTAGTATGCTGTATTTATCAGATTCTGGTCTCTTTAACCAATATCATTTAATGTCATAATAAATAACTTATTTAAGGAAAAATTATATAATGCAGAATTTAGTTTAGAAAAAGAGTTTCAGATTTCACAGGATGATGGTTTTGGATAAGTTCTCAAATTTTCTTACTTTATTTAAAGTTATTAAACATTAACACCAAAAGTTTAGGCAAATCCACAGCTAGTAGTATGTAATCAGCATAGCAAACTCTTGTCTCCTTACTTGGAAGCAAGTTGTGTTTACTTTGGTGAAAGCCTCTTGCCTCTCTTTGGAGGATTACTAAAGATCCAGGAAAAATAAAAGTTTCAATATTGAGTCCACATCTCAGAAATTCCCTCTGGACACTCTGTGATTCTAACATATAAGAGTTAACAACAGGCACTAAATTTAAGGGATTGCAGTGAGAAAAACATTGAATTACAGTCAATTATGAATTGTGTCCTTGATAATAAATTCTCTCTGTAAATTGACCCTAGTGAATTGTACAGCCCACAATTCGCTCTTCTCTTCAGTTCATGAAAATACTAACAGGTTATCTCCTAGGCTTATCCTATAAAAATAGCATTGGTTTGCTGGGAATCGTCTAGTTGCCCAGTTTTATTTTAGGTATTTTACATGCATTTTCCTAAACCTTCACAGCAATTCAGAACAAATGAGGAAATGAAGGCCCAGGAAGGTTAAGTAATTTACTCAAAGTCACACAATTAATATGGGTCAGGGATCAAGCCAGGTCTCTCTCTAATTCTAACACCCAGATTCTTTCTGTAATCTGATACTGCTCATGAATTGGTTGTTCAGGGGATGTAAATCGATTTCAAAATACTCAATAATTGCTCAATAAAGGTAAATAACATTTTACCTCAAAATGTGGACATGAATGCAAGTCTTTTCTAAGAAATATAAACTTCTCGAAGGAATATAGACTATAATTATATAATATAAAGCAATTGCCATGTAATATTCATACCATTAATATATTACATTGAAAGTTAATAGCATCTAAATTTTAGAAACACAAATGGAATTTTTTAAAAGAAATTAATATTTTAGCTAAGGATTAATATAAGAGATGTTTAAACATGACAACAAGCCATGGAAAATTTTGCATGAGATGATATAATAGTATTTATCATTTAATTATACAGCAGAATATTGAGTAGAAATAAGGCAGATGGCATATGCTTTCTGTGGATGTAACCACTTAAAACATTTCACAATTTACAAAATTCAAATTTTGTTTGTAGCCGTGTACCAATTAACATGAAATTCTATCTATATTTTTCATATATATTTTTATAACTATAAGTATTTTATTATTACATGTACATATTTTATTTAATAAGCACTTAGTTAAAGAAACATTAAATGCAGCTAAAGAAAAAATTAAAATATTTAGGAGGCATACTTTTCTTTGGAAAAGAAGCTACCAAATATCTAGTAATAGCCATATATTCATTTTGCAGTAAATTCCTGTTTGAAATTTTATTAGGTTTGTTCACTTGTCTGTGAAACAAGTCTTATTTTTGTCTTGTGCCCCTTCTATTAACATTGCTACAAAAATAATTCCCAAATGACATAGGTTGGGCTTTTTTGCCTTTTTATGTTTTAAATAGCAGTGTTTAATTTTAACAATTACAAAACACTCCAAACAGCAACAGCAATGCTGGGCAATATTATAATACTGATTCTCTTGACTTAGTATATGAACTGAGGTATGTCATTTTAGTTTTTCCATCATGTATAGAATTATTTATGGAAGAAACACATACTTGTGAATCATGGGCGTATGCTTCATTTTCCAATATTAACTTGATATCATGGGGCAAAATTTCATTACCTAATTTTACTTCATTACACAAAACATATGTGTTCAGCATAGGAAAGCTAGGAAATGCAGCTAAATTTTTGAAAATCTAAATGCAAATAATCTATTTATCCAGCTATTTAGAGATAATAACTGATCAAATTTTAGTGTGTTTCTTTCTAAACTTTCTTCTTTGTGTGGATATATACATAGAGATATTTAATTTTTAATCAAAATGGGATCATACTCAAAATGCTGTCTTGTTACCAGTTTCTATCACTTGATACATTTTTTAAAAAAACTTTGCATTCATTTGATATAGACTTACCTTTTGTCTGTGTGTTTTTTTCCCTTTATTTATTGAATAATATGTATATATAAAGCAAAGAAAGAAAACAATAATTTTCAAAGCACTCTTCAACAAGAGTTACAGGACAGATCCTGGAGCTCGTCATGGCCTGCCATACCGTCATCTCAAATTTTTCCTTCTAGCTGCTCCAGAACCTTGGAGGCTAGAAGAAATATATATATTTTTATCATCACAGTCGACTTTTTTTTCTTTTTTGTGTGAAAAATATATACAAAAAAGCAATAAATTTTAAAGCACAGCACAACAATTAGTTGTAGAACAGATTGCAGAGTTTGGTATGCCTTACAATTCCACAGTTTTAGGTTTTTACTTCCAGCTGCTCTAAGATACTGGGGACTAAAAGAAATATCAATGTAATGATTCAGCACTCATACTCATTTATTATACCCTACCTTCTTTGTATAACTCCACCATCACCTTTGATCTTTCTCCCACTCTTTAGGGGTATTTGGGCTATGCCCATTCTAACTTTTTCATGTTGGAATGCAGACTTACTTTTAATGGCCATCCATAGCATGGAGATTCCATAATCTGTTTAAACAGTTCTGTCTGGTCAGGCATATGGTATTTTCAGTTGTTCTTTTCCTTGGAAACAGGACTGCGGTAACCATCTTTATGGCTACGCATATCTTTGTACACTTCTTTGATTATGAGACTCATAAAAGTAGAACTGCTGTTTCAGAGGCTTTAAACTTTTTATTCCCAAAGCCTTTGATCTACGTTTACACGTATAGTAAGAGCAGTAGAGAGCATGGTCTGCAGTTTTGCAGGTGGAGGCAGAGGCCTGAGCTCAAGTCCTGGCTTTGCCGCTTACTGCATCGGTAACAAATTCCTTCACCTTTCTTGCCTCAGTTCTCTCATGTTTATGAGGGGATAACAGTAGTGGCTACTCATAATTTGTGTGCAGAATAAATGCATTCAGATATGTAAAACCCTCCCAACACGATCAGGCACATGTAAGCTATTGTTTGTACTCCTCTCTTTGTCATTATTATTATCACCACCAATTTGTCAAATTTCCCTTCTGAAACAGCTTCAGTTTATACTTATACAAGCACCTTATGAGAGCTGATTTCCTTACACTTTCACCAATACTTGGTTATTATTGATCTTTTAGTATATGCTATTTTTTAGGGAAAATGACTTCAAAGTATTGTTTTCTTCTACCGCTAGGGAGAGAAATTTTTAATCTATGTGGTCAGATCCAATTACTCTTGTCCTTAATCATGTGTGCTTTTCATGTCATATTTTAAAAGTTCTTTCACACCCTGAGATTATATAAATGTTTCCCTGTATTTCCTTTAGTCATTTTTTAATGTTTCATTACTTTACACTTGATTTGTTGGTTCCTTTGGAAACTATCTTGTTATGTGGTGAAAGACAGAGATCTAACAAGATTTTCTTTCCAAATAAACAGTCGACCCAACAGAATAGAACATATAGGGTAGCTGAAATGTCTTACAAATGCCCTCAGATTGGGTTCTGTTCTAGGGTGATTTAATTAAGAGAGTAGTTGCCTTGAATCGTCTTTTTGTTTGTTCTACTGAAGTTCCAGGTCCATTTACAGGAGTAAATTATCCTTTGCTGCATCTCGTTGAAGTTGAGTTTTTTAAAGAAGTTGGTGATCCCTGGTTTGGTGAACACCTAATCCAGGGAGCTCATTTTGCCTTGTACATGTTGTTAGCAATTGGGCAGTTAGTTGTGTTTAGCAAGACAGTCTGTGTTCTCTGGCTAATGACTGGCAGCTCAGGTCAATCAATTTCTTAGTAGACCAATCTGAACTAGCATCATTGATTCACAGAGTGGCCCAGAATCCTACTAAATTGTTTTTTAATATATATATATTTAAAGGACCACGCACTAAGTTTATTCCTCTATATACGTATTATATAAATTCCGCAACTGTGAAATCCAGCAGAGAACTGCAAGCCAAAAGTACCATGATAAAATTAATGAGATTTGTGATAGGTCAAAAAAAGGAGGGTAGGAGGGATAGAAACCTAGGTGACCAATCAAGATAACAAAAGTGAAGAAGAGAAAACAGACAACAACCACACACACACAACAAAACTGAAAATTCCTGAGATATTAACTTGAAAAAAATCATGCATGTAGAAGAATAGCGTATTTGATTTGGAAATGTCTGGACTAGAGCACCCAATTAGAGCAGAGGTCTACAAGTAGCATCTCACTGAATATTGTACTTAGGGTTTTAGATTGTTATGGATATTAATTTCTTATTACGTTTTCAATTTTCGTAGGTTTTTTCTAGCATGTATTTTAGTGCATTTTAAATGCATTCAACAGTAGTAAATGTTCAGCAAAAACTAGGACATTTAGGGTGGGTGGGTAGTTCAGTGTAGAATGCTCGTCTTTCATGTGGGAGACCTGGGTTCGATTCCCAGAAAATGCACCAAAAAAAAAACTAGGACATTTGATTTTATACTTAGGCTTCAGAAACAGGAAATTCACTTGAGAAATATTAAGTGTTACTAGAATTACTAATGTGAAGTCTTGTCTCTTGACTGTGTTTTTTGCACTGAGACAGGTCGGATTCTATAATGCTGTAGCCATCCCTTGCTATACCACACTTACCCAAATCTTCCCTCCAACTGAGCCACTCCTTAAAGCGTGCAGGTATGTAAAATTGTTCGATCTTTTCTGTTATAAAAAATAACTGTGTATAAGACTTCCCTATCAATTTTTTTTCTTTTGCATGGGCAGGCACCGAGAATCAAACCCGGGTCTCTGGCATAGCAGCCAAACTCTGCCTGCTGAGCCACCGTGGCCCACCCTTCCCTATCAATGTGCATGTCTGTTTTATCTACAGTTTACAGTGAATATCGTAATTTTATATGCTCTGTGTTTGCATAGTTTCCAAGGATGTGGCAAGAATATTTTCCATAAAGCCATTTATTCCCCCCAAAGAAAGGTTCCTGAGGCTCTTTTTATACTCCAGAGGTCCCCACCCCCGCCTGTTTATTTTAAAGACACGGTTGTCATATCTGCTCAGAATGCTCATTGGGCATGGAGGGAGAGTTAAATCACCCCGTTTATGGTTCAGATGGAACAGGAAGAACCTCGAAAGGGGATCCTCATCCTCCTTAAGTTTTATTTCCTTCTAAATATAAATGTATGCCATCTGCTTCCTCTCCTAGCTCCAGATCTCTCCTTCATCCTTTTTGTTGGACTGAGCTTAACGAAGAAGGATGATATTTTTTAAGTATTTTAGCTTTATTTTTAAAAGAAGCCCCCTCTAGGGTAGGCACAGGATGACGAGAAGACCAGTTGTGTGGGTTCATTTCCTCAGAGGAACTGCTGTGGAGGTGATTTTTCTAATGACTTATCAGTAGCCACAGCATTGAGGTTGGAGTGTTATGCTCTGGGAAGTTGAAAGGAGGACGGACTTTTGGCCAGAACATTTTAAACCAAACCAGAAACTTTAATAGAGTACTCCCATCCTCTTATTTTATGGAGTAATATTTTTAAAGGAAAAGAAGCAAAACAACAAATAGACACACAAAAAAAAGAAGCAAGATTATAAAAAGAATGATTTTATTTTTTTCTTTGAATTTGTGTGTTTTCTTCTTCCTCTCTACTCTGGAAAAACACACTCAGCATCCCTGCTTGTATATATATAAATGTTATGTATATATATAATATATTTCATATTTTTATATATAATATATATTATATATTTTTTAATCAATTTTATTGAGATATGAGGAACTGAGAGCAGGGACAGAAATGAACATTTATTTTCACATTGATGTTTTTGCCAACTTATTTTATGAACCATGACTTACCTTCACTTATGGTTAGTTTATTAAAATTATAAAAATATTTTATAAGGAAACAAGAACAAATAATTAATCCGAAATCTTAATGGTAACTCTTCTTGCTGTTGAAATTAAAAGACCAAATTTTGCCCTCTGTAGGTCATAATTCAGTTGCCTGTGACTTCAGAAGTTAGGCTATAACTACAATGAGAACCGTGAGCTAAGACTCATTCTTGGCAGAATCAGATGGCAAAAGTGAATGCATTATGGAAAAGAAATGGTGACATCTAACAAACAAACAAAGAACCCTAGGCAATATTCAAAAGTCCTTTCCTGCCTAAAAATTTTCTATATTTTGTGCTAAATATTTTGACACCAGCGAATGAATGTTCTGATTTCCTGCGCTGGAATAGGTTGTTGAGTCCATTTACTTGGGACACTGTAAACAAACGGTATTCCTTTGTCCAAGCAGCCTTGATGCATTCCTACGTCACTATCCTTGGCTCAACCAAAGAATTTCTTCAAGGCTGGTTTAATCTTACCATTAACACTTAAAAATTAAATAAATAGTAAAATGAATATATTTTTTCCTACTATGTTAAAAAATCTCTTTAGGTTTGGGGAAAAACGAAACCTGTTGGTATAATCTAAAAATACAAAGTTTTAAAATTATTATTATTTTTTTTTTTACGTGGGCAGGCACCGGGAAACGAACCTGGGTCCTCGGGCATGGCAGGCAAGCATTTTTACCTGCTAAGCCACCGTGGCCCACCCAGTTTTACAATTTTTAGATTATATTTTTCAAAGGTATCTTAGCATGTGTTTGCTGAAAGCGAGTTTTGGGAAGAAAATCTAAATTGTGCCTTGTTTGAAGTTTGTCTTAGTGAAAGCCAAGGTCCTCTTCTGATTCTGACCTTGCTTATAAGAAAGTGAGGTACAGAGTGGGACCTGCTGATGAGATCTCTACAGGTTAGCCCTGATAGCCAGGGGGCTAGTCTTTACAAGATTAAAGAAGATGAGCGTGTCGGACATTTCGTACAAAAGGTCCTGCTAGCTAGAGGAAGATTAGAGAACTGGTGAGGGGAAGAAGCTGCATTTCAGACAAAAAGTTGCCAGAAGATAAATATGATTTTACATTAACAATGAAATTTTGAAAATATTTGTGCGAGGTGTAACTTAGAGTGACTTCCTAAAATGCCACCGTGCTCATGGTGAGAATACGCCCCCATTTCAAGTGTGACCTGCTAGGGTGAAGGACACCTGGGCTGGCACTGGCTGCCCCTGGCTGCCTGTGATGTTACTAAAACTCCTGCTTCCATGGTAGCCCTTCCTCACCATTTATCCTGCCTGTTTCCCAGTAGGAAGCCCTGGAATTCATTCCCCTTTCCAAGTTAGTCCTTCTAAATAATTGATAAATGACATGTTTGAGCCCAGTAGCATTGTTCTTCGCCTTTGCAGTCTGGGGCTGATGGGACAAGCTCCACTCTGCGTTAGTGGTGAGGCTCTTTCCTGAGGAATTTAAGACTGCAATGAAAAGTCAAAAAGACACACTGCAAATTTCATAGATATCAGGCCAGTTTTCTGAGTCCGAAGGACACTGAGGAAAGCCATCACATGCTGTCATGCCATGGAAATTGTTAACTTTTGAAACAGAGCCCAAAAGTCCTGCTGTAGCTTCACCTGTCATGGTATCTCTTATCCCTAGGAACAACCTCAGTCAGTGGGAGAAAGTGATCCGAGGAGAAGAAAGCGCAGTGTGGTTCTCCTCACAACCAGTGACACAAGCGACCTCGGAAAAGCTGCCCGTGAAGATTGATGATTGATCACTGTCCAGTCACACTTTTTACCTAAAAATTCCCATCTTGCTTCTTTGCCTTTTTTTTTTTCCTTTCATTTTTGTGGGAGAAAAAACCTACACGTGGTAAGTGGGATGCACACCTGCTCAAGAAGGTACCATCAAGTAAATATCTCATCCAGATGACTGCCTTCCAGTCTTATCTCTGATGTCTTATAGACACTGAAAACCCTGGACCAATCAGATGTATCAGAAATCCGCTGTCGGAGTGGACCCGACTGGACTGCGAACTAGCCTTTTCTAGTAGGCTGACCTGCTGAGGCCTTGCTGGAAACAGACAGAAATGCTCTGGGGTGGGGGTGGGAGTCCTGTTCCACTGTACTTGTCCAGCGAGGGTTTAAAATGGGACTATATGATAGTGCTTTGGCCTGAACACCAGTGTTGTTTCGATGTTGTTGGTTGTGAGTAGGAAACGTTACACATCACTGTTGTGGATGGTCATGTGTGACCTTCTTAGAAGGAGGCGTTACAGTGGAAGGGGTGCTTTGTGCAGGGAACGAGGCAAGTTCTTGTGTCAGAGAGTCACGAATTAAAGTTAGGAGGACAAAAGTATATTCTTTGAGTTTATACTAAAGGGCTTAGATGAATACATTTAACACTAACTGATGTCAACTTTCTATCTTTAGAAGAGACACAGGAACACTTCATCGTAAACCTCAGTTCAAAAGTATCAAGAAACAGCTTTTTAAATTTTTCTTCCTCATTGTAGACTTTGCAGATTTACTGGACCCTTTGCATAAAGAACAAAACAAAAGTAAAACATATTTTTTTTAACTGATAAACCTTAGTAATTAAAGTAAAATGTGAATTTTAATAATGATTCTTTTATATTTTCACTTTCAGTATCATTGCAAGATTTTAGACTCACTTTCAAAATAAGAGGTTTCTTCTGAAATTGCCATATAGTTTCTCTCCAAATCAAATTAAACCATAAAATTTAAAGTTTTCAGTATTTTTCCTTTGATGTCCTGCTTTCATACCCCACTTATACCTTTCCTTGTGCTACTCTGTCATATTTCTTAGGTTTATGTCCATGACGTGGAAACAGACATGAGTGCAATTGCCTTGTAACCTACTTCTTTACTCTTTTCACAGATCAAATATCTACATAGAAATCCATGATTTGGATAGCTTGTTTTCAAAAACTTTTGGATTGACTAATATCCCTGTATAATGTAAATGTTTTGAAACCCCTTCCTACAAGGATTATAAGCCAGCTGCTTCTGGTGCATATTAATGCTTTAAAGATTTTTTTAGCACAATGACACAGTAACCTCTCCTCACCTGTGGTTAATTCCAACCTGAAGGCATTAGATGGAGTCGCAGGAGATGACAGGCCAGTCTATAGCAAATAGCTCCTTTGCATGGCAGGAAACTGGAAGATTACTTTTAATAAAATAAATTTTTAAAATATTCTTTCATATGAGCTTGACTTTTGCAAGAAGAAAATCAAATGTTTCTACAACATTGTTTATTTATGTTGTAGTGGAGTTAGCTGTATTTGTACGTTGTTCCTTTTAAAAAATTTAACACTATGTGTTCAATTTTCTTCAGGGCTTTTGAAGGTTGGCTTCTTCCTTACATCAAGCTCCATTTGCTATTATAATTACACCAAATGAGGTAAAATGTAACAACTAGAGAGAGAAATAACTGCCGAGCCCAGACAAATATATGTGAGAGAGAAACAAATACCTATACGAAAAAATAAAAATCAGTCCAACTCTTCACAAACAGTAATTTTCATGTTAGAAATATATATTGCTTGAGAAGGAGGTGACTAGAAAGTGTTCTTTTTTCACGTTAGTTTATTTAAAGAATTGAATTAGAAAAAGCATATTTTTATGCACCCGAATTTATGAAACTGAATTCCCACCAAATTCAACTTGGATCCCTCGAGTTGATTTAGTCATCTGATTTATATGGAGACTGAATTGCTGGGAAGGGGGCTTATCACTTAAGGTCATTGTTTAATTAAAAGAATTTTAAAGGAATGCATGAATCCTGCCTCTTGATATGTAGAAAAACACATGGGGAAGGATTACGTGGCCAAGTTTGCATTTTAAGGCTGCTGTTCTGTTAAGATTATTACAGGAAATGCTCTTAATTTGATATGGCAAATTTTATTAGATTATTTGATCTCTCGTTTGAACAGTTTTCTGAAGAAGTGTGTATGGATTTATTGGTTGGTTGATTTTTTTGTGAATTATGGTCATAATATAACAAAGTTTGAACAAAGGACTATATTCTAATGTACAATTAATATTGTCTTTACCATGTATAAGACTTTCTTGGGAATCACAGATGCACTTAATGTTGAAGGGCCCAGGATACAGTGATATCTAGTTACTAATCTGTTTGGGGGGGAAAATACAGTCAGGGGGCTTTTTGTATTTTGGCAGCTGTTATTTTGCAGATGAACTTTTAAGTTCTGTTTGTCATCTTTTTTCCCAGATCTTTTCTTAAAAAGGCAATGTGATACCAGAAGCCAGGCAGATGGCTTTTCATTACCAAAAATCTTGATGAGTTTCTCATTAAGATGATATTTTATGCTGGGCCAATTTTTCCCGCTTCAGTATAAAATTGATAATCAGCTATGACTATATGTAGAATGTTAGAATATCAAAAAATTGGTTGTGTTGGTTCATAGCAGGTAAGAGTTTTATTATCACATGCTGTTTTTCCATTATCTTTCTATACATAGGAAATATATTTTTTTAACTAGAAAATTTCTTGGAAACCTAAATGTATGTCAACATTAAATACTGAACTTGGGTTGTGGGATAAAATCTTTTAAAGTGCAGGTATCTTATTAAATAACAGATGCTTCATAACTCTGTGAATAAGTTAGAAAAATGAAAAAGAAAATGCAGTAGGTGTGGAAACTAATTTTTCAAAAATGGCCCTTTTGCTATGGCAGGAATTGCGGTCCTTTTGCCAGCTTTAGCTGTTTCTCAGAAGCATATGCGATACTGACCTTGGAAAAGAAACCAAGTATTGGACACACTTGTCCTCGTTCCTGGCTCTGCTCTTGATGAAAAAGGGTTTAAACCTATGGTTCTTGGTGGTACTAGGAATGACTCATCCGCAAAGCAGCAGAAACAGAATTAATTTGAAACTAGGTTTGTTCAGTGTAGGAAGTTTCCTTTTCTGAGCATGCTCTTTAGATGTTTTTTATTTTGTACAATCTCAGTTAATTTTTCTTTATTGGTATGTGCAAGTACACTAGATAAGTTTGCACATGACACGCATAGATGCATAAACCCTTAGATTACTGACTTTTTTAATAGGTTAATTTGGGGTGTAATATCATCTTTTAACTCAAAATGAAGGTTTGAGCTTTAATAAGACTAATTTATTCACCATGCCTTGGCCTGTGCCTTTATTTTAAATACTGCAATCTTACTCTTCATTCACATATTCCTTATTTTGCTTGTCTTGCTTAACCATAATCGAAAACATGCAATGCTACACACCCAAGGTTAATTTTATCAACCACCAGCTTTCTACCCTTTATTTGACTTACTCAAATGTACCCTAGTTTCCGTAACCAATGGTCTGGCCTAGTTTTTTAAATAAGAACTTCCAAGGACCGCTACACTGATTATGATGTGGTTTTGTTGGGTTTCGGGTACATAAGCATGATTTAAATCTTGGCGATTTCTTCTATCTTTTTATATTCAGACACGTGTTTGCTTTCTCCACTTTGCTGATTTTCTGTAGGATTTAATTTTTAAAAACTATATTCATTTAGTCACTTTAGTGGATCTCTTTTCTTGCAAATATTTAGTCTGAATGAAAACATCTGTAAAATGTAAATTAGCAGAGTGCGCACTCATTGATGTTTCCCATGCTTGTCAGTAGCATGAGGCTGTTACATTTTTACATTTGCATAAGCATTTATATGGATACATTTTGCTGACTTCTTTAAATCTTTATCTAATTTTAAATTAGTGATACCCGATGCAGTGCCCGCGTTTATTTTTTACTTGCTATTTGGTTGTCTGAAGCATTGAATGCATTTATGTGATGTTGATAATAGCAAAAAGAAAAAAAAGAATTGTCTCTTTAAAAAAAGAAAGAACTTTCCGAGGTCTCTTACGATTTTGAACTTAGATGGAACAAGAAGAAAGACATTAATGTTTCCCAAGAAACACGTTTATGATCCAAAGAAGTATTACTATCCTCATTCAAACTCTAATCTTTTCCTCTTCTCAACTAACGATGGGAAGCAGTGCTTTTTGCATAATCTCTGGCTGTTCCTTCCAGCAAGAATTAGGAAAATGGTAGCTGAGAGCATGCAGACCCGCATAGCTTCTGCTGGTACTTGAAGAATGTCTCTGTTGAACGGCTGAGATGAAAACATACAAGCTGAATCCAGAGAGTTTGCCAAGGAGAGAAGTGGGTACTTCACACGCTGGTTTTCAGCTAATATTTTTAGGGTACTGTATATTTACAGGAATTTAAATGGAAAGTTTTTATTCCTATTGTAAGCTAAAGTTTTTAAAGTGTTTTATGTAAAGTACTCCTTACCCGTCTAAAGCATCGTACTAATGATATCATGGCCATCTCAGCCTTTGGTTTTGTTTTTCCCCCTCGGTCCTGTGCTATCTGAAATAGCCTATGTAAATGACCTCTTTCTCCTTGTGATCTGTTGTATGATGTCATGCTGTGTATTCATTTAGTGTTCAAATGGAAAGTACAGTAGATTTCTCCACAGAACGCATTTCTATACAGTGCCCCTACCTGTTCACCAGACCCACCAACCCATTTGAGACAGTGTGCTTGCCCAAAACACTGTGACACAGTTACCAACATTTGTAGAAATGCAGCATCTTAATCCTTTCTGCAAAGGCAAGATGACTTTCTGTCCATGTCCATGTGAACAAAGTAGATCCTGTGCCCCTCCCTGGCGGTGGCGTCTGAGAGTGGTGGTGGTGGCCCTGCTGACCACAGGGTGCTGTGTGTCCTGGGGTGGGGGGATGGGGGGTAACAGGTGCACTGTGAGCTGATGTGGAGACTCCTGGAGCTGGAGCCAAAATTGGGATAGGTGCTCCTGTGGGAGGAGAAAGAATGTCAGGATAACAATATACTGTGTATTTGTAGTGGAAGAGTTAGTAAACTAAAAAAAAGGAAAAAAATTTATATCTATGACATATAAAAAATTTGTAAAATGAGCAAGTGCAATAACTTCAAGAGGTCTGAACTTTGCATTTATAAATTATAAATATTGTATATGTGTGTAATTTTTCATGTATTCCTTTGCAGTCTTTGTATTTAAAAGAAAACTTTACTGTTATGTTTGTACAGTAGGACAGTATTCATTTATTATAACTTAGGCAAGTTGTAAATAAATTCATAAATCAAACAGTCAGTATATATGCATATTTGGGTGTTATGTTGCAAAGCCTGTCTTTGTTTTACTTACACACTTAGAGCAGTAAATCTTTTGTCGATATGTAATTATACATATAATATATATGTATGATACATAAAATATATTTAGAAATGTTCATAATTTTAATGGCTATCCTTTGGTGTGAATAATTGAATACAGACTTGCAAAGACCTCATCTTTCATGGTTATAATTTGCTCTCATTTATGGGGAAGATAAGAGTCCTTCTGTGTATTAGGGAGAAGCACAGAAGGCATCAAGTTAGCAGTGAGGTGATGTGTGCTTTCTTCAGCCATTTTCTAGCTGAAAGTACAAGCCAACATAAAAATGTGGAATTTTATTAGATGTTTTATTAGTTCTCTTGTATAATTTTAACGATTCAAAGGAGTTTTAGGAATTTTTTTTTTAATTATTGCTTCATATTACAAAGCTATTGACACTAAGCAATTGCCCTAACATTCCTGAAGTGGCTGAATTAAGGATTTTTTCCTGGAACAATTCAAATTCACATTCACTAAGAACACATCTTCAATAAAAGTAAAAAAATAAAAGTACTGGGAAGGAAACATTGATACATGTAGTTTATGTGTAAGTGTTGGGAATCTTTCTGCTATAATAAAGTGTTTTGGGCTGAAATCTCACGTAATCTCTACCCAGTAATAAGTACACTTATAACTTTACCTTTAAATCTCTACCTAAGCGGTTATATTTTTATTTGTCTACTTCTTCTAGCCCTCAGCTAGGCAGGCAGGTGATTTTTAAGACCATGAGTTTAAATACAATTTTATTCCCAAGCCCACTCTGACCTTAAACACATTAGAACTGAATTTGGAAGCAAAAAAGAAAAATCATTTACTAGAATAAAGACCTGCTGCATTATGCATTACAAGAGTCCATAGCCTTGTGAATTAGAAGCAAAATGCAGAGAGCCGCAGAATGGAATTCTTCCCACCACGAAACTACTGCTAATCAAGTGCCCTCTGAACACACAACCCCGTACATGCCACAACGTTTTTTGTTATTCACATTTGTTTCATGTGCAACTGAATAAAATATTTATTGTGTTAAAATATGTTTCATGAACAAATATTCCATAAAGTTATTTGTCGATTCAAGTTGCAAATTAGTGCCTTATAAAATTCAAATCTGAATTTGAATCCTCATCTTAATTTTGCACACGTTTGATTTTTCCAGCACCTTTAATATAACTCAAAAGCCATGAGCAGAGTAGTATTTCTCTATCACATCTGTTTCCTAAGGCAAAAGGAATACTCCAAAAGCAAACATTCATCAACCAAAACTTTTCTTCAACAAGTATTTTTTGGACACTCACTGTGTACACAGAACATAGGGAAGGAAAATTAGACGTGGAAGGCTGAATCTAATGTTTCTAGAGGTTTGGATTTGCTGTCTCCATCTCCTTGAAGCCTTCTGTACTTGTTCCTTCCTGTAATCAGCCTTCATGGTTATAATTACTGAAAGATTAAAGGGAAGCCACACAGGTGTGGGCTGGAAAACCTCAGACGTGTACAAAAATTTTTTTTTTAATTTTCCAAATAATACACAATTGATATTGTACTTAGGAAAGTAAGCCAAGCTTGGCTGAACAGATAACAGAAGCATGGTTCCTTTCACTCTACTTCCCTCCACTTCCCCACCCTCTAAAACAGAAAGGAATATCCCAACCCCACTGTACACTGCACAAGAGAATTAAGACTTTTCCTTGACTGATGATGAAGAGGAAAATGAAAGCGACTAGAAGAAAAACTAAAATCAGGACTTCATTTGAAACAGTGCCTTCCAGATTCTTACCTGGTAATTGTTTACATTCAGGTAATGCCTAGCCTTGTGCCAATGTCTGATGTCTGTGCAGCTACTTTTGCTCAGAACAATACACATGGAACACATTAAATCGTCAATCATCAAAAAAAAAAAGGTTTCAACCCTTTTTACCATACAGGATGAGTAGGGCACATTAACATATCAATATAAAGAAAACAACACTTTCTACCTTCTTAACCTTACATTAACTAAAAAAAAAGGTTTCAAAACACTCCATTTCCTAAGTCTGTGGATAATTAAATTTTGACTATGTGGAATCACAAATGTTAGAGTGGGACTTGGAGGTCATCAGCAAAATCACCACCACCTAAATGCAAGGTCACTTACTTGACATTTCTGATAAATGGTCATCAAACTTTGGAAGGACTCCAGTGGTGGAGAACATACTACCTCATAATGTAAACTAGATCACTTCTGACACAACTAGGTTGCCAGAAAGTTTTATCCAAAGTTGTCCTGAAAGCTGTTGCTGGATAATTTCTTTTTCAAGATGCTAGTTCTGTATTTGCAGCCGAAGGGATAAGTTCACTTATCAGAAAACCTTTCAAATATTTCATGAAGGCTGTCTTGCCTCCTTTTGCTCAACCTGGTCTTTAGTTTTCCTTTCATATACATTGACTTAGGAGCTTATCCTGTTCTTGACATACCTTCCCCCAGAAATTTGCCAGTGGCTTCTGCTGGGCCCTTACATACTCCAGAATAAAGTTTTAAAGAGTTAAACTTCCTAAGTTGGCTCTCTAGACACATCCCCTGCAGTCTCCAGAGCTTCTAGGGCTCAGCCACATCGAGGGCACACCCTGTTTTCAAACAGACCAGTTGTGTCCTTTCACAGCTATCCCATCGAATGTCCTCTCCACTGGAATACCCCCATGCTCTCTATTTTCTGTTTAGTCAACTCATCCCCCAAAGCTCAAATATTAGCCCCTCTATTTGAAAACCCCCTCCCAACCACATTCCCTCTTGCTCCACTGTACTGTGGGGACAGGGCTGTACAGCACACCACACCCAGGTTGACATAATGGAGTGAACACTTCTCAAGCGCTTGCTAGTTGCCAGACACTTTGGATGAACTCACTCAACCCTCACAGTTCCAGGCGTCATCCATGTTAGTGCCTCCATCTGCAAAAGCAGATGAGGAAAAGGAAATGCACAGAAATTAAGTAACTTATCTGTATGAGCTGGGAAAGGATAAAGCCGTGGTGTGAGCCAGGCACCCATGATCCAGAGATCACATTTTCAAGCACTAGGCTGTACTGAACTAACCCGCTTCAGCACTTGTCTGTAGAGGTTGCAGTTTACCTTGTGCAGAGCTAGAAGGCATTCATAATGTCAGCAAGATCCTGATCCCAAACTACCCACTTCTTCACAACTAATTCTCCTGTTTGTTCACTGCTCCCATGAGGATCAAGAACCTTTGAATGGGAACTCAGAAAACAGGCAACGCTCAGTTCTTTAATTTCAAAATGAGATTCTGGAGATTTATGGTAGATGAAGTCTTGAGGGAAAAGCTTTTATGAGTATTTATGAGCTGACAACGTGGCCTATACAAGATGTTTTCTGATTTTTCTGCCCCTGGTCCTAAGGGTTGCCTCGGCAAGGGAAGGAAAGAATATGAAAATGAAAGCCATCTGAGGAGTCATTACGTGATCTCCAAGAAGGAGTCCAAACTCCATTCTTTGTCCAAGGTGAAAACCATCCAGGTTTGGAAGTGGGCAGGGAACAAACCCTCCAGAGGAGTTTGGAGGATTCCATGCAAGGTTCTTGAACCTGCTTTTTGTTCTGGAGCTCAGGAAGTATATCCCATCCCACCATTGAAGTCTCATATTCAGCAAGGCAAGGGGAAAAACTGAGCACGAATTGCATGAAATGACTCAGTGAGGCAAGCCCATGGAAGGCAGCTTCATGATGTTCTGTACCTCAGCTTTGAGGGCAACGGCTAAATTTTCCTGTGCCCCTAGAAGAGCTGTCGTTAACTATGGAGGTGAGGGCCAACAGTCGAAAAGGTATTCATGGTTATGACCTAAGGATGCCGCTTAGGATGCTATTCTCTCTATTAAGGATGCCAGTTGGTTAGAGGCCAACTGGAGTCAAAACCTCAGGACACATCGATATAGATGAGATAGAGTCGACAGAAGGACTCAGGGAAGTCATTGAGGCAAGATGCTGGAGGTCCAAAACCAGTTAGGACATTGCAACAGGTCTATCTTGGCCCTGCAGGATGACAATGGGCCTTTGCTTACGTTCCTCCTCTCACTCTCAAGCCTGCATTAAACCAGCTGCCCCCATTATCCCAACCTTCTCTCATCCACACTCAGAACTCAGATGGAGAAAAGGGTGGGGATGGGGAGAGCTGTGGATGTAACTAATTTAAGACCTGAAGGAATTCAGCAGGTGAATTCTGGAGAATGCACCTGGACAGGATGACTGAATTAAGTTTCCTACATTCAGCAAGTTAGAAACTCAATACGATTTAAATTTAGCTCTAGAAAAATAGGCTTACATTTTATTTCACACTTGAATTAATGACCAGTGCAGAGTCACTCCAACTCTAGCTCTCTGCATTCACAGGTTAGGGACACAGGTCCACAGGTCCCCTCAAGGTCGCCCTCACTTTGGACACGCCACAAGTTGGGATTGGGGGGCGGGTTCCCAGGGCCACCTGCCCTTCTGACCAAATTTGGGAATTCCTATTGCCCTCTGACATTTGATAATTCCCTATAATGACTCACAGAACTCAAGTGCCACACTTAAAATATCAGTTTTAATCTAGTCAAAAAAAAAAACGGTAGAAGCAAGAAGAGATCAAAACAAAAGATTCATAGGGCGAGATCTTGGAGGTTTCAACTGCGAAGCTTCAGGTGTCCTCTCCTTGTGCAGCCCGTGCTTCACACACTGGGCTAGAGGCATCTTGAACAACTTGTCCTTCAGCCACCAGTAGCAAGCCTGGGGGTCCCAGGTCCACCCTGCCCATCTGACTGACTGGCTACAAATTGTGAGGTTCTCCCCACACCCTCCCGTATGGATAGTTCCTTAGAATGACCCAGTACATTCGGCAAAATGCTATACTTAGGATTCCAGTTTCATTAGAGCAAAAAAGAGACAAGAGATGCATAAAGCTTCCATTTCCTCCCCACGTGGCATCAGAGCGCATCCCCCTTCTGGCACGTGGTGTGTGCCATGTGTATTCCAACCGGGGAAGTTCATCTGAGCTCTGGGGGTTGGAGATTTTCTTGGGGTCCCATTACAGAGGATTGATTGATCGACTCAATGCCCATGTGCTTGAACTCAGTCTGCAGGTCCTACTCCCCTCCCCACCCTCTAATCATATGCTTCGCCATTTTGGTATGGGCAATCCCTGCTCTAAGCTTCCAGGTGTAGTCGGCCCCACCCTGAGTCACCCCCCTAGCACAAATGATCAAGCGAGTGTAGGTTGGGGGTCGGTGGCGTCAGCAAATGCATTCCTGCCACTCAAATTCCAGAACTTATGTCCCAGAAGCCTGGACGAATAGCAGCCCCCTCTTTGGAAGCCAACTTCATTATCACAGCCAGTGAGAGGCATATTGCTTGTTCTGGCTCTCCACCAGATTTCTTTCATTTGTTCCTTAACAGGAGTTAGCTGCGAGTGGCTTCTTGACAAAGGTGGGAGTGGCATGGATTTTACTATAGTGTTCCTTTGTGAGTCTAAATATCTCGGTTTTAGGGAACTGCAATGAGGTCCATTATCAATGGTTAATTGGTCCTCACTGAAGGGATCACCAAAATTACTTCTCTTTCAGAAGAAATGTGTTCCTCCCACTCAGTGTCCTGCAGCACCGGGTTGCTGCTTTCTTCTCTCAACGGCTAATGGTTGTGAGTAAATCTCCACCTCGCCAACACCCCCTTGGGTATCTAGTGCCTTACCAGGTTGCTTTTATCTTTGGTTTTGGATCCTCTGCATCCAGCACTCCAGGATGCGCTGCAAAATTCTGGCTGCCCAGTTCCCTGGGCCCGTAGGGATGGGCCAGGGAGCCGGGGTTGGGGGGGGCTTAGCTCCGGCCCCTGTCCAGCTGCCTGACCTTCTGCCCGTGTCAGTCCCTGGGCTGGGTGGACACTCACCACAGGCCTGACTCAGTCCCCGCGCTGGGCATATGGCAGTGGACAAAACCGGGCCACGCCCTGTTTATGAGGGACATGGAGAAACAGGCGGCGGATAAGCCATCAGAACCTAAGGAGACTGCTGGTGGCCAGTGCAATGGAGAAACCTGAGGCAGGGTAAGGGCAGAGTGTGACGGGGTCAGAGAAACACGCTACTGCACCGGGCGATGTGAAACAGGCCAGGGCGACTGATCCTTCCCCTACCAGGGGAGAGAGAGGAGAACTGGGCTCTGTTGAAGGACAGCAGGACTTTAAAGGGCTGGGAGTGGGTTGGAGGAAAAGCACTGGAAGATACGGAAGGGTAGTGGGTTTCTGAGGTTGCGCTCGGACCGTGGGCTCCACAGCGGCAGGTGAGGGCCTGCTAAATTGCGTTAGGACCCCCGGGTTTGGACCGGTTCTCTTTGAGGTAAAGTTCCCTGAAGTTTGCAAGTGCTGCGAGGGAGGAGGCGGAGATAAGGCACTGCCCAGTTAGGGGCCTCTCAGGTCCTGGGTGGCGGGAGGGAGAAAGAGAGGGGCTGGGAAGGTTGATGTCGAGAAAGGGCCCCTTTTTCCTGCAGTTCTTCCAATTTCCAATTTGTTCTTCTCTGCGGTGCCGCAGCCACGAGATGAGTTTCAAGGTAGTCAGGATGAGCGGAAGGCGCAGTTTGGATCTGCAAGGGGAATGGGCTGGCAGCTCCGTCAGGAGGAAGGAAAAGGGCTGAGTGGGCGGGGCTTGGTGGGCGGGGCTGGGTGAGAGGGCCAGGGTGGGCGGGACATGGGGAGGGGCCAGGGTGGGCGGGCCCCGGCGCCCCTCTCCTGAGGGCATTTGGGAAGACACCGATCAACATGGAAAATAAGCCGCGCGTCCCCAGGAGGCGGGCCAGGCAGGGGCGGCCGCAGAGGCCGGGTGGGAAGTGGACCCGTGTCGGCCCCGCGGCGGGTGTCTCCGTCGTTATAACGAAATTTCTCATCGGCGTTTGAGCTGCAGGAAGACATTTCCATCGGCCTCCGGGACCGAGCGGTGGCCGGTGACGCGACCTGTTGCCCTGCGCTCGGGCAGCGGTGCCCGCTGGGTCCCTGTGGCCTGGCTGGACCGAACTGCTGGTCTCCCCTTAGACAGTGAGTCCTTCAGCCCGTCAGGGGCGCGGGCGGAGGGAGCGCTCACCACCGCCCGGCCTTGCACGTGGGAAGGATTTGATAAAAACCCGAAGGAAGAATCTCTAAATTACGCGACTGAGGTGGTTTCTTATTAGGGAGAGAGTCATTTGCCTTAAGGCTCGCCATGCCGAATGCACTCGCCCTTTGAATCCTGAGTGTAAAACGCAGTCCGCGGGCCAGTGGGGCCCCAGAACCCCTTTGTTAGGGCGCTTCCTGCTGAGCCTGTGAACTTGGGAGCCCGGGTGGGCAGGTACTGGGCAGCCCCCAGAGGGTGGTTCTGCACCCCGCCTCAGCACCCGGCCCAGGGGTGGCCGAAGGTGAGCCCCCCACGGAGGACCCAAGCCAGCCTCCTCCACGGAGCCCTGGTGGGTGGGAGTGAGGCGTCGTGTGGGTCCCTCAGGCCATCCCTCTGGCCACCTCCCGGAAGGCTGGGCTGGAGCCCGTACCCTCATGTCTGGGAGGCGTGATGAGGCTGGGACCCCATCTGTGCGGACTGGGTGAATATCTGAGGTCCAGACCGATTCCCTGACATGAAATACAGACTAGAACATACGAAACATGGCACTGGTGCTAAAGATATGAAGCCATAGCTGCCGTTCTGAAACCACTGTTTCCCAATTCCCATGGAATTAATAGGTTGAGAGCTGTGTGTTTGATTGGCCTACTGAGAGCTCAACACTCCCCACTGCTAAAAACTAGATGAAATATTCATGCATGCGTGCATTCATCCGTCCATCTACATGCACGTATGATGCCTACTGAGCACCTGTAGAGTAGTTAGGTGGAGCGCAGGGTCATACTGCTTGGCTTCCGAGTCCGGCAGAACCACTAACGAGCAGTGTGACCTCAGGCCATTGACTTAACCCCCCTTACAGGCGGCTTGCCTACTCATAAGATGAGCACGACATTATCAGTTCATAGAATCTACCAAGCCATTGCTTCTAAGCAGCACATCATTTTTAATGTATCACTAAGAAAGAAAAGATACTGTCAGTTATAATTATTACATGCTAGCGACTAACATCAGAGATGTTAAAATATTAAACGTTGTGTCTCACGATACATAAAACATGCTGGTACCTGCCTCAAAGACTTGTTGGGAGGATAAATGCTCCGTGGATGGGACGCACTCAGAAGAACCCCATCACAGGCCGGTGACCTTCCCCAAAAGGTTGGATGAGTGAATGAGAGATCCAAAAGTCCTCTGAGGTGCAGTGTGAATAATCAGGGAGTTGTGGTGTTAGAATAGAAGCAAAGCTGAAAGCTGAGCTTTCAAACTCTGTAGTCTCTCACATTCACTCTGGTGTGTGGCTTCTCTCGGGGCAGAATGGTTACGCATGACCAGACCTCTGCAGAAGTCCTCTTACTTTATTTGTGTCGCCAGCTTCCTAAGACAGAGGCCTTGCATCCAAACCCACTAAGGAGTGGATAACTGCAAAGAGTCAAAAGGAAACAATGGTGAGGATGAAGAGTGCACATTTGATGAATTGATCTTAACATTTAGATTTTTGTTTATGTTTTGCATGAGGATAAAACAATTCTGGTAATGGCCTGTTTGGGATGTTAATGATAACAAAGCCCTTGGACAAGACAGATAAGACATCTTTCTTCCTGGTCATGTTTATTGTGTGGGTTGCCATAGAAATGGACAGACATGCGAATTGGTAAAAAAAGAATCAGGATTGTACTGAGACTGTGGCTCACCCTGTACTGTTTTGGATCTCCTGTATCAATGAAGTCTTCTAAAATTCTGCTAACCAGTGGGCTTTTTAAAAATAGTTTATTCTATCTCAGTGTCCCACAGGCCATGGCTACCAGTGCAAATAGTCCTAATTGCCACAGCACAGATTGCTACAGAAATGATTAATTACGATTGTCATACTTTCAATGAAACAATGCAGGATTCTCTACTACCTTATGTTATGGGGACAGAAATTAGTGTGGGGATCAGGAAAGTCTTCCCTGAAGAAGCATCATTTAAGCTGGAACATGGTGCATGAGTAGGAATTGTTGTAGGAGAAAAGGTAGGATGAGAGTCTCAGAAAGAAAGAAGGAAGGAAGGAAGGGAGGGAGGGAGGGAGGGAGGAAGGAAGGAAGGAAGGAACTTGTGCTTTCTGCTATGCAATGCAACTTTCCTGGAGGCTAGTTACTACTAGTTAATAACAATGAGTCCTAGTTACTTTTTCGGATAGAAAAGGGAAGAGAGTTAAAACAGAGCACAACCATCTCAAAAAATCATTCAGCCACATTCACTTCTTCCCTTTGAGCTTTGCATCCTCATAAATCCATCTCTCCCCATCCAGCTCTTCTCCAGAAGCCTGGGTCATGGGGCTGCCAGCCTAAGGCCACAGAGCAGCACCTCACAGGGTGACTCTAGCTCCCTGCCACCCTCCACACACTGCCAAACACATATCCCTGTCTTGAAAGGCACTAGCCTCCATTGAGGCTTCTGTGTAGCTTTCCAGAAACAAGGGAAATGGGCCACAATGATAGGGAAGAAATCTGGCATTTCAAGGTTTTCGAGTAGATATACACAAGATGATTAATTGCAGCCTTATTTGTGATTTCACAGATTGGAAACAACCAAATGTCAATCATTAAGGACAAGTGTCTGGCACACTCACAGAAAATCTCTATACACTGATAAGAATAAGTGAAAAAATGAATGCAAAAGTGAATATTGCATGCTATTTTTTATGTAAAAGAGAAGGAATAAGAATATATGTAAATAGGTGCTTGTATTTGTACATACACATAGAAAGAAGGAAAACATGCAGAAAGGAAGAGAAATAATTATCATTGGAGGGATAAGAAATATGAAAGAGGGAATAGGGATAGTAGACACAAGGCTTCTTTGAGAAGATCTTTTTATAAAGCTTTGATTTTTAAATCATGCCTGTGTTTTGTTTTACATATTCAAAAATTGAATTAAAAGAAACTGGAAGTAAACCTTTAATTTAAAACAAAAAAATTTTAAAAACTTAACTGTTTACCTAATTGGTCATATCATAACAGAGGAAATTATTATTTCAAGTGTATTTTGAAAAAACAGCACTTTGATTATGTATCCTTAGTGAGATAAGAAAAAAATGAACTGCAAAGGAATCTTAATATTTACTCTTATCATTAGACCCACCACTGTATTACATTTTGGTGCTCTTTTAGAAATATGGCAGAATACAACAAATTTGTAAGAATAATGATAACATTAAGAAATAAAATTCTTAATATGGAAGTGCCGCTGATAGCTTCAGCCGGGCCGCGCGACGGGTACACTGGGTGGGTTTGGGGCAAGCTCGCAGGGAATTAACCTGGGTAAGCTGGAGCCGGTGCTTTCCCCAGCTGGCGGTCGCTAGAAAAGTCTTCACTGAGGCCAGATTCGGGTTAACGCTTTTATTGATACACACCGGGATGGGCCACCCGGGAACCCGAGGAGTGAGACGTCTGGGGTCCAAAGACCCCGGGGCTCGGATGACCCAGAGCGGGGTAAGCGTGGGGCTTAAGTACTCTCGGGGAGGGGTGGAGTCTTGGGCGCACACGTCAGGAAGGGACAGCCAATCACACAAGGCAGGAGGCAGTTGCTAGGCTGAGGGCTTAGGTTAGGTATAGAGGAGTGAAGAGAATAACAGGAAGGCTTGCGGTTTAGTGGTGAGCTACGGAAATGGGCGGTCTACAACAAGAGGGGGAAGGGGGGAACAGAGAGGGGGGTTACAGGTACGGAGGGCAGAGAGTGAATGTAGAGAGGGAGAGAAGGATTAAAAAAATTTAAGCATGGTTAGGCTCCAGTCCCTGAGAAATATGCCACATGGAAGAAAAAATAAAACCAGATATAAAAAAACAAGAAAAATGCACTGTACAATTGAATTTAAATGTAAACAATAGATAAGAACATATGAATTAATATAAAAACATATATAAATATATTCTTAAGTATATAAATATTTGGTGTTTTGTTAATTGCCTCCACCCCTTTAAAGGGCCTGGAAGAGCCTAGAAGCAATGATACTATACAAACATTAGGCTGACTTTGTATCTTTATTATTTTTAGAGGTCTTATTTTAATTCTCATTTCCCATCTGCACTTATTACAAATAACCTAGAGTAATGACTGTTGCCACATTTAGGGCAGGAAAATTACAAAATGGTCTGAAATGTTTGGTGTTTGAAAGCAAAAAAAATGACCTAAAAACAAATTGGAGCCTGTCAAAAGGATACAGAAGCTAGCTTAAAAGGTGTTTGTAATAGCTAAACTTACACAAATTTGAGTTTCAAAAGGGATAGTGTCTTCAACACAGTACAAGCAAACTGAGTCCAGCAAGAGATAAAAAAAAATTATACCCCCTGACCAAGTAGGATTTATACCAGGAATGCAAGGTTGGTTTAAAAGATGAAAATTAATGAATGGAATACACCACATTATTACAATAAAGGGCAAAAAGCACATAATCATTTCAAACGATACAGAAAAAGCATTTGTCAAAATCCAATGCCCATCTATGGTAAAAACTTTCAACAAACCAGGAAAAGAAGGAAATTCATCACCTGGAAAGAGTCCATCTGAGAAAAACCCACAGAGAAAACACACTTCATGGAGAAAGACGGAACACTCCCCCCTAAGATGAAGAACAGACAAGGCAGCCGGCTGTCACCGCTTCTATTCAGCATTGTGCTGGATATTGTAGCCGAGGCAGTTGGGAAAGAGAACAGAATAAAAGGTTTTCAGGTTACAAAGGAAGGAGTAAAAGGATCTCTATTCACAGGTAACTTGCTTTTGTATATAGAAAATACTGAAGAACCCACAAAAAATCTAATGGAACTAATAAAACAGTTCAGCAAGTTTGCAGATCAATATAGAAAAATCAAGTGCATTTGATGTGCTAGCAATGAGAAAACTGAAAAGGAAATTAAGAGAATTCTTTATATTAGAATTAAAAAAAAATAAAATACTTAGGAAGAAATTTAACAAAGGAAGTACAAGCCTCATTTTTTTGAAGAAATTAAAAGGCTGGAGAAAAGATATGGAAATATTAAACTTTCCCACCTGAGCTATCCCTGATGCTCTCCCAAACATTAAAAACTCCCTCTCAAGGGACTCCCAAGTCCCTTGATCCTGAAGCTTGCTCCTCTGAAGCCTAATTCTGTAGCAGAGAAGCTAAGTCTACCTATAATAATGCCTACCAGTTACTTACAGAGAACTGTTTTCTGTGAGGTTCTCTCTAAGCCCAACTCTGCAAGTAAAATCATTATCCTCCCCACTATGTGGGCATGACATCTAGGGATGTAAATCTACCTGGCAACGTGGGACAGGACTCCAGGGATGCACCTGGCACTGGCATCATGGGATTGACAATGCCTTCCTGACCAAAAGGGGGAAAATGTAACAAAATAAGATGTCAGTGGCTAAGAGAGTTCAAACAGAGTAAAGAGGCTATTTTGGAATAGTCAAGAGGATTCTTATGGAAGCTTCAGTTAGATATTGCTAATTGCCAAGGTATGCTAAACCCCAACTAACATGATTCCTGTAAACTGTAAAGAATACCCAGGGCTCTATCTGAGACTTTATAAAATTTCACTCGCCAAGTTTATTTTTTAGAAACCTAAAACCTCCAGATGGTTCCTAGGCCAGAAAAGCTCTGACACCCAGAGGTATGAATCTCTCCAAGAGCATCAACCAGTTGCATCCCCCTACCCCATAACGTTGACACTCCTCAACATGAAAAAGTTGGAATGGCCATTGCCCCAAAATCCCTAAGAGTGGGAGAAGGATCAAAGAAGAAGGAGGAGTTGTATCAGAGAAGACAGGAGTTAATAAATGAGTGTGACTTCTGAATCATTATATTGATATTTCTTTTTAGTTTCTGATGTCTTAGGACAGCTAGAAGGAAACACTTAAAATGGTGGCACTGTAGCCCATACCGTACTTTGAAAATTGTTCTAAACTATTTGTTAAAATGTACTTTGAAATTTATCAAATTTTTACATGTATGTTATATTTCACACTAAAAAATGTTAAAAATAAAAAAAAACAGAAAAAAGGAAATTAAAGAAGACTTCAAAAAATGGAAGCACATCCTGTGTGTATGGATTGAAAGACTTAATATTGGTATGATACTCTCCAAATTGATCTACAGATTCAATGTAAACCCTACTAAAATCCCAGATGACATTTTTTTTTTTGCAGAAATTAAGATGCTTATCCTAAAATTTATGTTGACATTTAAGAGACCCATAATGGTAAAAGAAAAACATCTTGAAAGTAGAACAAAGTTAGAGGACTCACACTTTCAAATTCAAAACTTACTACAAAGCTGCAGTATTCCAGACAGTATGGTATGGGCATAGATATACACCTATAGTAAATGAAATAGAATTGAGAGTTCAGAAACAAAAACTCTTACAGTATTTTCAACAAGGGTTCTATGCTGATTTGAAACTGTTATGTACCCCAGAAAAGCCATGCTCTTTTAATCCAATCTTGTGAGTGCAGACCTATTAAGAGTGGGACTTTTATATTAGACTGTTTCCATGGAGGTGTGACCCACCCAATTGTGGGTGGGATCTTTTGAGTAGGTGGAGATGTGACCCTGCCCATTCAAGGTGGGTCTGAATCTTTTCACTGGCATCTTCTATAAAGGAAGTAAAAGATGGAAAGCACACAGAGAACTGAGAGACAGGGAGCAGAGAGATGAAACCAAATGACAGACGTTTGGAGAGGCTAAGCTAAGAGATGAAACCAAGAATCTGCCCCAGAGAAGCTGAATGAGGACCTGCAGATGTTTGGAGAAAAAGCCACTGGAAACAGGAGCTGAGAGAGCCAATTGAAACCAGAATCCAGAGAGAAGGACCAGCCGACGTCACCATGTGCCTTTCCATGTGACACAGGAACCCCAGATGCCAATGCCATTTTTCAGAAGTAAGGTATCTTTCCCTGGATATCTTAATTCAGACACTTTCATGGCATTGAGACTGTAAATTTGTAACATAATAATTCCTCTTTGAAAAAAGTCAGCCCATATCTGGTATACTGCATTCCAGAAGCTTTAGACAACTGAAACAGGTTCCAAGACAATTCCATGTGGAGAATAATAGTCTTTTAAACAAACAGTGCTGGGATACTGAATATAAACATATAAATGAATGAATTTATACCCCTACTTTACTACATGCACAAAAATCAACTAAAAAGGGATCACAGACCTGAAAGTAGCAGCTTATGGTATAAAGCACCTAGAAGAAAATATTGGCATAAATCTTCATGACCCTGGGGTAGGTAACAATTTCTTAGACATGACAACAAAAATATCAAAAGATAAAGCTAGTGACTGAAAACATAGATAAATAAGATTTCACTAAAATGAAAAACCTTTGTCCTTGAAAGGACACCACGAGAAAAATGCAAAGACAATCCAGAGAATGGGAGAACAGTATTTTCAAACCATGAATGTAATAAGGGACTTGAATCCAAAACCTATATCTCTAACAACACTAACAATAAAAGACAAATAGTATTTGAATAGACATTTCTCTGAAGAAGATGCACAAATGGCCAATAAGCACATGAAAAGATGCTCAACATCCTCAGTCGATAAGGAAATGCAGATCAAAACCACAATGAGATACCACTTCACACCCACTAGGATAGCTAAAATAAAAAAGGCAGGAAAAAACAATTGTTGGTCAAGATGTGGAGAAATTGAAACCCTCATACTTGTTGGTGGGATTGTAAAATGCTGTGGGGCTTTGGAAAAGAGTTTGTGAGTTCCTCCAAATGTTAAACATAGTGTTACCCTTAGTTATTTGGCCAAGAGAAATGAAAACATACGTCGAGACAAAAACTCATATGTACATTTTTACAGCAGTCTCATTCATAATTTCCAGTAAGTAAAAGCAATCCAAATATCAGTCAACAAATGAACGGGTAAATCAAAGTGGCCCATCCATACAATGCAATATCATCCAGGCATGAAAAGAATGAATTCTGATCTGTGCTGCAATGTGGATGAGCCTTGAAGACGTCATGTTGAGTGAATTTAGCCAAACATGAAAGGACAGCCATAGTATGATTCCACTGATGTGGAATGTCAAGAATAGACAAAGAAATAGAAAATTATGTTAATGTTTTCCAGGAGCTGGGGTGAGAGAGGAAGGGAGTGATTGCTAATGTGTAAGGGTTTTTTTAGGGTGATGACAATGTTCTAAAGTATAGTAATGATAGGTGCACAACCCTGTAATGTACTAAAAACCACTCAATCATACACTTTAAAAGAGTAAGTTTTATGGTATGTGAAATGTATCTCAATAAACTATAATGAAAGAGAACAAAGCCTATAACTGATAATAGTATGTTGAATAAACAAAAATCCATGAATCCATAATGATACTAAAAATAAAAAGAATTAATATATTGCTTTGCACATTTACAGGTAAATATTCTATCCACTCCTTCCTTGAAAAGTGACAATGAGAGATTAAAGAGTCCTTACTTTACTTTTTAGGGAAATAAATCCCAAGTTGTTGAGGGAAATCTCTATTTTTTTTTTTTTTTTACAGAAGGTTGACATCTAATCAATGTAGAAGAAATGATAGTGGTAACCCCTATGACTAACGGATTCTGGAAAGGAGCATCAGTGGAGGTGAAAGGTTCTTAGAGACCGTGATCATTTCATGGCATCCAAGCATCACCACCCCATGGCAACTGGGGAAAATTCACCTTTATCCTAACACGATGTTATGGTCACCCCTTAATGAACTAAACAAATTTTATATCACTTCTCATGGGAAGTACAGATCATCAGCCTGGAAGTATTCTTATCCAACTCTTCAACCCAAATAGAGTCCAGTCTTGGACCTCACTTTTATCAATGATATAGGGATAGATGGACCAGTGTAAGGAAGTAATCAGACATATTCAAAAAGTGGACAGTTTATAAGTCAACTGGCCTAGTCTTTTCCAAATGTCAGCATCATATAAAATGAAAAAGTGTGACTGTTCTAGGTTGAAAGAGTTAAAAACAATTGAATTACACATTTTAAATGGGTGGGTTTTAGGGTGTGTAAACAATCCATCAACAAAGCTGTTAAAAAAGAAGTGAAAACCAAATGTATGAGTTCTTGTTTGAAAATACAGCCATAAAAGATACACTGTGGATATTTAAGGAAATTTGAACATTAGGTCAGATATTAGCAGATATTGAGTAATGACTTAATTTTCGTAGGTATAAAATGACTGTAGAATGCCTTTACTTTAAGACATATATGCAGAAGTGTTTAGGGGTAAGGACTCACAATGTCTACTACTTAATTTCAAAAAATGTCAGCAGCAAAGATGGATAGATGAGTAAATCAAACACAAAAGCCAAAATGTTAATGGTCTTTGAATCTTAGTGGTGGGTATATGGTTGTTCATTCTACTATTCTTTTTATGAAAGAATAATAGTACATGGCTCATTTAGTAAGCTTGGATTTTACTCTCTAGTATGGATATAAAAATTTTATATTAAATTAATTTTCAAAAATAAAATCTGATGTATGACTCTGTTCCTACTAGGTGATAGGAAATTTCATCTCATTCATTACCAGGGACCTCCTTCGGTTTGCGTGAAGGTCCCCAGGATTTGGGCAGATGAGATCTTCAGGAAAGGCCCTTCTGTGCTCAGCGAGCCAGGGATTCCTGACGAGATGCCCCTTGTGTACCCCAAGGGTCTTGTGGGCAGCTCTGTGGGGACAGCAGGGGACCAATGCTGATGCAGGAACTCCATCCATCTTGGATCTCAAGGGAGCTAGTCATTTACTTGGGTGGCCTGCACATTTCTGAGTGCTCTGAGGACTTGGGGTGAAGAACCCCAAACTGCCATCTTTACTTTGGGTCTCGGACTCCCCTCTTCTCCTTCTGTTCTATCTCTCCCCACTCTCTAGTACTTTCTTCTTCCTTTCCCTGAGCATAATTCTTTCAATGAAATTAGGTTTCTAAAACACATACCGAGAACAAGAGCAGAGAGAATAATTCCAAACGATTGGAACTGGTCCTCTCCGCCTGTATTACTAGCCTTCCCGGGACTTGGAAATGAGAAAGGAACGTATGAAGAAGAGAAAGCAAAAGCCATTATTGCTTTAAATTACCCTGCGTCCCCCAGTCCCACATTTCGGTACCATTTCATTAAAGGGAAAATTTTCAAAAGGGAATAAAACTGATTTAGCATTTGTCAGTTTGTTGTACGACCAGAGTTGTTCCTTGGAAATAAAAGTTCTGGATGAAACTTTTCTGGGAAATACTAGAAGGAAAAAGTTGATGAAGACCCTCAAAATACTCAGGGCATCCAGTGTAGGTGGTTCTTTGTATATTTGCAGTTGCCAGTTGAGGAGTGAAGGCTGTCATGCCGCATGGAGAAGAAAGACAAACAAGCACCCAGAGAGCAAGTAACTTCCCAATGTCCAGTGTTGGGTCATTAATTCCAGAGCAGAACTGGACTCTGTAAGGCAGCTCGGCTGGCAGCTCTGCAGCCTGGCAAGGTTCCTGTGGCTCCACATTGACAGGGGGGATAGATCCTTTGACTCTTTTCTACAGACACTAGCATCTGTAACCAGCTACTTCACATCCCTGATTTGCCAAATTTCTATCATTTTTAAAATATCATGCTGCTAAAACAAATACCACGCAATGGATTGGCTTAAACAACCTGAATCTATTGGTTCATGGTTTTGAGGCTAGGAGACGTCCTAAATCCAGGCATCAAAAAGGAAGTACTCCCTCCCCCAAAGACTGTGGCATTCCGGGGCTGGCATTTCCATCACATGACAGTGCACATGACGCCATCTTGTTCTTTCTCTTCTGGGTTCCACTGACTTCCAGCTTTGTGTGCTTGTGGTGACTCCTCTCTCTGTGTCCAATTTCCTTTGTTTACAAGGTCTTGAGCCATAGTGAGGCCCACTCTCATTCAGTTTGGGCTCACCTTAACCAGTAACAGCTTGAAAGTTCCTATTTACAGATGAGTTCCCACTCAGAGGTCCAGGGGTTGGGACGTAAATATGCCTTTTGTGGGGGACACCATTCAATGCCCAGCACATGTATAAAGATATTTTCTCATATTAACTTAAACTCTGATTCTGTTAGAGGGACAATGTTTTCTCCTTGCTGAAAGAGTGGGACAAGGTGAGCTGTCTCTGCCACATTGCCTGGAAAATACCAATTAGAAGGACAAAGCAAAGAAATCTTTTGTCTCAATTAAATATCCCATCTTTCAAAAACATAGAAGAAAATACTCTGCCTTAATCTGTTATGCTTGTGAAAATGGGAAATAGTAGAAACTTCAAGTAAGTTTTAATTGTCTCTCCATGTATTTTTGGTGTTCAGGTACCAATGAATCTACTATTTTTTTTTTTTTAAATATGAGTGTCATGGTTAGGGACAGGTGTCAACTTGGCCAAGTTGTGGTACCTGTTCATCTGATTGGGCAAGTGCTGGCCTGTCTGTTGCAATGAGGACATTTCATAGGATTAGGTCATGATCACGTCAGCTACATCCACAGCTGATTCCATTTGTAATCAGCCAAAGGGGAGTGTCTTCTGCAATTAGTGATGCTAAATCCAATCATGGGAAGCCTTTTAAGGAGGACTCAGAGGAGACAGGTTGCATTCCTGCTTTGGCTGGTGAGCCTCTCCTGTGGAGTTCATCCAGGCCATCCATTGGAGTCATCGGCTTCGCAGCCTGCCCTGTGGATTTTGGACTCTGCATTCCTACGGTCACATGAGACACTTTCATAAATTTTATATTTGCAAGTGTTCCCTGTTGATTCTGTTTCTCTAGAGAACCCTAACTAATACATCTTGGTACCAGGAGTGGTTCTTAAGGAACAGAATCTTAAAAATGGGTTTTTATGAATGGTTTTCTACTCTGACTGGACTCAGAGACACTAAGGACTCTGATTCCCGTAATCAGAATGACACTCCCAATCCATGGACTGAGGTGGCAAAGGAGATAGTCAAAATATCATCATTTGATTCTCCTAATGCTTCGCTTGTACGAAGCCAGACTCTGGGGGATAATGTTTTTGACACCTTTACAGAGTTTTGTAGAAATAAGAGTTATAGAGATGTTGGTTGGTTGTTGTTAGATACACTGTCTACATTAAAGGGTGAAAGGGATGGGCTTAAGGCTTCAAACAAGAAACTTAAGTGCCGTCTGAAAGATGTAGAGGTTTCTATGAGTATCCTGAAGGAAAATTTTATTTCCTGTAGCTGTAGACTTGAGATCTCTGAAAATCAGACTCAGAATCTTATTGTTAGAGTAGCAACTTTACAACGTAAACTGAAATCTCAGTCTTGCATGGTGTCTGCCGTTGAAGTGAGGGCATTGATTGGAAAGGAGTGGGACCCTGAAAAATGGGATGGTGACATATGGATTGATAATGATGTTTGGGGTGAGGTTGAAACCCTAGACCATGCTGAGCCTTCTTTAGATAACCCTGTAATAGTCTGCCCTGAAGACATAGCCGCCCCACCTCCAGCTTCCCTGGAGGAATTGGCCACCCAACCTCCTCCTGAAGGGATTAGCCCTAGAGTTACTAATCCTGTTTCACCAAATGAAACTGCAAATGAAAGCCCTGAAGCAAATGGCTTGGAAGATATTTCTAATTCTTTTCATGACCCACCCCCACCACCCCTCATTTCTTCTAGACCTATAACTAGACTAAAGTCCCAACAGGCCCCTAAAGGTGAGGTACAAAGTATCACACGAGGAGGTACATTATACTCCAAAAGAACTATGTGAGTTTTCCAATTTATATAGACAGAAATCAGGGGAATATGTGTGGCAATGGATTTTAAGAGTGTGGGATAATGGTGGGAGGAATATAAGGCTGGATCAGGTTGAATTTATTGATATGGGCCCGCTAAGCAGAGATTCTGCATTCAATGTTATAGCTAGAGCAGTTAGAAAAGGTGTTAACAGCTTGTTTGGGTGGTTGGTGGAAACATGGATCAAAAGGTGGCCAACATTACCTGAGGTTGAAATGCCAGAACTGCCCTGGTATAATGTAGATGAGGGGATCCAGAGGCTTAGAGAGATTGGGATGTTAGAGTGGATTTATCATGCAAAGCCTGCTCTTACACCCCAGGAATGTCCAGAGGATGCACCTTTTGCCAGAACAGTGAGAAATAAATTTGTGAGACTAGCACCATCATCCCTCAAGAGCTCTGTGGTTGCACTTCTCTGTAGGTCATATATTACTGTAGGAACTGCTGTCACTGAGCTGGAATCCTTAAACACAATGGGGATGACTGGATCCCGAGTTGGCAGAAGCCAGGTGGCAGCACTTAATCACCAAAGACAGGGTAGACGTGGGTATTATAATAGACAACAAACTCAAAGGAGGCATCAAAATTATATGACACGCAGAGATTTGTGGCATTGGCTAGTAAATCACGGGGTGCCTAGAAATACAATAGAAGGGCAGTCTACTAAATTCTTGTTGGAGCTGTATAAACAAAAGAGTTCTAGGTCAAGGGAACAGAAGTCTAACCTGAATTACAAAAACACTGAGTCACGGCCCCTTAACCAATTTCCAGACTTGAAACAGTTTACAGACCCTGAGCCCCTTGAATGAAGGGGAGGCCAGGTCCCTATGGGGGAGAAACCTGTTACACTGCCACAAATTTATACTGTTAACCTTCCTCTAAGTCTTCCCCAAGGAGACCGACGGCCTTTTACCAGGGTAACTGTGCATTGGGGAAAAGGAAATGATCAGATATTTCGGGGATTATTAGACACTGGTTCAGAAGTGACTTTAGTTCCAGGGGACCCAAAACGTCACTCTGGACCACCAGTCAGAGTGGGGGCTTATGGAGGCCAGGTGATCAATGGAGTTTTAGCTCAGGTCCATCTCACAGTGGGTCCAGTGGGCCCCTGGACCCATCCTGTAGTTATTTCCCGAGTTCCGGAATGTATAATTGGCATAGACATACTGAGCAACTGGCAGAATCCCCACGTTGGTTCTCTAACTCGTGCAGTGAGGGCTATTCTGGTGGGAAAGGCCAAGTGGAAGCCACTAGAACTGCCCCTACCAAGCAAAATAGTAAATCAAAAGCAATACTGTATTCCTGGAGGGATTGCAGAGATTACTGCCACTCTTAAGGACTTGAAAGATGCAGGGGTGGTGATTCCCACCACATCCCCATTCAACTCTCCTATTTGGCCTGTGCAGAAAACAGATGGGTCTTGGAGAATGACAGTGGATTATCGTAAACTCAACCAGGTGGTAACTCCAATTGCAGCTGCTGTTCCAGATGTAGTATCATTGCTTGAGCAAATCAATACATCCCCTGGTACCTGGTATGCAGCTATTGATCTGGCAAATGCTTTTTTTTCAATAGCTATTAGTAAGGACCACCAGAAACAGTTTGCTTTCAGCTGGCAAGGTCAGCAATATACTTTCACTGTTCTACCTCAGGGGTATATCAACCCTCCAGCCCTATGTCATAATCTTGTTCGCAGAGACCTTGATCATTTCTCCCTCCCACAAGACATCACACTGGTCCATTATATTGATGATATCATGTTGATTGGACCTAGTGAGCAAGAAGTAGCAACTACTCTAGATTTACTGGTAAGGCATTTGCGTGTCAGAGGATGGGAGATAAATCCAACAAAAATACAGGGGCCTTCCACCTCAGGAAAATTTCTAGGTGTCCAGTGGTGTGGGGCATGTTGAGATATCCCTTCTAAGGTGAAGGATAAATTGCTGCATCTGGCCCCTCCCACATCCAAAAAAGAGGCACAACGCCTAGTTGGTCTTTTTGGATTTTGGCGACAACATATTCCTCATTTGGGTGTGCTACTCCGGCCCATTTATTGAGTGACCAGAAAAGCTGCTAATTTTGAGTGGGGACCTGAACAAGAGGAGGCTCTGCGACAGGTCCAGGATGCTGTGCAAGCTGCTCTGCCACTTGGGCCGTATGATCCAGCAGATCCAATGGTGCTGGAAGTGTCAGTGGCAAATAGAGATGCTGTCTGGAACCTTTGGCAGGCCCCAGGAGGAGAATCACAATGCAGACCCTTAGGATTTTGGAGCAAAGCCTTACTATCTGCTGCAGATAACTATTCTCCTTTTGAGAAACAGCTTTTGGCCTGCTACTGGGCCTTAGTAGAGACTGAACGCTTAACCATGGGCCACCAAGTTACCATGAGACCTGAGTTGCCTATCATGAGTTGGGTGTTGTCTGACCCACCAAGCCATAAAGTTGGGCATGCGCAGCAGCACTGTATTGTAAAATGGAAATGGCATATATAAGATAGAGCCAGAGCAGGTCCTGAAGGCACAAGTAAGTTACATGAAGAAGTGGCACAAATGCCCATGGTTTCCCCTCCTGCTGCCACATTACCTTCTCTTTCCCAGACCAGAGCTATGGCCTCTTGGGGAGTTCCTTACAGTGAATTGACTGAGGAAGAGAAAACTCGGGCCTGGTTTACAGATGGTTCAGCACGATATGCAGGTACCACCCGAAAGTGGACAGCTGCAGCATTACAACCCCTTTCTGGGGTGTCCTTGAAGGACAGTGGTGAGGGGAAATCCTCCCAGTGGGCAGAACTTCGAGCAGTGCACCTGATTGTTCATTTTGCTTGGAAGGAAAACTGGCCAGAGGTGCATTTGTATACTGACTCATGGGCTGTTGCTAATGGTTTGGCTGGATGGTCAGGGACTTGGAAAGACCATAATTGGAAAATTGGTGACAAAGAGGTCTGGGGAAGAAGTATGTGGATAGACCTTTCTGAGTGGGCTAAAAACATGAAGATATTTGTGTCCCATGTGAATGCACACCAGAGGGTGACTTCAGCAGAGAAGATTTTAATAATCAAGTGGATAAGATGACCCGTTCTATGGATACCAGTCAGCCTCTTTCCCCAGCAACTCCTGTTATTGCCCAATGGGCTCATGAACAAAGTGGTCATGGTGGTAGGGATGGAGGTTATGCATGGGCTCAGCAACATGGGCTTCCACTCACCAAGGCTGACCTGGCTACAGCCACTGCTGAGTGCCCAATCTGCCAGCAGCAGAGACCTACACTCAGCCCCCGATATGGCACCATTCCCCGAGGTGACCAGCCAGCTACATGGTGGCAGGTTGATTACATTGGACCACTCCTTTCATGGAAGGGGCAGCGATTTGTTCTAACTGGAATAGACACATACTCTGGATATGGGTTTGCTTTCCCTGCACGCAATGCTTCTGCCAAAACTACTATCTGTGGGCATACAGAATGCCTTATCCATCATCATGGTATTCCACATAGCATTGCTTTGGATCAAGGAACACACTTCACAGCAAATGAAGTGCGGGAATGGGCACATGCTCATGGAATTCTCTGGTCTTACCATGTTCCCCATCATCCGGAAGCAGCTGGATTGATAGAACGGTGGAATGGCCTTTTGAAAACTCAATTACGGTGCCAACTAGGTGGCAAAAACTTGAAAGGCTGGGGTAATGTTCTCCAGGAAGCTGTGTATGCTCTGAATCAGCGTCCGCTGTATGGTGCTGTTTCTCCCATAGCCAGGATCCATGGGTCCAGGAACCAAGGGGTGGAAATGGGTGTGGTGCCACTCGCTATTACTCCTAGTGATCCACTAGGAAAATTTTTGCTTCCTGTCCCTGCTACCCTGAGTTCTGCTGGTCTACAGGTTTTAGTTCCAAAACGGGGTGTGCTTTCTCCAGGAGAAACAACAGTGATACCACTGAACTGGAAGTTAAGATTGCCACCTGGCCACTTTGGGCTACTTATGCCTCTGGATCAACACACCAAGAAGGGGATTACATTATTGTCTGGGGTAATTGACCCTGACTATCAGAAGGAAGTAGGACTGCAACTACATAATGGAGGTAAAGAAGAGTTTTCTTGGAATATAGGAGATCCTCTGGGGCGTCTATTAGTACTACCATGCCCTGTGATTAAAATCAATGGAAAACTGCAACGACATAATCCAGGCAGGACCACTAATGGCTCTGAGACTTCAGGAATGAAGGTTTGGGTCACCCCACCAGGCAAAGAACCACGGCCAGCTGAAGTGCTTGCTGAGGGGAAAGGGAACATGGAATGGATAGTGGAAGAAGGCAGTGATAAATATGAACTTCGACCACGTGATCAGTTACAGAAATGAGGACTGTAATGCTGTTTTGTTTGTGTTATACTGTTTAAGTTGTAAGATATCAAGTTTAAGAATGAATGTTGCCCAAGGATTTGCACCCTATTCTGGAGAGATTTAATGTGTTTCCAGTTATATGCTGGACAGTTGAGTATTGTCAGGTAAAAGAAAAAATGTGTGCTTATTTGTTTTCATTTGGAAATTAAGTATGGTCTAAGGTGATATATATGTGTGTGTGTGTGTGTGTGCCAAGTTGACAAGGGGTGGACTGTCATGGTTAGGGACAGGTGTCAACTTGGCCAAGTTGTGGTACCTGTTCATCTGATTGGGCAAGTGCTGGCCTGTCTGTTGCAATGAGGACATTTCATAGGATTAGGTCATGATCACGTCAGCTACATCCACAGCTGATTCCATTTGTAATCAGCCAAAGGGGAGTGTCTTCTGCAATTAGTGATGCTAAATCCAATCATGGGAAGCCTTTTAAGGAGGACTCAGAGGAGACAGGTTGCATTCCTGCTTTGGCTGGTGAGCCTCTCCTGTGGAGTTCATCCAGGCCATCCATTGGAGTCATCGGCTTCGCAGCCTGCCCTGTGGATTTTGGACTCTGCATTCCTACGGTCACATGAGACACTTTCATAAATTTTATATTTGCAAGTGTTCCCTGTTGATTCTGTTTCTCTAGAGAACCCTAACTAATACAATGAGCAACTGTTTGTTCCAAATGAAAATATAAACAGTGCTAAGTAAGTTTAGGAAACAGTAAGTCATTTGCAACTCCAAGTATTTTTTAAAGCATTTCATATAAAGTCCCAAGTCTCCTTTTGCCTAGAGGTGTAGGCAATTGATTTGAAAATTATACAGATGCTGCAGCCAAATGATGGTCTACAGATTCAGTGTTTATGCTGAGTTCTCATTGATTTCTCCATCTATTTGTACTTGGCAAATGCCACACTCTGGGGAAATTAAAAGGGCATAATACCAGAATCTCTAGTTTTTAAAACAGCCCCTGTACAAAAGGTTCTGTGCCTTCAAAACACTGCCTGTAAATAATTCGTGTGGGAGCTCTGCAGCCCGTTTTAATTTGTACCTTGTCTGAGAAGTGTCTGAACCTCAGGATCACTTGGTGGTGGAAATCCCTGGGCCACAAGAGCAAGTGAATTTCTGGATTTGTTTTGTTTTGTTTCCTCCACCGATAGTGAGTTTCTCCTCCACTCTCCCCACAGCTTCTGTCCAAGGTTCCCTTTAGACATGTACCAGGTCACTGAATCTAGAAACCCCCATTTCTTAGATTTCCAACATTCCTTACTCCTCCCTGTCCTTTCCTTTAACATACTTAAATATCTCCAAGTCATTAAAATAAATAAAGAAATAGTGGCAATTTAAAAGTTTTCTTGAGAAGTCCTACATCTCTAGCTACCGCTGTGCCTCCAGCATCACGCCACAGGCATAAGGGTAGGCTGTATTTCACTCTCAGGCTCCACTCCATTCATTGCTCTGGATGCAAAGGATTCTCTCCCTCCCACTCACTAGATGGAATTTAAGGTCTCAGGTTAAATGTCGCTTTTTCTGGGGAACTATAGAAAGCAGTAGGATGGCTCCCGGAGATGCCACATCCTTGTCCCTGGAACCCATGACTGTTATATTATGCAGTCAAGGGGAAGTAAGGCTGCAGACAGAGTTTTAAGGTCATCAATCAACCGATATTAAGATATGGACATGACCTTGGATAATAGGTGGGCCAATGTAATCACAAGGGTCCTTTAAATGTGGAAGAGGAAGGGAGAGGAGTGAGCATCTCTGAGTGACACAATGTGAGAAAGATTCGAGCCACTGTTGCCATGTTTGAATGGAGGAAGAGGCCACAAACCAAGGAATGCGGGCACCCTCTGAACCTGGGAATGGCACAGATGTGCCACTAGAGTCTCTCGAAAGGAACGCAGCCTTGCTGGCACCTTGATGTTAGCCAGTGAGACCCATTTCAGGCTTCTGAACACTGGAACCAGGACATCATACATGTTTGTTCTTTTAAATCACTGAGATTTTGGAAATTTGTTATAGCACCAATAGGAAACAAATATGGGAGCCATCTCTGGACATTCTATCTAAAATAGTAAGCCTCATCACACTGTTTACAAATTATTGTTATAACACCTCATTTACTTCCTTCTCACTGCTTATCCTGAGCTGTACGTGTTAGTAGTCTTCACTTATCAGTTTGCATACTTTCTCTCTCTCTTCCCAACTAATTGGCCACCTCACATGACAAAGATCAGAAAATGGGATGTTTTCCTTTCCTGAGCTGCTCAAGCAAATCCTATGTAAGAGTCCAGCTTGCACAATGGACATTTATTCACTCATGGTTTTGAGGTGGGCAAAATGCCCCAATTAGCACATCAGCAAGTGAGGCTTTCTTCCGGAAGTCTGTGGTGTCCTGGGGCTGGCCACTGGCGATCCTTGGCCCTGGGTCCCTCTGCCGCATGTTGCACATGGCAGCACCTCCCGGCCTCTTCCTGCTCTTCTGGGTTCCAGTTCAGCTTCTTGCTTTCCTGTGGCTTTCTCCTCTGTGTCTGAATTCATTCCCTCATCAAGGACTCCAGTAACAGGATTAAATCCCATCGTTCATGAGGTGGGCCACATCTTGACTGAAGTGCTCCCATCACAAGGTCCTACTTACAATGGGTTCACACCCACAGCAATGGATTAGATTTAAGAACATGTTTTTCTGGGGTATGCAAAGCTTCACGTTACCACATGGGATAACATACTTTTGGTAGCACATACTTTACCATGAAAAAGTGGGGAAATGGGCTCTCTCTTTATTGCTGGGGTTGTGTATAACCTTTTTGGAGAACAATTTGACAGGATCTATCAATACTACATATGCACAAATCCTTAGACCCACAGAGTCCCACTTCCAAGTGTTCATCTTTCATGTCTACCCTTTGCATTCACAAGTATGTGAAATGACCTAAACCCAGTGTATTTAATAGTGAAAGAATGGCTACAGCATAAATGTCCACCAATGGTCTACGGATTGAATTAACTGTCATACAGCTATAAAATGGAATTGACGATGCAGCAACTTAAAAAGTCAGTTGGTTCTTCATTTACCATGCAGAATGGTTTCTGAGATACATTTTTAAGAGTAGAAAACAAGACAGAGAAATGCATGAGTAATATATTCTCATTTAAGTGAGAAAAAAAAGAGGAGGTTATGTATGTGCATTTTCTTTTATATGTATGAAATATCTGTTCAAGGTTACGTAAGAAACTTTGTCTTATGTTTGCCCCTGAAGAGAGGAACTGGAAGCCATGGAAGGTGTTAGCAGGGAGAGTTTCCACGGTACACTTATTCCTCCTTTATAGTCATAAATTCTTCTAGAAAACAAAGCTGATAAATGAAATTTCCATCAAAATGTTTTTCATTATTTTTAATGGGAAAATTAAAATGTGTTCCCTTCTAACTTAAGATGATCAAACAGTTTCCCCAGGTTTGCTGATATGAAACTGTCATGCACCTAAGGAAATCCATGCTCTTTAATCCACACTCAGTATTGTTGGGTGGAATCTTTTTTGTTGTTTTCATGGACATATGATCCATCCAGTTGTGGGTGGTAATTTGACTAGGTGGTTTCCTTTCGAGGTGGGGTTGCTTACTGCCCTTTAAGAGGGAACCATTTTGGAAAAAGCTCAGAGTCAAGAGAGTCCACACAGCTAGAAACTTTTGGAGATGAAGAAGGGAAACGCCGTGGGGGAAGCCTTATGAAGTAAGGACAGAAAGCAAGCAGACATCACCATGTGCCCCCCCAGCTGAGAGAGAAATCCCAAATTTCATCACCCCTTTCTTTGGAGTTAAGGTATCTTTCTCTGGATGCTTTAGTTTGGACATTTCTATGTCCTTAGAACTGTAAATTGGCAATTTAATAAATTTTCCTTTTAAAAGCCACTCCATTTCTTGTGTATTGCATTCTGGCAGCTTCAGCAAACTAAAACATGAGATGATAAATATTTCCATTAAACATTCCAAGAAATTTTATACAAGTAACAAATAAGAGTTTGAAAGTACATAATGCAGTTTTTCATGGACGAATGTAATTTAATGAAGGATTATTTCATTTTCCAAAGGAGGAAGAGGAGACATTAAGAGATGATGGAGGATGGAAGAGTCAGTCTTTGAAAGGCATATTCTTTCTGCATGTTGTTTTTTTCAATTTTTGCACCTTTTTGGATGCTATTGTTAGTCTGTGCTCAAATAACACTTAAAAAGCATTGCAGTGCAAATAAACTTTTTAGGGAAAAATAAAGGCTATGCATGAGAGGTTTGAGATAGGTGGAAATAGGGCACATGCCCAATGGACCCACAGACATAGAAGACACTGCCTGTGTCCCACATGTGGAGAAGCCGGTTCTGGGTTCATCGCCACTTGGCAGACAAGTATCTTCCACGTGATATTCTCTGACTAGAACCTGCTGTGTTGAGTAAAGGTGAGTATGCCTTTGTCTTATAATGTATTTATAGGACATATATAATGTATTCATTTATTTTTCAGAAACTCCTTTTGTTTTGGATATCTTACTTTTGGAATATACCAAAACCAAGAGTGTCCTAACAGTGGTTGTACCAGTCAGGGTTCTCTAGGGAAACACAAAGAACAGGCTAATAGGAGGTCGTTACATATCTAGGTTTGTATTATATATGTATGTGTGTGTGCTTATTGGAAACTGTTGTGTACCCCAGAAAAGCTTGTTCTATAATCCTGATTCAATATGGTTGGGTGGGATCTTTTTTATTAAGCTGTTTTCATGGAGATGTGACCCATCAATAGTGGGTGGGACCTTTTGATTAGGTGGTTTCTGTGGAGCTGTGTCTCCACCCACTTAAGGTCGGTCTTTATCTGTTTACTGGAGTCCTTTAAGAAGGAACCATTTTAGAAAGAGCTTCAGTGCCCACAGTGACAGAGAGAGATGCACCTGTGGACCTGCAGAGAGAAAATGCCCTTTGGAATCTGTTTGAAACCAAAAGCCGAAGAATTGGCAGATGCCAGCCATATGCCTTCCCAGCTGACAGAGGTGTTCCAGACCCTTTCTGGAGTCAAGATATCTTTCCCATTACCTTAGTTTGGACATTCTTAGGCCTTTAGAACTGTAAACTTGAATTCATAAATTCCCTTTATAAAAGGCAGTCCATTTCTGGCATATTTTATTTCCAGCAGTACTAACATGTATGAATATGTGTATTTATGTATTTATTTATTATAAGGAGTTGGCTCACACAATGGTGGAGGCTGGCAACTCCTCATTCATAAGGAAAGCAGGAGGTAGGAAACTCCAGAGAGAGTAAAGTTCAATTTCTCAGTTTAAAAACCTTAGCCTGGAGACCCAGGAGGAGAGTGTGGTCTTGAGGAAGAATTTCTCCTGATTTCTGAACGCTCAGTTCTTGTTTCTGAGACCACCAACTGCTTGGAAGAGGCCTTCCCACATCACAGAGGCTCATCTCCTTTACTTCAGGTTAGCTGATGGTAGATGCTAATCTCATCTCCAAAATGCCTCCATGGCCACAACCAGGCCAGTGTTTGACCAAAGAACCGGCCACCATAACCCAGCCAAGTGGACACATAAAATTAACCATCACAGCGGTATACTCTTTTGCTGTTATCAACAAAAATTGTCAGCAGAACATTTGCAATGAGGTTTAGTCTGAGTACCCTGCTTTGCTTTTGAATCTCCAACACTGAAAAAATATTGCCAAATTTGAACAAAAGCAAAAAAGAAAATAAATAGTAAGAATAAGAAATGTGCGCCCACTGTAACAGTGGTGAGGGGATGAAGATTGCTGTTTTTATATTTGCTTTTCTGTATTTTCACACTTGAATACACTGGCAGAGACTGGCTAATGCTCATCTAACATGGTTCTTCTTTGGTGACAAACAGCCACATGGCCTATAGCGGATCTCTCGGGGGTCCATGAACACGTCTCTTCCAGTCTAGGGCAGGGAAAGGCAGGTGCTCCTTCTCTGAGTTCATTCTTGCCCCTATTTCCTGGCCACAGGTGCAAATACAGAGCCTCAGCTTGAAAGGAGCATGGATCCCTGCATTTCTGCTTGGCAGGCAGCATATTCCTTCTGCCTTACATTTTTTTATTGGTTCATCCCCTCAACTGATCCACATGCTCATGTTTGATCAGCCATCCATCTCTTTAACAGCCAAGCTTCTGGGAAGAGCCCTCTCGGCTGCCTCAACTCACATGGCCTGCTCAGCACCCCGAGATATGGCTTTCACCTCTTCCATAGAGTGTGGTGGAGTCAGCAAATGTTAAAATGACTCCATAAATTGTTCATCCTAATATCACAGTACAATCCTTAAATTTATGTTTTATAGGTTTGTTCCTTCAAGGAATACTTACTGAGCCCCTCCTCACATCAGAATTCATGCTAAGCATCAAGAATAAGGCTGAACAAACTCTTCAAATAAACTCACTGCTCTTCCCCCAATGTGGGACATGACTCCCAGGGGTGTAAATCTCCCTGGCAATGTGGATATGACTCCCAAGGATGAGTCTGGCTTTGGTATTGTGGGAGAAAACCCAAGGCTCTATCTAAGACTCTATGGAAGTTTTCCACCTGTAAAAGTAGACAGGGGCCAGATAATATAGTGTGTCACATTTCAGTTTGGCACTTAAGATTTTATTCTAGGTATGACAAGAGGCCATTAAAGTATTTAAAACATGGCAGGGGTGGTGCGACAGTGGCTCAGTGGCAGAATTCTCACCTGCCATGCTGGAGACCTAGGTTTGATTCCTGGTGCCTGCCCATGCAATAAAAAACAAAACAAAACATGGAAGGGATATGCTCCAATTGATGTGAGATGGGAGCTCACTTTTTCAGCCTTTCACCAATTGTATCAAGTTTCATGGCTGTATTTATCACATATGTGCAATGACTCTTCAGTTCATATGAGCAAGCCAGGTCATGTCTCTCTCCAGTGTTCAGTATATATATATATATATATCACTAAATCTCACTCTTCCTCAGGCACTTCGATATTTATGTATCACAGATTGAACTGGTCCTTCCCCCATCCCCACATCTATGGTATTCAGTCTCTTCTTAATTCCACCATCATTCTCCTAAATATTCAATCCACAAATCGAGACATTTCTCCACCCTCTCACTTATCCCATCAGATTGGGCTGAGTGTTCAGGTCTTTGATTCTCACAACTGATCCTGAATCTGGTTCCATCAGATTCTAACCGGCAGGGCAATCTTAGGAAAAGTATTCAAGCTCCATAAATCTCAGTATACTCATCTATAAAATACAGAAAATTGAAATACCTACAGTTATTGCTATTGTGAGGAGGACATTCTGGTTTGCATTATCTCTATAAATGCCTCTCCCCAAATGTAGTGAGGCCCCCCATCTGGCAAGCCTTTTAAACTTTGGAATGTAACATCAGATAAGACAAGAGTGGTGTGTGATAGAAAGGGTGCATGCAGTGTGATGAGGTCGGAGATTGAAGTAGAGACCAGCTCATTAACGGTTTTGTTGGCCAAGGGAAAAACTTTAGGATTTTATTCTAGAGATAAATGGAAGCCAAGGCAGAGAAGCCATAAGGTTGGAATGGACTTCCAGTTTGAGATTAAGCAAAATTACCTTGTGAAGGTGCCAAGAGGGGAAGAAGCCTGAATAGGAGGCTTTTCCAGTGAGGCAGGAGAGAGGGGTGGTGTGTCAGCATGGAACTGGTGGCCATGCAGCTAGGTGAGGAACATTCTGGATGGACTGGGGGTTGAGTGTGAGGAAACAGGACAAAGCATGGAGGTTTAAAAAAGATGCTGGATGACGGTGGCATCTGCTGATTGGATGGGACTGGCAGCTGGGGGTAGAGAGAGAAAAAGCATTTCATGGTGGGGTAGGGAGCTAAGACTTTAATTTTGAACATGTTAAATTTCAAATATCTTTGAGGCCCTCATGAAGGAGTGCAATGTAAATATTTGAACGTGCAAATCTTGAGCCTGGAGGAACTATGAGGGTGAGTGTGTAGATTCACCAGAATGAAGATAGTATTTAAATTGGGAATGGTGAGATTTCCTAGTGGAGGAGATTCCCCAGGAGAGAGTACAGACGGGATCTCAGGACTGAAGGCAGGGGAACCTCAGTTAGGGAACGGTGGAGGCTGAGGAGCTGCGAGGGAACCTACTCTGGACTGGGTTGTGGACCCGGTTTGGGCACAGCCTTGGTCCTCGCCCACATTTCTGGGGCTGGATCACTGTAAGATGTCACTTCAGTTAGGAGGTGGCCCAACGGGATCAGCTGGGTTTTATCTGGATTCTAGGAGCCTTTACGAGCAGAGGACAAGTCAGACAGAGAGAAGCCACAGAGAGCAGCCCAAAGCTGGAATTCACAGGAACCTGGAAAAGAAAGAAGAAGATGCCACCATGCACACTGCCATGTGAAGGAAAGGCCGAGGAACCCCAAAGATTGCCTACCCCCCAGAGGGAACCCCCAGGGAGGGAGCCAGCCTTCTGGCCTCTGAAACTGTGAGCGAATAAATTTCTGCTGTTATATCAACCCATTGCATGGTATTTGTCTTAGCAGCCAGGACACTAAAACAGAGCTGCGATAGAGGGTCCAGTGACATAAGAGGAAAAGCAGGAGACAAGGGGGTCAAAGCAGCTGAGAGAGGAGAGCATTTCAAAGTGGAAGTGTGGCCCACTGCCGGGAAGCTTTTGAGAGGCCAAGCTAATCAAGGACAGAGACATCCACCACTGCTGGAAGCTGGGCCTCTCAGGAGCAGGTCACCGGCCTTGGGGGGTGGGAGAGGGTCGGAGAGAGCCTGAAGGGGAGGGTGTAGCAACGGAGCCCGCAGACAGCTCCTTAGAGTAGTGATAAGGTGACAGATGGGGAGGTAGCTTTAAAGAGACCTGGATTCAAAGAAAATGCTTCATTTTCCTGTTTTTTTAAGATGAGAAAAACTAGAGCATATTTGCTTGCTGATGGAATTGTTCCCACAGAAAAGCAAAGATGGGTGGAGAGAGAAAGAGAAAGGAGAGGAAAAGAGACCATGGAGTGAGGTCCTTGAAAGGCAAGACAGCAAAGGCTCTGGAGAACTGCTTGCACTCCTGCCTTTGATAGATGGAGAAACTTTCTTCTACTGGGTCAGGAGGGGCGAGAGGAATTTGAGGTATAATTGCAGGCAGGCGTTGCTTAAGCATGGAGAACTGGAAATGAAAGTTTTGACACTTATCATTGCCCCATTCGCCCTCTGCAAATGGAGAAACAGTTATTTTTCTAAAATGAAAATTTCATAATAAAGTCCCTGTGATAAAACATTTCCAATACTCCTTAGTGTCTTCAGGACTGAAATGAAATTCTCTTTCATGATTTTGCCGCTGTGTGTGCACTAGCGTCCTCTCCTAGCACTCCCCACCCTGTCTACACCCTCCTGACAAAGCCAGTGTAGACTTTAAACCCACTTGAACTTCCTTGAGCACGCCCTTCTGTTTCACGCTCCAGGGCTTTGAAAGCCTAGAGATGTATATGTTGTAAACCTGCTGCAATTTCGTTCATTTGTGCTCAATAAATTCTAAAGGCAGAAAAAGTGGTAACTGGGAATGTTTATTTTTTACCAATGTGTCTTTCCAATCAATATTCTCTGGTTTGATTAATTTCCAGGAGTCCCACCATCCCCCTGGGGCTGGCTCAGGAGCTCCTGTCCTCCAGAGACGTTCTCTAAAGCCTTCCCAGTCCACTGGAGAATACCCATCTGCTGCCCTTGTGAGGATTCGAAACAGGATGTTCCCCAGAAAAGATCATATCCCTAAAGCTGATTCACTCCCGCGGGTGTGGACCTATTGTTCAGTGGAGGCTGCCCCAGATGGGTTCAGTCCTCTTCTTGGAGCCCTTTATTAGAGGATGAACTAGAGAGAAGCACGCAGACGCTGAGAGAAGGACAGACAGAGCAGAACCCCGGAGCGGAGGCCAGCAGACCCCGCCAGGCACCTGGCCGCGTGACCGGGATCCAGGACTGCCTGCAGATGCTTCGAATGGGACGCTTTCTCGGCCTCAGAACTGTAAACCTGTGAACTAATAAATCCCCATTGTAAAAGCCACCCCATGTCTGGAATTCTGCATTTCAGCACCTGTAGCAAACAAAAACACCCCCTTCTCTGCTGGTGTATTCACGTCTTCATTTCTGCTCAAACCATACTGGGTTTTAAGTACTCTTAGATTGTCTGTTCCCTCCTCAGAACTGAGCAGCTGTGGACAAGGAATAAATCTGGCATCTCTGCATTCTTAGCAGAGTGACTACGGTGGAGAATTCATTTTTCTGAATGCCGGGTGGTGAAGGAACGGGAGGATAAATGAACGAGTTGGACAATAGACTAAGGCTCATTGTTCGGTTGCCCCAGCTGGTCAGTGACGTGTTCTAAGAGGCCTCCAGAGGCCCACTGGAGTGAAAATGAAACAACAGTCATAATATTTGAAGCGCCTGCATGCAAAACTCGTGTAGTGGACACTTCTTGCAGGTTCCTCTGCGGACGCCCGACTGAACTCTGACCTTGAGGAAGAGTCAGCGGGCTTCTGGCAGGTCAATTATTTTCACTGACATGATAATTCAATATATTTCCAGCCTCAAGTCCTTGAAGTATTTAGCCCCAGCAGAGCCATTGGTGGGATTTTAAAGCCTGATGCTTTGACTGTGGGTGTTCTGACATGTGAACACACACTCTCATTTACCTGTGAGGGGTGACTTCTGAGAACTTTGGGTCCTAGAAACAAATACCTCATCTTCTTTCTGATCAACCAAGACAGCAAGTCCGCGTAAAATGAGCCGGAGAGCAGGTGTGGGGGGCTGCATGCCGGAGCGTGAGGCTGGGCGGGGGAGGGCTCGTCTCACAGCCTCTGCCGAGGTCAAAGGAGCCCTTGCCACACTCTGCCCCCGTGAAAGGAAAATGAAAATGTCGCCGTTCTGTGCACTACGGGAGCTGCAGAATATTTTACAATCTAAAAGTAGCCTGCGGTTTTAGTAAATTTCTGAGCAATTCTGAGCAGAGGGACGCATTGCTTAGCTTCCAGCACTTAGCAGTATAAAAGCCAGGGTTGCCACACATTTGATCCTACATTATAATTAACAATGTGGGAAGCACACAACGCATCCTCTCATGTTTCAGTACTTAGAAATGCTTCTATAATGTGGGTGTTCTCGCTTCAACATTTCTGGATGTGGCTAGGTGCCTAAAATACTATTAACATGGAGAAACAATTAATATGGACTTGTTTTTTTGACTGTTTTGGACCTTTTGGCCTTTTGCCCAGGTTAGATCTCAAATGTCCCTGACTGAGGGCACTGGACCCTGTTGGGACCATGGCAACTGCATGGCTCCTGAAATGCATACAGTTAAATATCTGACCTGCGTCAACAGAAAGGAAAAAAACATAGTATGTGCCAAAAGTCTTTCACCTGCACTAATTTCATTCCCTCCACTCCGTGGGGTGCTATTCTCTTCCTCATTTTTGAGCTGTGAGTAGCCTGGGACAGTGTCCAAGTTTTGTTTCCCGAACAGCAAGTATAGTCATCCTTCCACTGTGCCCTGATTCCTTCCGGCTGGAAAGAAACTCAAACAGAATTAGTTACAAAAGACAGGAGTGGACGTTTTTAGCTTTTCCCTACCTTAAACAGGGAATAACCTCAGGAAAAAGTATGGACATTGCAATCAATCAAATGCACATTTAGGTTCTTCTTTTACTCCAAGCTAACTGATCTTTAACTCACAGGATTTCAATTTTCTTCTAAGAAATATGTGAATGACAGCACTAGGGTGACTAAATAATACTCCAGTGCCTGGTCCCTGCGATAGGGTAGGACTGCCAGGTTCAGTTAGCCAGGCTGTGCACTGGACAAATGGCTCTAGGAGATCTCCAACAAGGACGAGTTACTGCCTGCTCCAGGCTTTGTAAAGGAGTTAGAGAATTCAAGAAAACTCTTGATGTTTTGTTTTCTATCACACACAAAAATGTGTTTTATTTTAAAAGGTAAAACGAGCAAGCCGCCACCTGGCACGACTCCCAGTTGGAGAAGACAAGCAGGCACACAAAGGTGAGGGGTCCTTCGTGGGGATTCCATGGTGGTGGTGGGGGCTGTGCGTCCTGGTTGCCTGGCAACAGAGGCAGGAGTGGGAGGGGCCGGGGCTGTTGATCTGTCTCCTCAGTAACTCCACAGCCTCTGCCACTGCGAGCCATGGCCCAGGGCTTGGAGCCTGAGTGTGAGTACACACGTGTGTCCTGGGCTCGGTCGTGGGAGCTATGACCCAGTGCTGGGAGCCTGAGTGTGAGCACACACATGGGCGTCCTGGACTCGGCTGTGGGAGCCATGGCCTGGGGCTGGGAGCCTGAGTGTGAGTACACACGTGCATCCTGGGCTCGGTCGTGGGAGCCATGGCCCAGGGCTGGGAGCCTGAGTGTGGATACACACACGCGCGTCCTGGGCTCACCTGCGGGTGTTCATCTGAGGTTTGACTGCCTCGGAACCTAGCCCCTCTGAGCTCCATCTGGAAGATGAAATCAGGTGTGGGATCAGTGGAATTTAGGATGGGATTTGGGGACGTGCTGCTTTCTTAGAAAATCGGACAACACGCAAAGTCAAGAGGTAGGGTGAGTGTGTGTGTGTGTGTGTGTGTGTGTATGCACGTGTGTGTGTGTTCTCTGGAAGGATGAGGAGGAGTGAGCCTTTTCAGGGAAGATTCCTAGATGCTAGTTCAGAGGTTCCTCTTAAAGTATCTAAACTTCAGGAAGTTTTCTAGGCCAGGTTGCCAGGCTGTGATTCTTACTAAAAAAACCCAGCTTACAACCCATCCTTATTTACCATGTATGAAATGCTTCACCAAATTTACTTTGTTTAGTCTTCATGACCCTGAAGGCAGGTGCTGTTATTGCAGTTGAACACATAAAGTTCATGGAGGTTTAAATCCCCGCCTTTTGATGCTGAATCCATTGCTTTCTCCCACCACATGCTGCACATAAAACCGGGACTACTGGGTCAGGTGAATTTTGGAGCAAAAGAAAGCCTTTTTTTTGGATTGAGTGAAACAATCTGCATTTGAAATATTTTACATGAATTGTATCTATGACTTTGAAACGTGTACAGTGGCTCTGTGTGGGTGGTGGGCTGAGGCGGGTAGGATGCCAACCTGCCATGTGGCTGTGTGCAGTGCGCACGCCACCGGGCCTCAGTTTCCTCTCTGCGCCGTGAGGGTAACAGTGGTGCCGGCGCCTGGGCCTTGGTGAGCGTGAGACTAGTTGACGCACGTGAAGCACTTAGAATTCCAACTATAAGCACGCGACACAGTTTGCTATGACACTTGGTTGTTGCAGTCTCATGGCTTCTTCAGTAGGTGATGGGTCCCGTCTCCAGGGGCTAAAGTTCTCCAGGGCTAACTGAACAAACGCCACTGCCCTGGGCTCTGACTGCAGGTGCGTGCTGTTGCACGGTTTTGCAGGTGCCAGCAGGTCACACTGACCCCAAGGCCTGCAGCCCTCTGGAAATGGCGTCCGTGGGACGGGCTTTGCCTCTGTCCCTTGTCCTCTGTCCCCTGCCCTCCGCCCAGGCCCTCTGTCTCCAGCCCTCTGTCCCTCTGGCCCTCTGTCCCCTATCCTCTGTCCCCCTGGCTCTCTGTCCCCTGCCCTCTGTCCACTTGGACATCTGTCCCCTGCCCTCTGTCCCCCGGCCTCTGTCCCCTGCCCTCAGTCCCATGCCCTTTATTCCTGCCCCTCTGGCTCCTGACCTCTGGCCCCTGCCTTCTGTCCCCCTGCTCTCTGTCCCCAGCTCTCTGTCTCCAGCCCTCTGTCCCCTGGCCTCTGTCCCCTGTCCTCTGACCCTCCATCTCATCCCCATTCTTCCTCCTAAGTGTCCTCTGTGTCTAAGGACTCAGCCGTGGGTAGGCCCCTGGTTCGGTCTGGCCTCATCTTAACCGGGTACAGTGAGTCTACACCACCAGACCGGGTCAGGACCTCCACGCGTCTGCGGGGCCTTGCGGTTCAATCCCTCACAGGGACCATATCTCTGAAGGTCCTCGAACGCCACCCAGGGTTTCACCCAGACGGTGCGTGTGGAACACGTGGACCCTGATGGTCTCAGGAGCACTGTCTAATCGGTACACACACATATACACACACACACACACACGAAGGGGCCACCAGCAGTACTAGAGAAGCAGACCATCTCACTCGAAGTGCAAAAGGGTTGGGTGCTGGAAAGGGTTTGTTTTTGCAAGTTCTTATAATATTTGTTCTGTTCTTTCTACAGAAATAATATTACTCAACCTATTCATTCTGTTAAGAAAACCTGTTCTTTATAAATAATGCAAATGCTAATGCCAGTTCAGCGCCCGGACAGGCAATCTCAAAGCCAGGAACGAGTTTCTAGTTGTGCGTTTTAGCGCTTTCGATTTTCGTTTCTGCTGCCACATACTCCGGCTTCCCATGAAAGGCAAAGTCTACATCGGGCTGTCATACTTACTAATTCAGCAAGTTCTGCACATAGAATAATGGCTTCTGTAGGTAGTGTAGGAGTGTTCGTGGCGTCCTTTTGGGTAGGACTCTCGTGAGGGTGGGGATGGGCTCCATGGGCAGTTGGAGGCCAGCAGCTTCTGAGCCGTTTTGCCTACAACATTTCTCTTCACATTACTTATTTCCAGGAACTAACCTACAGAATTTAAATCAGAAGCCTACGTTGAGTATGCTAAAGTAGAGCTTGTTGGTAGGGAGTACAAAAATGTCTCATGTCATTTTGGTATTCCTTAATAAACATATATTTCGTGAGTTAAAATATAGGAGCAAACATTGGCGTCCAGACAATCCCTAGTAAGGTGAAATGCAAACATGGGCGGCCGGTTTGCCTCCTGTGGAGGCAGCAGCAGTGCTGGCAATTTCACGAGCATCTCAGGGTGTTTGGAGCTTGTCTTTTCCTTTCATCTAAGAAAAGCAAAGCAGCCCGCCCCTAACTCCCGAGCAGTCGCTGCTGCCTGCCCTGGCTGGGGGTTCCTTGGGGGTGGGGGTGGGGGTGCTCTGGTGGCCACGTGAAGCGCTGGCTGCCAGTGGCCCTCCAGCTGCACGCCGCCATCCCACTCCACTCTGTGCCGCGAGCTGCCCTGTCCCCGTCTCTGTCTTGAGCCCCCCCCCAATCTGAGACCAACTTAACCCACCTTCCACTTGGCACCCGGTGTGTGGTTTCCACGGCGGCCCAGGCCGCATGAGCGTGGCGACAAGGGGGTGGCCTCGCCGTCCCCTCGGTCCGGTCTGGCGCTCGGGGTGAATCCGGTCCCACGCCCTTGCGGGTAGTCGGCAGTTCCTGGGTTCAGGGCTGACGCCCCCATTTCCGGGCCGGCTTGGAACTGGGGGCAGTCCCGGGCTGCGACTGTCCTGTAACCAGCCTTGGCACGGGGGCTCTCCATGCAGCACTCCCACGGCCGTGGCGCCCCCCGCGGGCGCCCCCGACCCTCCTTCGGCGCCGCGCAGCTGAGCCTTGGCTGTGCGCCCGGCTTGGGCCCTCTTGGAAAATCCCGGCTAATCTCCTCATTTGAAAGCCCGTAACCTTAATTAAATCTGCGAAGTCCCCACGGCGTGAACGTAACACATGCACGGGTCCCAGGAGCTGGGACAAGGACGTCCTTGGGGCTTCGTTATTCTGCCTGACACATGTCACTAACTTAAACAAGATAACTGATGTAGAAGTTAATATTTTTCTTTCTCACAGTGCTGTGTAACCGTGCTTCTTTCATGGTGTCGGTCTTCTTCTATCCCAGCAGTCATGCCTTTCTCCTATTAGATTTGAAGGTTCCTGGTCATAGAACATTTTTTGTTTGTTTGTTTGTTTGTTTGGGTGCACGGTCCGGGAATTGAACTGGGTCTCCTGCATGAAAGGCGAGCCTTCTACCACTGAGCCACCAGTGCGCCCAGAGCATTTATTTTTAATCTCCTGAGACATAGTTCTGTGTAGCACACAGTAGAGGGGTTTTTTTTTTTCTGTATGGCAGGGTCACATTTCATTCCTTTTCCATGTGAGTATCCTGTTATTACAGCACCATTTGTTGAGTTTTTGCTTATTTGGTTTTTTATTTGTTTGCTTGCTTATTTTGGGGGGAAAATGCATGGGCCTGTATCTAACCTCAAGGCAAATGAGAATTCTACCACTGGACTACCCCAAAATAGATTTTTATATCATTATTTACAATTTGAAAAGTGGTCATTCTTGCCACAGGTAGTCATTCAACAAAAAGTTGTTCTTCCTCTTTTTCTCAAGATACTAACGTGAATGAAACATAGCTCTTTCTCTCAAGGATATTTAAAAACAAAGGAACTAGAGTATGACGGGGGCGGAGAGATGTGACGTGTGTCCAGGCCCAGTACTCGAAGTCAACTCTTTACAGGTGGTTAAGGAAAGGAGAGGGATGGCCAGATGAGGTGGGCCTTAAAGGACTCTCAGGAGAGGTAAGACGGGGAAGACAGAACAGTCGGAAGGGGAGGGTGTGTGAGGCGTGAATGGATACTCCCTCCCAGCAGAAAAAGCAGTTCTTGCATGGGAGGGCAGTTTGCAGGAGGCCCAGAGAACTGGCCTGGGAGTCCAGGTGGAGGCTGACCCCCTCTTGGCCCACACATCCCCAGGTGAGGCACCCGCGGGCCCAGGTCTGTCTGTCATGCTCTCCATAGTTCTTATCTCTAATGTGTCTTTAGAATGCTTGTCCTGGTAGGATAGTGGGTGTGGGGGAGACAGAGGGCAGACAAGAGGGGTACTCTGGTTTGCTAGCTGCCAGAATGCAATATACCAGAACTAGAATAGCAAGTCTATAAAAGCGTCCTGATTAAGGCACTAATAGGAGGTTACCTGCACTCAAGAAAGGCTGATGAAGTTCAGGGTTTCTCTCTTAAGTGAAGAGGTACATGGCGAACATGGCGACATCTGCTAGCTTCCTCTCCAGGCTCCTTGCTTCGTGAAGCTGCCCCAGGGGCGTTCTCCTTCTTCTCCAAAGATCACTGGCTGGTGGACTCCGTAGTTCTCGTGTCTTTGCCACTCTTGTCATTTTCAAGCTTTCTCCAAAATGTTTCCTCTTTTAAAGGATTCCAGTAAACTAATCAAGACCCACCGGGAATGAGTGAAGTCTCATCTCCTTCTATTCAAAAGTTAATACCCACAAATGGTCGAGTCACATCTCCGGGGAGATAACCTAATCGAGCTCCCGACCTACAGTGCTGAATAGGGATTAGAAGAAACTGTTGCTTCCACAAGATGGATTAGAATTAAAACATGGCTTTTCTAGGGTACATAAATCTTTTCAAACCAGCACAAGGAGGACTAAGAATGTTCTAGAAAGAGACCAACAAACAACTCTGTGGGATTCCAGGGTTCCCAGAGATGAGATAATACAGTGATTTGTAACAATTTTGACCTTAAAGACCTGTTGCTACTCTCCTGAGAAAGGCTCACTAAGACCATCCTATGCCTTACAAAGGTAGATGTTACCCAAGTTAGAAATAGTCATTCAAAGCTAGTTCAAAAGCCTCTGGCTGTGTCCTCTTTATTAATTCTCAGTCTTAGTTTGTGAAGGCTGCTAGGACAAACACGACATGGGATTTGGCATCTAGAAGACCTCCAACATGGAGGTCTGGAGGGGCCGTGCTTCCCCCCAGCTCGGCAGTGCTCTGAGTTGCTTGCTGCATCCTTGGGCTTCCCTGGCTTGCACCTCCACCTCTGTCACACGGTGATCCCTCTTGTCTCTGCTCCTCTCTCTGGTGGCTTTTTTCATCTTCTGACTTCCTTAGGCTCACTGCATATGTATTTCCTCTCTCTAAGGCCTCCAGTGGCATGGCCGAGCACCCACCCTGATCCAGCTTGGCCTCACTTAAAGGAGTCTTGGGAGATCCTATTCACAAAGGAGTCCACAGCCCAACTAATAACAGGGCCTGCAGAGATCGTTTGCGTGAATGGTTCACTGGAGATTTGACCAGGTCTTTGTGGGAAGGAACCATGATTCAATTTGCAACAGCATATTCACAGTGTCAGTCTGGTTATCCTTAAAGCAATATTTGTTTCAGATGATTTTATAAAAAATAAATTTTCCAATGAATTATATTAAATTGTTTTCTTGTGGTCAGGTTTAGGGGACAGGACATGTGAAAAACAATGTTACAATTAGGAAAATAATTAAAATATTCCTTCCCAGGATGGGATCCATGGTACATATTAAAAGACCAGGGCAGACAGAAATGAATCCATATTCATCAAGTCCAGTGAAGCAAGACTAATTGCAATCAAAGGAAAAATTATTCCAAGTGGGAAAATGCTTGTACTAATTAATTGGCCAGTGGCTTGAAATCCTTTTTTGAAATAAAGTAAACAAAGAGCAAAACAATTGCACTACCTCCTTCTCCCAAATTCCAGAGAGCTGGTATAATATGTTTTTTAGTGCTTTAAGTGTTCAATCCTTTAATGAAAATATGATTATTTTCCCAAATGAATAGTTTATTAATATCTTAATATTTCATAAGTGGTTTCTTTACTAAGCTAATTGATAGAGGGAATTCTCAAAACCCCCCTTCCAGAAGTATTTGCTTTGAGATTGACCACATCAGTAGACAGGGAGTGAGAGGCTGACCTCATTTTCAAGAGGAGACTGAGTTTAGGCTTGGCAACGGCCCTGCAGCAGGCGGAATTCAAGGATTGCCTCCAAAGCTCTCTTTTTTCCTGCTGTGTGTTCCCTGCATAATCCCCTTTTGATGGTTTGGAGGCTTTATGGGTCCCAGAATAGATCATGTGCTTAAAGCTGATGCACTCCTGCGGGTGTAGACCTGTTTGGTGGGACCTCTCGACTAGGCTATTTCAGTGGAGGCTGCCCCAGGTGGGGCACAATCCTCTTCCCGGAGTCCTTTATAACAGGAAATTAGAGAAGCTCAGAGAGAAAAGCCAGAGAAACTGAGAGATGGGCATACAGAAAACAGGGAGAAACTAGAAACAGAGAGGAAGCTCCTGAAGCCAGAAGCCAGAAGCAACGACACCTGGGAGAACAGGGAGAGGCCAGCAGACACTGCCACATGCGCAGCTGGGTGACCGGGAGCTGAGGTTTGCCGGTAGCCTGTCTTGTGGAGAAAGCATCGCCTGGTGGTGCTTTGATATGGGCATTTTTATGACCTCAGAACTGTAAACCTTTAAGCATGGAGACTAATACATCCCCATTGTAAAAGCCAGCCCACTTCTGGAATATTGCACTTTGACAACTTTAGCAAACCAAATACTCCTAAACTCAAATATGATGCGATATTACTCCCAGGTTTGTGTTGTTATATAGTGTAAATAACCTTAAGATAGAGAGATTATCTGGTAGGCCTGGTCTAATCATAAATCCTTCAAAAGCAGAGGAACTTCTCAGGAAAGGAAGGCAGGGTTTGGAGGTAGGAGAAGGATTTGAAGCATCATCATTGGCTTAAAAATGGAGGGGGCCACAGGGCAAGGAATGAGGGCCACCCCCAGGAGCTGAGAGTGACCCCAGCTGGCAGCCAGAGAAGGAACAGGGAATTTTGGACCTACGACTGCATGGAACTGAAGTCTGCCAACAACAAAAAACTAGCCTGGAAGTGAATTTCCCCCCAAAGCTTCCAAACGAGAACTGGGGCAGGCCACCACCTTGCCTTCAGGCTTGCGATGCCCAGAGCAAGGAAAGAACCCTGCTGTGCCGTCCTGGACTCTGCCCGTAGAAGTGTGAGTTGGTGACGGGCTGTGACCAGGAACTCCTAAGTTCTCCATGATTTGTTATGCCCAGCAGGAAACTGTTGATGTCCTTCGTTTCCTCTGGATCCTTATTTCTTCTTAGATTGAAAGAGAAAAAAATTAATGCAGTCCGATTTTATTGTCATCATGTATAGACAAAGGTCAGTCATGGAAATGTTTGGGAGGTGGTCTGGATTGCAGAAACTTCTCCCTGGTGCCCTTTTGCTCAGGCAGCTGTAGAATAAGAAACACACCCAAGGGTTGGGGTGAAAAATACACGCTCGGAAGTCAACTCTGCCGCTTGCCGGCTGTCTGAACCTGTCGGCTTTGTCAGCCTCCCTTTTATAAGATGGGGTGAGAAGAGAGGCGAAATGGATCATTGTGGGGACTGGGTAGTGGGATGGAGACATGGGGACAGGTCAGCCCTGGGTGTGTGTGTGCCCAGAGCAGGAGGGCCGTGGCCTTGCTTCCTGACCGTCTCAGCCCTGCCGGGACAGGGCTCCTCAGCTGGCCAAGGGGAGGACAGTGGCTCATCCGCTCCCTGGCCCCTGCAAGCCGGGCTGCCACCCCGCTGCTGCAGCCCCTTACAGCCTAGTGAAGGGGCACGTGTGTGCCTGCCCATGAGCTAGCAGAGGCCTTTAGGAGGGTGCCTCCTGCACTGTTGTCCTGTCATAGAAACGGTTACAACCTACTGAGCATCTGTTCTACACCAGTGGAAGCTCTTGCATTTGGTGGGCACTTACCCCTTTCGAGTAACTAATTATCCTGGTTTCCCAGAGGAGGAAATGAAGGTGTGAGAAACTATGTAATATCTTCATGCTCATACAGTTAAGAAGCCAAGTCAAGATGTTTTTTTCCCCACCATTCTGAGTCCTGGACCCCAAACACTTCATTTAATCTATCCCTCGCCTTCAAAAATAGACCTTTCTCAAAACCAGTAAGCAGTATTCCCAACATGTCATATGAGGTTAAGTAAACGTCAGCATTAAGAATTACTACATTCTAAAACTTTTCTTCCATTCTAAAACTTTTGCTAATATTGCAAGAAATAATCTGTTGAATTAATAAAAAAAATTGCTTCCGTATTGACGTTGCAGGACCCTGGACTTGCTGATCAGAGCCGTAGATTACATGCCTCTCTCGGGCCCACCGCCCACAGCCGCGCCCTCGACCTTAGACTTGGCCCACGCCCTCTTGTTTCCCTCTCTTCATGGGTAGATCCTTCCCTTGGGTACAGAATATGCCAACTCAGCAAACACATCAATATTCTATTGTGGAACTAAGATGCCGCTTAATGGTCTTGTTATCTTTTCTCAACAGTTTACCTAAAGTGGAAGCAGTGTGAAACGCCAGGTGTTCAAACTCTGTGTAATCTCACTAAACTTCTAAATAAACTTCAAAAGGACCACCGAGATGACGTCTGCCTTTACACCTCTGGACACCTCAATCCCAATAACCTCTACCGGCCCCCTGAAACCATCTTACATCACTGGCCCAATGCCAATAGACCAAAGACTGAAAATATCCCCAGAGAGAAGAAACGATCTGACAGGAAGATTGGAAAGATGAAAAATGCTTTGGCTAATTTTACAATCCACACTGCTCTGGTTCCAGGGCTTGGCAGGGACATACCACTGTTCAGGTATCTGAACCCTGAGGCTCCTGCTTCCCATGCGTATGTCTTACAAGAGGATTCCATTCTGGAGAAAGTTTTGAAACCACAGAAAGATAAAGTGAGTGTGAGTCCTTCTGGAGGGCAGAGAGAAGAGTTACGATTGCCAGAGATGAAAGTTCTCAAGTACAGATCGGTGGCGTCCAGCCGGCAATGTGCTTTGTCTCCCCCGGGGAAAGATGAGTACGAGTACATTAACTCATATTTAGCTGGCGTAACTAAAACTGATAGGTATAGGAAGTTCTTGCACTTCCAAAAAGATGTTCTTGCAAAGCAAGATGTTCTGAGCAGTGATTTCACTGGAAGCAAGGCAGCGCTGAGCCATGAAAGGAAGTTGGAACGGGTAAGGAAGCACTTTTGCAATACCATCAAGATAAGCCTTCAAGGTCAAGGAGAATAAATGCCGCAGGCTGAGCTTCATCCTCAGACACCTTGTCTACCTTTCCAGGTGGAATATAACACACACCAGTTGCTGAGGTGTAGGACATGATCAGTAGATGCAAACATTTAGGGTGAGATTAAAGAAGGCTAAGTTTGGAAACTGGTTAGTTGGAGGTGGTTCCTTCATCAAAAGCAGTAGATTCTACCCGACAGGATAGTAATGGGATAGCAGAAGGAATGGATGAAAGGTTTGCCTGAATGTAAAAGAATGTGGAAGGTAAGGTGACGCATGAGTTGATGGATTGCACATGACTGTGAGGGCTGCCCAGGAACCACGAATCTCCATTTAAGGAGATTTAGTGTGGTCTAACTGCTACTGCAAACTAGCTGAGGGCTTTGAGCTGTACTTTACATGGTGATTGGAGACATGACATTTTAAAAGAAAGAATCCAGGAAAGAAAAGAAAATAGCAGTCTGTATATGAGATAACCAAATCTTGGTGAGGTAAACAAACCTTGATGAGATTTTTGGCTGAGGGGACTGATGGAAGAGAGAAAAAAGACTTGGGAATATTGGATAGGCAGAAGAGTGAATCCTTGAATGCGTAAAGCAAAACCAACAAACAAAAAGGCAAAAAAAGAAAATCTCGAATGGCCAGGTAATCAAGAGATGGCACAGTTTTCAGCAATTGGTGGGAGAGAATACGAACCACTGTGGTTTATCTCAGCTGCTAGGAGCAGACCCTAGGATGGTGGGCCCTGGCCATATACGTTGATGAAAAGCCCTCTGGTGATTCATTGATTTCTCAGCTTGAGAAGCTCTTTTCTGAAAGGAATGTAGAGAAATCCTGAAATGGGCTAATTCTATCACCCTCCCCCCCCCACCAGGAGCTCCAGAAAGTATGCACGTGCAACCCTCAAGAGTTGAATAGACTACAGGTCTTTGGAGAAGTCTTTGAAGATATTTGCAATAGTTCCTTCATATTTGGTGATATCTTGAAAGAAGTTAAGGTAATAGAAACACACATTTCCCACATGACAATTGCAAACTATGTAAGATGCTTTACACACATTATCACAAGCTCATAGAAATTCTGCCAAGTACATCATTTCCATTCTGCAGACACGATAATATTCACAGACTGGAAGTCATCTGTCCAAAGTCCACCTCACAAACCACAAATGGGCCCGATGGAATAAGAAAATGCAGCTAGCTCATTCTTTAAAGCCTCATATGTTTTCCACTACACACACACATACCTACACACAACCTTCTATATAGTCTACATATGCAACATATAAACTTTTATGATTATACTACATAATTTCGCACACATCTTTAGGGATTTATAATTTAACAGGATTATTTGATGTAATTTCATGATTAAAGTGATCTTCATATGAAAGCTGAGTAGAAATTTGGTAGCTTAAAAAATCTTGTTTTTCTCTATGTCCATGATGACAAGAAGCACTTTAAAATGGCAATACAGTTGCCTATTCTTCAGCGAAGATCATTGCAGTGGAATGCTTGTCTTTGGTAATTCCACAATACCCAAGTCCACTGAGCTTCCCATCTGCAGACTATTTTTTGCATATGTGTCAAGGTATTTTATGTTAATATTCTGAGGTGATCAATAGTTAATATAGAAATAGAGTTCCACGATGGTGAGATTTTATAAATTCTAATGTCTATACTGTTTAAGACTTTGTAGGAACATTTATATTTTTTGGAAACAATTCAAATTGACATCCTTAACCTCCATATAAGTTATGCACACACAGAAACCTTTATACTGTGTGGTACGATCTCATAACACTTTTCCAATGGATTGTTTTCGTACAGAATGAATATGAACTCTACTTGACCATCCTCCTGCACTCCCAGCCGACAGCACAGTATAAGGTAACAGTCAATCATGGAGACACTTAAATATAGCCTGTTTATTTCTTCACATTCCATGAACAGGAGAAAACATCCTGAATCCAATAAACCATCTCTGTGTCCCAATAATTTAGACCAGCTCCTACTTTCACTGGGGGTGGCTTTATATAAGCTTTAATACATTGCCAGCAAGTAACTCTCTTTCTCAAGGTGGGCATGAGCCCTGAGGGTCCCTCCCATTTCCTATTTCTTGCCTCTGTCTTTGACCACAAATTCTCAGTTACACCCACTGATTATCTTTCTGAAACCCATTCCTTCAAGGGTGGTGTTGCTCTGAACTGGCCCTCTTTTCTTTCTTCACTCTCTCCCTGATCGATGTGATGCCTCTCCATTGCCCCTTTACGTTAATGATGTCTATAGGCTTTAAATTGGAATATGCTGTTTAATGTGCGCATGTAAGCTGCATTGATAAACCATTGATAAACCACACCTTGATCTCCTTAAAGAGGCTGTGCCGTGAGTCGGCAAAGGCAGTGGAGGTTGGGTTTCAAATGTCAAGATGTCTCAGAGGAACTCACTAGTCCTCTGACGATCATCTTATGGGTCCATTATAGAGATGGGAGATTTCCAGAAATGCAGTGCTCCAAGGATAAAACCAAGCATTTCAATAGCAATGGGTGACATGGCATAATTATGAATGTGGTGTGTCCCTTTATATATTAAAGGGACCATATATATATATATGGCTATATACATAGTTTCTTACTGTTCTATACTATGTAGTATATATACTGTGCCATGTATATATATATTTAGTGGTTTGGAATATAAATGGTGTTATGTCAGTGCTTACCCAAATTCATTGTCCAGTTGTTATCCTTCGGGCTGAAATGAAGATTGCATTGGGAACGACTGGTGTGCAGGGAGGTCAGCATTAACCCGTTGTCCCCTCATCGAACAGGTGAAGACTTCCCAGGTGCCCCCCCCCCCCCAGGTTTAGGTTGCTCGTATGATTGTTCTAATGAGGAAAAAGATCCTATGTGAATAAATGGATCATTTACAGAAACCATACACTGCAGCTAAAATGACTTTTGAGATCTGGAATTCAGTTAGGTTTAAAACTCCTGTCTGATAAATTGGAGAAGTATAGTTTATTGCTTTGTGGATGACAAAATTACAGAATATGAGGAGGTAGGGCCCCCACTTCCTTCTCCATCCCAAATCACACGTGTGTGTCATCTTTGCTGTGGGCTTTTCTGGGCAGCAGAGAGATAAGCTTTCTGCGTTACAGGAATACGCAGAGGCTGGGTTGGAGGGCTCCCTCCACCCTGCTCAGGGTTGAATCAGGAAGGAACATAGGCACCTACATTACAATCTAGCATCAGATTGGAAGAGCTGAGAAGCTAATGCAGCACTGGAGTCTTCTCTAAATCTGCAAACATGGCAGTGCACGGATCCCGTGGGCAGAGACCTATGTTTCTCCCCATTTATCGCTTTCTGTCCACACCCAGTAATTGAACTCTTATCTTTTTCTCACTGATTTCAGAGAAACAGTTGTGAGTGGTGATCATAAGTTGCCCAGAGCACATTATTCAGCATCTCCTTCCCCCAACTTAAAAACTGATCATGAAGCTCCTCCACCATTTAAAAAATGTGTGTGTGTGTCTGTGTGTGTGTGTGTGTGTGTGTGTGTTTTGGGGCGGAGGGCAGGGATAAAATCAATGTTATGCAGAACTTCACAAGCCACTGCTCTTCCAGCAGTCCTCTCTGGGGCCCTCCCCACTGAGAGACTGAACTAGAATCAGACCCTGAGCACAAAGGGATGTGCTCCCCCGCCCCGGGGGTGCTGCCCGACACCTCCCGTGTCTCCTCTGCTAGATGCTGCTGGCTCATGTCAAAGGGCTGGAGGCCAGTCCCAGGAGGACCAGGGAGGTGCAGCAGGCCAGGGAGGACCTGAGGCTGGCGGTGACGGCCACCAAAGCCGCCCTGGCGCGCAACGACAGGTAAGGGCTGAAGGGCCCGCTGCGCACGCTGCTCGCAGGACGTTTGTTTCACCAGCTGTTGGGGCGCACCGCAAACACCCCTGCAGTGTTCTCTTGCATTGTGGGTATGGCATGCCATCCTCTGGCCAATTCCACGGCCACCCCACGCGTGGCTGGGACGTGCTGTTGCACCTGGCGCGTCTAGAGGGGTGTTGGAGAGGGTTCCAGGCGCGGGATTCCAGGGGGGGTCCCACTTCTTCTTTCGTGGTTTCCTGGAGACGCACTGATAGGGGAGCAGGCAGCCAAGGTAGGACACCTCTTACGAATTCCATTGTTTTTTAAATGTAAAAATTCATGCAACCTCTCTGCATAGTCCTCCAGGGTTAAGTCGCTGTTGGATAAGACACATTGTTTCGCAGAGGCTTAAAACAAAAAAAAAAAAAACTAAAGCAAAATTATGGGAGCCATGGAAACCTAAAACACCCAAAACATCCTCAAGTAAGCAAAAAATAAAAAACACGATGGCACCGTATAACTGGAAGCCAGAAAACGTCGGAAGTTCCAAATACTGGTAGATAAAAAGTACACAAGCATCAGTGCAGTGGGTCCTTTTCCTTGTCCAACAAGGGCGGCTGGGGGAGTGCAGGCGTGGGGGCTCTAACCCATGGCCGATGCCAGAGGGAAGCTCTCTGTGAGCCGCAGGTGCATGGGGGTGGTGGGGAGGGGGGGACAGCTGCCTGATTGTGGGAAACCCTGAAATTCAGGGGACCCTGAAATCCTAATGATATGGAGGAGAAGAAGGTTAGGGGAAGGGAGCAAGATCATTTGGAACCAAACAGTGGAGGGAAAAAGAATCAAGAAAGGGAAATTTAGTCATCCTGAGGAAGAAAAGAAAACTGAAGGGCGCATGACATATCCCCACGCCCATTTCTTCTTCCCTCTAAACTAAACAGCTAGCCAGGAAAGAGAAAAAAAAGATCAAAGGAAAAAGTCAAAACAATACCAACCACATGAAAATGTAATTTGCTACACTGACAGAAAAGGCTCCGTGAATTAGGCATATTGTGTGACCTGAAGCGATGTGTGGTGGTTGGTGTTTTTAATCAAGTCATAGAGCTTTCCTCCGTATGTGCAATATCTTATTAAATTCCTCTCTAAATCTACCAGAAATAATGAACCAGTTTATTTTGAACCAGGAAGAGGATACAAAGAGATTACAAGATTGTTTTCCCTCAGTTTAGTTCACAGTTTATAGTGAACTATACAATTTATAGTGTAATTTATTAAGTGTATCTGTGGGATGGAATCAGAATGCACAGGGAAGAGGCAATGTGTTTCAGCATTGCTAAACCATTGCCCTCAATTAGCTGTTGGTCTCAAAGTGTAAAATGCTGCTTTCTTTGCCTTCTTCCTTTTTAGTAACTCAAATCCCCAAATAATATCAATAAACATGACTGGAAATCATTTATTTTAAATTAACCAGCTCCCTTCATGGTTCATTGCTAAAATGTCTTCTTCGTTTAACTTGAGGCTCTCATTTAATATATGTCTTTAAATTACCTCCATTATCATTGTTGTTAGAAGCGAAGGAACTTAGATTTGATCTCTCATTTTTTACAAAAAACCTGTAGTATGAAATAGTCAAAAGAAAAAAGTTACAAACGAGGTTCAGCTATTGCTCTATTTTTTTTTCCTATTGTCAAACTGTAGGCTAAGAAATGAATTGGAGATGGAGCGCTCACTGCTGCAGACTGCCAAGGAGAAGTCAGGTAGGTGACTATGTGTCATTTGTCCCCTGACTTCTTTCTATTTGGCTGTGACTTTTGTGTGAAGAATATTCAAACCGGGCCCCCGAGGTACATGGCCTCCTGCCATTCGTTATTTGAAAAGGCTTTTCAGAGAGGTTAGTCTATTTTTTTCATCTATTTTTGCCAGCAAGTTCTTGAGAAAGAAGGTAAGTTTTCATGGCACCTGAACAAGGTACTTGAAAGACAGGCGGACACAGCTGATCTCTTTAGGGCTTCCTTCCGGGGTTGTGATTACAATCCCAGTTTCCATTACTGGGGATATCTTTGGTGATTCAGTTTCTCATCTCCAGACGCACCATGCGCTCTGCTTCATTATTCTCTACGATCTGAGGTTGCTGCTTTTATTGCAACCTTGAATTAATTCAGGACTGTACCTAGATTTGTCATTTTGAGCAAAACACTTGAAAGAGATGCTAAGCAAATGAGACCAAATGATACAGATATAGGATTTAGATCCCAGGAGGAAAAGCTGAAGGACTAAAGGTTTTAGGTCCTAAAGGAAGTGTCTTATGTATGTCTAGGGATTTAGGGGGAAAGTGGCCAACACTTGCTCAGCACGTGCAAGAGATGAAGTAGAGAAAGTGGAGCTGCGCCCTCTTGTGGCCACTGGGGTAGCAGCAAGGAAGATGCAGCCAATTCTGGATTTCGGAACCTTATGACTTTTAGTCCTAGCTCAAAGAAGTAAGCTTTTACAGGCAACCATGAATTTCTAAGGCTATCCAAACTTGGGATGCTCTTTTACTTTGCAAGCACCTTCCCGATCTCTGTTCATTTCAGCACTCCCTGAGCACGGCGGGTGCTTGCTGAGTTATAGAGTCCCTTATGATGGACAGCTCATGACTCTGAGCTTCAGTATTTAAATGTCTTTGGTCTCTCTGTTGCTCTTAATGATAATGCCCTTAATAAATTAATAGCTGAGATATGAAGCGTAATGATATTTTGATTTTACAAATATTTTCAGAATCATCTGTGAAAAATAGACTTGATGAGGACCACCTTACTCTTATTGAGAAGGTAGAAAAGAAGAGGTGTGAAGTACTCAATAAATGGGATGAAATTCAAGCTCTTGAGAAAGAAATTAAAACAACTTTGATTCATACTGGAATTTCAGACATCACTGAGAACAGCATTAAAAGCATAGAGGTAGGCAATTTATTTATTTGCGTGTTTAGATTATTCTTTTCCTTGAAGACTTTGCAGACACGTGAATCTGATTTGTAATAGTGTAAAAATTATAAAATTTGGTCCAAATATGTTTTAATTTCAAAAAGTTTGTAGCAAATACTGAGAATAATCAAAGATCCTCTAAAACGCATCAAAAACTTCTGTAGTGCTCTATTGTTTAAACTGGATCTCTTTCAGGTCAGCTTCCTTGCCTTAAAACCTTTAAAATTTTGCATAGAAAATGTCTTTCATAAATGCTTTTTGCAACTTTTGCTAATCATTTTCTTAATGAACAATACATGTGTAAGTCATAGTCTGCTTTTGATATGGTAAGACACCTTCTTTTTATATATCATGACCTATTTTTTTTATTTGTGTAGAATCTGAGTTGATGCAATCACTAGTCATAGAGTTGATAAATGACGTGTAATTGTTCTCTTTTTTCCTGTGGTTATATAGTTACATGAATTTTCCAAGCATTACTTTTTTAAAGCAGAATTATAAAGAATATAGGAGGGTGGTGTTAAACTCATTTTGACTTCTTTCTCTTTCTCTTAAAAAGTAATTGTCAGATTTCCTTCTATGTTTTGCTTTGTTTGTTTAGAGTTTGCTTTTTTAAACCAAATAATACCCTAAGAAGCAGCTAATAGTTGAGATTTTAAAGTGAAAGGAGTAAGTTAAAGCAAGCCCAATTAATGCCAAAAATCATAAGCATTTCTTTCGTAAGCAAAACCTCTTTAAATGGGTTGAATCTAGTAAATAGATGAGTTTCTCTCATGATTAAATATCACTACCTTATATAATTTTATTACAATAATTGTTATTACATATCACTGTTATGTATTTTTATTAATTGTATTTGGCTCTTTTGTTCAAAAACTGGAAAGTACAATAAAATTACATGTATTATCTCAGTAAGTTATTATTTTCTGGGTCATTTCTAATCAGAAAAAGTTAAAACAGCTAGCTTTATTGAGGATTTACAATGTGCTAGACACTGTTGTGAGCATTTAAAAAATATTTTTTCACATAATCATCAATCACCCTAAGAGATAGCTCAGGTTCTTAACCCTCTTTTTAGAAGGAGAGAGTTGTGGATTTGCAGAGTGACACAACTAAAGCTAAGTGTGCAAGTCATGAAGTTAGGATTGTGCCAACCTCGGGTCTTAATTATACAGCGTCCAACTTCGACTCTGAGCCCTCTTCCCTTTAATATGTTGGGTCTCTCAAAGAGCACGCATTTATGACCCCCTGCCCATCAGTCTTATCTTTCACAATTGTCTTAGATATTCTCAATCACACTGTTGACTAAATTTTCAAGTTCTTTATACGACTGACATTTTGATTGGGCTTGCAGAGGATTTGTAGACTCGTTTGGGGAGCAATCACAAAATACTTTTTGTTTCATAAGTGGGGAAAGATAGTTAACGAGTATTTATAACCAAGTATCTTGTTTTTAAAACCATTTCTCCTTCAGTTTGAGGCTTCAAAACTGGAGACAGCAAATAGAATTTTAAAGAAGAAAATACATGTAAGTTTCGAGAATCAGTGTAAATCAATAAAAATATTTTGTCTACTGACTCTTTATCCTCTTTTGTAAACCCAGTAAGAATATATGCATTTTCTTTCTAAATGATAACTTTCTGAAATGCTAGGAGTTTCTGGATTTGCAGACATTAGCATAAAGCTGGGCAGGCATAAGCTCATCTATTAATGAAAGCAATTTAAACATTATTTTTGAATGGTTGATGATGCCGGCCGCTCTTCTAAGCCTTCCAGACTGTACAATAAATTGTCATGCATCTGTTGGACGACAAGAAGTTATAATTAACTGGCTCCCCTTCCAACCTCCTGTTACTGACGTGCGGAAACAACCTGCCAGCCACTCATTGCTTAAGAGATTGTAGTCTGGCTTTGACTGTATATGGGATCTCGCTCTATTATAGTATGAATTAGGAGGCCATGCCTGATCATAGAAGTGGTGATAATTTGGATTTATTGTTATTTCCAATATACGTGACGGCTGGTTTCTAATTCGGGGCAGGTTATTGAAACCCACCTGACGCGGAGCATGGAGGACAGCAAGCTGACGGAGGGGGAGAAGCAGTGAGTACTGTGGAGCTAGAACACGGGGACAATATGTTGGGAAATGAGGCACCCCCAAGATGCTTCCCTCTGAGCCCTCTCAGGACCTCAACAGGGATGTTTTCAGGTAGAAGAAAGGGGAAGCGGAAGGACAGACGGCAAAGAGCTTCCTTGGTCGGGAAGGGAAGCCTTCCCGGGGCTTCCACCCACATCCCATGCCATGCGCCATATCCCAGCAAGTAGGCCATTCCTCTTTCCAGCTGGTGTGGTGGGGGAAGCCATGGTAGCAGGATGTGGGAGCAGGCTGACCCTGTGCCAGGGTGGACCTGGGTAGGGGCCTTGTCCACCTGGGGTGCATCTCAAGGAAAAGAAAGCTGAGCTACAAGCACAAACTTGGTCAGGTTGCTTCCACTGCCTAGGCAAAGACCTGTGCCAGGGAAAGGGCTCCCGTCCCACACTCAGCGTCTTCACGGCAGATCCTCAGGGGAATTAGTCGGGAAATGCTCTCCTGCTGCTTGGCCTGTGCCCACTGCGCTGGCACAACGTGCTATTGAAATGCACAGTCGTTCTTTGCCCTGTGCAGGCGTCCTCACTCGTGAGCACCTTTCCTTCTGGGCTCTCCTCTCAGCAACTGGAACTGGGGGGGTAAATGAACTCAAGGAAGGGGACTAAAATGCAAGCTTTTGGGGACTGCAGCATGTTGAGGTCTGCAGGTGAAGTGGGGGAGCCCATTCTGTAAGCTGTGACAGTGCTGTCGCTGTGGGGCTGGGAGAGGAGGTTATTCTGTCTACTGAGTCACTTTTACTGACATTTGGTCACTCTCAGTTATGAATTTTTAAATTGTCCAATACTAAGGCATAATCAGGGGAAGGCACCCATATACTCAGATAATCTTTACCATATCCAAGGCCTAAAAATAGCCATGAAAACAAAAGTGGGGGATTGGTAAGTCTCACTTGGTCTGTTTTAGAATAAATGTGTGTGCCCTTAAAGTAAATATTTATCTTGAAATTTGCTTTTATGCTAGTGCACTTCTTCCTAACATATTGTACTCATTTTTTATGTATTTTAAGGAAACTTTGGGAATTTATTAACGCATTTGTAAAATTAGAAGGAAAAGAAAATAAGTCTCAATTTATTGGAGAAATGACCAATGAAGATTGAGAACTGCCGTGGATGTAGCGTGGATGTTTGCCGCATGTGAATTAATGAGGATACATTTTGTTTGTCATTTTTAATCCCTAATAAAACTAATGTGTTACTTGTATCCTCCTCACGATGTTGAAATATACACATGCACACATGATTCGTTCTATTTTGTACACATATGCATAACAGTGTTAGTTCTTAGGACATTTTCTGCTTTCATTTTCTACACTTTCCTGGGAGAAATAGCTTTAATTGTTTGATAGGAACAGAGAATTCAGTTCTGCCGTAATACAGATAATTTGTAGTAGATGTTTAAAAATTACTATGATCCTATTAATAGCTGTTTATTAAATAATCATTAATGATTATCAATGATATGATGCTCCACAAATGTGATGCACATATCTAAACTGATGTGGTCCTTGCCACAGCATTGTGACCTGGGAGATTATTGTTATCCCCATTTTGTCTATAATCTAATCTAAGCCCCTAGACTAAATACAGGTCCAGATTTCTTTTGACCACCTCAGATGGGGCTATATGAAGATCAGATGTATGTGAGGAAGTCTAAATATGAGGGATCTAATTCTCACTTGGGTGAACAGAGCTACCCTAAGGCACGGTTGGAACCATGCTCTCCCAGGACATGGCTCACTCTGCTTCTAGAGATAAAATGGGGGCAAGTACTGAAAAACTTTACCATATTTAGAAATAGATTGTATTTTATTAATGTTTGTTGAGTTCTCCATGCTCCAGTTGCTCTCTATTGGTTATTGATGTGCACTAGAATCCGATTAAGCAGATCCATATTTCCCTTTATACGTAGAAGAAAACCAAAATATGAAATGGTGAGTTAATTTGCTCAAACTAAGCTGTAGATGGTAGAGCAGTCTCTGAACCCAGATTTGTCGGACCAAAAGCCTCCGTTCTTAATACTACATCATTTCTGTCACGTGCATACATTACCATAGAGATGGAGAGAATTCAGGCACTGACAAAGAGTGACACAGAGACCACTAGAGCTATACAAACCCACAGAAAGACAGCTGATTTTCTTAGCTTGTCAAGCAAAGGAGAGCCATTCACTCAAGAGACAAGGATTAGTGAGTCTCCAATTTGAAAATAAAGGGCTAAAAATGAAGGCAAAATGGGTATTTTATTCCGCTTTGAGGAGCTCTAGGCATTAAGTCTGAAAGGTTTCTTTGGGGACTGGAAAATCCTTTGGATGGGAGATTATTCTATTTAACATCACAAAAACGACTGCTGTTGAAGAGACAAGAGGCAGGGTACAATAAAGCTCTGTTGAGATCAAAGTTCATAGCAGGCTTTTAGCATGTGCTTCCTTCGGACTTGGTAAATTTCTCCTTTAACAACAGATAAGTAATCCTGCTTGTCCCTCCTTTTTTCAAGAACATTCACTAGATCAGCAGGCTTGTATATTTCAGATGATGCACTTGTGGCCAGGGGTATGAAATGGGAAAGATGCAGCCTTTAGGGTGTTTACAGTTGGTTGTGCAGACTGTGGGGAGAATAACAGAAAGGACAGTCTGATAAAACGAAGTGCATGTGAGGTGTGCATAAGCAACCACTTACCCACTGTTGGCTCAGTGTCAGTTAATATGAACATGTGGAGAAGCAATTTGGCAATGAGTTGTGTGGCTCTCTGTGTGTTACATGTTCCAGTCCTCCTTGTATGTAAGCAAGGCCACACAACTTGTTTGGACCAACGTGGGCTGGTTGTGACAAGATGTTATGCGAAATAAGTGAGCTCTGGAAAGAAATGGCTACTTCATAAAAAGGAAGAAAAGGAATAAAGTGAGCCCAGAAATTTGGAGCTCTCAATGTGGGAAAAGCTGACTGCTCTGTGGCCTCAAATTTAAAAGATGACATTATGAACATATACAACCTAATTAAGTGTCTGGAAGTAAAGAATAGATAATAGTCATGGCTTTTTCATAAAAGCTCATATCTCAAGAGAGTTGTCTTTGAATTGAGAATGAGAGATAAGCAATGGGGATGAGAAAGCAAAGGAAAAAAGATCTGAGGGCTTCTCTAATCAAACTGTGGATACATGGACTGACTGGAAGCAAATGGATTGGAAGTCTATTGAGTTTTCTGAGAGAGTTTTGTTGCCAAGGAAATCAGGAACCTCATGTAAGAAAGCCAATGACTCTTTAAAACCAAAAACAACCGTTGGCCCCCACCTGCCAATGAGGAGAAACAGGAAGCAAGTTGAGAAAACTGTAATCCCCAAGGAGGCATTTTCTCCAAACATCTCCCACTTCAGATGTACCTGGGGACAAGAGAACTCATCATTAAGGAACATCCCTCTCCTCGTGGGTAGAAGGCAGTTTTCTCTGCAAGGTTTCAAAATTGTTACAGATCAAGATGGATCTCTGTGTCTTCTGTCTTTGTCCCTCCTGCACGAACATTCATATATAAATGTATTGCAATGACCTTGTCTCTTAGTAGCTGGAGAGATCACTGTGAATCACCAGAGTGACTGAATGGGACTTTGCATTGGCTCCCTTAGAGAAGACGTAGTGTGTCCCATGTAAGGAAAGGTAGGAGCACAAGGATATTGTGATTAGAAGAGACACTTCCTTGCTGGTGAAACTATGGAAGTCTCATAGTCCACATGTACTCACCTACATGGAAGAAAAGACATAACTTTATTTTGTTAGGCCACTGAAATATCAGGGTTAATTTATTTCTGCAGTATAACTTAGTCCATCTTGATATACTATCGATTTTCACCCTAAAGAAACTCATCTATATGTATTCTAGGAGATCTATTTTTCTCTCTCTCTCTCACTTGTGTTTATCTATCATCTCTCTCTATATGTATCTATCTGTCTATGTCATCAATCTACCTATGTCATCAATCTACCTATGTCATCATCTACCTATGTCATCATCTACCTGTGTCATCATCTACCTGTGTCATCGTCTACCTGTGTCATCATCTACCTGTGTCATCGTCTACCTGTGTCATCTATTTGGTGTTCACTGTGTAAACAGAAGCAATTCACTGTCTCTGAGTAAGGGGTTAATGGTCCTAGTGGTCAAATCTTTAAGTGGAATGCCATAAAGCTGTTAAAAGAAATAAAGCTACATGTGTCGACATGTGCACATCTCAAAAACTTAACTGTGTGAAAAAAACAAGTTTCAAGTATTATAAAATTATGAGATTACCATAAATTTAAAATTAAGCAATGTGTATGATTAAACACATTGTTATGAGACTCACTGATTCTAACATGTTGGTTAGCCAGAAGGAATAGAGAAAAGAAGTAGAAAAGAGAAGAGGTGAGTTGACTTTAATATTCTAGTAGTAGCTGCAATAGTGAATGTTTATTTTCTATTGCAAAGAAAAATCTACAGGGAACTTGGCAAGATCTTAATAAGTTTAATATTTGTATCAGTTAGGGTTTGCCACAGAAACAGAATGAATAGGATATATAGGAAGGGGAGGAAATAGATTTATTTGTAGGAGCTGGCTCACATAGGGACTGCCAAGTTTGAAATTGTAGGTCAGGTCCATAGGCTGGAAACAGATAAGAACGGATGTAGTCTTGAGACAGAGTTTCCTCTTCTCCAGGAAACCTTGGATTTTGCTCCTAAGTCCTGTCAACTGATTGGATGAGGTCCTCTCACAGCAATGAGAAGAATAGTCTTTTCTTAAATTGCCTGATTGTAGTACAAACTACCTCTGCAAAATACCTTCATGGCAACCCCTTCATTTGTGTTTGATTAAACAATTGTGGCCCAGCCAAGCTGATACATGAAATGGACCATCATAATCTTAGCAGTGAACCTCTAGGTATTGTTTGTACTGATTGCTATAATTTGCTGTCATAATTATTGTGTTAAGACTTAAGAACTTAGCATGTACTCGACACTATGCTATGCACTGTACTGTATGAATTCATTAATTTTTACATGACCATAGGTGATAGGTTACCGTTAATATTTGTACCTTATAAATGTGGAAACTATTATAAAATACTTCACAATTTAAACTAAATATATTTTACAGTACAATGCAATGAGGATTTAGTGCAAGCATGTGCTAGTGCTATATGGAAAGTACAAATATGGAACTTGAGGAAGTCACTAATAGGCTTCCCGGGGAAGAGACATCACAAAGGTAAAAAAATCCACTGAGTCTTGGAAGATGAGAAGCCATGATGGGTATGTTGTTTTCAAGGTACAAGGAGCAGCACTGACTAAAGGAAACAAGATTTGAAAAAGCAAGGAGATAAGCCTTGATTTGACTTGTGGTAGTGGTGTTGGTGGTGTTGTTGATGGCAGTAGTGATGGTGGTGATGGTGATGGTAATGGTGGTGGTGGTGGTGGTGGTGATGATGGTGGTGGTGGTAGAGGTGATGGTGGTAGTGATGGTGGTGGTGATGGTCGTCATGGTGATGGTGATGATGGTGGTGGAGATAGTGGCGGTGATGGTGGTGATGGTGGTGGTGTTATTGTTTTTGGTGATGGTGGTGGTGATGGTGGTGATGCTGATGATGATGGTGGTGATGGTCGTGGTGGTGGAGGTGATGGCAGTAGTGATGGTGGTGGTGGTGGTAGCAAAGGTGATGGTTGTGATGGTGGTGGTAGATACCGTGATGGTGATAGATGGTGGTGGTCATCATGGTGATTGTAATGATGATGATGGTGGTGGAGATGGTGGTGGTGATGGTGGTGGTGGTGGTGTTGGTGGACATGATGGTGGTGATAGTAATGGTGGTGGTGGTGGAGGTGATGGTGGTGATGGTGGTGGTGATGGAGGTGATGTGATGGTGATGGTGGTGATGGTCGTGGTGGTGGTGGTGGTGATGGTGATGGTGATAGCAGTGGTGGTGATGGTCATGGTGGTGGTGATAGTGGTGCTGTTGTTGGTGGTGGTTGTGATGGTGATGGTGGTGCTGGTGGTGCTGGTGCTGGTCTTGGTGGTGGTGGTGATGGTCATTATGGTTATGGTGATGATGGTGGTGTTCATCGTGGTGATGGTGATTGTGATGATGGTGGTGAAGATGGTGGTGGTGATGGTGATGGTGGTGATGGTGGTGGAGATGGTGGTGGTGATGGTGATGGTGGTGATGGTGGTGATGGTGGTGGTGGTGGTAGTAATGGTGGTGTTGGTAGAGGTGATGGTGGTGGCGATGGAGGTGATGGTGATGGTATTGGTGGTGATGGTGGTGGTGATGGAGGTGATGGTGGTGATGGTCATAGTGGTGGTGGTGTGATATTGATGGTGATAGTGGTGGTGGTGTAATGGTGATGGTGATGTTGGTGATGGTCATGGTGGTCATGGTGATGATAATGGTGCTGTTGATGTTGATGGTGGTGGTGGTGACAGTGATGGTGTTGGTGATGGAAGTGCTCAGTGATGGTCATAGTGGTGGTGGTGATGATGGTGGTGGTGGTAGAGATGATGGTGGTGGTGATGGTGGTGATGGTGGTGGTGGTAGTGGTGGTGGTTATGGTTGTCATGGTGATGGTGATGATCGTGGTGGAGATGGTGATGGTGATGGTGGTGGTCATGTTGGTGGTGGAGATCATGGTGATGGTGTTGGTGGTAATGGTGATGGTGGTGGTGGTGGTGATGGTAGTGATAGTGGTGGTGTTGCTGTCGGTGGTGGTAGTCATGGTGGTAGTGCTGGTGGTGTTGGTGGCAGTGGTGGTGATTTGGTGGTGGTGGTGGTGGTGATGGTGATGGTGATGGTGATGGTGGTGATGGTCGAGAAACCAAACTTTGCTTTCCACATCTAATTTGGAAAACTTTTCTGCTAAATATCCAAGTTCATGGCTTATAAAATCTGTCTTCCAGCCAAAGCCATTAGTCAATTTTGCCAGACTAGCTGCCATTTTAAAACAAGACCCCTCTTCCTTCCAGTCTATAATACGTGTCTCATTTTTGTCTAAGACCTTATCAGAAGTGTCTTTGGAGTCCACATTTCTACCAACAGTCTCTTCAAAGCATTCTAGACCTTCTCTATCAAGCTTCTCACAACTCCTCCAGATATTTCCCCTTATCCATTTAAAAAGCCGTTCCAACATGTTTGGTATTTGCAAACTGCAGCAGTAGCACCCCACTCCTGGTACCAAAATCTGTTCTAGTTTGCCATCTGCCAGAATGAGATATACCAGAAATGGAATGGCTTTTAAAAAGGGGAATTTAATAAGTTGCTAGTTTACAGTTTAAGGCCGAGAAAATGTCCCAAATAAAACAAGTCAATAGAAATATCCAATCAAAGGCATCCAGGGAAAGATACCTTGGTTCAAGAAGGCCAACAAAGTTCACGGTTTCTCTCCCAAGCAAGAAGGCACATGGCAAACGGAGTCACAGTTTCTTTCTTGGCTGGAAGGGCACATGGCAAGCAAGGCATCATCTGATAGCTTTCTTTCCTGGCTTTCTGTTTCATGAAGCTCCCTGGGAGGTGTTTTCCTTCTTCATCTCCAGAGGTTGCTGGCTAGTGGGCTCTCTGCTTCTCATGGCTATGTCGTTCTTCTCTGGCTCTCTCTGAATCTCTTTCATTCTCCAAAGTGTTTTCTCCTTTGTAGGACTCCAGAAAATTATCAAGACCCACCCAAATGGGTGGAGACATGTCATCACCTAATTCAGCTTAATAACCACTCTTGATTAAATCATATCTCCAGGGAGATGATCTGATTACAGTCTCAAACATACAATATTGAATAGGGATTATTCTGCCTTTATGAAATAGGATTTAGATTAAAACATGGCTTTTCTAGGGGATATACATCCTTTCAAACCAGTACAGATTAGTCATGATGAGGCCAAATTGGGTGACAACGGGCCCTAATCCAATATACCTGGCACCGAATAAGAAGAGGTAATTTAGACACAGATGTAAACTCAGGGGAGAGGGCCATGTGAAGATGGAAGAAGATAGAAGGATGCACCTACAAGCCAAGGAGACCAAGGATGACTGGTCAACCCCAGAAGCTAGGAGAGGTGAGGAAGGATCCTTCTACACTGGTCTCAGAGATACCACGATCCTCGGGGCACCTTGATTTCAAGCTCCTGTTCTCCAGAACTGCAAGACAGCAGATTTATACTGTTTTAAAGCCCCCCCGTTTGTGGTATAATTTTTATGGCAGATCTCATCAACTCAGATATGGGCCTAGGGCAGAAGCAGGGACACCAGTGGGAGGTTTTCCAGGAATCCAGGAGAGAAGGGATGGTGGCTTGATGTAGGGTGGAGCCTTGGGCTTGGTGAGGAGTGCTCAGTTATGCTGGAGATGATGAGAATAGCAGGACAGGTAGGTAGAGAGAGCAGGGCTTGCTGGTGGGGTCTGTGTCTGTGTCTGAATATGGGGTGTGTAGAAAAGCAAAGAATCAAGGGTGGCTTCAAGCTCTTTTCTGAGTCACTGAATAAGAGTTGACTGCAGGAGGCACTGGTTTGGGATGGGCAGGGGATTGGAGGTAGAAGGGAATCATGAGTTTTTAGCAATTTTTTAGTTTCCTACTCGAGCTTTTAAAAACACATTTTATTTCACTGTTTGAATATCTTTGCTTATTAATAAGACTGAACATGTGAAAAGATGATTGTTAGCTATTGCCTTTTCCCCTTCTGTGAGTTTTCTGGTACATAGTAGATGCTCAATTACTACTTTAATCACTTATTGACTACCCATTTATGTCATGTCCGTTTTTATGGGTTTTTCATGTTGACTCTGGGCTGCTTGGCATATGATACCTTGTGTAGCATTCAGCAGATTCCAATAATTGATTCCTATCTGGAATGAGAGCAATTTAGACAATTGGATTTAAGTTTCTTAAGTAATCATGAACCTATTTACCTGTCAATAATATACCCAAGGTGTAGACTATTAGCGTTATTTTATTTGTTTAATTAAAACAGCAAGAAAGATGAAATTATGTTCTGCTTGTAATTTAAATCTCTTTGTTTTTGCCCCAGTTTCACCCCTGCCTGAGTGGTGTTATGATATGCATGTGGACATGGACACATTGTAACGGGTTAGTCTGGTTGCCCAGGTGTGTTGGTTGGAGCACAACTGGTTGCATCCTATGTTTTGGCTGGTCTACTTACAAACGGATACCGATCTTCTGAAGGCGAAACCAGCCACGTGAAATATTCTCATTCTCACAGCAGGTTAGAACTTCTTGGAAGCATAAGGCTCACCCTTCTTTAAGGAAAATCATGTTGTGTCCACACTTTACAGAGAAGGATACTGATGTCAGTCAAAGTTGTCAAAGGTGGTCTTTGCATGTGAATCTAGCTTGGTACCTGCTACTGAAAATCAAAATCACATATGTCATCTGGGAAGATGACTGCTGTAACTTTCATGAACAAAAACGCTGACTTAGGCTCGTGGCTCAGAATCCTAGATCCTTTTACATGTCCTTGATCTATTACTTTCTTTTGCTTCCATAGCTCCTACCTCATCTGGACTGCCTCACTCTGTCCTACTGACTTTTGTTCTTATTTTGTACAAAATGAATGAACAGATATTGAGACTGTCTGTTTATTTTCCTGTTGTTCATCTGTAAAATCACCTTTATCCATACTCACATTTGCCCCCCTCCTTGCTCTTACCGGTAACATTATAATGATAATAGCACAGGGCCATGCTCGTTCCAAGTCAGTTGAGAAGGTAGCACTACTATCCCAGCTCCATGGACAAGGAAACTGAGGCACAGGGACATTAAAACTTTGCTTTCGGTCACTCATTTTTAAGGTGTCCAGCCATGTGGTCTGGTTCCAGGGTCTTTGATCTGAAGAAATCTTCTCTGTGATCTCTGGAACCCATGTTCCTTCTTTACAAGGCAAATCTAACCACTCACGTGCTTCATATGTGTGTAGGAATTCTTTTTCCAAAGCCTCAGTGCAGTGGGTTCATATTTTCTTTTGTCATTAGGTTACACTTTTTTACTAGCTGCTTCACATATGTGTAAACATGTCTAAATATCTCCTACTAAAAATAAAAAGGAAGCACAAAGCATCTTTGTCCTATATCCCTGTCCAGGGACAGACCTTCATTTCAGAATCAAACTTCTTGGATGAGTACTTCGCTTCAGCAGAAATTTGCACATTTTGTGCTAGAGACGTGCCAAGTGCTGCATATACCATGATGAACACAGTAGATGTATCACCCTGCTCTCCTCCTATCAGGAAGCTTGAAAGTCTATGGTGTAAGATAAGAATTAAAATGCAACGGTTGTGATTTGTTCCACAACACACAAGGAATGCCATGTTGCTTTATTTCTAAATCATATTGAGATGCGGCCCATCTGGTGTCAGGATAACTAATAGCAATTATTAGACTTCCTCTAACAGATTCCTCACTTGTAGGTACAAACACCCTGGTTATAGCTTTTTTAAAAATAGAAATTGCCAAGACTATTTAAGAATTTATTTGAATCAAGAACAGGGGACTTACCCTACTCAACTTCAAAATTTGCTATAAAGTTTAATCACCAGCGCATGGTGTGGGTGAAATTATAGAGAAATAGATTTTTGAGAAGGACTGGACAGTCCAGATAGAGATAAATGAGTTTTGGAAAAGGTGCCAAAGCAATTCATTGGGGGAAAGAAACATATCTTCAACAAATGGTGCTGAAACAACAATATATATATGGGGAAAAAAGAAGACAAGTCCTACCTCATGCTATTCAAGAAAATCAACGAGAGATGGATCATATGCATAATATAAAAGCTAAAACATAGAAGCTGCTAAAGAATGTAGGAGAATATCTTCATGAGGTTGGGGCAAGCAAAGATATTTTACAAAGGGCACAGAAAGCATAAAACAAAAAATGAAATGCAATGTGGCATTTTGGATCCTGGAACAGAAAAAAGACATTAGTGGAAAAACTTGTGAAACCCAAATAAAGCCTATAGTTCAGTTAATAGCAGTGAGTCAATATTAATTTCTTGGTTTTGATAAATGTACTATGATTTTCAAGGTGTTAACATTAGAAATTGGGTGAAGGTATATAGGAACTCTGAATTATTTATGTCACTTTTCAGTAAATCTAAAATGTTTCCAAAGTAAAAAGTTTTTAAAAGACCGACTGGAGATGTAAAATTTCACGTGTAGTCACCTCCAGAATTGGCAGGTTCAGAGACGATTCTATGGCTTGACAGCGCCATCAAGCGTCCAGGTTTTTCCCACGGTTCGCCATCTTTAGTGTTTTGTCTTAATATTTGGGTGTTTCCCTTCTGGTAAAGTGGCCAGCGAAGAGAGGCATTTCTTGTTATGTGTGTGTCTTTTATAGGGAGGAGAAAGTTTTCCAGAAGCGTCAGCTGACTCCCCCTCCCCCCATCTACAGGACCGAAGTGGGTCCTTTGCCCCAACTCTAGCTACAAGGAAAGCTGCTGCAATAGGAAGGAGGCACACTCGGATTAGGATAATAAGAAGAGTTTATTTACTAAGAACCATATACAGAGGAAGTGGAGTGGAGGAAGCAAGGCGGCTGTTTTGGGCGTGTTATACTCAGGCCAAAGGGATGGGGGGGCGGTGACTGTTCCCCAGAGGGAGGGTCACATAAGGGAGGCCATCTTGAGAGGGGCTGGGACACAGCCAGTCTAAGGTGACTCCAAGGGAAAGGGAGCCAGGAACAAATTTTCTGGACTCAGGTTCGTCTCTCACCTCCCGCCGGGGCTCATTCTCAGCCAGACCCAGTGTGGAGGGGGAGAGGATGCGCGGTGCCGGAGCAGGTGCGCGGCGGTGGAACAGGTGCGCGGCCGGGAATCAGATGATGCGCGGTGGCAGAGCAGGTGCGCGGGAGGGAAGTAGGTGCGCTGTGGCGGGGGAGCAGGTGTGCGGTGGGGGAGCAGGTGCGTAGCCCCCGGGGAAGCAGCAGGCTGGGGAGAGGCAGGGCGCGCCAGCGTCGAGCGCATCTGCTCAACCCTGACCCCGAGACTCGCCCATCCTCGGCCTTTACCGGAGATGCTGGGGTCTCCCAGCACCAGTGGGGATCCCGGAGGCAGCCGCGGAGTCAGGCAAGCTCCGTACAGCGGAGTGACTTTACACCAGCTACTTTTCATTTCTCCCTGTCAGAAATAACCCTTTGCAACTCCTGCAAAGGGTTATTTCGGTTGCGTAGATGAAGGCCAAGTTTTTAACCTCGGGCCTGGACTGCAGTGAATGGAAGGGGGCTAGCCAGTGCTTTTTTTCTAGTGCTGGGCCTCCTCCCTCGCCTCACCCCCCTTTGCTGTGCTCCCAGCTCGGAATCGCTGCTGCCTGGGAAGCGCCCACGCGTGGCCTCTCTGACCCGGATTCTCAAGGTGTAGTCCTTGGAGCCTTGGCTTCCGCATCCCTGGAGATTTGCTAGAAATGCAGAGTCCCAGGGCCCGCCTGGGACTCACCGAATTGGAAACTCTTGTTTCCAGGACAGCAGCGGGGGACAAGTGCACGGCAGGGGCCTCGTGGGGGCTTTGCGACTCGCTCCATGCCCAGCTCCTGAGCGCGCTCCTCGGGGTGGGGTGGGAGGCGCCCGAGGAGGGGAACTGGGGCAGGATAGTATCCGGGAAGCCTGGGGAGACCCGAGGATTCTGGGGGTAGGGAATGCCTTCCGAAACTAGAACTCCTTAAGTGAGTCGGAAGGAGGCGAGGAACCGTGCAGACTGGGAGCTGGTCTGACAGGGGCGCAGGGAGCACCGACTGAGGTAGCTGGAAATGCAGCCTGAAGCCAGAGAGTCTCAGGCTTTTTCTGTGCACATTAAAGTTTGTTTTGGTGACAGCACCACTCTTCCCCATCTGTTTTAACTTGGACAAGTATTGGTTTGGGTGGCTGCTCAACCAATGGGGTCGGTGTCCTTGTACGAAGAGAGGCCTCCCAGACAGACTGACAGAAGACGGAAGATAGAGAGACAGAAGATACAGCCATATGGAGATGGAGGCAGAGACTTGGGTTTGGCTCTCCAAGGGAGCACCTGGGCTCCAGCCATGCAAGGGGCGAGGGGTGGGTCCTTCCCGGAGACCTGTGACAAGCCTGTTCCCACACCTTGATTTTGGACCCTGCCGGCCAGAGCCATGGAACAGAACAATGCTGTTATTTTAAGCCATCCATTTGTGATGCTTTGTGAGAACCCTAGGAAGCTAAAATGTGTACTTCCGGGGTAAAAAAAGTTGAGAATGGATTTTCTAAGGCGTTCACTTTTATTCTATATTTACATATAAGCAAAGTTTATAGAACAGTTACACAAAATCAAACTCTAATTGCAAAAATAAGTATTTTAGTGATTGCAAGGGCCCATTTTCTAGGTGTTTTCAACTCATTAGAGAAGCTTCACCTGTACTTCTCTGCATAGCTAGAGCCATTTCTCCACCTCAATCCTCTCGGCAGACGTGAGAAGCGCTAACTCAATACAAGAAGTAAAATTGCAGCTTCTAGTGATACGCATTGAACCCTTGGTTTCAATGGCTGCTTTGCTTACTTTTGGTGGGAATCTGTGCCTGTGAAGTACCCGATCAGGACTCTTTAGAGTAGAGCACTGTTTTCAAGGGATAGAAACCAACCCAAACCAATATAATTTTTAAAATGAGGACATTACAGTGGCTTATTCTGTAGTGAGTTCAGGCAGGGATTTGTCCTCAGATGGTGGGTGGAAGGTGGAGGATATGGGAGGTAGAGTGAGAGCGAGCAGGATGGAGGGTGGTAAGGAATTTGAGGCCTCAACATTCTCAAGTCTCCTCGCTCCCCCTCCCTCTTCCCCCTCTCCTTTTCCCTCTTCCCTCTCCCTCCTCCTCTCCTGTCTCTCCCTCCTCTTGCTCTTCCTCAGCCTCTCCCTTTCCCTCCTCCGTCTCCCTTCCTTAACCTTTCCCTCTATTCATCGCCTCCTTCTCATCTTCGCCTGCTCCTTCAGTCCTTCTCTGTCTCTCTCCTTCTCTCCTTTTTTCCTTTGCTTCTTCTCAGTTTTACTAAAAACTATTTGTGGAGTGCAAGCTCCCCTGGCCTTCCTTTTCTCATTCTCAATTTTTTTTTTTTTGGTATCTGCTTCTACCTTCCCTCTTTCCCTGTCCCAGAGGAAAAAGAGCGTGTTTGTTTGCACCCTTGAGATCATGTTCGATGTACCATGGAATCTTCTTTCAGGTTCAACATCTAGCAATAAGGAATAGGGGTGCAAGGAAATTAGTGGACTCATGTGGCAAGTGCTCCAGAGGGTGGAATTCTGCGTGGTGTGGAGCCCGAAGGTGAAGGGCCCAGTTCTCTGGGGTGGGTGGGGTGGGCTCTCAGGGGGCCCACAGCTCCTCCTGACTCAGTTCTCTCCAGGCATCCCCCAGCCTGGGTCTCCACATTCTCCACTCTTCCGTTGTCCTTGTATTAAAACCAACACCTTAAAGCCCCAAGGGCAGGGACAGTTCATCTACAGTGGTAAATACAGTTATTTTCTTTTAGCATAAGGCTAAGTCATCTGTGCTGTTTGAAAGGATTATGTGCCCTAGAAAAGCCATGTTTTAATCCTGAGCCACCTTGCAGAGGCAGCTGTTTCTTTTAATCCTTATTCAGTACTGTAGGTTGGAAACTTAATTAGATTATTTCCTCAGAGGTGTGTCTCACGCACTTGTGGGTATTAACCTTTGATTAGAGGGAGCTGTGACTCTGCCCATTCCAGGTAGGTCTTGATTAGTTTACTGGACTTTAAAAGAGGAAGCATTTTGGGAAAAAAAAAAAAAGCTACAGAGACATGAGAGCCATGCAGCCAGAGACCTTTGGAGAGGAAGAAGGAAGTGTTACCTGGGGAGCTTCTTGAAGCAAGAAGCCTGGGGAGGGAGCTAGTTGAAAGAGAAATCCTGAACTTTATGAGCCTTTCTTGAGTCAAGGTAACCGTCTCTCAAATTTGGACATTTTTATAGACTTGCTTTAATTGGGACATTTTCATGGCTTTAGAACTGTAAGCTTGAAACTTAATAAATTTCCCCTTTTAAAAGCGATTCTGTTTCTGGTATATTGCATTCTGGCAGCTAGCAAACTAGAACACCATCCCTGAAAATCTTTGACAATCATATAAAGCAATATCAATACCTTCCTTTTACACTCCCCTAGTTAGGAAGTAAGGAAGTTGAATTCTTAGGGGGATGAGGGTAAAACTTCAGAATATGTACATTGTTTTCAGAGAGTATGTGTTTTAATATTATAAAGGAAAATCCTGGTCCTCATAGAAATTTTGTGAAAATCCTAACATACATTAAAAAGTAGAAAAATGTCCATAATTTTGTATACCTCAGAGGCTACCAATGTTTATATTTTGCCATGTTTTACATATTCTTGCCAGTCTTTTCTTTTTCTTAGGGTTTTTTTTTCTTCTTCTTCTTTTTTTTGTATGGGCTGACACTGGGAATCGAACCTGAGTCTTTAGCATGAGAGGCGAGAACTCTGCCACTGAGCCACTGTCACACCGCCCTTTGCTTAGGTTTTTACATTCTTTTGTAAAAATAAATTATCTGGTTCTTCCCACATAAATTACTGTTTTATGTTTTCCATGCCATCTCTTTTCAATAATAAGCAACTGTTCAGCTCCGTTTATTGAATAATCCTTTAATGAGACTGAAAATATAACTATTTATAAAACTACATTAATGTACAAATGTGCACAAAATAGAAAAAATATATGCATTTTACCAGGTCAGATGAATTTAAACTTCCAATTCTATAAGTTTGTGAAATCTAAAACAAATCCTTCATTTGCAGATTAAGAACATAAAAGCAATTAGATTAAGGGATTTGTCCAAGATTCTACAGCAAGTGAAGGAGATAATTAGAATTAAGACCTAGATTGCTTGATCTTTCAAACTATTCCCTCTTAATATTGTCAATCTCTAAGAGGAAATGGACCATGAAGCATTTTCCAAAACATTACTTTCTTTTGGGTACGTCTACTGGGACTGTGCATATAAAAACATAGTGAATCCCGTGAATTCCTCTCCTGCCACTGTGATGTGGAAAACATAATAAGAAAAGAAAAAAGTAGGTCCTTAAAGGAAACGGAAAAATATTCAAGGACAAAGAATTACTAGTAGAAGAATAAAACTGTGTTAGAGCCAACAGTTTAAGGTAATGTTTAAAATTGTATGGAATATGAAAAGATTACTGGCATTTAAGGTTTTATCACAAAGGATAATTTGCACTAGGTAAAATATACCTAATTATTATCTACTTTTAGAAGAATTTGAAGTATATTCATATGTAGATATGTATCTCCATTGATGCTAGTAATAAAAAGTCTAAATTAACAGAATGAGTGAAATAACAATAACTTTAAACACTATTTTTTGTGAAATATTTTTAAAAACAATTAGTTTGAGCTTGCAGTTAGTGAGCTCATTTAAATTTTATTTTCAAGAATCCTTACTTTTAAATTCCTAAATAAAGGCATTATATTAACTTGGACTTAGTCCCATAGATAATTTGCTCTTGGGTCCATTCATCACTATACAAATAATTTTTAAGATAAAACTTTTTCATAAGAATAAGCTGTGTAATTTTTTATAGTCTTCATTTGCCATTATTATAGAGACCTGATTTAAAATTATTTCTTTATCATCAGAGTCTGCTCAGCTTTGCTCCTCATTCAGACTTACAATTATTATACTTAAGTAAGTATTTTGTTTTATGTTCAGATTTATCTTAATACTTTGGATCCACTTCATTTAAATGTGTATTACCTCAAGAACCATTCAATTTGGTTTGTGGACATGCCACTTCATCCATATTTTCTTCTTACAATGTTTAACAGGAGAACTTTAATTCAAAGATTCATTTCCAGATTCTTCCAGTGGGTGTTGTAAATATGTTCTCTTATTTCTTGCTAGGAATATTAGGAATCATGGCCCTCTGAAGAGATTTCACATGTTTGAATGATGCATGACTTGTCATGAATGAGATTCAGCTGCAGAATAAAATAACCCTGTCCTCTAAGGAAATAACAACTATTGGTCTTAGGGACATCCTCGTAGAACTGTTCTAGAGGTGCATTTCCTAACTTCTGTACTGCTTATTAACTCCTGTTTCTGAGTGGCAGCTCTTTCTTGATCTGAGTCTATTCTTATTT